>NC_080685.1:89915205-91165205 GCF_030445035.2 Dasypus novemcinctus
AAATAAATTGAAGGAGAGAAATCACATAATCATTTCAATTGATGCAGAAAAGGCACTTGACAAAATGCAACACCTTTTCTTGATAAAAACACTCCAAAAGACAGGAATAGAAGAAATCTTTCTTAATATGTTAAAGTGCTTTGTGGCAGTTTGAGATTATTTACAAATTCCAAAAAGAGAGATTATGTTTGTATACTGGTCTGTTCCTCTGGGTGTGGTGTATTAAATCATCATATAATTTTGACTGTATTAAATTCAAAGGTTTTAAGTTTACTTGATAAAAGATTAGGGCTTTGATATGACCATTATCAGTAGGGTATGACTCAGGGTTGAATCCCTGCTCTTTCTGGCCTATATAAACCGATACTCAAGAAGGCACTCAGAATAATACACATGAAGAGACAGAGCTCCATAGATACCGGAGGAGAGAACTTTGTCAGCTTTGATCCTGCAGCCCCGGGAAGAGAGATGAGCCATTCACCTGAAAGTTTACTGTTGATCTTGTGAAGAGACCAGAGCAGCTGAGAAGGTCTGGAAAGAAACAAGTTCTATGCCAGCCTGTAGTTGAGAGAGAGAAAGGCTGAACCCTCATAGAGATTGGTAACCATTTTTGGTGAGAAAGTACCTCTTAATGGTACCATGAGTCAGACTCTTTAGGGCCTTGTAACTGTAAGTTTTACCCCAAATAGACACCCTTTATAAAAGCCAACAGATTTCTTGTACTTTGCATCAGCACTCCTTTGGCTGACTAATGCATGCATATATGAAAACCCACAACCAACATTGTACTCAATGGAGAAAGACTGAAAACTTTCCCACTGAGATCAGGAAGAAGACGAGGATGCCCACTCTCTCTACTGTTGTTCAATATGGTGCTAGAAGTTCTAGTTAGAGCAATTAGGCACGAAAAAGAAATAAAATCACTCAAATAGGAAAGGAAGAAGTAAAACTTTCGTTATTTGCTGATATGGTCCTATTCTTAGAAAATCCTGAAATATCCATTTAGAAAAGTGGTGGACACATGATTAATAAGCAAAAACCAAAAACTAATGAGTGGGAAGTGGACTTGACCCAGTGTCAGGGCATCCGTCTATCACATGGGAGGTCCATGGTTCAAATCCTGGGCCTCCTTGACCCATGTGCAGCTGGCTCACCCGCAGTGCTGATGCGTGCAAGGAGTGCCCTGCCACGCAGGGGTGTCCCTGCATAGGGGAGCCCCATGCGCAGGGAGTGTGCCCCATAAGGAGAGCCACCCAGTGTGAAAGAAAGTTCAGCCTGCCCAGGAATGGTGCTGCACACACAGAGAGCTGACACAACAAGATGACGCAACAAAAAGAAACTGATTCCTGTGCCGCTGACAACAACAGAAGTGGACAAAGAAGAACATGCAGCAGATAGACACAGAACAGATAAATGAGGTGGGTTGGGGGGGGAAGGGGGAAGGGGAGAGAAATAAAATAAAATAAATAAATCTTTAAAAAAAATAGCTAATGAGCAATACTAATGAGCAATCTGAGGAACAAGTCAGAAAAAATTCCATTTACAATAGCAACTAAAAGAATCAAATACTTAGGAATAAATTTAACCAAGGACATAAAGGACATATTTAGAAAACTATTAAAACATTGCATTAAAAAAAACAAAAACCAATAATCTAAATAAATGGGAGGATATTCCATGTTTATGGGGTTAGAAGACTAAATATCATTAAGATGTCAATTCTACCCACACTAATATTCAGATTTAATACAATCTTGATAAAAACTCCAGTTCTTTGTAGAATTGGAAAAGGCAGTTATCAAATTTATCTGGAAGAGTAAGGGTCCCTGAATAGTCAAAAATATCTTTAAAGAAGACCGGAGTTGGAGGACAGAGGACTCTCACTCCAGATTTTAAAGCATATTATCTAGTTACACTGGTAAGAACAACATGGCACTGACATAATGATAGCTTGATCAGTAGAATTGAATTGAGAGTTTGGAAATAAGCCCTCATATCTATGGTCAAATGATTTTTTTTTTTTAAGGATGTGGTGGGGATTGAACCTGGGATCTCGTACATGTGAAGCTGGTGCTCAACCACTGATCTACACCCACTCCCTGGTCAAGTAATTTTTGACAAGGCTGTCAAACCCATGCAACTGGATCAGAATAGCATATTCAACAAATGGTGCTGGGAAAACTGGGTATCCATACTAAGAAAGAAAGAGGACCCTTATTTCACACCTTATACAAAAAGTAATTTCAAATGGATCAAGAATCTAAATATAAAAGCCAGAACGTTAAAACTCTTAAAAGAAAATATAGGAAAACACCTTCACGATCTTGTGGTTGGTAGTGGTTTCTTAGACCTTACACCCAAAACATGAGCAACAAAAGAAAAAATAGGTAAGTGGGACCTCCTCAAAAGTAAACACTTTTACACCTCAAAGGACTTTGTCAAAAGGGTGAAAAGGCAGCCAACTCAATGGGAGAAAATTTTTGGATATCATGTATCAGATAAGAGTTTACTATCTGTGGCATATAAAGAGAACTACAACAATAAAAGACAACCTGATAAAGAATGGGCAAAAGATTTGAATACATATTTGTCCAAAGAAGAAATACAAATGGCCAAAAGACACATGAAAAAATGTTCAACATCAGTGGCTATTAGGGAAATGCTTATCAAAACTACAATGAGATATCATCTCACAGAATGGCCATTATTTATAAAAACAAAACAGATAACTAAAAGTGCTGGAGAGGATGTGGAGAAATAGGAATACTCCTTCACTGATGGTGGAAATATAAAATAGTATATCCTCTGTGGAAGATGATCTGATGGTGCCTCAGGAAACTAAATATAGAACTGCCATGTGATCCAGCAGTCCCACTGCTAAGAATATATTCAGAAGAATTCAAAGCATGGATGTGAACAGATATTTGCACACTGTTGTTCATAGCAGCATTATTTACAATTGCTAAAAGATGGAAACAACCTAAGTGCCTGTCAACCAATGAATGGATAAACAAGATGTGGTACGCTTGTATGATGGAATACTTATTCAGCTGTAAGAAGAATTTGGGGAAGTACATGACACCATGGAGGAAACTTGAGAATATTGAGTGAAATAATCCAGAAACAAAAGCAAAAGTATTGTACGTTCTCACTGATATGAACTAAATATGAGTAGACTTCTGGAGCTGGACTATGAAATGAATGAAGTATCATGGGAGATGAAATGTGGGATGAGAAGGGGAAGATGATGTTGAATGTGTGTAGAATGTTTAAGGTCAAATGTAAATATGTGGTGATGGTTGGATTTGTTGGTAGCACATCATGGTGAGTGTAACAAACACTGTTTTATGGATGTGAATGTGGCTGAAACAAACAGTCTAGGGAGATTAATGTTAGTTGGAGGACAGCTGGAGGGTGATATTGGAAATGTATAACAATGATTTTGGCAGTGGATGAGGATTATGATTGTAGTATAAATATATGAATGTTCTTTTATTACAGGGTGTTGAGTGTGGTGGTACATGGAAAAGATATAACTGGTGTGATTTGTGGACTGTAGTTGAGAGCAATATTGTAATGTTTCTGTAGCAAAAGCAAAAATTGGTGATATCGCTAAAGGTTAAAAAAAGAATATGGAGTTTGGTTATGTGAGATATGAATATGATTAATCATTTTTTCTCCTAATTCTTTTCATTAATAAGGAGACCACAACTATGTCACTTAATCTGTGTTCATCTATGAATTTTTCTGAACACTAGAGAACTGATGAGTTAATAGTTGGAATTAGATGAGTTAAAAGTATCTAGAAACACCGTTTTAGGAGTAATGATTCTACAACTTGTTGAACTGCATTATTATTTTTTTAATTGGAAATCAAGGTTTTTTTTTTTAAGTTAGAGATGACTAAACTTAATGAAGAAGGGATGTGGGAAGTTGAGACAGGCTGAAAGCTAGGCTGCTTATGCCAAAAGTTAGTCAAGCTGTGAATGCAAAGGATAAGTCCTTGACAGAAATTAAGTGTCCCTCCAGTGAACACAACAATAATAAGACAAACAGCCTTATTGCTGATATAGAGAAAGTCTTAGTGGTCTGGATCAAAGATAGGAGATCAAACCAGCCACAACATGCCCTTAAGACATTACCTAATCCAGAGCAAGGCCCTAACTCTCTTAAATTCTCTGAAGGCGGAGAGAATTGAGGAGACTGCAGAAGAAAAGTCTGAAGTTAGCAGAGATTGGCTTATGAGGTTTAAGGAAGTGCAAAGTGAAAGCAGCAAGTTATCCAGAGGATCTTTTAAGATCATTGATTAAGGTGGTTATACTAAACAACAGGTTTTCAGAGTAGATGGAACAGCCTTATATTGGAAGAAGATATCACTAGGACTTTCACAGCTAAAGAGGAGAGCCAGTCAAGGCCTGGCTTCAAACTTCAAAGGACAGGCACTCTTATAATGTGGCTGGTGACTTTAAGTTGAAGCCAGTGCTCATTTACCATTCCGGAAATCCTAGGGACCTTAGGACATAAGCTAAATCTGCTGACTTGTGCTCTATAAATGGAGCAACAAAGCCTGGATGACAACACATCTGTTTACAACATGATTTACTTAATATTTTTAGCCTACTGTTGAGATCTACTGTTTTTTCTTTTTTTTTTATTTAAAGATTTATTTTTTATTTTTCTCCCCATCCCCCCCCCCCATTTGTCTGCTCTCTGTGTCCATTTACTGTGTGTTCTTCTGTGACTGCTTTTATCCTTATCAGTGGCACTGGGAATCTGTGTTTCTTTTTGTTGTGTCATCTTGTGTCAGCTCTCCGTGTGTGCGGCACCATTCTTGGGCAGGCTACACTTTCTTCCGCGCTCGGCGGCTCTCCTTATGGGGTGCACTCCTTGCGCGTGGGGCTACCCTACGCGGGGGGCACCCCTATGTGGCAGGGCACCCCTATGTGGCAGGGCACACTCCTCACGTGCATCAGCACTGCGCATGGGCCAGCTCCACATGGGTCAAGGAGGCCCGGGGTTTGAACTGCGGACCTCCCATGTGGTAGGCGAACGCCCTATCCATTGGGCCAAGTCTTCTTTCCGAGATATACTGTTGAGAAAAGATTTCTTTCAAAATATTACTGCTCATTAACAATTCACCTGGTCATCCAAGAACTCTAATGGAGATGTACAATGAGATTAATGTTGTTTTCATGCCTGCTAACACAACATTCATGCTGTAGCTCATGGATTAAGGAGTCATTTCTACTTTCAAATTTTATTATTTAAGAAATACATTTCACAAGGCTTTAACTACAGTCGATAGTGATTCCTCTATGGATCTGAGCAGAGTAAACTGAAAACCTGGAAAGGATTCACCATTCTAGTTGCCATTAAGAACATTCTAATTATGTGGGGAGGTCTGTATGTCAACAACAACTGGAGTTTGGAAGAAGTTGATTCCAATCCTCATGGATGACTTTGAGGGGTTCAAGACTTAAGCAGAGGAAGTAACTGCAGTGTGGTAGAAATAGGAAGAGAACTAGAATTACAAATGGAACTTAAAGGTGTGAATGAATTGCTGCAATCTCATGATAAAACTGAACAGATGAGGAATTGCTTCTTATGGATGAACAAAGAAAGTGGTTTCTTGAGATGGAATCTACTCCTAGTGAAGATGCTGTGAACATTGTTGATATGACAGCAAAGGATTTTGAATATTACATAAACTTAGTTGATAAAGCAGTGGCAGGGTTTGAGAGGATTGACTCCAATTGAAAGAAGTTCTACTGTGCGTAAATTACTATTGAACAGCATTGCATGCTACAGAGACCTCTGGTGAAAGGAAGAGTCAATCAATGTGGCAGACTTCACTGTTGTCTTATTTTATGAAGTAGTCATAGCCACCCCAACCTTTAGCGACCACCATCCCGAACCATCAGCACCCAACACCAAGGCAAGACCCTCTACCAGCAAAAATATTATGACTTGCTGAAGGCTCAGATGATGGTTAGCATTTTTCAGCACTAAAGTGTATTTTAAATTAAAGTATGTACATTGTCTTTTAAAATATAATGCTATTGCTTTCTTAATAGACTACAGCATAATGTAAAGATAACTTAAATGCACTGGAAAAACTTTGTGGGACTCACTTTATTGCAGTGGTCTGAAACAGAGCCCACAATGTTTCCATGATGTGCCTGTGTTTGTGTAGTGAGAATGTTATGCTGGGAGAATACATGCTGCTGTGAGAAATAAAGAAGGGGAGTCCAGTTTAGTCACGGGTTCAGGAACAACCTCCCTGAAGAAATGAGAAGCTGACCCAAAGGAAGGACAGGAGTTAAAAAATGTGGAGAAAGTGCCACAGTTAGGAAGAAACATGCAAGGGCTTTCGGGTGAGGAAATACTGGCGTCTGGAAAGACCTGAAAAGTTTGGTTTGGCTGAAGCATGGAAGAAGAGGAGATGGTTGGGATAAGAGTTTGAAGAGAATGGAGAAGGTCTGAAACAGTTACTGTGGAGAATAGAAGAACATTCTAAGACAAGCCAAAAGGACTGCCTGAGACTGCCCAATCTCTAGACCAGGGTTTCTCAACCTCAGCCCTCTTGACACTTCAGATTGGCTAATTCTTTACTGTGGGAGGCTGGCCTGTGACTTGTAAGATGTTTAGCAGTATTCCTACTCTCTACCCACTAGATGTCAGTAGCATCTCCCTATTTGGAACAATCAGCTAAATGTCACGGAGGGGCAGAATCCCTCTTGCTGAGAACCACTGTTTCCAGCTGCTGAGCGTTCCAAGAAAAATCACACAATTTGCAGACTGGTGTTACTATACCTTCATGGTTTCTGACCTGGGCTCTCAAATCTACCTCAGTATTCTGTTTCCCTAATAGTTGAAGTGATAACTCTAGCCTAGAGGACTGTAAGAGAAAAGATAGGAGGAGGCTGATAAGAGCTGAAAATCCTTAATGAAATTGAAAAATAGTGTAGTAGGAGTAGGAGAAGTAGATCAAGAGCTGAAAGGACAGGTTGCTGTTTTCTGAAAGGGAGAGATGTTCTGTAAAATTTCAAAGGTTGTGGTAGATTGTATTATTGCCAAAACATTTATCTTCCGTCAAGCCTTAGAGAATATAGTGCTTCCTGAACCACTGACATTAGGCTTGGCCAATAAAATGTGAATGGAAATGAAGTGTACTTCCTCTGAGCAGAGGTTTAGGGACCACTGTGTGATTTTTTTCCTCTGCCATGAGACCACTTTGCCCCAGAATGGGCACTGCTCTTTCAGCCTGGATCTAAGATAGAAAAGAACAAGAAGCAGAGCCACAGTTGTCCTGCAATAGAGAAAGAAATCTTTGTTACTGTAAGATTCAGGGATTTATTATCATAATGTAATTTAATCAAAGCTGCCTGGTACGAAGATGGTGCATTTCCAGGGGAGGGCAAGTTTCAAGGCATGTTATAGAATGAATGGCTGAAATGGTTTGGAGGTGAAATTCTTTGATGTTGAGGTGGTCAAGTTCCCATGACGCTCAGTTGTTGGCTGGATCATTCATAATGGACATTGATGCCACCGAAGCATCACAGGACTGTAGGATCCCATTGTCTATAATGAATGATGGAAAGTGCCTGGAAGGTCAGCAGATAATGACGGCAATAAAGAAGGAGTACAGAGAAGTATAGGTCTAAGTCTCAAAAGAGACTTTATAAATGTGTTTATAAATGTGGAGAAATAGTGATTGGGGTGCAGTACTGGGGAACTCCATCTTGTATACTGAAGATCCATGGCCTATGGAGACTGACCACCAAGAGTCTCTGGGGGAAAGCCAGGTATCCTTTTTAAGGCAGAGACGTAGAGGAAAGAGGAGAGCTTTTGGATGTAGGCATCCTGTCTCCAGAAAAAGGTAAAAACACATGCAAAATATTACATGTGATTCCAAGAAGCTTTTAGACTCCCTTAAACCATCCGTATTAGTTTCCTAGGACCACTGTTAAAAATTACCACAATTACCACAAACTGGGTGGTTTAAAACAACAGGAATTGATTTAGCACTCTGGAGGCTACAGGTCCAAAATCAAGGTGTTGGCGGGGTTGGCTCCTTCTGCAGGCTCTAAGGGAGAATCTGTTCTGTGCCTCTCTCTGGCTTCTGGTGGTTTCCAGCAGTCCTAGACTCATAGTTGCATCGCTCCAGGCTCTGCCTCTGTCCTCACATGACGGCCTTCTGTGTATCTGTGTGTCTGAATCTCTCTCCTTATAAGGACTCCAGTCACTGGATTTAGGGCCCATTCATCCAGCATGACCTCACTTTACTTTGGTTATCTGCAAACACCCTGTTTCAAATGAGGTCGCATTCACAGGTTCCGGTGTTAGAACGTCAGGGAATCTTCTTGGGTGGACGAAGTTCAACCCACAATACCATTCATGGACCTTGGGTTAAGAGCCTTGTTCTACAGCAGTGGCCCTCAAACTTTAGCATACATCAGAATCATCTGGGGGACTATTAACAACAGATTGCTGGGCCCCACCCCCAGAGGATCCAATCCAGCAGGTCTGGGTGGGGCCTAAGGATCAGAATTTCTATCAACTTCCCAGGTGATGCTAGTGCCCCTGGTCCAGGAACCCCACTGAGAGCCACTGCTGCACTGTAGCCTACGGCAACGGAAAGCTTTGGGAAGAAGAACAGTGGGCAGCTGCTAGGGATGAGGTCATATAAACGTCAGGAGGAGCAACATGGATTTTTGTTTTCCTGGACTCATGGATTTGAGTTAGATATTCCAACGTTTCTGCCAAACACATACACAAAAAAACCTTTCAGGGATGGAAAAAAAGCAGAGGGAGGGGACTGAGCACTTATCTCAGCTTTAGAGCAAGGAGTAGTAAAATATTTAACAGGGGCCTTAAAATAATTTTCTTTACAAAGAGGGAGTAGCCTGGCATGGCTAATTAACACATTTGGTCTATGTAATTGGTCTTGCCTTTTCTCAGTCTGGCCCTCTTTCCCCTTTATCATTAGCCTGTAAAAGACTCACTAGTGGAAAATAAACCATGCACTCAAATCAAGTTAAAGAGACTTTAAACTTTCAGTGCCCTAATTTAAGAAATCTGAATTTCAAACTCGAGCGAAGTACATTACTCAAAACTGGGTCAGCTGCTACCTTAATATAGTACACGTTTTGGGGATAGTTGATTCCATTTTCTTCTTTTTCTTTTCATATATATATTTGTGTATGTATGTCTGAAACCCTTGTGGTATACCGGGGTCCTTTGTGTTGAATTAGGACTGCTGCTTAGCTCCTTGCTGCACGACCTAGGACATTCACTTAATGTCTGTACGCCCCAGCTTCCTTAGCGTAAAACAGTGATGGACAGATGAAGTAATGCAGGTGAGGTGCTTAGCTCCTCGTATTTCCTCCTCATTTCAATGTTAAAGTTGGGGATTGCAATTTCCTCAAACATAAGCGACCAGTAAATTCTCCTCTAACCTGCAGATTCAACCCTTATCTTCCACCGGAGGGCACCAGTAACCTATAAAATCCTCAGTGAAGGATCTATGCCCTTAAAACGATGTAGCTGACTCAGCCTGAGGATAACCCTCCAGGTTCAAGTCTTTATATAAACATTCTTACTCCTGGTGTTTTGAGGAATCATTTGTGAAATTCCTTTAAAACCCAGGAGAGATATCCAAAAAGGAAATACAGATGGCCAAAATGCACATGGAAAAAATGTTCAGTATCACTAGCTATTAGGAAAAAGCAAATCAAAACAACGAGATATCATCTCACACTGCATAGAATGGCCATTATTAAAGAAACAGAAAACCATAAGTTGTGGAGAGGATGTGGAGAAATAAGAACACTCCTTCACTGTTGGTAGGATTGTAAAATGGTGCAGCCTCTATGGAAGACAGTTTGGTGGTTCCTCAGGAAGCTAAATATAGAACTGCTATATGATCCAGCAATTCCTCTACTAGGAATATATCTAGAAGAACGGATACATTTGCACACTGATATTCATAGTGATGTTATTTACAATTGCCAAAAGATGGAAATAATCCAAGTGTCTGTCAACTAATGAAATGGATAAACAAAATGTGGTGTATACATATGATGGAATATTATGCTGCAGTAAGAAGAAATGAAATTGGGACACAGGATAACATGAGTGAATCTTGAAGACATGCTAAGCGAAATAAGCCAGACACAAAAGGACAAATATTGCATGGTCTTACTAATATAAACTAAATATGTAAACACCTGGAGTTAAAACCTAGAATATGGGTTATTAGCAGATAAGAGGAGGACTGTGAAGGAATACTGATGCTTAATGTATGTAGAAGTTTTAATTAACTTGACTGTAAAAGTGTGGAAATGGGTAGAATTAATGGTAACACATTATTGTGAGTAGCAGCTGGTTTATAAATGGGATTGTGGCTGTAAAGGGTAGTCTACAGAAGTAAATGTCAATTGGAAGAAAGCCAGCGAATAATCTAGGAACTGAATAATGCAATGAACTCAGAGATGGATGAGAATTGTGGGTAATAGAACAAATGCAAGAATGTCCTGTGAACTAGAATGGATATATGTCACTACCGCAGAGTGGTGGGAATATGAAAAGGCATGGGAAAACCATTATTAATGTAGCCTCTGGATTAGAGTTAACAGCAATATTGTAACATTCTTGCATCAATGCCAAAGATGTACTGTGTTAATAATAGGGGGGGTGTAGTAGTTTGATATGGTTATGGATTCCAAAAATAGATATTGGATTATGTTTGTAAACTTATCTGTACCTGGGCGTGATTAAGTTATGATTAGGGCTTTGATTGGGCTACATTGGATAAAAGACATGGCAAAGGACAGAGTAGGAGGTTTTTGATGTTGGCGTTCTGAAGTCTTAATGTGGAGCCCTGGGAAGTAAGTGCACAGAGGAAAGAGAAGCAAGCCCTGAGAAGAGAGGAACCCAGGAAGCCTGAACCCTCGCAGATGTCGGCAGTCATCTTGCTCCAAATAGACTTTGGTGAGGGAAGTAATTTATGCTTTTTAAAAAAGATTTATTTATTTTTTATACTTATTTCTCTCCCCTTCTCTCTCCCCTCTCCCCCCATTGTCTGCTCTCTGTGACCACTTGCATTCTTGTCAGCAGTGCCGGGAATCTGTGTCTCTTTTTGTTGCATCATCTTGCTGCATTGGTTCTATGTGTGTGAGGCGCCACTCCTGGGCAGGCTGTGCTTTTTTTGCATGTGGCAGCTCTCCTTGCAGGGCGCACTCCTTGCGTGTGGGGCTCCCCTACGCGGGGGACATCCCTGTGTGGCACGGCACTCCTTGCGTGCATCAGCCCTGTGCAAGGGCCAGCTAATCACATGGGTCAGGAGGCCCTGGGTTTGAACCCTGGACCTCTTATATGATAGGCAGATGCTCTATCAGTTGAGCCAAATCCACTTCCTGTAACTTATGCTTTAAGGCCAGCATTATTTGGGGTAAGCTTCTACCCCAAATAAATACCTTTTATAAGAGCCAACAGATTTCTGGTACTTTGCATCAGCACCCCTTTGGCTGACTAATACAGGAGTATGGGAAAAAATATGCCATATGAAGGCTGTGGACCATAGTTAGTGGTAATAGTCTGATGATTTTATCTTATAATCTATAACAAATGTTCCACAAAGATGTGGTATGTTGGTGAAGGGGTGTTGTATGGGAATTCCACAGATGTACATGATTGTTTTTAAGTTCACAACTTCTGTAGTAAAAATATATTTTAAAGGGAAAAAAAATTAATGTTGAGACTTATGTGGTGTTGCCAGTCTTTAATTCATCAAACAAGGACATTTGAAAAGAACAACTATTACTGTATATTATATATTACTGTATTAGTCAGGGTTCTCTAGAGAAACAGAATCAGTAAGAGGTATCTGTCGACAGTATGCGATTCTATCAGAGTCTCTCATGCAGCCGTGGGGATGCACAAGTCCACGTCCCGCCACAGGCAGGCTACAACAGGGGCTGCAATGAAAGTCCAGTGAAGGTTCTTGATGAGTTCTGGGAGATGTTGGCTGTCCAAAGAGGTGCTGGAAAATTCTCTGTCAATGCTGGACTCACTTCCCTTTTTAAGGCATTCAACTGATTGGGTTAAGCATCACTCATTGCTGATGGCAATCTCCCTGACTGATATAATTATAACCAGCTATCTATGATTTACCACTGCAGTGAAGTCAATGGTGACTAAAGTCCATAAATGCCCTGGTATTACAGTTAGCCCAGTGCTTGCTTGACCAAACAACTGGGCACAATTACTTGGCCGAGTTGACACAATAGCCTAACCATCACAATTATCACCACCCTTTCATAAAAGAAAGGACTTTTTTTTCCCTTTATTAGAGAAATTTTGGGTTTACAGAACAATGATGCATAAAATACCGGTTTCCCATATACCACCACTACCACCACCTTGCTTTAGTGCTGAACATTGGTTACAGTTGATGATAGCACATTTTTATAATTGTTCTATTAATTAAAGTCCATGGTTTAACTTAGGGTTCACTGTTGGTATAGTGTAATTCCATGGATATTTTAAAAACTTATTCTGTTACCATATATTCAATCTAACATTTCCTGTTTTAATCACATTCAGATATATATTTTACTCCTGTTAATTGCATTTACAATGTCACACTACCATCACCACCACGGGAAAGGACATTTAATGCCACCAATATAGAAAGAATAATATCTCCAACGCAGGAGAGTCCTTTGAAGGAAATAATTTAGCTCTATGGAAAGACTTACTTCCTTCTTTTTCTTTTTCTCATTTCATCCCAGACTGGTGACATCCTTGTTGTGGACTTCTCCAGTCCTCAGATGGGTCTGCCGTTTGGGAACATCTGGACTAGAAAACTTTTCCCTCTACTTTCTGTGTCCATCTCTGTCCTTTTTGCTTTGTCATGAAACGAGGATAATCGTAATGTCAGAAAAGTTGTGAAAGACCTTGAAGCAGGCAAAAAAGCTAATTCCTGATGTCTGGTCTAGTGTACCCTTTGGGTTATTTTGGTCTTTCATTGTCTTTGAGCTATTTTTCCCTTGGTACATGGTAGGAAGCTGATAATAATGCAAATGATTTTATTTGTAGAAATGCAAATCATGCCCAGTGGAGAGGTAATTGATTATTGCCCTCTGGATATTGACCAGTTTTGTATCTATTAATCAAATTAATTTCAGCATTTCGAAGGCTCATATATGTGTCTGCTCTTTGGATTCTCCTTTGAACCTGTTTTAACATTTTACTAGTTCTCTCATTAAGTGATGAGTTAAATAAATCTTTGATGTGTTAATATTTAGTTGTAGGAACATCATGATTTTACCTTTTAAACCAAGGGTTCTTAACAAGGGATCCATGAGCTTCAGTTGAAATTAAAAAAAACAAACCATTATTCTTGTGGGGACATGTTGGTATGGGTATGATATATTTATTAAATAATACAGAGTACAGTGTGCACTTAGTAAGGGGTTTGTGGTTTTTGCCTGACTGGCAAAGGGGCCCATGGAACAAAAAAAGCCTAAGAACCCCTGTTTCAATTCTCCTTTAAAGGTAACTACCTCTGAGCGTTGTTGTGAGGATGGGATGAAGTCATGGGTGAGAGTCTAGCTCAGTGTCTGGAATATAGCTTGCCTTCCAGAGCTGGGATAGTCCTTGCTTTCTCTTGTTTTTTTGAGTCTGAGGGCACCCTGTACCCCACAAACAAAATCTTTTGATTGAACTTTTAACATTACAGCATTAGTGGCTTTGACTTCCCAAGAATTTTAGCATTTCAGAAGAGAACCTTATGGGAAAATGATGCTTAGCTCCAAGGACTGTAATGGTAGAAATTCAGAGGGCTGTGGTATACAGGTGCTGTAGATATTTGGGGGCAAGTGCCTTTAAAATAACCTACCCTGTGGGTATTCAGCCCCAAAGGACAATTTGATTCCCCTCCACTGGAGAAACACCAGCTGTACTATGCCAAGGAGAACTCTTTTGATTTTGTACCAGGGTCTTAAAATATGTACTTATTAAACCCTATCTCATCAGTTAACTCAGTAAGGCTGCTATTGATGAAGAACTAGAAGAGGTGAAATGATTTGCCCACTATTATACAGCTAGGAAGTTGTCCAAGATTTAAGTCTGGGGTCTGAATCCAAAGCTCATGCTTTATCTATGATTCGAGACTCTTTTTCCTTCCCCAAACCCAACATCGTTGCTGAAATCTACTGTCAAATGTTACAACTGGGTAAAGGCATTATTCCCTGCTAAAATGAAAATGACCTAGAGGGCATTGTGCAAGTGCCATGAAAATATTCTCAGAAAAATTTTGATCTGAACCTGGGAACAGGTTTAGATCTAAGAGTTAGGCCACAGGACCCAGCCCAGAGAGCACCAGGGGGCAGGTAAGAAGGGAGTTTCATCCAGCAGGGACCTCGTGGCTCTGGGGGCCCCTGGGGTGGGGATGGATTTCCAGGAGAGGGAAGGAGCTGGAGAAGGAAAGACTAGTAAACTAGTTGGGAGTGCAATGAGAACTTATCTCACTTAATTCACAATTGCATCTTGTCTGTTCTTTCCTTCTTGGACCCTGATAATAGGATGGTATAGGGCATAGGTAAAGAAGTTTGCAGACAGGCGGCGGACTTGGCCCAGTGGTTAGGGCATCTGTCTACCACTGCGGTTCAAACCCCGGGCCTCCTTGACCTGTGTGGAGCTGGCCCATGCGCAGTGCTGATGCGCGCAAGGAGTGCCCTGCCATGCAGTAGGGGAGCCCCACACCCCCCCCCCCCCCCGTACAAGAAGTGCGCCCCGTAAGGAGAGCCGCCCAGCACAAAAGAAAGTGCAGCCTGCCCAGGAATGGCGCTGCACACACGGAGAGCTGACACAACAAAAAGAAATGCAGATTCCTGTGCCGCTGACAACAAAAGCGGACAAAGAAGACGCAGCAAATAGACACAGAGAACAGACAACCAGGGTCAGGGGTGGGGGAGGGGAGAGAAATAAATCTTAAAACAACAACAACAACAAAAAACAAAAAAGAAATTTGCAGACATCAGCAACTGAGGTAGGTCAAACCCAGTAAATTGATTCCTAAGTGTTAACTAGCCAAAGCCATGCCCTTCTCCATACTATGTTGGACCAAGGAGACTCCCAGGCCAGGGCCAGGTGTGACAAGACAGATGGATGCTGGGATGGCCCAGAGGGCAGCATCAGGGACAATGAGCCAGGCCAGTGCAGCGTCTCTGCTGAGCTGGAAAGGAGGAGGCCCAGGCGCATGGTATCCAGGTAAGTGAGTGTCTTTGTGATGGATGGGAGCTCCCTGGCAAGGGTGACCTTTCCATCTGCCATGTCCAACTGGACAGACCCAGTGACTGCAAGGTCCCTTGTGATCCACTGATTGCTTTGTGATTAATGCACAAGTCACTATTCCCACCTCCTGTTCCTGTTCCAATCCCCACAGCTGCCGTGGTGGACCCTTCTGCACTTAGGTAATTTCCTTAGAAATTATTGCCGGTAGAATCTCTCACTATGCTCTGTGTACAGGTGGTAGCCAGTGTCTGCAGGTGATTTCCCTGTGGAATTCCAAGGACAGAGAAACAAATCTCTGCAATGAGTAAAGCTACCTCTGCCGAGGGCAAAATCTGCCCTGCGGGACTCCTTCATTCTTAGGAAAGAATGCTGAAAGCCCTGGGTTCAGCAGGATGATGAGTTCTCACACTCTGGCTATTCCCTGCAGCTGCCTGTGGGGTCCCACACGTTTCTGCATGTGCAGGGCAGCCTAACCCTGGTGTGCCCGGAAACCAGGGGACTTCAGTTGGAGGAAGGCAAGGCCACTCGCAAATTGCCAACTCCAAGTCAGGTACACCTGCCTCGACAAATACAGAAAGCAAATGTCCCAAATGGACGATCTCACTTCTTTTTAGTAAATGTTTTCTTCACCTTGGTCAGGCGCCCCAAGCAAAGATTACATATAACTTGATGATGATTTGGCAACGTAGACCTTATCATTAGTCAGAGAAGAAGAGACAGAATCACATGCTGTGTGGCATTATTCATGATTGCCAAAAGTTGGAAACAACTCAGGTGTCCCTCAACCAAAGAATGGATAAACAAACTGTGGTGTATTCACACGATGGAATACTAAGCAGCTGTAAGAAGAAATGAAGTCGTGAAGCATATGACAGCATGGATGAACCTGGAGGACATTATGTTGAGTGAAGCAAACCAGGCACAAAAGGACAAATACTGTATGACTGCACTACTATGAACTAAATATATTGTGTAACTCATGGAGTTAATACTTGAATATGGGTCAGCAGAAAATAGAATGAAGTTAGAGAATGGAAAGCTGAGGGTTAATTTGTACAGAATTAGTAAAAAGGATGTGTGTTAATCTTTGGAAATAAATAGAAAAGGTGAAAGCCAAACAAAATATTTGTTATCTAGCAGTACCATTTGGTGGGTAAGAAAGTGGTTTAAAGGGAAAGTCTAAGGTTATGTATATTACTAAGAAGAAAGTTAAAAAATGGATCATAGGACTATATAGCATAGTAAAACCTCATGTAAAATATGAATATGGGTAAAGTTGCCTGTATAAGATCATTTTTCTTTGAAACTGAACAAATGTATGTTAATACTACAAGATGTTAATGTCTGACCAAAAAAAAACCCATTATGCTAAGTGAAAGAAAACAGACACAAAATACTACATATTATATAATTCCATTTATATAAAATATAAATATAAATCAGTTTATAAAGATGAAATTAGATTAGTGGTTGTGTAAGGCTGGGGAAGGACTGCTAAAGGGTGTGGAATTTTCTTTTTGAATTAATGAAATCATTCTAAATTTTTGTGTGTGTGTGGTGATGAATGCACAACATTGTGATTATACTAAAAGCCCTTGATTATACACTTTGGATATGTCATATAATATATGAATATATCTCAGTAAAACTGCTTAATAAATAATTGTGCAAGAATAGCCAGAAATAGCAGCTATGTACAGAAGGGGAAGCATGGAGAGATGGAGAGGCAAAGAATTTTCTTGTTTGTCTGTTTTTTGTTTATTATTATTGAAATAATGAAGATGCTCTAATGATGATTGAGGTGATGAATGCACAACTATGTGATAATATCAAATACCATTGATTGTACACTTTCGATGAATGTGTGCTTTATTAATATGTATCAATAAAATTGATTTGTCTAAAAAAAAAAGAATCACATGCTGTGAGCACTCATTCAGCCAACAGATCTTTACAGAGTATCAGAGAGGAGAGAAGGATGAGCATTACATTAATAATACTTTATGCTGTAGCAGAACTTACTATCCTCCTCCCGTCCCGCACTTGCCTCCCTTCCTTCCACTACAGGGGAGATGAAAATGTTTTAGCTCAATTTGAGGAAGCTTTTTAAGGTAAAGGTGGGCGGGGTGGCAAATGCTCTACTTGCAAAGTTGTGATATGAGGAATGCGAATTCCTCCAAGAAGCCAGGTGGCAGCTTTGAGAATAAATTAATCCTCTGGTGGCAAGGTGTATCTGACTTCAGTGTTTTTAGGAGGAAGCCAGCTTCTGGGAGGATGCAAAGCTCCCATTCAGAGGACTGGAGGGCCCCTCCCTCCAGCAGACACTGAGACCAGAGCTCAGAGCTCCGTCCTTCCCTCTGAAGAGCCGCAGGCAGCCCTTTTCCAGGTGGTACACAGAGGAGAGGGCTTCCAGGGGGAGGTGTCCCACAGCCATTCTCTCCCTCCACACCTCTACTCTCCCCTTCATCCCTCTCCCACGGAGAGTCTAGTCTTGCCCTCCCTCAGATGTGGCCCTGGAGCACCACACACAAGGGGATGCTGCCATGGAATAGATCCAGGCATAGCCCATCTGGCTGAATGAGGCACTTGCACCACTGCTTTAAAAAGGAACCTTTGCCACCCTGTCCCGGGAATGTGGCTAGGGCAGTAAGGACAGCCTGTGCTCACACAGCGCGCTCTTCCAAGCACTTTACCAAGACTAACTCATTAACAGCAACCCTGTGAGTTAGGTTCTGTTACCGACCCAACTTGACAGATGAGTAAACTGAGGCACAGAGAAGTTACATGACCTGTCCAGGGTCACACAGCTAGCGAGCCATGGCACAGGGATCTGAATCTTGGCTAGTAAACTGCAAAGTCCACACACATAACCACCATGTGTTCCGTGTTCTGATAGGAACATTCCCTTATGTTGGACTTTTTTTTTTTTTTTTTTTTAGTTAAGGCCAGTTAAAATAATTTATTTGGGAAATGGGGGAAAGAACAGAGCTTGCTGAGAAATGGAAGAGAAAGATAGAAATACACACCAAGATTTGGTGCAGTCTCCTCTAGGCAGAGAGCACCTGTGCTGGACTTTGGATCACAAGTGACAGAAACCCACCCAAGGACACTCCAGCAACTGTAAAGGCGTAGAGGCCTGAAAGAGGAGGCAAGGGGTCAGTGAGGCACAGAGATGAAGGAAGTCGTGCGAGGCATCTTTAATTGGGTCAGGTGCGTGGAGGCAGGGGCTTCGCTGTAATGACCCCAACGCTGAGAATACCCATTGTCCTGTCACTGAGGCTGCGGGCGAGGAGAGAGACATCAGGGAACTAAGCATGTCTTGGGATGCACATCTCCCTCCTATCCCAACTCTCCTCTCCTTCCTCATCCGGTTTTTGTGTTTTTCCAAATCCCTTTCCTGCTGCCGGCTCCCCTGGAGAGCAAGTGCTCCACAGAGGCAGCTTTGATCTGCCGCAGCTGCCTGAGAGGCAGTCTCTGGTGTGGATTAAGTATGTAGATGACACGGGCCCCGGGTGCCCCAGTAAGCCCTGTTCTTTTAATTAAAGATTCAGTAGGAGGGCTGTGCTGCGCCAGGCACTGGGGCTGGCCGGGGGGGCCATAGGGGAGGATTGGAAGCGTTTCTCTTTAGAGAGTATGGTCTTTGATTTATCTTTTTTCCCTCTCTGCCACTCCCCATTCCCACCCCTGCCATTTTTTGAAATTTGAGCTCTCCTTGAATCCATGCAGTGAACTGACTCAGAAGGCGAAACTTCCCCTCCCACTACAAGGGACACCCACTCCGTGGATGGGGCGAGCCTGGCAATCTGATCCAGCCCCTGTTGGACCCTGACTGAATGGCTTCTTCTGAGCTCTTGAGCGTGAACTTGAATAAGGCGCTGAACCTTCCTGGGCTTCTGCATCCTTAATGCGTTGGATAAAGTGACTTCTCTGTCCTCTCCCTTAACCTCCAGCACAGAGGCTGGTCAACCGACAAATGGGTACAGAGATGAGACCCAGCAGGCTGAGGCTCGAGTCATCTTCTGCAGGTGCCCAGGTCAGAGGCCTGCCAGGCGCCCCAGCAAGGGGTTCAGCTGCTGGGAGTTTCCAGATGTTTACCTCGAATCTCTTAGGCTTCTACGGTTGGGGATGGAGTGGAGGTAAGAGAAGGGAGGCGAGGAAGGATAGTGTGGGTAAAGGCTGTGGGCTGATGGACTTGTGACCTGCGCACAGCAGCCTTCTCCTGCCAGCCAGGGCGAGGCAAGGTCTGCTCAGGAACAGGAGGCAGGGGAGAGAGGTTGGTGCAGGGACAGGGCAGCAGGTGGAATATCCCCAGGGCCTGAGTCCTGGGAAAGACAAGTGGGCAGCGTTCACCTTTACTTGAAAGTCCTGCTAGAAGGGACCTTAGGGATGATAAGGACACATCCTCAGTGGCCTCGTTTCACAGGTGGGAGGGGGGGGGCCAAGAGAGGGAAAAGGACAGGCTCGAGGTCTGACACAACAAGATGACGCAACAAAAAGAAACACTGATTCCCGTGCTGCTGACAACAACAGAAGCAGACAAAGAAGAAGATGCAGCAAAAGACACAGAACAGACGACCAGGGCGGGGGGGTGGGGGCAAAGGGGAGAGAAATAAATAAAGAAATAAATCTTTAAAAAAAAAAAGCATTTATCGAAGGCTTTTTTTTTTTAATGTTCTGGGTTCTCTGTATCTATTATTTCATTTATGCCACATCAACTATTATCATCGTGCTCATTTTATACAAGAGGAAACCGGGGCTCGGTAAAGTAAATGTGCCGTCACGCTGCCTGTAAGTGGCAGGGCCGGGGCTCAAACCAGGATTTGATGGACCCTAAAGCTCCATAAGGCTTCCGTGGCCTCGGCCTGTGCCCTGGCCAGCTGTGGGCGGTAGGCCTGACCGGATGTGGGAGCCTCTGACCGGATGTGGAGCCTCAGGGCGGAGCCTCGTGGTCCTCAGGTGGGAGGGGGTTCTGAGAACAGAGAGGCTGCGGAAGCTGCCAGCACCTCAGGGCCCCCGAGCTGAGCAACTGGCCAAGGCTGGGCCCTGAGCCCTCCCTGGTCTTCCCAGAGCCCAAGGAAAGAGCACACTAAACATGTCAGCCTTAGAGCGAGGGCTGGGCCGCTGACGGGCTCTCCTGGGCCCCTTTCCAGGGCAGAGCTCCTCCCCTCCCCCTCCGAAGGCTGCCTGGAGGCCCTGGGGGTCTGCGCCTGACAGCACGTCTCCCGCCCTGCCTGGGCTCTCCGAGAGCACCTCTTCATGCTCTTCTAACTTAGGGGAAACATGGAGACAGAGCTATGCTCCCAGTTTCTCCCTCCTCCCCTCGTAAGCCCCTTGAGGCCAGGGTCTCCACCCCGCATTGCCCGAGGTACCTAGCAGAGGCCTGGCAAAGACCAGGAGGCGATCAATGACTGTGAACTATTGATAACGATCAATCCTAAGATGGGAAGAAGGGACTTCAGATACATTGTCTTATTTATTCATCCATTCAAATCCACACTCATTTACTGGGCCTACAGTGTGCCTAGACTTTGCTGGATTCCTGGGATTGAAGACTAAAAAATTAGAGAGGCTGTCTGTGCCCAAGAAGGTCATGGTCCAGTGGGGAAGAAAGACACACTTAGAAAATGCAAAAAAAAAAAGCCCAAAACCTCTGAAAACACAAAAGATTGCTGAGGGAGCCCACAGGAAAAAGGAGTCAGGGAAGGCTTGGGGGATTGAAGGGGAGAGGCAGGGCGGAGCTCTGTGGGCTGGACAGGAAGGGCAGGCAGGTCATGTGTGTGTGTGAGTGTGTGTGAGTGTGTGTGAGTGTGTGTGTGTGGAGGTGCAGACGGGCAGATGGTGGGGGTGCGGGCACGAGGCCCACTGGCCCTTTGAGGAGACGGTACGTGTTCAGCAGCTCAGTGTGGCAGCTGCCAGGTGTGGGTAGAAGAGAGAGCAGTGGAAACAGCACTTTTTATTTGAACATTTTTTCAAGCACTTTCACTAGTATCATCTCAAATTAGCCTTAAAACAGCAGCAGCAGCCACGACGTGGAGCACTTAGCCTGCGCCAGGCTTTTTGAGGTGCGGTAGCTCCTGCTGTGAGGTGGGTCCCATTATCACCTCCCTGGGGAGAAGTAACACCCCCGTGAGGGGAGGGTGGGCACTGTCATTCTCACTTTACAGGGGGGGACCTGCACGCTGATCCTGGGACAGGTGGCGGACCTGCGACTCACCTCAGCCTCTGAATCTCTCTGCCCCCTCAGGATGCAACGCCTAAGCCACAGCAGGTGGCCAGGCTGTGAGTGGACAGAGGCTCAGGCTGCCCTGGGTTTCTCCACTGGTCAGCGCTTGCCTCGGCCATGGCCGGGACAGTGAGCCGGGCTTTGAGCACGCTTTTGAGGTCAGCTGGCTGCGGGAGAGCGGAAACCATTCCCCCTAGTGATGAACTCCCCGCTGGCTGCCCAGAGCCTTCACTCAGTTTGCAATGTCAGTCCAGCAGTCCAAGTTCCTGGTCATCTCCAGCTTCCCATCCGGGGCTGCGTGTTCCTTCCACACCCAGCCTGTCCCTGGCCTCACCCGGCAAGCAGGAGCCTTTGTGCCGGCTTCCTCCAGCCAGGACACATTCTCAGTAGCCCTTTATAACCCATGGGGTGACATCTCCTGATTTCCTTCTGTTCTTCCGTCTGCAGCCCAATCTCATTCCTCCGGTACTTGCCCCTGGCTGTTCTGAACCTTCTCTTCTGTGCTTGCCTCTGGGGAGTGAATATGTGCCTTCCTGGCCGCAGCTGCATGCGAGCACTCTTCCTTCCAACCCCCAATTTCTTAGGTGCTGTTTGCTTTTCTCTTTTCCCCTCTATTCTTCCCTTTGTCGCCCCTCTCTCCCTTCCTTCCCATGGGTGCTCAGAGCACAGCTGTGACAGTGTTTGCCCCCCCTGCCCCCATCTCCTCTGACATTGCAAACGACTTAACCCTTGGTTCTCCAGCTGTCCGCCCAATCTGTGACCTACTTCACCCTCCGCTTGTCCCTTTCTACTGACTCTTTAGACCCTAAAATCTTCCAGGGTGAACCCTGCTTTCTCACCTCATGGGGTTCTGAAATGATCCCCTGCTTACCTGCTCCTCGTGCTCACAAATCCTCAGCCACTGAGGCAGGGAACGTAGTAGACAGGTCATTGGTTCTGAGGTTAAATGGACCTGGTTTGAATCCTGACCGTCACCCACTAGTCGTGTGACCTTGACCAAGACTTAACCATATTGCTTCAGGGTGTTGTGCAGGAATCATGGGATAAAATTGCAATATCCTTACAATTACAAGTTCTTCTTGTATAAGCTTTCAACAAATGGGAACGATTTTGCTATTAATAATAAAGTCTTTTCAAAGGGCTTCTCTGATAGTGAATTTGAAAGTAGCTGGGAAACTCCAAAGTACTATGCACATGATAATTATTATTACTTCTTTTTTTCCTCTCTCTTAACTGGAAACCCCATGAAGGGACCTTGTCTGGTACATGGTAGGCACTCTCTCTCTCTAATATGTTTGTATGTATATATTTATATTTGGATGAATGAAAAAATCTAGACTATCCTCAGTTCTGCTAATAGGATTTTGTTATAATAAATGAAATATTATTTTAAAAATTGGAAAATATTTTCAAAAGTAGGAAAATGAAAACTACCTGTGCTCATTCTCCTTAAAAATAGTCAGTTAACATTTTGAAGTATTTTCCTATTGCCTTTTCTTCTGTGTTTATACATATTTCAAAATTTTTGAGTTCTAATTTTTCAGCTAATTTAATGAGCATTTACCTATGTTAGTAACTAACCCTCACAAACATAATTTTGTGCTACACATATTTTTTGAGCTACATATATTCTATGATATGAAATGTATCATAATCTATGTAACCAATACCCTGTGACTGGTTTTATTTAAGTTGTTTTAATTTTTCACCATTATAAATAAAGCTTCAATGAACATTCTTCTACATAAATCTTTGTGTTTATCTCTGAATAAGATTTTCCACCAAGAATAAATTCTGTATAGTCAATTACTGGATCTAAGAGTGAGCGTTTTAAGGCTCTTGATAGATATCTCACTAAATGGTTCTTCAGAGAGGTCGCACTATTTGACCCCTCACCCACTATCAAGGTATGAGAATCTTCACAAATAGAAAATTATCATTTAAAAATAAAATAATCTTTGCTATGTGAAGAAGTAAGAGGTAGAGCCTATTTCTACATGATAATGCGTCTGCCTTAGACACCCATGGTCCATTCATCACACCACAGCTTCTCACCTTGAGCCTAGTGACCTATCGGGCTGGATAAGTCTCTGTTGATAATTCTTGTCTGTGTGTTGTAGGATGTTTAGCAGCATCTCTGGCCTCTACCCACTAGACTCCTGTAACAACCCCCAGTTTTGACAAGGAAAAATGTTTCCCAACATTACCGAATGTCCCCTGAGGGACAAGATCATCCCAGGCGAGAACCGTGAGTTTTACCGTAACAGAAACCAGCTTTGTTCAAAGGATCCCAGAGCGTCATGAACTCCAAGGGCGTAGCTGCAGCTGGGCCTTCTCTTTCCAGGTCGGACTCATTCTTGTCTCTTGCTGCAGGTGGGCGTTCACCCTATCCCAGGCCACGGGGAAGAAGATGACTGTCACTAACATTTCTGAAATCTACATTCCTTTTGTTAACGAGACAGCCAGATTATACTGGAATCTCTAGGCCCCAAATCCAAATTCACAGGGAAGGACTCCGGCCCAGCCTGGGTGGGCTGTCCACAGCTGGGTCAGTCAGCGTGGCTGTGGCGGGCGGGGAGGAGAAAGGCGCCCGGCCCCCAGGAGGCTTGCTGCAGCCACATTGCCGCTGGACACTTCATCCTCCTGCAGTCCATATACCTGGGGAGGTTTACCACGTGTGCTCATGCACAACTGTACAGACATCCAAACTGGACATTTTGCAAAGGGGGCCTGTTTCAGTTAGCGCCTCTCTCCCTAGACCTACAGACTCGTGGTGACAATGCTGCGCTGCCCAGGTTTCGGCTTAGGAGTGTTTTAGGGGGCAGGCACCTGGTTTTCTGTGATGGGCATAGCTTACTATGGTCCAGCCGAGCGAGTGGACTTTGGATCCTGGTGTTTGCAAGTGTATGGAGGTGTGCTGTGTGGGAAATCCCTGCTCGTCCCCAAGCCCGACTTTGGAATATGCTGCCTCTGTGGCAGAGGAGCCCCTTGTCCTCCTTACTTCATCTCTAGGACAATTCTAAATCCTTTGAGGCCACAGATTGCTAAACAGAGGCAGACTCGGGGGCAGTGTTTCCTCTGGAACATCCTTCCCAGATTTGGAGCAGGCTCCGCAAGGAATCTTTTAGGGGAGTTGCATCTAGAAACCCAGATGCCTGAAAATCAGTTATGTCTTGGATATCACCAACCTCTCTGGACTTTGATCTCAGCAAATGAGCATAATAGTAGCACATAGGTTATTTTTTTTAATTTTAAAGCATTTTTATCTATTTCTCTCCCCTTCTCTGCCCCCCTCCCCCAGTTGTCTGCTCTCTGTGTCCATTCGCTGTGTGTTCTTCTGTGTCCACTTGTATTCTTGTCAGCAGCACCGGGAATCTGTGTTTCTTTTTGTTGCGTCATCTTGTTGTGTCAGCTCTCTGTGTGGGCGGCGCCATTCCTGGGCAGGCTGCACTTTTTCACGCTGGGCGGCTCTCCTTACGGGGCGCACTCCTTGCACGTGGGGCTCCCCTACGCGGGGGACACCCCTGCGTGGCAGGGCACTCCTTGCGCGCATCAGCACTGCCCATGGGCCAGTTCCACACGGGTCAAGGAGGCCCGGGGTTTGAACCGCGGACCTCCCATGTGGTAGACGGACGCCCTAACCACTGGGCCAAGTCCGCTTCCCACGTAGGTTATTAATACATGCAAAGCACCTGTGTTGGGCACTCACTGAGTGTTTGCTCTCTTTATTTACATCACGAGGTGCCAGGCACTGTGCCAAGTGCTGAGCACCGAGAGCAGAATACAACCTGAGCTAGCCCTCCCGAGACTCATGGTCTACAGAGGAGATGGTTACCCAAAGCGCCGTATAAAGCCATGTGGCCAATCAAGTGACACGCTTCATCTGCCCTGGGATCTGGTTCCTCCCCATTGCTCCCTACGGGGCTACAGAGTGACAAGTAGACAGGGCCGCACGCAGGTGAGAATGCATGATCCCCGGCTGTCCAAAGAGCAGGCAGCTTCAAGCCTTAACTGCTCCAAGGACCTGGAGAATGTACTCCTTACCTCTCAGGTTCACAGGAAAACTTTAGTGGGTAGGGAGTGCCCTTTTAAGAAAAGTAATTGCCCAACAATCTTACAGTCTTAATTTTCTTTTCTTTTTTTTAACAAATCAATTTTATGAATACATATTAATAAAGCACACAATTCATCCAAAGTGTACAATCAATGGTATTTGGTATAATCACATAGTTGTACATTCATCATGTCAATCATCACCAACCATCCTAACTTTCAACCCCTAGGTAATGGTTAGGTAAAGGACATCTTCTATATGGGATATGCAATCCGTAAACTCGATACCACTAAAGTCGTGAACGACACGGGAAAGCGGTTATACTGGACATTATAGAGGCGCTGCCCCTGCCTCTCCAGCCCTGCAGATCGGGAGCTGATAGCCGGGATTGCAGGAGAAAAGTTAGCTGTGCGCCAACCCGCAAGCCCCCGTGGACGAAGGGAACTGGGGTGGGGGGTTGGACTGAGTTGACTAGTGTCCCCCCAGGAGTCATGCCTACCTGGAGCCTGTGAATGTGACCTTATTTGGAAATAGGTTTTGCAGCTGTAATCAAGTGAGGATGACGTCGGGCTGGACTGGGATGGGCCCTCAAGCCCTTATGACCGGTGCCCTTAGAAGAAGAGGGAAATTGGGACCCAGAGTCACAGACACGCAGAAAGGAGATGCCAGCTGAAGACACAGAGACCCACGGGGGATGGCCTCGAGGAACAGAGGTGGAGCTGAAGTGGCCCTGCCAAGGAAGGCCTGGGGCCACCGAGACTGGCAGAACAAGGAACAGGTTCCCCTAGAGCCCCCGAGGGAGCAGGGCCCTGCTGACACCTTGCTCTCGGACTCCTAGCACCCAGAACGGTGCAAGAGTATGTTCCTCTTGTTTTAAGTCACCCAATTTGTGGTCCAGGTACTTTGTTTTTTGCAGCCATAGGAAACGAATCCAGGAACCCTCTGCTTAGCAAAGGCAGAGACTGCTCTCCTGGGAGGGACAGAGCGGCGCTCAGGAGGGAAAGGGATCAGAGAAGTACAAGTGGAAGCAAGACACAGCCCGACGCCTCCAGGCCTGGGCTGGGGTGGGAGGGGAGGGGACTGCAGGAGGAGCCGACCACCGAGGAACTGTGTCCGTGGTCTGGATGTAGCTAGCTGGGCACAGCTTTGCTGCCGTCAGACTCTAGTGGCTTGGCCTCGAAAGCATTTGGTCTCCCTCCCCTTGCCAAGGTAGACCGCTCCAGAGGGGCTTGCTTCTCAGGTGGGGAAGAGAAGCAGAATATGAACTTCTGTCTTCATTAGGGCTATAAAAGGTAGGAGCATATGTGCACAGGTGTAAGTACATGGATGGAACACAAGGAAATCGAAAATAGATTTGTCAGGGTGGTAGGAAAATGGTTTGCTTATTTTAGGGTTCCTCCCCCACCCCCATTTCTCTTTTCCTTGTCAAAATGTATGAGACAGCCACATAACTCCCTCTGTAATTGCACCCACATCTGTGTCCATTTCTAGGTCGGTATTGGGACCCATACTCATACCTGCACTTACATTGTACCTTGTTCATGTATTTATAAGAATCTCCCTTTCCCTCTGTGGGTAAGTGTTAGCTTATAGCAGTTTTTTTTTTTTTAACTATTATTCATGCTGCGTTGCCCCCCGCCCCCCTGCCCCCCAGGCCTGTCTTTCCTGCCCTCTGCAGCTTACCCGGCTCCTTTCCTTTCCCTCAGCCACATTCCCCTTCCTGTCTGCTCTCCGCCTCTCCCCTCCCAGCCTGCTTCCTTATTTCCCTTGCCCCCTCAAACGTGTCCCCTCTCTCTAGCCCCACTCATCTGTCCAACCCACCTCCACCTAAAATTTAGACCCTGGAGTCTCTAACTAAGATCTCCTTTACTGAGACAGAGAGCCCCGGGCTGCATGCAGTTTTGGGGTTCAGAGGGAGGGGAGGAGGGGTGGCGGGACATAGGAAGGGGGGGGGTCAGCAGTCTCTCCAAATTATACATTCAGTGTACATGTAACCCTCGCAGAGACCCCAGCCTACTGGTTCTCTGTCTTTATTCATTGTCCGGGGCAATCTCTCTGCTGTCATGGTTTGTTTTTTTATTTTGAGGAGCTACTGAGGATTGAACCCATGGCCTTGTACATGGGAAGCAGGCACTCAACCACGTCAGCTACATCCACTCTTCTGTCACGGGCTTTTAAGCCATCCTTAAAAAAAAAATCAATTATATTGATACACCTCAACGAAGCATACGATTCATCCAAAGTGAATCAATTAAACCATCTTTTACACGAGGAGCTACATCTCACTGCTAAACTTCAGACTGTGAGTTAAATACCCGCTGGACACCCCACCTGGGTGTTTCACATCCTTCCCAAACTCAGTATGTTCAAGGGAGATGATCTCATTTCTGGAGCGGGAACAAGGGAGTCGCCCTCCCCTCACGTATCCGCCAGCCCATCGGTCGCCAGGCCTGGACGCGTCTCTTCCTTCCCATGCCCCGTCGCTGCCTTGGCCGGCTTCTCTGTGATCACACCGACGGCCTCCTGACCTCGGGCTCCTGGCTCACTCTCCCGCCCGCACCTTGTGCTTTGAGGATCTGTCAACTCCAGGCCAGCCTCCTCCCCTCCTCAGGCCTCACGGGCTGCTTCTTTCTCCCCCAACTGTTGCCCACCCAACTCCCACCCATCCTGTGGAACTCAGCCAAATGTCACTTCCTCCGGGAAGTCTGCCCTGACGTCTCGGTCCAGCTTAGCATCTACCCCCCTACCCCGGCTCCTGTGTCTCTCCCAGTCCCCTGTACTTCTACTTCTTTCCCCTTAAATCAATTGTGAGATGCACCTTCCCTTCAAAGATGTAAGTTTCATGACCGTAGGTGGGATTTCCTTCTTGGTCACTGTTTTAGCTCTAGAGTCTAACACTGTGCTTTGCCTGGAGTAATAATTATTATTTTAATAGCAAAGTCATGTACAGTGCAACTAGGTGCCAGAAACCATCCTAAGCACTTTCCATATTTAACACATTTCCTCTTGGCGATAACTCTGAGTAAGTATTTGATACCTCCCGTGGACGGAGGAGGTAACAGGTACAGTTTGCCAGGGATCACAGAGCTGGCAAGTGGAAGAGCTGGGCTTCACACCATGGCACCTGGCTCTGGAAGCTGGCTCGCCTCTCCCGCTCAGGACTTGTGTGTTGAATGGCGAGAGACGAAGGCAGAGTCAGAGACGATCAGGAAATAGTGCAAGACAGCAGGTGGCAAGGATCCGAGAGAACGAAGCAGGCATTAGCCTCTGAAGGGCTTCTTAATGGTTGCCGACTGACGGCATCTGAACCAGGGGCATCTACCCTGCCTCCGCCCGCCTTCCTTCTGCGATGAGCAGGAGGCAGGAAGCGGCAGGACAGAGTCCCAGCTCCTGAGTGAGGCGCAGAGAGGGGCGCGCTGGAGGGACGCCACGGGGCACATCAGCACTGAGCTGACGGCGGCAGCGGCGGCCCGAGCCAAGGATAATTACTGCGAGATGGCGAGGACATCAGTTAAGGAGATTCAATCCATCTTCCCTAGCAGCTCTGGCTCGGCTACCGACCTTTGGAGGGATGACACTGGAGCTTCCGGGGCGCTGAGGTCGCTGCCCCCGTTCCTGCATTTGATCCGGTCCCTGGCCACCTCAGGGGGCTCCGTGGTTGCAGACACCCGGGGAATTTCCTCAGCCTTCCTCAGTCACCCGGTGTCAGGAGATATTTGCTATGCAGTTGTAATGGATAAAGGTAATTCTCTCAGATGCCAAAAATAGAATTGAGGGGCCTTGGGGAGTGATCTGCTCCCTGGGGAGCCCCTGGGCGTCCCATCCTCAAGTGGCAGGGCTGGTGCCTCAGCTGGTTTGCTCATTCAGTGAGTTCGAGGCATTTCCATTGTCTCTGCCCTTCAGAGGAGAAGAGAGGAAACTTTCACACGGAAACAGGGACTTCCAGGGAGGGAGCACAGGCTGCGATGCAGACAGAGGCACGGGGCAGGTGCTGACCTGCAGAGAAGCTGATGTGAAGCCAGAAGCCCCTGCAGAGATAGCATCCACCCCCGAGGCTGCCGGGCCACCAGGAAGCCGGAACCAGGGAGGGGCCCAGGAGCTCCAAGAGGCCACGCGCTTCCTGGAAACTTGAGGGGGACGGGCAAGGTCAGTACAGGACCTGCAGGAGCACGTCTGGAAGTCAGGCAGGAGCAAGTCTGCCTTACCCAGGAGGCTGAGGTAAAACCGAGGCCAGGGCAGAAGGGAAGCTGATGGCTGGCAGGGCCCAGAAAGCCTCCAAGGCTTACAACCTGAGAAGGGGTAAGGGGACGGTCCCGGGAGGGCCAGACCTCCCCAGGCCCAGAACGTGGGGGGCTGGCCCTGAGCATCAGGCTTCACCCCCTGCTCCCAGAGGGTTGGGGCAAGCAGAAGGAACTAAGGCGCTTGGTGTCTGGGGCGGTGCCAGTCAATCTAACCCTTTCCATTGTCCAGTCAGGACCGAACCAGAGCTTGGTGGTACCTCACTTCATTGTGTTTGGATGTTTCTGTGGAGCTTGCCCTTCACTTCTTACAAAAATCCCTTTTAAAATCCTTGTCTTTTCAAGTCGAGGGAAAAAAGCCATTATACGTTGAGTCCATTTATATGAAGTTCAAGATCTGGCAGAATGAACCTGTGACGATAGACGTCAGAACAATGGCGGCTTCTGGTGGGGATTTCTGGGGTGATAGGAATATTCTATATTTTGATTTAGATTTGGTTACAGGGGTGCATACATTTGATTAAGCTCATTGCACTGCCTACTTAAGGTCCGTGTACTTTACTGAATGAACATTATATGTCAAACAAGCAAGTAAACAAAATAACCTCGTCTTGTTGTCCTTAGGAGACCAGAGGTTTTCCCACTCTTTACTGTAGAGAGGTGGCTGATGGGCCCCTCTGGGAAGCTGAGTGTTGCAAAAAGAGCATTGCCTGGTTCTAATCCTCCTTCCGCCTTTACCAGTGAGTCCTTGGACAAGCTGACTTCTGATTTCGTAATCTTTAAAATGGGCTGGGGGATTGCTAGGATCATTAAATGAGATAACACAGCAAATTGCCTGGCCTATAGATGGTGCCCAAACATCACCTCCTCCAGAAAGACTTCCTTGGTTCTCCAGACTGCAACAGGTGCCTTATTCTTTTCCACATACCAGACTCGGCACATGCATAATTTAAATCTGTGTCTAACAACAGTGCAAATTTCTGAAAGCCACAGATCCTTGTGTTTGTTTATTGGAGAGTCAAACAGCAAATATGAAACTGGCAAATGCTAAGCGTGTACTATATTGTAATATATCTATTTTTCTGGTCCCCAATCTTCAATTAGCCTCTGAGATCTTGAGGGCAAGGCCTGGGCATGGCCCAGCATGGTAGCTCCCCAGCTGTCAGAAGTACTTGGGGAAGTGGATTTGACTCAACTGATAGAGCGTCTGCCTACCACACAGGAGGTCCACGGTTCAAACCCAGGGCCTCCTGACCCGTGTGTGGAGCTGGCCCACGTGCAGTGTTGATGTGCGCAAGGAGTGCCGGGACACCCCCGTGCCACACAGGGGTGTCCCCTGCGTAGGTGAGCCCCATGCGCAAGGAGTGCGCCCTGTAAGGAGAGCCGCCCCGTGCAATAAAAGTGCCTCCCGCCCAGGAGTGGTGCCGCACACACGGAGAGCTGACGCAACAAAAAGAGACACAGTTTCCTGGTGCCACTGACAAGAATACAAGTGGACACGAAGAACACACAGCGAATGGACACAGGGAGCAGACAACTGGGGGGCGGGGGCAGGGAAGGGGAGAGAAATAAATAAAATTAAAAAAAAAAGAAGTACTTGATGAACATATGACCAACGAGTAAGTAATTCAAAAGTCAAGTAGTGCATTCATGAGTAATTGCATAAACGAGTGAAAGAATGCACAAACTAGTAAATGAATGAATAAATGAATGTCAATTGGTGCATAAGTGGGGTGATAGGAGAATGGTGAATCAGTGAATGAGTAGAGAATTGAAGGAGTGAAGGAATGAATGAGGTAATGCTGGTTTCCTTCTTTCCAAAGGGCTGTGTGCTGGTGGCAGCCCAAATGGCCCAGTTCCAGAGCACTGGGAAGCCCTGGAGCTGGGTATCCTGAAAGGACAGCCCTGACGGAGAGCCCAGCTGCTGGGGCCCTCCAAGCACCTCGGTTCCAGAGATTCCTCTGTCTTTGCTTCCAGCCACGGTCTGCCATCTCTCCATGGAGACGATGACGCCGAGGGACCAAGAGGCAGGGGATGCCCAGGGGCAGGGCGCCAGGCCCCCGGTCGCCAGCTCTCCTCTGACACCCCTTCCCCTGGCTGTGAGGGTCTGCTCCCACCCCAAGGCCATGGCCCCCAAGCAGGTACCTCCCCTGTCTTGACAGCAACAGGGCACCTGTCAAGGAGTTTGCATTATTTATCTGCTCTGTAACATTTACTGGGATTTAGTGTTTAATAACTGTCACTCCAATATATCTTTTCTTAATCCCTTCAGATCTGCTGCTGTAGCAATTTTAAATATTTATCAACACTGTTCATGTGTCTGCTGGTTGGGTCGCAATTTTCTTGTAATTAAAGATTTACACGACGCTGCTCGAGATTTACGAAGGATTGGCAGAGATCAAAGGGGGAGGGGAGCAGAGATCTGTTTTTGGAATCTGTTGCTGGGAATCCATGGCCCTGCAAGACGTGGAAGCCCTGTCACTGGCTCCCCTAAGCCCTCTCCTTTCCTCCTCTTCCACACAGCTCCCTGTTGAGAACATGGGGGTCCCACGGTTAGACACAAGCCTTGAGGTGGTCCAGCCTTCTTTCAGAGCCCCTGCTGTATGCCAGACTTGTGCTTGTTGTTGCTGACGTGGAGCTTACATTCTAGTGGCAAAACAGGCAAAAACCATGCAAACAAATACATTTTAAAAAATTTCAGATTCTGAAAAATGCTATAAAGGAAATTAATAGATAATAACTGAGGGTGGGGCACTGATATCAGAGTTCTTCCATTGCAAGCAGTAGAAACTGATTTCGGAGAACAGAGGCAAAAGAAATTTCTGGAAGGGTAAGGGGGGTATAGAATTAAAGAAAATAAAAGAGGAAAAGAACAAAAGAAGAAAGAGGAACCAGGTTATTTTGGGGCTCTTTAGGGCAAGAACTAACAGTTTCTTCATGGGGCAGCAGCCTTTGAGACAAATGTCTCCCAACAGTGTTCCGTTTTTATGACACTCGCTTAGGAGTCACAATCCAGAGACACGGGTTCCTCACTCCTTGGCCAGAGGAGATCAGAATGGAGACCAGGACACCTTGAGTGACAGTGTCATCAGGGCTGTATCCACTGAGGGAAAGGCAGATATCCAAAGCAAAAAAAGGGGTTATGGATAATGGGCATCGTGAAACGTCAGGTGTACATTAAACCAAAGAACGTCTCTCTGAGGGTATCTGACCTGAAACCAAAATGATGAGAAGGAGCCAGACATGCGAAGGGCTGGGGGACGAGGACACAGCAAGTACGATAGTCCTGCAGTTCTAAGTACTCAGTGGACTTTCAGGGGCCAGGTTGGCTGGGCTCTGCCTACATCACGGATTGGACCTGAGGAGTGGGCGCATCTCTAGTCCTCAGAGCCCCCCATGGCCATGTTATGGGCCAGACTTTTGCTGATTACAAATGGAATAGAATAGAAGGCCTGGGACATTCTCCTGGCCCCTTTGACAGGAAAACCAGAGATGCTGATTCAAGTCATGTTTCTGGAGGCCTTTCGTGGGCCAGGCATTGCGTTTGGTTCTGCAGACTTAGGGGTAGATATGACTTTCAGGTTCTGAAGACGATGCGGGGGATAAGACTTGTATCTAGTCCTTGGGGCACTTTCAATCTTGTGGAGGAGATATCAACAGATTACTACAGAGAGGTAGTGATAGAGGTAAACTTCTTTACTAAAATACATGTTAGTGCTATAAAATTTCCCCTAAGTACTCCTTTAGCAACATCCCACAAATTTTGATATATTGTATTGTAATTTTCATTCCATTCAAAATACTTTCTAATTTCCCTTTGGATTTCTTCTTTGACCCATGGGTCATTTAGAAGTGTGTTATTCAGTTTTAAAATATTTGTGGATTTTCTAGTTATCTTTCAATTATTGATTTCTAATTTATTTCCATTGTGTCAGAGAACATATTTGGTATGAATTAAATCCTTTTAAATTTTTTGAGAACTGGAGGGGAAAGAGCTGCAGAGGAGAGAGAGTGCTGGAACTCTGCCGAGGATGCCCCTGGAGTCTTCAGCTGAGCACTGCTCAGCACATGCACGCGAGGACACTGTTTGGGGCCAGGAAAGAACCATCTGAAAGGATCTAAGGACCAGTGCCTTGGCCAAGTTGAGAAAACTTGGTCAAGGGCTACTTTATGGCCCACTGCTGAGGCAAGACCCTTCGATCCCATTCTCCACAAGTCATGGAGTTTTCCAACGTGGCCTTTCCCAACGTGGCACTACCCCACTTCAAACACTGCTCCCTCTCCTGTTTTTATTCCTGTGAACTCTAGCTGCCTTGGGCTCTCAACTCTGCCTTCTCAAACTCAGGGAGCCCATCAGTCTCCCCCTGGGGTCTCCCACCTGTGACGTGGCCTGGGAATGCCTTCAAGACAACAAGCTGGGGCAGTCAGGAGGATAGCTTCATTTGTTTCCCACCCCTCAGGGGTCACCGTTCTTCATTGCCTGGTGGGCCATATCTTACAAATGGTTGTTTCACATATTTTGTCTCTGTTTTGGGTGAGATGGTAAATCCTGTTGCTACTACTCCATCTTGGCTGGAAACTGGTCTGTTGGGATTTTGGAGACCAATCTTGAGATGTTGCATGGAAGAGCAAACCCTACAGGAGAATCCCAGGGGAGCTTCTGAGGCTTTGGGGGCAAAGGCATTTGCTCCCAAAATATTTGGTGGTCATTCTTCTTTTGAGGAACATTTTTGGCCTGTTGCTGGGCCCTGTCAGACTAATCGTGTGACTATTGGAGACCACGTGACCATGCAATCCAAACTTCCCATCATGATCAACCAAGCCATAAACTCAGGCGTAGCCCAGTAGCACTGCATAATCATGTGCAAGTGGTATAAGTGGGACGGGTCAAGCAGATACCAATGGCTCTTGTAAGTTGTATGAACAAGTCACTCAAACTCTGAATGTCCCTTTTCCTGCTGTCCTGCTACCTCTTCCTCAATCTATACCTATGGTCTCATGGAGAGTGGACTGGGGAGGAAAACAATAAAGACTGATTTGCAAAGCTCTTCATGCTTTACATACCTACCGAAAGTGAGCTATTCTATTTACTGTGATAGCTCCATTTAGGAGTGCCTCTGAAGTAGAGAACAGAAATCCTCGCAGTGGGCAGTACTGTGAGCAGTACAACTTGTTGCCTACTTTGCTTGGGAGGAGAGATAGCTTGAGATAAGACTCTCGCCAATTCATGTGCTTTGCCAATTAATGATTTGTTCAAATGGTCAAGAACATGGAAGGGGTAAGATTCAAGGGTTGGTGACAAGGAAGTTTTGAAAAAAGTTATATGGACGGACATCTGGAATGGGGGCAGTATATGAGAATATTTGTGTTCCATTTGAATATTTACCAAGCTCCTACTGGTAACCAGGAAGACAAAATATTCACTTTATGGACGTTAGTTAGTCTTTCCCCCCATGACCCCAGGGTTTGCTCGGTGGGCTTATGAACAAAGTAGCCAGAGGGCTGAACTGAGCGCTTGGTGTAGGCTCAACCACACGGTCTCACCAAGACTAACGTGATTACAGTCATGTTAAATGCCCCAAAGATACTGACCCTGAGCTCCCGATTTGGTACCATAACCTGGGGAGACTGGTCGGCTGCTTTATGTCAGGTTGATTGTTTTGAATCCCTTCTATGGGGGCGTTATGATTTATCTGTCTGAAACAGACATGTATTCCTGTCGTCCCCACTTTTGAAATGATTGGGCTCTGCAGACCTTTCGTGAGTGTTTTTTTGTTCAAGGAATAGATGCCGAGTGGACAGAAACAGATTTTGCTGCCATGGATAGATCATCAATGGGGCCCAGAGAGGGCCTGTGAGGTAGTACACCACTCAGACCTGGGTTGAGGAATGAATAATGAATGAATAACTAGGTCCTGAAACATTTATGCTTCACACAAGTCTCAGGTTTCTCATGTTGATGATGGGATGGCAGTGTGACAGTGTGTATGTGTGTGTGTGTGTTGCATGCCAAGACATCCTTCTTTCTTCTTTTTTAGCTTCTTGTTTTGAAATATTTTCAAACTTGTAGTATAGTTACAAAAATAATACAATCTCCATACAGAAAACTCCAACATGTTCCTATCCCCCCAGATATCCAGAACCACCAATTTTGATATTCTGCCACATTTGCCAGATCATTCTATCCACTCTGTTGATCTATCAATCAATTTTCTGAATACTTGCATGGAGGTTACATATATCACGTTCCTTGAACACTTAAAACGGCCATGTACATTTCTTTAGAACAAGGATATTCCCATGTAACCAGTTATCAAGTTCAAGAAATTTAACATTGCTATAAAGCTTACAATTTATATTCAGTTTTTTCATATGTCCCAGTAATGTCCTTTTGAGCCTCTCTCCTCCCTCATTAGGGCCCATCCAGGATCATGTGTTGCAATTAATTGTCGTCTCTTGAGTTGCTTGCTCTTTCCTTTAAGTTCTGGGAACATATATACAACACAAACTTTTCTATCTCAACCAATCCCAAACATACCATTCAATAGGATGCTGTGGTACCCTCACCACTTTCTATTACAAAAACTTCCCCATCTTCCCAAACAGAAGCCTTACCCTACTAGGTGTTAGCTCCCCATTCCCCCTACCTCCTGGCCCTGGCAACCTGTACTCTAGTATCTGTCACTATGAGTCTGCATATTCACTGATATTTTCTTTTTAGTTACCATGGAATTTAAATTTAACATTCTAAATCTCTAGCAGTCTTGTTTGCTTTGATACCAGCTTAATGTCAATAGTATACACGAACTATGTCCCTATAACCCTCCATCCCTCCACCTCTGTGTAGTTCTTGTCACAAAATACATGTTTATTCATTATTAGTCCTAAACAACTAATTTATCATTACATTTTATGCATTTGCCTTTTAGATTCTGCAAGAAGTAAAAAGTGGAGTTACACACCAAAAATAAAATAGTGCTGGCATCTATATTTATCATTTCACTGCCCTTACTGGGATCTTTATTTCTTCATGTGGCTTCTAGCTATTGTTTATTGTCCTTTCTTTTCATCCTCAGAACTCTTTCGCCTCTCTTGTAGGTCCAGTTTAGTAGTGACAAACTCCCCTAGCTTTTGTTTATCTTAGAATATCTTAATCTCTCCCTCATTTTTGAAGGACAGTTTTGCCTGATATAGAATTCTTTTTTTTTTAAAGATTTTTTATTTATTTCTCTCCCCTTCCCCCCTCCTTGTCTGCTGTCTGTGTCCATTTGCTATGTGTTCTTCTGTGTCCGCTTGTATTATCAGGTGGCACAGGAAAACCGCGTCTCTTTTTTTGTTGCACCATCTTGCTACGTCAGCTCTCTGTATGTGCTGTGCCACTCCTGGGCGGGTTGCACTTTTTTCATGTGGGGCAGCTCTCCCTGCGGGGTGCATTCCTTGCACGTGGGGCTCCCCTGCGAGGAGGCGCCCCTGCGTGGCATAGCACTCCTTGTATGTGGCAACATTGCACATGGATCAGCTGACCACACGGGTCAGGAGCCCCTGGGTATAGAACCCTGGACCTTCCATATGGTAGGCGGACACTCTATCAGTTAAACCACATCCTCTTCTCCCGATATAGAATTCTTGATGGGCGTTTTTTTTTTGCTTTCAGCACTTTAAATATATTATCCTACTGTCTTCTTGCCTCCATGGTTCTTATGAGAAATTGACAATTTTATTGAGGATCCTTTGTAGTTGTCATGTTGCTTCTCTTTTGTGGCATTCAGAATTTTCTCCTTATCTTTGGCATTCAGCAGTCTGATTAAAATATGTTAATGTATGAGTCTATTTGGGTTTATTTTGCTTGGAATTTGTTGAACATCATGGGTGTGTATATTCATGTGTTTCATTAAATTTGGGAAGTTTTCACCCATTATTTCCTTGAATATTCTCTCTTCTCCTTTCTATCTTTCTTCTCCTTCTGGGATTCCCACAAGGTGTATATTGTTACATTTGATGTTATTCCATAGGTTCCTAAGGTTCTGTTCATTTTTCTTCATTCCTTCTTATTTCTGCTCCTGAGACTGGATGGTGTCAATTGTCTTATCTTCAGGTTTACTAGTTCTATCTTCTGCCAGATATAATCTGCTATTGAACCCTTCTAGGGAATTTTAAATTTTGTTTATTCTAGTCTTCAGCTCTGTTTGATTCCTTTTCAAAATTTCCATCAATGTATCGATAATCTCTTTGTGTTCATCGACCATTTTCCTGATTTCCTTTAATTCTTTGTCCATGTTTTCTTTTAGCTCTTTGAACATTGCTTGACCCATTAAAAAAAACAAAAAACAAACTTTGGTATTTCCCAGGTCTGGTCTTCTTCATTGATGACTTCTAATGCTTTCATCTTCTCCTTTTCCAGGCCATCACTTCTTGTTTCTTTGTATATTTTATCATCTTTTGTTGAAACCTGGACATTTTGATATTTTAATGTGTTATCTGAAGCCTCTGTTCCTTAAGTTTGTATCTCCAACACATCTTTCTGATCATATGGGGTGGGTTTTAAGGCAAGGAATGATTAAAGGGGTCTTAGAGGGAAGGGCAGAAAGCATGAGGGGGCCTCTGATCCCTTATAGTTGTATCTTCAGAGTCTAACAGAGTTTCTGTCTCAGAGTAGTTTCATTTGTTGAATGGAGAAAAAAGAAAAGTAAAAAATGAATGAAAGAATCTGAATACCCTTGAAGCTCAGAGATTACCTAGACCCCTCCTCAACCATATGGGACTGTCTTTATTGCTGCCTGATTGTAGCCACCTGCTTCTGCTTATTATTACAGAGAACAATGACTCCAGCTAAGATTTACCAAGCTGCTTACTATTATGAGGAACCCTATTTTATGTGTATTAACCTCATATAACCTCAAAACCTGAGTTGTTAAGGAGTATTATGCTTTTGCACCAATGAAGAAATTGAGATTCAAGTTAACTTCTTCAAAGTCACACAATTAGTAAATGACAGAGCCAGGATTTGAAGCCAGGTGTGTTTGACTCTGTAGCTTAAGCTCTTGAGCATTTTGCAGTACTGTTTGAATATATATTGTGACAGAGCTCTCACCAGCTCACGAGGTAGCTCACACTATCGTTAGTCAGCTCTGTTAGAAAATTTTCTTACCCTGAGTTGAAAATTTCCTACCCTGAGTGATGGAACATCACTCCATGTTCCATGTCCTCTCTGAAACCTCTGAGAACCAGTCCTCTCTACACGAACATCCCACGGTGTCTGAAGATGGCTCTCGTAGGCTGGTGTGAAAGGGTCCCATCTAGACCCCCCGTGCTGGGTGTCCTCGCTGAAGAGGCGCAAGTTTACCAGTGTTCTTCACATTTGCCTCTCAGGCTGAGCAAGGTGAGGTCTCCCCAGTGCGGAGGATTTCAGGACCATTACCTCCTGTCTAGACACTATACTGTTATTAATGCCATTTCACCTGGCATTAGCTTTTTTGGCAAGAAAAATTCTTCCACTGCTCCGGCCTGCCTGACTGAATTTCTGTGGAGCTTAGCTCAAAGCAGAAAATTATATGAGAGGGCAAGAGCAGCAAGCTCCCCTGGGTCTGGCCTGAGTCATATGAAATTCTGTCTCTGAGACTAAGTACTGGGGCAGAGGCGGAGGTGAGAGGAGGTTGCGCAAGCTACAGAGGGCTGCGCTTGGTTGTAGGCTGAGGCTTGGGAAGTGTCTCTCCTAGAGGGAAGCTGTGGTGTGTGTGTGCACGTGCATGCATGTGTGTGTGTGTGTGTGTGTACCCGCGTATGTGAGGTAGCGGGGGAATCTGCTAGAACTGCTGCTGAGCCCTGACTCAGCCACGTTTCTGTGGGCCTTTCCACTCCAGTTTTGGATATGATCGAACCTCATCTCATTGGAAAAAAACATCTTCCAGGCTGACCTGAGTTGACATGAGATGGAATTCTAGACATTCTCTCCATTCCCCCAACGCCCAGTGCAAAGAGATAAATAAGGAGGCTGCCCTTAAATGGAAAACCAGGAGATCCAAAGCCCAGTTCTGACAAGCCCGTGCTGAGGCTGCGAGGAATCGGCGCGCTGTGCTTCACCTACGCCCCGGCCACGCCCCTCCTGGGCAGAGTCCCCTCCAGCCCCTGCAGTGTGTGTGATTACTGCTCTCTATTAATATGCTCCGTGCATGGAACTCCATGCTAATTGCCTCCAATTTCCTCCTAATTTAGATTTAATGTGGCTCCTGATGGACAGAGGGGAACAAGAATGAGGGAAGGATATTCTGTCTGACCTTCCAAGTCCTGAAATGAGTCAGGGGTAGGTGAGCCCAACTGACACAAGAGGAAGAGGAGGATGTGCAGGAGGGAGAGGGGGAGGGGGAGAGGGAGGTGGGAGGAGGGGAGGGGGAGGAGAGAGGAGAAGAGGGGGAGGGGGGAGGAGGGGGAGGGGGAGGAGAGCACTTCTGCCGTCCCTCGCCCACCTCCTTGCTCTGTTGTCATCTGTCCTGGGTGCTTTCATGTGCCTCTTTTCTGAAGGAGCCTCCCAGATGGCTGTTGAGAGGAGCGAGGAGGGATCTGAGGATTCATAACACCCAGAGCCCTGGAGGGGGACCTCCTGCCCGGCCTTTATTTCTAGATGGAAGGGGAGAGGAAGACTTTCCTGCCCACTTCTCTCACCACAGGTATGCAGCATCATAGCCTGGGGATTTGCTTATAGCTAGAGAAATGCATACAGCTTTGACAACAGAAAAGTTATTTTATGCATGGTGGGAGAAAGAGGCCTATATTCAAATCCCAGCTGTGTGACCTTGAGCAAACCACCTAACCTTTCTGAGCCTCAAGTGTTGCACCTGCCTACTGGGGAGATGAATGCTGCTCTGCCCACCTTGCGGGACTGTGCTACAGATGTGAAAAGGGCCTGTGGATGACTGAGGGCTGCCAAACATGGGGTTTTAAGGATGAGGGTGTCTCTGGTGGGGGAAGGAGGCATCTGGACTGACACGTAGGTTCTTGCCAGTAGGGGGTGGCTGGTGGTTTACGTTTTCCACCAACTTGCCTCTCAGATTGGTCCATTTTAGTGGCTATTGTGGGAGGCAGGTGTGCTTAGAGGACAGGATGGCGGTGCTGGAGCAGGGCCTTGTGTGCACGAGCTGCCTTTTTTGAGGTGTACGGGACGGGGGCACCTGGATGCCAGCCCGGTCTGGCCTCTGGCTGGAGTTGAGCACAGTCTAGCCCCAGCCAGGCCGCCCGGGCAGACGGCTGTGACGTGAAGGGCTGTGGGCCAGGCCCTCCGCATCCGAGGACACTGACGCGGCTGCTTGAACCGTGCACCCTCTCCCCGCCGCCCTGCCCCTGGGTGTACAGAGGGGGCCCGGGAGCGCGTGCATGTCCCCGTCCGGCCCACCCGAGCAGATGCTGGGCAGCAGCTTTAGGGTGAAGAGGACTGACGTCAGGTGCCTGGGAGCTCTGGCTGCTCCAGCAGCCCCACACTGAGTTTCTCCCCTGGTCCCTGGCCCGGCCATACCTGGGGTGAGCCACCCGGGCGGGGAGCAGCCCAGCAAGCGTCCGGGCTGATGCAGGCGTCCACGTCTACCCTGACAATGTCCCCAACTTGCTGGGGGTCAAGGGCCCCATGAGAGGATGGCACTGGAGCGCGGGAAGGCCCTGGACTCTGGTTTGAATCCTGGACCCGATATTGGGTAAATCACATAAATTTCTAGACCTCAGTTTCTTCATCTATAAAATGAAGTTAAAACTATCTGCCTCCTGGGATTGTTGGGAGGATTGAAGTTGATGTGTGCAAAACACCTGTCTGGGAGGCAACACTTGATAAAGAACAGTGGGTGCTATTGTAAGGAGGCCCCGTTCCCCCCAGGGATGCCGTGAGAGGGAAAGGGCTAACAGAAATGCAAATTATTGGGGATTCTGCATGTCCTTATTAGTTAGAGTGATAGCGACAACAATTGTTCGGAGATAAAATCCCCTAATTCTTTGTAGTCCTGGCACTGGCAGCTCTGGGTTGCCTGGGGGAGAGCGCTGGCATTTCTGGATGGATCCCTTTCTCTGCTCCTCTCTGCGGACTATTGCTCTTCCCTTCTGAAAGTTCCCAGTTCAGGGACTTGCTATTTATCAGCAGCAAGTGAAAGATTCAGGAAGCTGCAGGGGAGATTTTTGTCTTGCTAAGTCTCCACACTCCATGGGGAATGGCCAATTAGAGCTCTGCTCTGAGAGCTGCATCACTGTCATACCTGGTCCCTCTCGGCCAGGCTGTCTCCTGGGGAGAACTTCCTACAGATCACAGGGTCTCCTAGCACTAGGAGGAGGAGGCAGGCTGGGGTGGACGGGAGGCAGTGAGGGCCGAAAGGGCCAGGACAGGATGATTGGTCAGAAGCTGGGAAGCCAGGGAGGGGCTTTCATACCATAAACTCTTCATTACGCAGAGTCACAGGGCAAGAAGCCAGATAAATTCAAATATACCCATCATCCAGAGCTTTGGAGCAGCTTGCCGAAGGAACTTAAGGGTTTGTGTTTCATTTGTGTGTGCCCCTTTTGCCTACCCTCAATTTTCCATAATTTTGGGGGAGACACTGAAGTCCAGAAGACAAAAAAGAGGTCAGAAGGTCTGGCTAATTTTGACCTGGACCTCAGTGACTGCATGTTAGAAAGCTTCTGGTTATGTGGTGGTGGTGATGGTGGAAGTCTGACCTTCACTGTCCCTACCCCTACCCCCAAGTACCGTACTGTACCGTGACCTCGTCAGCCTCATTTTTCAGTCCTTCACTTATTTACTCATGTATTCATTCACTCTGTAGCAGTTTGATATGGTTATGAATTCCAAAAACAGATGATATTGGATTATGTTTGTAATCTGGTCTGTACCTAGGTATGATTAAGTTACCCCCATCCTTTGTGGGTGGGGACTCACAGGTAAATGGCATGGCGAAGGACAGAGTGGAGGGGTTTTGATGTTGGAGTTTTGATGCTGGAGTTTGATGCTGAAGCCTTAAGCTGGAACCCCAGGAAGTAAGTTCACAGAGGAAAGAGAAACCAGCCCCCAGAAGAGAGGAACCTGAGCCAAGAAAGAAGCAAGCCCTGGGAAGAAAGGAACCTTGAACCCAGAGAGAAGAAAGACCCTGGAAGGGAGGAACCCAGGAAGCCTGAACCCTCACAGCCGTCGGCAGCCATCTTGCTCCAACAAGTGAAAATAGACTTTGGTGAGGGAAGTATCTTAGGCTTTAAGGCCTGGTATCTGTAAGCTCCTACCTCAAATAAATACCCTTTATAAAAACCAACCAGTTTCTGGTATTTTGCATCAGCACCCCTTTGGCTGATTAATATATACACTCATGTTAAAAATAAAGTTCAAATGCACACTAATGAAAGAAGTTGTCCATGTGGGAGGAGTGGGGGTGTGGGGAGTGGGGTATATAGGAAACTCTTATATTTTTTAATGTAACATTTTGTGTGATCTATGTAGCTTTTAAAAAAAGATAATAAATAAAAATTAAAAAAAAAAAGTTAAAACAAAACTTTTAATGAACACTGAGCCAGGCAGCTTTCTAGGTGCTAGGGATAAAAACTGAACTAAGGTTTTAGGAATACAAGCAGGTCAAGGAGTGTAAAAATCCTGTGATCATCTCCATAGAAGACTGGGAAGGGACCCCTGACCTAGGATTGGAGAAGGCCATAGACGGCTCCCCGGAGCAAGTGAAAACTTCCAAGCTGGAGACCTAAAGGATGCATGGAAATCAGCCAGACAAAGAGAAGCGGAAGGAGAGAAGTGTGGGGAGAATGTTCTAAGCTGAGAGAATGCCCAATGGAGACAGGAGTGTGGGGTGTTCTAGGAGCTGAAAGACATTTGGCTGGGCTGGATCACAGAGCAGGAGGGAGAGAAACAGCCGAAGATGTACTAGAGGGAGGCAGCGACCAGATCCCGGAGGGCTGGGATTGTGTGTCAAGGAGTCTGCACTTTAATTGCAGGCCATGGAAGCATTTGAAGCAGGGAAGCAGTGTGACCAGATCTGCCTTTTAGAAAGAGTCCTGAGGCTGCTGACTCCCCGCTGTGGATGGGAGGAAGGCACGGCTGTCCCGGGGCCTGCTTGCCTCAGCCCAGCCTTTCATCTCCTTGCCCCGTGCTCCTGACCGTCATGGGGCCAGCCCACACGTCTCGCCGCCTGCACTGGACGCTGTTACTGGGGAGCCCTTGCTCTTGGGCATTTGTTTACTCACTGCCCTGAAATCCCTTACTTTCTCTTTTCCTCCCAGGCTGGCTGGAGGGCACGGCTCCTCAGGGACTGAGTCACCACATGTGAGTCCCCTGGAATTGGAAATGGGGTGGGGTGGGGGGCTCTGAGGAGAAGGAAGCAAGCCCCAGGGCTGCAGTCCGTCAAACCAGACTGAGGTCCTGGGTTCTGGTTCCGAGTCCAGAGGTGCTCCATCGTTCTCCATCGCCTCTTTAGGAAAGCAAAGCAGGGTTGGGGAGTGACGGAGGTGGGTGGCGGGGACGTCAGCAATGCTGCTTCCTGGGGACACTGTGACGCAAGAGAAGGTCAAGGCAGATTCAGAGGTCCCTCATCTGAGCTGCCCCACACGAGAGCGTTGGCTTCCCAGGCATCCCTTCCCCTCGCGGGTGAGGACTCACAGAGGCAGCGAGACGGGGAGAAGGATCAGAAGCTGAGCATTTAGCTGGTACTCAAACAGCCTGGGGTCACAGCTGCCATTTCCTCTCCTGAACCTCCTGCACACACTTCCACCATTATCTCTTCTCTATGCACATATTTGCAACCTACTTTGCCCTTGATATTATTAAGCTGAACCTAGTTTCTTCTCTGTAAAACCAATGGGGGGGGAGGCTGAGAGGCGGGAGTCATGACGTTGCTCTGAGTCCCTCCTCATCGAGGGTTGTCTAAGGGGACAACCCTGTTTCTCCTACCTGCCCTGTCTCGTCAGCCAACTTTAGCTAAGGTCCAGCTGGAGGGAGAGGACGGAAGGCTGATGGGTGAGAAGTCTCTCTTACCCATGTGGGAAAAGTCAGCAAGGAGGGGAAGGCTGCTAATTGTTTTCTTTGCAGCCTTGATGCAGAATGGGTGAAGAGGACATCCCTCCACTCCCATGGCTTTGCATTTGCAGCTGATTTCCTTCTTGCTCAAATGTAATATTGCTCTTTCCCATCTCTCCAACCCCCTCCCCTGGCTAAATAATCAGACCTGCTGGGAGCCCTGGGCAGGGGCCGGCTGGCTGCACCCCCAGATGGGCTGGACTGAGGGCACCTCGGGGCTTGAGGGCTTTCTCAGGCGCACCCTTCCCCTTCACCTGGGGGGGTCCCTCAAGTCCTGACCCTGGTGCATGGTCTATGGATCTATGTTTCTGGGATCTTGACCATGAAAGCTGAGATTGGATTCCTTGCCGACTTTGGTGAGTTTAGATGGACTGGTTTTCCTAGACTTATTGGGCCTCTCTTGGCTAGATGTCCTTCTTGACAGAGGAGACAGGAAGGAAGCCCTGTGATGGTGATGGTGTGTACACATACTTTTCAAAACAAGCTCAGTCCCTCTTCTTGGCACAGCCTTCACAACCACGCCAGTCTGCCTTGGGTCTCCTTGTCTGAACTCTGTGTTCGCATCAGTCCAACTCTTGATCGTTGCTATTTTGTATTCTTGAAATAATACATACTTTATTTCACTGGGTAGGATTTCACTCCCTAATCAACTGGTAGACTCCTTGAGGGAAACACTCTTCACTTCTTGTTAGACTTTTGTAGCAGGATCTTAAAGAGGACTATTTTGCAAAAATATTGTAGTGCTTCAACCATTTTCCATGACATGGGCCTATAATAATTTTTGATATCCAAATCATTTACCTGAGGCAGCTATTGTGTCATGATCCTTGTTGATTTTTTCTTCTTCAGTTGTTAATTTTTATTATTTTCTTTCCAGTGGCCTTGTGTGTGAGTTAAACACTTCTCCGACATGAATGTCATCAACTTCATTAAAATCTGCATTGTGGGGGGCAAGGTGTGCTATTTCACTTTGTAATTGGTGTGCACTGTATTTGCTTTCTGTGGAGAAAACTGCCCACATTCAGCAGAAACTGACAAAGACCTTTGGCACCATGGGTTGAGATCAGCTGTGGCTGGGGCTAAACAGGAAAGAACATTTGAGGGAGGTGCTGAGGTTGAGTGTGGCTGGTTTATTAGTGAATACTTTTGTATTATTTTTGTAGTACGTAGTCTTTCTTTTCCCGCACAACCCTGTGAGTACTGGAGAGTAAATACTCAGGTAACAAGGAGTCCTGTCCTTGTGGCAGTTTGATGGTATTTTGAATAGACTCTCAAGTTACAGGTTGACATTTCACCCTGCCATGGAAAGAGTCTCTACATAGCTGCAGGCTTGTCACACCGGAGCGGAGGCCTGGGATGAGGAGTTTTCAGAGTTTAGGGTGAGAACTAATGGTGGGAGATTCAGGGCAGGGGGCGTCAGGTAAGCCTAAAGAAGAACTTTTCACGAAGTAGAGTCGTTAAACTGGAACGGCCTCATGTGGTGATGAATCTTCAAAGCTGGACAAGATGATGGGGAGACTGTAAAAAGAATCTCTGCGTTGGGCTAGAGGACCCCTCCAAACCCCAGAGCCTACTGTTCTCTACCTTCTGTGCCCTAGGATAGGACTGGATTTTACTCACCCCTGAGTTCCTCGAGCAGCCAGTAAATACAGTGATAGAGCATGCTTGGTTGATGATCAATGAGTGAGGGTTCTAAGGCACAGCCACGGCTGAGAACCACTACTTTACTATGTGCCAGGAGCTTTAAACTTGCCCTCAAAGTGTGATCCCTGAACCAGCAACCTCATCTGGGAATTTGTGTTAGAAATGCAAATTTTCAGTCCCCATTCCAGACTTCCAATATTGCAAACTCTGAGGTTGAGGCCCAGCAATTTGCATCTTAGCCACCCTCCAGGGAACTCAGCTGCATGCTCAAGTTTGAGAACCACTGAGTTAGGTACTAGTAGATCCCATTAGTAGATGAGGTGGAGGAGAGCTTTAGTCATTGGCCCAAGGCAGAGAGAGTAAGGATCAGAGCAGGGATATGGCCCCAGGAGCTCTGCCTCGGTCCAGCCCCGGAGGTCCTCCTTGTTTACCTGTGGTCTTCTGTGGCCAATGCTGAGACACACCACCCTGCTTGCAGGGAGGTGACTGGCATCTCTTATTGGCCTTTCCTTCCTTGGTGCCCAAATGTAGCTCCATCTGGAGCCCATTTGCTCTTGCCCTGGGGAAGTAAAGGGCAGCACACCCCAGGATTCATTCTAAAATAGTTTTATTAGGTGCTTAAAATAGCTTCTGGCAGATGGCATGTAGAATGGGGGACTGGCGCAGAGCTGCAAATGACATTTACAAAATTGCGTGTGTTTGTGCAAGCACGTGTATGTGCGTGTGTGAACACCGGGCTCATGTGTGTACACAGGGGGAGGTGTCAGAGATGTTGAGGGAATTGGGGAAAGGGTAGAAAGGAGAAATGAAACAGGATGGGCAATTCTCACCTGCCTAAGATTAGAGTGAAGAAGGCCTGGAGACTGGCATTTGGCACTTGGGTGAATCCTGCGCCCTCTCCAGGCACATGGTGGTGAGACAGATGTTGCTGATAGCTGGAGGGAGGATTTACAGGGCTCTCAGGGACTGGGAACCCATGAGGCTGACATGGGGTATCTGCGTAGTTCTAGGAAGCTTGTGGGTTTGGATGGACTGAAAGCCTGGAGCTTTGATTCAACGTTAGGGGCAGACATAAGAGCTCTTGCTTTGCAAATGTAAACACTGGGAACACTTCATTTTCCTTATTGTAAAGAGAATGTCTATATATGGGAATCTGAATCCCATTTAGTGCAGAGGTGGTGGATGTTCATCAATCTAATCCTCCCTGACAGACCTTCAAATTGTGGTAGGCGGTTGTTTCCCTTGGCAACTCTCAATGCAGTATGAAATCTTCCACCTGGGAGTATGACCCTTGGACCCACTAATGCAGTAATGCTTGACCTTTCTGGTTATTTGGACTCATTTCAGAATCTTATTAAATCCAAGGTGCCCTCTCTCCAGAAAAATCCATATACGCATATATACAGAAAAACGCATCAGCCATTTGCAGAAGTTCATCTTCAAAGCACTGGCTCTAGCTGGAGGGCCCCTGAGGAGAAAGGGCCGTGGGTTTCTCCCTGTCTCTCTGGGGCTCTCGAGCCAGCCCTGGCCTGAGTCAGGAGACACAGTTTCCATCTCGGCCATTTGAAGGCAGGGGCTGACCCAGATGACCCAGTGAGGCTGGCTCAGCTGTGAAGGTGGGGTTTTACCAAGCAATGGCGTTTGAGCTCTGGAAGATGTACTCACCTCGCCTCACACTTCTAGCTGTGACTCCTCGGCTCAGCCAGGCCATCCCCACGAGTCCTGGCCTCAGCCTGTGGGCTCTGCTCCTGTCTGTGCTACACTCAACACCTATAATCTTAGTCAGTACAGTGGTACCATTCTCTCTTTAGCCTCTGTAGTGCCGAAGCAGTACAGACTCCTGAGAGGGCTGCGTTCTACTCGCTTCCTTGTATACTACGGAGAAGGTAGAGTGGTTAAGTGAATAGAGCACGGGAACTCAGAATCAGATAGCCCTGGGTTCAAATTCCAACTCTGCACTTATTGGTTGTAGGACTTCGGTTATTTAAATTATCCAAGCCTCAGTTTTCTTCCCTGTAAAATGGGCGTAACATATCTCCTCATTGAGTTATTACTAAGAGAAAAAAGAATGTGGATGCCAATGAGCTTCAAAATGTGCCCCAACAAACCACACATGTTTCTCATCATGTAGATGTAGCCTGATTCTTTCTTCCTTCCTCACGAGCTGACTCAAAGAGGGCTGACCCTAGCCCTCCTTGATGCCTGAGGGTGGTAGCCAGTAGAAGACATGGTAGCCAGTAGATGAGGAATTAGCACTGCTGCAATCTACCAGTGCTCTTGTGTTGCCAAGGACGCTGCGATTTTCAAATAAAGGCTCCCTCAGAACTTCCAAAGCAAGGCAACTCAAGTCCCTTTGCATGTAGTGGTGCTGAAAGTGAGGACGAGAGACTACAGTGATTGAAAATTTCTACAAACAAGGCCGAGGGGTACACTGGAGTTCCTTGGCTGGGGATTGGGGAAGAGGGACTCTGGAGGAGCACAAAGATTTGGAGGGCATGGTGGGGATGGGGGCGTGTGTTACCGATTCAGGACTGTAACAGGGCAATGCAAGGTCAACTAGAAGCGGACCTCGGCTTGGGATGGGAAAGGAGAATGGCTCGGGAGGGCATTTTGGTTTGAGAACGGCTAGAAGGAGGCCTTGGACTATGTTTTCCAATCGATGCCGAAGCAGTGACGGGGGACTCCTCCCTCTTAGATACTTGCTCAGTGTTGAGCCTCCGAAAAGCTCCTGACGTGCGCAGCTGACAACCGAGCTCAGAAGCAAAGGAAGCCCATTGGCAAAGGCTGCTCGGCACTTAATTCTGACCAACAAAGAAGAACTGATTGGTGATGAGAGTGATTGGAACCCCCAGAGAAAGCAACGGCAGTATTTTAGAGTGATAGTATCTAGGGAAGGAAAGGAAGAGGGGTCTAATTAGATACATGCCCAGACTTCTAAAAAGCATGTTTCAAAAATTCAAAGAAAAGAATCATAAGCTGTGTTTCTCAAGAGAATGTAGTTTAAGAGGCTTTAAAACTAAAATCCTGACAATAAAGTCACAAATTACCCCACTGAGTTTAAAAAAAAAAAGAGGGCAAGATCTAAAAATAAAAGTGGCTGTACAGGGGCCTCTCTAATGTGCAGATTTTTAAAAGTTCTCATATTCTTAAAATACTATTGACATATACAATATCCAAATATGAATACAGTAGAGCAGAGGGGTTAAGACGGAGCCATTGAAACCAGACAGTATTTAAATCTTGACTCTGCCATTTGCTAGCTGTGCGACCTTGGGTAAGTCACTTAACCTCACTGAGTCCTAATATCTAAATGTGTTAAATGGGGATAGTAGTCTCCACTTTATAAAGTAGCCATGAATGAAATGAAATGGTGCATGTGAAATGCCTAGCATAGCGGCTGGCACGTGGTAAATGTCCAAGCGACGTGAGCCATTATCACTGTATAAAAAGTACAAGGAAGGCTTGTGAAAGAATAACACGAATGGGTAAGAACATGCAGATGGTTAAAGCACAGGTTGGTCTGACCCTTGGGAAGCTCGTGAGGAATGCCCACGCGTGCTTTCGGTAAGACCATCCAGAGGGAAGGCAGACGGCAGGCCTGGAAACGCCGCTGCCTGCAGGGCGGCTGAGTGGCAGCACGGAGCAGCGCCTCTCGCGCATCGCTGCTCCGCATCCCAGAGCGATGCCCTTCCATCAACACACACAGGTCAGGTGGACCTGAAGGCCAGCGGTCATTCCTCCCTCCCTCCAGTGAGCACCAGTCTCTCCGCTGCAAGACAGGCCCCCTGGCAGGCCTGGCCAACGCGGCGGGACCTTGATCTTCCTGCACGGCCTGGGAGGGTCCCGGGGACAGGGAGGGGGGCCAGAAGCCTGCAGGAAACTAAACGAGGCTCCAGGCTTCAGAAGTGGGCAGAAAGGTAGATTTAGGGAAAAACAGGTGCGCTGAGTGTCCATTCCTGGTCAGGTTCTAGAAGAGATGATTCAACTGCGATGATTATGGCAGTCACCTCCTACCTAGTCTCTCCACTTTGGCCCTTGCACCTCTCCCCTTCCCCCCACCCCAAGGGTCTGCTCCTAATCTAACACCCACAGGGATCCTCTTAAGGCAAATCCTGTCCTCCAGGGGCTCCCCCTCTTACGGAAAGGCCAGAGCCCTTCCAGCAGCCAAGGAGGCCCGCGCTCAGCCCCTGCTCTTCTGAGCTCAGGCCTCACTCTTCCCGCATTGCTCACCTGCCCCGCCCCAGCCCGCCCAGCTGCCTCTTCCTTGGCCTCTGCCCTTGCTGTGCTCTGCCTGCATTCACTCTTCTCCCAGGGAAGTGCTCGGCTCACTCCTTCAAGTCTTTGCTCAGATGATGCCTCCTCCACGAGGCCTTTCCCAACCAGCCTGCTTACCACGCCCCTGCCCGCCTCCACTCGTTACCACCCACATACGATATATTTACACTACATATTTTCACTTATTTGAACTGTTTATCCACTTTCTCCCCTGACTAACATGCACAGTCCATGGGTTCGGAGATCTCCAAGGGCTCAGGGATTTTTGTCTATATCCCCGGCTTCTAGAATGATGCCTCCCACCTCATCGTGTTCTTTAAATATTTGTCGACTGGGAGCCAGGGATGGAGGGAGGAGAAAAGGAGGCAGAAGGACGGCTTGGGCACACCGCGACAGAGTTCACTGACCTAGGGTGACAACCATCTCAGTTTGCCCAGCAGCGAGCGGCTTCCTGAAACGTGGCATTTTGGGCATTAAGGGAAAGCCCCCTGGGATGAACTGGTCACCCCAGGCTCGACCAGCCAGTCTCATTTACTTGTGGGATATGGTGACTAAACGGAGAGCTCCCAGACTTGAGGACACTAGCCTGACTCCAGGACGGCCTCCCACCAATCCTGCCTTGACTGCCTTGCAGACGGGATGCAGAGATGTGGGCTGCAGGACAGAGTAGGTAGGCGTGTGTTCAGGTGGTTCGTAGCTGGCCGAGGACGTGCTCATCGGTGGCCCAGGGTCACGCGGGGGGAAGGCTGCAGCGGAGAGCCACAGGGCTGTGTCTGGCTCCGGGTCTGCTCCGCCGTCACCCGAGCAGCATGGAGGGGGATATCGAAGGCAGCTTGGAATCTGCCAGTGGCTCCCACTTGGGAGGGAAATCCAAGGGGGCTCAACAGTTGGGCTGGGTTTTAAAATCCTCTCAACAGAGAGCAGATGTAGCTCAAATGGCTGAGTGTCCACTTCCCACATATGAGGCCCTGGGTTCAATCCCCAGTACCTCCTTAAAAAAAAATCCTCTCCATAGATTGAAACAACAGGCCCAAAACAACAGCTTGAGATTTTAACAGAAATAAATATAATTTACTATTTAGAGTTTTGCTTTTTTTAAAAAAGTCATCTTATATGTACAAAAGAGACCAGGTTTAAGAGCTGTTCTGTTTCAAACCTGGCAGGTTGAGTTGCCCCTGTTCTCAGTTTACAGTGAAACCCGTGACTCCCAACGCCGCCTTAGGCTGGGCTGAGCTGAACAGGGAGTGAGGAGGGCAGGGGATGTCCCACCATACAACCGCCTGGTCAGAAGCCCCTGAGCAACGGGCCAGCTCCACACCAGGTGCGAGGCCACTCACCTCGTCCTAGCTCTTCTGGGAACCAGAACCTTGGAAGCGCCTTTTCCTCCCTCTCCCCAGAACGGGCTTTGTCCTGCTACCACGACTCTCTTTCGAGGAGAAAAGGGGCCCCTTGCTTCCTTCTGTCATGACCACACCTAGCTTTTCCGGGGGAAGCCAAGATGCTCAGGACCAAGGGGTTTCACTGAGAGACGGGTGAACTCGCCCTGACTGACGTTTCCCCCAGGAGAGGGGATTCCTGGCAGCGGGAAGTGGCAGTGCAGCCAGAAACTGGGGCGTACAGCCTGGAAGCCAGAATTCCCTCCTCCTCATTGGGCCTCTTCTCCCTCTCGCCAGGGCTTGTGGCTTTCACTCCTCTTCAGGTTCCTGTCTGGGCCTGAGGCATCCAGGGGAGACAAGGAGAGCAAGGCGACCAGTGGAGGCAAACGGTGGCGGGGGGACGGGACCTCCCTTCCCTCCCGGCCTCCAGACTCAGCACGGCACAGGTGTCCTGATAGAGGGGCGAAGGCGCCAGCCCTCTAACTTGCTGGCAGTCAGGTTTTTGGTTGCTACTGACCAAGCCAGGGGATCTTAGGAGGTTCTGGGGTGGCAGTAGAGGAGGAGGTGGGGGATCACAGGGCTCCACAGGCTCCTCCAGGGGCCCAGGGACATATTTAAGGGAACAGCACCTTGATTCCCCATGGACCATCATCCTAGAAGAAACAAGAGGCACTGCTCTCCATGACTGCAGCTTCCCAGGCCCGCCTCGTCCCCACCGAGCTCCGGATCACAGAGTATGGAGCCTCCCCTCTGGAGGGCGGGTCGGCTAACCCCACCAGCCAGCTCCAGGCCCGAGGCAGGACTGCCCAGGACGTGGGCGTGGGGATGCCAAAGTCCATCAGGAAAGTATCCCGGGAGGTGTCGGAATATCTGCCCCATATTTGCTGTTCCCATCCTGCTTCCCTAAAGCACACGCAGCACACCCACGAGAAAGAGCAGGTGTGAACGGGGCCTGCTGTCCTGACATCAGGGCAGTGGGGGTCATTCTGAGACAGAGGAGGAGGAACCACCAGAAAAGAGGGAAGGAGCAGAGGCGCCATCCTCCAGCTGCCAACCATCTTCCAAAGCCATAACCAACGGCCTAACCTATGCCTAACCTACACCAGGTCTATAAAAAGCCTGGGGCCTGGAGCAGAAGTTGGGGGGTGAGAGGCGTGGGGGAAGTGGAAACCCATAACTGCCGCAGGTCCAAGTCCAGTGGTTCTGAGTGTCACCCCCCTCTAGCAGCATCTGCAGCACCCGAATTAGGAATGCAAATTCTCAGGCCCCACTCAGATCCAAGAGATCAGAAACTCTGGGGGTGGATCAGATCAGCCCTCTTGGTGGTCCTGAAGGGGGTTAACGTTTGAGACCCCTGCCCTAGAGAAAGAAAGGGCCTCTTCCAGAAGCTTCTACACTGGCTCTTCGCTGCTGGTCTCCAGAGGACCTGCTGTCTGTGCACTTGAACTCCGCCTTGGGGGAGTGTGACCGCCTGGCCACACGGACCTGGCTCCCACCGCTGAAAACGTGCAGTCACGGTGGGTGCTTCAGGCCTGCTTCCAAAAAGTCTGTGAACACATCCTGAACAAAGGGAGGTGGATCCTCAGATTCAGGTGTTGTTTTTTTTTTTTTTTTTTTTTTCAGTTTCTGGAAACCCACAGCTTTTCCCAGCCTGTCTTAGAAAGAGAGAGCCGTTATTCAGTGGCCTCTGCCTCTGGCACGGCCTCCTCTGACCCCTAGCAGCTCCTCGCCCTGCTGGCTTTAACCGCCTGGCAACAGATGCTCCCGCTCACATTCTGTCCTAAGAAGTCAATCAGTTAAAAAAAACCACAGCTAACGAAAACCCGGCTCACTGAAAATTATACTGAAATGGAACAGAGAGATAAATGTAGCAATTTCCTTATCCCACAGCCCTCCCCTCCTCAAATCCTCTATCACCCTGTGCACCCCCTCCTGCCCCAGCCAGCCAGAGTTTTTTGCTGTCTTGATGATTTGCAATTCTCTGCATGATTCTGCCTCTTGGGTTTGTTTAATTAGAAATAGGCTGGGAAGCGCTTCCTATGCGCTGGCATGTTGCATTTGCAATTTTAATTGCTCATCAGAGAAGTAGAAGGGGTGACAATGTTTAGTGATGGAAATTTCCACTCTCTCTCCGTTTTCCTCTGCCACCCCTCTCCTTGCCTCCTGCGCTCCCTTCCTTGCTCTTGGCCAGGGCTGGCCTCTCCCAGCTCTTTTCCCAGCTCCCCAGCTCTCAGTTACAGGGGCTCTCTGGGGGCCGGGAGCAGGCCCGGAGGCTCCTGACAGGCCAGAATTAAAAGCTAAAAGGAAAACGGTTCCCTCTTTCACCATTTCCCTCTCTCTTCTCTGTCCTCTGTTCACACCCCAGCCTCTCCCTGTGCCACCTCCTGGTTCCGAAGGGATTCCAGAGAAAGAGCGCTCTCTAGCTCTAGTCGGTATTTAAAGGATTGTTTTCCTGTCATTTCTTTTTCTCCCCCTTATTATGGTTATTATTATTTATTTTTTACAAAACAAGAGAAAAGAGTGAGTTGGGTTTGAGGAGGTGACATTGCTCCACAAAGGTACAAAACTGCCTCTAGAAAGTCAACCTCAGAGTGCCGGACTGGGCCGGGCCAAGGTGCGGCATTCCTGGGCAATGGCCCCAAACGTCCTTCACATCTGGCCGGGGGTGACTTCCAGTTTGAGAGGGGTCCCCCAAGATGGGAAGGAGATGCCTCCTTCAGCCCTTGCCCGAGAGGGGAAAGAGCAAGCAACTGAGACTGTACAAAGAAAGGGACAAGGAGGGGGGCACAGCCTGTGGGCCCAGGTCCCGGGGACACGGCAGGGGACATCCAGACTGCAGCCCAGGAGCCTATGGGCTCACAGATAAATGGGGAGGGGGGCGTCCTGACCCCCGGGGAGGGTCCTCAGAAAGGCGGCAGGGGCGGGGTCCGCAGACCATAAGGGCGGCTTTTGGAGGCTGCGGGAGCACCCCCTGGGGCCACAAAGCCCTGTCTGTCTTGGCCCAGGTGCCAGCCGTCAAGCATAGAGTCCGTGCCACTTTCCTGGCAGGGCATCTGGCCAGATCGCTGCCCTTTTGCTCGAAAGTAGTCCTGGTTATTTCTCTGCTGCTGAGAACAGGCTGAGCTTCAGGAATTTTGAGACGGTGTTGGCGAGAGTTTCTCCCCTCCTGAGAGTCTCGACGCCTTCCTCCCAGGATTCCAGGGAAGCACAAGCGGTGCAGACACCACCCGGACTGAGGGGGCACCCCAGCCCCAGGCCGCCCAGGCGGCGGGAAGGAGAGGCCGCCCACCCACCCCCTGCCTGGGCTGGCCCGTGCCCAGGTGGGCTGCCAGCCCGGCTGCCAGCAGGAGGACGGCGAGGGCCAGGATGGCTACGAGCCCAGGCCGCTCCCCGAAGGCTCTGTGGCAAGGAGTGGCCTCTTTAGTCCTGGCCCAGACACAGGCCAGCTGGGTGTGGGCGTCAGCAAAGGCCACTTGCAGGCAGGCCCAGTACTCCGTGGCCTGCCGGAGGCGGCTGATGTTGTAGCTGTGGGTGCCCCGGGGCAGGCGGGCCAGAGCGGTGGCCCCCCGGCCCTGGAGGGAGGAGGCGCTGGACCAGGTGAGGTTGGTGGAGACTGTGTTGGGTGGGGGGACCCAGGCCAGCAGGATGCGATAGGGGTGGGTCTCCTGCACCCGGAGCTCCAGCCCCCATCCCTCGTCCCTGTCCCGCTGCAGGGGAGCGTGGCCGACGACGACACTGACCGTCTTTGTGTCAGCCCCCACCAGGTTCTGGGCCACACAGGTGTACAGACCCGCCTCTTCCGCCGTCACCCTCCGCAACTCCAGGGTCCCCTCAGCGTGCACCCGGTACCTCCTGCCCGCGTGGGGGGCAGTCAGTCGAAGCCCGCTTGGACTGACCCAATAAATCTCGGGTTCCGGTTCCGCCAGCGCCCGGCAGTGCAGCGCCACACTCTCGCCGCTGGCCACCTGGAGGCTGGGGGGGAAGCTGCGGGGGGAGATGAGGGGCAGGCAGTGGTCCGTCATCTCCCGGAAGGGCACCTCGCGGACCGGCCGGCGCTGGAGGTCCGGCGGCTCGGCACACAGCGTGGACTGCGGCTCGATGAAGCGGACGCGGGTGCCTGTGGCGTTGGCCCAGCGGATGACGCAGTCGCAGCGGATGGGGTTGCCATGGAGACCCACCTCCTGCAGGTTGGGCAGGGACTCCACCGTCTGCTGGTGCAAGGCACTGAGAGCGTTGTTGTTGAGCATGAGGGTCTCCATCTGGGGCAGGTGGTGGAAGGCGCGGGGGTGGATGAAGGACAGCCGGGGGTTGTTGGTGACGTCCAGCTTGGTCAGCTCGGGGAGGTTCACCAGAGCCAACTTGTCGATGGAGACCAGCTCCTCCATGTTGTTCAGCCCCAGCTCCTTGAGGTGCAGCATGTTGGCAAAGTCACCCGGCCCCACCCGCTGCAGCGGGTTCTTGTTCAGGTCTAGGAACTTGAGCCCGGGCACCTGCTGCAGTGCCCGCCTGGGCACCCGGGCCAGCAGATTGTCGTAGAAGGACAGGCTCTCCAGGCTGTGCAGGCCCTCCAGGGAGTAGTCGGAGATCTCCCGCAGGCTCATGCCCGCCAGCACCAGGCTGCGCAGGCTGGCCAGGGGCCGGAAGTTCATGTCCAGGATGGCGTCCACCTTGTTGCCGCCGATCATGAGGATCTCCAGGTTGGGCAGCATCTCGAACCAGCGGCTGTCGATGGCCCTCAGCAGGTTGGAGTTGAGGTGCAGCCGCAGGAGGTTGCTGAGGCCCGCGAAGGCCCCGGGCGCGATGCGGTAGAGCTGGTTGTGGTTGAGATAGAGCTCCTGCAGGCTGGCCAGTCCCGCGAAGCTGTGGTCCTCCAGCCGCGTCAGCTGGTTCTCCTCCAGGTGCAGGCTCAGCAGCTGGGGCAGGGCCCGCAAATCACAGTCTCGGGCGTCTGAAAAGCTGTTCTGGGACAGGTCCAGCTCGGTCAGATTGGCCAGGTAGCTGAGCTCGCTCTGGTCCACACGGACGATGCTGTTGCTTTGCAGCAGGAGGGTCTGCGTGCCTGGGGGGAGCGCCGGGGGCACCGTCGTCAGGAAGAGGTCGTTGCAGTCCACAGTGGTAGCCTCGCGGTAGGACGAGCGGGGTGTGTACCAGGGGCGGATCTGGCAGACACACTGGGTGGGGCAGGGCACGTGCCAGGGCACCACGGGCACAGCGGCGGTGGCGCCAGCCACCCAGGCTAGCAGGAGGGGGGCCACGAGGAGCCTCATGGTGGAGCTGCAGGGCAGGGGACCATCCACCTGGGGACGAGTCTGGAGTCTGCTCTTAGCGTGTTGCAGGCTGAGGGTCAGCAGCCCAGCCAGGGCCTGGGGAAGCAGCCTCCTCGGGCATCATTCTCCACTGGGAAGGGCGGGCATCACTTCTTTCCCTCCGGGGTACGGCTCCTCATCCTTGTCCATGGAGGGGTTCCCGCTCACTCATCACCATGCCCCATCAGGGGCAGCCCTGGAAGAAGAGGATGCAGTTAAGGAGGTGGCAGAGAGGCAGATCTCCTCCCTCCTCCCATGGCTCCCCGTTTGACTCACAGGTCAAAGGAGCTGGCGAGGGCTGGGCAGGGGCGGAGCCAGGGCTCAAGACTGCAGTGTCCATTTCTATGACCTGCTGGGGAAGAGGATGGCGGGAGTCTTCAGGCAGTGGGCAAGAGAGTGAGGCTTTGAAGCTTCCTGGTGAACTCAGAGGAGGCTGTGTGTGTGTGTGTGTGTGTGTTTGGGAGGGAAGGAGAAGGGATGAGCTGGGATTATCATCATCTTCAGAGCCCTTCTGAGCCCAGCGAGATGCAGAGTGGATTCCTTACACTTTCTCACCTCCCTCCTCCCTCCCCAGCTCACTGGTCAACTGAAACTAAGATGATAATAATTCCTAGATACCCACCTGGGCAGGTGCAGTGGGAGAGGGGAGTCATGGAAACAAGAGCGGTTTCTAACCTCTGGGATGGGCTCGCTGGCACCCTGGAGGGGGAAGGGCAGCAGACTGCGCCCCAGCTCCAGGCAGCCCTAGGAAGCAGATGGCCCTGCGGGGATCTGCTGAGGCTTTGCTGGGGCAGGGTGTGGCTTTGGTTTTTGCTTTCCCTTTCCCAACAGCCAGGCAGAGCTGCCCGAAGGGGCTGGAGGGGTTAAGAAGCTTGGTTCTGAGCTCCTCAGCCCTTCAGGCAGGACCTTCTGTGCCCTGGCTGGCCCCTTTTCCCAGCTCCTCTTGTTGAGAACACTTTCAGGTGGACGTTACCTTGACATGCCATCCCTTCTCAGGTCTCTTCCTCATTTTCTCCCAGAGAATTTCTTCTTGTTTTTCAAGACTCAACTTCAGGATCAGTTACCTTCTATAGAAAGCTTCTCCCAAACCTCCCCCAGCCCTGCCTGGCCTGCTTTGTGCGCTTCTGTGACCACCCTGAAGACATCACGTGGCAACTGTTTCCCCAACTAGAGACCTGTCTTGCTCCTTGTGTACCAGTACCTGGCATGGGCAGGTGCCCGGGGAGTATTATTGTATGCATTAGTTTCTAGCCCCGGCGCCCCTTCCCCCAGGAGGCTTATGCTCCCCAGAATCTAGAATCCAAGCCACCACCATTTTCCCCTTCCAGGGTGCGGGTTACCAATCCAGGTTCTCTCCCAGATCCCAGGGTTGGGCTGCATTCCCTTGGAGGCAAGTCAGCCCTGGCCTTGAACCAGAGATGGACAAAGAAGGGGGTCAGACTCTGTGTTCCCCTTCCTGGATCTGAGTGGAAGTCTGATTCCAGGTAGGTTTCCAGATGCAGGGAGTCAAGGGGAGCACACATACACTGAGAACCTACAATTTGTTAGGACCGCAGAGACTCTGAATATCTTACCTCATTTAGCCCTCACAACAGGTAGAGGAGAGGAGCATCGGCACCTCCTCTCCCCCACCCCAGTTTGCAGATGCAGAAAAGGAGGTGCAGGAGTTAAATAACTTGGTTCCCGTGGCATAGCTGGTCAGCAGCAGGAGACAGGAAGCCAAGAACTTGTGCCATATATCCTATGCTTCCCTGCTCCCTGGTTCACCCTGGTCCCCTGCATTCCTGTCCCCAGGCCATGACTCCTTACCAGGCAGTGGTGGGACGCTCTGAGCTGGTCTCCTACCTCCACCCAGGCACAGAGCCTCTCAGAGGGGCCTTGCCCGGGCCACAGGGGCTCTCATCCCTCCTCATCCCACTCCCAGGATGCTGGGGCTGGGAAGGGAGCAACTGGAGGCGTGGCACCCTTCCCTGAGCTGTTTACATTTGACTACTTCCCACCTTCCACGGCAGCTATTTCCGAAGGTGGGAAAAACAACCGTGACTTAAAATGAACAGAGGTTTTACGTGGGACGATGTGTGCACTGACACATAAAACTCAGGGCAAACAAACCCACAGGCACACATACGTGCCTGCCGGCATACATGTGCAAAGGGAGCCTGGCTGCCCAAGCCAGTGACTGGCAGTCAGGGAGGCGAAGAGGAGGGAAGGCTTGTTCTAGAATTCTGCGGTGCACTATCTGGGTGGAGAGGGTGCAGGGAACAAGCCCGGTTTCCCAGAGGGCCCAGTCACCGAACTGGGTCTAAGGCCAGCTGTCCCTACAACCAGAGGCTCCCGACCCCGCCTAGGCCTGGGACGAGAGGCCAGAACCCTCCTGCAAACGGATCAGGGCCCAGATCTTGGTTCTCCCACGTGCACCACCGCACCTTGGGAAGTGACCTAACTTCTCTGTGCATCAGGCTCCTTATATATAAAACGAGGTTGTCATTTGGAATAAATGAGCCAAGCGTGCCACACACAGATGGAGCGCCACAAACATGAGCTTCCTCGCAGCTCTGGTTGACGCTCAGGGTCGGGAGGTTCTCCAGCTGTAGGATTCTCTGGGGGAGATGGAAGCTGGAGCCCAGGGCTTGACAAGCCTCTGGTACGCTTACCCCACGTGCCCAGTGCCGCACTACGGGGGGTGGGGAGTCATGAACTGATATAGACAACGGGTCACATCTTTAAAGACTACGGTTGGCAAGACAGGATCGAAAATACAAAATGATTAGGAGGGCCCAAAACGGTTCCCAAGCAGAGGGGGGCAAGCTCCTGATGTGGCCAGCGAGAGGCGTGAGGGCTGGTGTAGGTGGAGAATGCTTTCGGCTTGGCCCCCGGTCATCTCCCAGGCCTGTGGACCCTGGCTGAGTCCCCCATTTCTCTCTGCTGTTCCAACGCCTTTGTTCTAAGTGCTGAGTCAGAACCCAATTGCTACTAGGGAATCAAGAAACCATTTAACACCTAAAAAAAAAGAAGGTGTGTGGTGTGGAGCTCAAATGGCTGAGCTCCTGCTTTCCACGTACAAGGTTCTGGGTTCAGTCTCCTGTACCTCGTAAAAAAAAAAAAAAAAGAAACCAAAAAGACTTACTTGCCGGGAGGGTGAGGCAGAGCTCCCGCCTCCTCGGCCAGGAATCCGGGGCTGGGGTTCAGCATCCTGAGAGACGCGGGGCTTGATGACTCAGGTTCACGCTGCACCCCTGATCCCAGGGCTTGGCAAAGGCCCAGACAAGTCCTCCCCCTCGCTGCTGAGCACGCAGCCCCTTCTGGGATGGAGCTCAGAGCTGCCCACTCACCTGCCATCACCATTTACGGCTGTCTTGCATGTGGCCCACTCACGCAGGCTGATTAGCAATTTCTGTCGGGGAGCTGCAGAGAAAGGTAATTGTGTTTCATCTACAATCTCCTGGGGTTTTCAGGAGTTCACACTATCACGTGTACTAGATCTTCCCCAACTAGATCACAAGTTCCTTGCGGCAGAGGCCATGCCTTACAAGTTTTCTGCATCCTTCACAGTGCCGAGTGTAGTAATGACAGAGGGTACTTGGGAGTGAACAGAAATAATAGACAGTGTAGAGCTTACGGACATTGTATTAATGCCCCCATCAAACCCTGTGTAGGGTGATGCTGGGGACTGAACCGTGTCCCTCCTAAAAAGCACGCTCACGTCCCAACCCCGGGGCCTGTGGGTGTGAACCCATCTGGAAGCAGTAAGGTGGGTCCAAATGCAGTGAGGGTGGGCCTTCATTCAATGTGGCTGAAGTCTTTATAAGCAAAGGAACTTGAACGTGGAAAGAGAAGCCACAGGGAGAAGCCAGGAGCTGGAAGTCAACAGAACTGGAGGAGAAGGAGACGACGCCATCATGGGCATTTCCCCGTGACAGAAAAGCGAAGGAACCCAAAGATCGCTGGCCAGCCAGAAGATACCGACCCTGGAGGAAGCAAGCCTTCTAGTCCCTGAAGCCGTGAACCAATAAATTCCTGTCGTTAAGCCAACCTATGGCGTGGTATTTCTTTTAGCATCTAGGTAACTAAAACAAGGGAAAAGGGATTGTTTATTCTTGTTTTGCAGGGAAAGCATCTGAGGTTCCAAGAGGTAAAGTGACATATCAGAGGTTGCATAGCTTCTAAGAGGCAAGGTCAGGATTCCAACCCAGGTCTTGCCTCCATTACCCGCCCGGCCATCCCAGCCAACACCGGCTGCCGGTGGAAGGTCGCCTGCTTTACGGGAGGAGAGCACAGGGCTGGCCCGGAAGGCTCCCCTCCGTCTGCATCCCTCCAGAGCTCAGCCTGGGACCTCCGCGCCCCACCCCCTCTCCACCACGTGCTAGGCGCCCCCTTGCCCCCACACCGATCCTTGACCCCTGGCTGGAGGGTCCCCTCCTTGAAGGATAGTGAATGTGGCTGGGCCTGAAACTGCAGGCACAAACGGAGCCAGCAGGCAGCACACAGACCTCAGCCTGCCTTCTGGTTGAGGGCTGGGGGCTGCTCTTTGTGCGGAATCCTGAAGCCACGGCCAGGGAAGCAGGATTGCCCACTCCATGAGTGAGTTTTTCCACTTGGAAGTGGTGGCTCTGCAGGTCCAATTGGACCTACCTCCTCCAGGCAGCTTCTCAGGATTCCCTACACTCCCTGATTAAACTCTGACCCCGTGGAGGAGTTGCTATCTGGAGCCACTCTGCCTTCTGCCTTCGTTCCTGCCCCAGCCCGGCCCCAGCAGAGTCCCTCGGCAGCGGGGATGGCGGTGAGCAGGTGCGGTCTCCTTCCCTCCTCCCGCCCCTGCGGCCTCCGCCCGGCCCCCCGGAGCGTGAGTGCGGAGGGAGGAGCAGCAGCGGTGATCGATTGCCTGGCCTTTGCTGCTCCAGTGCCAGGTCCGCCCGAGCTGCGGAGACAGATGGGCAGCATAATTGAGTGTTGCGTTGATAAACTCCGGCCTCCTCTCCAGCAGATAAGCGCTGGGTGGAGGGATGCAGAGGGAAGGGGAAGGCCAGCGGGGCAGCAGGGAGGACCAGCACTCTCCATCTGCACCGCCACCTCCTCCTGGGAGGTGAGCATGGCCCCTCACTCCCGCTTCTCATTTAATCACAGACAACCAGAACCTCAGAGCAGGAGGAGACCACCGAGTTGATCTAGTCTTCCGGAGCCTGAATTCCATAAATAACTTATGTAAAGGAGGAGTGGTGGGAGGAGTGGAAGGGGCCTGAGCTGTGCAATCAGGGTTTGAGCCTGGATCTGCCAAGAGCTGTATGACCTTGGGCAAAGCACTTATCCTGCTGAACCTCAAATGCCTTAGCTGGAAACAGGGATAATAATACAGTCCTCCCAGAACTGCTGTGGGGAGTAGGGGATGGAAGGTACACAAAGGGCCCCTTAGTTCCCTTCACTTCCCCCATCCCCGTTGCCTCTCACACCACCTCGCCACCTTCTTTATCTTTATTACTTTTTGTAATAAACTGTTTTTATCAATTATGGAGGAATGTATCAGGGGCCCTAATCCTAAGTGTACAGGTGGATGAGTTATGCATATGTATATTCCAGTGCAGCTGCCACCCAGATCAAGGGGTGACTATTCCTAGCACCCAAGGTTCCTATGCAACCTTTCCCAGTCAATATCCACTCCCCACACAGAGTTAACCACAATCCTCACTTTGATCACAATCAACTTCTAGGTTTAATCCTAGAATTCCCTTTCCTTTTTTTTTTTTTTTAATATTCTTTCTTTTCCCATCACATGTTGGGACCAGGATCTTTGGAGGTACTTGACCCTGGCATCCAGGAACTCCAGAATGTCAGACTTTAAAGGACTTTAAATTCACTTAGTTCATCCTCCTACTTCAAAGCGGGCTCCAGCTTCTTAGGGTCTCACCCTTTATTAGTGGTCTCCAAAAAAGGGAGATGGAATTCTTTCTTGTTCTAGCATCCCTAGATCCAAAAATTGCTCTCAGGTCATCCTTGGGGCCCCAGCTCTGGCTCGAATCCTGGCTTGTCAGTCTCTTGAGGCAAGAAGAGGCTGGGATGATCTTGTGACCCCCACGTACCATCTGCAGCACCGTAACTCTCACCCACCCTCTTCTGCTCATCCCTGCTGAGTCTTGGCCAGCTCCTGGGGCGGCACTCTCCACCGCCAGTGCCCTAGGTCTTCTCATCACTGAGGTCCAGGGTACTAGGCAAGACCACTCATTGGGGGCAGGCTGGGAAGGAGGGGCCCAGACCCAGACTGCTAACCGTCCCCTGGACATCTCCATCTGATGGTCTCAGAGATTCCTTGCGCTCTGCTTGTCCCAAGCATAACATCTTCTGCCACCACACTTACTCTTGCTTCTTTATTCCCACGCCTGTCAGCTACTACCACCATCCACCCAGTCTCCAAGCTGGTGGTCTCAGCCACCCCACCTGTGCCTCTCCCATATCACACATCACAGCACTCCTTTACTTTCTCTTTCATCTTTCATCTTGGCCATTACAATAGCCTCTTTGAGTCTCCCCTCCTTCATCCATACTGATCCTCTTTATTGCTTCTCAATCCCAGATGCTCCAAGCTCCCACTAGACTAGACCTGCTCCTTCCACACCTCAGGCTGGGTACTCCGCCTGCAACGCCCTTATCCCATCCCTCCAACTATCATCCTCTTTGGCATAAAAACCCATCCTAAAGGCCACCTCTCTGTGAGGCTTTCCCAAATTCCCTCAGAGAAGAACAAATCCACTCACCGCTATCCCTGAGACTTGTTGAACAACCTCTACTGTAACATCTTCCTCATTGTTTTTCTGTAATTTTATGCTCTGACAGCTAGACGTGAGCTCCTTGAGAAAGGGATGGTGTGTTATTGACTTTTGTATTCCCCAGAGCCTAGCACAGTGCATACCAAGTCTTTTCCTGTGGGGGTGGGGGTGGTTAAGTAGGAGGGCTGGGAGGTGTTTTACTGCAATGTTTGTTTTTCAAACCAGAGTCTCAAGCCATTAGTAGGTCAAGAAAACAATTTAAAGTGAGTCACAATCAACATTTAAAAAAGAAATGGAAAATATCAGGGTACATTACATGTAATTAGACGACGTATTATGCTGTGAAGGTTTTATTCCCCCCACCATTTTATGCATACACAAACATAGTTCTGTACAAGGACACGATGCAAAATGCATTTTCGCCATGGGTTGCAGCACAAAAGCTTAAAACCTACTCCTCTACTGAGCACCGCAAACTCCAGCTAATGCCACTGGGATATGATGTAAAGACAAGAGTTTCAGAGGAAGGATGTGGCATACCTGAGGGCCTACCCTGTGCCAGGATTTCTATTTGCTGGTCACTTTATATACCTCATTTAATCCTCCCAAGGACCCTGTGATGTAGGGCTTTCCACAATTTTACATGAGAAGACTGAAGCTCAGTGAAGTTAAGTGACCAGATCAAGATCACAGAGCTATTAAGCAGTGGAGTCAGGATTTGAACCCAGATTTGTCTTGTTCACCAGTCCTTGCTATTTCCATGATACTGGAGCCAGAATTTACCCTGACCTCCCGGAGTGGTGAAATGGGGAGGGCCAGGAGGACAGCATGGGAAGAAAATTGGAGGGCTCTCCCTGGGGAAAGGATAAGGTTTCCTTTTCCATCCTTACCTTCCTCTGCTCTCTGGAATGTAAAAACCCCTTTGCTGGGCCTGGAAGGAAAGGGACTTGTACCCAGGCAGGGATCCCTGATCCCAAGCCTCCTGACTGGCCCAGGCAGAGGGGTCAGTGCTCTCAGGCCTGGAAGGGAGCCTGCCTCGTTACTTCCTAATCAGGAGTGAAGGGCACCAGTAGGTAGCACACACAGTCATTTCTGTCTGATTGCACTGTACCAAAAAAGACTGCAGAGGAACGGAGGCAGTCTGCCAGGGGGACGATGGAGAGCAGTTCCAGGCCAAGCCCCACCATGATTCATGGCCTGAGGGTCTGCTGATCACCTGCCCATCCTCAGGGAAGGCTTCTCTGACCCTTCTGCCCCTCTCCTGGGCTTCCAAGTGTCCCCAACATTTCTCCACCATAAATCGGCTTTACTTGTCTATCTCTCCCATCAGGCTGTGAGCTCCACTGGGTTAGAAACTGTGCTCTATTCCACTTCAAGTCACCAATTCCTCCAATAATCTGGCACACAGCGGGAATTCAAAAAATATCTGTGAAAGGAAAGAAAGAGGAAAGGGAGGGAGGGAGGAAGGAAGGAAGGAAGGAAGGAAGGAAGGAAGGAAGGAAGGAAGGAAGGAAGGAAGGAAGGAAGGAAGGAAGAAAGGAAGGAAGGAAACATAAGGCAAGGCAAGGCAGGAGGAGGGGGCTGGTTGTCTCAGACCTCCCCAAGACCAGGTAGACCAGATGTCTGGGAGGTTGGCAGTATTGGCTCGGGCTCCTCTACCCTTTGCAGACTGGAAAGAGAAACCTCTCCCAGAGTCTGGCTTCCCTAAGCACACACCCAGCTCCCTCACCCCTGGCTTTGGCCATTCCATGGTCACTCTAGCCCTTCCCTGGTCACTGGCCCTCTGGGTGAGGAAGGCACTTTTCTCTCACTCTGAATTTCTGCCTTTGTATTTGACATCATCCTTCCATGGTCATCACCCTTCTGGAGCTCTCTCAGCCTCCTGCTCTGAGACCCTGAGGACCCCCTGACCTCTCTCAGAGCTTCGGCTCATGGTTTTTGAGTCAGCTCTGTGCTGGAATCCTGCTGCAGGTTGTGTGGCCTTGAGTGTCCTCAGTCAGATTCTCCATCTATAAGAAGGGGAGAGAACCTGCCTCACAGGGGCAAATCTAAAAAAAGATGATACCTGTCAAGCGCCTGGTGCTCAGTATAATTTCCTCCCCTTTTTATCTACCTCATTTTGCCTGAGACACATTCCCATTCCCTGCCTGATTTTGGTCTCAGCTTCTCGGCTACCTTTGAACCAGGTCAGTACGAGAATGACTTCATCAGGGGTCATGTGGCCTCTACACCTTTTCTAGAACCTTCCTAGGAACCCTCCCACCACAGGCCGATGGGAGTGCCCTCTCCTGATGTCAGCTGTCAGGTCTCCCAGGGGCCTCAACTAGTGGTCCTGTTTCTAGCCTCAGAGAGGCTCCAGGACCTAGTTCATTTCCAGGTCACCGAGGTCTGTCACAACTCTCACCCCAAACAACCCAGTCTTCCTGACCTAGGCGAGCGGCTCCCCTGTCTCCCCAGGTGCTTCTGGAAGGGCTGAGTGCCCCAGGACCTCCCATCACACAGAATGGAGCCCCGGGAGCTAGGCTGGAGGGCAGGGGCCGGTGAGGGAGACTCCAGGCGGCGGCAAGCACTGCTCTTTCATGCTCCCACATCTTTGCGCATGCAGGGCCCTTGCGCAGAAGTCTCTTCCCTCGCTTTGTGTATCTGGGGGATTTCTTCCCATCTCTGAAGTCTCAGTTCCCACCAACACCTCTCTGAAGTCTTCCCCAATCACTAAACTCCCCTGCCCCCCCATTAAGAGATCCCTTGCTCCTTCCTCTAGCCTCTGAGGAGCCACATCCATCACGACACTCACCTCCTCTCCCTCTTACGCTGTGCACGGCTCAACTGCAAGCCAGTGGCTTTGTGGAGGCAGGAAGGTCCCGGAACTAACAGAGAGGGAGGCACCCACAGGGAGTCTGGTGCTAACTGCAGGGTGAATGGGAAGTGAGCTGAAGAGACCAGCGTTTCCATCTTCACAGTGTCGGTGGGGTGGTGCAAAGGCAGGGACCCTCAGGGCAAGTGGGGGAGCCCGGAGAGGACCAGGGAGGGGGCTTAGGCCTGAGCGATGGAGGAGCAAGGCAGAGCGAATGGGGAGCCGACCTGTTAGACAAGGAGAAAGGCCAACCTCTTCTAACGGAAAAGGAAAATGAAATCAGAATGAAAATTGATGAGGCGGAGAGAAAAGGAGACTCGTTTCATCAGCAGGTTTGCCAGATGAAGCTCAGAGATAAATCACGCGGCGGAAGGAGCCTCGGTCTGCGCGCGGGGCTCGCTGCCTGCCCCTCTGTCAGCTGTCTCAGGCAGGCGGCGAGATAAATGGCTGCAGCTGGGGCCCCGGTGGTGGCCCCCCCCTAACTGCAGTGACAATGGCCCGTCAGTCCTCACAGTCCCTTCCAGGCCTGCTCCTGCCATTCCCTCCTCAATGCTGCTGTGGCCCTCTCTTTGCCAGGTCCCCTCCCCAGTCCACTGGCCTTGCCCTTAGTAGCCCCCCCCTTGCCTCTCCCCTCCCCAGTTCCTGGTAGGTCTAGGGAAAGTATTTCTCAGAAGTTCCAGCCTGCCTTCTCCACCCCTCATCCAGCTACTCCAAGGCCAGACAGAGGGCAGGCAGGGAAGGGCAGACGATGGGAACTGGTGGTGGTGGACAGAGGACAGGACAGGGCTGGGTTCAAGGCTTGGCTTTGGGATGCTCCTTGGATTATGTCCCCTTACTTCTCTGGGCCTTGGTTTCCTTACTCCCTGAAATGAAGGGGCTGGGTTGGCCCAGTGGTTCTGAAACAGGTCCACGGACTAGCAACATCAGCATCACCGGGAAACGTGTTAGAAATACAGATTCTCAGGCCCACCCCAGGCCCACAGGAGCAGACGCTGTGCGTTTTAATGAGCCCCCTGGGGGATTCTGATGCACACCGGGGTTTGAGCATCCTGGGCTACATCGTTGTTAAGGTCCCTCGAGCTGAGATTAGAATTCTATCAGCTTAGAACAGAGCCCCCTGGAACTGCTCAGTTAGCACTGGGTGTGTTTGGTAAGCTTCTTAGTGCTACCCTGACTGCTGAGACCAAGTACCCAGACCCCATCTACTCCCTCATCTTCTCAGTCCCTGCCAGGAGGAAACCCTTCACTCGGCTGACATGAAGGGAGTCTCACTGTGTCTGAGGTTGCGAGGGGCTTGGGATACAAAGTTACAGGGCAGAGAGTCAGGTTAAAAACAAAACAAAACAAAACAATATTCTACTGAGTATGATAAAAGTTGTCACAGAAAAGTTTACCAAGAACAACAAGGGCATAACCTAGAGGAAAGAACACGGGGAAGGCTGGGCAAAACTTCACAGAGGAAATGTGTGAAATATCATTGAATTGTACACTTAAAACCAGCCAGTTTTATGGTATGCAAATTACACTTCAATAAAGTTGTTTTTTTTTTTTTAAATCACAGGGGAGGCATTGCCTGAATTAGGAGGTCAGTAGAAGCACAGATGGTGGAAGGCAAGGGTCCTGGCGTGAGAAAGTGACGTGAATTCCAAGCAGACAGTAGCTCCTCTTAGCTCCCAAGTGTGGTGGGGTGAGGGGTGAGGAGGCGGGAGGGGCAGGCTGCGGCCAGAAGGGTCTGCATGTGACACTGCAGGCAGAGGGCAGCAGCGGCGGGGCGGGGGGGACCTAAGCCATAACCGCTAGTCCTCCCGGGGCTAGCCATCCATCACAAAAATACCTTAGGGCCGGCTGTGCCTGGCCCTTTAAATCGTTCTTCCCCATCCATGATCCTACAGGAATCTTACAATTGCCCTGCAAGATCACAGGTGCCACCACTCCCATTTTAACGGAAAGGATGCTGAGGGCCTGAGCTCCTCCATGACTTGCCCAGGATCACACAGCAAACACGTCATGGACCAAGGCTAGTCCTGATTTCCCCGGTGGGACGGCCACGGTAATAATGGTAGCTGGTAACTGAACGCTGATTATGAACCCAGCCTCGGGCTGGGTGCCTACCACGAGCCATTATACTTACGGCTCACAATATCGCGATGATACAGGAATTGCTAACCCCATTTTGCAGATGAGAGGTTAGGGCTTTTATCCAAGACCCCGCAGCTGGCAAAGCCAGGACCCAACTTGGTTCTGGCTGGTGTAGAAGCCCGTGCTTTACACCCCGGACCCCACCGCCCTCCTCCAGCCCCTGCTCTCCGGCTCTCGTCCTCAAGCCCCAGCAGGGGATAGGGAGAGTGCCAGCTGACTTCTTACTCAAGCCCTCTTGGGCCTGGGCCAATCCAAGAGAAAGGAACTGGCCCCTGGCCTGAGCTGAGCAGCCCTTCTTCCAGGGAAGGCCTTGCCAATCTGGCAGCGGCTGCCTCTCCTCCAGCCTGGCCAGCCTTCAGAGCCCCCTGCACCCACCAGAGGAGGCGTGGCGCCCAGGGCCCCAGAGCCTGGTGGATGAAACACTTCCCTTTGTGATCAATAACAGGCATAATTCAGTGACTGCAGCAAGTACAAAGGAGTGTAGGTTAAATCAATATTTAGAAGCTTCGAAATTAAACCAATTAAGAGCAAGCCTTAATGATTTTTACTGTCTGGGAATAAAAAAGACAAAAAGCCCACCTATATTTCATGATTCAGCTGTAGTAGTTTGTAATAATTTGGGAAGAGCAGAAAAAGGAAAGTGCTTCCAGCCTGCCCCGTTTTCTGCAGTGCAGGAGAGGGGACACCTGGTCCTCGGGAGGTGAAGGACAGTAGGGGGAAATGGATGGATGGAGCACAGCAGGTGACAGTCCCTGGCTTGGGAGCCCACCCTGCCACTTACTAGCCATGCAAGAAACTTAGCTCTACGAGCCTCAGTTTCCTTTGAATGAAAACATGCGCATGAAAATATGTACTATGAGCTGTTAAGTGCTACACAAATATCACCCGGCTCATTGTTAGTGGAAAGGATCTGGGAAGGCACTCAGCAGTCACCTGTCAGATGGGCAGGATGTTCCCTGCCTGCCCACAGGGCCATTGGAAAGATCCAGTCAGATCACAGCTGTGAGATCATTTTTCATCGTGAGAGATAGCATTTCATAGTATTTTTATTGTTATTAACAGAGATTTTCTTTGCTGCCCACTTGGCTCTAGTTTTCTCATCTCTGAAAATGAAAGGGTTGGACGCCATTATTGTAAAGTTATTTTTCAGCCCCATTCTCTGGGTTTATATATATATATGTATGTACGCATGTGTACTGTAGGAGCCACAACCTCCTCCTCATTCTTAAACTCCTCTTTGCAGCCCAGTCCAATTCAGATGGCTGCCAGTGAAGGGCTGTGAGGAGGGGTCAGGGAACGCTCCTCGGCTTGGCGCCCCTCTGCTGCCTGGGGTTAAGGGAGGGGAGGAGCCACAGCAGTTTTCCTCCGTCCTCCCTCGAGTGTACCAGGCATGAAGAGAACAGGAAACCACACAGGCAGCAAATAAAATCTCTATCGATCATGAGATGGCTGGCATCCCAGGTCCAGCTGGCTCCCAGAACCGTTCATCTTAAATAAATGTTCCTAATGATCCACTCGTGCTTAATACTGGAGCTCTGTCTTGTTAAAGTGCAATGGAACGGGGCAGCTGAGCGTGGAGCTCCTGCTGTCTGCCGGAGCCTCTTTCGTGGCTTCCGGGGGAGAAGGTTCTCATGCGGTCTCGCAGGATCTCAGGAGGTGCACCCTGCAGCTGTGGGGACCCCAACAGGGCGGCACCAACCTTCCCACCATGTGACAACCAGTGATGTCAGTCGAGCTGGTGAGCAGGTGCTTGCACAGCAGCCTCACCACCCAAACCGCCACCATCTCATCATTACCACACCATCCCCTGGTGTTTACCACCACATCAGTGGGGTCACCCCACCATCTCTGGCGATATCAGCGCCAGCATCAGTATCACCAGCCCACCATTGCCGTGCTCGCCTGCTGCCATCACCACACAGCACTTGGACCATCTTTCTGCAGCCTCATCATTGCTCCATCTTCCACCACACCCCTGGGCATCATAAATAGCCTGAGCACCGTAAGAAAATTTATAGGACCTCATCACTGTGACACGTGCAGAATCTGAAACAGACATGGATTCTGCAGCTGGGAAACACACATGGGCAGATGACCCCGTAGAAGGCTAACATGACAAGAGGAGGGCCACCCCAAAAGAACCATGAATGGGGCACGGGGTGGGAGGGGAGAGGGGTGCTGGAAGGGTCGGCAGGGGACAGGCCCACCAGATGTGGCCAGGAGAACTCCCACTGTGCTTGGGAAAAGTAAAAATGACAATTATTCGCCTCCCATTATCTCTTCTTTCCCCCAAAAAAACTCTGGCTGCACAATCCTATGAGGATCTTTTAAAATATACTGATGTCTGGGTCCCACTCCAGACCAACTAAATCAGTCTCAAAGGTGGGATCTAGGCATGGTATTAGGAAAAAAAAAATCTGGGATGTATCTGTATGTAAACTTTATATCAAAAGAAAAAAAACAACAACATTAAACCTAAATTGAACTCCATCGTTGTTAATGTGTCCTAAAGAAGTTAGGGAGAAGTATACTGAGGTTTGCAATTTGCTTTGAAATGCACCATAAAAAAGAAGACCTGATGGAAAACTAAAGGAACAGATAGATGGAGAAAGATGTGATAAAGCAAGCTTAGTAACAGGGTAACTGTAGAATCTAAGTGGATGGTAGATGCTTGTTCATTGAAAAACTCTTTCCATCTCAACCTGTGTTTGAAATTTTTCATAATAAACTATTGGTGGAAAAATCCCCAAATGGTTCTAATGTGAAGCCAGGTCTGAGAACACTAAAATCCATAAGCAAGTGAATTTCTCTTTCCTCCAGCCTCCATTTGTGAAAGAACGCACATTCTTTCTCATCAAACCAACCAGACCTCCCGTCCAGGGCTTCCCACCCTTCTCGGGTCCTAGCACGCTTAGAAAAGGATATCTGTGCCTCTTCTGTTACTTTTACCAGACCTGTGGTTGGCATTTGGGTTGGTGTATACTCAGGAGACCTGAATCTCTGAACTGTCCATGTGACGGCCAGGCCCTGGGCCTCAGCAGACTTGCAGCTCCTACCCTCTGGTTTCCTGGACTCACCCTGGCCAGCTGACAGGGAGGTGCGGATGGTCAACCACCACACCAGGGAGCCAAGAGTGCCTCCAGCTACAAGCAGGAGAATTGCACCCATCATCCATGTGGAATCTAAGCCCCCTCTTGATGTAGAGGGGGACTGGACATAGGCGTCCCAGGTCCAAGAGATGGAGGAATAGAGTATGGATTAGAGTGGACTGACTGGTGTTCTGCTGGGGAACTATTGTGATTAGTAAGGGAAGAAACTGTAGTAGTGATGTGGAGAGGGTGGCCACGGTGGCTGCTGGTGGTTGGGAGAGGGAAGAAGAGATATGGTGTGGGGGCATTTTCAGGATGTGGAGTTGTCCTAGGTGGTGCTGCAGGGACGGATGCTGGATGTTGTGTATCCTGTTGTGGCCCACTGGGTGGACTGGGGGAGAGTGTGGACTACAATGTGGACCACTGTCCACGGGCTGCACGGTTCTCCAGAATGTATTTGCCGGGTGCAGTGGATGTGCCACGATGATAGAAGAGTTTGTTGATGTAGAAGGGGTGGCGTGGGTGGGGTGGGGGGTATATGGGGACCTCATATTTTCTGAAGGTAACATTTAAAAGAAAATAAAGAAGGAAAAAAAAAAAGAGAAAAAGAAAAGGGTGTCTGTAGAGTGCGCAGGGGTGCACGGAGGCGCCCCTCTGCGCAAAGCCCCCCGGCCTCGCATTTCTAAAGCCCCGGCTCAGCACTCTTGGCAATGATTAAATCCTTTCCTGGGAACACCAGCCCAGCCCGTGCAAGTGTGTGTGAGTGTGGGTGTAGGGGCGGGGCGCCGGGCAAGGGCCTGTGGAGGAGGACGGAGGAGGACACTGCGGGAAGGGGCCGGCCCGCACCTCATCTGTATGCGCCTCAGCCGCTCGCCCTGTCGGGGGAGTGCCATGGCAACACCGTGCTCTTTAAACACAGGAGTTTGTGCTGCCATCGCAGAGCAGCATTCGGCAATTTAATTAAGGAGCTGGCAGCAGACAAACTCTGTGAGTTAAAGGCATTTTATTAAATCCCATTGTATTATGCAGCTCAGTTCCCCCAGGAGCTGCGTAGCCAGGGAGCACAGAGGAGAATTTGCTGGGGTTTTCTTTTTCCCTTCTTTGTTTTTCCTGGTCTTCCTCCTGCTTTATGAAAGCATTCACTGAGCACCAGGGGCATCCCAACTGTGACTGCCTGCTCCCCGCCCTCGCATCAGGCCTTGGCATAAGGTCTGCAGGGTGCAGCCCGGGGAGAGCCTCGCCAGCACTGGCCCCGTGGACTGCTGTGCACAGAGCACTTTCCCATGCCCTATCTGGGGGCCGGGCCTCCAACCCCAGCTTCAGCGCTCAGGGCAGCGCGTGTCATGTGCCAGGCACCAAACTCTGGGCATTGCAGGAGCTATGTTGAATCCTTGTCTGCCCCTCGAGCAGTAACTACTGGCATTCCCATTTCACAGATAAGGAAACTGAGGTTTATAGGGGCGAAGTAACTTGCCCAGCGTCTTGTATGGCAAGTAACAGAGCCATGGGCAATCCCAGACAGGCCAGCTGCAGAGGCTGTGTGCAAAATCATTGCTCCCTGCCACTTGAAGCTGATGATCTTTTCCTGCTTAGACTTCCAGACACCTTCCAATGCAGACTCCCAGCTAGAACAACTCCAGGGCCCATTGACGACCCCGACCTTCTACGTTCACCAGACCTGAGAATGTGTGAAGGTGCCTCTTGGGGGGTCCCAGGTCATACCCAGGGCCAAGAACTCACCAGCACACCCCTCTTCCCTGCAGCCCCAGGGAAAGCATCTGGCTGGGGCTCTGAGCCAGCTCTGACACTGCCCATCTCCTTTGAGGGCCAAGGTCAGGAAACAGGAGGGATGCGGTTAGACGTGGGGAAGAACTTCCTAGCTAAGAGAGGTATTGAAACCAAACAGGTGTTACTCGTCAAGAGAACTCATGGAGGTTTTTGGGACCAAGTGACACCATCTGTGTTAAGCAAAGCCAGGCTTTGGATGAAACTCCAGAACACAGAAGCTGTCCATACATCTGTCTTAGTGTGAGCTCACCCCAGGCTTCCACTCCCTGGCTGGGGAAGGTCCTCAGGGCTCAACTGACCTGCCCTGAGCCTGCCCTCAGGTGAGGGCCCCCCAGTCCGAATAAGCCAGTGGAGGGGGAATCAAGCACTGCCCCTCAGGCAGCTGCGGGCTGGAGAGGCCCACCGAGCTCAAGGGCTCCGCTAGGCTCCTTGGACAAGAGGGCCTCCTCGACGCCCCCGGTGGCGCTGGCTGCAAGAGGTCAGCCTGGCCTGAGGGGCAGCCCAGGTGTTCTCGTGCGGCCCTACTGAACAAGGCGGGAAGCCCCCTTCGCTCTGCAAGCACTCACTGAGCCCACCCTGGACACGGCCTCGCAGGAACAGTGATGAGTAAGGCAAGGCACCTGCCCTCCAGACCTGTGCAAGGGGACACTCCTTTTGGACTCAAATTTCCTCAGCTCTACTGTGGGAGCAATGACAGATGCCTTGTATAGCAAAAATAGATACAAAAAAGAATATATCATTTTATGAAGTGCTTACTCTCTGCCGGGCATTTGCCACTCATTATCCCATTTAACCCTGGTAACAGCTCTATTAACCCATTGCGCAGTGAGCAAACTGAGGCTCTCACCCAAGGCCACACAGCTAGTAAGGGGTCAGAACCAGGGCTCTTATATATGTATGCATATAGGTATAGCTAATGGAATGTGTTCATATACACGTTGACAAACATATATTAGTAACATTTCTGAGATATAATTCACCTACCATAAATTCCATTCACATTAACTTTGTCAAGTAAACTCAGTTGGATTGGCTGCCCAGTGTAAGTAGCTGTTCGCTAGGCTGTGCCCGGCCTGCAGCCGGTCCTGAGGAGGCTGTGGGGTCTGTGTGCCCTTTCTTCTTCTCGACCTCTTTTCTTTCCTCTCCTGTTTCTTCCTGCCCCTTGCCCATCCTGGCTCTTCAAGTCCCCATCCTCGCCCTGACAGGGGAGATGCTGAGGCCGCTCCTGGCCGCGGGGTCCCCTGTGTTGTCCCCGCTCCCTCACCCGCTGAGCCACAGCTGCAGATGTCCTGCAGGTGACTCCTCTGAGGGGCAGGAGGACAGAGCTGGCTGCAGGAGAGAGGCCAAGGGGCCAACTCGAGGGATGCCCCGTTTCACACCCCACTGTGCACGTCTCCCTGGAAAGAGCTGTGCTTGAAGGGTTTGGCCGTGAAGATGTGTGGACTGGGGGAGATTCAGAGGCTCTAATCCCTGCACCACTGCTTGCCAGCCACGGGCCAGCCTCACCGCGCTTGTAGCTTCTTCTCATCTGTACAACGGGGATAAGAAGGTCGGCCTTGAAATTTAGCAGGTACCATTTATTGAGTGTTCACTATGTGTCAGGAACTTCAGCTGGCCTTTCATAAAGCTTGTTTCTGCTTTAATTCACACAACACCCTCTGAGAGTGCGTAGTATGTTTACTGAAGGGGAAACGGAGCCTCAGAGAAGTTAAGCGGCTTGCCCAGGGTCACCCAGCTAGCACACGTTCAAGTCCAGCACTGTCTAATGCCGAAGCCCTCACTCTTAACCACCCACCAACAGAACTGCCCAGACGAGAAGGGGCTACGGAGTGAGTGTGTGAACATTCTTTTTTTTTTTAAAGATTTATTTATTTATTTAATCCCCCCCCTCCCCCGGTTGTCTATTCTCTGTGTCTATTTGCTGCGTCTTGTTTCTTTGTCCGCTTCTGTTGTCGTCAGCAGCACAGGAAGTGTGGGCGGTGCCATTCCTGGGCAGGCTGCACTTTCTTTCGCGCTGGGTGGCTCTCCTTACGGGCACACTAATTGCGCGTGGGGCTCCCCTACGCGGGGGACACCCCTGCATGGCGCAGCACTCCTTGCGCACATCAGCACTGCACATGGGCCAGCTCCACACGGGTCAAGGAGGCCCGGGGTTTGAACCGTAGACCTCCCATGTGGTAGACGGACGCCCTAACCACTGGGCCAAGTCCGTTTCCCGTGAACATTCTTTGCAAATATAAAAGCTCCAGAACACGTATGGTAGGCTCCCTCCCTCCCACGCTCCACACCCCACTTGCCTTCCTCGAGGGCCAAACCCGCTCTCAAGCCTCTCCAGGTGCTCTGCACCTTCCTCTGCTGGGTGCGGCGTGGGCTGCCCACGTGTGCGACTGTGCATGTCTGCTCATGCATGCCTGCGCATTGGTGAGGTGGCAGTAAGAGGCGCTGGCGCCAACCAGGTGAGCCCGCTTGGAGGGGAGAGCATTTGGAGGCTGAATTCTGCCAGCGCTTGCTCTCCTGGGCACAGGGCCCGGATGATGCCAGTTCGTTTTCATAGCCATTTTCCCAGAGAATTAACCGGGGGAACATTCTCCCTTGTAATAATGATTCAAAAAATAATAATTAACACTGCTGGAACTTTTATTTCTCCAGCAACTCTCTCCCCAGATCCAAAACTGTGCAAAAAGCCAATCGGCTGGGACTGGGAAGGCTTGGGTGCTGCTGGGTTTTCTCCCTCCTCCAGCTGGGGAGGCAGGTGCAGCTGGAGAGGCAGATGCAGGGGCTCAGAGCTGGGAAAGGACCCCCAGGGCCAACCTCTCCCCTCCCTGCTCCGCCACCCCTCGTGTTTGAATTCACCCTGTGCCCAGGAGTAGCAGAGTAGGTACAGAAGGGAAGGAGGTATTAGCTCTCTTTGCACCCCCCACCAGTGCTCTGTGCTCCTCTCCATCCCTACAGCCAGCTCTGCCTGGGTGGGGGGTGAGGGAGGTGGACACTGCCCTCCACACCTGCAGCCCGTGGGGGCCGCATCTGGCAGGTCTGGTCCCTGCAGAGCACGCTGATGGCTTTCTCTGGTCCCAGCCAGGAGTCATTACACACCAAATGTCTAGTTTAAACAAGTGATTAGGCAGCTCTATTAAGGGAGCACGTGCTTCCCTCCAGGGAGGGACAAGAACTTCCAGAGGTGGCCGAAGGGGGAGGGAAGGAAGGACCTTCTGAGGCCAACCTCAGGGCCCTGCAGCAACGGGTTCTGCTCAAAGCAGGTTCCAGAGAGTCCAGCCTAAGGGTTCCACGAGACACCTCCTGAGGCGGCTCGGAGTCTGGCAGATTGTCAGCCTCAGAGCCCACGCCTGACCGTGCGGGTGGCCCGGCCACAGCGTGATGGACGTGAGGAACACTGCACAACTTAAATAGACCAATCATCCCAAGTCCTCGTTTTGGTCAGTAGCTACAGTGCTCCCCCAAACGGGAGGTTACCAACACTCTCTTGAGAAACAATCACGGGGGCTGAGTTACATGTCCTTTACTTTATCCAGGTGCTGCAGGACAGGGAAGAGGTCAGAAGAGGCACCGCCAGCAGCCTTGCTTCTCATACACTCACCCCCCAGCACCTCCCGAGACAGCCCTCTTAGTCCCTGCGGGCGTCCAGACATGGGCTTCAGAGTCTGGGAACGACCTAGAACTGTACGCAAATGTGTTTGTGTGTTCCTAAGTGGTGCGCAGAGGTGCGTTTTTCTGGGGGAAAAGGTCCATACCTTTGAACAGATTCTCAGTGGGGTCTGTGACCCCCAAAATGTTAAGAAGCATGGCTCTAGTCCTTGATTGGTTCTGAAGATGCTGTCTTGGCCCTTTTGATAAAAAATGACTTCATCTTTTGGAAGTCAGGGGTGGGATTGGAGGCCTGGATTCCACCTGCCTGAAGAGGGGCGCTGGGACGAGTCTGGGGACTCCGGCTGAAGTGAAGCTATGACAGCGAGTCTCATGCCAGGCAGAACCATGTCTGCCGCTAATCCAGAGGCAGTGATGAAGTGCCTTCCTCATGGCCTCATTTTTCCCATTGTGACAGCTCCGTATCTACCGTTCCCTGTCACCCCGGTGACAGCCTTCTAATGATGAAGGCAGCATCAATGACATATAAATTCTTCCAGAACCCCAGAGGCTAGAAGGAGATCAAGTCTGGGAAGCTGGGAACCAAATGCTCTGCACAGTTTAGTGGAAAGAGCGAAGCCTTTAGAATACGGAAGACTTGAGTTCAAATCTTCTTCTGCCTCTTACAGCTGGGTGACCTTGAACAAATTACCTTTCTGCATGTCAGTTTCTCCATCCCCTAAATAGGACTAATACCTCAAGGGTTGACTTGAGGATAATTAAGCTAATGCTGACAAAGAATCTGATATCGTGCCTAGCATACAGCAGGAGCTCAATATGCATCCCTTTCCCAGCAGGCAGAAATCCGCACACCCTTTCTCTTCTGCTGTACCACTGTAATATCAGAGAAAGGGTAAGATGCCAAGAGCAGTCAGAGGCCAACTGCCCCTACCTCTAACCAGATTCTACCCATCCTTCACGGCTTACCTGGTGTCCCTTCTTTTTCAAGAAGCTTCCCTTACAATGGTCTTTCCTGATATGGCACAATTGCCAATTGCCTCCTGTACCCTCTGGGCATTCCCATCTGTATTGCGCTGCAATCTGCAGTCCACTTTTCTTTTTGAAGTTGGAGAGGTCACTCGAAAATCCCACTGCTCTCTCCTCACAGTGCAGACCCCTTGGCTCTCCTGGGAGCAGTCCCCCTTCCTCACCCAATGTCCCATCCTGCCCTATCTCTCCCAGCTCTTCTCCTCCTCATATTCCTGAACTGCCTGTTCTCTTGTGTGCTTTCAGGTCTTTACACCTGTTCTTCTAGAATGTCCATTTTCTGCTTGAGGAGCTTCTAATGAACCTCCAAGTGCCAACTCAGCTGTCATCTCCTTTGTGACATCCTCTCCCCTCCCCTTGCTCCCATAGCACCTACTCTAGTGTAGCAGCAGCCATGGGGTATTTGTCTGCCTCCCTAGACTGGGCTTCTCAAGAGCAGGGCCTGTGCCTCATTTGCCCCAGCACCCCCTTTGCCTTGCACAGGGTCTAGCACAGAGTCAGTGCTCAGTACAGTGTGCGTTAAGGATACAAAAACAAACAGTGTGGTTCCCACAGGCTGGCAGGGGGGCCTCTTCAGCAGCAGGCTTCCTATAAGGGGCCAGTCCCCACTCAGAGGGGGCCAGCATGGGTCCTGCTGAAGCGGGCCTAACCACGTGTCGAGACATGTAGGTGAGACAATGGTCAAGGCTGCTGCGCTCGTCCCATCCAGATCCCGCACTGTCCACTCCAAGCCACAGAGCCAGGAGAGGCTTCCCCACCCTGCACCTGCTCAGGGGAGGGACAGGTGGGGAGGGATGAGGAAGAGAAAGACCGTGAGCCCTGACAGTGGCAGGTCTGACTCTGTACGACTGGTATCCTCAAACCATTTTACAGATGAGGAAACTGAGGCTTAGTGGTGGGTTACTTGCCCAGAGTCACACAGGAAGTTGCACAGAGTTAAAACTGGAATCCTGCCTTCTGCAGCGATCACAAGATCACACCTAGAGGAAACAGGGACAGGGAAAGGCTCACACTGAGAAATCGTGTATGTGTGATGTTGCTCCTCCACCAACGTGAAAGAGAATGCAGGGAGAATGGGATGAACCAGTTCTCCAAGTGGTGCTGAAGAGCCTTTCCTCAGTGTGTCTGGATGGGGCTGAGGGATGGGGCGCGCTTTCTCCACACTCTTCACATGCGTGATCTCACATGCTGCTGTGGGCACTCTCTGGGGCAGGTCTCATCATCTCCATTTACTGATGAGAGACTTAGGACCGGCTATCTTAGCCCACCGATTTCTTCTTTTAACTCAGGTAACAACCTGGGAGCCTTAAGCCACTTACCTTCCCACTGTGCTTGTGTGTACATTACCTGGCCAAGCTGTGACCCCAAAAGAGTGGGGAGGAGCACCCGAGGAAGAGGTTTATGTGAGAAAAGAGTGGGGCACCCCAGACCCAAGGGCGAGCCGGGAGGAGGCTGGGGCCAGCTGCCTTTATTTTGGATCAGAAATGTGTGTCCTGAAAAAATCTGGAACTTGTTTCTATGCTTTTTGGGGTACGTGAGTGTGTGTTGTCATTTTTCTTTACTTTTTAGTGAATGTTCCTTTATAAAACCTACTCTTGTTTCACTTGAAAGTGAGAAAAAATAGATCATAGGCACCTGGCTTGGTCCAGCGAGGGGGCAGTGCTATCCTTGGGGACAGCACAGCAGTGGATGGCAGCAGAATCTGGGAGAGCTGGAGAGGGGGTGGGGAGAGGGGATAGGGGAACGCAGAAAGAGCGATTCCATCCCGGGAAGGGTGGCCGTGGAGAAGGCTAGACTTCCTTCTCGTGTGGGTGATGCTGAAGGCCGCGGGGGCCAGGGCCCAGGCGAGCTTCTCAGGAAGCCCCAGGGCCCTGCCTGGCTGCGCAGCTCTGACATGCTTCCTTAGAGGGTGGCAGCCCCCCCTTGAGGTGGCTGGCTCGATCCCTGCTGCAGTGGGAAAGGACGGGCCAGATAGCGCCTTCCAGGTCGGAGAGCAGCAAGGAGGAAAAAAAAAAAAGACTGGAAAGTTAAGGTGAAAGAAGGCCTATTAGAGCCTGGTCTGGCAGGGTTAACGGTTTCCTTCCTTCGAGAGATTTCATGGCACGTTGAATAAATAAAATGCTACGCAATTGCAAAAGACATGCTCCGCAGTATGAGATGCCACCACACCCTCCCGCTTCTGCCAGCCACCATCAGAGCGACTGATGACTTATCAAGAGCCATCCTGACATCCCCAAATGAGATGTTTTGATAGAGGTGCCATTCAACAGGGTCCAAAAAACCAGAGAGGACCTGAATGCCAATGAGGAACATTTGTCACCTTTGTCTCACCTGTTTGAAGGCTTCTTGTCTGACAACAAGGCTTGTGCTAAGGAAGGGGAGAGCAGAGGTGGACAGGAAGACGGGTAGGTGTGAGGCAGGGGGAGGGGAGCCTCAGCCTCAAGGGCCCAGAGGAAGGGCAGGGTCAGGTTTCCGGGAGCAGGAGGAAGTCAGGAGAAGCGGAGCCCGGGTGAGATGGCTCTGATTTTTATTCCACGTCACTCTGTGACTCAGCAGAAGAGAGCAGAACGAGCATGGACCTGTGCCCACCGAGGCCTGCAGCGGGGCAAGCCTGAACTGAGATGCGCCGTGAGCGGAAATACACGGCATATAGTGCAGGTTTAGAATGAAAACTAGAATAGAAAATATCTCATTAATAACTTTGTTACATTGATTACATGTTGAAATGATCATATTTTGGAGGTATGGGTTACACAAATGAAATTAAAATGAAATTTACTTATTTCTCTTTACTTTGATGTGGCTACTGGAATCTTAAAATCACATACGTGGCTCCCATTCTATTTCTACTGAACAGCACTGGCACAGAAAGACTTAGGGTCACGTCTTAACTCTATCACTTGGGCACGTGTGGCCAAGTCACTCTCACCGTCCTGAGCCTCCATTTCCTCATCCTGTAAAATGTGAAAATATTGGAGTGTGTTCATCATGAAGTTGCTGTGGGGTGAAATAAACTGATATCTGTAAAATGCCCAGCCCAGAGCCAGGTCCACAGATGGTGAAGAACTGCCAGTCACCCCCACTCCTGGGAGCAAGGCCTGAGTGCTCGCCCAGTCCCAGCACTAACGAGCTGCACGGCTAACCTTTCACCTGGCCCTCTGTGAGCATTTGGGAAAACATTTCTCCTTTCTAGACCTGTTTTTCTCAACTGCCCAACAAGAGGGTGGGGGCGGACACCTTCCTCCCCAAATCCACCTGAATCATGGTGAGGGGCCCGGAGGGAGCATGACCTCTGTGCTCCTGACCTCGAGGGGAATGATGTGCTTGTGGCTTACGGCAAGGACGCCGCCGTCCTTTGGGATGGGGTCCGGTACCAGTGAGGGCTGTGCTGAGTGCCCACCACCACCACTGGGGGCTGGGACCAGCAGAGTGAGCTAACCAGACCAGGAAAGGAACTGCAGGTGCGCTGATCGCAGTGCGTGTCTAGGAAAAGGCAGGGGAGCCTTCAGTGCTGTGCTCAGGAGCATCACGGCACGGCCTCATCCCTGGAAGAATAAAAACCCTTCCAACAGAAGCTCGCCCTGATTCCCAGGTGCTGCCCCCAACCAGCCCCTCCCTTCTCCTGACACTCCCACCAACCCAGGCCAGTGCAGGGGAGGGAATGGGGCTCAGGATTCAGGGGCACAAGGTAAAGAGGGGTACCAACCAGCAACCTGAAGCCCTACTCAGCCAATCCTTGAAGCCTCTGACCAAGGCAGGGGTCGGGGTGAGGCTGGGGAGCTAACTGTTTCTTCCTGACCCTAGACTCTGAGGCCTCAAAAAGCAGGAGCAAAGAGCTCTTTTTGGTAGACCCAGACCAAGCAACATTTCCCAGAGGGTGGGTCATGGTCTCCTTGAATCAGAATCACCCAGCCAGGATGCTGGTCATACATACATACATACTTCTCCACCGAGCAGCCCTCACTCCTGGCGACCCCGTCAGCAGGCAGGCATGAGATATTTGAACAGAAGGCAAAGGACCTGGGATGGATTATGGGGGGAAATTGCCCTCTCCTTTCATATCAGTGTTCCCATGTGTATATGCAGAAGGCGGGCCTGGGCCTCTGTGGGAAATGGGTCACACTGCAGCAGCAGGGGTTGAGGTCGGAGTATTCCTGCAATGAGAAACATGTGACCCTGGAGAGGCTGGCTCTGAAAGATCCCAGGGCTGGTTTCTTCAGCGAGAAGGGGTGGGCGTGTGGTGATGAGCTCTACGCTCCCCCCTCCATCCCACCGAGGGGAGTGGGTTATCGAGGCTATGGAGCCAACCTCCCAACATCCTTCTCTCAGGCCAGGCAGAGGAGGAGATGGAAGGGAGATGTGACGGTCCATGGAAGCAGACATGGGTGTGGGGCAGTGTAGGGGGAGAAGAAGCCAAGGCAGGTGGCCCAGCTAAAGCCACCAGAAGCAAGAAGAGCAGAAAGGAAACAACACAGGATGGGACTGGTTGGGTCAGGGGCCAGACGTGTGTTGGGGGAATAGGTAATGGGGAAAATGCAAAGAGAACGTTGGTGAGGACGTCAACTGTGTCTTCCCACTGACAAAGGGCCCAGAGGGACAACAGAGGGAGTGGTGTCCTTCACCAGCTGTCCTCACGACTGGATAAGTCTCAGCTGCACACTCCCCAGTCTGTCCTGGAAGAAACCTGAAAGATGATCCCATCTGGTGGCCCCAGGAAACTGAGGCCCAGAGAGTGGAAAACCCTTCATCTCCTGAATCGCACTTCTGTGTACTTTCCACCCCTTCACAGTGGCTCCATTCAACACTTCCACTGAACTGACAAGCACCCAAGAGGTGGGAGAGACGACCACCACCTAACCACACCCTCTTGTGGGCACTGCTGGCTTCATTTAAGGGAGTCTTGCAGGGACACTCAGGCTTGCCCGTTGGTCTGTAAGCATCTTCACCTGACCAGACTCCTTACCATGCAGTGGGTACCCCTTCCTCATTTTACAGAGGAGGAACCTGAGGCTCAGAGATGTAAGGCAGGCCTGAACTCAGGCTGCTCCTGACTGAGAGGAGAGACCTTCCCATTACCCAGCTGCCTCCAGCAGGATGTGAAGTGGCAGCATGAGGCAGGTGTGATGCTTTGCCAGCATCCTGGATGTCAGAGTCCAATGCCCTGGCTTCAGAAAGGAGGAAATGAGGAAGGTCACATTGTGGAAGGTCACAGAGTAAACCAGTGGCAAAGCCAGGACAAGAACTTAACTTCTCACGCAGCAGCAATGCAGAGGTGGGTGAGCTGATGGTCACCCTACAGCAAGTAGCTGGGGTTAGGGTCGATTCCCTTACCCACTGCTGCTCAGGATTTAGTGGTCCATTCTCCCTGAAGGGCGACCCATGTGGGTTGGGGGCTGTGGGCTGAACAGCTCCATGTTTGGGAACTACTAGACTATGAGGTCCTTGAAGGCATGGATGGGTCTTAATTACCAGTGTACCCCCAGCACCCAGCACAGTTCCCAGCACACAGCCACACTGTGTAAGTGAATGACCGAATCAATACGTGAGTGAATGAATCAAACCAGACCACCTGAAGAGGGGCCAGGATGGTCCCCGGCTGGGTTTGATCGTTCCACGCAACAGAATGGGCAGACACACCAAACTAGGCTAGGAAGGAAGAGAGGATTTATTTGCTGGTGGAGACTGAAGATGTACAATCTTAAGTCCGCCTCCCCCAATGGCAGAACATCTAATATTTTATACCAAGGGGATGCTAACGACTAATTGGGGTAGAGACAGGTTCCTTCATTAGTAAACACAGTGGGATGGGTACCAAACCAGCGTGAGTTACAAGGTTATAATTATTATCAGAGATCAAGATTTTGGGATAGGAAAGTACAGAAAGATTAGCCACAAGGTAGATGAAGATTCTAGGACAGGAGAGCACCGAGTGGAGGTCAGTTGCACGGTTTTCCATATGGATCACAAACGGGGTGGAGTGGTTATACATAAGGGAGAGGCTAAGTTTTGTATAACCATAAACAGGGATGAGACCTGTTAAGAATGACCATCATAATATTAACAGCAGAGTCTAGGCTAAATCCAACCAGTTTCAGCAATTTCCGATAGTAACCTTTTGCCATTTTTATAATATAAAGCCAGCTATGTAATTCTTAACCCTTGGTTACAAAGGTTCAGTACAATGCTCATTATTTAAGCTGTACTGGGCTTTTCTAGGACTACACACCGGAAATGAGGCTGAGCGGGAGGCGCTCTTTCCTGCATCCATGACTCTATTGGGCATCGTGCTGGCTGCACACTCTGAGCAGATGAAAGGAAGTGTCCAGGGGAAGGGGCAGGCAATTTAGCAAGCATAAGAAGACTGTGAAGAACTATGGGTTCCCCTGAACCTTGACCTCTGTGTGACCTTGAGCAACTCTCTTCCCTCCCTAGGCCCTAGGTTTTTTGTTTAGTAGGAGTTGGGGGGCTAGACTATATAGTCCATCACTTCCCACTCTGCCCCCCCGTGACTCACAGACTGTGGGTGTTTGAGCCCTCTCGCAAGCACAGAAAACCACAGCCTTGCCACATGGTGGGGGGGGCGGCGCGGGGAGATGGGTGGGACGGCCAGGCAGAGGTGGCCTGGCCCGAGGGAGGCAGACAGACACTTCTGGAAGCTGGGTCCCCAGAGACTGCACAGCCAGAGGTAAGTGGCTGTGACGGAGGTGCGAGACAGTAGTCAATTTCATTCAATAAAGCTTTGATTGCCTCTAAACAGGCAACTCCCCTGTGGATTGGAGTGGAGCCCCGCTCTCCTCCCCTCCCTGGAGTCGGCACCTGCCCAGCCCAGCCGTGCGCCCTGCACCAGCCAAGAACCGACCCTCAGCTGCTGGTGCAAGGCGGGTGGCCGAGGGTTAAATGCCCTCTGGCAGGTGAGCGCCCACGGCTGCGGGGCAGTGGGAGGGGAAGGGAGCCGAATCATTTAGTCCTCATTAGTCCAAATTAAAATCAGGAGTGAGATGACAATTACAATTTGCAGTGGGCTAATTGTTTTCCCTCAGCAGCTTATCGTTCTGCAGATTGGGGAAATTAATTGTTTGAAGTCCCAGGTGGATTGGCTTTGAACCCAGCGGAGGCAAGGCAGTCCCACCTCCTCCTGGACTGGGTCCTCTACCTCTTCGCCACACCCAGGGCAGCCACCGGGCATCAGGCTTCTGCCCTTTTGGATCCTTGGACAGGGAGAGACTGAAGGTCTGGGGTCCTGGTAGCCCTACCTGTGGGTGGCAGGAAGGGAGAACATTGGCAGAGAGGTGGGGCTGGGGAAACAGGGGGCCAGAGAGCGCAGCTGGTCAGAAGCCTCTAACTCTCGGGGCTTCGAGCCCAGCATCCAGGAGGGGGCGCTCTCCCTGCAGGTGTGTGCCTGCCTTGAGCCCAGCTGGGGGGTGGGTGCTGGGAAGCCTCCTCGAACTTGCCAGAAGTTTCCAGTTCCTCCGAGCCTCCCACAGGCATTGCAACATCCATGCACTCATTCGGCAAACGCCAGTGGCCTACTGTGCACCAAGCAAAGCTGCAGGAGGGCTGGGAACACTGCAGGGGAGTTACAGCCATGACCCCTCCTCTCGGGGATCTCACTTTCCGAGGGAGGGAGGAGGATGGACGATAAACATGAAAATAAGTAAGACATCCGATAGCGATAAGGGCTAGGAAGGAGCTGCAGCAGGCAGAACGACCCCCAAAGAGGCCCACAGCCCCGGGGCCCGTGAATATGCTACAAGGCAAAAGGGACTTGGCAGAAGTAATTAAGGCTACGGCCTTTAGGATAGGGAGGCTGTCCTGGATGAATGGGTGGGGTGGCAAATTGAATCATATGAATTCTTTAAGGCAAAAAATTTTCTCTGGCTGGAAGCAGAAGAGATGCAGCAGATGGAGAAAGTCAGACAGATTCCAACTGTGAGAAGGATTTGATGAGCTGCTGCTGGTTCTGAGATGGAGGGGGCCCTGTGCAGAGGCTAGAGAGAGGGCTCTAGAAGCTAAGTGCAGCTCCCCGAGGAGCCAGCAAGGAAACAGGGGCGTCAGTCCAAGAAGTGCAAGGAACTGGATTCCCAGAGACCTGAGCAGCCGGGAAGCAGACTCTTCCCAGATATCCTGATTCCAGCCTTCTGAAACCTAAGGCCGAGAAACCGGCTGAGCTGCCCTGGGCAGACTGCTGACCTACGGAACTGTGAGATGATACATCTGTGTGGCTTTAAGTGGCTAAATTTGTGTTAATTTGGTATGACTGCGAAAGAAAACCATTCAGGAAGTCAACAGGCCAATAGTATAGACAGTGACCTGGTGGCCAGAGAAGGCCTCCCTGTGGGGACATGGAAACTGGGACCTGAGCAGGAGGCAGGATAGGGTGGCCAGCTCATCCCCATTTCCGTTTCGGCAGCCAAGCCCCACGCCCCCCAACACAACCAGGGCAAAGGCTCTGCAGCGGATGCTTTCAGGAGTCACCACAAGGAGTATCCTGAGGGAAGTGCCGTTGGATACAGGAGCAGGTGGGGGGCTTGCTGGAGAATCTCTCAGGAGACTTCAAAAAGGGGCCGCAGCAGTGGGGGCCTGCCCCGAGGCAGGCGGGCACAGGAGGGGCTCAGGGTTCCTTCCAGAAAGCCCTCCTCCCAGCCTTGGGAACTTCGCTGGCCCCGCTCTTTCCTCCCCTCCTCTGCCTCCCCTCCCTCCCCTGCTGCCCTCTGCCCCTGCCCAGGTGTCTCCTGTGCCAGGGTTCCAGGTGCCTGCTGCTGCCGGAAGCTGGCACACTGCCAGGCGGCACACAGCGGGGAGTTTTTAAAGAGGTCTTTAATTAGTGAGACAATAGGAGGCTGGGAGGCAGGGAAGACAGAGCTCGTGGACATCATCACACCCTGCCAAAAGAGCAGCACTGAACCTGAAGGTGAGCAGAGCTGGCCCAGGGATCCCCACCTGCAGGACCCCCTCCTGTGGCTGCCACCACCTTTACAGTAACCCACCCCTCCCACTTCAACTGGTCACCTCCAAGAACTGTTTGGTTCCATCCCAGCCAGGTACAAAGCAGCCGTTTAGGTCCTAAGCAAGGAGGCACTGGTGTGTAGTGGAAGGGCAAGGAAGGACCCAATTTAAAATTTTGGTTGTTAGCTGTGTGATGTCTGGCAAGTTGATTGCTCTGGGTCTCAGTCCTCTCTTCTGTACAATTAGAGTACTGATACCTACTTTGCAGGGTGGCTGTTGTAAGATTAGAGATGTCAAAAATGCCGCACGTGGAGTAGGTACCAGATAAATGGGAAGTATTTCTATTATGAGAGTTGTGCCCCCAACCTGAATCCCAGCCCCTCTATAAGCCAACATTTCTCAACCTCAGAGTGTGCCCAAGAATCATCTGGACTGCTTGAGGACAGGCACAGGTCTGTCCTATTCTCCTTTCTGGATTCTGCAGGCCTCCGGGTGGGGCCCAGGCACCTGCAGATCCTCCCAAGCAGGTGATTCTGAGGTAGACAGCCGGGTCCACGCTCACTGCTCCAGCCAGGGTCTGCCTCCTGGGAGACAATAAGAGCTGGCCCAAGGCACTCCTGGTACCTGGACCCATTTCTAGCATGAGATGGCAGAGCTGGCTGGAAGAGGGTCCACCCTGTACCTCTACCCTCACCTGGGGGTCTGTTCCTTGGGCAGCCTCCACATCTAAACAAGGTGAGGGGAAGTGGATTTGGCTCAACGGATAGAGCATCCACCTACCACATGGAAGGTCCAGGGTTCAAACCCAGGGCCTCCTGGTCCGTGTGATGAGCTGGCCCCCACACAGTGCTAATGCACACAAGGAATGCCGTGCCACGCAGGGGTGTCCCCCGTGTAGGGGCACCCCATGCACAAGAAGTGCGCCCCATAAGGAAAACTGCTCTGCACAAAAAAAGTGCAGCCTGCCTAGGAGTGTGCTGTACACAGAGAGCTGATGCAGCAAAGAGAGACACAGATTCCTGGTGCTGCTGACAAGAATGCAAGCGGACACAGAACACACAGCAAATGGACACAGAGAGCAGACAATGGGGGTGGGGTGGGTGGGGAAATAAATTTAAAAATTAATCTTTTAAAAAATAAATAAATAAGCAAGGTGAGTTGCGCCTTGGTCCTCAGGCTATTGTAGATCCTCAGAAGGTCAGAGCTGGAAGGGATCTCAGCATCCGCCTAATTCTGCCTCCTTGTTTTTCAGTGGAAGACACTGAAGGGCAGAAGACACTCTGGAACTCTGGGCTTCTGATTCTGATCAGAAGTACTTGGCTACACGATCACTAGAACTCCCAACTAAATTCTGTGTTTCAGGAACTATTTACTCCAGGAGTTGGCTTCCCAGGCCCCAGGTTGGGGAAGCCTGAGAGATGCCCAAGGCTGACTGCCTTCCTGGGTCACTAATCAGCCTCATCTCATCACACCCCTCTGATTCCCCATTCAGGAGGTCTGACCTCCCCTTATTATGCACTTAGTATATACCAGGCACTGTACATGGACAAACCCATGCAATTCTTACACCATGACATTTACCCTCCTTTGTAAATGGGAAATGAAAACACAGAGAAATTACATAATCTGCCCAGGATTACACAGTGAAGGCCAGGATTTGAACCCTGGCAATCTTGCGCCAAAGCCTGTGTGTATAACCACTAAGCAACACTATTCCTTGCGCCAGGCCCATAAACACACGATGCAAGTCAGCGTGAGTGGGGAAGTGCTGGATAAAGAATCAGAAGACCGAGCTGCCTAGGGAGGGGGGCTGGAGGGAGTCTTCTGGGTGCTGGAAAGTGTTCTGTATCTTGATCCAGGTGGTGGTTACATGGTGTATACATATGTAAAATCCATCAAGCTGTTCACTTAAGATTTATGGATTTTTGTACTTTACTGTAGATAAGTTGAATCTAAATTGTAAAAGAATCCAAAGGCTTGGATTTGTCCCAGCTCTAGCATATTTATTACCTGTGTGACCACTGGCAGCTTGCTAGACCTTCATTCCTTAGTCTGCAAAACAGGACAACTGGGAACGGATGTAGCTCAAGTGGTTTGAGCACCTGCTTCCCACATATGAGGTCCCAGGTTTGATCCCCAGTACCTCCTAAAAACAAAACAAACAACAAACAAATGAAAAAACCAACTTGGGGGAGCCAATATGGCTCAGTGGTTGAGCCCCAGCTTCCTACATAGAGGTCCTGGGTTCAATCCCCAGCCCACAGTACCTCAAAACAAAACAAAATGAAATGGAAAAAAAAAAAATAGGAGAGTTAAAAACAACGAAAGCCTGCCTCCTCAGTTGACGATAAATGTACAAGTTCTTTGTCAAGCAGATCCCATCCAGCTGTTTTCCTTCTTTTTGCTTCGCCTACCCTAAAAGTCTCCACCAGTCACCCACGCCCCCTCCCTGTCACCTGCCCTGGCAGCACTCATGGGACTACTCGTGTCCACGTGGCCTGCCTGCCTGGGCCAGAAGCTCTTTGAGTCCATATCCAGCCATCCTTGCCATGCAGCCTTGTGTTCATGCAGAGGCGGCCTAGCTACATCCTTGCCATCTGCCAGTGGAGTGCTGGAAGCAGCTCCCACCAGTTCCCCCGCTGAAGAGGCTCCCCTTGTCCCATCTCCATGCTCAGGGGCATTATATAGGTAGGCTGAAAGTGGCCACAATGGAAACAGTCACACCATGAAAATCACTAAACACTACAAACCAGGGCTTCCCTCTACCCCACTCTATGCACTATGCACTGCTGCATTAGCCCAAAGCCCCAGCAGGTTTACAGGAGCTGCGGGACCAAGTGTGGCTGGGGACTCAAGTCTGAGTAGAGTTATCTTGAAACTTTCATGTAAGCAAGAGACATTCTCCATTCTCCAGCCCCTGAGGGCAACCCCTGCTCCCCCAACCCTGGGATGGAGATGCAGCTGTGTTGGGTGGGGGGTGATTAAGGTTTTGTGGCTGGGCCCAGCTGAGGCAAGCTCTCTAATGGTGGAACTGGTCAACCCCAGCAAATGGCTGTAGGAGCTTTATTATGGGGAGCAGATGTGGCTCAAGCGGCTGAGTGCAGGCTTCCTACATATGAGTTTCTGGGTTCAATCCCCGGCCCCTGGTAACTCAAAAAAAAAAGCACATCCCTACTCCAGGTCCTGTTCACTTTACAGTCTACATTTGGTGGAGGTTTTGCCCTGTTTCTAATTTTTCTTTTTCCCTTCTCCCTTCCTCTTTCTCTCTACACATCCCTTCAAAAATGGATTCAGTGCCTACTTTTGCGAGGGACAAGGGATACAAAAGACGGACAAGACCCAGCCTCTGGGTTGAAGAAGCTTTGGTCCCAGCAGGGCAGAGACACACTCACAGACAGGACTTCAGCCGCAAGGGCTGTGGCGCCTGCAGACAAGGGCTCTGGCGGCAGCTCAGGGGCCACAGAGTTCCACATCTGTCCTTCAGCCTCTGTTCTTTCTGTTTCCTCTATCCCTCGCTCCTGCCTCTGACTCTCTGTTTTCAGCTGACAAACACGGAGTAAATGGTAGGTAAAATACAGTATTATGATCGAAAAGTTAGAAAATACAGAAAAACATAATGAGGAGAGTTTGAACAATCTCCCTTTCCACCTTCCAATGTTTTCTTTTTAAATAACTTTATTTCAAGTTCAAAAAAAAATAAAATAACAGAAAAAGGCTGCTTAACAAGTGGAAACACGACTCCTACACAGTTCTGTCTAGGCGCTTTATCTCATCTAATTCCAACTGTCAACTCAGGTGTTTTTCCAGTGTTCAGAAAGATACACAGATAAGTTAAATAACATAGCCAAGGTCTCCTTATTACTGAAAAAAAAGTGAAGAGAAAAAATGCTTAATTGTATCCCTATTTCACAAAACCAAACGCCATATTCCTTTTTGACCTTTAGCATTAGTATAGTACCAACTTTGCTTTTGCCACAAAAACATAACAATGTTGTTATTAACTATAGTCTATAAATTACATTAGTTATATTTTCCCATGTATCACGACATTCTTAAAACCCTGTAGCAGAACATTCCTGTATTTATATTAGTAACCACAATCATCTACTGCCAAAATCGTTATTATACATTCCCTATATTATCCTCTAGCTGTCCTCTAACATTAATCTACCTAGACTACTTGTTTCAGCCACAATTACATCCATAAATCAGCAGTGTTCATTACATTCATTATAAAGTGTTACCAAGTCCAACCATTACCACATATTTACATCTGACCTTATTAATCATTCTACATATTAAGCATTCCGCCTCCCAATGTTAACCACTGCTAACACATCGGTGCATAGGCTTTCAGGGTTTTCCCCTAGTACTAATTATTCTTACTATTTGTCTCTCCCCCTAGTTTTCACATCATCTTTCTTGTTTCTACCCTTGTTTTGGTGGAGTACATCCTTAAGTTACTTTTGAAAAGAGGTAAGTTTCTTAAAACTTTGTCTTTGAAAACTTTCTACTTCCATAATTGATAGTTTGCCCAGAAATATAATTTCATATTGAAAATAACTTTCCCCCATTAAGTTTGAAGGCATTGTTTCATTATTTATGCTGGAAATCTGATAGACCCTTTTAATTGGGAAAGTAATCATCTTCATTTAAAACAGGATGCATTTTAAATTTTCAAAAGCTTATTCTTGCTATCTGAATCTTCCTTTTTTGAAAAATCACCCTAACGTTCATCAACTGGTGAACAGATAAACAAAATGCAGCGTATCTATTCAGTGGAATAATATTTAGCCATAAAAAGAAAGGAAGTACTGATACATGCTACAACATGGATGAACCTTATGCTGAACAACATGATGAAAGAAGCCAGACACAAAAGATCTATTGTATGATTCCATTTATATGAACTGTCCAGAAGGGGTAAATTCATAGAGATAGAAAGCAGATTAGTAGTTGCCAGTGGCTATGGGATGGGAGAATGGGGTGTGACTCCTTTGGGTACAGGGTCTCTTTCTATAATGATGAAATGTTCTGGAATTATGGTGAGTGTTGCACATTTTTGTGATTATACTAAAGACCATAGAATTGAACATTTTAAAAGTGTAAATCTTATGGTATATGAATTACATCTCAATTTTTTTAAAAAAGGTTCCATATTCTTGTTTTGTGAACATAATATTCTCTCATCTTTCTTGAGGATATCAATTATGGTGGTTGTTGTTTTAATGTTTTCATGTACTTCCTGAATGTACTTGCATTCTGCAAGTGGTTTTCTGTTTATTTTGGTTCATGCCTTTATATATTAGACACTTTCTTAAAAAATTTAGTAATCCTTGGCTGATAGTTCGTATTTACGAATGAAGCATTTAAAAGCTGATTAGAAGCTGTGTGCATGGACAAAGCTCAACTGCTGGGCCTCACATGGGCAGTTTCAGTGCAAGTCTTCCAAATGTCACCATTTGCCCAGCTACCAGCATTCCTAGAGCCAACTAGAGGAGCCTCCCCATTCAACTTATTAGCTTTCTGCAAATCCCCACTTTTCAATATAATGCCCCATCTCCACACACATTTGTACCCAGGTCCCCAAGTCAGCCTGGTAATTGATCTCTCTGGAGAGCAAAGTTCTCCAGTATGCTGTTGAGATAAAATAAGAATATTCATGTGGTGAAATAGGGTGAGGGAGCAATCTGGGGTCTAACTCTTTCTATTTTTACAATCTTCAGATGCTGCCAATTTCTGAGACTCTCTGGTGAGAATCCACCACTTTCTCACAATCAGTGAGAAAGGCCCCAGAGGTCTTTTCTTGCTCTATGGGGCCAAGTCAATTAACTTCTCAACTTCCAAAACTGTACTGACATCGCTTATTTGCTTTGGTCTCCTCTCTCTTGCCCTATGGGCTTGTGCCTTCTTTACTCCTTTACTGTTGTTTTAGTGAGGTTTCTGGGAGGCCAGAGAGAGAAACATAGATGTATTCAATCCACCATGTTTAACCAAAAGTCCCTCCTCGCTCTTTGTCCTTCAAAAAGAGGCAGTCACTTGGCATTCTCATATTTATCATAAAGTGGTTTCTACTGTCATGAATAATGCCAATCTGACACAAAATCATGTATTAATACAAGGTTGACTTGCAACTGCTGTGAGACTGAAGCAGGGAGATGTCCTGGCAAGCTGAGGGCCTGCTGACTCTGCCCTGCTAGCCATCCTCATTACAGTTCTCAGTTATACTTTACCACACTTTATGGGGCAAATTACGTGGTAGTTACTAATCCATAGATTCATGAAGGGCTATGATGTATCCCTCGAGAGAGTCAAGGGTCTACTGTACCTCTGTCACTATGGAAACTACTTCCCTGGTGGCAACTGGGTTTAGCGACGTCCACGATGGTGCACGTACATGTTTTCTGGCTCTGGTAATGGGCAAGGAGCAGTCCATGGAGGGCCGAACCCTGTAGGATGTCTCCTGGCCCCCTGCCTCCCTGAGTCCCTCGCATAGGGCCTGGCCTGCAGCGTTTCAGCTCAGGGTCAGGAGTGGAAGGTTAGCCTTTCTGGCCCACCAAGATGTGGAAACTCAAGTGCTCCTGGAGCTGCTTTCAAGTCCAGTCCCCCAGGACTGCTGCCTCACGTTCACCCGAGAGAGGGAGGGTGGGCTCAGAGATCTTCAGCTGGTCAACGGATCAGTCAACTTTCAGGTTATGCGTTAGAGATGGATAACTCAGAAGTTCCTCGCGCTTGGCTTTGGAAGGCACTGAAGGATCTCCCCTGGCTTATTTACCAGGCAAATGAGTTAATATGTTTAAAGTGCTTAGAACAGCCTGGGCCATGATAAGTGCTTTATAAGTGTTTGCTATCATTATTATTACTAAAATTGTATTTAGCTTGGGTCCATATGAAACAAATTTGCATTCCCTGCCTCTTTGCAATTCTCTGAACACAACAAAGAAAACGGAAGAGAGCGAGCCCAGGGGACTGAGAACTCCTGGGTGTTTGTTCTCTCCTTACATAATGGGGAATAAGCCACCACTCCAATATTTTGTTTTTTTGGTTCCTCCTGCAGAAACCAAACTCCCTGCTGGCTCCACTCCTTCATACCTTACCAAGAACCAATTAGCTGATGCCTGTGAAGCCATCTGAGCTCTCTCTCTCTCTCTTCCAGGCTGTCCTCAAGGTGGCCCCTCCCTGCTTCGGAGACTGATAAGCAGGCCAGCTCCTCCCTCTTTCCCACTCTGCACCTCTTGCTCCAGGACATGCCTGGCCTTGAATGCCCTCAACAGGACTCCTGCTCCTCCTTTCCAGGTACATGTGCTAATCTCCAGCTCTCCTGTCCATTTCACCTCTCACTTCCAGCTCCTTTCTCCCTCTTACACACGTGTCCATCTCCTTGCCTTCTCTGTCACCATTCCTACCATCTCACATTCCCTCTTTCCCTCTCCTGGCTGGCAGCTCCTTACAGGGCAGGTCTTATTCATCTTTATAGCCTGAGAACCTAGCCTGGCACCGGGCACATGGCAGGTGTGCAAAAGACTTTCTTCTTTTTGGAATACCAGAATTTTCCTTCTGCATTGCCCTCTTTCTCTGGTCCCTGCCTTGTGTCCTCTGCCCACCCCCTCCTCCTTCCCCTTACACACACACTCCCTCTAGCTTCCGCTCAAAGCCTCTGGGGGTCTCCTCTGACTGGTCGGGGCGAAGGAGATGGTGTTTCGCATCGTGGGGAGAGCCCTTCTGCCCTCGGCTGCGGGGAAAGGCCTAAATAAGTTGCACAACTCGTGTGTCAGTACTGATACCTACTGCTGTGGAGTAGGCTTGTTCTGTGCAATTTCCATCTCATTTGTCTTTTCATTTGTAGCTTAAATTGACCAATTTCATGTGGAATGTGCCTGGACTCACTGGCAACCCACACACAACAAATAAGTGTCCCTAGTAGCTGTCAGCAGAGAGAAGAGAGGCTGGCAGGGGAATGGGCCCCGGTCCTGCACGGCGGATTAGTGACAGCCCCTGGGTCTCTGGAGGCACCAATGCTTGAAGGACGATGACCAGGAGTGACCTCCACAAGGCCTGTGGACAGGGGACAAGGGAGGACACTGCAGTGGCAGGGGTTAGGTTAGGCACCGAAAAACCTGTTTTCTCTCTTTTCCTTTTTATTTCTATCTACCTCTTCTCTATGTATCTATTTTGAGAGAGGGGGTAAAGTGCAGGGAACAGAAGAGAAATTGTTTGGGGTTTTAAGAGTAGGCAACCCTGACATAATGTTGACTGAAAGAAGCCAAACACTCCATTCACAGATTCAAAAAACAGACAAAACTAATCTAGGCACAGAATTCAGTGTAAGAGGGGAGGAGGGGAGCTCCTGGGAGGCTGGTCTAGGCTGTGGTAACATGGGGGGTCCTGAACCCCTCATGTACAAATTCATCAAGCTGCACACCTATGCTTGGTGTGCTTCCCTGTAGGCCTTGAACCTCAATTAAAATGAGAGAAAAACAAAAAGGTCACAAGGCGGCTTTCAAACTTCACCGTACTTAAGAATCATGTAGGGGCTTATTTATAGAGTGCAGATTTCTGGACACACTGAAATCCGTTCAGTCACCCCCAGGTCTGGGACACTGCTGCTTCTAACCCCTCTCACCCTGGCCCCTGCCCCAGACACACAGTTTGGAACTGGGGCTTAGTCACATGCCCAGTTGAATGGGCTAAAGTGCCTTCGCACTGGGAGCCAAAAGGGACAGCTGGGGAGATTAAGGGCTCCCAGAAGCCCTTGCAGGAGGGTTAGGGGACGGTCACCTGGCAGCGTGGAGGAAGCGATGTCCAGATAGCAGAAGCCATGGTGGAAACTGGGGGGCAGCTCTCTGGGCTAAGTGGGATCAGAGGTTAGCGGTGGCGGCAAGCTGAGGAGCGGGTCCTCTCATCAGGGAAGGAACCTCTTTCAGCAGGGGAGCCCTTTGCAGCATTCCTGCTCCCCAAGGCGCCTGCCCCGGGATGGCTCAGTTCAAATCAGGGCTGAGGAAAGTTGATGGGAGCTGCCTGCTGCTCAGGAGCCAGCAGTGGCTGGGAAAGCCGTTCCCCAGCAGAGGTAGCACCCCATGCCATGGCCTGATGACTCCACAGGGACAGGGGACTGAGTTTGATCAGTCATGCATTCCTCAGCAAGCACCTGCCATTCGACAGGAGGAAGGGTCCCAACCTGAGGACACCAGCTAGGGACAAGGCCCTGGGGAGGAGAGAAAAAATAAATGCCAGGACTGCTGAGTATCTAGGAATGGGTGTAATTTATGTCTTCTGAGCTGTCCCTGACTTGAAGGCCTGGAAGGGCTAAGATACAGGGAGTGGGAGCTACACATAGGGTGTGGGGAGAAGGAGGTGAGCAACACCTGGCCAGGAGGCACATACCATATGCCAGACCCTTTCCAAAACTAACTCATCTAATCTTTACAATAATTCTCCAACATGCTTTATTTGGGTCCATTTTACAGATGGTGCTTTAGTTTGCTAAAGGCTGTTGGGAACAACATACCAGAAATGTGTTGGTTTTTATAATAGGGGTTTATTAGGTTGAAAGCTTACAGCCCTTTTGCCTCACTGCACCCTGTAGCAGTTTGATATTATTTATGAATTCCAAAAGGAAATTAGATTGTTTGTAAACTGGTCGGTTCCTCTGGTGTGATAACCCTGATTGTATTAGATTCAGCTGGGATTTCCGATCAACCATGTCATTAGAGTGCAACTCAGCATCGAGTCCCAGCCTCCTTGGGGATAAAACTGACACTTACACAGAAGTAAATACACAGAGAAGGAGAACACAGAAGCGGATATGCAGGAAGAGAGAGTGCTCCATAGATACAGCCCAGGGAAGACAGATGAGCCTGATTGTCTACTGCTGACTTTGTGGAGAGACCAGAGCAGCTGGGCCTGGAAAGAAACGAGCCCTGGGAAGAGAGAGGAACCTTATGCCTGCCTACAGCTGAGAAAGGAAGAAGTTGGGTCCACAGAGTCTTAAGAGGAAAGTGGAAGGCTGAACCCTCACAGACATCGCCCACCATCTTGCTTCAACACATGGTAAGACTGGTGAAGAAGTAACTTTGAGTTGGACTCTTTAAGGCCTTGTAATTGTAAGCTTCTACCCCACACAAATACCCTTTATAAAAGCCAACAGAGTTCTGGTACTTTGCATCAGCACCCCTTTGGCTAATACACATCCTGAGGGCAAGATGGGTCACCAGCAGCTCTACATGAGCCATCCACGAAAATTTGGCCAGGGTTCCCACTCTTACAACGTCTGCTCAAATTGACACGATCTGATCTGGAAATGCAGTCTCAATATGTGCTGCCAATGTTTCCATCAGTAGGCTTCATCAAGTCTGACTAAGTCATCTTCCTTGAAATGGACTAAGACATCTACCTGACTAAAACAATGCTAGCTCTTCATACATAAAATGAAAGTAAAAACAAAAAAAAAATAGCTTACAATTCTGAGGTTGTGAAAGTGTCCAAATCAAGGCATCATCAGGAGACTGATTCCAGCATCCTCTCTCAGATAACAAGGCTGTGCTTCTCTCCTAGGTCTCATTGCATCAGCTTCAAGCTGCCTGTCTGTGGGTTCCTTTCTCCTGGGTTCCTTCTCTCCATCTCTGAGGTTTTTCCCTGTGTGTCTGCTGTTTTCAGTCCACCGTTTATAAAGGACTTCAGCAGAAGGACCAGGACCCACCCCTGGCCATGGCTCCGTGACATAAATCAAAGGCTGCCAACTGAATCCAACACAATCAAGGTTCCACACCAGAGGAACGGATTAGATTTAAGAACACGATCTTTACTGAGATCCACAAAAAGCTTCAAACTGTCACTCTTTCAGCCTCATGTTCTGTCACAGGGGCCTCCCTTCCATCCTTCATCTGGGCCAAAGATGCAAAGGAAGCGTCACCCAATCCTGGGTGTCAGCTGGGAGGGCAGGGCAGCCCTCTGGGGGTCTTCACAGCTCTTCTGGCCAAGAGCAGCCAGAGACATCGGCTAATGGACCTGGGTCACATCAGTGGGGGTAGAGGAGGGTCAGGGATATGTCGTTTTGGATCACTGCCTTGACACTACCCACAAGGAACTTACCCAGTCTCCCTAGTTAACCTGGTCATTTGAGGCTCAACATAATACTTGTGAAGAATATGCTGGACAGGAAGCTGTGTTCTGGGCTCATTTAATGCAGCAAGTCTTCAAGAAGTGGCAGCCATAATGCACCCTCTGGTCTGCTCGAGTGTGCACCTGGGGATTATTCATTTTGTGGCTTCTCCCCAACAAACATTTAGCCCATCCTGGTTTCTGCTCACTGCCCACGCTACTCTGGGAAATGCAACCAGCATTCTCCAAGTCAAACCTAATTAGACCAGCAAATCTGTGTCACTGGAATCATCACAGCACACATTAACCACAAGTGGAAATGCTATTTGGATTATCCTGTGAGCTGCTTGTTGCGTCTGTTTGTGTTTCTTTGGATTATCCATTCTCTGCTCGCTGCCTTCCATCACCTCCCTAATGGAGAGGCAAGACACAGTTTCCCACAGGTCGGCATTCATCTTCTCAGCCTGACCCTCTTGGAGGCTATTAAGCTGCTATAGAGATTGACGAGGGGAGAAAAATGAAAACAGTGCACAGGAAGGGCAAATGAGACTTTTAGAACAGGATCCATTGATAAGTCAGGACTCAAGCTTTGAAAAGTGGGGGGCTCCCTAAAACGTAAGACCAGGTAAATGAACAGTGCTGGGTTGCCCATAGGAAGAGGCTGGGCCAGGAGGGTCTGTCTTCAGGAACCGGCAGTCTAGTTGTCCAGGGCCCTGGCAAAGGTTACTGGGGTCATTGCTGCCCCTGTTTCAACATAAAAAATCCCCTACCCCATTCATTCCTCTCTACCCACAGTATTGCAGGGAGAAAATACGAAAGCCAACAGACCAGCCCTGTTGTAGATTGAGGATTCCAGCTTCACCCAGTCCTCTGCTGCAATCCTTTCAGTCCTCTCTTGCTGCTGCTCTGGCACACTCTGCATTGCCGCTTTCTAGAGCTGCTTCTCACTGTGCTCCCAATTGGGCATTCTGTCCCCTGGACAGATGATCTTGCCAACCTCATAGGGCTGAGGGAGAAGGTCCAGCATGAGCTCCCTGCCCCCATCACTGGGTCTCCCCACGCTTCTGCCCAGCCTGCCCGTGTGCTCATCTCTCGCTCTAAGGGGACGCGCTTTTCCTCCTTTTAAAAATCAGCCTCATCCCTTTTGCTCTCCCCAGCCTTCTCCACCTTAAAAACGACGACAAAGAGGACCCACTTCTCTGTTACTCCAAGTACACAGACCTTTCTTGCTTAAACCTCTGTGAGGTGATTTTCAATCTCATGGCTCTTTGATCCAACAGCATTTTGTCAGCTTTCAGCCCCAGGAAGCTCCTGATGGACTCATCAAGCAGGTCTAAACCCCCTTCTTCTTGGAAGTCTCCCTGACTTCTGTGCTCATCCTGTCTCCAGAACCAGTCCTCTGTCTTCTGGCAGGCTCGTCCTCGGCTCTTCCTTTCCAGCCTCTCTCTATGACCTTGTGGAGGCTCTTGGATTACACTGTTGGCTCTAACCCAGTGACCCTCCATTTCTAGCTCCAATCTTGCCTCCTCATTCAGCTCTCTACACTATCAAACTTTCACCTGAGTCCACGGGTCCTAAGTCGGACACATCACATCCCCGCCTCAAATTGGCCCCCCACGTCCTAGCTCCCCATTCTCCCCAACAGTCCATTCTCTATCCTCAGCTTTAGGAAAATGACTCTCCAGTTCTTCCTTTGATGTGCCCCTAGCAACGGAGTGACCAGGCATTCCCGGGGGACCAACAGCACACGCCCACATGGCCTGTCGAAGGGCCAAAATTACTTTGAAGTTTTGTTTTACACATTTTTGTGAACTTCATACTGGATCTGTGCTTGCTTTCCAGTAACACCTCCTCCGCAAGTCTGAGTCTACATTCCGAGGCCTGTTCTTCAAAGTCTAGTGTGCATCTCCCTGCTCCAGGACACTTTCTCCAGTTACTCCAGTTAACAGTCTCTCTTGTCCACAACCTGTCACTGGATTTAGGGCCTGTAGGGTGGAGTTTAGCATTTAATTATTCTTAATTGCTTTGAGCATAGGGTCAACACCATTAGCAGTTCCTTGAGGACAGGGGCCATAATCTTATCCTTTTTTGTGTGTCCCTCTTATACATGGCCCTTGGCCTAAAACCACAGATTCCCTTCAAGATCCTGGACACTCGCTGGGAAAGTCCCACCCTGGAGACCCCATTTATCTCCAGTGCATCCTGGAGCTGGGGCTGGCCCCCCCGTCGCCTCACCTCTGCAAACAGAGGGACAGCCGGATGCGTTTAAGCCTGCCAATCTCCTGGGCACTGGGCCCAGGCCCAAGACAAGTCCAACGTGTGGTTCCTTTCCAATCACTTCATCACGCTTGGCTCTCCACACCTGAGGCTGAGGACCTCTGACAGCTCCACAAATCCTCCTTAATTAAACCTCCGGAGGCCTCTGCTGAGTGGCAAAAACTCGGCTCCCCTCCCGTAGGCCAAATCACCCCAGCAGATTTTTTAGCTGAGGGTGGGTGCTTCCACGAGCCAACCCATTGTTTCTGCAGATTGCACCAGCTGGGAGGGTGGTGGTGGCAAGAAACCGGGGCTGGAAAGGCTTTCCACGCATTTTGATAAATAAGCAACCTGCAAATTAGTTGCAAAATATCAGGCAATATGGCATATATTAATTTGGAACCAATAGCTTTGGGCATTTCAAGCAATAAAATGCCATCCCTGGATGTGATAATATTTACTGCCTCAATTTTCCTTTCCTGATATTCCAAGTGAAACGGAAAGTGCAGTTATCGTATGAGATATTGAGTCGGAGATACTTCTCTCTTCTGTCTAGACACAGGGATATCTTGGCTATTACTGCTACTTACATAAATATAAATGCCATTTCATCCACATCCTCACTGACAAACACTGAGGGCCTGCTATGTATAAAACACCACGCTGGGTGCTCAGAGAAGAACATAAAGTGCACACTCTGTCCTCGCCCTCCATCAGTTGAGCTCAGGACAATAAACATCTAGTGGGTGCTTATTACAGAAGGTTTATTCAGTGCCACTTACTAGCTGTGTGACCTCAGGCGTGCTAGTTTTCTCACTCACCAAAGGATGGTTAAACAAACTGTGGTCCATCCCTACCACGACCTAAACTCAGCAACAATGCAACAAACTACTGATACATGCAACAACTTGGGTGAACCTTAAGCCAGTTAGGCTGAGTGAAAAAAAAAGCCAGTATCAAAAGATTACAGATGGTATGACCCCATTTATGTAACACTCGTGAAATAACACAACTACAGAGAGGGAGAACAGATCAGTGGTTGCCAGAGGTGGCTATAAAGGGGGGTGGCACAAGGGCATTTGTGGTGATGGAATAATTAAGCTTGTTTGTTTTAGGAGGTACCAGGGACTAACACAGGACCTCTACATGGGAAGCAGGCACTCAACCACTGAGCTACATCTGTTCCCCCAGTCAAGCATTTTGATTGCCAGGGTGGTTACACAAAGCTACATGTGTGATAAAATTTCACAGAACCACACGCACACATACACACAAATGCAGGTAAAACTGGTGAAATCTGGATAAATTTGTGTGAACTCTAGCAATGTCAGTTTCCTGCAAGATGCTAACCCTGGGAGAGGTGGGTGAAAGGTATTCAGGACTTCCCTGCACATTTCTTTGTAACTCCTGTGAATCTATAGTTATTAAAAAAAAAAAAAGTTAAAAAATAAAACAAATGGAGTAATGTAAGTATCTACAGCAGAAGGTTATTCTGGAGATTCAATAAGCACTTAAAATATGCCTGGCACATAGGAAGCCTTCCACATATGTGGCTGCTGTTGTTATTTTATGACTACTACTATAAGTACTAATATAAATAACTCACAACCTGTCCTGGAGGAGCTTCCAATCTAGCAGAGGAGGAGGACCCAGCAAAGAGATACTGAGAATGAAAATACCTAAGAAGGCTTTGGAAGCACATGAGAGGAGTTCTCGCGGCTCTAGGGAAGGTTTCCTGGAAAAAAGTCACTAGAGCTGAGTAGTGAGGCCTGGGAAGTTGGCCAGCTGAGGAGGACATGAGGGTGCCCAGCAGAGGGGATAGCCCAAGCAAAGCTCGGGGGCGAAGCAGAGGCACATGGCATCGGAGGCAGTGAGGGTGGGGAAGAAGCTGGCAAGGCAGGCCTAAGCCAAGCCAGGGAGGTGGCTCAAAAGCTAGGGTGTTACTGTGCAGGTGGAGGTGAGAAGCCACTGTCCTCTATTCAGCCTCAGCCATCCTCATTCTTCTTTATTCTGTGTATTCCCTGGGAACTCCTGCTCCCCTGGGGATCTCAGAGGACAGCCTGGTTAGTTACCTAGTTCTTGACACTGAACAAGGGACTGTGAGGGTCTAAGAAAAGTGAGAAGCCCCGGGTAGGTGCAGCAAAGCTAAGCTGGGCTGGCCTTAACTAAGCCTGACTGAGGTCTACTACCGAGAACAGTATCACATCCCCACCCCGTGTCGATTCTGTTTGGGGTTGGTTTTTATTTTCGTTTTGGTACCACTCCTCCTTCCACTACTGTGCATAATCCAGAACTTGCAGCAGCCTCTTTTCTACAAGAATGGATATGCAACAGTAGAGAGAAATTGAAGGGCAGGCCACAAGCACCAGGCTCAAGTCTAACTCTTCATTTGCCAGAATGTGATCAAGGGAGAGCCATCAAACCTCTCTGAGCTGCAGCTTTCCCCACTATGAAAGAAGTGAACATAACACACAGTTTCATCATCGGGGAGGCTCAAAGGATTTAATAAAACAGAACAGAACACCATAACGTATGCTTAAGAGCTTTGTAAACTAAAAAATTGTTACTGTTCCTGAAAAAACTACTGGCGAGGAGAAGTCTACCCGTGAGAATCAGAGTGGATCTCCTTTGAATCTGGTCTAAGTCTTCAGTTGGGGTAGGACAGGGAAGGGAAAGGAAACCGGTAAGAGCAGAAGCCCGTGCCTCTTTTCTTTATAGAGCAGACAACTGTCCTGCCTCTGCCATACTTGAGGGGGAGGCTTCTCCTTCTGGCTCTTTGCATAAGATCCTTTTTGTATTTAAAGACCTTTCTGTAATGAATTCATTCCCCTAATATATTCTGAGCACCTGTTCTGAGCCAGACACGAGTGACACGATGTGAGCTAAAGAGATAGGGTCTCTGCTCTCATGGGGTCCAGCCTAGTGACAGAGTTAGATATTTATCTAGTAAGCACCCAATTATAAAACTAGATATCATGATGAGTATTATGAAGGAAGCATACAGGGTATTAGAAGGTTTAACACCAGCCTCATGAAATTCTGGAGGCACAGGGAAGTTTTTCTAAGGAAGGGCTGGTTGAGCTGAGATCTGAAGGACAGCTAGGTTTTAAGGAAGAGAAGGAATTATGGAGGAGGAAAGGCGATTGAGGCAGGGAAAACAGCACATGTGAAGGCCATGTGGCCAGAAGGAGTGTCTCAGTCAAGGACCTGAAAGAAGCCAATGTGCACAGCACAAGAATGGCAGGCCCTACAAGGACTGCCAGTCACTGCTTATGTGAAAGAGCACTAGGAACCACAGAAGGGTTTGTTTCTGTTTTTGTTTTTTAGGAGGTACTGGGGATTGAACCTGGGACTTTGTAGAGTGAAGTTTGCACTCAACCACTAAGCTACTTCTGCTCAATGACAGAAGGGTTTTGAAAGTATGGGGGAATGAGACAGCATCAGGTTTGTGTCCTGAAAAGCTCATTTTAGCAGCAATTTGGAGACCAGATTACAGGTGCAAGGGTGGATGTAAACATTTCAGTGAGAAGCTCATTCCAGCGGTCCAAGTGAGAGGCCAGAGACAGCCTGAACTAAAGTGGGGGCAGTGAAGATGGGGAGGAGTGGATGGATCTGAGTGTTTTTCAGGAGGCAGATTAGACAGGACATGATGATGAATTAATTATATGTAAGGGGGTAGAGCAAAGGGCAGAGTCAACAATCGCATGGAGTTTATGGCATATGGAACCCAGGGGTATCATTCACAAGGACAGGCAACGTTGGGAGGTGAAGGGACAGTGAGGGAGATTTAGAAGAATCACATTTCTGGTTTTACATATGCACAGCCTGAGGTTTCCTGAGCCATGCAACTTGTCATGTGAACTAGGCAGGTGGAGATAAGGGTATGGAGCTCAGATGAAAAGATGCAGACTAGAGAGAGAAATGTGTGTGTCATCTGCATGTGAATGGCAACGGAAGCTGTTCCTGTGCTTGAGAAGGCTTGGGAGAAAGCCTCAAGTCAGAAGAGAATACTCTGGACAGGACCATAAGGAACACTGGCATTGGGAAGGGGAGGATGAGTCTGCAAAGATGTCTTGGGAATAACCAGAAAAATCAGGAATACAGGGTCAGAGAAGCCAAGAGAAAAGAAAGTGCCAAAAAGGGAGTGAAAAATGCTTCTGAGAACCAAAAAAATGCTCTCTGGATTTAGCCACATGGAGCACCCTTTCTGTAGAATGATGGGGGAGGAAGCCAGAGGAAGAAGCTACAGGAAGGCTAAGGAACACGTGGGAGGTGCAGAGTGGAGAGAGCTATGTAGCCAACTCTTTCAAGAAATTTGGCTTGGAAGAGAAAAGAGACACAATGGAAGCAGGAAGTAGAGTTGGGCTTGACAGAGGTTTTTGTTGTTGCTGTTGAAGATGGAAGAAACCTGAGCCAGAAGGATAGGATCGAGAACATAGTGGTAGAAGAGTGGCCTGAAATGGAAGGGCTTCCTCCTCCACTGAAGCAGAAGGGAAGGAGGAGAGGGCTGGCGCAGAGGCAGGTGTGTTGGAGGGTTTGGTGGGACGAACGGAGGGAGTTCTGCCTGACTTCTATTTCTCTGGGAAGTAGGAGGTGAGGTCCTCAGCTAAGAGTGTGGATGTAGGTGGAGAGGATCGAGGCTTGGGGGAGAAGGTGTGAAACAGTCACCGTAGAGAGTCAGGAGATAACCAGAGGAATGTGGTAGGAATACTAGGCAGTTTTGAAGACTATGTTGAGAATGCAGATGGCAAATTTGTGAAGATACCATTTACCTTTTTTGGTATATTTTCCAGCAGGTTCAGCTGCCTGGATGCAGGCAGAAAGGAGCAGATAGAATGATTAATCCAGAACTGGGACTTGGTCAAACTGGGGCAATAAAAAGACAGAGGGTCAAGAGAATTGAGGATACTGGCTAAGGAGAGTTTTTAAAATGATGGACTACAGGATCTATCTGGACTTGGAAAGAAAAGGCAAAGAAAGGTAATGGTGGGCAAGAAAGAAAAGGTGCCAATGGACTGGAGATCCCACTGAGGTGGAAAAATGGTTGCAGGGGAGTGGTTGGACAGGCAAACTGGTAAGTGACCAGAAAGCAGGGTATACTATTAGGTGACTTTTAGGTAATGGCAAGATCTGGGGTGTGACCTTTGGAGTGACTGGTTGAAGTGGGGAAGCCAGTGAAGGAGGTGACAGGCCAAGAACTATATCCAGTTGTCCATATAATCATTGATCTCATCCAGGATGGATGGAGGAGTTGGACAAGGGTGAATGTCTATGGGCAGATGCCAAAGGCTTCACCGAATGAAGATGGTGGCTGGTGATGAGGGAGAGGAAGACATTCAGCCTTATTTTATGAGATTTGATCTCTTAGACAGATCACATTCCCCTGCACCTACAATACACTATCCAGGGTAAGAGGTCAGAAAAGAAAGGAAAAGGAGGAGTCTTGAGAAGAAGTAATGGACATAGCACAGAGCCAGAAGGTAGGGGCTTTATATCTAGTCCTGATTGCACCAACCTACAGTGTGACCTTGGACCTCAGGTTTCTCATAAATAAAAGAGGTTAGGGAGATTGGCTAAGCTAAAGCTCCCCAACCGATTTAAGGAAGCTCTGATTGGGTTACAGGTGCGCTGAGATAATGACCGCCGCCCCCCCCTTAGCCCTTGGACCAGCCAGAGCCCCTGAGTCATTTACTTGCCCATGTGTGCTATGTATGAGTGAATGAAAAAGGTGGGGAAGCAGTGGGCCAGACACTTGCCGGGACCCCAGCCATCTCTGTCATGCCTTCTTGGAGGAGGCTGCAGGGAGGATGACAGAAGAACAGACAGATTCCTACTGCAGGCAGAAGTCCATCTGCCAGCAGAGATGGAAGCCAAGTTTTCTCTGCCCCTCTTGCCTCTCCTATCCCTCTCTGCACTGGCAGAGAGCCGTCATCTTGCTGATGCTCAGGTGAGGGCAGGCACATCTGCTCCCCTTCCTGGTGTAAGGACGGTCACTGTGCCCCACCCCCCAAAGCCTCAGGAGCAGCTTGTGAAAATGGAGGGGTGAGATCTTCTCCTCCGCCAGCTCCACCATCCACCTTCCAGTTCTAAAAACAGACTCACCATTTCTGAGGAGACAGTGGCATGTCTCACTACACCCAAAGCCTTCATAACACAGGTCTTTCTCTTGGGCCAGCCACTTCTCAGAAATCCCCTTATACCTAAGATCCACTTTCATGGCTAACCTTGGGCCACCCTCCCCCTCTGTCAGTTATTATATGCAAAGGAGATGTGGAATCAACCTCATTTCACTCTCATTGTAAAATATCAGGAAAGACCCAGCACCTGGACTAGAACTCTGCACACAGCAGATCTCAATAAGTAGATATTTTTTTAAAAATACATATTTTTAAAAAGCCTGTGAAGTCCACCAGAATTTTAAAAATGATTGATCACATTGCTCCTGTTTATTGGGTAGGTAATTAAACGATTACTTTAAAAATTCCTTTAATAATTACTGATGCCAAGCATTTTACAGCGCAGGCTGGTTTCATTTTCACAACTTTGAGAGATGGGCACGTTAACTCCATTTTACGGATAGGCTCAGAGAGAGGTTGAGAGACTTGCTCAAGGTCACCGAGCTGGTAAGCAGTGGTCACAGGATTCCAAATGCCTCCAACTTTAAAGACTGCGCTCTTTCCAGCACACCAAGCTGCCTCCCACGACTGCATACATGGAGAGAGGAGCCGAGAGAGAAGCAAAAGGGGAGGCAGAGAAGTTTGTGCAGGAAGACGGCAGCTGCAGACGGCCTGAGGCTCCCCACCGCCCTGCCCCGGGGAAGCGGTTTTGAGGTCGGGTCGGGTAAGCTTCGCGGAAGAAAAGTGGAGAGGGGTCAGGCCCTCGATCGCCTCCCCTGCAGACCGCTTGGCTGCTTCACCTCCCCTGCTGTTCCCCCACGCCCGCAGCGTGCATCTCACTCCGTGCTGCTCTGCTTGGTTCTCTGAGCAAAGGAGAGGCCAGGAAGCCGCAAGGACCGGTCCTCTGGATCCCCCGCCTCCACCCCCGCCCCCACCCCCGCCCCACGAGGAAGGGGCGCCCCCGGCCGGGAGGGAGGCAGTTGGGAGGGTGAGGAGACGCGGAGGGGTCCGACCTGCCCGAGAGGAACGACGCAGCTGCCAGCCCCACCCCCCACGCCCTCCAGCCTCTGCCCGAGAGGTGAGCAGCTGTGCTCCACATCTGTCTGTCCATCTGTCTCCCTCACAGAGATGTAGAGAAAGTGGATGCTCTTGTGAGAGGGGAGGTCCCAGATCCAAAGATCCCTTTGGATATGAATCAGCAGAGAACGGCGAGGGCAGGGCAGAAAGAGACGCGTGCCTCTAGCTCCATTCAGAACCCCAGCCCCTCTCCACGGCCAAGGCCCCTTCACTCCCTCTCCCCCTCCCCTCCTCTCCTCACTAGCTCCCCTAGCTCTGCCTGCCAGGCTCCGCAAATTACCACACATGCCAATAAGCCATTAGAAACCAGAACGGGCAAATGTGGGGTTGCCATGGAGACCGGGACCAGGAGCTGGCAGCCCTGGGGGCGGAGCAGTGGCTCAGGTGTGCTGTGTGGAGAGCTGGGAAGGCCAAAACACCTGGCGAGAGAGGAGATGAGGCGCTCTGGGGGCGCTGGTTCCGGGCAGGGCACTGGGCTCGGCCTCCTCCTCGCCCCGCCTCCCCCGCGCCGTCACCTGCCGCTTGTTAGACGTAATAAATGCAGCACAGACTGCAAGCGGGCAGCGCGGTGCAGCCTGAGCCAGTGAGCTGAGGCTCCACCCGGAGGGGGCTGCCGTGTGAAGCCCACCTGGGGACCACCCCATGGTCAAGGAGAGCCGACAGCTCTAAGCAACCTGGGCTGGCTGCCTACAGTTGGGGGAAACTGAGGCCCAGGGAGGGGGTTGGGGGCAGGACCAGAATTCAAGCAGCCCTTTTCCCTCCCCCTCCCTCCCCTCCTCCCTCCCCCTCCCTCCCCTCCTCCCTCCCCTCCTCCCTCCCCCTCCCCCCCTCCTCCCTCCCCTCCCCCCCTCCCCCCCCCCATCCTCTGAGCTGGAACTCACTTTTGCTTCTGCCCAGTGCTTCTCACAGCACCTGGGCCTTAGCGGGTAAAAATATGCACATACATTTGTTGAGAATGGATGACTGGATGAAAGAACGCCAGGAGAGCAACTGGGATTTCTGGCAACACTTGAGCAGGCCCTGGACTGGAAGATCCCTGCAGGCACGACCTTGCTTCCCTTTGCTGCCATCACCCATCCCCATCCCGGCACTGCAGCAGGCACTGAAGGCTTATGAGTTAATAGTCATGAAGTTGAGACACCAGCCTTTCCTCCCACACCCTGGCCTTCAACACTGCAGCTTCCTAGAGCCATCCAGAGGAGCCCCAGATTGCTTATAACAAATGCTAGAAACAGTACCCAAGTTCAGAAAGCACAGCTCTTCCCACCCGCCTCTTAGCACCATTCAATCTTGTCATTTGCAGGGGAGAAAGGCTCTTATTGCCCCTGGGGGAGATGCGGCCTCTGATCCTCCCCCATGCAGCACAACCTTAGCTCTCACCTCTGCCAGACGCCCTCTGCCAACTGTCCTGGTCCCAGTGGGGCTGGATAACAAAACTTACGATAAAGGTGCCTTGGGTATTCATTGCAACGCAACGCTGGTGTTTTATGATCTTATGCAAATTACTCACCCTCTCTCTGCCTTGCTTTTTTCCCTTGGTATAAACCGGCAATGTATTCCCATTCCTACTTCTATCATGTGTCCCGGGGGATGCTGGAAAAGAAATGTGATACAGTAGGAGAAAGCTATTCTTTGGAGGAGCAGCCCTGGGGAAATTGAGGCGGGAAGGAACTAACATTTATTGAGCCTCTACTTTGTAACAGGCACTTTACACAGATTAGTTCATTTAAGATGGTGGTTGAGAACCAAGGATCTGGAGTCAGAAAGATTTGGGGCTGAGTGCTGGCTCTGCTACTGGCTGGCTGTGTATGGCCTTGCCAGGTTACTTAAAGTTTCCCAGTTTCTCCAAGAGTAAAATGGGGAAAATAATATCTACTTCACAGAATTACATGGACTAAATGAGATGGCAGGAAAGCTTTTGGCACATCATAACTCGATAATGTTGGCTCTCGTTATTAACAACCCTGTGGAGTGCCTGGTGCTAGCCTCGGGTTGCCGATGAGGAAACTGAGGCTCAGAGAGGTTAAGTAAAAAGTCCAAGGACACATGGCAAGGGCGGTGGGCTCTAACCCAGTTCTGATTCCCAAGCTCTTGTTCTCTCCCCCAGCTTGTGAGTCAAGGGATTGGAAGCCTCAAGCTGTCCTCAGTCCCTGTGTCTTTGAGGTGGTTGTGCCAGGAGCCTCTGGGATACAGCTGGTGGCCCCCCTTCCCAGGCTCCATAGGAGTGGGGAGGAAGCTGCCCTTCGGTGGCGCTGTGCCTGTGTCACTCTGGGTTCCTGCTCGCTCTGTGGCTGGAGGGGTGGAGGGTGGGGTGTCTCTGGGAGCAGAGTGAACTTCCAGTGGATCCAATCCCGGGCAGCCTCTCTCCAGAGAGATGAGGGACTCACCCCTCACGGCGGGGAAGAGGTTTGTTTATTTGGGGGAATTTTCTTTCCAGTTCACCATATATAAAACTAGTTAGAGTGTTATAGGAGTAACCTACCAGGAGCCCTGGCAGTGAGAGGAAGGGAGAGAGAAGCTGGCTGCACACTGGGAATGGAGCCCAAAGGAATTCCAAAGCACTGGGCTCTGGACCTGCCCACGGCCTGCCCATGAGGGCTCGTAGGCCCCAGGTATCACCGGGCCAAGGGGAGGGGGTGGCGGGCAACGTATTAAGAGAGTGCAGAGATAGGAATGCAACCAGAGAGCTGGAAATGGGGCCTTGTCCAAGCGGGAAGTCTCCAAGGAACAGAGACCGACAGGCCCTGGGAAGGAGAGGGCAAGACTGGATGATGGATTTTCATTCTCCAAAGGCTTGTTCAGCTCATCCTCTGAGAATATAAAGGGGAAACAAGAAACTCAGCCTGAGGGGAGCAACAGCTCCAGAGACAAAAATCCTTGCTCCTCATCCCACCTGTGCACCCTCCAGTCCAGTCCCCTCGCCCCCTGCCCCTCCCCACACCTCCACCATGCCCTGGCCTGAGGGCCCTCCCCTGGGCAGCTCCAAAGCCCAGCCCGTTTTCCAGGCCCAGCTCAGCCGCACCTCCTGAGGAAGCGTTCCCTGTGTACTCCCACACAGCGCTCACAGTTCTGATAACATTTATAGTCTAAATCACACAGTTTAGCACTTGGTTCTAAATACTGTCTGGTATTATTCCCTCATTATTTCTTTCGAGTACATGTTTGGTTGCCCGGATGATCTGTAGATTTTCTTGCCAGTGAAGACTATGCCTGATCTTATATTGTTCTCCTCCACCTCACACCCCACGCTGCCTAGGACAGTGCTCAAAAATATTAAAAATTAAAAACAAACAATGGAAACGAAAAACAAAACTGGTGTGTCAGTCAGTCCTGATTGGTAAAACAGCTTCAACGGCTGGAGGATCCAATCAGACGAGGGAACTTTCTGACTAGCCTCGTGGCAGTGGAAGGGATGGCCAAAACCCTGGGTCCTTAAATGTCAGACCATGTCACCTCCTCTGCTCTAAACCCTTCGAAGGCTCCCATCTTCCCCAGAGAAGAACCCAACTCCTGCTCCCAGCACCAGGGCTCCGGGGGCCTGGCCTTGCCCCCTGACCTCACCTCCTGGTGTTCTCCCCACTCACTCCACTCCCACCATTCCAGCATGCCCCTGCCTCAGAGCCTTGCACCTGCTGTTCCTTCTCCCGGAAACGCCCTCACCCCCCTTGCTGCCACCTCCCCTTACGCATGCGAGTCACCTCCTCAGCGAGGCCTTCCCCGGGCCTCCCTATGCAAGTGACCTCCCAGCACCCTCTCTTCCATCCCCCTTCCTTCCTGTATTTAGCTCCTTAGCCCTTGCCACTCTCTAATATACTACTTATTTTACAAACTTAGTTTACTTATTGTCATTACCCTTGGACAATAAACATAAGCTCCCTAAGCACAGGTTTCTGACTGTTCACTGCTCTCTACACCCCTGATGCCTGCCCTGACTGCTGAACACAGGGTGACTCCAGGCCCACCCAGCACCCACGGTGGCTGAGCCTCAGCTGTGCTCAGAGATGGGAGATGAATCATCCAGTAGGTCCCTCTAGATGTGGGTTCTTCCATTCTGCGCCCGGGCCCACCCCTGGGCAGCTCCTTGGGAAGCTCAGTGGCCCGAGGCTGTCTGAGCCCAGGTCACCTTCACCCCACTGGATGGTCTGTTCAAAAGTAAAGCTGGGAAGGAGGGGGGAAGGGGTGGGGGAGAGGCTGCCAGGCAAAGGAAAACGTCAGGTTGTCCAATTCCCCTGCCCGGGTTTTCAGTCCTGCCCGCCCGCCATTCCCTCTCTTGCACACCAACACCTCTGCCTCACCCCAGGCCAAAGGCAGACATTTCCTCCACCCATCTCTGAGCAAGCATTTGTATACACTTTTCAGAGGATCATAATCTTTCCTGCCAGATGCCCTTTCTCTCTTCCTCCTCCCCCCCCCCCAAAGGGTCAGATCAGACCCATTTTTCCTGGGGCACTGGGCTGACGGCCTAAGTATGGCTGCCCCCCTCCCATACTGTTCTCCCTGAAGGCTCTTACTGGTGAGATGTTTGTAAACATGAGCAATTGCACTTGTTTTTCCAGGACACACAGGCCTGCCTTGTTAGAGACATCTCAGGGCCAGCGCTGGCCCCAGGTCCTCCCCGGCTCCCTCCGCCCAACCTGGGGTCTGTGCCCCACACTCACAGCTCCCTGGTTACCAGTGAGTCTGCCCAGCACTGCTTCCCCTTACTGGTGGGGACTGACCCTTGGGTCCAGCTTCCCTGAGGCACTTAGCCGAGCCAGAAGGAAGCACAGTTGGACCTGCAGGACACGGAGGAAGAGGGTGTCAGGGAGACCCTCTGAAGGTCCCAAAGAGGGGAGTGGCAGCCTCTGGCTTGGATGGAGCTGAGGAGCTTGTTACTGGAAGGAGAGGAGAATGGGCTAGAAGACTCTCAGAGTTCCTTCTAGGCCCTGAGCACCCTGAATTCTGGGGGATTGCTAAGGAGAATCTTAGACTCAGAGGGATGGTGAAATCCACCGCCCTCCCAATTTTTTGTCCTTAGCTACCTCTCCTTGAACAAGACGCTTCACCTCTCTGCACCTCCACTTACTCATGGTTAAATGAGAGGTATATAGTACCACCCTAAGAGGGGTATTTTTGAGGATGTAATGGGATAATGCATGTAAAGCACTTGGCACAGCTCCTGGTACACAGTAAGTACTCAATAAATGCTCGCTGTTGTAATGAGTGTCATTGCAATGTAGAGAGGTGAAAGCTGAGAAACTGTTATTGTGCCGGGAACCCTCTGCTGGCTCTTCATCTTGGGCCACACTTCACGTTCATCCCCGAGCAGCAGGGAAGTTACGAGTGGAAGAAATAACAGAGAGCAACTCCAGACCAAACCTGGTGAAACTCGCCGCCTACACCGCAGCTCCCTCAGACCAAGCTGTCTCCTGGGTCCATGGAAGTGCCAGGAGCCGGAGGACAAGGGCTGGGGCAGTTCCGGATTGGGATCAGAGTCTGCTAGACGATGGCTTCAAATGTTCAGGAGGCCGAGGGTGTGAGCCCCAACCCAGCGGGGATGCACCAGGGCCCCTGCCCAGGGGCTGCCTGCTTCAGGCCAGGGAGCGTGGAGGGGTTCCCGGTGGCCCGCCAGCCCCTTGGGCAGCCTGGCTCCCAGCACTGGAGAAGCAAGAAGCTGAGGTGAGCTGTGTCAACAGTATGCCTGATCTCCATAAAGGCCATTACCTACATAACACAGGCCCTTCTCACACACAGTCCCTGTGCCCCAAACGTCCCTGGCACCAGCCTCCCCAGGCCCACTGCCTCTGCCTGGTTGACCCCTTTTCAAGCCTTGGCCCAAGTATCACATCCTTTGAGAATCCTTTTCAAATCTGCAGACAGAGATAGTTACTTCTTTATCTGTGTGTCCCTATATTGGAGCACTTGTCTCATTATTGTTTATAGGACTGAGGCCCCCATCTAATAACAGTAATAATGATAATAATAATAATAATAGTTACATAGCACTTCTTATATGCCAGGCAATGTTCTAAGCTCATTACATATATCATCTCATTTAATCCACATAACAAGGGACTATTGGTATCCCATTTAGAGATTAGGAAAGCGAAGTTAGATGACTTGCCCCATGCCACTCAGCTAAAAGTGGTAGAGCCTGGATTTGAACCCCAGCGGTGTAGCTCCAGAATCCTAGTGTGACTTCCTTGAAGGAAGAGACAGCATCTGATTTCTTCCTCTGTTCCTAGCTCCTAAGTCAGGGAAGAACACGTAGTAGGTGCTTAGAAAAGACAAGGCTGGCTGATTGAATAAACACATGCCTGAAGGAGGCTAGCTTGGTAAAAACGTTAGCCTCTGAGCTTTAGGCCAGGAGAGCAGGGCACGCAGGGGAGCAGATGATAAAGGCATCCTTCTGATTTGCCTCTCATCAACCCAACAGCCTGCCCGGATCTTTTTTGCATGCCTCTTGTTTTAAGCTTTTTGTTATTTTGATTTTGTTTTTTCAGTTTCCTTTCTGTCTTTGTCCTTCCTCCCTCTTCTGTTCCTTGGTCACTCTTTCCCTTTCCTGTCCCAGTCCAGTCTCCACCCATTGTCCTTGTCCTTCTCTGCAGTCCTTGCAGGCTCTAAGGCCTCCCACCTCCATTCCTTTCCTTGGAGCTTTCCTAAAGAGGCCAGGCTTACAAGAAAAGGAGGCGGCTGAGGACACAAGTGACATGGACTCATTAGACTGGCCATGGGCCAGTCTACACCCTGAATGAAGACAGCAATTTCCCATCAACTCTACCTGGATACAGGCGATGCAGCGGGAGAGAGGGACTGATGGCTGCTTGCCTACAAATTGTCACAGATCTGTGCAGGATCACAAAGATTCACTGCCCTCCCTACCTCCTCTTTCAGGCTTCTTACTCCTCCAGGAAGTCTTCCCTGGTTACCTGAGATAGCTTATTCATGCAATCATTCAGCAAGTCCTCAGCAGGACCTACTAACTGCCAACTCTGTCCTATGTGAAAACCTGTATTACTGTTCCTGCCCTTGGAAGGCTTCTACTCTAATTTGGGAGACAAGGCACATTCATGGTAAGTGGTTTATTCTCTCTGGGCCTTAGTCACCTCACCTATAAAATGGGTAATAGTGCACACCTTTGAGGATTTTCGTGAGGATTAAATAATTTTTGTAAAGCTCCTAACAGTTTGGCACTTAGTAGGTGTTCAATAATAAATCTGTTTCTTTCCCCCTTCTCAGTTTGAAGCACTAGCCTTCTCATCAGCCCTGGCTGCCCAGATAAATGGTGAAATACAAACTGGTCCATCCCTTCGGGTCTGAAATGTCTCAAGGACAAAACAGCCCTGGTCTGGAAGCTTTGGATTACCTTTGTGCATGATAAGGAGATGGGCCTGCCATGTTAGAATTCATTCGGTGTGATGATGATGATGATAATGATGACAACTCACTAGAATTGTTCACACCCCTTCCTCACCCACTCCCCAAACTGTATCATGGGAAGCCCAGATACAAGTATGGTTCACCCTGACAGGTGGAGATTCATTTATTGCTGAATCCCCAGCTGCTAGAATAGTGACAGACACATAGTAGGTGCTTGATTAACAGCTGTTGAACAAATCCTTTTTTCTTTTATTGCAAAAGCAATGGAGGTATGTGTATGTGGCTCAAGCAGTTGGGGGTCTGCCTAGCACATGGGAGGTCCTGGGTTCGGTTCCCGGTGCCTCCTAAAAAGACGACAAGCAAGACAGCAAGCAGACAGTACAAATGAGGGGAGGGGAAATAAAGAAGATAAATCTTAAAAAAAAAAAAAAGTAATGGATTTTCTTTTCCCTTTCAAATAAAAATATAAGGGTGGGAGGAGCAAAGTGAGTAAATGGCAGGGTACAGGGGATGTGAGGGCCAGGGAAATGCAGCTAGCTGTCAGGCCGGCCCTGGCATCTCTGCAAAGGGGATGCAGCAAAGCGAACTGTGCGTGTTTTCCCACCATCAGGAGGCTGGGGAGCCCGCCGAGCGGCTCACAGGCTGCTCACACGCCCTGCCCGTGCTTTCAGCTGCAGTTTGCAGAGAGGCAAGGAGAAACAGAGGCCTGGGGGGAGGGAGACATCTGGGGGAGAAGAAGAGAAAGGGAGGTAAAGAAATGCTCAAGGAGGAAAGAGAGTGAAGAATGAAGGAGAGAGACCGTGAAGGAAGGAAGCAGAGGGAGGAGAGGAAGAGTGAGAGAGGAAACTGCAGTCCCAGCCTGGGGGCATCTTTCTTAGCAGACCTCTGAGTTTCCACTGGTGCTTGGTGTCTCCCACAGAGGGAGAGGACAGGTTTGGGGGTACTCCTGGCTGGCCAGATCTGGGCAGGTCTCAGACCCTTGAGTCCTGAGGCCTTTACTTCCATCCTTTCCAAACAATGAGGTCCCAATCCCAGGTCCAGGGAAACCTGGACAGGAAGGTGAAGACTGAGTCAGAGCCAGCCCCGGGGAAGGAAGAAGCCTGAGGAGGCTCAGTCCCCAGCTGAGCATTCCATCCTCTCCCCACAAAGGCACCTGGCCAGCAAAGTGGGTCAGGCCACGGCCACCCGGATGTGACTGTTTCCTGATAGCAACGGGGCCCATTAGCAAGCAACCTCAGTGCCCTGTCCACAGCCCTGCCCACCTCATGGCCAGTGCTCTCTTTTGGAGGGACCTTTAAGGAGCAGTGGGCAGTGAGAAGAGACCCTGGCCTTCTCATTCAGGAGAGGATACTGGATCATAGCCCTTCCCAGGCTGGCGGGGAAGCAGGGGTGGAGCCTGCCAGAGGCCTGGGTGCGTGGGGAGACCCAGATGTCCCCTGATGATGGTGACCAGGTCAGCTGGGAGCCGCCCTTACGCCCCTGGCTCAGGGAGGCTGTTCTCTCCACTCTCCCCACCTCCTGGGGTTTCCAGCAGGAGGCCTGCCTGTCCATCTCTAGCAAGCGAGCCCTGGGCTCAGCCCACCCCCTCCCGACCCTGCCAGTTGCCCAATTAGAAGCTGCGTTGGCTTCAACAGATGGGAGCTGCGGCAGCCTGAGGAACACAGCACAAAGCCAGGCTGACATTTTCCTTCCTGTTCCTTTGGTGGGGGAGGAAGGACAGAAACAGATGGGGAGCACAGCAACACCCCTAGAACCCATGCCCAGGTGCAGGTCTCCAGCACCTCGTTAGCTTCTCGGCTCAACCCCAAACGGAGCTCAGTTTCTCCTCACCCAGCAGCTCCCTGCTGGCTGGGTAGCCCGGGCCTATGCCACCCTTTGCCTGCAGGACACACGGGCCACCTGTGGCTGGCCAGCCCATCCTGTCTCCCGGGTGCTGCAGTGGGCGCACAGCTACCCAGCTGCCCCCTCCAGTTTTGGCTTCCAACTAGGAGAGCCCGGAAGTAGAGTCCAGGGCCGGCCCATCCCCCACCCCAAATGTCCCATCCCGGGCTGCGGTCAGAATCCCTGCGGCCGGGGAGGAGCTTGGCTTTCGGCTCCAGATATTTCGGAGGGACACCAAGGCCACCTTATCCCTCCCCACGAAATACCCAAGCACCAAGGAAAGGGAAGTCTCCAAGGCTCAGGAGAGCGCCCACCCAGCTAGTCTGCCCCTGTCACGCCCTCCCTAGCCTCGCTGGCATGTCTCGGCTCCACGGCATCTCCAGGGCCCCGCTCTACCCAGCAACAGTTTGGGGAGGTTCGGCCTATGGAGGCTGATTAAAGCCCGAGACGCTCCCTCCCCCGCCGCCTCCGGTGCAGCCCGTGCAGCCTGCAACCTTCTTTCCATTCTCTAGCTCTTTCCCTCTCCCCTTTCCGCCGCCGCCTCCTCTCAAGTCACTGTCCCTCCCGCAGGCATCTAGCGGAGGGCGCCGCCCGCCCTCCCCTGCAGCCGCCCACCCGGGTCAGGCGGAGCCGCGGGGCCGGTGGGGCAGGAGCCCGGCGCCCCCGCCGTGTTCCCCCGCATCCACGCGAGCGGCGGCGGCGCTAGACCAGCCCTCGCCGCCCGGCCCCGCCGGGGGTCCGCTCAGAACCGCACACTCACCCGGGGGGCGCAGTCCGGCTCCCGGGGCCGCCGCCGTGCACTGCCTCGGCTTCAGCCCGGTCTGGGCTCCCGGAGACTCCTCCGCGCCCTCCCGCCGCGCGCTCCGCCCGCACAGGCTGGGGCAGGGTCGTGCGGCGTCTTCCCCGCGGTGGAGTTTTCCAGGGAGGGGCTCTGGGACGGCGGCACCGGGTGCGGGCGATGGCAGAATAACAATTTCTCGCCTACCCGCTCTCGGCGCCCCCCCCGCGCCCTCGGGCTCCGCGCCGCCCCCCGCGCGTTGGGGCCGGCGGCGGGCGGGAGAGAGCGGGGCGCCCCCTCTGCGGGCCGCTGCCTCTGCGCGCCGCTCCGGGGCCAGCGCACCCGGCAGGCTCCGGCGGCGCCCCCTCCGCGGGTGCCCCTCCTCCTGGCTCCTCGCTCGCCCTCCTCACTCGCTTCTCCGCCGCTCTCCCAACCTTCCCAGCCCACTCCGGTCGCCTCCTTCCAGTCTGCCTGCCACGCCACCCCCCTCCGGTCCCGCTGCCATTTTAACTCCTGAGTGTCCGGAGGCCCCCTCTCCCTAACACGCACGCCCCAGAAGGAGGAGTTGGGTGGGGCCAGATGCTCAGGCTTCAGTATATGGGGCCCGTGTTGTCCTCGTGCCTCCAGCCACAAGGCTTGGCTGAGAGAAGGAGAGGGGGTCAGAGTCTTGATCCAGAAGGACAAGGGAATGGCTCTTCTGATATTGTCCCTGACCCTTCTGCAAAGGCGGGAGGACCGATGGGAAATTCCACAGCTTTTAGAGGCCAGGTGCAGCTGATAGGCACAGCAGGCCGCTCAAGGCCACAGTTTTCCTCTGCATGATGCTACCCTCCCTCCTGGGGTTAACAGAGGACTAAGGAATGCAGGGGGTGGGTTGGAATTTGTCCTTGGGCACAGGTACCTCTCACCCTAAAGTTTGAAGTAGAACACCCCTTTGAGTTCTCATGCTCTTCCAGCACTGCCCCCTGAGCCAGGCAGCTCTGGCATTCTGGAAAAGCCCATCCTGGTCCTTAAAAGAGGATGACAATCTATGTGTAAGGCAAGAACTGGCAGGACCACTTAGGGGCTTGGCTTTGGAGGGTCTTCACCTGCAGGCTGGGGTCACGGAGACCGGGAAAGGAGAGCAGGAGCTGATCCACGCTGAAGGTGGGTGCTGGGCTGCTGCCTGGTGGCTTAGAAAGGCTGGGTCACTGCCATGAGCGGGGCTCAGCAGAGTGGGTCACCTGCTGCAGGGCAGGCTGAAGGCGCATGCCTTAGAGAGCCTTCAGTCTGAACCAGTCAGAATGGACGTGACAGTCTGAGCTCCGTGGCAGGCTGTGCCCCTTTGATGGTCTTGACCAGAGCCTGCAGACCCAGGAACAGGTGAGAGTGTGAGATGGAGCCCCAGGTGTGGGGAGTCCTGCAGGAGTGTGTATCCCTGGCCTTCTTCTTTTCTCCAGAGCTTGAGCACAGTGCCTCCTGGACAGAACACAGACAGGGCTTTCTAGCCCTGTCTTTCCCAAGGGCACAGCCAGAGGTGACTGCCATGCCTAGAGGCTTTTATAAAGTCGCCTTGAAGGTCGGCGGCCTTCTGTGTGCGCAGTGGGGCATCTCACCTTCATATATTCAGTAAGCATCCTCTAAGTTCCCACTGTACCTCTGGAGCCGCCCGCATCACCCTACCCTCAGCCCCAAGGAGCTGCGAGAGACGAGGTAGAACTACATGTAACAAATTTTAATATTTCACAGCAATAGAAGTGCCATAGAAATAGAGAAAGGAAAAGCCATTCTGGGCTAGAGTTATTCGTGGAAGGTTTTATGAGTTGAGCTTCAAGCTGAGCCCAGATAGAGAAATAGGATTTGAACTGGCAGAGAAAATGGGGACCGATAAAGGTATGCAAGTGGAGGAAAGCATAGAAGAATGGGCTGTTGAGCGGAGGGGGGCGGATTTATAGAGTGATTATTCTACGCCAGTCCTTTTCACATGTCTCTCTCATTTTATCCTCTGAGTTGATTATTGCCCCCATTTAACAGACAGGAGAATGGAGACTCAGAGTTTAAGGAAGATCTAGAGCCAGAATTTGAACCCTCATTTTCACAGTGCTCTTGCTACCGTGCCATACTGGGCTGGCAGAGAGGAAACAGCTAATGAAGGGCCAGAATTGCCTGGCTCAGCAGTTCAGCTGTTGCCCCGTGCATAAGTGATTTGGGATGAAAGAGGCAGAAGATGGGCAGCTAGTGGGAGGCTGTTGCAGGAAAGGGGTGGGGATGAGAGTGGAGAGTGACAAGTAAATGCAATGGTCCTTTGTTAGGAAAACTTGGCAGAATTTTGAACATGACTAATTGAGTGAAAGGGGTCAAAACTTGACCTCAGGCTTTGAGTCTGAGCATTTGTGTCCCTTACCAAGTGAGTGGAGCCCCCTTGCCAGCCTGAGGGCCAGTGTCAATGTATACAGACTGACTGTAAAAAGGCGAAGATTTGACCAGCCGTTTTAGGACCAACTCAAGGGCCTGAAACCCTGGCTCAGGCGCCCCAGCCTCTCCATGCCTAGGTGTGTCTTATCTCCCACCCAGAGGGTAATCCTTTGGTAGCCTGTCCCACCCAGCACTGAGACTAGTACCTTATAGTAGATGCTCACTAACTGATTACTGAAAGAATGAATGAGGCAAAGGCAAATAACATTTGCCAAGTGGTTGATTCCTGAGTGGCAGACCCTATAAGAATACACTAGGCAAGGGATAAGGGAAAGGATGTGGTCGGCCTTCTCTTGAGCTGACTCCAAATTTCTTACAACTCAGTAGAGCTGAGGAAAGAGCATTGATTTTAGAGCCTGCTGGTGACCTTTAGCCCTCGAAGTTTCATCTCTGGGTTTAGCCATGTGTGATTTCCTTCCAGGAGTGAGTTTTGTGAGAGGGATGCTGGGATTACAACCCCCTAGAAATAATCCTTGACCCAAGTTGACTCTTTATTTTAGGGTTCAGGGCGCTGAATTGGAGGGCATGCTCTTTGTATGGTAGGGGCAGTGAGGAGAAGAAGGCTCCCCATGGAGACTGGCAGATGAGCCAGTGTAGAGAAGGGAGGCTGGGAATGGGGTGTGGCCTCCTTCAAGAGGCTCACTGTGGCTGGCTGCAGCCTTGGGAGACCCAGGCTGGGGCCTGTGGAGTTACTGAAGATGTCATCTCCCCAGGGACCCAACCAGGCAGAGAGCGTGGACCTAGAGCAGTGACTCTCAAGCTTTACTGTGCTTAAGAATCACCTAGAGGAAAGCAGATGTGGCTCAACTGATAGAGTGTCCACCTACCACATGGGAAGTCCAGGGTTCAAACCCAGCATCTCCTGACCTGTGCAATGAGCTGGCCCACGCGCAGTGCTGATGTGTACAAGGAGTGCCATGCCTGCAGGGGTGTACCCTGCGTAGGGGAGGCCCATGCACAAGGAGTGCATCCCGCAAGGAGAGCCGCCCCGCGCAAAAAAAGCACAGCCTGCCCAGAAGTGGTGCCGCACACACGGAGAGCTGACATAGCAAGATGATGCAACAAAAAGAAACACAGATTCCCGGTGCCGCCGAGAATTAAGCAGACACAGACGAACAAACAGCAAATGGACACAAGAGAGCAGACAGTGGGGGGATGGGGTGGGGTGGGGTGAATAAATAAAATCTTAAGAAAAAAAAATCACCCAGAACATGGGTACATGCAGACTCACAGATCCTACTCCAGAATCAGACTCAGTTGTCTTTAGAACCCGCTTTTCTGCCCCCCCAAACTCTCCAGATGATTCTGATTCAGGTGGTTGGAAGGAGACCCACTGGCTTGGGAGGGTCCATTGCCCTCTGACCTCTCCCTGCCTGAGCTCACAGTGTGTGGATGCTTGTCCTCTGGAATATCAAGGAATAACAGTAAAAGGACAACCAACCTAAGATCTCTGCCAGAGGCAGAGTCACTGGGAACTGAATAAAGCTGAAGTTTTAGGGTTTCTCAAATGCAGAAGGGTAGGATTGTATTGTGTTCTAGGTGGAGAGGGGAGGCCAGTTTGCAAACAGAAAGCATTTTTAAGTAAGCATCTCTAGTAAACTAAATGAAAAGATCTCAGAAGAGAATTTCCAAGGCTCATGGAAATTGTTGGGATTTTCTTTGTGGTACTAAGTAAATAGTTACCATTGTGCCTAATTTTGCATTTGTGACTTTGTATTCTTCTTTAAAAGAGGGACCCATAAAACCCACATCTGTCCTTGGACCCTGCCCTTAGGGAACTCCCAGGATCTGCAGATACTCATGGAGCATTAGAGAAACAGCAAGACAGGAAGACAATACAGATGGCAGAGCTGCATGAAACTGCAGGGAGTCCCCAAATGTATCTTGGGTTATATTCCTGGAAGAGGCACTGCAGGTAAAAATGATGTAGGTTGGATCTGTCTTTGCCCAGAAACAACATGATAATGGAAACTGCATTCCTCACCAAGATCCCCGTGCCCAACTTTTTGTGGGAATAAGCATAAATACCATAAACACCATATTTAAACAACTGTGAATGATACACCTGTAGCATAGTTCTTAAATTAAATTTGGGTATGCTATTTTGGAAGGAGGGTGCCTTGTAGAGGACTGGAGAGGTTTCCCCCCCACTCCAGGCACTCCTACCCCCAACCCCACCCCCAAAGTCACACACACCCAAGAACCTGCATAGGCAAGAGGAAAGCTCTCCAAGGTCGGCAGCTAGGGGACAAGGATTTTGTGTCCCAGGGCACATCTGAAAATGACCAACCAGGCAGCATCATTTGGGGTGCCCCTGACAGACTGCAGGGCATGCACCAGGACTGGGAGACCTTGTGAGGGCCTGGTGTGCTTCCAGTTGGCTGAGGCTGATCTGGAAAAGCTTTCTGGAGGAGGAAATTTTTTGAGAAGACCCTTGAAGACAAGAGAGGAGAGTGGTTAGGCTTCCTGCGAGTCCAGTGCCAAGTGCCTTCAAGGACCTTTTTATTTGACTTTGGACCCACCTCCCTGTAACCCACAGACTGTCCAGAGGACATTGTCCATAAACGTTCATCATCCACCTTCCAGCTAACTCTATTTTTCATCCTGCTGGTAGAGACTCATTAGTGGGTTGCGTCAACAAGTCCTTAAAAGAAATAGAACAGGATAGAACCTATTTCATTAATCCCTTTGTTTCAGTGTCATGTAAATGTCATGTAAATGTATATGTTTGCTGCGTCACAGTGTTCATGGTATCGCCTACCATGGGCTGCTATCAAACGGTGACGATTTCGAAAGCTTGAAAATAAGATACACGTGGAGTATTGTTCATGTTAAGAATAAAGCATTTACCCAAATCCAGCCTTTTCACTTTGCATTGTTGCTGTGGATTGTCTTCTTTTCCAATCAGATTCTATTCATTTCTGAACATCGCATTTCAGAAATGGTTCACATGGCAAGAAACTGGGCCTGCGTGTACCCTCGCCCTGTCCTATTCTCTTTGTGTCGTCTCTGACTCCTATATTTCCCTTCTTCTTTTCTCTCAGAGAAGGAAGTCTTTTGGTCTTACTTCCAATATTTGAATTAATTCCAATATAGATCTTAGAGCTCACAGGGATATCAAAAGATCACCCCTAAAGTCTGTCCCAGCAGCCAGCACCTGGGTCTATTTTTGCTTTCTAAACTAATGCTTCTGAAACTGTGTGTGCGGAAGAGCCGCCTCGGGAGCTGGTTGAAATGAAGATTCTTGGGTCCCATTCCCAGATTCAGCTGCTGTAAAGTGGGGCTCAGGAAACTGCACTTGTTAACCAGCTTCCCAAGCGATTCTGGTACAAGTGGCCAAGGCCTCCACTTTGGGGAACCCTATAAGTCACGGAGAAAATTCAGCTCCTTCCAGGAAGTGTGTCCACATTCACTCCTGATTCTGATCTTTTTTCTCCCCTTCCTGTCGGCAGGAATAGACCTGGCTTATACCTCTCTGTTTATTTGCAATCATTTGCACTTTGTCTAGAAAATTATTTTATCTGCATATAGCTCACTTCCCTACTTAAACTATAAACTCCCCCGAGGAGCTGTATTATCTGTTACTACTTCCCCAGAGTGGCCAGCAGAGGACCTTGGCCGTGGCAGTTTTCCATCAATTCTCAGTGCACAGGACAGAATCCTCCCCTCCAGTCTCCTGCCCACCCCACCCCTAGGCCCAGGAGTGCTCAGGGCTGTGGGAGGGAGCAGACAGAAGGGGGGCAGGCATTAGGGATTGGGTGACTTCAGCTCTCCCCTACTTAGTTCCTGCTACTTCACCTTCACAGGTTTAGGGAGCAGTGACTCAGTGAAAACGATTGAGTCCAGATTAGCCTCTGGGGACCTTAGTTCATCAAAGACTATCACATTCCTCCCATCCAGAAACACATCAAACAGCAAAGGCTGCTGGCTGAGCTGCAGGACTAGAGCTAGAATGAAGCAATCTAGGCACCCCGAGTACAAAATTGAAGGAGGCACCTGTACGACTGTGTGCCTCCTTAAAATTTGGCCCTAGGTGCCTCCTCACCTCACCCTGGTGCCAGCCCTGCTGCAGCGGCTGAAGCCAGCATCTTGGGCCCCAGACCCTGACACTTAGACTTTGAAATCCACGAAGGGAGAGAGGGCTGAGGAAGAAGTGGCCTGTTCCGAGATGGAGTGGCTCGTCAGGCCTGGTCAGCTTGGTCCGTTCTCCTGTCTCTAGAAGCTGGCCTGCGTGATAAGCAACTTGGGTAAAATGGACACTCTGCCCGACTCTGTGCCCGGCACTGTGCTGGGGGGAGGCCGCGTGCCGCCTCGTTTGGTCCTTACCAGGCTCACAGCGGGGCGTCATCCAGTGAGGACCCAAACTCTGGTCCGCGGACCCTAAGTCCACTGCCTTTGGGTTTTGTTTTATTCCTTTCCCACACCTCACAGAAATGAGAGCCCACCATCCCTGAGAGCCACTTGTCAAAGGGGTTAAAATCTTCACTGTCAGAAGGCTCATCCTTCTATTTTATCCTTACTGCTTCTGCCACGAACTGCAGTTACACCCCTTTAAACTCAGGGTGGATGAGGAACAGCCATCGCTGAGCGCCAGCCTCTGTACGTGGGGACCTGGGGACCTTTTGGCTGTTGTGTCTTTTCCGTCTTCTTCAGGCACAATAAACCCATGTCCTTTGCTGGGGATTTTTTTTTTTTCCTTTCTTTTCTGGAAGAAGAAAATTTAAAAGGAAAGAAGAAAAATAGGAGGAAGAAGAGAAGGTACCACTCCCTTCTCTCTGAGCTGAGACTTACTGGCCTGAAGGCAGAAGCATGATGGGGCACCCCTGACACTAGCACACCTCTGGCAGGCAGGGACCCTGAGCAGAGTGCCAGGAGTGCGGATCGTTGTTGTCGTGCCCTTATGCACCAATGGCTAATGGTCCCTGCTTGGGCCAGTCCCATCCTGGAGAGGAAGAGGGGTGAAATGGCCTCTGGAAAAAAGCCGCTTCCAACCTGACTCACCTGGATGTCTCGGTCACAAGGTGGAATTTTTGGAACCCAGCTCCCCTCCTTCTGCACAGACCCTCCAATTTCAGAAATTGTCCCTGCACACGTTGAGCAGAGGGGCTGGAATGGATGAGTAATGTCTGTCATTTTCAAGATGCTCTTTCCACACAGGAAAGAACATTCTGATCCAGGTTTTAATTGTGCGTGATTTTAGCTGAGATGGCGTTAATTTATTTCCTTTGCTACTTCAGCTGTTCTTCCTCTTTCATCACGGTGAAATTATCTAGAATGTATCTTTTTTCTTCTTCTTAGGGACAAAGAGAAGAAGCTGATCTTGCTCCTTTCCCACTGATTGAGGTTTAGCACGTTTTAGGAGTTGTCAGATGCTGTTTAGTGGGTACTTCAGGAAGGACACCCTGAGGTCTCCCACTCCTTAGTCTCCCTGCCCTTCTACTACCAGGTTTACCTAAGAGAATACTCGATGTTGCAGGACCCCTACCACCCAGGAGAGCCCTCTGACAAATGTATCAGGGGTGTTGTTCAGCCAAGGTTGGTTCCAGTCAGTTTCCAAAGATGGTGGGGTTCCCTTCCTTGTACAACCTTCAGTGAAAAGAGGTGCACTTGACCTCTTGACAAAGGGCTTCTTGGAAGAAGGGGACAGTGTTACTCAAAGAAACAGGGGGTGTCTAAAGCCCCCTACTGGCCTTGTGAAGCTCATGCGCTCTGATTATGGACAGGAGAGACTATATCATTTGATAAAGTGGGTATGGCCAGGGCAAACAGGATAATCCCCAAGAGAATGCTTAAATTTTTTTTCTCTTTTCACTCAAACTCTCTTTATTATAAGCATAAAAATAGCAGACACATCTTTGGAGATTCTGCTGCCTCTTGCCCCAGAACTTTGCCCTCTATTGAGAGTTACTGCTTTTCTGTGTGACTGCAGTAGCTAAGACCATTTTATCAAGCCTGACTTGGTCTAGTTTTTATTATAAAAGCAATAATTTTATTTGTAAAATACAGAATTATAGTATTATTTTGAATATGCCTCTTCAAACTCTACTTACACTCCCCAACCTCTTCCCCTTGGAGAATCATTGAATCGCTGCCCTGATACCTGACATAGGAAATCAGAAAAGCATTGGCCATGCTGGGCTGGAACTATTCAAAGACTCTTTTGTCCCTTTTCCAAGTAGAACTCCCCTTTGCATAAAATCAGTGCCTTTTTCAGTCATTATGGCACATAGCAGGAATTTGACAAATACACGTGATATGGATCTTACAATATTAAATTATGCTAAGGTGCTTGGCACTGTGCTGGACCTTGTTCCTAAGGTCCCCACACCCTGCTTCATCCACATGCCCCAGAACCTGCCCTCTGTTGAGAAGCTCCAGCTGGTGGAAATGCGCATATTCTTTAAGATACCCTGGGGCTTGACCAACCTGTAGCCTCTCAACATCCTCTTGTTTTAGTATATGTGCTGCCAAAGCAAGCACAGCATCCTCTTATTTTGCAGAAACTATGCCCCACCTCCTAATGGTGACTGCCCATCTGAATATTGGCTTCTTTTGGTCTGGTCAGAAGCCCAGCATAGTGCTGTGCACATAGTAGGGTCTCAACAAATGTTTGTTGAGGGAGTAAGTGACTGGTCTGGTGCCCTCTGCTTGGCAACCACTCCAGTCAGGTAAGGCAGAGTCTGTGAAGGCTGGGGCTGGACCACAAGACTCCTCAGTGAACACTTAAGCCTCTTTGATTGTGCTCTTTATGCACAGGCTCTGATTTACCAGCATATTATTATTCCTTGAAAATCATTCTGGGTAGCTCATCTTTCTAGTGTGGTTAGGGGTTTATTGGAGGCCAGCAACACTCCGCTGATTAAAATTTGTTTCTTAGTTCTCCCTAGATTGCTTTAAATAGCTCTGGAGTTCAGATAGCTCTTCTTTCCAATTGCCTTTGGTCATTTCCCAGCTGTATCAGCTACAGTCTCAAGCTCTGGAGGGCAATAAGCATCAGTTCATTTCTAGGCAGACCCCAGACTAGACCTGATGGACACCTGTGCCCATGTAATGGTGCCCCCCAAGATTTCCATACATGCTATCTATGCATTTACCTCCAACTGCAGTTTTCTCAAAATGTAAAGATACATTTACCATATGATCCAACAATCACTTTCCTGGACATTTGTTCCCAAAGAGATGACAACTTAAGTCCAAATAAAAACCTGAACATTGAAAAGCGGATTTGGCTCAACTGATAGAGTGTCTGCCTACCATATGGGAGGTCCAGGGTTCAAACCCAGGGCCTCCTGACCCGTGTGGAGATGGCCCACGCACAGTGCTGATGCACGCAAGGAGTGCCGTGCCACGCAGGGGTGTCCCCTGCGTAGGGGAGCCCCATGCACAAGGAGTACGCCCCGTAAGGAGAGCTGCCCAGCATGAAAGAAAGTGCAGCCTGCCCAGGAATGGTGCTGCACACACGGAGAGCTGACGCAGCAAGATGATGCAACAAAAAAAGACACAGATTCCTGGTGCCGCTGACAAGAATGCAAGTAGACACAGAAGAACACACAGCGAATGGACACAGAGAGCAGACAACTGGGGGGGAGGGGAGAGAAATTAAAAACACAAAAAACCAAAGCCTGAGCATGACAGTTCATGGCAGCTCTAGCTGTAATAGCTCCAAACTGGAAACAACTCAATTGTCCGTCAATGGGGAATGGCTAAACAAACTGTGGTACATCCATACCATAGTACACTGCTGAGCAACCAAATGGAACTAATTATCAATATGCCCAACAAGTGGGAGGGATCTCAAGGGCATCATGTTGAGGAAAGAAGCCAGTTTCAAAAGGTCACATACTGCACAATTCCATTTATACGGCATTCTCTAAAAGGAAAGATTATATGGATAGATAGAGAACAAATTGTTTGATGGGGATTGAGGAGGGGACATTGTTAAAGGAGAGAAGAGGGGATGGACATATGTATAAAAGGATAGCACAAGGGGTATTTGTGAATGAATAGTTCTGCATCTTAGTTATGGTACATGAAACCACACATGTGATAAATGCATAGAAATATATATATTATATATGTATCTGTATAGACATATATATACACACACACAAATGAGTACATGTAAAACTGATGAAATCTGAATAAGGTCTGTGGATTGTACCAACGTAAATTTTCTGGTTTTAATATAGTATCATAGTTACATAAGATATTGCTATCAGGGGAAACTGGATGACAGGTACACCTGCTTCTCTCTGTACTATTTCACAACTTCCTATGAATCTATGATCATTTAAAAATAAAAAGTTGAAAAAAAAAAGACCTTCAGACTTTATGTTACCACTGTCAGGCCCTGGAGTGCCTGTCTTTGATCTCTGGCCTAATGCTCAGGGTGTTTTGAAAGGACCAGCTTCTCAAATATTAGCAATATAGCAAAAATGCTTTCACTATCCATCTAACCTACAATAAATCCATTTTTCTCTGGTTCATTATAATTTCATTTGGGAGCTCTCTGTATTTCCAGCCTATACCTCCTCTTGGGGGTATAGAATTCTAAGTGGATTACCTATCAGTGAAGTAGGACTATAAACTTATTTTGTTCATTTATTTATCTTGAGCCTAATCAGCTTCACCTTCAAGTTGCAGGAGGATATTGAATTCGGTTGCCGTAGGACTTGTGTTCTACTGTTGCTTCATTTCGGGACCAAGTCAGCCATCCCTGAACCTGTGGTGTGCTCTTAGGATTCTGAACTCGGCCCTGTGGGCGACATGGAATACATGGTGCTGCCCACCCTGGGGGGTCCCTAGGGCTTGAAAGAGCCATTCTAAGCCCCGATTCCCTTAACTCCCCCCACCTTACCCCAGGAGAACAACCCCAGGAACTCTGTGCTCTCAGCCTAAATCTCTAGGAGAGAAAGACACAAGCTTTGTGCTTTATCACACTGTCTCCCTCCTTTCACCCAGGCCCACCCCTGGCTTTTGCATCCTGCTCTTGTGGGACTCTCGGGAAGGTAGGCAAGCAGCCAGGAATGTGTCTCGCCCTTTTTCCTAGCTCCTTACTAACACAGACTAGACGTACAGGGACAAAGCCCCTCATTTTGTGGTTGAGGGCCCAGCAGTGGTTAATAGCAGAGGTGGCCTACAGCCCAGCGTGCTAATTCATCCTCTCTTGGAGAACTAGTTCTATGCATTTATTTCTGTTTCATCATTCTGCTTTGTCAGTCGGGAGTCTGGCGACAACAGGAAGCGGGACTGCATCTGAGCTGCCGGGGCATTAACTGAGAGCCAGACCCTGAGGTTTCTTTCTTCCTGGCCCCCTCGTCCCCTGGGGCTCTGTCGGGAGAGGCTGAAGAGGTAGGGAAAGGTCAGGAAAAAGGAGAACAGGACTCTGGCTCTTCTAGGGGTCGCTATGCCTTTGGGTGCTCTGGCATTTTGGTGCACCAAGTTTATCCTCTGAAGGATAGGCCCCTTCTCTGGCAGAAGGCTGCACACCTGAAGGGGTGGGCAGTTGGAGGGATGCTGGCAGGACCGTGGGCAGGCTGGAAAAACCCTCTATTGGTCTAAACAAACACAGAGGGTTAGAGCCTACGTCTTCCCACAATGCAGTACGGGGAGGGTTAAGGACACAGAAGTTAGGGTTCTGGAGTCAGACCCGGTTTGAATCCTGACTCTGCCACTTCCTGGCCCTGGGACCTTGGGTGAGTCTCATACACCCTCTAAGCTCCCCTTTCTTCATCTCTGAATTAGGGGTAATGAATAGCACCTATCGTCTAGGGTGTCGTGAGTATTAGACAAGGATATGTGCCAAGTACCCAATCCAGACTCTCGCACTTATTGAGTGTTCAATACATGCAAGTTATTTTGACAGTGCTGACCATGATAAGGAGTGGGGGTGCTTTAAAATCGTTCCACATTGTGTCCCCCGTGTTTCAGCTTAGACACTCCTTCCTCTAGAAAACCTCGCCTCACCTGACAGGAATGAATGCAGGGCCCCTCCGCTGGGCCCCCTAGCACCTATATTTGTCGACCTTAATATTTCCACATCTTACCGTTGATCTTGCCAACTAGATTGAGTGTCCATACCATGTTCATCTTTATATCCCCAGAGTTTAGCTCGGTGCCTGACAAACAGTAGGTGTTCAACAAAGGTTTGTTGAATAAAAGAACGCATGAGCAAATAGATGAATGAGTGAATGAAGAGGTAAAGTACAAATATGGGGCTCAATATCGCCATACGGAAACTAATCCTGCCTCTGGGCCTTTGCTCATGCCAGTTCAACTTCTGGAATGTCTACCCCTATCTCTGTTTTTTCCTTTTTAAAGCATTCCAATCCTTCAAGACTCATCTAGTGTCTCTGCCTCCTTTGTGAAACTGTCCTTGATTACTCCCACTCCCGAAATCCCTTCTGGGTTGGAGCTCACATGAGACTTTATTTGACATTGACTTGACTGTCAATTATCTTTTCATATTTATGTTCTTTCTCTCCAAACTGTAGATTCCTAGAGGACAAGAATTTCATCTTGTTCTGCTCAGGACTCAGAGTGCTTTGCAAAACTGAGGGACTCAGTAAGTGTCTTTAGGCTGAGTCATATTGCCTATGAGCCAGAGTGGCCCCGGAGAGGCACAGGCAGGACTGCAGGTGGGATGCCTGATGGTGCTTCTCACCACCAGTGAGCTAGGTCACCTGGGAAAAGTTACTTGCTTTCTTTGACTCTTTTCCTTCAACTGTACTAAAAATTCAAAGTGGCTACTTCAGAGGGTTGATGTGAAAAAGTGCATGTAGAGGGGAGCAGATGTAGCTCAAGTGGTTGAGCGCCTGCTTCCCATATCTGAGGTCCCACGTTCAAACCCTAGTACTTCCTAACAGCAAAAACAAAACAAACAAACAAACCAATGAAAAAACCAACTTGGGGGAGCCAGTGTAGGCTGCCAGCTTCCCACATATGAGGTCTTGGGTTCAATCCCCAGCCCTGTTACTGAAAAAAAAAGTACACATAGAGTCCCTGACACAGTAATGCCAGCTACTACTATTGTTCTTTCTTCTACTACCGCTTCTACTCCTAGAAGCATTCATTATTGCCAGGTACTTTATATCATTTGACCCTGACCCTTTTGTTCCCTTGTTTTTTTTCAATTTTATTTCAATGTTTATTTTTATTATCCCCCTCCCCCTTGCTGTTTGCACTCACTGTCTGCTCTCTGCTTCCGTTCATTATGCGCTCTTTGTGGCTGCTCATCTTCTCTTCAGTAGGCACCAGGAACCAAATCTGGACCTCCCATGTGGAAGAGAGGTACTCAATCACTTGAGCCACCTCAAGGTTCATTGCGTCTCATTGTCTTTCCTCTTTTGTGTCTCCTTGTTGCATCATTTTGTTGCAACAGCTCACTGTGCCTGTCCATTGTACCAGCTCATCGTCTTGCTCCTCTTCTCCAAGAGGCACCAGGACATGAACCCGGGACTTCCCATGTGGTAGGCGGGAGCTCAATTGCTTGAGCCACACCCACTTCTCTGTTCCCTTGTTTTATTTATTTATTTAAAGAATTTATTTTTTATTTATTTCTCTCCCTCCCCTCCAGTTGTCTGCTTCCTTATTTATTTATTTTATTTATTTCTCTTCCCTTCCACCCCTCCTCCCCAGTTGTCTGCTCTCTGTGTCCATTTGCTGTGTGTTCTTCTGTGACCGCTTCCATCCTTATCAGTGGCACCAGGAATCTGTGTTTCTTTTTGTTGCGCCATCTTGCTGTGTCAGCTCTCCGTGTGTGCGGCGCCATTCTTGGGCAGGCTGCACTTTCTTCGTGCTGGGTGGCTCTCCTTACGGGGCACACTCCTTGCACGTGGGGCTTCCCTCACGGGGGACACCCCTGCGTGGCAGGGCACTCCTTGCGCACATCAGCACTGCGCGTGGGCCAGCTCCTCACGGGTCAAGTAGGCCCGGGGTTTGAATGGCCGACTTCCCATGAGGTAGGCAGATGCCCTATCCGTTGGGTCAAGTCCACTTACCCTCTCTTGTTTTAAATATGAAGAAACTAAGACTCAGATATGTTGGTCAACTTTTCCAAAGGTCACACAGCTAGAAAATGAAGGACCAGGGGTCAAACCCAGGCCTTTCTCACACTAAATCCATACAGTGTGTCTGCAGAGAAAGTGTTTAACCCTTGCTCTTCCACTGACTTGCTGACAGACATTGAACAAGTTGCTAAACCTTTCCCAGTTTCCACACAATGAGGTGGTCAGGCTAGGAGGTCTTTGACATCACTTCTGACTATCCTGCCATGATATTCTACTTGGCAGCAAGCTCCTCAAGAACAGGGGCTAAATATCAGTCAAAGCTACTTCCCCAGCATCTGTCATTCTTCTTACATAGGGCAGGCCCCATAAATAGTGGTTGCATGGATGTTAGACTGAAGGGGCTGAGGCAGGTGGGTTGGAGATGATTAGAGAGAGATGCTGACTGAAAGTGCATGAGCAACGAAAGAAAAATAGATAAATGGGAATCATCAAAAGTAAAACCTTTTGTGTATCCAAGGACATTATCAAGAAAGTGAAGGCGGTGGACTTGGCCCAATGAATAGGGCATCCGTCTACCACATGGGAGGTCTGTGGTTCAAACCCCGGGCCTCCTTGACCCATGTGGAGCTGGCCCATGCGCAGTGCTGATGCGCATGAGTGCCCTGCCACGCAGGGGTGTTCCCCACGGAGGGGAGCCCCATGTGCAAGGAGTGCACCCCGTAAGAAGAGCTGCCCAGTGCGAAAGAAAGTGCAGCCTGCCCAGGAATGGTGCCGTACACACGGAGAGCTAACACAATAAGATGACGCAACCAAAAGAAACACAGATTCCCGTGCCACTGACAACAACAGAAACGGACAAAGAAAATGCAGCGAATAGACACAGAGAACAGACAACCAGGGTGGGGGGGAAGGGGAGAGAAATAAATAAATAAATAAATCTTAAAAATAAAAATAAAAAAAGTAAAAAAAAAATGAAAAGACAACCTATAGAATGAGGAAAATAGTTGCAAATCATATATCTGATAAGGATTTACTATCCAGAATATGTAAAGGGCTCCCACAATTCAACAACAAAAAGACAAACAACCCAATTGAAAAGTGGGCCAGGGACTTGAATAGATATTTCCCACGAAGAAGATATTCAAATGGCCAATAAGCACAAGAAAAGTTGCTCAACATCATTAGCTATTAGGGAAATGCATCAAAATCACAATGAGATATTATTAGGGTGGCGATTATTTAAAAAAAGAAAAATAAGAAGTTTTAGTGAGGATGTGGAAAAATTGGAACCTTCGTGTATTGAGTAGGAATGAAAAATTGTGCAACTGGTATTGAAAACAGGTTGGCAGCTCCTCATAAAGTTAAACATAGAATTACCATATGAGCCAGCAATTCTACTCCTAGGTATATACCCAAGATAATTGAAAACAGGGTCTCAGACACTTGAACACCAATGTTCCTAACAGCATTATTCTCAATAGCCAAAAGGTAGAAACAACAAAGTGCCTATCAGCAGATGAATGGAAAAGCAAAATGTGGTATATACATGCAATGGAGTATTACTCAGCCATGAAAAGGAATGAAGTGCTGATACATGCGACAGCATGGGTGAACTTTGAAAACATTGTGCTCAGTGAAATAAGCCAGACACACGAAAGGACAAATATTTTTATGATTCCAATTATAAGAGGTATCTAGGGGACAGAAATTAGATTCGAGGTCACCAGGGGCTTGGGGGAGAGGGATTGGGGAGTTATTGCTTAATGGGTACAGTTTCTGGTTGACGTGATAAAAAAGTGGGGGTAATGGATGCTAGTATGGTAGCACAATATTGTAAATGAAATTCTTCTCGTCGAACTGTACGTCAGAATGGTTAAAATGGAAAATTTTATGTTATACATATAGATTTTACATGAATGAACTTTTTAAAAAATAAGAAAAGGAGTGAAGATGCCATGCTGAAGGGAGCTGGTAGAGCCAAGCGCAGCGGCTATCAGCAGAAGAGGGCTGGCTTGGGAAGAGGGAGACCGAGGAGCCGCTCTGGTGTGTGTCTGTACCTGGGCTGAAGAATGAGGAGGAGAGTTGCTGGGGCTGGGTTTCTGGATGGGTCTAGGCTAGCCTGCGGTGTGGGTGGCTCCGGAAAGTGGGTGTGCTTGACCCAGAGGGATGGCTGGAGCCCGTTGTGGGGGCCGAGCCATAGCAAACAGGCTAGAGCAACCAAGAAACCTTGACATATCCAGCTTTCCACGGCTAGAAGTTGTGGCCTCCTCGTGGCTCCCCAGGACCCTCGGTCCTCAGTCCTCAGCTCAGAGCGTTGCGGCCTCTGTGACACACTCCTGGACGCCCTGGGAGCGCAATCCCTCTGCCCTGGGCCCCTCCAGCATGATTACTTCTCACTGTGTAGGAGACCCAAATACGTCACATGCTCGAGGCCCACCACAAAAACAGGGGTGCAGGAGGGTCATGGCCAGACACAGCCAGCCTCCCCACCCAGCGTCCTGGGGGAAGTCAGCTCCAGAAGGGGCGCCTCCTGCCTCCTTGCACTCAGCACCCTGCCCTGACCAGCTGCCCTCCTCCAGTGCTTGCCCCTCTCCGACCCGGCCCCTTGTGTGTTTCCTGCTCACCTGTCTGCTCCAGGCCTAATCCAGAAGTGATGGGAAGGGGACGCCAAAACGATTTGGAGTTATTTTGTGGACACTGCGACAGACATTAGACCAGGAGAGTAGAGCGCTCAAGACGCATTCCAAGACTAGCTGGAGGCAGTCGCGTGCCGCAGGGCTGGCGCGGGGTGGGGGTGGAGGTGGGGGTGGGACGGGAGGGGCTAGGTGGGGAGAGGATGGCTGGGCCGTCCTGGGGCAGGAAGGAGCCCAGGGTGACTGCACTGTCACCCCAAACTTCATCCTTCACCCTCTTCCTCGGGGCCGACCGGGTGGCCGCATCGGGGGTGAAGGGCGGTTGCGGGGTACGCTCCGCCAGGGGGCAGTGAGGTTTGAGCACGTCCTTGCTCCCCTGGAGGGGCGGGAAGCTTTCCACAGAGGCGGGGAGCCGGCTCGGGTTCCCCACCGGCTTCCTTGGACGCTCTCCCACGCCCACGGGGACCCTGAGGGAATCACTTTGGGGGTCCGTCCCCGACAACCCCCGCTCCCCAGCTCCGCCGACGGAGGCCCTGACAGAGCAGACGGCTAGGAGGGCCCAGGTGGAAAGGCGGGCGTCGTTCCTCCGGCTACTTTATTTCTTTGGTTTGTGGCTGTTTGACAACAGCAGTAAAAACAGCTTATAAATTAGGTGCCCGGCTGTAAACCGCAGAAACGGCCGCGGCGGCGCGGGGAGCAGGAGAGCTGCCCTCCCTCCGCCCCTGCCCACGCCCCGGCAGGTCCCACGCCGTCCTCCCCGCCGCGGCGCCTGGGGCCCACCCTCCAGGCTCGCAGGGGCAGGGGTGGAGTGGAGAGGGCTGGCGAATCGCACCCCAAAGCTTCCCCCGGTCACGGAAGGGCCGGGGAGCCTCTGGGGGATCCTCAGAGACTCTTCAAACAGAGAGATGTTTATATCTTTTCAGCGCCGTCCAAATTACAAGCAGGAAACTGGAGCCTGGGGAAAATAAACCAAGGGATACGAGGTAGGGATTTTTATTTAAAGCTTGATTTAAATCAACCTCCAGAAGACCTCAAATGAGGCCGGTGGGGAGAAGCAAGAGGGAGGCAGGGGCCCCCACTCTGCGGAGGTGGCGTGACCAGACGCGACGTCCCCTGGCGCTCGGGGGTCAGGCTGCGCCTTCGCAGGGGGCTTCTCTCTCCCCGCTGTCCGGCAATCCTAAGGGAAGGAGGCCGCCGAACTGAGGGTGGGGGCTTGGGGCCGCTTTGAGGCAGGCCAGGACGCCCTCGATCCCTGGCGGCCACCGACGGGCTTCTCCGGCCACAGGAGGCGGCTGGCCCGAGCCCCGTCAGGAGGCCTGCGCTCTAGCCCTTGGCGAGGACAATCCACCCGGTCTCTGCCACTTCGCCTTCCTCTCCAGCTGCAGAGGGGGCCTCCGCACCTGGATCAGAGCCTGTGGGGTTGAGGCAACCACCCCACGTGCCAGACTGCGTGCAGAGGGGCCTCGGGACAAACCGGCCGAGGAGAGCCCACCCTTAGAGTTCGGTGCCTGCACAGGGAAGCCAGCTGCTTTGACTCAGCACGCCCAGTCTCTGCTCGTTCCCTCGGCCCCCTCCCGCGCCTGTGTAAAGCTCCCACAGCTGAGCTGTTACTTTGCATTTGTTTATGTGTTTCCTTTGCGTCAAGTCTGTGTGTGTGTGTGTCCTGTCCGCTTGAGGAGAGCTTGGAGAGCAGGAAAGGGTCCCTCCCTCTGCTAGGTCTGGGATCAGGCCTGGACCTGAGGATGCCAGGTAGGGCAGCCGGGGAAGGACACCCGGGCCTCAAGTGTGTGGTGAATGTCCCACACATAAATTGAACAATGAGGTGCAGGTCACAAGTCTTATGGGGGCTGCTTTTCTCCGGGCATTTTAGTTTTTTACTTATCCCACTGCCCTGCAGGGCAGCTGCCCACACATTTCTCCCTGGTCCAAGCCCAGGGGGTCTTGGAGGAGCAAGTCCCTGAACTGTATTAGACCAATGTTAGACCTGGTATGTATTAGACTGTGAGCTGCAAAGCAGTATGCCATCTTTCTTTGATAAAAAAGACGTTTCAGATAGCTGGGAAGTACTGAGTCAAATCTAATAAGCTGTGTGACCTTAGACAAATCACTGAACTTCTGAGTTCAGAGCTTTTATCTTTGTAGTTAGGAAAGTGATCCATTCCATCTCCTATGTAATTGTTATGAGGATAATGAGATAATAGATGACATAGAGCTCTGAAAAGTCAAAGTGTTCTAGAATGTCTAGAAATCCCTAACAAGCATGTATAGACCGTGGGGAAACCCAGAAGGAGGCTGAGAACTCCATAAGGCCTTACAGAGGCTCACCACCTGTGTTTGCTGGCCCAGTTCTTTCTCTCTGTGTTTCCGTCCTTTTACACACTCACACTGATATAGTTGTCCAGATCCATCTGTACCCCACGGATTTTCCAAAATACAGAGATGTAAAATGTACACACAGCTACACCTCCTCATATTGCTAAAAACTCCCGTTGATATACACACACACATAAACAAAGACTCCTTCCATCAGGGGCAAGCTCGTGAGGGTGGTGTGTACATGCCTGCACCACACCCCCTCCCCCACGCAGCCCCAGATGCAGGTGACTCATGTTTGACACCCCCTGCCCCCGCCACCCTGGGGCACCCAGAAACCTGGATTCCCCTATGGTGTGGGGCCTTGGACCAGGAGAGAGGGCTCTCAGTATGACAGCCCCACACCTCAACACCCAGCCCACACTTCCGGACCTGGGAGACTTTAAGGTGCCTCTGGATGTAAATCTGGATCCACTGGGGCGGTCTCCTGGCTTGCAGGTGCCCTTTGGGGCCAGGATGCATTGGTTAGTCTGTGCCAAGGACTAGGGTCATCCTTGGTGAATAGTTGCCCTCCAAGATAAAGGTTGGTGAGCTTTAGGAAATACGCTTCCATCTCACCAGGTGGGTTTACAACGTAGAGACCGTTTATATTTTAGTAGAATGGGAAGTCCGAGGATCCTTCCTCATTACTGAACTTTAGGCTCAGTTCTAAAGGAAGCCTTCCCAGCTAACCTGCCCAGGACCAGACATTCAGGCCATCCCGTGTCTTCTCTCCCCACCCCAGCACCAGGGCCATCCAGCATGAGACTGGAGCGGGTGTTTCGGCAACTCTGGGAGGTCCTCGAGAGCCCTCCACCCCTCCTTCCCCTCCCCACATTAATCAGTACACCCGGGCGGGGGGGGGGGGGGACGGACGGGGCTTTCAGTTGGGGGTGTGACTCAGAATGGCAGAATCCCTAGGATTTCTGTGGGCCTTGACCCAAGTTGAACCAGACAGGAAAGTTTGAGTTTCTCCATGGGACTGGAGTCACAATCAGTGACAAGGTGGTACACAGGAGGGGGCTGGGGCATGGTCCCCGCTTCTCCCCTGACTCTCCTGCCGCAGGGTGGGGGTGTTGGGTTGGGTGCGGGGCTGTGAGAGCTGGGGTGCGTGGCTGACCTGTATCCCCAAGCTAACGCCTCTCAGGATCTCTGCTCTGGTTCTCCTGTGGCAGGAGGAAAAGGCCTAACGCGGAAGCCTTCCTCCTTGCTGTCCCCAGCGCGGTGTTTTTCCACCTACTCCTCTGGCTTCAGTATCGATTTAAATAGAGAGAAGGCAGGTGGGGGAAAGGAGAGAGTGACCAAGGAACAAGAGACAGACTAAGGCAGAGAGGGGAAGGGGAAGAGGAAAGAGAGACATGTGGGCGGGGAGAGGGGAGAGGCAAGTAGAAAGGAAAATGAGAGCCGAAGGAGGAGATAAGCAGAGGGAGTGGGCGCAGAAAATAAAAAGGGAGGGAGGCAAGGGGGAGGAGAGGGAAACTCGGCTTTCCGAGTGGTTGGCACGGCCTCCTCCCCTGGCGAGGGCTCCCCCACCTGTCGGAAGGAATCTGCCTTCCTGGGATCCATCTGGAGCCCAGCACACCCCGTCCCAGGGAGAGGGGAGTGGGGCTGCTGCCTCGGCAGGTCCCGTGTCCTGGTCCTCATCCGTGCGGGAGCAGGGCTGCCCGCTCCCCACACCCAGCTGGTCAGAGCCCCTCCCCTGCTCCCGTCCCCACAGCCCACCTCTCCTGGCCCAGCCGTTCCTGCGGTACCACGTGCGTGCCTGCGGCTTCCCTGTCCACAGATGAAGGCAGGCAGGGCTTCCTTCTGCTTCCCGGAGCCCCCATTCCTGCCCCTGGCGGGAGTCCTGGGCCCCGCACGGCGCCCAGCAGTGATGAGTGAAGGCTCTCTAAGCGTGACCCCCGAGCCCTGGGCTGTGCTAACGGGCTCTGCTGTCCCCATTCCTTTCTGTCCTGGGGCTTTGGCTTAGGAAGACTCACCCATAGTGGTGTTTACGGGCATAGTTGGCTTTGTCTGTGTTGCCATGACAACTGTGAGGACTGCCCCTAGTCTCTCTCCCACCACTCATTCGGCTCCGTTCACCGTCAAAACCTCTCTCTGTCTCTCAATTTCCCCTCCCCCATTATTCCTAATTTTCATGGCACTTAGACATCCCTCACCTACCTTTCTCCCTGGAAGGAAGAAAGCTGTGCAGGTTTCACTTCAGTTCTTCTAAGATTGCAGTTTCTCAAAAGGTGGTTCCAAACGAAAAGGGTCCTATGATGTAACTGGGAGCAAAGGGGTGAAGCACCCTGGGTTAGGGCCTCAGGTTCGCAGCATTCTCTGAGAAATTGTCCATCTCTGTTTCCCAATTCCCAGTCAAGATTCATCTCCACCTGTAAGCCTTCCCTGTTTAACGCCATCTGACTTCAAACATTAGCATTCCTCTCTGCATTGCTCTGGAGTATTGATCTGTACTTGCTTCTGTTATACGTGCCCCATGGCTAGGCTTTGTGCTGGATTTAGGTGTCCAGACTCCCGATGAGTCTAGGACAGTATTTTTGTCTGTGTAGCCCAACTTGCCATTTTCTCTACTGGCTTCAGAACTCTTCCTTCTGGTGAACTCAGACTGTGAAGTTTGGTAGAGCTGAGCAGCCCTCCCTCCTCACCCTCCCCCACCTGCCCAGGTATGGCGCCCTGGCCCACACAAGGCCAAACAGTACCTTCTGGGATATATCATATTTGGATGAGAGACTTTCCCTCTGAAATGTAGGGCAATTTAGGCTTGAGCTCCCAGGGGCCACCTTTTCTGTCATATAAACAGGAGCCAATGAATGGGAGGAAACTGTGTCATGATTGATATATTTACCCACAACTCTGGGAACTCCCTGAGGGCAAGAGATGTGTCACCCCTGTCAGACCGGAGCTCCCTGGGGATGGGAGCTGGGCTTCCCCCATCAAATTGGGAGCTTTTTAGGATAGGAGTGTGTCTTTGACACAGATGAAGTGCTAAGGTCTGTAGAGCTTAATTGGTAAAACATCATATATTTAGAGCTCATCATTCATGGTTCAAATCCTTATTTTGATAAGTGTGTCAATATTTCATGTGATCCTACGCTCCACCTGGATAGTATATGTCTTTCTGGCCATGTGAGGTGCTGAGTATAAAAACAAAGACAAGGCAATCTTTGCCCTTGGGGAATTTAAAGTCTAGCAGGAGAGTTTATACATGTTATGGTGGAAGTTCTTACAGGGACCAGTGGAGGAATAAATGGCAATACCACCTGAGGACACGTCTGGAAAATCTTCAGAGTAAAGATCCCCTAACCAAGTCCTGAGAGATGACATAGGTGTTGGTCATCTGGGCAAGGTGGAGAAATTCATTCCAGACTGTCGGAGCAGCCTCAGCAAGGGCAAGAGGTGGGAACCAGCCTGTGTGCATGGGGAACTGTAGACGGGTGCAAGTTGTGATGGGGAGAGATGAGGCTGGAGTCACCCCTAAATACTGAGGGGGTTTCCACCTTCACTTTTCTCCTGGAGGCCCCAGCAGTGGGTCTCGATGGAATCCTTATCAGCTCTTTGACACCCACAGCCTCTTTCAGGGCAGGGTAAGAGATGCTGGGCCTCCTGCTCAAGATGGCCTCTTTCCTTAGCCTACATCCTAGGGTTTCTAGTTGTCAGTGCCCTCAGCTGGGAGAACCAGTAAATAACTCCTTCTGTTAGAGGCATAACTAAACTATGAAATTTATCAAAAGGTAAGCCGGGTGATGTGCTCCATCAGCTTAGGGTACAAATAAGATCATAGATCTTTTAAAAATATTTAATCCCTTAAGCAACCACCTGCCCAACTTAGCAGAAAGTCCCGTATCTCCTAATGCACCTGTCTTCCTCCCCAACTCCTGCCCCTTGTTAATTGTTAGAAAATTCCTAGGGCCTGGACAATGCAAAGGGGCCAGGGAATAGATCATTGGAGGGCCCATCGGTCATACTTCCGTCACTGCCTTGTGAGGTGATGGCTCACTTTTGGTCTCCACCATCCATTGGGGGCTTTTCTACTGCTCTCTTGGTGCCCTTGTGATCAACTCTTGCACACACCCAGGGATATCCCACTCTTGGGTCTCTGAGGTACTGCAAATGAATTTATACTCACATGCTCAGCCACTGTCCCCAAAGGTCACCAGCTAAATGATGTGTTTGGGAGAATTTCTAGCCACAGCCATCCTCTGTGCCAACTAGGATCATCGAAGCTTCAGCATTAGGTCCAGATGATTGGTTTAAACCAGTGCTTCTCAAATTTTTTTGTGTATTAGAATCACCTGGAGAGCTCGTTGAAACATAGGCTTTTAGGAGTGGGTGTAGCTTAGTAGTTGAGCACCAGCTTTGCATGTACACAGTCCGAGGTTCAATCCCTGGTATCTCCAAAAAAAAAACCCAACCAAACGAAAAACCACACAGATTTTGGGGGCTAAACTTTCTGAGAGTCTGATTCAGATCTGGCATGGAACCTGATAATTTGCATTTTTAACAAGTTCCCAGCTGGTGCTTATGTACTGGTCCAGGGACCACACTTTGAGTAACGTGTCTAGAATCTCCCTTCCTCAGGATGACTTCTCCCTGGGGCACCCTTGAGATCTGTCCTCACCATCAACACCGTCCCAGTCTGTCAGGACTTACTGAACCTACATGTAAGAGATCAGCATCTCGATCCTTTTCCTTTCAAGAGGCTTCTGGGGCCCAGTGCTGATTTCCTTATTCCTTTCCCAGCCACTTTTGAAGCCTGTGGACTAACAGTACTCAGAGGGAGGTCCCTGGACCTGCGGCATAAGCATCACCTGGAAACTTGCTAGAAATGCTAATTATTGGGCTCCATCCCAGAACTGCTGAATCAGAAACACCAGAGGTGGGGCTCCGCGATCTATATTTTAACAGCTCAGTGGATGATTCTGATGCACCCTAAAGTGTGACAGCCACCACCCTATACCAAGAGATATCAGAAGCACAGTCTTTGTCAAACCACAAACCCTTTCACTTGGGACCCTTTCCCCTAACTTTAGCTTATCAGGAGGGGCCACTCTCACCACTTTCCTAAACTAAGCAGACCTGCCCCTTGGCGACTTGCAGTGTCCACCCAGTAGCTGTCAGCCCCACCCAGGGAGCAGCCCCACCCTAGAGCAGGCAGCTGCCGAACCTGGCTGTGGCTGGGTGCCTTTGGGCATGCCACTAGCTTCTTTGTCTTCTCAGCAAAATGTGGGGACTGAACCTGATGAACTCTCAATTTTCTTCCAGCCCTGCTTTTTCTTGATTTTCCTTATCACACCCCTGTGTCCTTATCTGCAAAATAGAGATAATGCCCACCCTTGGAATTATAGAGACAGCAAAACGAGGTGACGTGTGTGGAAGCATCCGGCATGTGGTAGAGGCTTGATAAATGTTCACTGAAGTTTAGATTATTCTCGTAGTCTTCCAGCTTTGCCCCAACCTGCCTTTTACCTTTCCTTTCTACCCCTCGCACTGGGCTCAGCCCTCAGGGGCCCTCGGCTCCCCCACGGCTGTCTTCTCTCTCCAGCAGTTGCATCCTCACAGCCCACAAATGCTGTGGGGAGAGGAGCCGCCGTACACTTCCTCAAGAAGGATGCGGTGGAGGGAAGAATTGGCGTCCTGCCGTCGGCCCCAGGTGTCCAGCCCACGGGGACCTCAGCTCCCCACACCGAGCTGAGCCTGCGCTCCTTCCATCCCCCTGCTCGGCCGCTTCCTCCTGCTCACCCCCATTCCCTCCCCAGCTCCGGGGCCTCAACTAGCCCCTCTGGGGAGCAGCTCAGAATATCAGCGCCCAGAGGGGGCCCCTTGCTTTCCTCCCTGCCTGTCACCGTCCCGCTTGGTCTCCTGCCTCCCCCTGCCCCTCCCTGCCAGGGCGCCTCTGCCAACGGCGGGTTATTTATATCCCCGAGCAGCTGCTGACAGACAGCTGGGAGCTGGGAGGCGTCTGACAGGGATGAGCGAGGCAGGGATGACAGGGCGGTGGGCGGGGGTGTCACTCTTCCCAGGGGCTGCTGGGCAGCGCCTCCTCCCCCTCACCCAGGGAGATGCGGCTTAGGGCTGCCGGGTAGGGGAGGGTGCATCTGGGAAGGAGCACCTCCAGGGGAAAGGAACAAGGCCGGGGTCCTCGGAAGGGGGAGGCAGAGTCGCTGGGAAGCGAGTACTTTGCCCCAGGCGCCCTTTCCCGGAAAGGGTGGGGAGCAGCTGTGGGTAAACCACCTGGGCTGCTTGCTCTTGGCATCTGCTACTCACAAGCTGTGTGGCCTTGGGCAAGTCACATCCTCACTCTGTTCCTCCTGTGTGAGGTGGGGTGGGAGGACGAGATGACTTCCAGCCACCTCCGCCTAGAGGTTACCAACACAAACCCTGGGGTCTTTGAATCCTGGCTCTGCTACTTGCTCACTGTGAGACCTTGGGCAATTTACTCAATTTCCCTGTGCCTCAGTTTCCCCCTATGTAAATGGGGGCTCTTACTAGCACCCACAGCAAAGGCTTTCTGGGGATGAAATGAGTTAATACACGTGCTGAGAGCAGAGCAGTGACAGGCGTATGGTAATCTAGTCTCAGCAGTGTGTCCTGCTGCATGGGAAGACGTCAAGAGAGTTGGGTGGGACCCTGCACACTGCAGAGGAAAGGGGGCGGTGATACGTGCTTATGTGCCTCAAATAGGTGACCTGCAAACTGGGAGGTGTGGGGCAAAGCCTGCATTCCATCTGGGCCTGAGTCCTCGTCTCTGTCCTATTCCTCTACCTGTAATCGCTGAGTTTGCTCAGAGCAGGAAAGGTCAAAGGTCGGTGTTCTTTTTCTCCCATCTATCTGTCTCTGTCATTCTCCCTCTCTTGGCCTTGCCCAACTCCTGTCTTCCTTCCCACCCCTTGCCACTCTTCTATTTTAAAAACTTATACCTGGTCTTGGAGAGAACAGAGTCCCAAGCGTGTAATTCAGGGCCTGGGCACCGCCCGGCTGTCAGGGTGGGGTGGGGCTGAGGAGGAACCCGGGTAGTGGTGGGGGGCGTGGGGCAAGGAGCTGGCGCCCACCAGCCCTGATCCCTGCCCTGCACGACAGACACGCTGGCTTCACAGCAGCGCCTCCTCAATGGTGGCTGCGGGCAGCGACGGTGTGGATGAGACCCCCTTCTCTCTCTTGCTGAGCTCGGTCTTCCTGCTTAGAAAAGCAGGACCCCTATAACAGAGGAGGGGAAACTGATGGGTTGCCATGGGAACCAGCTGAACACAAACTCTTAGCTTCAACTAATACTTGACACGCAGAAATACTTCTATAACCGCAAGTTAAAGGAAAACACACCACACACACACAACCCTTTTGAAGAAGAACTGTTGACTCATTCTTCTCTAATCATAGCAATTAGGGGCTAATGTTGGAGCCCAGATGAGGGGCGAGGCTGAGACAAGCCTATTTTCTTTTAGAGAAACCCCTAGCGGTTCACTCTCAGGGCGCTGGTCCCAACGTCCTGACGTACATGCCGGAGGGCGTGTACGGAGGGTGATGTCGCCAAAGTCCCTGACTCCCTTGCTGAGTCATGAAGACCTAGGTGAAGATGCCAGGACTGAAAGAGTCCCCTGCCTTTGGCCAGTCCCACAGCACTGTGGAAGAAGGGAATGTCAAAAAGGGTGAGTCATCATTAAACTTTTCCTGCTCACCCACTGTGTCGAATGCCATATATTAAAAGTCATAATAAAATAATAAAGGAGCGGATGTAGCTCAAGTGGTTGAGCACCTGCTTCCCATGTATCGATTCCTGGTACCTCCGAAAAACAAAACAAACAAATGAACTCTCATTGGGGAGCAGATGTAGCCTAGTGGTTGAACACCTGCTTCTTATGTATGAAGTCCTGGGTTCAATCTCCTGGTACTTCCTAAAAAATTCATAATAATAATAAAACCCTGATCCCTGTCAACAAGTTGCTCATGAACCAGGCAGTGGGAAGTATGACACAAATTATCTGTTACTACTGATAAGAGATCCACATCTGCAAATGATTTTTATATATGGACAAATATTGCCTTCAAGGTGACCCCGTGACGTCATGCTTTCTGAGGGGAGAAATTGGGGGTTGAAGGCCACATCTCCTAGCTCTCCAGGGCCTCGCAGTGCCTCTGTCTTCCATCATTCTGCCTCTGCCACCACACGATTGCCAAGCCCTTTCCCTCCCCTGGGTTAACTGTCCTCTAAGCTCGAAGGTCACCTCCTCGTCCAGGAGTTTTCTTGCTTTGCCAGGGTTGCTATGACAAATACTACGGAGACAAATACTACGCCGGTTTAGAGGCCACAAGTCCAACATCAAGGTATCAGCAGGTGGTGATTTCTCCAAAGCCTGTGGGGTTGCGGTGGCTGGTCCCTCCTTTGTCACCTCTGTCTCTTTCCGTCTCCTCCTCCGCCTCCTGTGTCCCGGTTTCCTTTTCTTATAAGGACTTCAGTCATAATGGATTAAAGCCCCCCCTCATGCAGTTTAGTCTCCTCTTAACTAATAACATCTCTTTACAATCAGGTTCATGCCCACAGACCTGGGGGTTGGAACTTGAACTTGTCTTGTGGGGGGGGGGGGGGAATAATTCATTCCCCAACAGGGGCCCCTCGGTGCCCTAGAGCCCTGCTGGAAACAGCAGAGCTGCTGTAAGCCCACACCCGGAGGGAGGCAGGGGCGACAGTCCAATGAGCATCCCACCGGCCTGTTTAACCACACACAGGAGACCCGTGCTATCTCAATCATCAGGTAGCCTCCAGAGCTGGGCCTCAGGGACGTAAAACGTGCAGGGGGCTGCCAGGACCCTCCCCAGGCAGGTTTGGGGTCTTCAACTCTTCCCCCCACTATCTGGGTTGAAAACCTTTGCTTGCCTGGGGCAGGCCTTGAGTGAATTCATTCTCAGTCTGCCACCCCTCCTTTCCCACCACCCGCTAGCGATCCTCAATTCTCTGTATTCTTTTTCCACTTCAAGGTTGGATTTCCATCTCCTCGCCCCACATTTGGAAAGAGTCCCTAATCGCAGGAGAATCTAATTACCACTTCTTCTAAGAGAGCTCTCAGTCTCTGTTATGCAAATGGGGCTATAATTGTGTCAGGCAGGTTTTGTTGTCGTTTTATCTTTCCTCCACCCGCCTCTACCCTCTCCCGGGTTTCAAACTGGAGTTGCAGTTCTCTCTCTTTTTTTAAAATTTTTATTGGGAAGGCCCCTGAGATCCCTGGCTCCCCAACCACAGAAATCGCCTTGATTACCCACCCCAGATCCCAGGAGCCACAACAGGCCCGCCTCGGGGCAAACAGAAGGAAAAATAAACAGCGTTTAGTGGGATTTATTTTATTTCTTTAGAGATGCAAATCAGAAGGTTCCAGATGAGCTCTCGGAGCGTCGGTGTGGGGCGGGAGAAGTTGGCTCTGGGAGCGGGAGTGGCGTTTGCGGGAAACCTGGCCTCTCTGCAGAGGAGGAGGGGCTGTGCTGATGGGGCGGGAGGTAGAGGCGAGTGAGAAGCAGCCCCAAACCCAAGCCACCGCGTCTGTCGTTCTGTCTTTTCTTGAGATTTGGAGCCCTCTCTGAGCGGTGGCTGCTGGGAGACTTCTGCCTCTCTAGCAACAGGGAGGTCTCGGCGGTGGCAGGTGAGCTTCCTGGGACCCTGAGAGAGTCCAGCTCTGTCTTCTGGGAGAGGTGCAGGGACTCAGGCTTCTTCAGCGGCCGTCTCCTTGCGCCCCTTGGTGGCATCCCCAAAGTGCGCGGACCAGGAGGAAGGCACGTGCCGGTTTTAAAGGCAAACTCCTCTTGTTTGCTCATTCATTCTCTCACCCACCAAATAAAACTCCAAATTTGGTTCCTCCTCTGTGCCAGGCAATGCTCTAGGTGCAGGGACTATGTTACTGAACAAATGAGACACGAGCTGACCGTGGAGGAGGGAGACAGACGATAAACAAACATAGAAACGTGGGGCGAGGCTATAGCTCAGTGTTTGAGCGCCTGCTTCTCGTGTGTGTGGGACTGCGCTCAATCCCTGGAACTGCCTCAAACACACACACAGATGTGCCACAGCAGGTGACAATGAGTGCTGAGAAGAGAAACCAGGGACGAAGAGGCTGGGGAGGGTGCTTTGTGGAAAAGGGAGGGCAGGAAGCACTTCGCTAAGAGGACATTTCAGCAAAGCCCTCCAAGAAAGGCGGGGGTGGCTGTCGGGCTATCTGGGAGAGTTGTTTCCCAGGCAAAGGGGACCGCAGGAGCATGGCTTGATGTTTAGGAACAGCAAGAAAGCACGTCGCCGGAGCAGGGGGGAGCAAGGGGGAGCCACGGGGAGCGGAGGCAGAGAGGAGGACCTGTCGGAGCTCCTGGCGGGTGCTGGGGGGCATCTCCCGGCTTTAGATCTTACTCTGACTGAGAGGGAAGCCATCCCTCGGAGGGCGTGGAGCCTAGGGGCAGACATGACCTGGTTTTTAAAAAAGGACCACCCCACCTGCTGTTTGGCCAGCAGACTGTAGGGAGCACAGCTGTTAGCAGGGAACCCCATTCAGGAGGTGTTAGCAGTAATCAGAGGGTCTAGGTGGTAGCAAAGGAGGTGGTCAGAAGGGCGAGGAGCAACAGCTGGGCGGCTGGATTGGAGGTAGGATATGAGAGACAGGATTCAAGAATGATGCCTGTTTAAAAAAAAAAAAAGGAAAAGAAAGAAAAGCATGAGGGAGCAGGTATAGCCCAGTGCTGAGGGCTTGCTTTCCATGTACAAGGTCCTGGGTTCAATTACCTCAAAAAAAAAAAAAAAAAAGTAAAATAAAAAATGAGCCCCTGCTTTGGGCTTTGCTGGGAGAAAACTACCCACTTTTCCCCCAGAAGACAAAAACAATTGAGCTGCAGGGTTTTCAGAGCAAACAGGTTGCTGATAAACAGTACCTGGTGATAAAACTAGTTTAGGTCCAGTAGAGAGAGCTTACCAGAATGGACAAGCATACCATACTAATCAGTGTATATCTGCTCCCCAGTTTGAAAGATCCCCTCCCCGCCATGTAAAACGGAACCTTACTGTCAGCCAATCAGAACATTTCCTCACTTGCTTCCATATCCACCCTCTATGAGCTTCCCCTTTCCTCCCCCTCGGTGGAGCTCCTTTCTACTTTCTGAATGAGATGCTGCCTGATGCATGAACTGCCCAGTAAAGCTGTGAGATCCTAAATTGCATGAAAAGTTTTTGTTTTATCATGACACAAGTTTTGGCCTGAGTGATTGGATTTACCATTTACAGATGTGGGAAAGAGTGGAGAAGCAGCAGGCTTGGGGGAGAGAATAATAGTCCCATTTCGGAGATGTTAGGTTTGGGATGCTGGTAAGATATCCAACTGGAGCTGTAGAGAAAGGCAGTTGGAAATTGCAGTCTGGAACCCAGGAGATGAGGTCTGGGCTGGAGATATAAATTTGCATATAGATGGTACTTAAAGTAATGAGAATGGATGAGATCACCTAGGGAGTCAGTGTAGCTAGAAAGGAGAGGAAGTCTGAGGTCCAAGCCCTGGGGCTTTCACCATTTAGAGGTTCTTTCTGGCAGGTTGGTCGACCTGCCTGTCTGGGTAAACTGAGGACTAGATTTCAAAATCCTAACCCTACCATAACCCCACCCCTGCAAACTCCCAGCAATCAGGGCTTCAGATCCTGGAGAGGTGAAATGAGACAGAAAACTGAGCTACTGTGTGAGCTGAACAAGCCCCTTCCCTTCCCCAGGCCCCCATTTTCTCCTCTGTGAAAGGAGCAGCGGATGCTTCAGTCTGTAAGGCCACTGCCAGCTTTGGTTCTGTGACTCTAACTCCAGAAAGCCTGGTTGCACTCAGGAAATATAACTGACCCCAGGGAAGCGGTTGACTTGATACCTCATTCCCCTTGTCTGGCTGTCATTATCTTTATCTACAGTGTATTTACTTACTTGTTCCACTCCGGTATGTACATGAAGTAATTTCAGAATTGCTAACTCATACTCGTGTGAAAAGCAAATTTACTGACTACAGTACAGTCTTATGAACAGTTTTAACTTTGTCCTTAGTCTTATAGTGTCCAGTCAAAATACTGTTTTCCAGAAGTTACTTATATTAGTTCTTTCTTTTGCATCCCCTTCAGTGAGGTTATCTGATTCATTCAGTTAGGTTTATTTCTTAGTTTGTATTCCATTTAGGGTCCCCCCAGCATTGTGGCTGATTTTTAAAAATTTACATACAGTAAAATTCACTTTTTGTCTTGTACAGTTCTACAGGTCTCGACAAAGGCTTAGAGTTGTATATCCACCACCACAGTCATGACATAAACAATTTCATTTCTCCAGAATTTCCTTTGTGCTGCCCCTTTAGAGTCAACTCCTACTCCACTTTTTTTTTCACACTCCCCCGCCCTCCCCAAGATGGCTCCCTCATCTGTCTGCTCATCTTCTTTAGGAAGGACTGGGAACCCAACCCAGGACCTCCTATGCGGGGGCCAAGCATCCAACTCCTTGAGCCACATCTGCCCCCCTACCTACCCGACTTTTCACCCCTGGCCAACACCGAACTACTTTTTATTCCTATAGTTATTCTTTTTCCAGAATTCATATAACTAGAATCATGCAATACGTAGCCTTTTGGGTCTAACTTCTTTCACCTAGAGAATTGCATTCAAGATTCATCCATGTCATTGTGCCAGTCAAGAATTTGTTCTTGTTTAATGCTGACTAGAATTTACCCATTCACCAGCTGAAGAACATCTGGGTTTTCCAGTTTTGCTGCCATCTTAGTTTGCAATAGAACTACCAATGTAAAAACACCAGAAATGGGTTGACTTTTATAAAGACAATTTATTTGGGGTGAAAGCTTATAGTTCCAAGGCTGCAAAAATGTCCAAATCAAAGCATCATCAGAGATGCTTTCTCACCAGAGGTCAGCTACCAGCTAATCCTAGAGTCCTGCCACATGGTGAGGCAAGATTTTCAAGTCTGCAGGGACTCTCTCTACTTTCTCCTGGAGCTCAGCTCTGGGCAATCAGGCCTCTTTCCCTGGGCCTCGTCAGCTTGAACCTCTCAGGGCTTCTCGGTATTTCTGTAGCTGTAGGCAAACCTCGAGTCCTCTCTCTTACATGGCCAGGTCAAAATGGCAGAGCTCCCTTTTCTGTGTGTCTTTCTCTCTGTGTGTTCTCAGTTTATATAAGACCCAGCAAGAGAATAGAAACCTAACCTGGGTCCTGCCTCACTGATGTAGTCCAATCAAAAGCCCTAAAACCATGTAATCAAGTGATCTAATCAAAGGCCCCTTAATTGAATTTAATGCACTCAAAGGGTCCAACACCCACAAGAATGGATTAATTCAATATAATCTTTTCTGGGGTTCATAAAATTCAAACGTTCACAGCTGCTATAAATTTTCAGGTACAGGTTTTTGGGTGAGCATGAGTTTCCATTTCTCTTGAGCAAATACCTAGGAGTGGGACTGAAGGCTCACATGATAAGTACGCGTTTAATTTTATGTGAAACTGCCAAACTGTTTTCCAAAGTGTTTGTACCATTCGCATTCCCATCAGCAAGGTGAGAGTTCCAGTTGTTCCACTATCTGAATAACACTTAGTTTTGTAAGATTAAAAAAAATTTTTAGCCATTCTTACAGGTGTGTAGTTGTATTTCACTGTGGTTTTAATTAATATTTTCCAAATGACTAATGCTGTTGAATATTTTTTCATATGCTTATTTTCCATCCCTATATCTGTTTGGAGAAGTGTTACTCATTTGTCAGTTTTTTTAGTGTTTGTTTTCTTATTGTTGAGTTTTGAGGGTTCTTTATTTATTTAGGATACAAGTCTGTTGTCAAATATGTGATTTGCAAATATTTTCTCCCTTTCTGTTTCTTGTATTTTTAGTCTCCTAACAGTGTCTTTTGCAGAGCAAAATTTTAAAATTTTGATAATACCTAATTTATCTTTTAATTTTTTTATGGATCATGCTCTTGGAATCATACCTAAAAAATTTTTGCCTAAGAAAGTTTACAAAGATTTTCTCCTATGCTTTCTTGTAGAAGTTTCATGGTTTATGTTTTACATATGCTATATATGCAAAATGATCCATGTAATCCATTTTGAATTAATTTTGAGTTAATTTTTGCATAAGGTATGAGGTTTGGATTGAGATTCGTTTGTTTTTGCATATGTTTGTCCAATTGTTCCAGAACTACTTGTCGAAAGGACTAAACTGTGAGGGGACTTTTTAAGCAGTTAGTTGAGGAAAAATACTGAGTTTCTCAGTATTTTGAAATATGGAAACCAGGAAAGCATGTGCAGGGAAGCACATACCATACATACCAAGTAATCCAGCAGCAGCTCAAAACTGGAGGTGATCAAGAGGAGGTAAGTCCCTGAGTACATTTCAGGAGTCTGGAGGAAGGCTTTGGGCTTTCCACAAGTCCTTAAAGTTGGGCAGGTTGCTGAGCCAACCTCAAGCAGATACCATGGGGAAAGGTGAGTCGGGCTGATGTCTGAGTATCCAGAGCAGGGAGGTGCATTTCTCTCCAGGCTTCTGGCCCCTTGGGCCTGCAGGTGGGGTGGATGCTGCAGCCTGGGCTGGAAGCCAGGTTGACTCATCCACCCAGGGGGAGCGGCTAGGGGAAGGGTTGTTTTGTTTGCTCTCGCAGTGAACCCCACTGCAGTAACAGCACCACGGTGTCCCAGCGCTTTGATTGTTCTCTCCCTGGGCTCCTAATGGAGATTGACAGAATCTAGCGTCCCAGGTAATTCTATTGTCAGTTCCGGCAGCCTCCTGTACCTCATTAGACAAAAGCAGAGAGAAATGAGCAAAGAAGGAATGTCAACCCCAGAGCAGAGGGAGCCTATTAGAGTAACCAGTTTCAGGAGATGACAAGGTAGTGAGGAAATTATCTGGGCCTTCCAACCAGCCCCTCTAGGCTCTGGGTGGGACACTGGGACCTCTGTGTCAAAGCCATGCATTAACTACAGCCTCTGTGGACAGCTGCAGGTCCTGTTCATGGAAAGACAGAATGAGGAGAGGCTAAGAAAGACTCTTGGAATGTCCAGCCCTTGGGTTAGAGGGGGAGGGATCTAGTAGGGGTGGCGTGTCTGGGTGGGTTGGGTTTGAGCAGAGGACAGATGCTGTGTCCAGGGTCAGAGCCTCAGCCTTTAGGATTTCACTAAAGGATGGAAGAATTGTAGCAGACCAAGGGAGCTTAGAGGAATCCGTCATCACTACACAACTAGCATCCATGTTCCTAGCCCAGGCCGGGACCACACACAGATTTACAGAGATACACACCTAACACACTCAGCACTCACTATACCACATGGTGTGCAAATATAAACAACACCCACTCATCTAGTCATACCCATTTTAAACACCCAGAACACTAGACCAGACATACACATACAATTACACATACGGACAACACAAGCGGGATCACACGGAACACCCTGGTCTGTAAAGTTTTCGTACGTGACTTGGGGCACCAGCCTCTTTGCCTTCTATTTACATCTTGGATATGTACAGCTCACGCACACATTCACGCCTACCCACCATTCTCACAACACACAGCAGGCTCGCAAACAGCCATGCCACAAACACATCCACACGTCCCAGCCACATTTACCCAAACGCGCGTGAAATCTCCAGACCGGGTGGGGTCGCTCCGATGCCTGCCCTGAGCCACTGTGGACGCCCACGCTCACGGCCTCCCCGGCGGGCTCTCAGCGTGCCGTGCCGGGATCCACACTGACCAGCAGAGCAGGGAGCATTCCCCACCTCCCTCCTGCCATTGACATGCAGCACCTGTCCTGCCTTCCGTTCTTCGCATTAGTTCTGGGTCGAATGCCAGAGTCTGCCTGGCACAGAGCCCAGAGCAGCAGCCCAGAAGCAATTGTCCTGTGGGAATGAGCCTCCAAGAGCCTGGGATGGGTGCATACCCACTTTGGAAGGGCCATCCAGGAAAGAGGCCTCCCGAGGCCACACTCCCCATCCTCAGGGACAGTCTGGAAAGCCAGGGGGTGAGTCAGCACGTGGCAGCCTCTGCCTGTCTGCCTGCCTTCTCCTCACAATTCTGGACATGTGGAAGTTTCAGGGTATTCTAGGCCTTTCCCCAAGTAGAAGAATGAGTGAGGTCTGAAGCAAACACAAGCTTAGAGAATCCAAAGCAGGAGTCTTTTCCATGTGACTCTGCTTGTGCGTCACTTTCACCGCATCGTCTAGAACAAGCCTGGAACAGAAAATCTTGACTGAAGACTATGAGTGAATGTTCATCTCTGAAATGTGATAAACTCCACTTTGTTTGTCTCTCAGGGATATCTGTAAATTATGAGGATAAATGCAAATACAAGGAATTTTTGCTCTTGCCACGACCAGATAGGTCAACCACTTTCTTCCCCAATTCTCTTGTATCTGCCTGACCCATTCCGTGCCTGGTTATCACTATTTAGTTGTCACTAAGGCAGTAATACTAGTTACCATTATTTCAGCATCTTTTTGCTCCAGACACTATACCAAGTACTTCACAAACATTATCTCATTTAATCCTCACAACATCCCTGTTAAATGGATGTCATTATCCTGATTTTATAGTCTGGGAATCTGAGGATTTGAGTGGCTGAGTAGTTTTTCAATATCACAGAGCTAATAAATATTGGAGACAGAATTTGAACTACACTAAGCTTACATTTATAATCACCAGCCAGAGTTCAAATTCTAGTATTATATCTGTTAAATGAACTTATCCTCTGTCTAAGCCTAAACCCCTTTTCTGTCTATATCCATCCCTCAGTCTAAACTGTAAGACAGACTCTAGATGGCAGGAACTACGTTTATTGAATTTATTTCATAGTGCTCAGCATACTTCCAGGAATATGTAACAGGTTACTTTTTTTTTTTTCTAAGAAAGTGAATTTCAAATTATGTCTGGAATCAAGAAACCAAATTCTACCTCTGTCCTTAGAAAAGAACATACATTTCAGAGAGACCTGGGTTTGAACCAATCACCCTCACTTACTAGCAACATAACTTGGCTCTTGACATTGCCTCCCTGTGGCCTCAGTTTCCTCATCTGTAAAATGAAGAACTGAATGTGATGATCTCTTAGTTTCCTTCCAAATGTGACTGTCCAGGAGTCCACTGCTCGCCCTGATGCAGATGCTCCTCTCCTGTGCTCAGGGAGCAGATCCACCCAGAGCCTCCTCACGTGTATCTTCTCTATTGGCCTGCTCTCAAAGAACCACAGAAAGTCGAGGCAAGGAGCGAGCTCCCGCCTCCCACATGGGAGATCCCAGTTCGGCTCCCGGTGCCTCCTGAAGAAACCAAAACAAACAAGCAAAGCAAATGAAAAATCCAACTAGGGGAAGCTGATGTGGCTCACTGGTTGTGTGCCAGCTTCCCACATATAAGGTCCAGGGTTCAAACCTGGCCCCCAGTACCTAAAAAAAATCAGGACCAAAAATTCCTCTCTTTGGAGAGACAAAAATACCCTTCACCAGCTTGCCTGACAAGGCAGCCACCAGGAGCTGCCCAAAGCGACAGTTAATCACCACCAATCACAGTGCTGGACACGCCCTGTGCCCTTAATTAATGAGCCTGTGTTAGAAATACTCCAGGCAGCTGTGAGAGGGAGGGCGGCAGGGCAGTGTGAGCCAAGCCGGTGGGTGGCCAGACTCTCATGGACTGACAAAGCCTCCAGAGACACGTTGAGAGAAGGGGAGGGAGATGGCTTTCACTGATGGGAAGACAGCAGCCAGGCAGGTCACTCTTTGCGTCCATTTCCTGTCATCAGCAGGTGCTTGTCCTGGAGAAGGCGTCAGGAGTCAGGGATAGCAGAGCTGACTCTGACGCCCTGTGTGACTCCAGGCAAGTCACTCATGGCTCTGAGGCTTAAGGTCCCCATCTCTATGCAGCCAGGTTCTTTCAGACCTCTCCACCCTGGGGTATGACCGAAGGAGGGGGATCGCAGTAATGGGTGCAGACTCTCAGGCTCTAGGAGTCCTCAGGAAAATGACCGAAACTTCATTCCTCAAGTGCTTCTTATCTGGCTCAAGCCTTCTTGGGACAAAAGTGGCCACAGCACTCCTCTTCTTCTATGACTTGTGATGTCTTCCCTGGGTCCTCAGTCACTCTCCACTCACTCACCCACTCTCTCCTTTATGAATCTGCTGTAAATTGAAGCCCTGGTCCCAGCAGTGTGCTGGCAAATGTTTACCAGTCAGCTTGGTGGGGCTTAGGGGAGAGGACCTCTGATTTGTAGGGTTTGCCCGTTGCAAAGGTATAAATACTACCACCATGGCTAATTTCAAAATTCCAATGTGGCATCACCAGCGTACAGATCCTGAAGAGCTGCACAGCCGCTCACCATCATACAGCATTTCTACCACGCAGATACATAGACATAAATAACCTCAAGAGCATAGGTAGTCATAAAAGGTAGTAAAATAATTAGGAAGTGATCACTTTTGAATATTTATTACCTTGCTTGCAATATAACTTATTAATTGTAAGTTTATATAATTTACTTCTTAATAATGGCTATGTTTAACAACTGGCTCATAAAATTCCTGAAAAATTCCTGGTCCTCCCCATTCAGACTTGCCCATGCAGGACTGTTCATGTCAAAATTTGTAGACCCTTGCTATGGGAGCCCAGTGAGAAAAATAGGGGCATTTCTTTCTCTGTGCCCATTTTTTCTCCCTTCTTTAACCTACATGCCACGCTCCCCCCCCCCCCCCCATTATATATAACAGCCCCTCCAGGTTTTTCCTCCCTTGAAAGCATGGTATTGAGAAAAATGAGATCAGGGCAGTCGTAATACTTTGCATCTGACGGAACTTTGTCTTTCCTAAGCCCAGATCTCGTAAGGACTCCCGGCCATCCTGTGACGTGAGGTAGGTGAGGCAGTGAAGCTGGGTGACCATGTCACAGTGGGTCAGCCAACTTTCTGTAAAGAGCTAGATAAGTAAATATCTTAGGCCTTGAGGGCCATCGGTCTCTGTTGTACCTACTTGACTCTGCTGTTGTAGGTTGAAAGCAACCATAGACAATAAACAAAGGACAGTAGCTATGTTCCAATAAAACTTGATCTATGGACCCTGAAATTGGAATTTCATGCAATTGTCATGTGTCACAAAATATTATTTTTCTTTTGATTTTATTCCCAGCTATTTAAGGATATAAAAACTTTCTTAACTCTCTGTATAAAAACAGGCCCTGGGCAGGATTTGGCCTGCGGATCATAGTTTAGCCACCTGTGATTTAACAAAAGAGGAAATTAAGCTCCAAGAGGCTAAGTGACTTGTTCCAGTTGAAATAAACTGGTGGAGCTGGGGCTGGCGTGGTTGCTAATCCACTAACTTTCCACTAACCCAACCGGCCTCAGATAGAAGGCACTCCTTTGCTCAGCACACCCTCAGTGAGCCCTGGGGGAATTCTCCACTCTGTGTTCCTCTGTAATCCCCTGGGTCACCTTCCCTTCCCGCGATGTGTATGCCTTCCCTTGCACAAAGTCAAAGAGAAAAGGCTTTCGGACAAAGTATAGTTACAGGCAGTGGTACTGTTGGGGCAGAAAATAAAGACAAGAAATTCATTGTCTTAACAGCTGTTGGTTTTCTGATTCTGTCCTATATTCTCGCAGCTAGCCTTGAATTTCTACAAAGTAGGGCCTGACTATCTGTTCGTTATTCTGTATTTGCAAGAGTCTAGTCTGGGGCTCTTTCGTCACTAATGATTCTGAACTCAGTCACTAATGATTATGCTTCCTTCAGGCCCCGATGGTGTGAGACAAGAGGTAGGTGTGACCTGTATGTGCGACGTATGTTTCCCCCTGTGTTTTATTAAGAAAAAAATTAAACATCCAGAAGAGTTGAAAGAACTGTATAGTGAACACCCATAGGCCCACTGCCAGAGTCTATAATTAACATGTTACCGTGTTTGCTTTATCAACCAGTCCACCTATTCATTCATCAGTCTGGTCTTATCTTTTTGATGCATTCCAGGGTAATCTGCAGACATCAATACACTTAACCTTTAAACATGTCAGCAGCATATCATCATTCAATATTTATTTATGCTTTATTTTATTTTATTTTATTTTTTGACCTGGTAAAATTTTAAGAGAACCTGGAGGTGGCTTCCAGAAAGTATGAGATATTATCTGGGCATTTCTTAATAATAGACTAAACTTTGATCATGTAAATAACTTTGTTGAAGGGAACTCATTAACTCCACCCAGTGGTAGCTGGAGTCATGGAACTAGACAGAGTGGCCTTGAATCCTTGGTCCTCCTCTTTTTTTTTAAAAGGTTTATTTTTTATTTATTCCTCTCCCCTTCCCACCCCCCACCCCCCAATTGTCTGCGCTCTGTGTCCATTTGCTGTGTGTTCTTCTGTGTCCACTTGTATTCTTGTCAGCAGCACTGGGAATCTGTGTCTCTCTGTTGTGTCATCTTGTTGTGTCAGCTCTCCGTGTGGGCGGCGCCATTCCTGGGAAGGCTGCACTTTTTTCTTGCTGGGCGGCTCTCCTTACGGGGTGCACTCCTTGTGTGTGGGGCTACCCCACGCGGGGGAAACCCTTGAGTGGCAGGGCACTGCTTGCGCGCACCAGCACTGCACGTGGACCAGCTCCACGTGGGTTAGGAGGCCCTGGGTTTGAACCTTGGACCTCCCATGTAGTATAGTACGCGGATGCCCTGTCTGTTTGGGCCAAATCCACTTCCCTGCTCCTCCTTTTAATAGCTGTGTGTTCTTAGGCAAGTCGGTTTTTGTTGTTGTTGATGATGATGTTGATGTTTTTTACCTACAGGTATAGGACAATGGGTGGAGACCTTTCCCTAAGTGTTCTCAATTGAATAACCTTCCCAAACATTGGAACCACCTTAGGGAGAGCAAGGTTACTCCAAGCACAGTGGATTGTCCCATCAATTCAGGGGTCGCATCTCAGAGTCATGTTTTTGTTTTTTTGTTTTTTTTTTAAATATTTATTTATTATTATTATTTTTTAATTACATTAAAAAAAATATATGAGGTCCCATTCAACCCCACCGCCCCCGCCCCCCACTCCCCCCACAGCAACACTCTCTCCCATTATCGTGATACATCCATTGCACCTGGTAAGTTCATCTCTGAGCATCACTGCACCCCATAGTCAATGGTCCACATCATAGCCCAGACTCAGAGTCATGTTTAACTGAGAAAATTAACAATCCATCCTTGCAGTGTTCATTCTCACTTTCTTCCAAAAAGTCAACGTCTTGACAGCACCACAGGCTGTGCTGATGGGAAATGGTTGCTAGTTAGAAAGGGAGTTAGGGACAGTAGGGAGGGTCTTTCCACCTTTTGGAGAGGCAGAACTGAAAGTCACTGAGAAAAGTGATGTGGGTCAGGAGCTCCTACCTCTGTCTGTGGGGAGGAAGAGAGCCCAAGGAAGAGGCCAAAGGCATACGGAGGGGGTGGCAAGAGAGGAAAACCGGCATCTGGAATCCCCCAAACTTCCATCCCATCACCAAATGTAGGTTCTCCTACTTCCCCTCATCTCCTGCTTTTTCCTATAGCTTTTCTGCTGGAGAGTAAAAACCAAATGAAGCGTGAAAAAAAAACTCAGCAAAAATAATTACAGGTTACAACAAATCAATTGGAACTGTGTAAATAGCCTTCAGGCAGGTAGCCCATCAGGGTTCTTCAGCTTAACACCTGGCCCTCCCACAGCAGCTCCAGTGTGGGTCCTGGCCTGCGGAGAGCCCTGGAGGTGAGTCCCCACACTGTCCTAACAGCTGTGTGACTTTGGGCAATTGACCCCACTCCTCCAAGCCTCCGTTTTATCCCCTATAAAACGGAGATAATAATTAGACCTACTTAGTAGACCCCATGGGTTGTTGAGACTCTAAGGGGATAACAGATGTGAAAGTGCTCTGGAGGCTGCACGGGGTGAGGCAGAAGGGGCATCATTTTACCTCCTGAATATTTCTTGAGTCCATCCACTTCTCTCCCACCATCTCTCACCTGGACTTTGGTCTCTATCAACTCTAGCCCCACCTCAAATCACTTCTAATTGGCTGCCAGCCAGCATGATCCTCTAACATCCCAAATCTGATCACTTACTCTGGGTTAAGTAATCTCTGAGGACTGGAGGGATCCAAACTAAAGGTACTTTGGATTTAAGAGAAAGGGATAGAGAGAAGCGGACTTGGCCCAGTGGTTAGGGCATCTGTCTACCACATTGGAGGCCTGCGGTTCAAATCCCGGGCCTCCTTGACCTGTATGGAGCTGGCCCATGTGCACTGCTGATGTGCGCAAGGAGTGCCCCCCCATGCAGGGGTGTCCCCCGCATAGGGGAGCCCCACGCGCAAGGAGTGCACCCTATAAGGAGAGCCGCCCAGCGGGAAAGAAAGTGCAGCCTGCCCAGGAATGGCGCCGCCCACAAGGAGAGCTGACACAACAAGATGACGCAACAAAAAGAAACACAGATTCCCATGCCGCTGACAACGACAGAAGCGGACAAAGAAGAACATGCAGCAAATAGACACAGAGAACAGACAACTGAAGGGAGGGGGAAATAAATAAATAAATTTTTAAGAAAGAGAGAGAAAGGGACAGAAGGGATGGGTGGAAACCAGGTTGTACCAGTTCAACAAGTATTCATGAGTGTGCCACCCTAGGTGCCGTGAGATTTATAAGGAGTCTATCAGAGTGTCCTGACCTCGTGTTGCTTCCCAACTCTATAGAGAGGCAGTGCTCTCAAATATGAAACAAATAGAGTACAATCAAATGCAGGGGCATGCGCTTCTAACTGTAAGGTACTGAAGGAGGGGCCCACGTCCACTGTAGAAACCCAGGGAAATTTATAGGGGAAGCTCATGGCAAAGTCCAGGTTTGAAATGGGATTGAGATGAAGAGAGAAGATGGGTCTCTGGACAGGGGTCAGCAGGGTTGAGAATATATGGTGGGGAGAAGGGGCCCAGGCTAGAGTGAGCTGGCTGGACCCTCAGAAGGCTGGCTGGGTGGTGGAGTCAGGTGAAGCAAGACTTCAAACAAAGCCTGGCCTTGGGCAGTGAGATCTAATTTAGTCGAAAAGTGGCTAATCTGATGAATTATTGATTCGCTTAATAGATAATTTCATAGCCCAGAAGTGGAGAAAGCAAGGAAGAAATGACTGCTCTGGACTTAACTCCGACCAGCCCCAAGGAACACTTGTTGGCAATACAGTGACCAGAGCCCTTGTAGAAAGTGACTGTATCAGATTGCCGTGGCTCACAGGTCAGGGTCCCTGAGCATGGGCAGGCATTAACGCCAAGCTTGAGGAGAAGGCATCTGAAAAAGCCCAGCTTTGGACAACAGAGGCCGTTCCTGAGCTCCCAGAAGACTGGAGGCTCTGAACATGGAAATCTGCAATACAGTCTCATAATCCCAAAGTAAAAGGCACCTTCCAGTCCCACCAACACACACACACACACACACACACACACACACGGCTCCTGCGCCCACTCCCAGCATCTGTCATTAGGCATTGAGGCAGTTAATTCTCCTAGACACACCGCTGAGAGCTGAGAGCGCCAGGGGCCTTGTAGAGTTGAAAATGGGATGGCATTGCAAGGCTCATTGCAGAATCCCCTGAGGGAGTTGATAAGGACAGGGATTTCTCCTCCCTCAGCCTCCGCAGGAGGTTCTGTGCCTTTTCACCTCAGTTCCAATCCACCCTGGCAGGCTGGACCCTCGCCGGCCCCTGGTACATGGCTCCCAGCCCTCCCCTGGCTCTGTCCCCAGTCCCTGGCCATGCCCACCCTCTCTGGGTCCCACTTCAGGTCTCTGACCTGAGAAAGGCCTAGAACCCTCGTTGGAGGAAAAGAGGGCAGAGGAACAAGGTGGCTGGGAAGTAGAGTCTAGAGAGAGCCCCAAGCCCGCCACACACACGCCCTTTCCCACCAGCTTTTGACCAGAACAGCTCACAAGGAAGAAGGGATGGAGGTTTCCCGTCTTCCTCACACTATCCTAAGGGGTCTTCTCACCCCTAAAACTCAGCACCTGGAGACAGCAGGCGTTTCAGCGTGGAACGAAGGAGTGAATGTCTGGAATACTTCGTGAGTGTTCACCCTCTGCTGGGCCTTACTTGGGACGCTTGGGGCGTATTAGGCAACCAAAGAGACCAAGAATCCCCACGCTCGCCAAGCTTACGATCCAGTCATGGGCGAAAGGCATTAACAATAAACGCAATAACTTATGTAGTATATTAGAAGGTGATAAGTGTTTTGGGAAAAATATACAGCAGGGTAAGGAGGATGGGAGGGGGCAGCTGCAGTTTAACTGGGGTGTTTGGAGAAGGCTTCATTGAGAAGGTGACATTTAAGCAACACCTTGAACGAGGTGAAGGAGTAGTCACCTTCTGGGGAAAGAACACTGCGGGCAGTGGAAACCGCTGGGGCAAAGGCCCTGCGGCGGATGCATGGCAGTGGGTGGCCATGGCCAGAGGCCCGGGACAGGGCCAGGGTATGTTCTGGGGGCCAGGGCCAGGGGCTGGCGTGGCTGGAGCAGAGTGAGTGCGGCAGATGAGAAGGGAGAGGAGCAGAGGGGGTGGGCAGATGCGTGGACCTCCACTGGAGTGAGTAGCTGAGTTCACGCGTCTGCTCAGCGTTACCTACCATGGGTCTTCCTTGACCACTCTATAAAACAGCAGGACCAGCGCCAGCCCTCTCTAGCCCTTTCCTCTGCTTTACTTTCTGTCTTCTCACCATCGTCTGGCATGCTGTGCGTTTATTTGCTTGTATCACCTGCCTCCCCACAGAGATGAAAGCTTCCTGAAGGCAGGGATTTCCCCTATTGGTTCAGGGCTCCATCCCCAGGTCCTGGCTTGTAGGAGGTGCTGAATTTCACGTGCTCAATTTCAGACTATCGGTGAGTGTGAAAGAGGACAGGAGGCCTTCCTCACCTTGCAAAAACAGCTCTTTATTCCCTAGGCTGAAGGGAGCGCCATCGGACCCTTGCTGATTATTATCATCTTGAGGGGAAGTCCAGAGTGGCATGCCACAGGGCTCTTGCACTGGACTTGACTGGTCGAGGGCAGAGATGGGGTGAGCAATGCCGGCCAAAGCCTCGGTAAGGGCTGTCCTGGGACCTTCTTATAGGCAGGCAGATAATTTTCTTTCACTTGTTCAACAAATACTTAATGGGCACTTGCTCTATGCCAAGCACTGAGTCTTCTGACTTGGGTTGGGTAGAGCAGGAAGGAGGGGCCGTTGGATCGGTGCCGCCCTAGCCCTTTCCAGCTGCCAGGTCAGGCTTCATTGCGCGAGTGGGCGTGGCACGCCAGGTGCCTACCAGCCTGGGAATGTATATCAGGTGGAAGACAACCCAGGAGGTGTGAGAGACCTGGATGCAAATAACTGTGCATCCCTTGTGATAAGTGCTATGACAATGTATTCAGGGGGCCGGAGGGAGGGGGCAGGAAAGCTCTCAGGGAGGACTGACACCAGAGTTGAACTGAAAGTGGAGCGCCACGTCACCTTGTGGTCCGGTGTGAAGTGTCCCCAAATCCTTCTCTTGCTGAAGCCTGGAACGAGGAATCGTTATGTGGGTTAAGCATTGTCTTTTCCCTGTGGCCTAGAAATATTGAATTTATTTCTGGGAAAGTTACTAGCACACCACACGATTCTAAAACCTTACACGAGAGGAGATCAGGTGCAGTGGGGATGGGGGTGGAGGGCTGTGACGGAGAGGAGGGGGTGGAGAGGGGAGGGGCCGTTGTCTCCCGGTCCTCTGCACCCTCCTGCTTCCCGTGGGCTCCACATTTGGGTGTCAGGGCCTGCATGTTGTCTGGGAGATTCTCTCTCATCCTTGAGGGAAAGATTTGATAAACACATTTACTCCAACATGCTGATGAGCTGGGCTCTCCCCACAGCTCCGCTTTCTTCTCTCCCTTATTGCATCCCCGAGGTATTAAAAATCCATCTCCATATGGCCTGATGTGGCTGCCTGAACCTGCTTCTCCCCACCTGCTTCTGGGGCCATCCCATACCTGCTTGCCATTTCTTGGACTCACAGATAGGGCCTGATGAAGAGAGGGTTTCTTTTTTTAAAAATTTTTAATATTTATTTATTTATTGCCCCCTTGTCACTTGCTTGCTGTCTGCTCTCTGTGTCCATTCGTTGTGCGTTCTTCTGTGTCTGCTTGTCTCCCTTTGTTGCGTCATCCTGCTGCACCAGCTCTCCACGGGCAGGGGCCGTCAGCTCTCCATGGGCACGGGCCAGCCTGCCTTCACAAGGAGGCCCTGGGACAGGAACCCAGAGCCTCCCATATGGTAGACGGGAGCCCAACTGATTGAGCCACAACTGCTTCCCAAGATAGGGTTTCTTGATTTTAGCAGGAACTGGACAAAATCTCTCATAACTGTCTTTGTGGACAAGCTAAAGGAATAAGTTGGATGCTAGTATATTAGATGCAGACTTTGTTGTTTAAACAGCCAGAAAGACCATTGATCATTGTCATCCTGAAGGGAAGTCCATAGCGGCATACCGCAGGGCTTTGTCATTGGCCTTGACTTTTTCAATATTTTGATAGTGGCCTGGATAAAGACTAAATGACATAAAGCTTAGAGGAAAAGATAATATACAGATCGACAAAATCAGATATCTAAAGACAGAAGAGACAAACCAGATTGTCTACGGGCTGACCGGGAGACTCTCCCTCTGGTAGCCTGGCAGGATGCTAGATCTATAGAGGCTAATATGCAAACTCCTCACATAACCTGCTTTGGGGAGCAGGCTATTTCTCCTGCCGCAAGATTGTAACCTGGATTGCAAAGCTCAGGATCTACCAAACCAGGAAGGTGAGGTGATCCCTTCCCACTGGCATCGTTAAAAATGAAGGCACAGGGCAACAGAGTCCCTCTCCTGGAGCACACAAGCACACACATGGCACTCTGTGGGATGGCAAGAGCCTGGGAAGACCGTGCCCATCCTGCCTGCCAAGAACTGCTTTGAGTCTGTACTGCATGTCATTTGAGGGGTTTATCCTTGCCCCTGCTCTGCAGATGAGTTAAAACAGCAAGATAAAATATTATATAGGCAAATATACTGCATTTAGGTGAAAGCGATCAGTTCTGTAAACGGGGAGACTTGACTTCACAGCTTGAGATAGGCCCATGAATTCAGTGGACTCAGCAGATCAGGGGAGTGACCTGGTGGCTGAGAAGCCCACGTAGTCTGAGTTGTCATTAGCGGATGCAGCATCCAGACCTCAAGAGAGGATGTTGTGCCCACCTTGCCAGCCCGCCCCTGGACAACTGTCCTTAGTGTGGCCCACTAGGAAGAGGCGGGGCTGCGAGCTATGCCTGATGAGCAGGCAGAGTATTTACCAGGCTAGCGGAGCAGCCAAGAGAGGCAGATTGGAGCAGACTAATTGGCGGGGGCTGACGGATTCTGAGTCAAGTTGGCCGAGGCTCATGTCTGGGATTCTAAAGCAGAAGGGAAGGTCAAGAGAGGCAGGACATAGACCTGGATGACTGAGACGATCTGCTGGAGAAGCTAAAGTGTTCCATCCTGAGGTGGACAGGAGCAGGTGGCTAGGAAGCTAGGTTAATTACTGAGGAGGGAAGCTGATGAGCGCTGACGGAAACGGAGAGTAGGTTGGGGCACTGCAGCTGAGGAACTACTCTGAAAAGCCTGGTTTCTTTGAGGAAGCTCTAGTAATGCTATCTATCTTAGTTTTAAACCTATTTATTCTTCTTTATTGTTGTTATCAAACCAATACATGGGTTTTTTTTTCCCAGTTAGACAGTACCAGTAGGTCTATAACAAAAAATATATATAATCATATGTCCCATTTCTCTCCTTTCTAAATTTTTGCTCCCTAGAAACAACTGCATTCAACTCTTTTCACTCTTTCTTCTGTTCCCTTCACCCTTTTCTTTAAATAGCAGACTTATACACTGCTATTGCTTGTTTTTCCAGTTTCAGGTTTTTTTATTCCTACTATAGAAAATGAGGTATTTGTTCTCTTATGCCATGCTTTCCCCCACTGCTGTCCCCAAAACACAACTGCTTCTCCCCATTCTCCCAATATAGTATTATCAACTTGTGAGTGAAATCAATGTTCAGTGTTTATGATATGACCATGAAAATGTAATTCAATGTTGAGCTAGGGGATTCAATACAATTATTTTATTATTTTGGACAGCTTTATGCTTCACCTAGAGTTAATAGTTGCCTCATTTTTTGTTTGCTTGCTTACTTGACTAGGTTTCCAAGTACCTATCATAAATCCATTCTTGAGCTCCCTGACAGAACAATAAGAGTCACCTCAGTATGTGCAAACATATCGAACAGTTTACGCGTTTCTTTGTTTTCCCTTTTTGTTTTTCTTATTGTTGAGTTGTAGGATTTCTTTATACATTCTGGTTATTAAACCCTAACCAGAAATGTAGTTTCCAAATATTTTCTTCCATTCGAGTAGGTTGTTTTTTAACTTTCTTGACAAAGTTCTCTGATGCACAAAAGTTTTTAATTTTCAGGAGGTACCATTTATCTATTTTTTCTTTTGTTCTTTGTGCTTTGGGTGTAAAGTCTAAGAAATCATTGCCTACCACAAGATCTTGAAGATGCTTACCTACATTTTCTTCTAGGACTTTAATAGTTCTGGTTCTTACATTTCAGTCTCTGATACATTTTGAGTTGATTTTTGTATATGTTGTGAGATACAGGTTGTATTAGTCAGCCAAAGGGGTGCTGATGTAAAATACCAGAAATCTGTTGGCTTTTATAAAGGGTATTTATTTGGGGTAGAAGCCCACAGTTACCAGGTCATAAAGCATGAGTTACTTCCCTCACCAAAGTCTGTTGCCACATGTTGGAGCAAGATGCCTGGGTTCCTGTCTTCCAGGGGGTCATTTCTCTCTGGGTTCAGTGCCTCCACTCTCTCCACAGGGCCAGCTATAGGCTGTCAGGCAAAAGGGTCATCTCTCTTCCCAGGGCCTCTGCTGTGTCCAGTTGAGCCTTCTCTCCTTCCTCCTGTGTCTGTTTCTCTATGCGTTTACTTCCCAGCTCCAGAATCAAAACTCCAACTTCCCTTCTCTGCAGTGCAGTTTCTCAATGTCCTACTGACATGGCCCAGTCAAAGCCTTAAACATTATTTAATCAAGTAAAAGTGAAACCTTTGAATCCAATATATAATCTAATATGCCCAGGGGAACAAACCAGTTTACAAACATAATCTAATATCTATCTTTGGAATTCATAAACAATATCAAACTGCTACAGGGGTCCTCTTTCATTCTTTTGCAGATGGATATCCAGTTCTCCCAGCACCATTTGTTGAAAAGATTATTCTTTCCCCGTTAAGTGGACTTGGCACCCTTGCTCCTAGGTGCCTATCCTTGGTCTATATGTCTATCCTAATGCCAGCACCATGCTGTTTTGATTACTGTGGCTTTGTAACAAGTTTTAAGATCAGGAAGTGTGAGTCCTTCAACTTCATTCTTCTTTTTCAAGATAGCTTTGGCTATTTGGAGCCCTTTAGGTTTCCATATAAATTTGATGATTGGCTTTTCCATTTTTGCAAACAAGGTTGTTGGAATTTTTATTGGAATTGCATTGAATCTATAAATTTGAGTAATATTGACATTTTAATGATATTTAAACTTCCAGTCCATGAATGTGGAATATCCTTCCATTTATTTAAGTCTTCTTTAATTTCTTTTAGCAGTGATTTACAGTTTTCTGTGTATATATCCTTTACATCCTTGGTTAGATTTATTTTTAAATAGTTGATTCTTTTAGGTGCTATTATAAATGGAATTTCCCCCTTGATTTCCTCTTGACACTGTTCATTGCTTGTGTATAGAAACACTACTGATTTTCAGGTGGTGATCTTGTATCCCACCAATTTGTTGAATTTGTTTACTAGCTCTAGGGGCTTTGTTGTGGATTTTTCAGGATTTCCTGCATATCAGAACATATCACTGGCACATAGGGAAAGTTTTACTTCTTCTTTTCTAAGCTGGATGTCTTTTATTTATTTTTATTTCCTAATTGCTCTGGCAAGAACTTCCAATATAATGTTGAATAACAGTGGTGGCAGTGGGCATCCTTGTCTTGTTTCTGATCTTAAAGAGAAAGCTTTTGGTCCTTCACCATTAACTGTGATGTTAGCTACAGGTATTTCAATTATGTCCCTTATCATATTGAGGAAGTTGCCTTCTATTCCTAGTGTTCTAAGTGTTTTTATCAGGAAATGGTGCTGTCTTTTGTCAAATTCCTTTTCTGAATTGATTGATATGATGGTGTTTCTTCTCCTTCATTCTGCTAATGTGTTGTGTTACATTAATTTATTTTCTTATGCTGAACCAATATAATAAAAGTGGGACCATTCACTATTTGTCTTTTTGAGTCTGGCTTATTTCATTTCACATGAATTCTTCAAGGTTCATCCATCTTGTAGCATGCATCAGCACTTCGTTCTTTTTATGGCCAGTTAATATTCCATTGTATGTGTATACCACATTTTGTTTGCCCATTCATCTGCTGATGGACACTTATGTTGTTTCTACCATTTGGCTATTATAATAAGTTTGCTATGACCATGGGTATAAAAATATCTTTTGAGTCTCTGTTTTCAATTCTTTTGGGCAATTCCCAGAAGTAGAATTGCTGGTCACATGGTAATTCTATGCTTAACTTTTTGTGGAAGTGGAACCACCCACCTGTTTTCTACGGTGTCAGCACCATTTTACATTTCTACCAACAATGTACAAGGGTTCCTGTTTCTCTGTATCTGTACCAATACTTCTTATTTTCTGTTTTTTAAGTGATAGCCATCCTAATGGGTATGAAGTAGTATCTTATTGTGGTTTTAATTTACACTTCCCTAATGGCCAATGATTTGTGCATCTTTATGTGTGCTTATTAATAATTTGTATATCTTCTTTGGGGAAATGTCTATTTAAGTTCTTTGCCCATTTTTAAATTGGGCTGTTTGTCCTTTAATTGTTAATTTTAGGAGTTCTTTTTATCTTCTGGATATTAAACCTTTATCAGATATATGGCTTCCAAATATTTTCTCCTATTCTGTTATTTTTCTATTTGCTTTCTTGATCTTTTCATATACACAAATATTTTTTAATTTTAATGAAATCCAAATGATCTGTTTTTCCTTTTGCAGCTCATGCTTTTTGTATAAAAGCTAAGAATCCATTGTCTAATGTAATGTCCTGAAGATCTTTTTCCATGTTTTCTTCTAAGAGATTTATAGGTTTAGGTCTTATATTTAGGTCATGGATCCATTTTGAGTTAATTTTTGTTTGCTATGGTACTTTCTTTTGCATGTGCATGTCCAATTTTGCAGTATCCTTTGTTGAGGTGACTAATCTCCCCCCTTGAATAGACTTGGCATCTGTGTCCAAAATTAATAGGCCATAGATGAGATCTAAAATTTGAATTCTATTCCATTGGTTTAAATATCTGTTCATGTGCTAGTACCACATCGTTTTGATTACTGTAGATTTGTAATAAGTTTTTAGTTTTGGCATTAAGAAGTGTGAGTCATTCATCTTGGTTCTTCTGTTTCAAGAAGGTGTTGGCTAATCAGGTTCCCTTGCCCTTCCATATGAATTTGATGATAGGCTTTTCCATTTTGCAGAGAAAGCTGTTGGAAATTCGATAGGGATTTTATTGAATCGGTATATCACTTTGAGTAGTATTGACATCTTTTTTTTTTTTTTTTTAAAGATTTATTTTATTTATTTAATTCCCCCCCTCCCCTGGTTGTCTGTTCTTGGTGTCTGTTTGCTGCGTCTTGTTTCTTTGTCTGCTTCTGTTGTCGTCAGCGGCACGGAAAGTGTGGGCGGCGCCATTCCTGGGCAGGCTGCTCTTTCTTTTCACGCTGGGCGGCTTTCCTCACGGGGCGCACTCCTTGTGCGTGGGGCTACCCCACGCGGGGGACACCCTTGCGTGGCACAGCACTCCTTGCGCGCATCAGCGCTGCGCATGGCCAGCTCCACACGGTCAAGGAGGCCCGGGGTTTGAACCGCGGACCTCCCATATGGTAGACGGACGCCCTAACCACTGGGCCAAAGTCCGTTTCCCAGTATTGGCATCTTAATGATATTGTCTTTCAAACCAGAGGATATCTTTCCATTTATTTAGGTCTTGATTAATTTTTTCAGCATTGTTTTGTAGTTTTCTGTGTACAAACATTTTAGATCCTTGGTTAAATTTATCCCTGGATATTTTATTCTTTTAGTTGCTATTGTGAATGGAATTATTTTTTCCTTGAGATAATAATTTTATTTAGGAACTGTTTAAAGTAGGAAAAAAAAAAAACCTTGACAAGAAAGACCAGGGGGAAGTAGCTGTGGCTCAAGCAGCTGAGCCCCCATTTACCGTATGGAGGACCCAGGTTCGATTCCAGCGACCAGCTGTTAAAAGAAAGTAAAAAGTCATCCTAGATCTGCACTTGCCATGCAGAGAGACACAGGCCCCCGTGTAGCAAAGAGAGGTGCCAAAAAGACAGTTACACAACCAGATAGGGAAAAAAGAAAAAGGAAAAAAAAAAGAAGACCAGGTGGAAAATGGGTTCCCAATAAAATGGAATTTTAGGGCAACAAAAGTCTAAAAAGCCGCAAGAGAGAAATAGCACCAGTGTCATTTGAACAATGGCTAGTTACTTGCATTTTTTTGGCATTGTGAATCACTTGATCTGGGTTTTCCTCTGAATTCCACACAGAGCATGCACTACACAACAATTTTATCTTAAAATACCTGCTTGCTATGCACATTTCAGGACAAGCTGCTACCAGAAACGAATCAATACAAATACATCAGAGGCTGAACAATCTCAGTAGTGGGTGACACACATTTTGCAAGATTCTGTGCAACATAGGGACTTGTGAACAGACTGTGGGCAAAAACAAATGAAGGAAAGTTAAGGAATGAAATATTTTAAATATTAATAAATCAGTCATGGTACTATATTTTCTGCAAAAGAAAATTTAACATTTAGTAATACACTAATAAATTTATATCCAGAGATTAGTGCACTGGCAAAGCATTCCAATAGCAGTAAAGAGGTATGGACAGCAGGTGCTGAAAACACCCCAAGCTTGCAGGTCCACGGCAATGATGGCATTCCCTGATCCCTCCCTTTGCCAGAGCTCCAGAAAGAACACGCAGTGTGATTGCCTGTTGCTGTATTTCCACTCTAAGCAGCAAACTTTAAGGAGTCAAAGAGGAGTCCCCAGTGGAAAAGGGGAGCGGAGACAAGAAACATGCTAAATGTAAACTTGAAAGACAGTGAAATGGGGCACAACCCTTATTCAAATCCCAGAGATGTGGACACATCCCCCAAAGTAGCTGTTACTTTAAAAAACTGGACATGCTTCATTTCCCCCCCAAAAACCCCACAATACACAGAAATTTGGTGAATAACTGGAAACCTGTCAGAGAAATGCTCAATGAAACTCAAACTCTTTCACTCAAATATCTCAGGCTTAAAACACACCCTGTATTATACATCCAGGCAACAATGCCTCTTGCTTTTTAGCAGGGATGCAATTGGTATGTGACTCCAAATGGTTTTACAGAGCAACTTTCCTTTTGGGAAGGCAGCCCTTTAAATCCCTGTGAACAGCAGGTTCCAAAAGTTTCAAGGTCTGGCCCTTCCATCCTAAACACAATGTCAAACTCATAAAATCTGTCATGTTACATTTTATATTCTGAATTATGGAAGCATATCTTAAATACTCTTAAGGCATTTATTTATTAAAACGTTCTTTGCCAAGATTGCACATTACCTTAAAATTCAATTCAGTCTTTCCATTTCTCTACTGAGGTCTCCATTTCAATGTGTTACATAAAAACACCTTCTCCAGCAATCACGGTTTCCAGCAACCACACGGTGAGCCCCGTGGTCAGCCTCTTTATTTCCTAGGTGATGCAAAGCAAAAGCTCCTAACTCATACTTAATGGAAAAGGAGTGAAACTTCTGCAAAGTGCACATTCTAAGAGGTACTTTTTGCTTATGAAAAGAAACCAGTGAGTCCTCTAAGAATAATAAAAGGGAGTATTTAATAGTTAAGTACATGATTTGGAGTAAGGAATTAGGATGTGGCTCTGCTGGTACAGGTTGTTAATACACTTCTTGTTCCTCTTGGGGACCCTTACATCAGGTATCACAAAGCCCTCGTCTGTGGCATAGAGAATACCCACAATCCTCTGCAATATAGGGTCATTTCCCCCAGTCTCCCGGCAAATCAAATTTTTAAAAATGTTTTTGTGTTGCAGGGTAGGTTTTTTTTTCGTTTTTTAAATTTTATTTTTCTCTTCCCTGCCCCCCACCCCAGTTGTCTGCTCTCTGTGTCCATTCGCTGTGTGTTCTTCTGTGACTGCTTCTATCCTTATCGGTGGTACCAGGAATCTGTGTTTCTTTTTGTTGCGTCATCTTGTTGCATCAGCTCTCCATGTGTGTGGCGCCATTCTTGGACAGGCTGCACTTTCTTTCATACTGGGCGGCTCTCCTTAGGGGCGCACTCCTTGTGCGTTGGGCTCCCCTAACAGGGAACACCCCTGTGTAGCAGGGCACTCCTTGCGCACATCAGCACTGCGCATGGGCCAGCTCCACACGGGTCAAGGAGGCCCAGGGTTTGAACCGCAGACCTCCCATGTGGTAGGCGGACGCCCTATCCATTGGGCCAAGTCCGCTTCCCCAAATCAATTTAATGTTCCTCATTTTCCCAAGGTAGAAATCTCTTTCCTTTTCCAGGTCTGGGATGGTCTGATGTTGGAATTTTGAAGTTGCAGTTTGATGCTGAAGCCTTAAGTTGGAAGAGAGGAACCCTAAGCCTGGAAAGAAGCAAGCCCTGGGAAGAGAGGAACGCAGGAAACCTGAACCCTCGCAGACGTCAGCAGCCATCTTGCTCCAATGCATGAAAATAGACTTTGGTGAGGGAAGTAACTTATGCTTATGACCTGGTACCTGTAAGCTCCTACCCCAAATAAATACCCCTTATAAAAACCAACCAATTTCTGGTATTTTGCATCAGCACCTCTTTGGCTGACTAATACTCCTTTTTTTTTCTCTACCTATTGTCACTCTGGGGTTGCCAGCTTCTACAGCACACAATCTGCCAATAAGGCAAAAAGAAAACCCAGGGATCTCACCACTGTGTCATTCCCCAGGTGTCAAGGTCTCAGCCTGTCTGCCTTTTTACTCTACCTTTCAGAGATTTATGTATGTTTCATATATAACATTCAGTGTTTTTAGTTGTACTTAGTAGAAAGAATAAAGTATATCTACTCCACCTTCCCAGAAGCAGAAGTCCCAATTACATGATTTTTTTCCATTTCACACATGAGGAAATAGACTCAATTATGTATGCCCCAAATCACAGAATTCAGAGCAGAATATGACTACCACAGAGCTGCTCCTGTAGCTAGTAACAAGGGCACCTCCTACACTGGGGGGGCCAGAACCTATAAGAACCAGCAGGGGGGACCCCACCCATTCACAGGACGTGGTGTGCCCCAAGTCACACAGCTGGGAAGTGGCAGATCTGGAAGGCACTCTCACATTTGTCTGATTCTACAATTGCTATTTTCTCCTGTGCCACACAGGCCCTGGGGCCAAGGTCCAAATAGAAGAGCAGTCACATGAGATAAGATGAGACTTGCTTCTGATGATTCAGAGGGTAGAACTGTCCAATCAGAGAATAGAAACCATCCATCATAGATGGAGTCAAAGAGGGTCTCTACAGGTTTGGTTCATGGACTGCCTGCAGAAGACTGTTAAACATGTGTATTAAGAATGCATATATCTTGGCCCTACCGTAGACCCACCACTCCGAAATCTCCAGGTGATTTGTGGGTATGCGTGTCCCCTGAAGATTGTTAACCACTGCTGTAGAGAAAAGAGGGCAGAAACACATGTTCTTTTTGACCTCTTCAAACTGAGACCCAATGATTCTCTTGAGGCAACTGCCCAGTCACCCACGCCAGTGACTGCCCATGCTGCTTGCTTAATTTCTGGTAAAACTAGCCTTGTGAGCAAGACCAGCCCTGTCCTGGCTTATGGGAACACATCGTCAGCCTCGGGTATTAGGGAGCATCCTCCAGGGGAAGGAAGATTTGTGGGGAGAGGGGAAGAGGGAGGGGCTTTAGTAAGAAGCAGCAGACAGAAGAAGACTAATGGGATTAATACTTGAGATTCATTAGCCAAGGATTCTGGAATCTTTCCAGCCCTCTCCAGCAAATGGCCCAAACTGCCCTCGTAATAGCATTAAGTGAAATTACAAATCAGTCGCTGGCTGATCAATCTCCTTGGGGTTTCTGCAGACATTGTGCTATGGGGGTAGGGACAATCCCGGCTGCTGCTGCTGCTCCTTCTCTGCCAGCATCTGCAGCACTTGGCCTTTCGGCCAGTTGTCCTTCTACCCTGGTCTGGAAAGAAGGAGCCAAAAGCTTATTCCTCACCCATTCCCCAAACCTGCCCCTATAGCCTAAAAGGGGAGCCAGACAGAGGCAAAATGCTCTGTCCCAGAAATTGACAAGGCCACAAAATTTAGGTGTCCTGACAGATGCATCTGGAATGGTACCAGCAAGGACTTTCTTCTTTCCAACATAGCCTAGGTTCCTCGGAAATCCTAGGGGCCCCAGGGAGACAAGAGGGATACCTCTCCATTGGGCGCCACTTCTATCAAGGCCAGGCCCTGGGGCAGGGAACCCACTATGAGGGCAATCTGGGACTTAGAGGCTCACAGTTTGGTAGTGAATCATTCCCCATAGCTGTTTTTGCTGTCTGTTCAGTCACCGTGTGATCTTCGGTATCTGTTTCTCTTTTTGTCTTCTCTTCTCATCTTTCTCCTCTAGGATTTACTGGGATTCAATCCTGGGGACCTCTCATGTGGAGAGAGGTTCCCTGTCCATTGCTCCATCTCAGTTGCTGGTCTCTGCTGGGCTTCACCTTGATTGTTCCCTTTGTCTCTCTTTTGTTGCGTCATCATCTTGCTGCGTGACTCACTTGTGCGGGCCCTGGTTCACTGCACAGGCACTCGGCTTACCACACGGGCACTCACGTGGGCACTTGGCTCACCCCTCAGACACTCACACCGGCACTTGACTCACCACACGGGCATTTGGCTCACCACGCAGGCATTGGCTCACCACGCAGGCATGCTTTCTCTTCTTCTTTTTCACCAGGAAGCTCCAGGGATCGAACCTGGGTCCTCCTGCATGGTAGGCAGAGGCCTTATCACTTGAGCCACCCTCCCCCCCCCATAGCTTTTGACTCTGCCTGTAGCAGTTCGATATGGTTATGAATTCCAAAAATAGATATTGGACTATGTTTGTAATCTGATCCATACCTGGGCCTGATTAAGTTATGATTAGAGCTTTAATTGGGCCACATCATTAGGGCATTGAGTACCTGCCCCTTGGTGGGTAGAGATTCACAGATAAGAGGCATGGCAAAGGACAGAGTTGCGGGTTTCTGATGTTGGAGTTTTGATGCTGGAGTTTAATGCTGAAGTCTTAAGCTGGAGCCCCAGGGAGAGAGACAGAACCATTCTCTTGATAGTCTATAGCTGACCTTGTGGAGGAAACAGAGATGCTGAGCCCAGAGGAACCCAGAAAGCCAGAACTCTCGCAGACATCGGCAGCCATCTTGCTCCAACACGTGGAAATAGACTTTGGTGAAGGAAGTAACTTATGCTTTATGGCCTGGTACCTGTAAGTTCCTACCCCAAATAAATACCCTTCATAAGCCCAGCAGATTTCTGGTGTTTTGCATCAGCACCTCTTTGGCTGACTAACACACTGACTAATGGAGAGTTCTTGGGCTCTCCCAGCAGATGTCCTGCTGCCTGGTCAGATCCCTTGGCTCATGTTGTCCATTGCCTTGGCTGGCTGATGGGGTTTAATGGTGACCTATCATCTTTAATCTCCTCTCCAGTACGAGCCATGATGACCTCATCGCCCACGCCCTTCCTTTCTTCTAGAAGAAATGGAGAAGTTTAAGCATTGGCTGTTCCTCTGGAGTGGCTGTGTTCCCAGAGAACCAGAGCTGGGGTGCCAATCACTGGCCATGGCTTTCCACCTGCTAGGTAAGTCCCTTTTCTTTAAATTCTTTTTCAAAGATTAAAAAAAAAAATTTCTCTCCCCTACCTCCCCCCCTCCCAGTAGTCTGCTCTCTGTGTCCATTCACTGCGTGTTCTTCTGTGACTGCTTCTATCCTTATCAGTGGTGCCGGGAATCTGTGTTTCTTTTTGTTGGATCATCTTGCTGCATCAGCTCTCCTTGTGTGTGGCACCATTCCTGGGCAGGCTGCGCTTTCTTTCGCGCTGGAGGGGGGGGCTCTCCTTACGGGGTGCACTCCTTGTGCGTGGGGCTCCCCTACATGGGGACTCCCCTGCATGGCAGGGCACTCCTTGAGCGTGGGGCTCCCCTACGCGGGGACACCCCTGCGTGGCACTGCCAGGTAAGTCTTTGCCCCTCACTGAGACCGGCCAGCCACACAGTCAGCAACAGAGTGGGCCCAAAGCAATTTCCTCGTGACATTTTCAAGTGGCAGGTTGAGGACGGGGGCTGGAGCATAGGATTTAGCACATTGTACATTTCTCTGGGTTCTCTGAGGGTCCAGGGACATCCAAACTCCACAGCCAGCCAGCCCCCAAAGGTGGGGTTGTGTGGTGGGCACATGTGTGCATGTGCAGGGCTGGCTGAGGCACCCAGAGACTTCTTTGCATGCAAGAGTAAACATGTGGATACACACAGGTGTTTCTAGGAGCCCAGTGATCTTTGTTACATCAAAATGAGAAATCAATTCTGGTAATTAGCTAGTTTCCTCTATTCTAATATGCCATTGATTATAGGACACACCACTGATTTAAAAGCTACTTCAAAAAAAGAGAAAGAAACTTTACACTATTTTTTTTTTTTTTAGAAATTGTGGGTTTACAGAGCAATTATGCATAAAATACACAATATCCATATATCACCTTTTTAACACCTTGCATTGGTATGGTACATTTGTTGCAATTAAAGAAAGAACATTTTTATAATTGTATTATTAACTATAGTCCATAGTTTAACATAGGGTTCACTGTTTGTGTTGTGCAGTTCCATGGATTTTGTTCCTTTAATTTTTATTCTAGTAACATAAATTCAACCTAAAAATTTCCCTTTAAACCACATTCAAATATACAATGCAGGGCTGTTAATTACATTCACTATGTTGTGCTGTCACTACCATCCATTACCAAAACTTCTCCATTGTCCCAAATAGAAACTCTGGATATTTAAAAGCCCAGGCCCATTCCATCTCCTGGTAACCTATATTACATTCTGACCCTATGAGTTTGCTTATACTAATTATTTCATATCAGTGAGATTATACAATATTTGTTCTTTTATGTTTGGCTTATTTCTTGAAACATAATGTTTCAAGATTCATTCATTCTGTTGCACATATCAGAACTTCATTTCCTTAAAAAGCTGAATAATACTCCACTGTGTGCCTATAATACATTTTTAAAAGATTTATTTTATTTGTTTTGTTTCTTTCTCCCCATCCTCTTGTTGTTTGCATTCACTGTGTTTTTAGGAGGCACTGGGAACTGAACTCGGGACCTCCAATGTGGGAGGGAGGCATCTAATTGCTTGAGCCACCTCTGTTCCCTGCTTTGTTGTATCTCTCATTATGTTTTTTCTTCTAGTGTCTCTTGTTGCATCATCTTGTTGCGTCAGCTTGCCATGCCTGCCCATCGCATCAGCTCGCTGTCTTGCTTGTTTTCTTTGGGAGGCACCGGAAACCTCTGCTCCCTGCTTTTTTGTATCTCTCATGTTTTTCTTCTTGTGTCTTCTTCCTGTGTCATCTTGTTGTGTCAGCGTGCCATGCCTGCCCATTATGCCAGCTTGCTGTCTTCCTTAGGAGGCACTGGCAACTAAACCACGGACCTCCCATGTGGTAGGTGGGAGCTCAGTTGCCTGAGCCACATTCACTACCCTATATTTTGTTTATGCATTCATCAGCTGATGGACTTTTGCATTGCTTCCATCTTTTGGCAACTGTGAATAAGGCTGCCATGAACAATGGGATATACCTAGAAGTGGGATTGCCAGGTTATGTGGTAATTCTATACTTAACTTTCTGGGGCACAGCCAAACTGTCTCTATAGCAGCTGCATTTTTTACATTCCCACCAGCAATGATTGAGTGTTCTTATTTCTCTGCATCCTCTCCAATACTTGTAATTTTCCATTTATTTAATAGTGGCCATTCTTTTTTTCTTAGAGAAGTGTGTTTACAAAACGATTATGCATACCATACAGGATTCCCACATATAGCCTTACCACCAGCTCCTTACATTGTTGTGACACACTTGTTACTAATGATGAAAGAACAATGTCATAACATAGTTCATTGCTTACACTTGGTGTATTTTACGCACAAACCATCCTAGACTACCCCTTCTAGCCACAATCATATTTATAAGGCAGCAGTGTTATTTACACTCACTGTAATGTGCTATCATCAACTCTATCCATGTCCACACATTTACAACCTACCTTAGTAAACATTCTATGTTCATTCAGCATCAGTTCCCCTTCTCCACCCAGATTCTAGCTCCTAGTAACCTATACTCTGTAGTTTAACTCCATTTTACTCGTATTTAGTTCATATGAGTGAGACCATACACTGCATGTCCTTTTGTGTCTGGCTTATTTCATTCAGCCTAATGTCCTCAGGTTCATCCATGTTAGCACATGTATCCCAACTTCTTAGAGCTAAATAGTATTCCATTGCATGTATGTACCACGTTTTGTTTATCCATTCATCAGTTGAGGGAAACTTGGATTGTTTCCATCTTTTAGCAATTGCAAATAATGCCACTATGAACATTGGTGTGCAATGTCTGTTCATGTCCTAACTTTCACCTCTTCTGAATATATTCCTAGTAGTGGGATTGCTGGATCACATGGATGATCTATATTTAGCTTCCTGAGGAACTGCCAAACTGTCTTCTACAGAGGATGCACCATTCTACATTCCCACCAATAGTGGAGGAGTGTTCCTATTTCTGCACATCCTCTCCAGACTTTTGGTTTTCCTTTTTTTTTTTTTTTTTAAGTAATGGTCATTCTGTAAGACGTGAAATGATGTCTCATTGTAGTTTTGATCTGCGTTTCCCTAACAGCTAGTGATGCTGAGCATTTTTTCATTGTAGCCATTCTTGTGGGTATGAGATGGTATCTTATTGTGATTTTGATTTGCATTTCCTTAATGGCGAATGATGTTTAGCATCTTTTCATGTGCTTTTTGGCCATTTGTATATCTTTGGAGAAATGTCTGTTCAAGTCCTTCACCCATTTAAAAAATTGGGTTGTCTTTTTGTTGTTGAGTTGTAGCACTTCTTTATATATTCTGGTTATTAAACCCATGTTGGATATGTGGTTTCAGATATTTTTCTCCCATTTGGTAGTTGTTCTACTTTCATGATTAAGTCCTCTGAGGCACAAAACTTTTAATATTCAGAAGGTCCATTTATCTTTTTTTTTTCTTTTGTTGCTTGTGCTTTGGGTGTAAAGAGTAAGAAATCAGGAAACGGACTTTGACCCAGTGGTTAGGGCATCCGGCTACCACATGGGAGGTCCACGGTTCAAACCCCGGGCCTCCTTGACCCGTGTGCAGCTGGCCCATGCGCAGTGCTGATGCGCGCAAGGAGTGCCCTGCCATGCAGGGGTGTCCCCCGCTTAGGGGTGTCCCCCGCGTAAGGGAGCCCCACGTGCAAGGAGTGCACCCGGAAGGAGAGCTGCCCAGCGCGAAAGAAAGAGCAGCCTGCCCAGGAAGGGCGCCGCCCACACTTCCCGTGCCGCTGACAACAACAGAAGCAGACAAAGAAACAAGACGCAGCAAATAGACACAGAGAACAGACAACCAGGGGAGGGGAGGGGAATTAAATAAATAAAAAATAAATCTTAAAAAAAAAAAAAAAAAAAAAGAGTAAGAAATCATTGCCTAAAACTAGGTCCTGAAGATTCTTCCCAACTTTTTCTTCTTGGAATTTTATAATTCCCTGGCTCTCATATTAGGTCTTTGATCCATTTTGAGTTGATTTTTGTATATGATATGAGGCAGGGGTTCACCCTTGTTCTTTTGTAAATGGAGATCCAGTTTTCCTAGCACCATTTGTTGAAGAGACTATTCTTTCCAAATTGAGTGGACTTTGCCTCTTGTCCAAAATCAGTTGGCCATAAATGTGAAGTTTGAGTTCTGAGCTCTCAGTTTGATTCCAGTGGTCTATATGTCTGTCCTTGTGCCAGTGTCATGCTGTTTAGATTTCTGTGGGCTTGTAATAAGCATTAAGATTGGGAAATGTGAGTCTTCCAACTTTGTTCTTCTTTTTCAAGATGGCTTTGATTTTTCTGGGCCTTTTACCCTTCCGCATAAATTTGATGATTGGCTTTTACATTTCTTCAAAGAAGTCTGTTTAAAAATTTTTTCTAAGATTTATTTTATTTTTCTTTATTTTACTCCTACCCCTTTCCCCAGACTGTTCTCTTGTCTGTCTGCTCACTGTTTACTCAACTTCTCCAGGAAGCATGGAAACTGAACCCAGCATCTCCCATATGATGGATGAGTGTCCAATGGACTGAGCCACATCCACTCCCCATTTGCTGCAAAAGGCAGCTTCTAGCTCACTGTGGCGGAGGGCGGCATCTTGCTCATTGCAGTGGGAGGTGGCGTCTGCTTGTCTTCTTTTTGGAGGCACTGGGACCTGAGCCTGGGACTTCCCATGTGGTAGGCAAGAACCCAAGTGGTTGAGCCACATCCACTTCCCGACTGTTAAAATTTTGATTGGGAGTACATTGAATCTGTATGTTTCTTTGACTAGAATTGACATCTTAACGATATTTGGTCTTCTAATCCTGAATATAAAATGTTTTTCCATTTATTTAGGTCCTTTTTAATTTCTTTTAGCAATGTTTTGTAGTTTTCTGTGTATAAGTCCTTTACATTCTTGGTTAGATTTAATCCTAAATAATTGATTCTTTTAGTTGCTATTGTAAATGGTAAATCAGTTTTCCTCTTCAGAGCATTCATTGCTTGTGTATAGAAACACTACTGATTTTCAAGTATTTACCTTGTTCCCAGCCATTTTGCTGAATTTATTTAGTAGTTCCAGGAGCTTTGTTGTGAAATTTTCAGGATTTTCTGTATCATGTCATCTGCAAATAGGTAAAGTTGCACTTTTTCCTTTCCAATTTGGATGACTTTTATTTCTTTTTCTTGCCTGATTTTTCTGGCAAGAACTTCTAGTACAATGTTGAATAAAAATGGTGACAGTGGACATCCAGGAAGTCATGCTGGATTTTGTCGAATGCCTTTGCTGATTCAATTGAGATGATCATCTGGGTTTCCCCCTTTCATTCTGCTAATGTGATGCATTATGTTAATTAATTTTCTTTTGTTGAACCACCCTTGCTACCTGGGATAAATCCCATGTGATCATGGCATATAAATCTTTTGTGTTCTGTTGGATTTGGCTTGCTAGTATTTTGCTGAGGATTTTTGCACGTAATCATAAGAGCTATTAGCCTATAATTTTCTTTTCTTGTGGTATCTTTATCATGCGTTGGTGTGACAGTGATCTCGGCCTTGTAGAATGAATTAGGGCATGTTCCTTCCTCTTCCATTTTTTCAAAGACTTTGAGCAGAACTCGTGTTAATTCTTCTTGGAATGTTTGGTAAAATTCCCCTGTGAAGCCATGTGGCCCTGGGCTTCTCTTTCTTGGGAGGTGTTTGATTACTGATTCAATTTCTTTACTAGTAATTGGCTTGTTGAGAGCTCTTATTTCTTCTTGTGTCAGTGTAGTTAGTTTGTGACTTTCTAGGAATTTTTCCCTTTCATAAAGGTTATCTAACTTGTTGGCATCCAGTTGTTCATAATAATATTCTTTTACAGTCTTTTCAATTTCAGTGATACCAGTAGTAATGTCCGCCTTTTCATTTCTGATTTATTTATTTGTGTCTGCTGCTCTTTTTCTTTGTCCATCTAGTTAAAATTTTGTCAATTTTACTGATCTTTTAAAAGAACCAAATTTTGGTTTTGTTGATTTTTAAAAAAATTCTATTTCATTTATCTCCACTCTAATCTCTGCTATTTCCTTCCTTCCACTCACTTTGAGTTTAGTTTGCTCTTCTTTTCTAGATCCTCTAGTTTTAAGTTAGCTCTCTGCTTTCAGATCTTTCTTCTTTCTAAATGTAAGTATTTAGAACTATAAATTTCCTTCTCAGCGCTGTCTTTGTTGCATCCCATAAGTTTTAGTATAATGTGTTTTCATTTTATTCACCTGCAGATATTTCCTAATTTCCTTTGTGATAGCCTCTGTAACCCACTGGTTTATTAAAAGCACATTGTTCAATTTCCATATTTTTATGAAATTTATATTTCTCCTTCTGTTATTGATTTCTAGCTTCACTCCATTTTGGTTATGAATTGTATGAGTTCAATATTTTTTAATTTATTGAGATCTGTTTTGTGACTTAAGATGTGTATCCTGGAAAATGATCCATGTGCACTATAGAATATATATTCTGCTGTTGGGTGAAGTGTTCTATTTATGTCTGTTGGTTTAGAGTATCAGCCAAATTTTCTATTTCCTTACTGGCCTTTCGCCTAGATAGTCTTTGCATTATTGAAAGTGGTGTGTTAAATTCTCCTACTGTTAATGAAAACTGTCAATTTCTCCTATCAAATCTGTTAGCATTTGCCTCATGTATTTTGGGATTCTGCTGTTATGTGTATATATATATATTTATAGTAATTGTTGTCTTTTTGTTGAGCTGGCATCTTTATTAGTATAGCATGACCATCTTTTTCTTGTAATTGTTTTAAAGTCTGTTTTATCTAATAGCAGTATGGCTGCCCCAGCTGTCTTTTTGTTACCACTTGCATCATATTTTTTTCCCCATTTTTTCACTTTTAACCTATTTATGTCTTTGAATTTAAGATGAGTCTCTTGTAGACATCACATACTTGAGTCATGCTTTTTATTTTTATTTTGCCAATCTCTGCCTTTTTACTGGAGAGTTTAATCCATTTACATTCAAAGTCACTATTGAAAATGCAGGACTTTTTCCTGCTGTTTTGTTAGTCTTTGTTAATCTTCTTTTTTCCTCTCAATTCTTCCATTAATGCATACTTTCAAATTTATTTTTTCAATGAGACTTTTTGTTTTCTTCCTCCCCCCCCCCTTGCTGTTTTTGCTGTCAATGTCCATTTGCTGTTTGATTTTCTGTGTCTATTTCTTTGTCTTCTCATTTTCTCCTCTAGGATTCACTGGGATTCAATCCTGGGAACCTCTGATGTAGAGAGAGGTTCCCTGTCAAATGCACCACCTCAGTACATGGTTTCTGTTGTGTCTTGCCTTGATTCTCCCAAATTTATTTGATGTTTGTATTGTATCATGTTCTCATTTCTCTCTTGATATATTTTTCATATATTTTCCTTGTGGTTACCTGGAGTTAAAATTTAACCTTCTAAATATATAATAATCATACTTTATTTGATACCAACTTGACTTCATTAGCATACATTTACACTCTTCCTTTACCCCACCATCTCCCCATCTGTTTCGGACGTGTTACAAATTTTATCTTTGTACATTGTATATCCAAAACCATAGATTTATCATTACTTTGTATTCATTTTCATTTTAGCATCTATGGGAATAAGAAGTGGAGTTACCTATCAAACGAAGCAATACGGTAGTACTGTTCATTTATAATTACTGAAATGGTTACCTTTTCCAGAGATCTGTACTGTTTTCATGCCACTTTGATCCACTATCTAGTGTCCTATCCTTTCAGTCTGAAGAACTCCCTTTAGCATTGCTCGTAGGGCAGGTCTATTGGCAGTGAACTCCCTCCACTTTTGTTTATCTGAGAATATCTTAATTTCTCTTTTGTTTTTGAAAGTCTTACTGTATATAAAATTCTTGCTTGACAATTATTATTATTTTTAGTTTTTTAAGTATTTCAACTCACTGCTTTCTTGACTCTACAGTTTCTAATGAGAAATCAGCACTTAGTCTAACTAGGACTCCCTTGTACATAACTCGTTGCCTTTCTCTTGCAGCTTTCAGAGCTCTTCTGTCCATTTGAGAGTTTGATTAGTATGTGACAAGGCATATTTTTCTTCAAGTTTATCCTGATTGCTGTTCTCTAGGCTTCTTGGATGTGTGTATTCATGTCTTTTTCTAAGCTTAGGAAATTCTTTGTCATTATTTCTTTGAACCCTCCTTCTACCCCTTTCTCTTTTTCTTCTTTCTGTGATGGCTATAATGTGCATATTGGTGTGTCTGATGTCCCAGAGGTCTCTTAGGCTTTATGAACTTTTTATAATTTTCTCAATTTTCTTGTCTTCAAGTTCTCTGATTATTCCTTTTGCCAGCTTCAATCTACTGTTAAAACTCTCCTGGGAATTTTTTATTCAGTTACTATAGTCTTTAACTCCAGTAGTTCTGTTTGGTTCTTTTTAAAAGATTCTGTCCCTTTATTGAGAATCTCATATTGTTCATTCATCGTTCTCCTGATATCCTTTGGTTCTTTCTCTGTATTTTCCTTAATCTCCTTGAGCATATTGAAGATCATTTTTTAAAAAGTCTCTGGTATGTCTACAGTCTAGTCTTCTTTGTCGATGTTTTCTAGATTTTTTATCCCCTTCCTTTGGATGGGCCATCATTTCCTGTTTCTTTGTTTGTCTTGTACTCTTTTGCTGCACATTGTACATTTTAATATGTTAAAATGTTAAGTCTTGGGAAGTGGATTTGGCTCAACTGATAGAGCGTCCGCCTACCACATGGGAGGTCCAGGATTCAAACCCAGGGCCTCCTGACCCGTGTGATGAGCTGGCCCACATGCCGTGCTGATGTGTACAAGGAGTGCCATGCCACACAGGGGTGTCCCCTGCATAGGAGAGCCCCATGTGCAAGGAGTTTGCCCTGGAAGGGAGAGCCGCCCCACACGGAAAAAGTGCAGCCTGCTCAGGAGTGGCACCGCACACATGGAGAGCTAATGCAGCAAGATGACACAACAAGAAGAGACACAGATTCCCTGTGACACTTACAAGAATGCAAGTGGACACAGAAGAACACACAGTGAATGGTCACAGAGAGCAGACAATTGGGGGGGGGGGGTGGGCGGAGAGGGGAAAGGGAGAGAAATAAATAAAAATAAATAAATTTAAAAAATTTTTTAATCTGTTATTTAATTCCCTGAGATGTCTGTTTCTTGAGTTTGTAACCAGCTGGAGATACAACAGAGGTTTTTCTTGCGCTTCAGCTCTCCTATCAGGAAAGTCCACCCAAGGTGAATGTAAGGTGCAAGGTCCTCCCTGTCTTTCTCGAGGCTGTGTTTGGTCCTAGCCTTGTGTTTGCGAGGGGTCTTAGGAGTTCCCCTGCTTACAGGGGTATCATTCCCCCTCTACTTCCCAGAGGACAGACCTCCCTCCCCCAGGTGCCTTTGCTCCAGGTCATCCATCTGAATTGTTTCTTATACTTCCTCAGCTTAAGCTGCTTTTGCCTGGAGGGCAAATTCTGGGAGTGGGGAGGCACACGGGAGGAAAAAGGAGTTTCCCAGTCAGTCTTTGCCAGCCTGAAGAAGACCAGAGACCCACAAAGTGACCTCAGGCCAGTTCTAAACTGCCCTGGAGAGGGGATGGGCTGGGGGGCAGGAAGGGTGCCAGGAGCTTCTTCCGTGACTCCCCACAGCTGCACTGCACTTTCTTGACCTGCCTGGCAAATGCAGCTCTTCAACTGTCCTCCCCAGGTCCCAGGAAGCAAACTGTCCTTACGTCTCCAACCCACCTTGTTGCAACTCCAAAGTGGGTTGGAACAATGACTGCCCTGAGAGCCCTGCCCCCAGAGACTGGAAGTGGTCGCTAATTAAAAGCGGAGATAATCCTGTGCACATCCCAGATCCTGGGGAAGTGGCTTTTTATATCCCTTCCTGGCACCAGCAAGCTACTCCAGGGGCTGGTCCCCACTGCTTCCTGCCATGAGAATGGGGATGGGAACCAGTAATTGCCTGTGCAGAGAGAGCAATTCACTTGTGTTTACTGTAATTTATCAGCCTCTTCCTCCTGTTCTTCATTGGATGCTGTACAGTGTTCTACTGACTCCAGAGTTTTTAAATAATTGATTCACACAGTTCCTGCCTATTTAATAGTTTTGGAGGAGGGACTGATTCCTGGAGCTTCCCATTCTGCCATATTCCCACAGTCCTCCAAAACAGGAATTTTGCACATCTATTTTAAGACACATCCATATTTCAGAAATGTTAAAATGTGTATACTGGAAAGGGGAAGGTGCAAATTATAATTAAGAGAAAATGGTAATGGGAGATAGTCAAACCTACTGCCTGATTGAATTCATTATTAAATCAGAATGATTCCCTGGGTTGTATAGTGGGAGAGATCTTTTTTAGGCTGGGGCATTTTCGTAGGGGTGTAGGTACCCTGGCTAATGACTCCACCACCTTGAATTAAATTATTGCACCTTACTCTTAGCTTGTCCTCCCGGGGCCCCTTCCACAGAGTATTTGTTCATATTCACCATCACTTCAAGCACCTGATTTGAATGAAGTGGCTCCCAGAAGAATTAAAGACCAGACAACACCCTCATTTCCTTTGTTCTGAGTTCGGTTTCTTCCCTCCATATTCCAGGGGATTCAGATCATCATGAGATCATCACCATAGGGCAGGCCTTTATCTCGTAGCTTTATGCAAAAAAGGTGGGCACTCATCTTCTGCCAATCATCCCGACTCTCCCGTGTTCTCTCTCGATACACTCCAAGCTAAGCTGTCACTCTCTCTCCAGCTCTCCAGGCTTCTTCCTGACTGCAGCCTTTGCTGACACTGTCCACGTAAGCTGGAGGACCTCGGACGCCCCTGGTAAACACTTCGCTCTATTGCTCTGAAGAGGAACTAAGTTGGGCATTAGACACACTCTTGATTGTGTGATGGACCACAATCTTAAACAAGCAGGACACCAGGTCTGAGATGTGAGGTGGAGCTTCCCACTCAGAAACTGGTTGAGAAAAACAAATTTTCATCCATATTGGAGGGTCCAAGGAATTGGTTTGGCTCTGAGTGAGCAACCAAGGGGATGGAGTGGCCTAGAAAGAAGACAGTCAGAAAAAGACCGAAGAGGGAGGGTGTCTTTATTGAAGTCCTAGAGAAGAATCCTGGTAGGAAAGAGGCAAGATAATAATCCCCAGTTCTCAAAACTTTCTACTTTCACCTGATTTCTCTATTTTCCATTCAGTGGATCTCAACCTGGGGGTTAGGGTACTGTCCCTGCTCAGGGGTGTTTGGAAACGCCAGGAGGAGTTGTTGTTGTCACAGTGACTGGGAACTTTACTGCCATTTAGCATCCTTTATGAGGGGTGCTGAGAATCCTGAAGTTCTTAGGCTAGTCTTGCACATGGAATTGCCCTTCCATATTGATGAGTTGATTAAGCAACATTGGTCCCTGCTCTATCTCCCCTGGCCTCCAGGGGGCACTTCTCTCACCACAGGGTTGGTCTGGTTTGTCCTGACTCTGCCGTTATCTGGGATCAGACAGTCTGATTTGGAATTTTCAAATGGGATTATCTCAGGAAACTAAGAGAAGACAGATGGGAAATTATCAAAGAAAGCAACTAAGCATAAAAACAGATGAGCATCAACACAATACTGCGTCTAAGGAAGCTCAAGTCTGTTTTGTCTAGCCACAGAAGCACTTTTCTTTTCTTTTCTTTTCTTTTTAAACACAGTTTTCTTGATTGAAACAATATACGAGGCTCCGAGGCCCTATTTCTCTCCTTACTCTAAGGTCATCATAGCCATTGTCGTTCAGGCTGGCCCTGATGCTGTCCTGGTAGAATATTTAAGTCTTCCATAGTCCAGTTCACAGACCTCGCTCTGCACATGACCCAGAAAAACCATGGACTGAATCCACCTTGGTCTCAGGCTGCCCTGGCCTTCTGGGCTCTGGTCCCTTCTGCTGGCCCTAACCGTCACGTCTGTCTGCGCAAGGCGTGGTCTTTTCTTTTGCCTTTTAAAAAGGTGACATAATGCTCTAGAGCTGTAATGGAGTGTTCATAAACACTCATGGTTTAGTACAATAAAAGACTATTCCTCACTCACTCAAAGTCTAAAACAAATGTTCAGGATTGCTAGCAACTCTCCTCCCAGTGGTAATTCTGGAACCCAGTCTCCTTCCGTCTGGTGATTCCTCCATCTTCAGTAATTGGCTCCCAAGTTTGCCATGCTTGCCTGCGTCAAGCCTGCAGGAGGGGGCAGAGCACGGAGGATTGCCTGTGCAGTTTCCACGGGCCAGGCCTGGACTTGTCACACATTGCTTTTGCTCATTCTTTTGGCTGGAACACGGATGTATGGCCTCACCTAGCTGCAAGAGAGGCTAGGAAAGGTTGCCCAGTTGTGTGTCTGGGAGAATGGAGACCAGTCAGCAGTGCCTGCTCCTTCTTTCTATGTCTTGGCTTCTAGAAGTCCTATTGTAATTTTTCTCTACCATTTCTGACTGATCTAAAGCAATTGATTAAGAATAAATGGGTGGTTTTTCTTTGTTATTAGTTTGTTTTTAATGAAGTCTGTTTTTCACCTGTTATACTTTGTTAGTTTTTCCAGTCTGTATCACATATTCTGTGTGTATCATCTCAGTCTGGTTCAGCAAATTACTTCATCCTGTATTTGTTTTTAAAGACAAAGCTCCAATTAACTGACTTATTTTTCCTTAACTCCTTGGGTTCAGTTTCTGATAATAAAAGATGCATTTCTAAGATGTATAATGAATTCTCAATCAGAAAGCTTATTTGCTCAGCAATGATGATTGACCTGTTCTGGACTCGATTATTAATTTCGTTAGCTCATATCCTTGCCTCTGCCCACTTCTGGTGACTTCTCTGCCTCCTTCTCGCCGTGCCTGCCCTCATCCAAAAGATGCTTCTCCGCTCCGTCCACCTTTCCTAGTACTGGCTCCAATTTTTTCTTCGTACATGATCCTAGACAGATTTCCCCTACCACAATAATAATAATTTTAAAAAATTAATCATATTTTGCTCAGGTTTCAAATAAAGTAGCTCTTACCATGTTGTTTTGACTTCTTTTGCTAAAAGGACTTTTTATTCCTCTAGAATACAAGCCTTCGAGGGTAAGAACTTTACCTTAATTACCTCTAAATACTTAGCACTTACTTAACACAGTGCCTGGAACATAGTAGTTGCTCAATATATATGAATTAAGTGAGTGAACAAAATGTAATAACAGAAAGAGAAGAGAAAGGCTGTTTTCTTATGGGAATAAACAATTCGATTGAAGCCATTCTCCTGTAGAGAGCAGCTTTTACCTGAAATCAATGGGTTGTTCATTCCTGGAGACTCACACGCAAAACAACATATCTAGGGCTGGCATGAATTACAAGCAGGGAGGCTTAAGGAAAGAAACAAGTTGTCTTGTGAGGGGGAGTCTAGAACTCTGCAAAGAATGGAAAGGGCCAGACCAGAAGTGGTCAGAATCTAGAAAACAGCCATAGTCACCTATTCATGGGGCAGGGGATGAGGATGAGATGCAGAGAGTGGGAGAAAGCCCACCCAGGTAGTGTTCTGTGAACGTGTGTGGGCGCAGGTGGTGGGGTGGACGGCAGTCTTCAGGAAGCCGCCTGAACTCAGGAAAAAAAGAGAGGGTTCTAGAAAAAAAAACAGAGAGGGTTCTAGCAGTGTGGGACCATGGTAAGTAAGGGTGGCGGCTGGGGTGTATGCTGTGAGCAGGCACCATGGGGCCAAATGGGTAGGTGGTCAGCATCAAGGGGAACTGGCAACTGGCAGCTCTGGGCAGGATTTCTGAAAGAAGATGGAGTTAAAAATCCTGCGAGATGGGGAGTGGAGGTAGCTCAGTGGTTGAACACCTGCTTCCCACGTACAAGGTACTGGGTGCCTCCTGAAAAAAAAAAAAAGTCCTATGAGAACAGTTGGAAACAAGGCTGAGTCTTGGCTTTGGAAGAATTAGGTTCCTGCTAAGTTTTCTAGGCTCGAGAGAATAACTTAGAGGCCAGATAGGGGTATTTGGTTGCAAGGTGATTACCTGGACACAAGCTCAGTCATGAGGTCAGAGCAGGACTGGGTGACTTATGACTGAGCTACTGAACTAGGACTCCTTAAACTCACCACGACTTAGGCCAGGACAAGCCCCCGAGTCGAGGCAGGACTGAGCATGCCGACGCGTGGGGCGCCACTGTAAGTTAAACAGGCGAAAACCAGACACCGGAGGCTGCCCAGTCCCATTCAGTGAGCAAGGCATGCACTTAGAAATGACTCCACCCGATTTCATGTGCACACATTTTAAAGATTTTCTTTCCTGATGGCACAGTAGATTGCCACTCTGACTGAGCTAGTTAATTCTCAGAACCTTTTGTAGAACGGAAATAAATGAGGGAAGTGGATGTGGCTCAACTGATAGAGCATCTGCCTACCATATGGTAAGTCCAGGGTTCAAACCCCGGGCCTCCTGATCCGTGTGGTGAGCTGGCCCACGCGCAGTGCTGCCGCATGCAAGGAGTGCTGTGCCACGCAGGGGAGTCCCCGTGTAGTGCCCACTCCACGTGCAAGGAGTGCACTCTGCAAGGAGAGCCGCCCAGCACAAATAAAGTCCAGCCTGCCCAGGAACGGTGCTGCACACATGGAGAGCTGATGCAGCAAGATGATGCAACAAAAAGAGACAGATTCCCGGTGCTGCCGATAATACAAGCAGACACAGAAGAGCACACAGCGAATGGACACAGAAAGCAGACAACGGTGGGGGAAAGGGGAGAGAAAGAAATAAAAATAAATCTTTAAAAGAAAAAAAGAAAGGAAGAAATGAGAGGACAGGAAGTAAGAGCCCGTGTCCTAAGGTTCAAGAAGGAACAGGGGGCCTCCCTTATCCTCACGGCCTCGGGCAGTGAGCGGCCAGATGCGTGTGCGCGGTGCCTTCCGGTGCCCGCAGCCTGGAGGTCTCTCCTCCCTCCTCGTCCCCACCTGTCCATCGGACACCTCTGCTGACCAAGGACTCCAGACCCATAGAACTCTCTTTTTTTCTTACTCAGTGGTTTGGTTGTTTGATGCTTCCTGGGCGGGAGCGCAGCAAGTGTCAGTATAGCATCCTCAGGCCAGTCCCTGCGAGCCCCTTAGGAAGTTCTGAATGGAGGGCTGAGCTCCGGTAATCCTTTTTCCTGTCTGTTATTTGAGCATGGTTCACCATCTTTTCAGCAATTTTATGAGTTACCCAGTGTTTTTGCAGGACATTTGCTTTCAGATGAAACAAGCCTAAGTCAGTCCTGATGTTGTTTTTTTTTTTTTAAGATTTTATTTATTTATTTATTTCCCCTCCCCCCCCAAGTTGTCTGCTCTCTGTGTCCATTCATTGTGTGTTCTTCTGTGTCTACTTGTATTCTTGTCAGTAGTCCTGATGTTTGCAATCAGGTCCCCTAATGAACATAGAAAACGGTGTCCTTGGTGGTGGTAGGAAATAGAGCCTCAGAGAACTCGGTGGGTGGGGGGCAGGATTTGTTACCTGCCTGGTTGGGGCTGAGGGCAGTGGGAATTCAGCCGGGAGCTCTGACAGCTCCTGTTTTGCTCAGGTGACAAAACAGCTCGTTGAGTCATCACTGGCCGCCCCTGGAGAGAAGAGCCCGCTGCGGGTCAGGTCATGGAGGGTCCCCAGCAGATGCATTTGGTGTTTTGGTGCCTGGGCCAGATCCCTGGCCCAGTTCATTTTAGTCAGCAGTGGGACAGCCACACTCAAGCGTGTGCCAGGGTCTCTTGGCTTTCACCTCAAATCTTTCTCCAAAGCCATGGAAAAACACCCAGCCCGTGATCAGGGGCAGCCGGCCCTCAAGTGTGGGGAAATTACCATCTCTGGGGCAAACTTCACCCTGGGGATGGGGGTCAGTGGAGAAATGACCCTTCTCCTTCAGAGGGTCAACTCTGAAACACCTTCTGCAACTTGAGAAGATGCCCAGAGGAGTGAGCTCGGTTACCCATCACGTTTAGTGTCTCAGTCGTGCACCCTTAGTTGATTTTTCTCCCTTCCTGACTCATCCTCCCTGCTCCCTCATCTGCTCCCAGACAGAAACCCAAACCAACCCCCTGCACCCAAGTCTGAGTCTCAAGCTCTCCTTTCTGGAAGTCCAAACTGGAATTAAAGGACTTGAGCGGGCAGTAGAGTTGCTTCTGCCAGTGCTGGGAAGCTTACGCAGAGAATGAAAAACTCAAATTCATGTATTTCAGCCCAAGGCATGGACAAAAACCCAGGGACTCTCTATGACTTTATTAAAAGGCTTTCTTATAGCTTACAGCTGCAGCACTGAGATAATCAAACCCAATAACAATGTTTGATCCTGTAGGTGGGCAAATGACACATTTAGTTACAATCACAGCTTCCCCACATTTTGAATGTGACAGATAAGGCATTAATCAGAAAAAAAGTGAGGCCCCAATAGTTGGAACGAGGATATACAGGAACATTTGTGGGCTCAGATTACTTTGAACCTCTCACCCCATTGGGTCTCTCCTGACAGAAGCAGTAGCTTCTTTTCCTCTCTCTGATGGGGCTGTTTCTGCCATTCTTTGAAGACCCTGTATGGACTAACTTTATGGAGTTGCCTTGAGAGGGGAGGAGTCACTACCCGTATTATCTCTAGGCTTTAAAGAAAAGAAAAATTAGAGGCAGATTCCACCATGCCGGTTAATTACATAGTCAGACTCCGGAGGAGAAAATGTACATACCCAGAGTATTGCATGATGTTATTAATTTGAATCACCAAAAATCTGAGGAATTGGTATGGGAGTGAATTATAAGAGAATAAGACTAAGGAGAGAAGAATTCAGATTGTCTGAATTTGAAGATATGGGGACGGGTGCAGGAGCTTCTAGCCTGAGTGTCCTAGCTGACTCACTACAAGTGCACAATTCAGCATTTGGTTGACTGAAGCATGGACTCCACATTGGATTCCACTAAATGGGGTTGAGATGCCAGAAATTCCTTGGACATAGGGAAAGAATGCCTGGAACTTGGGAGATAGAAACGTGGACATGGATTTAAGAGAGACCCACCCACTCATTCTGAGAGGACCCAGAAGACATTTCTTTTCCCACAGTCTTGAGAAATGTATATTTACCAGGCTGTTTGAGCCCTATTTGTCATAGGCTAAGGCCAAAGGTGGGAATAAAAGATGCTACACACCACACAGTCTAACTTCTGAGAGTCATCAGCCCACTTCCACGCAGGACGTGCTGAGGGAACCACTGCCACCGTCCCACGTGCCCCCACTATGTACAGTGGACGCCTGAGAGAGCTCGTTGGTCTTTGGGGGCGTCCAGTGTCCATGATGATGATGAGAAGCTAGCTCCCCCCTTCACCGCGTCAGGGGAGAGAAGCACTTGTAAAAACTGAAGAGAGCAGGCAGAGAAGACGACCTTTTCATGCCCTGGTTGGAGATCTGCTTTGCTCGTCTGAGCAAGGGAGAGGTGACTTGGGGAAAGGTGGTGTGGTGAGGTGTGTGGGGGGTGGAGGTGTGCAGTAAAGCAACCTGTGCTCCCCCCATGTGGCACAGGAAAGATACATGAGTTGGGTGGACAAAGCAGAAGGGAGTTTGTCAGTGACCCTCTCAGAGGCCTGCCCACCCATTGAAGGGGCCCAGCAGCTGGAGGCCCAGAGATGATTTCATTTGGTAGGGACTGAGGGGTAGTGAGGAAACAAGGCAAGCCAGAGTCAAGTCTCCTGATTCAGGGAAGTGTGCAGTGCACCAGGCAATGTGGGGTCTTGGGGGGCCAGGTAACAAATGGATTTTTACCTGATTCTGTCTCATGGTAGACCCAGTGAGCCCAGCCCTATCCCATGTTATTTTTTCAGTTTCTGACTAAAATATTTGAATAGATAACCTCAGCAACTGGTGGAACCCCCACCCCTGCTCCTGATCCATGGGTGAAAGGCTAATACCATCGGAAGGACCAAGGGGGATTCTCGGAAGTCCTCCCACATCCACGGAATTGCAGAGATGAACGCGACCATCAACAGCCTACAGGTTCGAGAGGAGCCCAGAGCAGGAGGAGGCTCTGTGGCGGGTCCAGGTCACGACGCAAGCAGCTGGCCACGGGGCGCTCACAGCCCAGCAGGTCCAACGACAGCCAGTGTCCGTGGCGGGTCAGGATTCCATACGGACCCAGTGGAGAGCGCCAACGGGAGGACCACAGCGGCCGGGGGTTGTGGGGTAGCGGCAGCTTTCTCTTTGCAACTGCCCTTTTCTCTCGCTTTCTACGAGGTCCTAAGGGGCTCGATGCCAGAGCACAGGACACCCGGTCACCAGGCAGCCCAAGGGGCCCCTCATGAACTGGGCGTGATCTGATCAGCAAGCCCAGAAGAGGCCGTGCCGGCGCCACCTGTCATCAGGTGAGCACGATGCATTAGGCCCTGGGCCAAGCAGGCCCTGCGCGCAGGAGCAAGAGGCCCACGCTCCCAGGGCGCCTGCGCCCGTCGCGCCGCCAGCCCGACCTCGTGGAGAGCTCCCCACGCCCTGACGCCCGTGGAGGAGAAGTGGGGGGCTGAGGGACAGGCGGGGCTGCCCAGTGTGCAGCACCGCGCAGCGGGGGCGCTGTAGCCACCCACACTTCCGGCCACGCGCTGCGACCACTCTTCCTGAGAGAGGAGCCAGCCCGAGGACCGTCTGACGTGATCACGACCAATAGCCAGGGGCGTGGAAGAAAGAGACCCGAGAATTAGGAACAAGGAGGTTTAGGGCGGGCCCTGTGGTGGACCCATGCCCAAACGTCCCGATAGCCTCCAGTCACCCTCCTGTGATCTCGCTGGCTGGGAACGTGATCACTCATTCTCCTGACTGAGCCTTAATGATTCCCGGTAACCACATGGTAACGTACAGACCCTTTACAGAGCCTGTCTGTCCAACCTCATCTCTTACCACTTTCTTCCCTAACGCTTTGTGCTCCAGGCTGATTTCCAAAAACATGCCTTTCCTTCTCGGGCTCCTGTGCGTCTGCAGAAGGACTTTGTCCTATTTATCCTCCAGGACTCAGCTCAGAGGCCACCTCCTCCGAGAAGCCTGCCCAGGTGACCCCAGGCTGACTTGGACCTGCTACTGTGGTAGACTCCAAAGCCAGACTGCTTGGGTTTAAGTGCTGGCTCAGTCACTTACCAGTGGCGTGATCGTGGGCACGTTACTTAACCTCTCTGTGCCTCAAATCCCCTACCTGTAAAATGGGCACGATTGGTGTGAGAAGTAAATGATACATAAACATTAATAACAACATAATTATTTTATAAATAAATAATGTAGAAGCAGAAACGTCCAAGGAGTCATGGGCCCGGCAGATGGTGGGTGCTGGCTGTTAGGCTCGTCCTCCTACACACGCGCATGACTTTGTACACATGCCCAAGCGTGCAGCGTCCCTGGAGTTTACGGGCGCCCCTTAAGGGTCTCTCTTTGTATCTTTAGTGCCCAGCCAGGGCCTGGCATGTGGCAAGTCCTCGTAAATTTTTGTGGAATGGACAAATGATGCCTGGAATCAGAATCAGAAATATGGTCCCAGTTCTGTCATTTACTAAAAATCATGGACTAAGTCACAAAGCTATGAAAAGGCTCAGCTTCCTTATCTGCAAAACGAGCATGATAGCACAACTATTAAGTTATACCAATGAAGCTGCCATTTCTGTAGGTCAAAAACACTTGACTACAGGCAATTTCATGATTCAACATAACTCTTACATCTTAGGGTGGAAGAGAGGCCCAAATGCGGTAATGGCCGTGAGAGTGATTCACAAGCTGTACAGTGCTGTACAAACGTCAGGATTGATTATCATCAGGGATGTGTGGCAAGCTACTATGGATTTACTCGAGTGGAAGAACCATTTCCTTTAATTCTGCATGAATTGCTAATAACTAGCAATTCAGAGAAACAAATGTCAATTTTAAATTTACACGACTGGTGCCATCAGAGCAGGATTTGCACTCAGGACGCTCCCAGTTAGAAGGCCTGGGCTCGAGCGAGCCCCCGCACTCGGCCAAGAGCACAGGAGTGTCCCGCAGCGCACTGGGGCTGTGAACGAGGCAGGTGGCCTGCCTGTCTGCCAGCCCGTTTGCATTTAGCTTTCTGTGCCTCTGGGAACCCCCTTGGGGGTTTTTCCAGCACTCTGGTTCCTCCAAGAGTGCAGCGTATTTGTTCACAATCACTACCCCTCTCGCAGACTCCCAAGGTGACAGCCTCCCTGGAATTCCTGATGCGGTGGGAGCTTCACCGGCGCATGTCAATATTGTAGGCTCCCAACGCCCGGCCTCGGTACCTGCTCCACCTCCGGGACCCTGCTGGAAGAGGTCTGACCAGGCCTCTCTCAGCAAATGTCCTTCTTGCTGTCGTTCCATGGGCTCTGATACCTGACCATGTCAGATGTGGCACGAGCAGGGGGCAGGCGGGCTGACTTCTGAGAGCCAGCCAGGCCAAGCGGAGTCAGTGTCCAGCAGAACCGACACCGAGCTCGCCTTCCCCTCCAGAGCCCGCCAGCTGCTTCCTTTAGGTATCTCGCACCTTCTTTACCTTCCTGTATAAAAAAGACTCAAGCACTTAAAAGGTCTAGGATCACGCACCGTCAGCTCTGCGAGAGGCCTCAGAGATCACCCCACAATTTATACCCAAGGAAACTGAGGCCCAACCTGAGTGAAGGGGCTTGATTAGAAAATAGGCCTGTGGAATCCCAGAGCTGTGCTTTTGATGCCATGCCATGTGTTTTAAACAATAAACTACCATTTATATATATATATTTTTAATTTATTTTTATTTATTTAATTCCCCTCCCCTCCCCGGGTTGTCTGTTTTCTGTGTCTTTTTGCTGCGTCTTGTTTCTGTTTCTTTGTCCGCTTCTGTTGTCGTCAGTGGCACGGGAAGTGTGGGCGGTGCCATTCCTCTGCAGGCTGCTCCCTCCTTCGCGCTGGGCGGCTCTCCTTATGGGTGCACTCCTTGCGCGTGGGGCTCCCCTACGCGGGGGACACCCCTGTGTAGCAGGGCACTCCTTGCGCGCATCAGCACTGCGCACGGGCCAGCTCCACACGGGTCAAGGAGGCCCGGGGCTTGAACCGCGGACCTCCCATGTGGTAGACGGACGCCCTAACCACTGGGCCAAAGTCCGTTTCCCAAACTACCATTTATAAGAGTATGAGTGAAATCAGAGAGCCCTGAGTTCATCTAAATCTGTGTTACCAGCTGTGTGACCTTGGATACGTTGCCTGACCTCTCTGAGTCTCAGTTTCCTCACCTGTAAAGAACTCTCATAGTCCTGGAGAATTGAATAACATGCAAATTGTCCAAGAGTGCTCCTTGTAAACTGTAGTCCATGGTTAATAGCAATGCTTCAATATGTGTTCACCAATTGCAACAAATGTACCCCACTAATGAAGGCTGTTGTTAATGTGGAAAAGTGTGGGAGGGGGAATGAGTGGGGCATATGGGAATCCCTTATATTTTCTATGTAACATTTATATAATCTAAAGCTTCTTTAAAAATTAAAAAAAAATTAATTATAAAAAAAAGTAAGTTTCATCTCACTGTGGAATAAAAGACTAAAACTTTGTTGAAGAACCAGTAAGCAAGTAAGATTTTGGGGGCAGTGCTGGTCAGGAGGTGGGGAAAGGGGAGTAGTTCACCCCAGTATCTCTGATGTCACACTATTTTATCCCGTTTTTATGTAAGACCAGCATTTCCCCCTCAATTTAATTAAATTTAATGAACATTTATTGAACACTTATTCTGTGCCGGACAAGGTTAAATTTCACGGCTACAGAAAATAACGACGGCGTCCCTACGTTCTGGAAGATGACCATCTAGCTTGGGAGACAGACAGGTAAACAAGCTGCTGTGATGTGTTCTGCAGAAGAGGTGCACTAACAGAGGAGTGCACAAGGAGAAGGGCATTCCAGACCCAGGGAGCAGCGTGAACAAGTGCCTGGAGGCATGAAAATCAATTTGGAGAATGTATCAGGTAGGCATAGGCTTGGCAGTCAACAATAGAAAGCTCAAAATAGCAGTGGCTTAAGCTTGAGGTTTATTTTTCTCTCACATAAAAGAAGTGCCGAGCTCGGTAGCCCAGGGCTGGTGTGGTTGCTTCTTGGTCTTCAGGAACCCAGGCAATACAAGGTGGCAGCGAAGAGAAAGGACTCCAGAGTCACACTGTCTGGGTTTTATTCTTTCTCAGGCCTTGAGGAAGTTACCTTTCCTCTTTGTGCCTCTCAAGTGAGGATACTAAAAGTACTTGTCTCATAGGACTGCTGTGAGAATTAAATGATTTTGTCCAGGAAATGTTTCAAACAGAACTGGTACATAATGGTGCCATATATATATTAAATGTTCTGTCTCTCCGCTCCATTGTCCTTAACAAGTAGCTTTCATTCTTAAGGCAACTGCAGGGTCCAGAATGGCTGCTGGAGCTCCAGCCATCACATCCCAATTCTAGGCAGGAGATAGAAGAAAGGGAATGAGGACAAAGGCCCTTCCCTTCAGTTAAGTCAGTTTCTTTAAGCAGTTCTCCAGAAATTTTACACATCACTTGTGCTTACATTTCACTGGCCTAAACTTAGATACATGGCCTCATAGAGTTGTAAGGGAGGTGTGGGACTGTGGTCTTTTAGCTGTGTTCTCTTAAAAAGAAGAAGGGGGGGTGGATGTTGATTGGCAACTTGTGGTCACTGCTACAGGGAATTTTGATAACCTCCAATAGGAGAGCGCACACATATAGGTTTAGGAGTAGGTGGTAGGAAATAAGACTCCGACCAAACTGTGGACAGCCTTGGCTGCCATAGCAGTCGTGGTTGGATGTATGAGCTCTGAACCTCGTTAGGAACCTGGGCTTGGAGATATTGTCTGGGAGTCCGAATATAATAAAGACGGTATTTGGAGCGATAGGGAGTTTGAAATCCCTTAAATATTACAGGTAGAGCGAGAAGGCAGAGAGAGGCATGTCCAGGCTCTAACACTAAAGAGTGCCTGCCTGGGGACAACGATCAGAATTCCGGATGGCGACAGGCAAGCAGGTAAAAAAGGGGGCCCCTTTGACAATCACCTCTCCATGTCTCACGGCCCTGTGTTCATGATGCTTCCTCTTCTAACAGATCCTCGTAGACTCTTCATTGTTGTCATGCAATAGAGCATCTCGAGAAATGAATGTGCTCCCCTGAATTCCGCCCCGTCCCCATGAAGACACCCCTGGAAAATATTAAAATTTGGGGAGAGGAAGTGGTAGAGTGAGCACTCAGTTGCTGATTACCTTTATTGCACTAACTTGTCTGCAAAATCTAAGTTTCTAGACAGGAGGCTGGAGTGGGCCGGGGTTGTTTCTCATATGAAAAGAGAGGGTCTCCCACAGGGGTGTTTCAGTGCCCCATGCTGGTTGTGGCTGGTGGCAGAGACCCTTCTGGAAACCAGGCCTGCTCTGGGGGCTCTGCTCTTGTGCCCAGGGTGCCAGGGCCTCCCTGGCCTCTGAGAAGAGGCGGTCAGTTGCTGACACCACTGGCCTCTCTCCTGACCCCTTGTGGGATGACAGGTAGGGCCAACTTTCCTCCAGGAGCCAGAATTCTTTGACCTCAGAGCGCTGCTCTGGACCTGTCCGCCCTAATGCCGCCAACCAGGACAGCAGATGGACCGGCCAGCGGCCACCCGCGCTGCCTTTAACGTCAGGGAGATAGGATGTATCCATTAGCTAACGCTGCACATCTGATTGCCCCCCAGTTTAGCGGCTTCCTGGTAGACCTTTGCTATCGCTGGCCATTTCTGTGGGCCGGGAGTCAGGGAGGGGCTTGGCTGGGCAGCACTGGCTCGGGGTCTCTCAGGAGGTTGCAGTCAAGACGCCGCTCGGGCTGCAGTCACCTGAGGGCTTGGCTGGAGGCGTGCTTCCCTGGTGGTTCACTGTGGGTGCGGCGGTGTGCGAGGCCCCCGTGCCTCTCCTCACGGGCCTTTCCTGGCTGCTTGGGGATCCACAGATACGGCGGCTGGCTTCCACTGAAGCCAGCGATCCAGGGGAAAGAGCCGGGCAGAAGCTCTCCTTTTATCGACCTCGCCTTGGAGTTGTGAGGAAAGAACCTCCCCTCTTCTTTCCAAGTGAGCCCGCATTCAAGGAGAGGGGAGCTAGTGTCCACGTTTTGAGGGGAGGAGCATCAAAGAATTTGCAGATGTATTTTATTTTATTTTTTTTAGTTTGTTTTTTTTAAAGATTTATTTTTTATTTATTTCTCTCCCCTTCCCCGTCCCTGTTATCTGCTCTCTGTGTCCATTTGCTGTATGTTCTTCTGTGTCCACTTGCATTCTCATCAGGCAGCACCGGGGATCTGTATCTCTTTTTGCTGCGTCACCTCGCTGTGTCAGCTCTCCGTGTGTGCGGCGCCTCTCCTGGGCAGGCTGCACTTTTCTCGTGCTGGGCGGCTCTCCTTGCGGGGCGCACTCCTTGTGCGTGGGGCTCCGCTACGTGGCACGGCACTCCTTGGGCATGTCAGCACTGCATGTTGGTTGTTAGCTCACCACACGGGTTAGGAGGCCCTAGGTTTGAACCCTGGACCTCCTATATGGTAGGTGGACACTCTTATCAGTTGAGCCACATCCGCTTCCCTACAGATGTATTTTAAAACCACAGGGCTCAGGTCTTTGGGAGCTTGGGAGGGGGGAGACCAGAGGGGAATCACAAGGGGAGATTTAGAGCTCACTGTCAAGCCCCGAGGAATTTAAAGGCGACTCAGGAAAATTATGCTGGGTTGGGTTGTCACTGGAGGATCCCGTGATCTAATCCAGAAATTCCAAATTCCAGGTGGCTCTGACACTGAACTATTTACTGAATGCTGATGCCCAAGAGGCCCCAAAGTGACTGACTCCAAAGCTAGTGCTCTTAATTCCTATATTCTCCCACTTTTCAAATGTTCAGGAAGCACTTCTGTTCCGCTGCCTCCAAGCTCCACGGTAGCTGGACAGCTCCAATTTCTGCCTTAAAGCCAAGGTGCAGAACCCAGGGGTCTGAGGTTCCTTTAAGGCACTGCCCCAGCCCGCGGCACGTTCACGTCTCCACCATCCTGGAAACAGGATCCAGAGATCCACCCCCTCTCTGTACCCCCAACTTGCCTGTCACCAGCCCCTTGATTAATACGGGGTGCGGGCTCCTGCATAGCGTGGTCAGCTGGGTCCCCAGCGCTAGCAGCAGCTGCAGTAATCGTCCCTTACCCATCCGCCCAATGCCCCTGCTCAGGCTCCGCTCCCGCCGCCTCCCTCCGAGCAGGGGACGCCTGGACGGCAGAGTCCCTTCCCCGAGCCTTGCGCCCTCTGGTGGCGGGAGCCGAGTCTCAGGCTCCAAACCAGGCGTCGGGCCCGACCTGCCTCCAAAAGGGCTCACCTGGACAAGCACCTGGTAGTTTAGGAAAGACCGTGCTCGAAACAATTTAACACTGCCAGCTCTTTCCAGGAGAAGAAAATCAATCTGATAAACTCCTCCTGTGAGGAGCCGGAGACTTAGAGTCCCCCTCCTTCACCAGGGGGCAATGTGTGTTCTGAAAGATGACCAAGAACGAGGGCAATTCCGAACCTGAAGAAAGGGATCTACTGCGCTGACATTTAGGCGGCAGCGTGGGAAGCATTGGGGGCAGGAGTCTTTATGCCGTGCTCAAATCCCACCACGGAGCCAACCATCAATTTGGCCTGTGTCCGAGACTGCTGAGGCTCTCCTGAGGTGGACGGAATTTGGCAGGAGCTCCCTGAAGCCACGGCCTGCTGTTGGGTTCTGCAGTCCTTCAGGAAAGACGCCCAGGCAAGGGTCTGCAGGTGGCCCTCTCCCCAGCCCACCTTCACCCCTGTCCCACCCATCACTTCTGGCTTTTTACCAAAAGCCAGTTGTGTTTGATCAAAAAATCTGGTCATGCCAGTTGTACTCTTTTTGTAAAGACATACTTTTAATCAAGTATTATGTAAAATGATGAAATTTGAGCACAAAAATTTTAAAAAAGTCTCTATGAAGAATAGGTTGAATACTTTGGAAAGAGTCAGTAAAAGCAATTTTACTTTTTAAAAAAAGTTTTCTACCTAGGTGTGATTGAGTTGTAAAAGATTAACTAGTGGGATGAGGACTGGCGAAGGGAATAGGAAAAACTCCAAGAATTCTGCATTCGGGTTGCTACATAAGTGGGTGAAAATAGAAATCTTAGGGCTCTTTATAGGTGTGACTGATGAGAGAAAGGCAAGATGTAAAAGAGGCGGTCATGGACTTACTGACCAAAAAGGTCACAGGCTTACGTCAAAAAGGAACCAATGTCCACGTACAACCCTCAAGGTAGAGTAACGGTCGAGGTGGGTAGTATTGTGCATGACTCCCGGCTTGAATCAGGTATGCAGGTGGCAGCAGGTGCCTATTGAGCCTAACAGGGGAAGAGGCCGCAGCACAGGCCAAAGGCTAATTAGAAGATCAATGCCCCCAGGCCTAACTGACAATGCTAATCATCTCTTTGAACTGAAAGGCCCTTGCTGCATTCGAATCATTAGAGCCTGTCAGTGAGAGATAGGTCTTCAGATTTCCGTGGAGTTTCATTCCTCAGCAGACCTGGATTTAATCAATACTTCCACATTATGATCTTGACTCAAGCTAACAGGTGCTTACGTGCGATGGACTTCCTAAGCCCACACTTCCTGGTAATTCCCTCTGCCGTGAGGCTGTCTCCCATTTTGCCCTTCACCACACATTACATCCTCGTGCCTGCACTTGAGCAGTGGAATGTTGCTGGGAGAAAACCTCACCCACGAGCCTGGCCTCACCTCTCCACTTGGCACCCAGTATTTCCTGGTGAGAACTTTTCCAGTACAGAAGAAGATTATTTGACACCTTTTCTTCTCTCCGCAAACCTCTCCTGCAAACTTTATTGAGAGAGTGGAAGTCATCTGACCTGCATCTCATCTTTCCAGATCTCCTTCAGCCATTCTTCTCCCCTCCTGTTACAGCCGTGAAAGGGCCCTGAAGGAAGGGACGATGGCTGCTTTGTCCTCGGCACCTAGCTCAATGCCTGGCACATAGAGGACTCTCAAAATTGGTAATGAATGAATACGTCCTCCATCCTTTGTTGACTTCTCGGGTCACTATTTATTGTTCATAACCTTCTGGAAGGGAGGGAGGAAGTTCCTATCATGTCATCTTAAGGATCTGAGATGATAAATTAAAATTAAATCATTCATGGGTGCTGTACTAAGCCCATCTTTCCAGGCTCATCCCCATTTTTGTTTTTTTTTTCAAGATTTATTTATTTCTTCCCCCTTCATTGTTTTGCACTTGCTATCTGCTCTCTGTGCCCATTCGCTGTGGCTTCTTCTGTGTCTGCTTATCTTCTCTTTAGGCAGCACCTGGAACTGATCCTGGGACCTCCCAGAGTGGGAGAGAGGTGCTCAATCTCTTGTGCCACCTCAGCTCCCTGGTCTGCTGTGTCTTATTGTCTCTTTTCTGTCTCTTTTTGTTGCATCACCTTGCTGTGCCAGCTCTCCACACAGGCCAGCACTCCTGTTCATGCCAGTTTGCCTTTACCAGGAGGCCCTGGGAATTGAACACTGGACCTCCTATGTGGTAGATGGGAGCACAGCCACTTGAGCCACATCTTCTTCCCTCATCTCCATTTTATTTCCATCTGTCACTTATGTTTGTGTGTGCTTCCCCCGTCCCGCTATGCTTCATGCGCCTGAATCTTTGGCACATATGTGGGGCTCAGTAAAAGGGTGCTGAATTGTCAAATGCCCCCAAACCTAAAAGTTACTTTGCATTCCTCCCACTCCTTCCTCTCCCACATACATTAACAGACCCCTTCAATTTTTACCTCTACAGGAGGGGTTCAAACCTTTTCTTTTTTTAAAAGATTTATTTATTTATTTTTCTCCCTTCCCCTTCTCCCACCCTACTGTTTTTGCTATCTGTTGTCTTCTTTTCTCATTTTCTCTCCTCTGGGATTCACCAGGATTCAATCCTGGAGACCTCTGATAGGGAGAGAGGTTTCCTGTCAATTGTGCCCCCTCAGTTCCTGGTTTCTGCTGCACTTCACCTTGCCTCTCCCCTTGTCTCTCTCTCTCTTTTTTTTTTTAACCTTTTTAATTTAAAAATTTTTTTATTTCTCTCCCCTTCCCCACCAGCCCAGTTGTCTGCTCTCTCTGTCCATTTGCTGTGTGTTCTTCTGTGTCTGCTTGTATTCTTGTTAGTGGCACCAGGAATCTGTGTCTCTTTTTGTTGCATCATCTTGCTGCGTCAACTCTCCGTGTACGCAGTGCCATTCCTGGGCAGGCTGCACTTTTTTCGCACTGGGCGGCTCTCCTTACGGGGAGCACTCCTTGCATGTGGAGCTCCCCTACGTGGGGGCGCCCCTGCATGGCAGGGCACTCCTTGCACACATCAGCACTGCGTGTGCGTCAGCTCATCACATGGGTCAGGAGGCCCTGAGTTTGAATGTTGGACCTCCCATGTGGTAGGCGGACGACCTATCTGTTGGGCCAGATCTGCTTCCCTCTTGTCTCTCTTTGGATGTGTCATCATCTTGCTGTGTGACTCACTTGCACAGGGCACTGGCTCACCACATGTGCACTCACTTGGGCAATGGGTTGCCAAGTGGGCATGCTTTCTCTTCTTCTTTTTCACCAGGACGCCTCAGGATTGAACCCAGGTCTGAGCCACATCGGCTTCCCCAAACTTTTTCTGTTAAAGATCAGATAGTAAATATTGTAGGAGTGCAGCCATGGGGTTTCCATTGTAATTTTTCAACACTATTATGGTGCGAAGGCAGCCATAGATGCTATGTAGCCGAATGGACAAGGCTGGGTTCCAGTAAAACTTTATTTATAAAAACAGGCACAGACAGGATTTGGCCCAGATCGCAGACTCCTGCTCTATAGTGTAACTCAAACCTATTATAAGCAAAAAATAATAATCATCATCCTGGGGAAAATAAGCATCCTTGGTGTCTCTTATCCTCTTCAGAAGTAAATGTGGGGAAGTGGATGTGGCTCAACTGATGGAGCATCCACCTACCATATGGAGGTCCAGGGTTCAATCCCCAGGGCCTCCTGACCCATGTGGTAAGTTGGCCCATGGGCAGTGCTGCCATGTGCAGGGAGTGCCGTGCCACACAGGGGTGCTCCTGCATAGGGGTGCCCCAAGCACAAGGAGTGCACCCTGCAAGGAGAGCCACCCAGTGCAAAAAAAGTGCAGTCTGTGCAGGAGTGGCGCCGCACACACGGAGAGCTGACACAGCAAGATGACACAACAACAACAACAAAAAGATATGCAGTTTCCCAGTGCTGCCTGATAATATAAATGGACGCAGAAGAACACACAGCAAATGGACACAAAGAGCAGACAATGGGGGAAAGGGGAGAGAAATAAAAATAAAAATAAAAAAGAAGTAAATGTGATCATGCACGCGCATTTATGTACCAAAGGGAACCTCCCTCCACCAGATCAACCAAGCTCTTCTCCTGGCTCTAGAGTGGGCACTTTCTTTCCTGACAGTCTCAAACATTCTAGACACAAAGCTGGTGTCCCGCACTGACACCTATTAACCAGGTAACCTGGTACAAGTTCCTTAAAAACTGAGAAGTTCTTTTGCCTCATTTGTGGAATTAGAGGACTCTTGGAGCAGATGTGGCTAAAGCAATCCCACAAGGGGAGGTCCTGGGTTTGGTTCCTGGTGCCTCCTAAAGAAGACAAACAAACGTGAACAGACATCTAGCAAAAACAACGAGCAGATAATGAGCAAAAACAACAAACGAGCAGGGAGCAGATGTGGTTCAAGAAGCTGAGTGCCCCCTTCCCACAAGGGAGGTCCAGGATTTGGTCCCTGGTGCCTCCTAAATAAAAACAAACAAAAAACAACAACAACAAAAATTTAGAGAACTATTGCTGCTAACCTTCTGGAGTTGTTCTGAGGGTTAAATATGACTAAAATGCCTAGTACAATGCCTGACATAGAGCAAGCACTCAATAACAATTTTTATTATAGTTTGTTGCTGACGCTATCATTACAGATTGACATGTATCTCCATACGTAAATGCAGCATAGCTTTCATGGTTAAGGGCATGGGCGTTCTGGTCAGTCTAAGGTCTGAATCCCAGCTCTACCCAGTCATTAGCTGTGTGTCCTTGGGGAAGTTTCTTACTTTCTCTGTGCCTCAGTTTGCCTATCTTGCAAGACTGCTATGGGGATTATATGTTTATTATGTATTTATTTTAAGTAAAGTACCTAGAAGAGTGATTGGTAAATAGCAGGTCACCATCATCATCATCACCAAGGCCTGGGGACTGAGGCCTCGTGCTGGCTGCTCAACCCACAGTGGTCAGCCTAAAGAGTGAGTGGGCCGCTCCCCTCTACGTCCACAGCATCTGGACCAACCTTTCAATTCCCCACCCCCTGCAGAGCAGGAGTCAAACACTTCCGCCTTTCTCCTTTCCACCCCCTGGAAAGAATCCCCTTTCCTGCCTTCGTTAAGCCAGTCGAGAGGCACCTTCTCACGCAGGCTCCTCTCCTCCCCTCCCCCAGCGCTCCGGGATATTTGTGTCCCTGGTATGTATTTAGCTCTCATAATCAGGCTGCTTGTGCTGTGGTGATTGGCGTCCTACGGGAGGGGTAAGAATAGAACTCACAGGCGTTAGTTTCCTTAGAGATGCCCCTCACGACCAGGGCCAGGCGCCGGTGGGTGGGGGCGGCGAGGTGGGGGGATCCTGTCCTGAGCTCTCCCAGCGTCTGCTGAGACCGCTCACCCTCCTTAGCAGTGGGCCTCCGGGAAACGGTCTCCCTTCCCTTGTTTATGTGAGATCGACTCCATTCCCGCCGCACGCAAAGCCCCACTGTGATATTCCCGTCGCTGAAGGGACCTGAGCGTCCCTTAAAGGTCGATTGGATGCTCTCCCTCCAGATTTCTGGAGACGTACCACCGAGGGATCAGCGTTGCCTGATTAAGGCACGCGCTAAAGCAGGGCACAGGTGATAGAAAAGGAAGAGAATGCTGGGTACGCTCTACCGCTTGCCATCGTAAGGCGTTTCTTTCATTAGCTGTTCTTCTTATAAGCTATGAAATACCCCAGTTAGACAAGGGTTAAAAGAAATAAACCTTCCATAGTACAAACTGAATGTTTTGTCATTAACACAACTGTGATAACTTCCCTTTCTCTGAACATTTGTTTGTCTTTTCCTCTAACCTCGGAGCAGCCTCAGGCCTTGTCTAATGCAGCTTGTACTCGGTTTCTGCTGAGGTTACTGATGTTAACGATCTCCTCGGCATCCACCCGCCTCTTTGTTCAGAGCTCCGGGCCTCAGAGGCTGGCTGCATGTTGACTCTCCCTACGTAGCTCTGAATCTCTTTCTGAAAGAGGTTCTCATGCCGGAGTCTTCCCTTGGTGCTTTCTAACTTGCTCATTCTGTTTCTTCCTTCCAATGAGAGAGATTTTCTTTTTATCATCTGACTTCTTAGAGAATCAGGGCTTTATTTCTTCTGAACAGCCCTCAAAATAGAATATCCTATTCTATTTTCTTACACTGGAGATCAGGAGCTGTGCACTATAAAAGCAAGGGCTGGGACTTCTGGTTAATATGGGTGCCCTGAGCTGATAGAAAATAACTCTACTTCACAGTCGGCCCCTCTCCAAATATATGGGAATGCTGGGTAAAGTATAACCCACAGAATTTTGAAAATGTAGCCAAGTTCAAAATCAAGTGACAGAAATCCCCAGGGCTAGGTTAATAAAGAGAAAACTCAAAGTCAGAGTGGTTAGTGGTTGCTAAAGTCAAATGGCTCATGGAAACAGCAAGTCAACTGGGGCCTAGAGTTCTTATACTTAATTGGGGAGGGGGGTTGGCTGCAGACCCCATGGGGCTTGGCTGTAGGCCCCAAGACTTGAGCTGAAATGAACTAGGGGTCATGAAGAACTGGCCTGCCTATGAACCAAGAATGAGGAAAGCTCCGTCAACCAGCTTGGAAACTGGTGGGGAAAGCTTGATGTCCATGGTGTTTATGGGTGTATGAACAGTTATCATCACTGAATTCCTACTACTGACATGGTACAGGGATGGCAACTGAGGCATTAGTATAAAGCCAGTGAGGAACTTTTTAAATCTGTAGGGTGCTGCTCGTGCTTTGGGGGAAGGCATGCTTCCAAAGCTCAGGGCACACGGCAATTCCATGGAAAGTAATCCCCAGTGAAGAGAGGCTCATTGTCAAATATTGCAAGTCACAAAGGAAAACAAACCACAGTAAGGAGTAGTCAGCAGATACGAAAAAAATGGAAGAATTTTCACCCCGGTATCTGGACAGAACCGAACAATTTGAAAGAAACTTCGATAAGTTCATTGAAAATGATAAAATATGAAAGAAGGAATGAACAACAGGATGAGACAAATAGGACCATATAACAAAAGATGATGTGATTGTCACGAAGAACAGAAGGAAATTCTAGAAATAAAAAATGTAATAGTTTAAGTAATGTGGTGTTGACCACTTCACAAGATAAAGTACATAAAAGCACCTAGCACAGGGGATGGCCAGGGCACACGACAGGTGTTCTGTCAGTGTCAGTTCTCTGTGCCCCCCCCCCACCATTCCAGCCTCAAGCACACCCTAAGGAGGGGCCCCCTTCCTCCTAACATCACACCATCGTGGGTTCACGCACCCCCAGTTTTTCTTGTCCTGTTCTTGGTGAGGACTGTGGTAACTGAAGTATTATGTAATGGCCTAGCCTGGAGTTCTTTGACAAAGGACCTGAGTCGTGTCTCTGTCCCTTATTAACTGCACAATATTGGGCAAACAGGAGTAGTGTTGGAATCTCAATTTTCTCGCATGTTGGATGGGTCACCAGTAGTGATACCTACGTGTGGCGGTGTGGCGCTGTGCATGCCACAGAGGAACAAGTTCTTAATCCTAATCCCTTCCCGTGGGTGTGAGCCCGTTGCAAGCAGGGCCTTTTTACCAGGCCACTTCAGTCAAGGTATTGCTCCGTCGAATCAGGATGGGCCTTAATCCTATTGCCGGAGTCCTTTAGAAGCAGAAAGGAAGCCGCAGGAAACCAGAAGCTGAAGTTCAACGGAACCCAGAAAAGGGTGGAGAGGCCAGGAGGGGCCACCACGCGCATTGCCACGGGACGAAGCCGAGGACCCGATCACCGGCGGCCAGCCCCAGAACGCCAGCCTTGAGGAAGAAAGCACTGCTTTGAAGACGCCTTGATGTGGCTCCTCCTCGCCTCAAAACTGTGAGTCGATAAATTCCCATTGTTTAAACTAACCCATGGCATGGCATTTGCGTGAGCAGCCAAGGAAACGAAAACACTGTCTTAGGGTTTTTTCTTTTTCTCCTCAGCATTCATGTTGGAAAGGTGAACATTTGTAAACTGCACGCAGCTCTCTATTGTTATAGGAAAATGTTGACCTTTGAACCCGTGTCCAGATCAAATGAATTTTAGCTGTCGTTCTAGTCACCTTTGCTACTTTGTGGCTCCCTGGGAATAAACATTCTCTCTCACACACATTCATGTGTGCGTGCTTTCAACACATTTTTGCTGAGTGTCTACTACATGCCAGAAACCAAGGGCAATCTTGGCCCTCGAAGAACTGAGAACGGCTCTCAACCCTGTGGTGCGTAAGGGTCACACTGAGAGACTTGCTGAAAAAGTCTGTTCCCTCTGAGCTTCAAGAAATATGAGTCAAGGAATATTCATTTCAAAAAGTTTGCCAGACTATTCTGAAACAAGTGATCCCAGACTCATATTTCGGGAAACATTAGCTTAGTTCTTCCACAGAATTAGCATGGCCTCCCGTTTGTCTCCGCTGTGCCCTGCCAAAGTCTCCACCCTGCCCAGGCTTCCTGTTGAAACTGCAGAGCCCAGAGAGAGAGGGTGTATGGGACTCTGTTTGGTGGCTTTGTCCCTAGGAATGTGGGCCCCCATTACCTCCCATCCCCTCATCAGACTAACCAAACCTGGTGGCAGAACCTCGAAGTCCTGACAGGTACTGCGTAGAGGACACTGTCGTTAGGACAAGCTCCTTGGAAAGGTGCCTTTGTAAGGAACAGGCCCTCAACTTCCTACAAGGCTACCGGCTCATGCTTTCCCTTGAGTCCGTTCTGGGCAACCTTGCTGATGGCCTCTGAGTTCCTCGTCCATCCTGCTCAGAAGTAATATCTCCAGCCACGTTACCTCGTCCTCTGGCCCGGGGCTGCCTGTGTGTGACGTCTTGCCTTCGCTGTCCTTGGAGGGGTGTAACAATTCTGCCTCTCCGTTCCCTGGACTGCAGAGAGAGGATGAAGCCAGGCTCTCCCAGAACAAGAAAACCCGCTGGACTGCGTGGAAGAGCACAACATGGGGAGGCCAGCACCACTGAGGAGGCGCAGAGGCCCGGGGGCCTGGGTCCCGGGCCGTTCTGATGATGCTCCCTCAGCCCCGTACTCTGCAGTGAGACACTTCGTCTTCTTTTTCAGGCCAAGGTGGGCTAAACTTTGCTCAGCTGCTTGGGAGTCCAAGTCTTTCTTTCCTCCACATGTTTTGCTCTGCCTAACCTTGGTCGTTACCTTGTCACAGACGTGGCCCATGACACACATGTTTATCTTTAGGAAGACAGAGAGTCTTCAATCCATTGACTGTTGGACTGTAAGGAGACTCAGATCATCTGAGTTGACTATCCTTCTTCAACTTCCCTTCTCTCCATTTTACAGATGTCAAAACTGATGTGCAGGGAAGTGGACTTGGCCCAGTGGTTAGGGCGTCCGTCTACCACATGGGAGGCCCGCAGTCCAAACCCCAGGCCTCCTTGACCCGCGTGGAGCTGGCCCATGTGCAGTGCTGATGCGTGCAAAGAGTGCCGTACCACACAGGGGTGTCCCCCACATAGGGGAGCCCCACAGGCAAGGAGTGCGCCCCATAAGGAGAGCCGCCCAGCGCGAAAGAAAGTGCAACCTGCCCAGGAATGGCACCTCGCACACGGAGAGCTGACACAGCAAGATGATGCAACAAAAAGAAACGCAGATTTCCGGTGCCACTGATAAGGATAGAAGCAGTCACAGAAGAACACACAGCAAATGGACACAAAGAGCAGACAATTGGGGGGGAGAAGGGGAGAGAAATAAAACAAAAAACAAAAAACAGAAAAAACTGATGTGCAGAGAAGAAAAGTGACTCCTTGTTTTTTATTCAAATCACAATCTGACGTGAATGTTCGCCTTATCCTCAATATCATAAGATAACATCCAGCCAGATACAGACGGGTGCTAGAACTATGGAGGGAAGAGGAAAAGGCCTCAAAAATCTGCAGATAACCTATTAAGTGTCTCTCTAAGAGTGACTTAGATGGTTGTCTTTAACCCTGCAGTTTATAAAAAGCACAAGTCATCTTTCATTCCATATGACCTCGTTTAATTTCCTAGTGGTCTTGGAATTCAAGACAGTTAATACAGCATGCACAGGAAATCAGCTGAGTCCCAGAAAAATTCATTTGATTTGCCCATGGTTATATTGTCAGAATACTGAGTCAGGTCCTGGCTACTAGGTCCATGCTACTTGCGTTCCTGTGCTAAAAGTGCTAAAAGCAATTTTGTCAGCCTAGAAAGGCAGTCCCCCTCTCTTTGGGGAAGAAGCAGGAAGCAAAAAGCACATCCATTTGACCATAGTCCTTTTCCCAAATTGGAACATCTTCTGGTAGACAGGCTGGGAGGACAGGGAGATGGGCTGTCCTTGTCCACTGCCAGCCCAGTGTCCAGGCTTCCTGCAGGGTATTTGGCTTTGTTCCCATGGCAGATGCCAGAGATTGACATGGCAGGAGGGGAATGATCCTTCAGCTGTATTGCCTGGGGTTCAGGACAGGGACATGCCACTTTTAGTTCTATACACAGCAGTTTGGGGAAACCCCTAAATTGTCTTTCTACTTTTTCCATTTTTTTCCTCAAGATCCATGAAAATCTATTACTTCTTTCCCATTATGTAGGCCTAAGAGAATACACTAGAACCGAAACCAAATAAATAGAGAGCAGCAATTCACAAGACTTGCATTGTAGTCTGCCACCACCCAGATGTGGAGAAAGTCATTTAGCCTCTCTGCGCCTCAGTTGTTCCAACTGTGCAGTGGGAATAACAAAACACGCCTTCGCTGTCTCAAAGGGCTGATGTGAGACTCAAATGAGAGCATAAATATGAAAGAGGCATGAAAGTGTAGAGCACCATATAAACATGAACGTCACCGGTTAACAGCCATTATCGTTACAACAATAAATCCTCAGCTCCCAGAAGCTTTCTATGAACCAGAACTCCTTCACGACTCTTCTTTCAGAAGGCAAATGATGGTGAATCAAGCTCATATTTGGAATTTATCTTCTGATAAAGTAACTTCTGTGCTGTACAGTTCATTCGGCCCCATCACCTCGCCTTTCTTTATCTACATTATCACCTTAAGACTTGGTCTTCTGGAAATAATCACTTTGAGGGCCTTTGAGATTCCTGTTCATCAAAGAAAGCATCAACCATGCTCACTAGGCTGTGCTGATGGTAGGAAAAGAGTAGAGCCCGACATTTCAGAAAGCTATTTAACCAGTATTCAGAATAAAACTTAGTTACTTAGAAAGTTCAATTTATCAGGACAATTCATTTCACGAATGTTCTGGTTAGCGAGTTATGCTGCGTTGTTACTTCCAAAAACTTTCCAATAAATGCTTGTTGAATTGGAGTGAACTCCACGAACCCTGTCTCCTCACTCACTGTGTCTAGAGAAGGCTGAAAAATGGAACCTGGCCAGGTCCCTCCAGCTTGTGCTTCTCTGAGCTGGCTGGAGTTTCACCTCTCCGGTTGACAAGGTCATGGTGGACAGCATTCTAGGACCATGCCCCACAGGGTCCTGAAATGAACAGTGATTCTGGGTATAGATTATTCAACAAGCATTGAAGAGCACTTTTTGGATACCTTCAGGCAAATGTGTCAGGCATTGTGGAGGGTGGAGATACAGGTGGTACCTGCCTCCATATAACTTACAATCTATCGGCAGGGGGAGGAGAGGGCAGAAGCACACATGTGAGCAGCGTGTAAGAGAAACACACTTACAGTACATAAGGAGCCTTGTGCAAGGGTGTTCAGAAGCATGCCTGTACCAACAAAACACTGGAAACTATGTAAATGTCTGTCAATAGCAAATAAACGGTGGCATCTATGCTACGGAATACTGTGTTTCACTAAGAAAGAATGAGGCCCGTCTCTCTGTATTGGCTTGTAAGAATCTCCATAAAGCTCTCCTTGACCTATTGTGGAATGAAAAAACGAAATTGTGTAAAATTATATGGACTATGGTACAATTTATATAAAAAATTCCTAAAAACTAGATTTTATCTTCTAAGGGTATATCTAAGAAAAGGTTTAGGAGAATAAACACCAAACTTATAGCTGTGGTTACCTCTGAGGCAGGAACTGGGCTGGGAACTTAAAGGGGATTTTAACTTTTTCCAATATTAATGTATTAATTTTGTTACCAAAACTTCTGTAAGAACATCTAAAAGATGAAGTAATACAAGAACAGTCATAAGGTGGTTTATTCCATACCAAAGAAATAGGGCAGATCGAAGGTGCCATAGAAGTTCTAAGGCAGGAAGCTGAGATAGTAAGAAAAACTGTAGATAAAACATAAACTTGGCTGGACCTTGGAGGATCTGAGGACTCATACAGATGGATAATGAAGAGGAGGCGTTATAGGTAGGGGGGACAACACAACGGGGACGAAGTGCTGGGAATGCCCATTGCACTTTGAAAAGAATTTTTTTTTAACTAAAATTACTTAAGTGCTTGATATAAACTGGAGTTTTTGGTCAGTGTCCCAGCAGGAAATAGAATTTACCTTCGATAGTTCGAATGAAGAGACTTTAACGAAGAGATTCCTTACAGAGGTGTGGGCAGAGTTAATGTAACTAAACAAGAAATGTTGACGCACTCGGTGCTTAACAACAGCAGGAAAGCAGTACTGTCCGTAGGGCTAAAGAGGCAAGGGTAAGGAAGAGGGATGTCAGAGCCTCAGAGAAATTGGAGCAGAGAAGGAGTGGTGACCAAGTGGGATGATAGTCGGGACGGGATGCAGCTACTGCCCGAGGAGCAGGGCCCAAGCAGGGAGGAATCAGCCAAGAAACACCCCAACTGCTCTCTCCACCCTCTGATCTCTCGTCAGAGCCTCTCATTGGCTGAAACCAGCCAGAAGCCAGAAGGCCAAGAAGCCCAGGTGATGCAGTTACTAGGGAGCAGCCTCCCAGAGCGAGAAGGTGAAGGACGTCCAGGGAGGGGCCGTGGAAACTAGCCAGCCCAGTACACCCCCTTTGCCACTCGTCAGCTGTTTCTTCTTTGTTCGGATGAAGAAAACATCCCCAATAGGGGGATGATGAAAAGTCCTATCAGCCCTCGTGGGGTAATCCCAGCTCAAGCATAATCCCATCTGCATTAGCCACCATCAGCACTTTTCATTCAAGGAACAATGAAAAGGAGGTGAAAAGAGAAATAATCAATTACCATAAGACATGGCTAGCCACCACAGTCTGATTCTGTAGCTGGTAATGAAGCTGACAGTGATAATTACAATTTCCTTTTTTTATCACCCATTTCATATTCTCCTAACATTGCCAGTATCTAAACTAGAATTTTCGTTTCCTGGCTGCTAAAACAAACAACATGCAATGGGTTGGCTTGATAACAGGTATTTATTGGCTCACAGTTTTGAGGTTAGCAGAAGTCCCAAATAAAGTCATCATCAAGGCAATGGTTTCTCTCAGAAGACTGGCATTCCAGGGCTGGCTCCAGGGATCCTTGGGCTGTCCCATGACAATGCACATGGCAGCCTCTCCTAGCTGCTCCATGTTCCTTTGATGTCTGGCTTCTTCCTGTGATTTTCTCTCTGTGTCTGAATTCCATTTTGCTTATAAATGTCTCCAGTAATAGGATGAAGACCCATCCTGATTCAGCTGATGGAAGTAACCTCATCAAAAACTCCTTTTGTACAGTGGGTTCCCATCCACAGGAATGGATTAAGATTAAGACCATGTTTTTCTGGGGTACATATATCCAAGCCACCATAACTAGTTAAGATTTTTTACTTGGTGAGATGACTCCAAAAATACATATCAGAGAATGTGAGTCCTTAGTGGTCATGTCTTTACTGAGTTGTTACAGTTTTCCACATGCTTTTATTAAGGATGTGAGAGCATGAAGAGGCATCCCACTGAATCCCCTGGGTTCCACTTTGCTGCAATTGTGCAGAAGCAACCAATTTCCTCTTTATAATTGGAATCAGTCATCTTAGATATTGAACCCCCTTCTCTGACTGCTGTTTCTGTGTCAAGAAGAGTTCTAAATGGCCAGTGGGGATTGTCAGCTTCCAATTTACTGGAACCACAGCTGTGCTGTGTTCCCTCATGCAAACATTCTTCCCCTGAGAGCTGGGGCCTCCAAATCTACCAGGCCAAGGTATGCGAACATCAAGGAAAAGTTCTATAAGTCTGTTATTAGCTATACTTGTGAGAGGTGTCACTCACACCTTTTTCACTTGGTTTTCAGATATTTATACTCGGTTTTGAGGGAAACTGCACTGTAGTTTGGTCACAGATTCAAAGCATATATGGCATCCTGCAGGAGAGCACTCCAATCTCTCACGGTGCTGTCCCCAGCTGGGGCTGAGCCTTTGGCAGGCAATTCTGTCAGGCTAGATGCCTCAGGATGATGGGGTACATGGAAAGGTCACTGGATTCCATGGACATAGGCCTATCACTTCACTATGATTGAAAAAAAACAATGGGTCCTTTTTAAGAGATTACGTTGTATAGGATGATGATAAATAATGGATCCTATAGATCTCATGATGATAGTGTTGGCAGAAGAGTTTCAGGCAAAAAAAGGTAAATACAGAATATGTATATATTCCCATGAAGTCAAAGCCCTTCCTCTTAGAAGGTGGAAGAAATTAAGTAAAATTAGGTCATTCACTGGTTCCCACAGGGATTGATGCCCTATCCAGGGCTCACTGGTATCTGTGCAGTGGTTGGCAGAGGGGAAAGACCTGTTGTCATGATTTATTCCTGTCACTACAGTCACTTTATACATGGCAAGCACCAGGGTGTCTAGGGAGAGAAATTGTCTACATTCATAAACTAGGTCATCTTGCCTACCATATTTTTTAAAGCTTCCTCTGCAGTAAATGCTCTCTGGTAATCATTTCTTGCATCATTAATATCTTCATTGAATGTGCCTATTTCCAGAGTTTGACCTACATACTTCTCCCTAACTCTTTTTGCCTCTTTGCCATATCAGTCTTCCACTATTAGTCTTTCCAAGTCCCTAATCAGTCATGCTAACCTGCTAGTCCCTACCCACAAGACTAGAAAGATCTTTACTTCAGCCCATCTTTCCTTCCAAGCAAATCAAATGTTTTGTCCAAGATTCTACACACTGGAAAGATTTCCTTCATCATCTTACAGGGCCATGTCTGAGTGGGGATGCAATGCATCAACCATCCACTTCTGAAGGGTGCCAGCACACAAATAGATCTATCTATAAACCAGGACTGTAGTTTTTCCTCTTATCTTAACTGGTAAGATGGAATTTCCCATGAGGCCATTCACGTCAGTTAAGGAAAGAGCTGGAGAAACAGTAGGAGGAGATGAGATGCAATGGGAGTCTCAGTTTACCTGTGTCTCCCAGACCTATTCTGACCTGGTCTCATATATACCATCCTAATTTAATAATGGAATACTGCTGCACATACTTAAATTTATGATTTTGTGGGTAACATCCAATTGATAATGAATAGCTTAGGTCACATAATCATTTGGTATCATTTGTCAAGGGTTTAGATAACTCAAGAATCATTGAATCTGCTGGGTCATGGAGCCTAAGGGGCACAGACACTTGTACTGTAGCCTAGACATGGTACAGAGTTCTCTAATGCTCTGGGATCCACCTTAAAATGGCAACATATGGGTTACTGAGTAAATGGGGGCAGAAAACCCAAATGTGGTATATGTTCAAAGAGACCCACTAAGCATTGAACCCTTTTCTTTGTGGTGTACAGTGAAGTGTAGCAATTAAACGTTCACTTTGGAAGGGCTAGACTACTGAATTCCTAAGAATTTCACCAATGCAGTCAGGCTCTTGAATTTTGTGGGGTTTATCTTCCTTTCTCTGGTATCTCTATATCTTACATGTCTATCTCTAGTATCCTTGCCACATCATACTCACCAGTTTCAAATGGCATAATATCATTAATATAATGGGCTAGCATGAAGTACCACAAGGTGACAAGGACTCTCTGGATTAAATGATGCTAGAAAACAGGGGAATTGACACAACCCTGATGTTAGACTATGAAGGTATATTACTGTCTCCTCCAGGTGAAATCAAACTGTTACTTCTTGCTCTTACTCAAGAAAATGGAGGAAAAAAATCATTTGCAAAGTCAATAGTTGTATACTAGGTGCCATCACACTAGAAAAAACACTGCATCCAGAATAACAGCTGCAATTGGCAACAACCACTTAAATGAGTTTAGAATAATCCACAGTCATTCTTCTTGATCTATATGGCCATTTCTCTTACTAAATAGGTATTAAACAGGGATTTGATGGGAACCACCACCCCTTCATCTTACAAGTCTCTGTTGATACTCTAATATCTGAAGTACCCTAATAAGGCAGTATTGGTTTTGGTTTACTCCTTTCGCAGGCCGGGGAGGGGGATAGTCAGTTTTCCAGATGCTTCATCTTGGCTTATAATAATTTTTATTCCATGGATCAGGGAGCCAATTTTAGGATTATTCCAATCATTAATTAATACTGTCCTAGCTCCACTTTCAAGAATGGAGAAAATAACCAGACTTGGTCCATAGGTCCAGTAGACTCATTGTAAGATGATTCAAGCCAAGTGTAGCAGTTTGATGTGGTTATGAATTCCAAAAATAGATATTGGATTATGTTTGTAATCTGATCTGTACCTGGGCCTGATGGAGTTATGATTAGGGCTTTAATTGGGCCACATCATTAGGGCATTGGGTCCCCACCCTTTGGTGGGTAGGGACTCACAGATAAAAGGCATGGCAAAGGAGAGAGTTGGGGGTTCTTAATGTTGGAGTTTTGATGTTGGAGTTTGATGCTGAAGTCTTAAGCCAGAGCCCTGGGGAAAGGGACAGAGCTGTTCACCTGATAGTCTACAGCTGACCTTGTGGAGAGAGGCAAAGCCTAGAGAGCCTCATAGTCTACAACTGCCCTTGTGGAGAGAACAGGAACTGAGCCCAGAGGAACCCAGAAAGCCTGAACCCTTGCAGACGTTGGCAGCCATCTTGCTCCAACACATGGAAATAGACTTTGGTGAAGGAAGTAATTTATGCTTTATGGCCTGGTATCTGCAAGCTCCTACCCCAAATAAATACCCTTTATAAAAGCCAACCCATTTCTGGTATTTTGCATCAGCGCCTCCTTGGCTGACTAATACACCAAGATTCCTTTTATCATCAGACTTTTATTAATCTCTACCATAATTGATAGACCATGTTGGTTTTTAGAGTCTCCAGATATTAGCATCAGTTTTGTGCTAATACCAAGTAACTTCTAGACGGTCTGAAGCATTTCCCTTTCTTCTGTGCCCAGTCACCCTAGCAAATGGCCTCAGGCGTCTCTGGAGAAAGCCTGGAAGTAATTTACAGAATATACTTTTGATCACCTTTTAGGATTCTTCCTTAAAGCTACCTGGCTTCTCTCTCAAACGGTTCTGAGCTTATACCACCTTATCTCAGGGTACTGGGTGCCAGGGGAGAATTTTCACTGTAGCTTCTTGAATCAGGTTCCTACCCCAAACAACAACAATTTTCCCCAATTATCTAGATCTCTTCTGTCTAATGTGGTAGCTGAGAGTCCCATGTGGTTATTGAGCACTTGAAACATGACTAGTCCAAATTGAGTGTGCTTACATGTAAAATACACATGAGATTTTCAAGATTTAGTCTAAAAAATAAATATCTCAATATATTTTATATTGATTACATGTTGAAATGATAGCACTTTAGATATATTGGGTTAAAGAAAATATATTAAAATTAATATCACCTATTTTTCACTTTTCAGCATGGCCACTAGAGAATTTTAAATGATAAATGTGACTTGCATTATATTTCTTTTGGACTGCGCTGATATTGATCAAGCAATACCATTGTGGGCTGCACATCTATTTTATTACTAGGGACCGTATGATCAATTGTGCACCACCATAAATCCATGTGGCACAAAACACTGTGATTATTATTCTATCCTTGTGGCTTATTAGAGTAATTGAGCCCACCTTGTCTCTGATAGTCTGTCATGGTGGGTTCCCATTATTATCATTAATATTGGAGGTCCCAATTCAATGACAGTAGCTCCCACTGTCACCTCTGGCCTATAGAGGATGGCTATCACAGAGCTTTTCAGTTATGCTGGTGTTCTTTTTACTGATGAATTTTTAAAATGCTTTTGTAAAGTGAGAATCCTCTGGGTTTTGGGGGAGGCATTAAATAGAGTGCACATAATCAATACATTTCAACTTCCCATTACTCTAAGCTTTGGATTCTTTCTTCTACAATATGCTAGGGAAGTTCCAGCGTACTCAGCCTCATTAGATATAGGGTACTATTGAATTCAGGTTTTAATTAGAACCAAATAAACTATTAGAGAGACTCCCAGCTGTTTAAGCTACCTTATTACATCTCGAATCACCCATATTGAATTCATCCACATTGACAGATTTCATCCAACTCAACTTTACACTTCATTCTCCCAGGCCTAACACTCTTAGAATCTATTTGTATACATTTTACATGGGTTCCTGCCAATACAAGTGGAAAGAGATTGCAATTCCTTTGGAGTATAACTATATCCCCCTGGAGCAGATGTTTAACTTTTTCTTCTGGGCTACGATGAGATGTAGTTTTCATTATGAGCTGGGAGGTAATGAGGTAAGGTGGGCTTGAAGACAGTGGGTATCCTCTTGCTATGCGAAATATTAGAAAAGTCTTTTTGCAAGGGACTACTTTCTCTAGTAAGAGATTTAGGGGTGTTGAAGGTTCAGTTAGCTCAGCTGCATTTGTATAATCCCAAATGTCCTCATCCCAATCTCAGCATCCAACCCCTTCTTAACCAGTACCCTAACACTAGCACAGAAGCCACGAAAGATTGTACATCTAACAGGCATAACAAATCTTCAACCCACAGGATTACACTTTAGGCTTTACCAATCACTATGCTGTATCTGCTCTGAGGCTGCATAAGGTAAGGGTTTTTTGTTTTGTTTTTTTGAAGATTTATTTTTTTTTAATTTCTCTTCTCTTCCCCCCATCCTCCTCGTCCCCCATTCCCCTCCCCGCCCCAACCCCTGTTTTCTGCTCTCTGTGTCCATTTGCTGTGTGTTCTTCTGTGCTCGCTTGTATTCTTGTCATGTGCCACCGGAAACTGTGTCACTGTTTTTGTTGCATCATCTTGTTTCATCAGGTCTCCGTGTGTGGTTGGGTTGTACTTTTTTCATGTGGAGTGGCTCTCCTTGTGGGTCATACTCCTTGAGCGTGGGGCACCCCTATGGAGGGGACTCCCCTGCGTGGTACAGCACTCCTTGAGCGTGGCAGCACTGCACGTGGGCCACTCACCACACGGGTCAGGAGGCCCTGGGTATCGAACCCTAGACTCTCCATATGGTAGGTAGATGCTCTATCAGTTGAGCCACAACTGCTTCCCAGTAAGGGATTCTTTAAAGGCCTTGATAGAAACTTTTCTGGTACTGCACGCAAGTTTTAAGTTGAAAGTTTAAGACTCAGAGCCTCTCTCTCTCTGGTAAATGCTAAAGCACAGTCAGGAGTAGCCAACCCACCTGCAATTATTATTATTATTTTTTAAAGATTTATTTATTTATTTATTTATTTTTATTTATTCCCCCTGCCCCCCAGTTGTCTGCTCTCTGTGTCCATTCACTGTGTGTTCTTCTGTGACCACTTCTATCCTTCTCAGCGGCACCAGGAATCTGTGTTTCTTTTTGTTGTGTTATCTTGTTGTGTCAGCTCTCTGTGTGTGTGGCACCATTCCTGGGCAGGCTGCACTTTCTTTCGCACTGGGCAGCTCTCCTTACGGGGCGCACTCCTTGCGCGTGGGACTCCCCTACGTGGGAACACCCCTGTGTGGTACAGCACTCCTTGCGCGCATCAGCACTGCACATGGGCCAGCTCCACATGGGTCAGGGAGGCCCGGGGTTTGAACCGCGGACCTCCCATGTGGTAGGCGGACGCCCTATCCATTGGGCCAAGTCTGCTTCCCCCCACCTGCAATTATTGTAATCACCACTGTTGCTGTAACAATCAAGTGCAGCAGTTACCCGATCACTTCAAACCCTTCCTTCCGTTGGCTCTCCATCCTACACCACCATCAGTGATAATTTGAATAATCAATGCTACTTCGTGCCACAGTTACCAGTGTCCCATTTACCCAGCAGAAAGGTCATTTATGTATTCATTAAATGAGTGAGAAAGCTGGTTCCAGAATCTTATTTTGAAGGTTGTTTCCTGAGACCATTCCTGGCACCAACTTCTACATCGCTCAGGATCTCAGCAGGAAACAGCGTCTATGCCGTATGGTTAAAGGAAGATGTTTTAATGAGGAGACATTACAGGGGTATGAGCAGAGTTAAGAGAGCAAATAAGGAATGTTAAGGAACACAGAGTTGAGCAACAGTATGAAGCCATCACTATCTCCAGGGCTGAAAAGGCAATGGAAGCAAATATGTGACCGAAAGAAGTGAGAGTTAGAATTATGGAGTAGGGGACGCATGGAAGGGTCACAGCCACGCTATAAACATGATACAAGTGCAGGAAGAGAGCAGGTAAGAAATATTCCAACATCATTGCCAAACCCAATCAGAAGCCAGAGGCAGAGGAGCACAGGTAATACAGTCTAAAGAATGGGGCCAGTGTCCTGGACCTCAAGCAGGTAGAGAAGAGCTGAGAATGGATCTTAGGATGGGGGGCAGAAGGAGAAAAACTGTCCCACCAGGATTGCACATTACCTGAAAAATCCCCTTAAATCCTCTTAACCCAGTATCAGTAAATATGTACTATTACTATCCCCATTTTATAGATAAAGAAACACACTCAGAGAATTGCTTGCTCAAGCTTATACAAATAGTAAATGGTAGAGTTACTGCTTGAACCTGGGCAATTTGAACTTGAATTTTCATGTCATGCTAAACGAGATTAGTTAGGCTAGATTAGAGGGTAAAATTAGAGGAAAAGTGGAGACAAAGTTTAAGGCCAAGTCAGGGAATGCCTTAAGAGCTGGTCTAAGGAATTCTTTAGTGAGCTCTCCAAATGCAAGTTGGTACCACATCTGTCTCTACAGGTCCTTAGTCAAGCCCTATGGGAATTAGGAGGCCCATTGACATTTGCTGCCTCTTCTGAGTAGCCGGGACCAGACAGTCAGCCTTGGAAACCTTGTAGGGCTCCAGGGTGTGGTGGTCCTTGGTTGTTCTGGACCTCCCATTAGTCGCTATCTTTCGTATGGTAATTATTCTATCATATTGCTTTGGGAGAACCTTCCCTTCATCTCTGTCAGACCGTGTGTTTTGGGTTGTGGTCCTGAGCAAGCCAGAGAGCGTAGTGCATTACTCCCAAGGGCAACGTTTGGTTCAAAGGTGGACACATGGCTGAAGTCAGGCCAAAAGACCCCAGCAAAAGTCGAATCCTGAAATTTCATTAAAAGAATAAGAACCTGAGAGGAATTTGGAGTACAACTTTCGCTGCCAGGTTTCCAAAAATGGAGCCTGAGACTGAAGGCAATCTAGAGGAAGGCAAACTGAGAAAGGAGCAAAATCATGTCCCGATTCCAGCCACAGCCACAGCCTGACCCATCCCTAGACTTTTTGTTACATAAGCCATAAAATCCTTTTTTAGCTTAAGGCAGAGAAGGGTTTTCTGCCTCTTGCAATCATAAGGCAAATAGGGTAGGTCGAGGAACTGGCCCAACCTTCTCCGGAACATGCTACAATCTTTGCTCCTAATGCCACAGATTTTAGAAGCCTGAGTATTGGGGCCCACAGTGGAAGAGACCTGTGTGATGGCAGAGGGTGAGAAGCCCGGAAAGAGGAATTTATGCTCTGGGGATCAGAGACAAGATAAACACTTGAATCAACCCACACCCCCGTGGAGGTATATTTAGTAAACTTTTTTCCTCACAGGGCTTGAAAGATCAAAATTGCTTTTTAAAAATAATAAAAAGGAAACAGTCACTGTGGTTTCTTTTGACACCAGCCCAATTTCTCGGCTGTCACAATACTTTCAAATAACATGTGTAAGCTATTGCTGGGCTGTCTCTTTTTCTCCTAAATCCTAAGGCAAAAAACAGAAGTCTGCAGTTCAAGCTGCATAACAGTGTTTAGTTAGAGACTTCCTGAGATCTCGAAGATTCCTTGATGGTTTATAGGCTGTGATGTTCTCCTTGCAACTGCAAAATTGCTTTATGCAAATAGAATGTGGGTTAATGATCTAAGCCAGGGGTAACAGCCTGAACTCCCAGTTTCATTTTTCACTGCTCTTGGATAACCCCTGAAATCTGCCTGGGTCCCTTTATACCTATGAAAATAGGGGTCATAATAACCTGCTTCATGGGAGATGGAGTTATGATACTTGAACTTAAGTTTCACAGTTTTCCTAAGAGACTTCTTACTCCACCTTCACTACCTACCCTCATGCCCTCCCAACACATATACTTCCAAAGTGTATTCTTTTGCAATCTTACTTGTTTTCTTGCAGGTATAGTTCAGAGGAAAAAGCATATTGAGTTTTAATCAAGACTAGCCCTTCCATTTATAATTTTGATCCCATATTATACTTTGGTCTTAGTCTCCACTTAATCCTTCTCTCTCCATCACGTCTTAAAACTTGTTTAATTGGCTTTATGATGCATAATTTACATGTAGTAAAATGCAACCATTTTGAAAAATAAGTAAGTTTTGACAAATTAGTATACCTGTTTAACCACTGCCACCACAATTAAGATATAAAACAGTCCCATCACCCCTAAAAAACTGCCTCGTTCACTCAATCCCCTCAGTCCATTGCTAATCCCATCAGACAACCACTGATCCACTTTCTGTCACTATAGATTAGTATTGCCTGTAATAGAATTTCATATAAATGGAATCATATATTTTATACTGTTTTGTGTCTGAGTTCTTTTGCTTAGCATATTATTTTTGAGATTTGTCCATGTTGTTGCATATATAAGTAGTTCAACCATTTGATTGATGAGTAGTATTCCACTGTCTGGCTATACTACAATTTATCCATTCATCTTTGATTGACATTTAAGTTGTTTTCAGTTTGGGGCTATTATGCATAAAGTTTCTATGAACATATGTGTACAAGTCTTTGTGTGGACATGTTTTCATTTCTTTTGGATAAATACCAGGAAGTGGAATTCTAATTCATATTATAAATGCACATATACTTTATAAAGCGCCAACAAATTTTTTTCCAAAGTTTTTCCACTTTGCACACTTTGTACACTTCTGCCAGCAATGTATGAGAGTTTCAGTTGTTTTGTATTCTAACCAACACTTGGTATTGTCATTTTTTTAAAATTTTGCCATTTTAGTGGGTGTATAGTAGAATCTCATTGTGGCTTTAATTTTTATTTCCTTGATGACCAAAAACGGTTTTTTTGTCTGTTTGTTTTTTAAAAATTATTTTATTTTATTTTTGTCTTTATTAATTTTTTTAATATTACATTAAAAAAATGAGGTCCCCATATACCCCCCACCCCCCTCACCCCACTACTCCCCCCATAGCAACATTCTCCTCCGTCATCATAAGACATTCAACTAAAAATGTTAAGCATCTTTTCAAGGGCTTATTGGCCATTTATATATCTTCTTTTGTGAGGTGTCTACATCTTCTGTCCATTTTTTGTTTTCTTATTATTGAGCTGTAAGCTTTTGATATATATATTAATGTTTATATTCAAATATATATTTTTTTCTTTTCATTTTCTTAAAGGTATTGTGATGGTTAGGCTAATATGTCAACTCTGCTAGATAATTGTGCCCAGTTGTTTGGTCAGGCAAGCACTGGGCTAATTGTAATACAAGGACATTTATGGGTTTTGGTTATTGGCGAGTTTACATAGATGGCTGATTACATCTGCATCAACCAGGGAGATTGCCGTCAGCAATGAGTGATGCTTTATCCAATCAGTTGAATGCCTTAAAAGCGGAAGTGATTTCAGCATTCAGAGAGAATTTCCCAGCTCGTCTTTGACAGCCAATGTCTCCTGGAAACACATCAAGGACCTTCATTGGACTTTCATCGGAGGCCCTGATTTGCAGCCTGCCTGCGGAACCTAGATTTGTGCATCCCCGTGGTCACATACGCGATTCTTATAAAACCTCATATTATTTACAGATCTCTCCTGTTGATTCTGTTTCCCAAAAAAACCCTGACTAATACAGGTATCTTTCAAAGAGCACAGTTTTAAAGTTTTATGGAGTCCAATTTATCTCTTCTTCTTTTTTTTTTAGAGAAGTTGTAGGCTTACAAAAAGATCATGCATAAAATACGGAGTCCCATACCACGTTATTATTAACACCTTGCATTAGTGTTTTTGTACAGTTGTTACAATTCTTGAAATAATTCTTCTGTATTTTTAACCTCTGCTGGCTCCTTTTCTTCAGCATATAAAAATGTTCAAGTTCCTCCAATAACTACCCAAACAAAACAAAACTAGGAAAAATAAAACCACTCCTCCCACTACCTCCAAGAGCCCTTTATTGAACTCATATCCCTTTCTAGCTATCAGTGTATCCCTCTTCTTCTTTCACAGCCAAGCAGGTCAAAGGAAGAGTTTTCACTGACTGTCTGTACATTTTCTAAAACCAATGATTTCTTTAACCCGCTCCCAGTGCTCCACTTAGATATCTCCAGCAAAAGTCATCTACCCAGAAGCACAGCTGGGTTCTCGCCCCTGGGAAGCGAGTGCATACACACTTTACCACCCTCAGTTTGAGCAGAGCTGGGGGCACGGCCTGCATGGAGGTAGGGCCTGTGCAGTTGATTGGTAGGGTCTGGGGAAGCCCTTTGACTACCTTCTCTTTGTATTTTAAAGTTTTGCTTTTTTCATGGTTTCCTCTAATATCTCTTTGTTGCTGTCGAAGCAATTAGATAAACACATTATCTTAAAAAAATGATTGCTCAGGAGCCGCCTTTGGTGTTGTGCTCAGGGAGGTCGGCCTCTCCCTCGGCCTCCCCTCTGAGCTGGGCTACTCCCCGCGCCACCTTCTAGCTTTGCCTCCACGCCACTCTCTCCCAGCCTGCTCCCTAAAGCGGATTGTTTACCCCTCACCTTCCTGACTTTCTCTGCAGCGCTGCTCACCATCACTCTCCATTTCTCCTACTTTTTCTCCTTCTTATGTGGCACAGACACACAGAGTATCTATTATTCAATAGAATTTGACAAAATCAGTTGACTTTAGCTAGTGTGTCATGATGAGAGGCTCAGTTCCTGCCCTCAAGAAGCTTCTGCTCTAGTTGGCGAGACAGTCCAGCCATCTGTCACCCTGGTGGGACACACGCGAGTCCAGAGAGGGAGCACCCAACCAGCTTAGGGGTATAGCAGTTTGATTTGGTTATGAATTCCAAAAATAGATATTGGATTGTGTTTGTAATTTGGTCTGTAACTGGGCGTGATTAAGTTATGATTAGGGCTTTGATTGGGCCATTCCTTGGTGGGTGGGGACTCACAGACAAAAGGCATGGCAAGGACAGAGTTGAGGGTTTTTGATGTTGGAGTTTGATGCTGAAGGCTTAAGCTGGAGCCTGGGAAGTAAGCTCACAGAGGAAAGAGAAGCAAGCCCCAGAAAGAGAGGAATCCTGAGCCCAGGAAGAAGCAAGCCCTGGGAAGAGAGGAACCCTGAACCCAGAAAGAAGCAAGACCCTGGACGGGAGGAACCCAGGAAGCCTGAACCCTCACAGATGTCGGCAGCCATCTTCCTCCAACACGGGAAAATAGACTTTGGTGAGGGAAGTAACTTATGCTTTACAGCCTGGTTGGTATCTGTAAGCTCGTACCCCAGATAAACACACTTTATAAAAACCAACCAATTTCTGGTATTTTGCATCAACACCCCTTTGGCTGACTAATATAGGGGGGTTGAGGAGCTGCAAGACAGGATACAGCACCTACAGAGGTGTGTGTGTGCTTGGGGTAAGGTATGTGAAGTCTGTGAGAGCAAGAGATTTACACTGAACAGTTCAGACAGGTGGAGCTTAGGGAATATGTGGGAAGCACAGGATGCAAAAATAGGACTGCCTCTGTCCATTCTCTCTTTTCATAGAAATAAGATGGTTGGACTACGTTTCCCAGCCTCCCTTGCAGTTAGGTGGGGACATATGACTAGGTTATCTCCAATGGAATGTAAGCAGAAAGGATACATGCCAGGACTTTCAAGAGAATGGGTGTGCCTCCTTCATGTTCTCAAGATGGCAGAGCCACAGGACAGAAGAACTCCCTGGTTCCTGAATGACTATGTGGAGCAGAACTGTCCTGCAAATCTGAGCAATTGGTCAAGATTGCTCTGTGAGCAACAAATAAACTTCTAATGTATTAAAGCACTGGAATTTTTTACTTATCTTTATTACTGCAATATAACCTAGCCTAATAATACATTATGGTTATGGTACATTTGTGAAAACTTTATAAAATGTACATGTAGGTATAGAGTTTCAAAAAATGGAATATTGTCAAAATGTTAGCAATAGTGGTTATCTCTAGCTGGTGGAATTAGGGGTGGATTTCATTTTCTTTGTACTTTTCAGTCTTTTCCACATTTGGCTACAATGATCATGTACTATTTATAACCACATACCATACAATTTTTTTCTAATATAAATTTTAAAAATTCAGATCATTGTAGAGATAATAACAAGTTAAGAAAAGTTATTCCTAGGAGGCATGTAGAAAGTCTATTCAAGGGGTAGAATCTAAGGGTAGGAAAAAGCAGAGGAAAAGCAATTCAGTTTCACAATCATTGAAAACTTACTCATGTAGAAAGAATAGCAGGAATACAGCAGTGAAAAGCACCCAGTCCCTGGCCTGGATTCTTACCAATTATCTTCCTCCCCCACCCCAGAACCTCACTCCTTCTAACACAACTTCCATTTGCTATTGGCCAGTGGGCAGGGGTGGGGGGTAGCAGAGTGTAGAGTGTTTTCATTTTTCTTGGTATTTTTTCTTAATGTTTTTATTTTGAAACAATTTTAAACTTACAGGACAGTTGCAAAAACAATATAGACACCATTCAGAGAATTTCATCATATCCACCACCACCCCAGATACTCAGATCCACCATTTTAACATTTTACCCATTTGCTGTATCATTCTATTATCTATCTATCTATCTATCTAATTATCTATCTATATTCTAAACATTTGAGAGTAGGCTGTATACATCATTCTCCTTGAGCACATAATATTTCCATTTATTAATACAGTTCCAAAGAACAAAGATATTCACTTATGTAACTACTTTAAGTACAACTATCAAGGTCAAGAAATTTAATTTTGACATAAAGCTTACAATCTGTATTCCAATTTTTTTTTTATATGTTCAGTAATGTCCTTTTGGGCATTTTCTTCTCTGTTACTAAATGCAGTCCAGGATCATGTATTGCGTTTATTTGACATTGTCTTTTAGCAGGTTTTATTTAAAAAACAACTGTGGAAACACATATACAACATAAATTTTCCCATCTCAACCATTCCAAGCATAACATTCAGAGAGATTAATCACATTTGTGAAGTTGCCCTACCCTCACCACCATCCATTACCAGAACTTTCCCATCACCTCAAACAGAAACCCTACACTTGTTATTCCTTAACTCTCTATTCCACCTTTCTCCCTACCCCTGGTAAATTTTACCCCTCTTTCTGTCTCTACGCACTTGCATATTCTAGCTATTTCATGTAAATGAAATTATACAGTATCTGTCCTTTGTTGTCTGACATATTTCACTCAACATAATGTATTCAAAGTTCATCCATGTAGTGGCATGTGTCAGAACTTGATTCCTTTGTAAGGCTGAGAAATACTACACATTTTGTTCATCTACTCATCTGCTGGTGGACATTTGGGTAACTTCCCCCTTTTGGTATTGTGTATAATGTTGCTATGAACATTGGTGTACAAGTATCTGTTAGAATACCTGCTTTCAATTCTTTTGGGTATATACTAGAAGTGGGATTGCCAGGTCATATGGTAGTTCTACGTCTAGCTTTTTGAGGAACTGCAGAAGGTTTTCCACAGCAGCTGCGCTATTTAAAATCCCACAAACAATGCACAAAAGTTTCCTATTTCTCCACATCCTTGATAAAGTTCGTTATTTTCTGTTTGTTTAATAACAGTCATTTTAATGGGAAGGGGGTGGTATCTCATGGTGATTCTCTTTGTATTTTCTTCACATATTTTAGGGAGGCTTAGGATATGCATGAGGGCAACAGAGAGAGGACTTGGGAGCAGAATATAGAGAAAGGACAGTCAGGTGTTAGAAAAGAAAGCAGTTAGTGGGGCATGGTTTAATGGGTGTACTTTGACTCCACAGATGCTGCACATACCTTCTGTTCCCTCCACTTCCTGAAACTCACTCCTCCCTTTGCTTCCATGAGAACATAAATTCCTGATTTTCTTTCTTCCCTTCTGGCCACTTTGTGCTTTTTCTCTGCCATCTTTTGATTCCTCAAGAGTCCATCCTTGGACTTCTTCTCTGAGTGCACTCTCTTCTGAATGGCCTCATCCTCTCCAATGTCTTCCCAAGTCTATCCTCTAGCTTAGATCCAAATCCAGATGAAAACCTGCCTAAACAGGATTTTTGTTTGAATTGTACCTCTCCTCACTTCCATTCAGTGACCCTATTGCATCATCATCTACACAATTTTGTCAAGTTAAGGAAACCTGGGTATCACTCCCATTCCTTGTCCCTCTCCAACCCATCACCAGGCTGTTTGTGTTACTTCCTTATTATCTTTTGAGGGTATCTGGTTTCCTACATCCCCATTGCCAGGATCTCAGTTCAGGCCATCATATATCTTGTTTGAACTTCTATAACAGCCCCCTAAATAATCTCTAGGCCCTAAAGACCCTCCATTTTCCACATAACCCTGAGAACATTTTCTCTCTAACTTTAGAAAAATTATGAGATAGAACAGGCATCTGGCTGGCCAGGATGGCAGTCTAAGATGGTCCAGGATTCTGTTCCACAGTAGAATATTTAAACAACTAGCAAAAAGTGGCAAAGCCATCTTCATCAAAATTCCAGAGAAATTAAAGGGTTGCAGTGATTAGACAAGTGCCGAATTAAGAAAATGCAGCTTTTTAAAAGGGTAGGAGAGCCCATGAGACACATGCTGGACACTTCCCCACCCTCACCCCCTCGCTGGCATGGTGTGGAGCTAGTAGACTTCCACTGTGGGTCACTGGCCCTATTCTAGAGGGAACAGAGTTAACCCCTATGCACATACTGCAGTGCCTGTATGTTGGTGCCAGTCTGTCAGGTAACAGCCTGAAGGACTGAACCAGAAAACTTATCTCTGGCTCACCCTCCCAGAACTTGCCCTGTGGGCAGAGGAAGCTTGTGGACTAATAAAGCAGTGTAAGAAAAATTGAGTCACAGTGGCCTGTGGCAAAGGGTTAGCTGCTTTAAGTCATACACTAGAGCACCAGAGAAGGAGAAAAATTCTATTTCATAAGGAGTAGAGGGAGCATTTGAATTCTGTAAATGGAAAATTTCTTAGGCCACCAGTAAGCACAAGCCACAGTCTCAGAAAAGACTGAGGACTCCACTGCACTTTTGCCTCAGGCTAATCTTCAGAAGAGGACTAAAATCTGAAAGATAACACCAGCCAACATGACTAATTTGCAAAGATGGTGAAAAGTGGTGTGTGTGTGTGTGTGTGTGTGTGTGTGTTGGTTTGTTTGCTTTTGTTAGCTCTTGGCACACTAGGAAATCTCTGTCATATCACTATCTGGGCACAAACATAAGGAACAGAAGTTCAGGGACTAATTTCAGAGTTAACACTTTAAAATATAAAATGTACACTGTGCAACAAAAGAATACACACTAAACAAAGAAATAGGAAGTATTGGCCCATCCAAAGGAACAAAATAAAAATCTAGAAACCATAAGTAGAGAAAACCAAAATTTGGATATACCAGGAAAAAAACATTTTAAAAAATTCTCAATACACTCAAGGAGATAAAGGAAAATACAGAGAAAGAACTTAAGGATATCAGGGAAACAGTGAATGAACAATATGAGAATCTCAACAAAGAGACAGAAATTTTAAAAACAAACCAAGCAGAAAAGCTGGAGTTGAAGACCATAATAACTGAAATGAAAAGTCCCTAAGGGGTTTCAACAACAGATTGGAGCTGGCAGAAGAAAGAATCAGTGATCTAGAAGACAAGACAATTGAAATGATTCAGGCAGAGGACCGGAAAGGAAACAGAATGAAAAAGAGTCAACTAAACCTAAGACACCTGTGAGATATCATTAAGCATACCAATATACACATTATGGGAGCCCTAGAAGAAGAAGAGAGAAAGGGACAGAAGGAATATTCAAAGAAGTAATGGCAGAAAACTCAACAGATTTAACAAAAGACAGGAATAGACACATTCAGAACCCCAAAAAGCCCCAGATACAATAAACTCAAAGACATCCACTCCCAGACACATAGTCAAACTGCTAAATGCCAAGAACAAAGATAGAGTTCTAAAAGTTGAAAGAAAAGGTCAACTTGTAGCATGCAAAGGAGGCCCAATAAGATAAAAGACCAATTTCTCATCAGAAACCATGACGGCAAGGAGACAGTGGGGAAAAATATTTAAAAGCTGAAATAAACAATTGCCTAATGCAAATTTTATATCTGGCAAGACTATCTTTCAAAAATGAGGGAGAGATAAAGACATTCTCAGATTTAAAAAAAAAGCTGAGGGAGTTCATCACCACTAGATCTGCCCTACAAGCAACGCTAAAGGGAGCTCTTCACTAAAAGGAAAGGACACTAAACATTGACTCAAAGAGGCATAAAGAAATATAGACCTCCAGTAACAGAAACCATTTGGATCATTATAAATCTCAGTATTATTGTACTGTATTTTTTTGGTATTAATATCACATTTCACTTCATAAAATTTCTAAAATTCAAAAGTATAAAAAGTAATATAAATCTACAGTTTTAGATATGTAATGTATAAAGATATAATATGTAACAAGTATATAAAGGTGAGTGGATGGAGGGATATAGGAAAAGTATTTGTGTATACTATTCAGTATAATTTGGTAGCAAATCAAATGTGGTTACTATAAACTTAGGATGTTATATTTAAGCCCCTTGATAACCACAAAGAAAATATCAGAAAAATACATACACAAGGAAATGAGAAGTGATTCAAAATATTACACAAGTTAAAAACAAGACAAATATGAAATTAGACATTAACAGAAGAATTATGGAACAAAAAAGGTATAAGATTTGCAAAGGCCAAATAGCATAATGGCAGGAGAAGGTCCTTCATTATCAGTGGTTACTTTAAATGTAAATGGATTAAATTCTCCAATCAAAAGGCGAAGATTGGCAGAATGGATTAAAAAACATGACCCAGCTGCATGCTGTTTAAAATAGACTCATCTCAGGAAGCAGACTTGACTCAATGGATAGAGCATCCACCTACCACATGGGAGGTCCGCAGTTCAAACCCAGGACCTCCTTGACCCGTGTGGAGCTGGCCCACATGCAGTGCTGATGAGTGCAAGGAGTGCCGTGTCATGCAGGGGTGTCCCCAGCATAGGGGAGCCCCAAACACAAGGAGTGCACCATGTAAGGAGAGCCACCCAGCGCGAAAGGAAGTCCAGCCTGCCCAGGAGTGGTGCCGCACACACGGAGAGCTGATGCAGCAAGACAATGCAACAAAAAAGAGACACAGATTCCCGGGCCGCTGACAAGAACAGAAGCAGACACAGAAGAACACACAGTGAATGGACATAGGGAGCAGACAACTGGGTGGGGGTGGGGAAGGGGAGAAAAATAAATAAAAAAATAAATCTTAGAAAAAAAAATAGACTCATCTTAAATTCAAAATATAGGTAGTTTGAAAGTGAAAGGATGCCAATAGTAACTAAAAAAATAGGGATAGCTATACTAATATCAGATAAAATAGACTTTAAGCAGAAAAAAACTGTTATAAGGGACAAAGAATGTCACTATATACTAATAAAGGGGTCAATTCAACAAGAAGACATAAGCATTATAAATATAAATCAACTGAATGGCAGGGCACAAAAATAGATGAAATAAATATTGACAGATTTGAAGGGAGAAATAGATGGTTTTGTATTAATAGTAATTGACTTCTTCTACCACTTTCAATAAAGGATGAAATATCTTGATAGAACATCAATAAGGAAATAGAAGACTTGAATGACACTATAAACCAACTAGACCTAACAGACATATATAGTACACTTCACACAATTGCAGCGGAATGCACATTTTTCTTTAGTGTACATATCATTCTCCAGGATAGACCATATGTTAGATCAAAAACAAGTCTCAATAAATTAAAAAACATTGAAACCACACAATGTATCTTCTTCAACCACAAAGGAATGAAGCTAGAAATCAGTAACAGAGGGAGAAATGGAAAATCCACAAATACATGAAAATTAAGCAACACACTCTTAAACAACCAATGAGTCAAAGAAGAAAATAAAAGGGGAGCTAGGAAATAATCTTGAAATGAATAAAATGAAAACACCATATGCTGGGATGCAACAAACACAGTGCTGACAGGGAAATTTATAGCTCTAAATGCTTACATTAAAAAAGAAGAAAGATCTCAAATCAGAGACCTAACATCATAACTGGAGGATCTAGAAAATCTAAACCCAAAGTGAGCAGAAGGAAGGAAAGAACAGAGTAGAGAGAAATGAAATAGAGAATTAAACATGTATAGACCCAACAAAGCTTGTTTTTTTAAAACAGATCAATAAAATTGAAAAACCTTCAGCTAGAAAGACAAAGGAAAAAAAACAAAGGACAAAAATAATTAAAATAAGAAATGAAAGGGAAGACATTACTACCAACTCCACAGAAATAAAAAGGATTATATGGATATTATGAACAAATATACACCACCAAATTAGATAAACTAGTTGAAATGGACAAATTCCTAGAAACACCACAAACTACCTCATCGATTCAAAAAGAAATAATAAATCTCAACAGACAATAACAAGTAATGAGATTTAGTCAGTAATCAAAAACCTGCAAATAAAGAAGAGCCCAGGACCAGATGACTTCTCTGGTGAATTTTACCAAACATTCCAAGAAGAATGAACTCCAATCCTGCTCAAACTCTTCAAAAAAATTGAAGAGGAGGGAACACTTCCAAACTTGTTCTGTGAGGCCAGCTTCACTCTAATACCAAAGCCAGGTAAAGATACCATAAGAAAATTACAGACCAATAGCTCTTATGAACATAGATGTAAAAATCATCAACAAAATATTAGCAAACCAAATCTAATAGCACGTTAAAAGAATTATACACCATGATCAAGTGGGATTTATCCGAGATATGCAAAGGTGATTCAACATAAGAAATCAATTAATAAGTGCACTGCATTAATAGAACAAAGGAAAGAAAACATGATAAACTCAATTGATGCAGAAAAGGCATTTGAGAAAATACAGCTCCTCTTCTTGATAAAAACACTTAAGAAGCTGGTAATAGAAAGAAACTTTCTGAATATGATAAAGAGTATATGTGAAAAATCCACAGCTGACATCATAGTCAATGGTTAAAGACTAAAAGTTTTCCCTCTAAGATCAGGAACAAGAAAGGGATGCCCACTGTCACCATTGCTATTCAACCCTGTGCTGGGAGTTCTAGCCAGATAAATTAGCAAGAAAAAGAAATAAAAGACATCCTACTTGGCAAGTAAGAAATGAAACTTTTCCTATTTGCAGAAAATCATAGAAAATCCTCAACAAAGTTCCTAGAATTAGTTAACAAATTCAGCAAAATGCAGGGTACAAGATCAACAACTGAAAACCAGTAGTTTCTATATGGTGCTAATGAATAATCTGAAGAAGAAATCAAGAAAAAATTCCACTTACAATGGCAATGAAAGAATCAGCTATCTAGGTATAAATCTAACCAAGTTTGAAAAAGACCTGTACACAGAAAACTCCAAAACATTGCTAAAAGAAATCAGGTAAGACCTATATAAAAGGAGGGACATGCTGTGTTCAGGATTGGAAGACTATTGTTAAGATGTTAATTCTACCCAAAGCAGAATTCAAGGCAATCCCAATTAAAATTCCAATGGTATTCTTCGTAGAAATGGAAAAGCCAATCATCAAATTTATATGGAAGGGTAAGGGGCCCCCAAAAAGCCAAAGCCATCTTTAGAAAGAATGAAGTTGGAAGACTCATACTCCCAATATTAAAAACTTATTACAAAGCCACAATAATCAAAATAGCATGGTACTGGAGCACAAGAACAAACATATAGACCAATGGAATTTAACTGAGAATTCAGAATCCACCCCTCACATTATGAACAGCTTAGTTTGGACAAGGGGACAAAGACCACCCAATTGAGAAAGAATAGTCTCTTCAACAAATGGTGCTGGAAAAATCGGATCTCCACATGCAAAAGAATGGAAGTGGAGCCCTATCTCACACCATATACAAAAATCAACTCAAAGACTTAAATATAAGTACCAAAATTATAAAACTCCTAGAAGAAAATATAAGGAAGCATTTTCAGGACCTTGTGCTAGGCAATGGTTTCTTAAACTTTTAACAAAAAGCACAATCAACAGAGACACGGATTTGGCTCAACTGATAGAGCATCTGCCTACCACATAGGAGGTCCAGGGTTCAAACCCAGGGCCTCCTGACCCGTGTGGTGAGCTGGCCCACTTGCAGTGATGATGTGCGCAAGGAGTGCCAGGCCATGCAAGGGTGTCCCCCGCATAGGGTAGTCCCACGCACAAGGAGTGCACCCCTAAAGGAGAGCCGCCCCATGCAAAAAAAGCGCAACCTGCCCAGGAGTAGCGCTGCACACAAGGAAAGCTGATGCAACAAAATGACACAACAAAAAGAGACATAGATTCCCGATGCCACTGACAAGAATGCAAGTGGACAAAGAAGAACACACAGTAAATGGACACAGAAAGCAGACAAAGAGGGCGGGGAGGGAGAGAAATAAAAAAATATATATATATATTTTTAAAAAGTACAAGCAACAAAAGAAAAATAGGTAAATAGGACCTGATCAAAATCAAAACTTATGTGCATTAAAGGACTTCATCCTGAAAATGAAAAAACAACTTACAGAATGGAAGAGAATATTTCAAAACCACATATAAGGATTAAATATTTAGAATACGTAAAGAAATCCTACAACTCAACAACAAAAAGACAAATCAATTGAAAAATGGACAAAATACTTGGATAGATTTCTCTAAAGAAGATATAGAAGTGGTCAATAAGTCCATGAAAAGATGCGGAACATCATTAAACTCTTAGGGAAATGAAAATCAAATCCACAATGAGATACAATTTCACATGCACTGGAATGGCTATTATTTTTAAAAATGGAAAATTACAGGTGTTAGAGAGGATGTAGAGAAATAGGAACACTGGTTCCTTGTTGATGGCAATGTAAATGGTTCAACTGCTATGGGAAACAGTTAGTGGTTTCTCAGAAAGTTAGGTATAGAATTACCATATGATCTGTCAATCCCACTTTTAGGTATATATCCCAGAGAACTGAAAGTGAGGACTTGAACAGGTATTTGTACATGGATGTTCTCAGTGGCATGATTCACAATTGCCAAAAGATGGAAGCAACCCAAGTGTCCATCAGCTGATGAATAGATAAACAAAAGGTGTTCTACATGCAATGGAATATTATCCAGCCATAAAAAGGAATGAAGTTCTGATACATGCAACAAAATGGATGATTCCTTGTAGCCATCATGTTGAGTTAAATAAGCCAGATACTGAAGGAAAATATTGAATCATCTCATTGATATGAAATAATTAGAATAAGCAAATTTCTATGATCAGAAACCAAAATACAGGTTATTGGGGGTTAGTGTGAGGGTAGGGAATGGGGAGTTAATGCTTAATTGTTACAGAGTTTCTGTTCATGGTACTATTATAGCACACAATGTGAGTGTAATTAATATTGAATTATAAGTTTGATTGTGGTTTAAAAGGGGAAATTTTAGGTTGTTTATATATTGCTAGAATAAAACTTTTTAAAACACCCATAGACTATGCAACACATTAAACCCTAATTCAAACTATGTACTATAATCAATAGTATAATTATAATAATATTAATTCATCAATTGTAACAAAGATACCACATAAAAATAATGTGTCTTTTTTAAAGATTTATTGTATTTATTTCCCCCCCACCCCCACCCCGCTCCCCCCATTGTCTGCTCTCTGTGTCCATTCGCTGTGTGTTCTTCTGTGTCTGCTTGTATTCTCATTAGGTGGCTCCAAGAACTGATTCCGGGACCTTCTGGAGTGGGAGAGAGGCAATTACTCTCTTGCACCACCACAGCTCTCTGTTCTGCTACGTCTTCTTATTTTCTCTCCTCTGTGTCTCTTGTTGTGTCATCTTGCTGTGCCAGCTCTCTGCGCTGGCTGGCACTCCTGTGTGGGGCAGCATTCGCACATGGGCCAGCACTCTGCATGGGTCAGCTTGCCTCGTGGGCCAGCTTGCCCTCACCAGGAGGCCCTGGGCATTGAACGCTGGACCTCCTATATGGTAGATGGGAGCCTAATTGGTTGAGCCACATCCATTTCCCAAAATAACATGTTAATAGTAGAGAAAACTGCATGTGTGAGGAAGATTGTTATTTAGGAACTCTAAATTTTCTGCATGGTTTTTCTGTAAACTTACAACTTCTCAAAAACTTTTAAAAACTCAAAAAAATCTGAAATATCTCTTATATACAGAAAAGGACATTGCATAAATAATACAATAATCTATGTGTACACCATCCAGAATAAACAAATGTAAACATTTTCACCAATTTTCTCCTAGATAAATATTTCTAAAACAGATTTTGAATATACAATGTTTACTCTCTGGATTAAAAAGTTTCAATGGATCTATATTATACTCAACATAACTTCCAAACTCCTTAACCTGTCTTTTAAGATCATTTATAATACTAGCATGGTGTTTAAGAGTGCAGGCTCTGGAATCTACCACTTTTCAGCTGTGTGACCTTGGGCAAGTTACTTAACTTGTCTGGGCCTCAGATTTCCTCATCTTTAAAATGAAAATAACATTATGGGGTCTGTTTGGGGATTATGGGAGATGTACAAATTGCCTAGCACGGTACTTGGCATATAGTATTCATGTTAGGTTTCTAACTGTTTTGTTCTGAAATCCAAGGCAAGAGAGAGGGGTAGACGGACATGAAGGGAGGGAGCTTTAAAAAGGAAGGGAGAGGGAAATAAAGAAAAAGAGGCAGTAGAGCTTAAGGAAAGAGTTGGACAAGAGAAGGAAAAAGAGGAACTGAAAAGATGAGAGGAGGGATGTCTAGAGATTTAAAAAATAAACAAATAAAGAAGAGAAAAAAAAAAAATGGCAAAAGAGGAGGTCACTCTCCAGGATGGAGGAGGACAGATGCTGGGCTGCTCAAGGAGGGGACGGTGTCAGCGAGGACTCCCTGACACTGGTCCAATCCCGGGGCTGGGTCTCTGGCACTGGAGTACCCCGCCCCCCCTCTCCCAGCCCCCAGGGTGATGTGAAGTCATTACTCCATTTGCCTGTAATTCTCCACCTTCTCCCTGGGGATGCTCTGGAAACACTGATTGTGATGATGCCACATTGCTTGGATAGATTCTGCTACTTGTTATTTGAGGGATAGGACAGGCATCGAGCTTTCTGGAGATTAATTTTTGATTTATTGGTGGTAACAATGATTTATTCGGATCCACTCCCCGGGCAAAGACAGGACTGTAAATATTTTAAGTGCTGTTAGCCGATGACAAGAAACATCGCCAGTTGGGGAGCAGGGCAGATGGGAATTTCAAATGCCTTCCCCTAAAATACTCAAAGGCAACCTGTGAACACTTGCTACCTTGTTTAATACAAGGCTGGGGTAGCGGGGAGAAACATATTCAATTGCTATCTTATTAACTCAGGCTTCCTCTTAGGTTTTCTCCGTAGAGTCCGTTTGCTTTCCCTACGGATTGGACGGGACTGGATTTCACAGCCAGCTGAGGCAACGCGAAGAGGCAACGTTCTGGTCCTGGCGAGAGAGGAGGCTGTGCCGGGGAATCCAGCAGGCCGCCAGGCGCCCAGGGCTGACCAGCAGGCGGGGTAGTGGGAGAGCCCTGGACAAGAACCCGCACTGGCTGTGTGACCTCCAGTGAGGCATTGGCCCTGAGTATCAGTTTCTTCACCTGTAAAAGGGGGATGATAAGCCTTGCAGGTGCGGCCCGGGGGCCTGTGTGGTGGGAGGATTTGGTGTGATGATGAGAGGAAACTCCCTGCGGCCTTTGCTATCCCAGCCCCTCTCCCCCTTGGGTCTCATATCAGGCCTGATCGTCCAGGAGGGGAGCTATGGCTAATTCCTCCAATGGGAGAAGGAAACTGAGGCTGAGCGATGGGCTCTAGCAACGCTGGGGAGGGAGGAAAGCCAGGAGGAGACGGTGGGTGGTGGCCAGTGTCTGGCTGTCTGGAAGCTGCTGTAGTCTGGCTTGGCCTCCCCTGCCCCCTTGATCCCTCCTCACAGGGCCCGGACTAGGGAGAGGTGAGTGAGGCACTCACTTCTGGGGCAGAATTTAAAGGAGCGCCAATAAGAAACTCAGGAATCAAGATAAATAATGTTTTAATGCAATAGTTTTAAAAATGAAAAATACTGCAAACAAATCAATGATGGACAAAATATCAAAATTGCAAATAAAGACAGGATTAGTCCTTATCTCATAAAACTTTCTTCCTCCTGAGTGAAGAGACAGGAATTTCCCGTGGTAGAGGAAACACTGCCTGGGACTCTGTACTGGGATTTTTTCTGGCTTGGCCTCTTTGTTCAAGGTACGACTCCTTTCCTTCTCTGACCATTAGCTTTCCCCTAAGCGGCAGGAGAGCAAGGAGCCAGCACATGGGCTCTGGAATAAAGTAAGTTCGGATTTAAATGCCTACTCCACTGTTTACTAGTTATGAGATCTTGGGATAGGTGCTTAACACCTTGTACGCTCCAGTTTCATGACCTGTAAACCTCAGTTTTCTAATCTGTATCTGCCTCCTTGGGTGATTATGAAGATTAAGTGAGAGAATGTGCATAAAGCACTTAACAGAGGACCTGGTCCATGGTTATAACTCAATAAACATTAACTATTATTCTTACCTATAAAATGGGCATGATGTCAGACTCAAAGCTGAGACCAGCTGCATGCTAAAGAGGCACCATAGCCCCGGGGAGGAAGGAGAGAGAAACCCAAGCACAGGGCTGCTCTCACTCCTGGCAGGCACCGGGGAAGACAGCGCCATCTCCTCATCCCTTCCAGCTCCCAAGTGCATCCTGAGCACGGCGTGGGCATCTGAGCTGGCTCTGCCCACAAGAGACCCTGACCTGCAGGAGCTGCTGGACCACCCCCACAGCCTGTCTGCTGATCCATCTATCACTATGGTGCCAGATGACTCAACTGTCTCACCAACTAGACCCGCAGTTCCCTGTGCCCAAGGTCAGGTCACGGTGGGAAAGCCGCCGTCAGGGAAATAGCCCTGAGGGTCTTGGTGATGGAAACTCTCCACCGACACTATAAGCGCTCCTGGTTCCCTTTCTGAGTCGGATTCTATGGCACACAGAGTTAAATGTATGGCCCATCTTTAGCAAGCACACAACCTTCGTTTCATGCATTCGGTGTATGAACCGCACGTTGGCGCCATCTAAAATTCCTACTCGTTTTCCCTCACTTGTTTTAATTTACTTTAAGCTGCCTTTAATCCATTTTGAAACAAGGTGGGGAATAAATAAATACATCCTGTCTGTATTTAAACAGCTTCCCATTGTATATGTATATATTCTTGTGTATCTCTTTTCTAAAAATTACTGCCTGCTGATGCCTGCAAATGGCTGTGTTTGCATGTGCTAATTGTGCGAGCTGGCTGGATTTAAAACTGAGGGCTCTAATGAGTACCCAGGAAGGAAGGAAACAGGCTGCTTCAGTTTTGAGTATAAAAGGCAGGGTTGGGTCCAGGTGTCTGCCCTAGGAAGTCCATTTAAGGTGGTGGGTTTTGCCTTCCAGTGGGTATTTGGCAATGTCTGGGGACATTTAGGATTGTCACAAATGGGGGTTTGCTCCTGGCCTGTAATGTCTAAAAATGCTACTAAACACCATACAATTCACAGGGCAGCTCCCTGCATTGAAGAATTATGTAGTCCAAAATGTCAAAAGTATGGAGATTAAGAAACCCTGCTTTGGCTGCTGGGGGTAGGGAGTGGGAGGAAGAGATGTGATGTGGGGGCATTTTCGGGGGTTGGAGGTGTCCTGGGTGGTGCTGCAGGGACAGTTACTGGACACTGTATGTCCTCCCATGGCCCACTGGGTGGACTGTGGGAGAGTGTGGGCTATGGTGTGGACCACTGACCATGAGGTGCAGCAGTGCTCAGAGATGTATTCACCAAATGCAATGAATGTCTCATGATGATGGAGGAGGTTGTTGCTATGGGGGGAGGAGTGGGGTGAGGGGGTGGGGGGTATATGGGGACTTCATATTTTTTTAACCTAACATTAAAAAAAGAAAGACAAAAAAATAAAAAAATAAAAAAATAATTTTTTTAAGTAAAAAAAAGAAGCCCTGCTTTAAGGATCTAGGCTAGGTCTAGAAGAAGAGAGGTCTAGAAAACACTGGGACAGCCTTCCAGAACCTGACCAGGAAGAGGGAACAACCGAGAGGGTGCTGTCGCCTCAATTTCCAGAATACTTCAAGGCCTCTGATGGGGATCACAGGAGAAGCAGTGGCAACTAAGGAGAGAAAGAGACTTCTCGGGTGCCCAGGAAGGGGGAGCCATTCATTCAGCAGCAAATCTCTTCCAGTTGCTTCTCCGCCCAGGAACTTGCAGGTGTGTCCGGTGAGCGCAGCCGCAGCAGGAGATAAGAGGGAGGGAGACGAGGGAGGGGCGTTGACTTCCAGGCCTCTCTGTGGGGCTGCCTCAGGCTGGCTGAAGTCGTCACCTGAAGTCCCAGCCCCCCTCAAGGCAGTCCTCCCCATGCCAAGCTCTCCTCACAGGTGCCGTGATGCCCTCCTTTTGCCCCTTCCAGCCTTGGGGTGCTCACGCCCCTGCTGTGTTAGCACTGGGGTACTGTACCATGTCTTGTTGCCCCAGACCCTGCCCATACCTTTAGTTAAACTTCCTTCAAATTATCCTAATGTGAGTGTGCCATCTGTTTCCTTCAGGGAATTAAGCTGACACACACTCATTCGTTCACTTATCAAAGTCCCTGCCACTGTCCCCTCACCCTCTAGCTGGTACTGAGTAGCACCTGAATGGGTCTCGCTTCTGGTTGGACAGTGTCATGCCTGAGCAGGGGCAGCTCTCGGGGCATGGGCCACAGTGCCCCTTTGGCTCTCAACCCCAGGGCAAGGGGCAGCGTGCTGGAGCCCCGTCAACCCAGCTCTGCCACCAGCCAGCCCTGTGCGCCTGGGCACGGCTCTCAGCCTCTCCAGCCTTCATTTTCCTTATCGGTAGGGGGAGAGGTTGGTCTAGATATCCAACTTATAGATCCTCCATATTTGGAATTAAAATTTCCTGGGATGCATTGCTGCCCCAGTCCTGGGTTGGGGACAGCAGAAGCAAGCTTCCTGTGCCAGCTGCACACATCCGAGTCCTGGAAGGAGCCCTGGAGAGGGCTGGGGAAGGACTGGCTTCTCCAGGTCTTGCTGGTGGCTGCCCGGCTTACCTCCCAGGCTGTCAGGTGGGGTTTCCCCGAGGCCCCCTGACTCCCCTCCTCTCCTTCCAGCCACACCTTCCTCTCAGGGTTATCTCTGTTCTTCTTAGGCCCAGGCACTGCAGCCCAGGAAGCTGGAGATGTGCCTGGCCCCTTAGCACACCCAGTTTGGTCTGCTGGTGCCAGCTGGCAGGCCCAGGCAGCTTTTTTGGGCAAACATATGCACAAACTTTCTGGATGCTACTGGCTGGCAGTGAATCCTCCCCTGCCTCGAGGCGAAGTTGCAGCCAGCCAGCCCAGACATAATTTGCACATCTCTTGCACTGATAGACCTTCAGGCCTAGACCCAGCAACCTCCCTTCAGAAAGTCACTGGAGACCAAAGGACGGGTAACTGGCTACAGGTAGCGAGCAGCGATCCACGATCCACGATCGACATTGGACATGAATAAGCAAACATTAGCTGAGTCTGCATGGAGCCCAGTGCACCGAGCCAGGTTCCTGCACAGAGATGATTTCTCTGTGAGATGCAATCAGATAGTCCTTTATTGACAACACACTGAGCTTAGAGGGAGGAAATGACTTTCCCAGGGCCGCACAGCTCAAAGGGAAGAGCAAGGATTTGAACCCATGCCTTCAGGCTCTAAACCCAGAGCACCTCCCATTATACCTCATGCTTCTCACCTCACAGACACCTCCCACTCCCCTGCCCGATGCCTGTGCCAGGACCTGGTCCCCACCCTCATTCTCTGGTCCCAGGGGAAAGGGCAGAGCTGCTACTGGTCAGGGTCTCATCTGTCAAGCCTGCCACTTCCAAGAGGGCTGGGACAGGGAGGCCACTTTACCAGCACCATGGAGGCGCTGCCCCTGGGCGCACAGCCTTCCCACCAGGGCCAGCCTATCGCTGCTGAGCAGGTAGTCAGGTCCTGGGGGGCAGCTCCCCTCTGGCATCTTTCAGTGGGGCAAGGGAAAAGCCACAGAGGCTCTGCCCAGCATCTAAGGAATCCCACCAGCTTGCCCCAACCTGGGCTGTGGCTAGAGGGGGCAGATTTTGCTGCCTTATCAATCAGGGACAAGGGCTCTCTTCCCCTTTGTGTCTGTGGGAGGGCAAAGGTGAGAAAACGCTCTTTTCTTGCCATCTAACTTCTCTTCTTAACTGGGAAGGAGAATTTCTTCCCCTCCCTGCCTCCCTCTCTCCATCCCTCCCTTCCTTTCTTCTTTCCTTCCTTCTCTTTCTCTGCCCCCATTATAAGCTAGTCATCAACTTCCTTTGTGCTCCCACGAACTCAGTGCTTATATAGTCACAGCCGTATCACCCAGCATTATAATTCCTTCTTATTGTCTGCCTCCTTCCAGCCCAGGTGTCTTTGAGCTCATAGCCCTGCCCTGAGCCCAATGCCTGGCACAGAGTAAGGACCCCATACAAAGAACCTTTGTGTGAACCAAGCTTCCTTCCACAGGTGTTGAGGGACGGCCTGCTCTAAGCCCAGCTCTGAGCTTGGTCCTAAAAGAGATGTTTGATGAGCCTTCAAGACTCATGGGCTGTACTTGAGGGGATCAAAAAAATACATAATCAAGCAGGGATTGTACAGTAAAGACCTCAGAAATCTTTAAGCCTTTTGTTAGGAAAGATGAGTGAGCACTGAAGTTGTCAGAGACGTTCCTGAAGAAAAGGTGGAATCATGAAGCACAGGTAAAGTTGGATAGGTGATGAGGTGGAGGAGGGATATTCCAGCTGGGGAGAAAGGAGAGGGTGGGATAAATGGAGGAGACAGTTCTGGCCAAATCAGAATTCAGCACCGGGGTGAGGTGGAGAGGATGGAAGATAGATTCCTACTCAATCTTTCCATTTTGAACACCTACTATGTGCCACACACCAAGCAAGGTGCTTTACAAACATGATTTCACTTTCTCCTTACGAAAGCCCTGTGAAGAAGGCAGGACAGGTTTTACATGTCGATGGCAGGGAGTGCAGAAGCTCTGGGTGGCTTAGAAAATTGCTCAAGGTCAAAAAGTGGAGAGACATTGTGTATTTCAGAGGACATTATCAAGAAAGTGAAAAGAAAGCCTACAAAATGGAAGAAAGTATTTGCAAATCGTATATCTGATAAGGATTTAATATCCAGAATATATGAAGAAATCTTATAACTCAACAACAAAAAGATGACGTGATTTCAAAATGGTCAAATGACTTGAGTCGACATTTCTCCAAAGAACATATGTGAATGACCAATAGATACATGAACAGTTGTCCAATATCATTAGTCATTAGGGAAATGTAAATCAAAACCACAATGTGATACCACTTCACACCTTCTAGGATAGCTATAATATGGAAAATAGTGTTGATGAGGATGTACTGAAATTGGAATCTTTGTACACTGCTAGTGGGAATGTAAAATGGTACAGCTGTTGTGGAAAATAGTATGGTGGTTCCTCAAAATACTAAACAGAATTACCTTACGATCCATCAATTCCACTCCTAGGAATATACCCCAAAGGACTGAAAACAGATACTGAAACAAACACTTGTACAAGAATGTTTACAGCAGCACTATTGACGATAGCTGAAAGGTGGAAACAACCTGAATGTCCATCAGTGGACATAAACAAATTGAGGTATATAAACCCTGGAAACATTATGCTAAATGAATGAAGCCAGATATAAAAGATCACATAATGTTTGATTCCACTTAAACAAAATATGCAGAATAGGTAAATCCATAGAAACAGAAAATAGATTGATGGTCTCCAGGGACTGCAGGAGGGGAGGACTGGGGGAAACTGATTAATGGGCATGGGGTTTTATTTTAGGGTGAAGAAAATGTTTTGGAACTAGATAGGAGGGTGGTTGCACAACATAGTGAATGTACTATAGACCACTCATTTGTTTGCTTTAAAACAGTTAATTTTATGTTATGTGAATTTCATCTCAATCACATAAAAAACACGAAGAGACAGAATCAAAGCCTAAACCGAGGGACTGATGGAGATTATGGAATTCTAAAGCACCCCTAAGTCCCCCGTTAGTGCTACCACTAGGCTATCCTACTGTGGGGAGCCAGGCGGGGCTGACTCCTGCTGGGCGTGTTTGGGGGCCGTGCTGTGGGTGGACTGCCCACCCCTGCCGTGAGCACAGGGCTCCAGCCTTGCTGCCCTCCCCTCACGCGGTGCTCCCGAACAGGGCACGAGCTCTGGCGAGGCTCCTCCCACGCGCCTCTTCTGTGCACACAGATCACAGTGCCCCCACCCCATCTCCGAGTGACAGAGAAGCATTCTGTGCAGCTAGTGGCCAGAATGCGTTACCTGCCCCCTACAGACAGGACTTGTGACACTGCCAAGGTCTGTGGAGTGTGGAGTTGACTGAACAGACAATTGTGTCATAGAGAAAAGAACGTTGGTCTTGGAGCCAAGGGCTTGACTTTGAATCCCAGCTCTGCTGCTTACAACTCTGTGACTACAGACAAGTCACCACACCCTTGGGAGTCTTCTTCTCCTCCCCTGTGGGATGGGAAACCGTACTGCCCTCTGGGCATGGTGGAGGGTGGACCCAGGTCGCCGGTTTGAAAGCACTTTCTTGGTGCTAGACGACTGGAGCTTGACTCCTGAGCCTCCACGCTCAGTCCACTGTACCCCGTCTTTATTGGTGACCATCTACATCTCACAGCATCACAGAATCTGGGCACTGGAGTGGGCTGAAGGGGCAGGAGTTTTCTCTTTCCCACCCTATTAAGAACACCAGTTTTCTCGATGGTTGCCACCCAGGCTCTGCTTGACCAAGTCTAGGGGCAGAGGTTCACTACACGTGGGCGCCCCAGACAGCACCTCACTGACCTGAAATCTGCCTTCTCCGTGTCCATCAGCAGACCCTACCCTGCCTCGTCACATACTCTCTGACACATGTCAGGAGGAGCATAAATATTTATGGCATGCAGCTAATGCAGTCGGCTTATAAGACTTCCAGTGCTTTGGGTGGGAGCTTTTTGCACAAGAAACCCTTTATCTGGGAGAGGGGTCCTGGTGGCAGATGCAGGCAGCAGAGAGGAGGCTCTCCGTCTCTCCAAGTGTCCTAGAAACCTGCCCTTCCCTGCTCGGCAGCCTGAGAGTCTGAATTTAAAGGGAAGGTCGGTTGGCAGCTGCACTTTGGGCTCTGGGCTTTGAGAATCAGTCAGCTTCTGGAGGTCTTCACTCAAGAAGCCCCTCCCTGGCTCTGCAGGGCTGGATCTCAAGATGAACAGGCTCATAGTCAGAGGGATCTGAAGATCTCATTCCAGCCACCCTGAGGTGAAGTGGAGGGTGCAGGCAGCCAGGAGAGGGTTCTCCCTCTCAGCCCAAGAGTTTCTGGATTCCCTCCCAATTGGGTGTCCAGGAGCTGTACCCAGGGAGTAAGTCCTAGATGCCTGCCTTTAACTTCCACATGGTTCCCCATAAAGTCACCCTACACATCTCCAGCACCTCAGGAAATGCGAATGTTCCAAAGGCTTCGAATGGGGTAGCCAAGGTTTTATATGTGTATGGAATCAGTTCCTCCTGTGGTTGGCTGGCCAGCATCCTTGATGTGGCCGTATGTCTGAGCATCCTGCAACAGATGCTATAGCATCTCCTGGGCTCCATGGAGCAGGATGAAGAGTAATGGGCAAAGGAGGAGAGAGAGAATCCCCTGGCAGGTGCATGCCTGAGGGCATGGAGCTGGAGTACCTCTACCTGGCAGGCCCTTTTCTGGGGAGCATCTCAGGAGCAGAGCCTGCCCTCACCTTTGAAGGCTGCGCACTGCCTGAGCTGGTTAGGAGTGTGCTCCCTGGAGAGGGATACGATGACTTCCCTCTGGGTTCTTGATAAGGTAAGATTCAGTCACCCCAGAGCTCAACTTCCATCTTTTTCCAACCCTGCCCTAAGCTACGAGCTCTCCCAACAGATGTCTTTGACCCCAAACAACTATTTTACCACCTAATATCATTCCATTTGCCCCTACATCTGGGCACTATAATACATAAAAAGTTTCTTTTCACCTCACCCTGGACAGCTCCTTGCTAAGGAAGAAAGAAGGAAGAAGGGCGAAGAGGAGTATCATGGCAAAAACTGAAGACTAGATGTAAGCACTGATCTCCCATTCATTCTTTCTTTTTTATTTTAAGATTTTTATATATTTATTTATTTTTAAGATTTATCTCTCTCCCCACCTTCACTGTTTTGCGTTGCTGTCTGTTTGCTGTGTGCATTCGCTGTGTGTTCCTGCTGTGTCTGCTTGCCTTCTCTTTGGGCAGCACCCGGAACCAATCCTGGAACTTTCTCAAGTGGGAGAGAGGCCCTCAGTCTCTTGCGCCACCTCGGCTCCCTGGTCTGCTGCATCTCTTATTGTCTCTCCTCTGTGCCTCTTTTTGTTGTGTCATCTTGCTGCGCCAGCCCTCCACACCGGCTGGCATTCCTATACGGGGCAGCTTTTCCCACGCGAGGTGGCATTCCCACACAGGGTGGCACTCCTGCATGGGGACGCATTCCTGCGTGGGCCAGCGCTCTGCATGGGCCAGCTTGCCTTCACCAGGAGGCCCTGGGCATCAAACCCTGGACCTCCTATATGGTAGACGGGGGCCCGTTTGGTTGAGCCACATCTATTTCCCCTGTCTTTAAATTCAGAGTGCTCAGCACCTTGTCCAACACATAATAGGCACTACCAAAATATTTGGCAAATCTTCCCGAGCTTTTGAAGTTCAAAAAAACATTTAATCCTCAGTCTGACATATTACTGGCTGAAGTAAGGGTGGGGTTGAAGAGCAATAAGAGAGAAAAGAGATCTGCCTGCCTTTGTCCATGTTTTCCAGAGGGACAGAGGGTGGAGCAGAGGAACAGCAGCTGCAGTGGTAGAGGAGCTCCTGGGGAAGAGGCCAGCTGCAGGCTAGGGGGTTTGCTATTTCCACAGCAGGAGAGGACCGCAGTCCTTGCAGCATAGAAAGTAACCAGGCTGCCAGTCACCCAGTATAAACTGAGTGACTAGTGAAGACAGCAGTGAAATTATTCTATGGGGAATGGCTAATGATCCCCTGAGAATCAGGACATCTTTATGCAGCTCCCACTCTGCTCTCAGCACTGAGGGGGCACAGAGTTGGGTGAAGGACAGTCCTCATCGTCAAGGGGCAACCAGTGCAGCTGGGGGCTGAGACTCACAGAGCCCCGATGAGCGACTCATCCAGGGTGTATTCCCAGATGGCATCATTTGGTGTGACTCTGGGTGTCCTTCAAGGTCAGGGCAGAGAGGGATGACTCATCACCAAATAATTACTGAGGCCATGGTATTTATTCCAGGTGATTTGTGGAAGTACAAGGCAATTCTTATGGTGGAAAAGCAACTAATGCACAGAACAGCTCCCCAAAGGGTACCCATTGAAAGCAGGGTTCTCATCTCCGGGGGCTTGAGAGAAGGAGGGAGTCAGAGGCTTGGTTCCACTTTGAAGGGAGGACAGTATTTACCTGGGGAGAGCAGAGGGAAGGCACAGGGCAGAACTAAGCACCTCCATCCACTCGAGGATAGGGATGGGAGTGGGGTGCTTGGTCTGCACCTTGGAGACCTTCCCATGGCTGAGTTCTAAATAAAGTTTAAAGTGAATGCATGCACAGTGTAAATAATTAAACCTTATAAGGTGTGTTCAGTGACGGGCTAAGCTCCCTCCCACCCTGTCGGGTCACAGCTCCCTTCTCAGAGGCAACCACTGATACCTTTCTCTTGGGTAATCATTTCAGAGATTTCTAAGGATCTTATAGTAAAAACTTTATTTGATGCACAAATAGCACCATTTTTAAAAACAGAAATGGCAATATACAACACATAATGTTTTACATCTTACTTTTTATTAAAAATATATATAGGCAATTATTCCATACCAATCCCTATGAGTTGCCTTATTATTTCTGATGACTTTGTAGTATTCCAATGCATATGTATGACAAATTAATCTAAGCAGATTCATATTAATGGATAGTCACGTTATTTCCAATTTTTTTGCTTTTACAAGTAGTGTTGAAATAACATTCTTGCATATATTTCATTTTACACATGTATGAGCATTTCTATAGGAATAGTTGAGCCAAGGGGTATGTATATTTTAATTTTGATGAAAAATTTTCATAGCCTCCATAGAGGTACAACTTTATGAGAATACATGTTTTCCAATAAGTGTTAAACTGTAACCTTTGACAATCTGATCAGCGAAAAAATAGTATCTCATTCCAGTGCTAATTTGCATTCTGCATGAGTTAAATTGAACATCCTTTCACACATTTAAAAGGTATTTATTTGCATTTTGTTTTCTGTGAACTATTTATATCCTTTGTCCATTTTCTAATATATTTTTAGTCTTTTTCTTTATTATTTGTAGGAGTTCTTCATTTATTAAAGTAACCTCTCATTTATGATATTACAAATACTTTCTCAATCTCTTATTTGTGCTTTTATTTTTTTTATAGTGGTTTTTGCTAAATAGAAATATGTGATTTTTATGTCTGATCTTATTGGTCTTTCTTTTATACCCTCTGAATTTGGACCATACAGACCTTGCACACATATATTTTTTCTGATACTTGCACAGTTTCAAATTTATTTTTTAAATACTTGATTGATTTGGAACTAATTTTGATTTTAGGAATGACTTTGTTTTTTTACTTAACAAAATAACTTGGAGTTCATGCATACCAGTGCATGGAAGTTGTCTCATTCTTTTTACTGTGGGAATAGTTATTCTATCATATGACTTTACTATAATTTATTTAACCAGATCCCCAAATTATACAGAGTTAGATTGTTTCCGGTTTTGTACTATGATAAGAAATGATGAAATGAGTATCGCCTCAAAGGCATTTAAAAGGTAATTTAGTTTAAAACTTCTTAAGATATAATGAGCTTATGAATTATCTGGGTATCTTGTTAAAACATGGATTCTGACTCAATGGGTCTGGGGTAGGACCTAAGGTCCTGCATTTCTAACAAACTCCTAGGTGATGCCGTCGGTATGGATCTGTGGACCTCACTTTGAATAGTGAGACTTTAGTGGACTTCTTGTATGATTATTTTATTCATCCCGCCCATTGGAGGGAGTAGCACTCATGAGTCAACTCATTCCCTCTTTGAATAGCTCTAATTAAGGTTGTTTTTCATATTAAGTCAAAATATGTATTTTTAAAAAAGATTTTATTTATTTATTTATTTCTCTCCCCTTTTCCCCCCACCCAGGTTGTCTGTTCTCTGTGTCTATTTGCTGCATCGTCTTCTTTGTCCACTTCTGTTGTTGTCAGCAGCACAGGAATCTGTGTTTCTTTTTGTTGCATTATCTTGTTGTGTCAGTTCTCCGGGTGGGCAGTGCCATTCTTAGGCAGGCTGCACTTTTTTTGTGCTGGGCGGCTCTCCTTATGGGGCGCACTCCTTGCGCGAGGGGCTCCCCTATGCGGGGAACACCCCTGCGTGGCTCGGCACTCCTTGCGCACATCAACACTGCCCGTGGGCCAGCTCCACATGGGTCAAGGAGGCCCGGGGTTTGAACCGCGGACCTCCCATGTGGTAGACGGATGCCCTAACCACCGGGCCAAGTCCGCTTCCCAAAAACATGTATTTCTTGGACCTAGTTTTATATCCTGGATCCAGATAGATCAGGTCAAAGTCCTTGTTCACGTAACAGTTCTTGAATTCCTGCTAGCTAGCTATCATGTGTCCTATGGACCTTGTCTTCTCCAGGATGTCTGTGTCCCCTTCTCCACCTGCTCCCTAGATGGTGTGGGCTGTACGGGAGAGGTGGGGAGGAGGCCAGGGGCGGGGAGTGGCAGTGAAGTTTGTTCCCCCCTTGTGAACTCCAGTTTCTTTCCATGCCTGTTTGCCCAGATAAGGTCATCAAGTCTCCTCAGCACTGAAGGTCAAAGTCTTGTCTTACATCTCCTGCCTCTGAAGAGGACTCTCCTGGGCTGACATTGGGGGAGTAGCTTGTTGGGTTGAGTTAAAAATCAGAGAACTGGGGCTAGGAAGAGAGTGGTCCTTAGTGGTGTGCTGGTAAATGGTTATATCTGGTTGTCCAAAAAAAGGAGGAGGAGGAAGACAAGGAGAAGGAGGAGAAGAAAAGAAGAAAAAGAGAAGGAAGCGGGGGGTGGGGAGGTGGGGTGAGGTGGGGGTGTAGGGAAACAAAGGCAGAGGAACCCCTGATTTGTAGCATTGTTGATTTTCATTGCATAAATTCTCCCACAATTTTAAGCTACCAAGATGAGGTCCCTGAAGGTGGAGTAGGGAAGAGATGAGGAGCAGTCCATCATTATAAGGCATTCCTACCACACAGAGAGACCGAAATCACTTCAAGAGCATGGATGATGATGGGTCAAGTAGAATAATTTCAAGTAATGAATTTTTTGATTATTGTCTTTGTTTTTGTTTCTTCAAATGGATGAAGAAAACCAGGGCATGAATGACCTTGATTTTTTTTTTAAGTTTTAATTATGGACATTTTAGCCACCAATAAAAGATAATGAATGTCTAATAGTACATCGTTCAGCTAAAAACACACCAACTCACAGCCACCCTTGTCTCATCCACACTGTTCTCCCACTGTCAGCCTCCAGCCCTCTCTGTGAGATTTTTTTTTGAAGCAAATCCAAATTTTTTTCCCTCTATAAATATTTCAAGATGTGACTCTTAAAAATGTCCTCTTAAGAACACATAACCAAAATAACACCCTTATAACTACAAAAATTAATGAGTCCTTAAATACCAAACACATAGTTGGAATTAAAATTTCCAAAATTAGCTCACTCTCTTTTTTTGGATATAGTTAGTTTGTCGTCATCAAGATATAGAGAAGGTCTGCATGTTGCAGATGGTTGACATGTCTGAAGTCTTTGCTTAATCTGCAGGATCTCTCTCCATTGCTTGTCATGTAACTTCCTATATTCTGCATTTTTATGAACGAATCTCCATGATGCCACCTAAGATGAGTTTTTCTTTATTAAGTAAATTGGGGGTTAACAGAACAAGCATGTACAAAATACAAGGTTTCCATATACCACCCCATCACCAACACCTTGCACTGGTGTGAAACATTTGTTACAATTGATGATAGAACATTTTTATCATTGTACTTTTTAACTAAATAGTCCATGGTTTAACTTAGGGCTCACTGTTTGTGTAGTGTAGTCCATGGATTTTTTTCAACTTTTTATTCTGTTACCATATATACAATCTAACATTTCCCCTTTTATTAATATTTCAGTGCTGCTACGTGTTCACAATGTTGTGCTACCATCACAACCATCTGTTTGCAAAACTTTTCCATCACTCCAAATAGGAACCCTGAAAATTTTAAGCCTTAACTTCACATTCCCTATCCCCACCCCATCTCCTGGTAGCCTATATTCTAGATTCTGACCCTACAAGTTTGCTCATTTGAATTGTTTCAAACCAGTCAGAACATAAAATATTTGTCTTTTTGTGTCTGGCTTATTTCACTCAACATGATCTCTTCATACATCACATGTATCAGGACTTCTTCCCTTTTTAAAGCCAAATAATATCCTGTTATATGCATATACCACATTTTAATTTTCCATTCATCAGTTGATGAACACTTGGGTTGCTTCCATCTTTTGGCACTTGTGAATAATGCCACTATGAACGTCAGTGTGCAAATATCTGTTCGAGTCCCTGCTTTCAATTCTTTGGGGTATATACATAGAAGTGGGATTGACAGGTCACATGATAATTCTATACTTAGCTTTCTGAGGAACCGCCAAACTAGTCTTCCACAGCAGCTGCACTATTTTACATTCCCACCAGCAATGATTGAGTGTTCCTATTTTCGCACATCCTCTCCAACACGTGTTATTTTCTTTTTTTAAATTAGTAGCCATTCTAGTGGGTATGAAATGGTATCTCATTGTGGTTTTGATTTGTATTTCCCTGATGGCTAATGATGTTGAACATCATTTCATGTGCTTTCTGGCCATTTATATGTCTTTTTAGAGAAATGTCTATTCAATTCTTTCACCCATTTTTAAAATTGGGCTGTTTACTCAGGAGTCCATCAACTGATGAATGGATAAATTGTGATGTACACACATGATGGAATATTATGCAGCAGTAAGAAGAAATGAAGTTGTGAAGCATATGACACATGGATGAACCTGGAGGACCTTTTATTGAGTGAAGCAAGCCAGACACAAAAGGACAAGTACTTTATGATTGTGCTATTATGAACTAAATATGCTGTGCAAACTCACGGAGTTAATAATTAGCATATAGGTCACCAGAAAATAGAAGGAGGGTAGAGAATGGAAAACTGAGGGTTAGTCTGTACAGAATTGTTAAAAAGGTTGTTTGTAAATCTTTGGAAATGAATAGAAATGGTGAAAGCATATCATGGTGTTTGTAACTAGCAGTGCTATTGCATGGGTATGACAGTGGTTGAAAAGGAAAGTCTAAGGTCATGTATACTACTAGAAGGAAAGCTAAAAACTGTAACATGAGATTGTATACGATAGTAAAATCCCATGTAAAACATGTATATGGTAATATTACATATATAAGAGTGTTTTTACAAAACATAAACACAAATATACTAGAGAGAAGGAAAAAGAATAGCAGCTATGTATGGCATGTGAGGCATAGAGAAATCGAGAGTTGAGTTTTGTTTTATTATTATTATTATTGGAATAATGAATGTTCTGGGAGTGATTGGGGTGATGAATGCACAAACATGTGACTACAGTGAATACCACTGATTGTATTCTTTGGATAGATTTATGCTTTTATAATATGTATCAATAAAATTGAAAAAAAATCCAGGGGTAGGGTCTAGGGGTGGAGCCATATTTGAGGCAAGAGCTCTCTTCTTGAAGCTGGGAGATGGGTCCATAGGGTTCATTATATGTTTCTCTCTACTTTAGTTTAAGCTTGAAAGTTCAATGATAAAAAGTTAAAGAAAAAAAATTGGGTCGTTTGTCTTTTTATTGTTAAGTTGAAGGGTTTATTTATATATTCTGTATATTAAACCTTTATTGAATATGTGGTTTCCAAATATTTTCTTGCATTGTGTAGGTTGTTTTACTTTCATGATAAAGACTTTTGGAGCAAAACAGTTTTTAATTTTGATGAGGTCCCATTTATCTGTTTTTTCTTTTGTTGCTTGTGCTTGGTTGTAAGGTCTAAGAAACCATTGCCTCACACAAGGTCCTGAAGAAGTGTCTCTACATTTTCTTCTAGGAATTTGATAGTTCTAACTCATATTTAGTTTTTTGATCCATTTTGAGTTAATTTTTGTTTATGGTGTGAGGTAGGGGTCATAGGGGTCCTCCTTTTTTTTTTTTTTCTTCAAATGGAGATCCAGTTTCCCCAGCACCATTTCTTCAAGAGACTAGTCTTTCTCAATTGAGCTGTCTTTACCCCCTTGTCAAAAATCAGTTGGCCATTAAGGTGAGGGTTTATTTCTAAGCTCTCAACTCAATTCCTTTGGTCTACATGTCTGTCCTTGTGCCAGTACTATGCTGGTTTTTGTTGTGGGTTTTTTTTTTTTAGGTACTGGAGTTGGGAATTGAACCTGAGACCTCATGGACCTCATATATGGGAAGGCAGCACTCAACCATTGAACCACATTGGTTCCCCTAAGTTGGTTTCTTCATTTGTTTGCTTGTTTGTTTTTAGGAGGCACTGGGGACCAAACTTGGGACGTCCCATTTGGGAAGCAGGCACTCAACCACTTGAGCCAAATCTGCTTCCCATGCTGTTTTGATTATTATAGCTTTGTAAATAAGTTTTTTAAAAAAGATTTATTTTGTTTATTTATTTCTCCCCACCACCTCATTGTTTGCACTTGCAGTGTCTGTTCATCTTCCTTGTTTCTTTAAGAGCCACCAGGAACCAAACCTGGGACCTCCAATATGGGTGGGAGGAGCTTAACTGCTTGAGCCACCTCTATTCCCTGCTTTGTTGTATCTTTCATTGTGTTTTTCTTCTTGTGTCTCTTGTTGTGTCATCTTGCTGCGTCAGCTTGCCACACCTGCCCTTCATGCCAGCTTGCTGTCTTCTCTAGGAGGCATCAGGAACTGAACCGGGGACCTCCCATGTGGTAGGCAGGAGCTCAATCACTTGAGCCACATCTGCTTCCCTATAATAAGTTTTAAGATCAGGAAGTGTTAATTCTTCAACTTCATTCTTCTCTTTCAAGATGGCTTTGGCTATTCAGGACCCTTAGCCTACTATATAAATTTGATGATTGGTTTTTTTCATTTCTGCAAAGAAGTTTGTTGGACGTTTGATTGGGATTTCATTGAATTTATAAATTGCATACTAATGCTATTTAATCTTCTAATTCATGAACATGGAATGTCCTTCCATTTATTTAGTTCTTCTTTGATTTACTTTAGCAATGTTTTGTAGTTTTCAGTATGCAAATTCTTCACATCCTTTGTTAGATTTATTCTTAGATAGCTGATTCTTTAATTGCTTTCATAAATGGAATTTTTTCCTTGTGTATAGAAACATTACCTGTGTATAGAAATACTACTGACTTTTGTGTTTGATCTTGTACCCCTCCACTTTGCTGAATTCATTTGTTGGCTCTAGGAGCTTTGTTGTGGATTATTCAGGATTTTCTGCATATAGGATCATATCATCTTCAAATTAGGGAAAGTTTTACTTCTTTCTTTCCAATTTGGAGGCTTTTTCTTTATTTTTCTTGCCTATTTGCTCTGGCTGAAATTTCCAGTACAATGTTGAATAACGGTGGTGACAGTGGGCATCCTTGTCTTTTTCCTGATCTTCGAGGGAAAGCTCTCAGTCTTTTGCCATTAAGTAGGTTGTTAGCCGTGGGCTTTTGATATATGCCCTTTATCATGTTGAGGGAGTTTCCTTCCATTTCTAGTGTTCTAAGTGTTTTATCAAGAAGGGATGCTGGATTTTGTGAAATGTCTTTTCTGCATCAATTAAAAAAAGAGAGAGTCCTATCCATCAGCCATGTGGGAACAAAGCCCACCCCCTCAATTAAAGGTGGAGTGGAATCACCATCCCTATATTTTTAAACTTTATTTTGTACATATAATTAAAAATATAAACAATTAAAAACTAAGAAGAAAACACAGTTGAATAAAAAACATTTCTCAATTTTAAAAAGAGTCAGTTAAGATGATCATATGGTTTTTTCTCTTCCTTCTGCTAATGTGGAGTATTATATTAACTTATTTTCTTATGTTGAACCAACCTTGTATGCCAGGGATAAATGTCACATGATCAAGGTGTATAATTCTTTTACTGTGCTTTTGGATTCAGTTTACTAGTATTTTGTTGGGGATTTTTGCATCTATATTCATAAGAGATATTGGTCTGTAATTTCTTGTGGTATTTTTATCTGGCTTTAGAATGTGGGCCACATTGGCCTTGTAGAATGAATTAGAGAGTGTCCCTACCTGTTCAATTTTTGAAAATGTTGAGAGGAATTGGAGCTAGGTTTTCTTGTAATGTTTGGTAGAAATCCTCTGTGAAGCCATCTGGTCCTGGGCTTTTCTTTGTTAGAGGTTTTTGATGAGTGATTCAATCTCTTTACTAGTAATTGTTTTGTTGATCTCTTCTATTTCTTTTTGAGTCAATATAGGTAGTTTGTGTGTTTCTAAGAATGTGTTCATTTCATCTAGGTTATCTAAGTTATAGATATACCATAGTTCTTAGTACCCTCTTAACAGTTTTTTTTTTATTTCAGTGGGGTTGGTAGTAATGCCCCCCTTTTCATTTCTGATTTTAGTTATTTGTATCACCTCTCCATTTTTCTTTGTCAGTCTAGCTAAAGGTTTGTCAATTTTATTGTGCTTCTCAAAGAACCAACTTTTGGTTTTGTTGATTTTCCCTGGTTGGTTGTTTTTTTTTTTTTTTCCTGTTTCATTTATCTCCACTCTAATCTTTGTTATAGCTTTCCTTCTGCTCACTTTGCGTTTATTTGCTCTTCTTTTTTAGCTCTCCTGGTTTTGAAGTTAGGTCTCTGATTTGAAGTATTTCTTCTTTTTTAATGTATGTAGTTAGGGCCATAAATTTCCCTCTAAACACTGCCTTCACTGCCTCCTATAAATTTTCTTACATTGTAGTTTCATCCACTTCAAGATATTTCCTAATTTCATTTCTGATTTCCTCTTTGACCTATTGGTTTTTTTTTTTAAGAGTATGTTATTTCATTTCCACAGGTTTGTGAAAGTTCTGTTTCTACCAATGTTCTTGATTTCTAGCTTCATTCTATTGTGGATAGAGAATATACATTGTATGACTTCAGTATTTTTTAATTTACTGAGACTTGCTTTATGACCCAACATATGGTCTATCCTGGAGAATGATCCATGTGCACTTGAGAAGAATGTGTATTATGTTTTTGTTGGGTGCAGTGTTCTCTATCTGTCTGTTAGGTCTGGTTGGTTTAGAGTATCATTCAAGTCTTGTACTGCCTTATTGATCTTCTGACTAGATGTTCTATCCATTATTGAGAGTGGTGTATTTAAGTCTCCTACTAGTAATATAGAACTGCCAATTTCTCCCTTCAATTCTGTCAGAATTTCCTTCATATATTTTAGAGGTCTGCTGTTAGATGCATATACATTTATAACTGGTACATATTCCTGTCGAATTGACCCTCTTTGTTAGCATATAATGACTGTCTTTGGCCATCCAAATCAGGTACCAAGCTGTAATAGTCAGGGTTCTCTAGGGAAAAAAAACTGACAGGTGATATCTGTAAATATTATGAGATTTTATAAAACTGTCTCATAAGACTGTGGGGATGAATGAGTCCAAAATTTATAGGGCAGGCTGCAAGCCAGAAACTCTGATGAAGGCCCTTAATGAATTCCACAGGTAAAGCTGTCTGTCTGAAGTAGAGATGGGAATTATTTCTTCTGACTGCTGAAATTACTTCTCCTTTTGAGGCCTTAAACTGATTGGATGAGATGCCTCTTATTACTCAAGGCAATTTCTTCAGTTGATTGCAGATGTAATCAACCATAGATGCAATCAACTCACTGATGCTTTAAGTCCATGAAATGTCCTCACAGTACAATTTGGCCAGTGCTTGCTTGACCAAACAACTGTGTACCATAACCCGGTCAAGTTGGCACTTATCTGATATTAGTATAGCTACACCAGTTCTCTTCGGTTACTACTTACATGGTGTACTTTTTTCACTTTCAACCTACTTATGCCTTTGAATTTAAAGTGAGTGTCTTGTAGACAGCATATAGTTGGATCATGCTTTTTTTAACCCATCCTGCCAATCTCTGCCTTTTGACTGGGAAATGTAACCCATTTGCATTTAAAATCACTGCTGGTGGGTTGTAGGGCTACTGCCTTTGCCATAGCCTGGGCAGCCTGAGTGTGGGGAGACAACAGGGAGGGAGACAGCAGCAGCATGGCCTCCTGGTACCAGCCTTTCCACCCTCCTCTTCCCTGCTGGTGATTGCCTGTGTTCGTTGTAAGCCGCCGCCCACCCACCAGTCCTCTGGTCCCCCAGTTCTCCACTGTGCTGCCACTGCCAGCCCCAAGGGCCGGCCAGCTGGGTAACTCGCACTCCTCCTCACTCACCAGCAGGCCAGGACCGTGAAGGATGTGAAGCTGGAGTTCCCCACCCTCCCTCAGTGCAGAGAAAGTGCCGAGGAGTCGACCTATTTTATGAGACAAGAGATGCAGGAAATTTTACCTGGGTTGCTGTTAGGCCCATAGTCTTCTGCTATGAAAGGCAAGCTACCTATACTACAGAAACATGGAAAAAACCATATAATATGCATAAAACAAAATATTGAAGCAAACTTTACTAAACCAAACTTTCAGCAATTATTTCAATATGTAGTCTTGGATATCGTAGATAGTTCAGTTAAAAATATAATATTTTTTTTCCCTTGACTAAGGAATTTCTTGATGGGAGCTTCCACACTGAAGGAGAAGTTCTTGTTGGTGGAAATCCAGGGATCTCCAGGAGTGCTGCCTTTGTTATTGTACACATTATGGAAACATCTGAAATGAAGTACAGGGATACATTTGCTTATGTTCAAGAAAGATGACTTTGTGTTAATCCTAATGCTGAATTTGGCCATCAACTTCAGGAATATGAAGCCATCTACACAGCAAAATTAAAACACAGACAATGTCACCACTACAGATAGGTCCATTCTGGGACCACAGGCAGTTTGAAAAGAACATGTGAAGAAGATGATGATTTTGGAAACATAAAACTGGTGATTGCACAGAATGACTGACTCAAGAGCACCATTACAGAAGATGAGAATTTCTATTTGGGAAGGAAAAACTATTAGAGACGATAATAATTTAAAACGGTAAAAACACAAGTAGTTTCTTTTTGATCATATGTTGCTTCTGGACATGTTTCACTGCAACTTGTTGACCAACATTTTAGAAAGGTGTTGGACTTCTACAATAAATGGCTCTGATGGTTTTATACCTTTTTTGTTGTTTTTTTCCTTTGTTTTTCATTTTATAGTTTTATTGAAACTGTGGCAGTTTGATATTATTTATGAATTCCAAAAAGAGATACTGATTGTAAACAGGTCTGTTCCTCTGGGCATGATACGCTTTGATTGATTTAAATTTAAAGGCTTTATTGTTTACTTGATTAAATAAAGATTAGGGCTTTGATTTGACCACATCGTTAGGGCATGCAGGGTTGAGTCCCAGCCCCATTGGTGGGCTATGTAAATGGACACTCAATCAAGAAGACATGAGAAGAACACAGAGGAATGGAGAGAGCTCCATAGACATGGAAGGGGAGAGAACTTGTCAGCTTTGATCCTGTGAACCCGGGAAGAGAGATGATAGTTTACAGCTGACCTTGTGAAGAGACCAGAAAGAAAAGAGCCCTCCAGATTGGAAGAAGCTGGGCCCACAGAGCCTAAAAGGAAAGAGGAAGGCTGAACCTTCGCAGATATCGGCAGCCATCTTGGCTCAACATGTGGCAACAGACATTTGGTGAGAAAGTACCTCTTATGGTACCTTGAGTTAGACTCTTTAGGGCCTTGTGACTGTAAGCTTCTACCCCAAATAAATACACTTTACAAAAGCCAACAGATTTCTGGTACTTTGCATCAGCATCCCTTTGGCTGACTAATACAATAACCAAGAAATTTGGACTTGCAAAGAGGTATTATTGCAAAAATGTACTTTTCATACTTGAAATCTATTTGCATGATATAAAGTTTTTGCTTTAAACAAAATGCAAGTTAGGGAGAATTTGTTTATATAATTTGGGTAATTTATATCAAAAGAATTTACAAAAACTTGCTAAAATTCATTTTGTGTTATATATATTGCATTTTAAAAATAATGTTACACATGTGGGATCTAAGCCTCCTCTCAATATAGAGGTGGAGCAGACATCACCAACCCAGGGTCTACAGGAAGGAGGAATAAAATAGGGCTTAGAGTGAAAAACAAACAAAAAAACAACAAAGAATAATGTTACAGTTCAGGGAAACGTACTTTGGCCCAGTGGTTAGGGCGTCCGTCTACCACATGGGAGGTCCGCGGTTCAAGCCCCGGGCCTCCTTGACCCGTGTGGAGCTGGCCCATGCGCAGTGCTGATGCGCGCAAGGAGTGCCCTGACACGCAGGGGTGTCCCCCGTGTAGGGGAGCCCCACACGCAAGGAGTGCACCCATAAGGAAAGCCGCCCAGCCCGAAGGAGGGAGCAGCCTGCCGAGGAATGGCGCCGCCCACACTTCCCATGCCGCTGACGACAACAGAAGCGGACAAAGAAACAAGACGCAGCAAAAAGACACAGAAAACAGACAACCGGGGGAGGGGAGGGGAATTAAATAAATAAAAATAAATCTTAAAAAAAAAAAAATTGCAGTTCAGTTTTATGATGAAGGCTCCTACAAAAACATTAACAAAATGCAGGAATTTGCCACATTTCTCTTCTAGTATAACTCAATACCTTAATTGTCCTTTTATTTTTCTAAGTTCTTCTTTTTTTTTTAGATTTACTTATTTATTTTTCTCCCCTTCCCCCCCCCCACCCCAACCTCCCTGTTGTCCACTTTCTGTATCCATTCACTGTGTGCTCTTCCGTGAGCGCTTCTAGCTTTATCAGCGGCACCAGGAATCTGTGTTTCTATTTGTTGCGTTATCTTGATACGTCAGCTCTCCATGTGTGCGGCACCATTCCTGGGAAGGCTGCACTTTCTTTGACACTGGGCGGCTCTCCTTACGGGGCGCACTCCTTGAGTGTGGGGCTCCCTTACGCGGGGGACACCCCTGTGTGGCACAGCACTCCTTGCACGCATAAGTGCTGCACATGGGCCAGCTCCACATGGGCCAAGGAGGCCCGGGGTTTGAACTGCGAACCTCTCATGTGGTACGCTAACACCCTATCCACTGGCGTTATCTTCCCTCTTGATCCTTCACTAAGAGTCTTTAAATCATGTCACTAGCCAACTTTCCTTACTTAAACATAATCCAGTCATTACTTCCTTTCCTGTCACCTTACTAATTTATTTAGTCTATTGAAAAAGAGTTTAAGGAAGATGTTTTACATATAGTACCAGACTCTCTCCCCCCAAAAGTACAGAAGTTTCAAGTGACTTTCCATTTTACATTACCTTTTATCTGTTCTTTTGAGAACCTTTTGTTTTATTTTGTTTTTGTTCTGTCCAAAATGGTTCCGAATATACCAATTTAGCATTATTGGTTTTTATTTTTCCCTAAGTGAAACCCAAAAAAAGAAAAATGACTTGCTTCATTTAAAGAATGAAAAGATAAGTCCTCATGACCTCCAAATTGGTATACAGAACAGTGAAAGATAAAAATAAAATATACTAAGCTTTGAAGAGACCTCAGTGAATTATTTGGCACATGGAATGTTTCCTCCTGTTCATTTTATGTTGTCTTGATTCTGTGAGATTGTTCTGGCCCAGAGAGAAGCTTTTCTCTGAAGATGCATTTACTGGGGAAAGTTATTTATAGGAGTCCTTATTGTTTTAAATCAGCTTTTTAATAAGTTATTTAAATTGAGTTAATCCAAATTTCCCCCATAACTTGCATTAGCAAAGCCACTTTATGGATCCTTGTTTCTCTGTTTTGTTTTGTTTTTTTTTTCTGTGTTTTTATTTATATGTATAAAAATTGCTCTAAGAAAAACGTTTGCTATTTTAAGTATGTGATGTGAGGGAGGAGAGGAGTGTTTTTAACTTTTTATAGTTGGTGACTTTAGCAGAGCACAAACAAAACTCCTTTGTATTTCACTTTTCTCAGTCCTCTCTTGAGGTGCTTTACTGATGGGAATGATTTCTGTGCATTCCCTTAGTGCCAAGAGGTAAAATGCAAAGTGACCTATTACACCAAGTTACTTGCTTTGTTTTCCTGTGGTGTAATAATATAGTAAAAGCTGTTTTATCCAGCATAGTGAGGGAGTGGAAAGGGAATGAAATGCTTGTTAAGCATTAGTTCTGGTATCTCTCCAGGGAGGGGCAAGATGGCATCGGATTAAGTGCACCCACATCATCTCTTACAAAAAAAGACTGAGTGGCGGCAAAATCCTGCCTGAGTGAGCTGTTTTGGGAACCCACAAAGCGGGAGGCTTCAGGGCATCAATCTGGAGAGAGTGTGACAAAAAGATTGATTGCTCAAGGTAAAGCCATGAGTTTCTGGTGCTTGAGGCTGGAGCTCTGGGACAGCTCAGCCCCACCATCAGGGCAGGAAGTCACCCAGCCAGAGAAGGCATACTCCGAGAGAGGGAGGGTTCTGGTGAAGGGTGGAGAGGGGTCTCCTCTGTGTGGGTTCAATTGTCTGAACCCCCCCTTTTTTTTTTTAAAGATTTATTTATTTATTTCTCTCCCCCTCCCCCAATTGTCTGCTCTCTGTGTCCATTTGCTGCGTGTTCTTCTGTGTCCACCTGTATTCTTGTCAGTGGCACCAGGAATCTGTGTCTCGTTTTGTTGGGTCATCACATGCATCAGCTCTCCATGTGTGCAGCACCATTCCTGGGCAGCTCTCCTTACGGGACGCACTCCTTGCATGTGGGGTGCCACTACGCAGGGGACACCCTTGCATAGCAGGGCACTCATTGTGCATCAGCACTGCACGTGGGCCAACTCATCACATGGGTCAGGAGGCCCTGGGTTTGAGACCTTGGACCTCCCATGTGGTAGGTGGTCACCCAATCCATTGGGCCAGATCAGCTTCCCTGGACCCCCTTTTTTGAGCTTTGAAGAGCATACCAGCTGGCTTGAGGAGAAATCAGGAAGAGGGAAGAGGCAAATCTGCTGAGGCAGCTTGATTTAACTAACCGTCCTGGGATTGGGAAAATTGACCTGGGAGAAGGTAGAGTCAAGCAATTAACTAGTCCTGTGCAACTCCCTGAAGGGAGGGGGCAGTAGGAAGTGCTTAATAAGCTTCCCAAAACATATTTAGGGTTCCCTGCAAAGAGTGGGTGCTCTTGAGGAGACCTAGAGTCATTTTTTTTAACGTGTGGCGAGTTAAGTCACCAGGGTCCCATCTGAATTTCAAAAGGGATCTCTCACACAGGCTGTTGCATTCTGTTGCCCCGGGAGAGAAAGCTGTTAGAATAAAAAGGGGGAAGGACAGATTCCTAATCAGCAGTTTATCCAATTGCAGAGTCAATCCTACCCAAGGGAAAGCGACTTAATAGCTTTCCGAAGAGCTAATCATGCCAACAAGAAAGTTTAGCTCAGTGGAGGAGTTTCTACCTTGAATATATAAGATCTCTAGTTCGATTCCTGGTTCCTCTTAGAGTAGTGACCCATCTGGATGTTAAAAATCTAGCTGATACTTTAGGAGAGAGAAAATATAGACATTATTCTTGTTTAGCTTCTCTTGGGTCTCTTATTTTTCCTTAAAAAAAAAAAAGGTTACTTTCGTTTCATAATTTAATTTAGTTTACTTGCTAAAACCTACTTCAAAATCTGCAGCAAGAAAGCTGCAGGGAAATTGATTAACACTGGCATCCTGAGAAGCTCCACAGGGGCTTAAGAGGGAAGGCTGCTTTTTCTCAGTGTTTGGTTGACTCCTTGTTTGTGGGTTTGTCCGTTTTGTAGTTTTGTCTTTCTTTCCTCTTTGTCCCTTCCCCCTTTTAATTTTAATTAGAACTGTCGAGTGATTGGTGTTTGCTGTGTTTCCTCTTCCTCAATTTCCTCTTTTCTGTGTGTACTGATTTTAGCTACCAACACTATCTCCTTTCCTTCCTACATCTTTCTATTTTCCACTTTCTATTGTTGTTCTTACATTTCACCTCTCTTTGTTTAGCCCCCAATTTTTCTGGCTTTTTATTTCTAACTCTTCTATTCTGTTTTGTATCTTTTATTAACTCTTTCTCTTTTTGTCCTTTTTTCTCTTTCCCTCTCTCCTCATCTCTCTGGCCTTTTAATTCATACTATATACTTCTCATATTCAGTTTCCCATTTCATTGTAGGTACTCCACTTTTTTATTCCTATAACTCTACACTGCTTACATGAGTTTAAATATTCATTTTCCTAGGTCTTATACATTTCTTCTGCTAACTACTAACTATCAGTATTACTGTTATCCCTTTTCCTTTTCTTACCTCTTTTGCTTTCCCTGGCCCTAATCTTTTTCCTTCAAGGGAATTTAGACAACAATAAAGAAATAGAATAAGAGGAACAAAGTGTCAAAGAGAAAACTTAACACACACACACAGAAAACAGCAACTAAATAAAACCATTGACTAGAGGGAGAAGCTAATCAACTGAACAAACCCATCAAGATAAAAATATGACCAGACAGCAACAAAAAATGACAACCCATACCAAGAAACAGGAAGATAAGGTCCAGTCCAATGAACAAACTAAAAACCAGGAAGAGAAGCAAAACATTGAACAACTAATCAAAGCTGTTCAAACAAATATCATGGACCAATTTAATGAAGTGAAGGAAGAGATTAAGGATATTAAAGCAAACACTGGGAGAGGATACTGAAGAAATTTTAAACCTACATAAAGAGATAATGTGTATGATGGTGATGAATAACACAATCCAAGAAATAAAAAATACACTTTCAGCAAATAACAGCAGATTTGAACAGGCAGAGGAACGAATTAGTGATGTGGAAGATAGTACATCTGAAATCAAACAGATAGTAGAACTGATAGATAAAAAGATAGAAAAAAATCCAGCAGGGACTTAGGGATTTGAATGACAACACAAAATGCACAAATATATACATTATAGGCATCCCAGAAGGAGAAGAGAAGGGAAAGGGGACAGAAGGAGTGTTGGAGGAAATAATGACTGAAAACTTCCCAACCCCATTGAAGGAGATGGATGTACTTGGTCAGCAAATGCAGCACACCCCAAACAGTATAAATCTCAACAGGCCTACTCCAAGACATATATCTGTCAAATTATCCAATGCTCAAGAAAGAGAGAAAATACTGAAGGCAGCAAGAGAAAAGAGAACTATCACATACAAGAGAAGCTCAATAAGATTAAGTGCTGATTTCTCCTCTGAAATCATGGAGGCAAGAAGGCAGTGGTATGACATAGTCAAGTTACAAAAAGAAAAAAAAATTCCAGCCAAGAATTCTCTATCCAGCAAAGCTGGCATTCAAAAATGATGGAGAGTTCAAAGTATTCACAGATAAACAGAAACTAAGAGAGTATTCCAATAAGAAACCTTATTGGACTAAGGGAGTTCTGCAAGAGAAAAGAAAAAAAACAGGGGAGACAGAGTTGGAGGAGAGTGTAAGAACAACTAAAAAGAGAAAAAGAGAAAAAAATCAATCAATATATGACAATCACAAATCCAAAGAAAAGATGGCTAATATAAGTAATTCCTTGAAAGTAATAACACTGAATATCAATGAATGAAACTCACCAGTCAAGAGACACAGATTGGCAGAATGGATAAGGAAACATGACCCATCTATATGCTGTCTACAAGAAACCCACCTTAGACCCAGGGATTCAAGGAGGTTTTAAGTGAATGGCTGGAAAACAATCTTACAAGCAAACAATAACCAAAAAAGGGCAGGACTAACTTATTCTAATATCGGCCAAAATAGGCTTTAAATGCCAAACAATTGTGAGAGACAAAGATTGACATTATATATTAGTAAGGGGTACTCTTTCAAGAAGAACAATCATAAACATTTATGCACCTAACCAGGGCACCACAAAATACATGAAGCAAACACTGGAAAAACTAAGTAGAGAAATAGATGCCTCTACAGTTATATTGGGGGACTTTAATACAACACTATCATCATTAGACAGAACATCTTGACAGAGAATCAATAAAGAAACAAAGACTTTGAATAATATATTAGAGGATCTGGACCTAATATACATATACAGAACACTATACCCAAATATAGCAGGATATACATTCTTCTTAAGTGCACATGGATAATTCTCCAAGATAGACCACATGCTAGGCCACAGAGAAAGTCTCAATGAATTCAGAAAGATTGAAATTATACGAAGTAATTTCTCTGATCACAATGGAATGAAGCTGGAAATATGAAAGGGCCAGAGACCAAGATAAGGCACAAAGATATGAAAGTTAAGTGACACCCTCATAGAAAAACAGTGGGTCAAGGAGGAAATCTCAAAAGAAATCAGTAACTACCTTGAAACTAATAAAAATGACAGCACAACATATCAAAACTTATGGGATGCAGCAAAAGCTGTACTGAGAGGGAAATTCATAGCCATAAATTCATATATCAAAAAAGAAGAAAGAGCTGAAATTGAAGACCTAACCACACACTTGGAGGAATTAGTTTAAAAACAGCAAACTAACCCCAAAGGAAGTAGAAAGAAAGAAATAACAAAGATCAGAGCAGAACTAAATGAAATAGAAAATAAGAAAGCACTAGAAAAAATAAAACAAAGAGCTGGTTCTTTAAGAAGATCAATAAAATTGACAAACCCTTAGCTAGACTAACAAAGAAAAAAAGAAAGTAGATGCAAATACACAAAGTAAAAAATGAGGAAGGGGATATCACCATTGATCCCATAGAAATAAAGAGTATCCTAAGAGGCTACTTTGAAAAACTTTATGCCAACAAGAAGGACAATTTAGAAGAAATGGACAAATTCCTAGAAACGCATAAGCAGATGAAGAAGAAATTTGATGATCTTAACAGACCAATCACAAGTAAAGAGAGAGACTCAGTCATTAAAAACCTTCCAACTGAGAAGAGCCCAGGACAAGAGAGCTTCACAGGTGAATTCTTCCAAACATCCTGGAAAGAACTAACACCAATCTTGCTTATTAAACTCTTCCAAAAAATTGAAGTACAGGGAACATTGCCTAACTCATTTTATGATGCCAAAATTACTCTAATACCAAAGCCAAACAAAGACACCACAAGAAAGGAAAATTACAGACCAATTTCTCTAATGAAACTAGATGCTAAATTCCTCAACAAAATACTTGCTAATTGTATTCAACAACACATCAAATGAAGTATACACCATGACCAAATGGGTTTCATCCCTGGTATGCAAGGATGGTTCAACATAAGAAAATCAATCAATGTAATACACCACATAAACAGATCAAAAGAAAAAAATCACATAATCATCTCTATAGATGCAGGAAAAGCATTCAACAAAATCCAGCACCATTTCCTGATAAAAACACTGCAAAAGATAGGAATAGAAGGAAACTTTCTGAACGTGATCAAGGATATACAAGAAAAACACACAGCTAACATCATATGCAATGATGAAATCATAAAATCTTTCCCTCTAAGACCAGGAACAAGACAAGGATGCCCACTATCACCCCTCATTTTTAATATTGTGTTAGAAGTACTTGCTCAAGCATTGAAGCAAGAAAAAGATACAAAAGGCATCCACATTGGAAAGGAAGAAGTCAAAATTTCACTGTTTGCAGACAACATGATCCTATACATAGAAAGCCCTGAGAAATATATAACAAAGATTTTAGAACTTATAAATGAGTTCAGTAAAATTGCAGGTTATAAGATCAATGTGCAAAAATCAGTAGCATTTCTGTACACCAATAATGAGCAATCCAAGGAGGAAATCAAGAAAAAAATACCACTTACAAAAATTAAAACATCAAATACCTAGGAATAAATTTAACTAAAGATGTAAATGATTTATACACAGAAAACTACACAACACTGTTAAAGAAAATCAAAGAAGGCTTAAGTAAATGGAAGAATATTCCCTGTTCATGGATAGGAAGACTAAATATCAGTAAGATGTCTATGCTACCCAAACTAATCTACAGAGTTAATGCAATCCCAATAAAAATTAACACAGCATTTTTTACTGAACTGGAAAAACTATGAAATTTATTTGGAAGGGAAAGAGGCCACAAATAGCCATAGATAAATTGAAAAAGAAAAAGAAAATCCGAGGAATCACACTACTTGACTTTGAAACATACTACAAAGCTATAATGGTCAAAACTGCACGGTATTGGCACAAGGATAGACATCCTGACCAATGGAACCGAATGAGAGTTCTGATATAGATCCTCACATATACAGTCATCTGATATTTGATAAGGTCACCAAGCCCACTCAACTGGGAGAGAATGGCCTCTTCAACATATGGTGCTTGGAGAACTGGATATCCATATGCAAAAGAATGAGAGAGGAACACCATCTCACACCTTATACAAAAATCAACTCAGGATGGATTATAGATCTAAATATAAGAGCCAAGATCATAAAGACCTTGGAAGACAAAGTAGGGAAGCACCTACAGGACCTTGTAAGAGCAAATGACTTCATGAACGTCACACCCAAAGCACGAGCAGCAAAAGAAAGAATAGATAAATGGAACCTCCTCAAAATTAAAACCTTTTGCACCTCAAAGGAGTTTCTCAAGAAAGTGAAAAGACAGCTTACCCAATGAGAGAAAATATTTTAGTAACCATATATGTGATAGTGGCCTAATAGCCAGAATATATAAAGAAATCCTACATCTCAAAAATAAAAAGACAAGCAACCCACTTAAAAAATGGGCAAGAGGTTTGAACAGACACTTCTCCAAAGAAGAAATGTAAATGGCTAAAAAAAACACATGAAAAGATTTTCAACATCACTACCTATTAGGGAAATGCAAATCAAAACTACAATGAAATACCATCTAACACACATTAAACTAGTGGCTATTAAATAAATAGTGGACTACAAGTGTTGGAGAGGATGTGGAGGAATGAGAACACTTACCCACTGCCAGTGAATGTAGAATGACCAAGCCATTGTGGAGGATAGTTTGGCAGTTCCTCAAAAAACTAGCTATAGATTTGCCATATGAAACAGCAATTCCACTGCTGTGACAGAAGAACTGAAAACAAGGACACAAACCTATATATGCCCACCAAAGTTCACAGCCATTATGAACATTGCCATTATTCACCATTGCCAAAAGTTGGAATCAACCCAAATGCCCATCAACAGATGAATAGATAAACAAATTGTGGTATATACATACAATGGACTACTACTCAGCTGTAAGAAGGAATACAGTACTAACACACAGGATAACATGGATGAATCTTGAGGACCTTATGATAAGTGAAGCAAGCTAGGCATTAAAGGACAAATACTGCATGACCTCTCTGATATGAATTATATAAATCGAGCCATCTCAGAGAGGTAGAGTCTGGAAGATAGACTTACAGGAAATGGGGGGGGGGGGGTGAGAGGAAGGTTGTGAGCCAATACCCACATGGGCAAAATCTATGCTAAGTTGGAGGTAAGTAGTTGTGCAGTAAAGGATGTGACGGGGATATAGGAATACTATTGGGTTAGGCTGTGCAGGCTTGTTGGGGGCTAGGGTTGGGAGGATGGGTCGGATGGTCCATGGAATTGGGGGGAGGGTTGAGGGGAACAGGCGAACACAGGGGATTGACTGGTATGTGGTTGAAACTCTAATGTTGAGAAAACTCTTTGGACAATATAATAAGGAAGGGTTACTGGTTACTGGTTAGGTGTATGGAGGGCACTTGGCACAGAGTGTACCTGGGGCAGGCCTCCAGGGAGTGTGAGAGTGCTCATCTTGTCATAGTGTGTCATATCATTGGATGGAGACCCATACAATGAGCAGGAAGGTGTTGTACCCCCATCCTGGGAGGCCCGATGTTCTCAAACAGAGGGGACAGTATCTCTCGAGAGCATAGGTGGCTCCTAATGGGGGACAGACTAGTGTGTCAAGCCCTCAGCATTGTTGCAAGTATCTATGAATCTTGTAATTCAAGCAGTGAAGCTTGGTTGTCACTGTGGGCCCCAAGGGGAGGCAGAAAGAGAAGTAGAATAAATGGAAGAGAGGGTACTTGGGGGGCAGTGGAAGTGTTCTGCATGATTGTGCAATGATGGATACAGGCCATGTTAAATTTCACAAAAAATTTATGGAAGTGTATGGTCTAAAATGTAAACCATAATGTAAACTACTGAACATGGTTAGTAGCTATGTTTCAATATTTGTACGTCAGTTGTAGCAAATGTAACATCCACATGTAAAAAGATTATTGGTGGGGAAGGGGGAAAGGAGGGAGGATACTGGGTATATGGGAGTCCCTTTTGTTCTGTATGTGACTTTCCTGTGACCTAAAACTTCTTTAAAGACATAACTTTTTTTTTTAAGTGAGGTAAGATGCTGAAGAAGAAATGGAAGAGATTGTCTTGCCACTGTTCATACAGGACAACATCTATTACAGTGATGAAAGGCAAAACATCAAAAAAAATTTTTAAATAATATTTCCCATTTTTTAATACCCCAATTTTTAACTTTATTTTAGTTTTTCTAAATTATTATGTATTTTATTTCTAATGTTTAAACCTATCATTACTATTTCATTTTCGTATTAATTGAATTTGGCAATGTATTAGGCTTCATTTTTTTAAGAAGTTTTGCAGCACAGAGGGGTTCAACTATGGGAAGGGAGGGGCATTGGTGTGGGTGTCACTGATGGGGGATGCATGGGAGGGAGTTCGCCTGGGCATGCATATAGGGTATATAGATATGTTCGGATGTTCATTGAGTATTGACACAGTGGGCAGAGATTCACACAACAGAGGGAGTGCTGGGTTCCCCTCACGGGGAGTTCTGCCACATTCCCCAACGGAACAGCAACAATCCCCCAAGTGCAAGGGCAATGACCAGTGAAGAAGGATGGTCCAATGATGGCCCTTTGATACTGATGACTATGCTAATGAGCCTGTTGCACTTGAAATTTCAACTTAACCTGGTGTTACAGGGTGCCTAAGAGTTACCTCCTGAGAGCCTCCATGTTGCTCAACTTGGCCACTCTCTAAGCCAAATGGAGCATATAAATGCATTACTGTATTCGTCAGCCAAAGGGGTGCCGATGCAAAATACCAGAAATTTCTTGGTTTTTATAAAGGGTATTTATTTGGTGTAGGCACTTACAGATACCAGGCCATAAAGCATAAGTTACTTCCCTCATCAATATCTATTTTCACATATTGGAGCAATATGGCTGCTGATGTCTGTGAGGGTTCAGGCTTCCTGGGCTCCTCTGGGCTCAGGTCTTTTGTTTTCTCCACAAGGTCAGCTGTAGACTATCAGGCAAATGGCTCTGTATCTTTCCCCGGGGCTCCAGCTTAAGACTTCAGCATCAAACTCCAACATCAAAACTCCAAATGTTAAGAACCCTCAACTCTGTCCTTTGCCATGCCTTTTATCTGTGAGTCCCCACCCACCAAGGGGCAGGGACTCAATGCCCTAATGATATGGCCCAATCAAAACCCTATTCATAACACAATCACATCCAGGTACAGATCAGATTACAAACATAATCCAATATCTATTTTTGGAATTCATAACCATATCAAACTGCTACAATTACCTTTCTCCCACTGTGGGACATGACTCCCAGGGATGAGCCTCCCTGATGCCAAGGGATTACTACGAAGCATTGACTGGTGATGCAACTAGTAAAAGACATTGAATAATAGAAGAAATGGTAAAGACAAATGAGTTTATATGGCTAAGAGACTTCAAAATGAGTCAGGAGGTCATCAGAGGGGACACGCTTATGCACATCTCAGAAGGATCTCAGAGACACCCAAAGTAGATGCAACCCTAGGTAGTGGTGCTCCTGAGGGCTACAGAGACACCCAGGTCCTATGGTCATGGCAGATGGCTCTGGAGTTTGGTGCCTTGCCAGTAGGCCCTGCTTTGGAATTTGTGCTCCTGAGTGTGATGGAGTTGGACTCAGATGTGACTTCTCTACACATACCTCTTCCGTCCTTTTTATTGAACCTGTGGTTGACACAGGGCTTGGTGTATGCCCAGGAGACTTGAATCTCTGGGTTGTTCATGTGTCAGCTGGGCCCTGAGCCCCAGCATTGTTGAAGCACCTACTCTGCAGTTTGTCAGACTTACCCAGGCAGTTGACAGGGAGATGAGGATGGACAACCACCACACCAAGGAACTGAGAGAGTCTACAGCTGTTGGCATGAGAGTCCCATCAACCAGCCATGTGGGATCGAAGCCCCTTCTCAATTGAGAGGTGGAGTGGGCATCACCATCCCAAGCTCCTCAGGATGGAGGAATAAAGTATGGATTAGAGTGGACTTACTGATATTCTACTATAGAATTATTGTGACCCTAGCAACAGAAGAAATTATATCATTGATATGAAGACAGTGGCCATGGGAGTTGCTGAAGGCAGGGAGAGGGAAAAGGAGGCATAATATGGGGGCATTTTTGGGACCTGGAGTTGTTCTGAATGATATTGCAGAGATAGATGCAGGACACAATGTATCTGCCATAACCCACTGAATGGACTGGGAGAGAGTGGGAACTATATGGTAAAACTATAACGCATGCCACATAGCAGTGCTCCAAAATGTAATCATCAAATGCGATGAATATACCACATTAATGAAAGAAGGTGTTGATGTGGGAAAGGTGGGAGATGTGGGGAGTGGGGCATATGAGACCCTCCTATAGTTTTTAATATGATCTATGTATCATTTAAAAATAAATAAAAAAATATATATTTTAAAAAAGAGTTAATTCCTGTTGAACCTGATGATATACTTCTTCTGACTTCCCTTCCCCTATCTTACCCGCCTGAAAAGAGCAGAGTGCTAATCCCATTGTGGTCAAGTATTCTGTTGTGTCCTTAGGTCATTTGGTGTAGTGATCAAGTGGAGTCATGATTTGCACTGGGTATTCAGAAAGTCCAGTTAGCAACGTGCCAGATAACACAGTTTTCCTGTATATAGATGACTTATTGGTGAGGTCAACAAAGCTCTCTTGAAATTTAATAATCTGTAATGTTTCATTCCACAGAGAACCTTCATAATTATACATTTAGGTTTCAAAATGAGGCAGGGGAAGCAGATGTGGCTTAGGCGATTGAGCCCCCGCCTACCACATGGGAGGTTCCAGGTTTGGTTCCTGGTGCCTCCTAAACAGAGGACGAGCTGACACAGAGAACACACAGAAAATGGACACAGAGAGCAGACAAAAAGCACAAAAGCAATGAGGAGGGGGAATAAATTAATAAAATAAAAAAAATTTAAAATAATGCCATAATATTTTCTTATTTAGTGTCTTAAATATACATATCCTCTCTAGTAGTCTGATCAAAGATACAGATTTGGTTATTGATATTCATTTATAACTGGTAATTTTCCACCTTTTCTGACCACTATAAATTTTAGTTGCCCCTAAAGTGCCTGTCCAGCCCTGTATGATAAAGACAGTTTATCATAAACACTGGAAAAAAAGACTGCCATCTCTTGGGTACAGTATTGATGCAAACAAAACATGGAATTTATTCTTTCTTTCATAGGAACTTTACAAGTTTGTATTTCTTGAATCCATTTTCACCTAAATTCAACTAGTTCTTCTGGTGGTATATCCTATTCTTACTTTGGTTCAATTTCCGTGATTCCCTTTATTTCCACTGACGTGTTGTGATGGTTAATGGAAATAAATTTAACCAATCGTGATTTATTTCCTGGAGTATTTAAATAATGTATGTATGACATAGCACCCGATCTTAAAACTAAATAGGTAATCTGGGCACAGAACCTAAAATGAAATTATTTCAAAACATAGGAAAATTGCATTATTAATGTCTATTTTTGAAAGTATGAAATAACATTTAAATATTCAAATTCAAATGGCAGTATATGTACCTTTTAATTTCATTCAATTGGTTCATGTTAATTTCTTATCTATTAGATGTTTAGACAGCAGTTACCTCTGTTTATTGGTATCTACTCTGGTGGAAATGTTAAGCAGTGATAGCTTTTGCTATCTCAACTCTCAACCACTTAGCTTTTTGAGCTGAATATTAGTTGGGCGGGACTATTTGTGCTTCATCTGAGTTTAGAAGTAATATCAAAAAATGTTAGACATGTCCTTTTGAAGAAAACAAAGTTTCTAATTGCCTTATACCATGGTAAGTCAAGTGAATTAGAAGTATTTAACTGCAGTCCTGAATTACAAAGTTGGGATGTATATATCAGGATCTCAACTTGATGTAAAGTAAATCAGCAGTTACCTGGCAGATTTTTTTCTTTAATAACTGGTTTAATCCATAATTTCATAACAAACTTAGCTTCACTTCAATATTTATGTTTGCGCATTCAATAGTGCTCCAATTATGAAATGATAGGAAATATGTGAGAATTACTATAAGATTTTATTTTGTTGTTGATTAGTAAAAGTACATTTTTAGGGTGTCTGAATGCTGGATTTTTTTGTTTTAACTCCTATGGCAGCTGAAAAAAAAGAAGAGAAAAATCTTAAAATATTCAGGTTTACAAATTAACTTCCTCTCAAAGGGAGTTGTCATGCCTCACATTTCAAAGGGTATTCTAAAAAAAAAAAAGAAAAAACAACAAAAAATTGTATTCTATAGATAAGTAACATTATATTGACATGTAATTGCAATTTACTATGCAGCAAAAACGATTCAAGATGAAAAATAGCTTACAGTGTCTATTTACCTTTGCATAGGCAATTGCTCAATTTACTCCTTTAAAAAACATTTGTACTTGAATAAAATGCTTATGTGTGTAAAGGAATGTCACAATGCAAGTTGCTGCTAGCCTAGGCACAAAATATTAAAATTATTTTGTGAAGAAAAAAAATCACTACTGATAACACAGGGCTTTCTTCCGGCATTTTGCTAGTTAGTGTTTGTACGTCTTTTATCTTTTTATCCCTCAATTCTTCTGTTAATGGCTACTTTCATATTTCTTTTATTTTTATTTTTTTTGTATTATGCCATATTGAATTCCTTTTCCTTTCTACCTGAATATATTTTTCATATATTTTCCTTGTGGTTACCATGGGGTTAAAATTAAACACCCTAAATATATAACAATCATATTTGATAGGATACCAATTTGACTTTAATAACATACACATGCATTGTTTCTGTACTTCTCTGTAACCCCCCATTTTTACTTGTTACAAATTATATCTTTGTACATTGTATGTATAAAACCATAGATTTATAATGGCTTTTTATGCATGCTCATTTTAACACCTATAGGAGATTAGAAGTGGAATTACATACCAAAAAACCACAATATAATACTGGCATTTATAATTACCCAAATGGTTACCTTATCAGAGGTCTTTATTTCTTTATGCTGCTTTGAACCACTGTCTGGTGTCCTTTCCTTTAGGTCTGTAGAACTCCCTTTGCATGGCTTGTAGGATAGATCTAGTAGTGATGAATCTCTTCAGCTTTTGTTTATCTGACACTGTCTTAATCTCCCCCTTATTTTTCCCCCTCAATTTTTAAAGAAAGTCTTGCTGGATATAACATTCTTGGCTGGCAGTTGTTTTCTTTCAGGACTTTAAGTATCTCAACCTACTGTCTTCTTGCCTCCATGGTTTCTGATAAGAAATAGGCACGCAATGTAATTGGGACTCCCTTGCACATAACTCATTGTTTTTCTCTTGCAGCTTTCAGAACTCTCTCCTTGTCCTTTGCATTTGATAGTATAATGAGTATATTAGTCAGCCAAAAGGGTGCTGATGCAAAATACCAGAAATTGGTTGGTTTTTATAAAAGGTATTTATTTGGGGTAGGAGTTTACAGATGCCAGGCCAGAAAGCATAAGTTACTTCTCTTATCAAAGTCTATTTCCACATGTTGGAGCAAGATGCTTGCTGATATCTGCAAGGGTTCAGGTTTCCAGGGCTCCTCTGGGCTCAGGTCCTCTAGTTTCTCCACAAGTTCAGCTGTAGACTATGAGGCTCTTTAGGCTTTGTCTCTCTCCTCAAGGTCCGCTGTAGACCATCAGGCAAACGGCTCTGTCTCTCTCGCTGGGGCTCCAGCTTCAGCATCAAACACCAACACCAAAATTCCAACCTTAAAAGCCCCCAACTCTGTCCTTTGCCATGCCTTTTATCTGCCCAGGTACAACAAGAAGTTTACATAATTATTTAATCAAGTAAACCTCTGAATCCAATATAATCTAATATGCCCAGAGGAAAAGATCAGTTTACAAACATAATCCAATATTTCTTTTTAGAATTCATCAATAATATCAAATTGCTACAAATGAGTATATGATGGGTGTATTTTTCTCATGTGTAACCCATTTGGTGTTCTCTGGGCTTCTTGGATGTACATATTCATGTCTTTTGCTAAGTTTAGGAAGTTCTCTGTCATTATTTCTTTGAATCTTCCTTCTGTCCCTTTATCTCTTTCTTCTTCTAGGACTCCCATATTATGTTTATTGATGCACTTGATGGTGTTCCATTAGGTGTCTTAGGCTATTTTTGCTTTTAGTAATTATTTAATCTTTTTGCTCCCAGCCTGACTCATTTTTATTTTCTTGTCTTCAAGTTCACTGTTTCTTTCTTCTGCTAGCTTCAATCTGCTCCTGAAACCCTCCTGTGCATTTTTCATTTCAGTTTTTGTTGACTTCAACTCCAGTAGTTTTGTTTGGCTCCTTCTTAAAAATTCTCTTTATTAAGACACTCATATCGCTCATTCGTTGTTTTCCTGATATCCTTTAATTCTTTCTCTGTATTTTCCTTCATCTCCTTGAACATTTTTTTTGCATTTTAAGAAACAATTTATTGAAGTATATCATTCATACATGAACATACATAAACAATAATTGTATAGTAAAAGTTATGAACTTATAAAACAAATAGGCATGACATCATACAGGGCACCCATACATTACCCCACCTTCCCTTGTGAAATAGTTGTAACAAATTAAGAAAGAGCATCATCAAAGTATTACTGCTAAGTATAGTCTGTATCTTGCATTTGGTGTATTCCCCCTCCCATCCCATCCTATTTTGTTGTTGTTGTTCATAAACCATATAACTTATCTAAAGTGTAATATCAATGGCATTTGGTATAATCACCAAGTTGCACTTTCATCACTTCAATCAATATTAGAACATTTTCCTTAATCAAAAGAAAAAAAAAAACCACTATCATACTCATATATTAATGCTATGAATTGCAAACCCTATGCTGTGCTTCACTATTTCTATTCATTTTCAAACATTTACGAACAACTTTTACCAATTCTGCACAGATTAAACCTCCACTTTCTCTAACCACATCCTCTGGTGACTTATAGTCTAGCTTTTTTTTTTTAAATGTTACATTAAAAAAATATGAGAGAGGAAGCAGACTTGGCCCAGTGGTTGGGGCATCCATCTACCACATGGGAGGTCCACGGTTCAAACCCCAGGCCTCCTTGATCCATGTGGAGCTGGCCCATGCGCAGTGCTGATGTGCGCAAGGACGGCTGGGCCATGCAGGGTTGTCCCCCGTGTAAGGGAGCCCCACACCCAAGGAGTGTGCCCCATAAGGAGAGCCGCCCAGTGCGACAGAAAGTGCAGCCTGCCTAAGAATGTCACTGCCCACATGGAGAGCTGACACAACAAGATGATGAAACAAAAAGAAAACACAGATTCCCGAGCCACTGACAACAACAGAAGCAGACAAAGAAGACGCAGCAAATAAACACAGAGAACAGACAACCAGGGGGGCGAAGGGGAGAGAAATAAATAAATCTTTAAAAAAATAAATGAGGTCCCCATATACCTGCCACCCCCTCACCCTATTCTAGTTTTTAATTCCATTAGTTTGCTCATTATATTTAGTTCATAATAGCAAAGCCATACTATGTTTGTCCTTTTATGTTTGGCTTGCTTCACTCAACATAATGTCTTCCAGGTTTGTCCATGCTGTCATATGCTTCACAACTTCATTTCTTTTTACAGCTAAATAATATTCTGTCATGTGTATGTATACCACAGTGTGTTTAATCATTTGCTCCTTGAACACAGTTAAGATCATTTTTAAAAAAGACTTTATTCAGTATTTCCACATTCTCATCTTCTTTGTTGGTTGGATTTTTTATCCTCTTCCTTTGGATGGGCCATTATTTCCTGTTTCTTTGTCTTGTACTCTTTTCTTGCACATTGAAGTTTTTAATATGTTAATATTTTAAAATGTCAGCTCTGGGATTTATTCCCCGAGAGGTCTGTTTCTTGATTGTGTGACCAGCTGGTGATAAGGCGGAGGCTTTCCTGAGCCTCGGCCCTCTGAGAAGGCAGGTCTGCCCAAGGCAAACGCAGCATGTGGTTTTCCGCCTCTTTCTGGGGCTTCTGTCTTGTCCTACACTTTTCCTTGTGTGGGAGTTTCCCTATTTACAGGAGTTTGGTTGTCTCCCCAAAAGACAGACCACCCTCTCTCCCAGGTGTTTGAAAGCAGCAGGACTTTGCTCCAGGCTGTCTACTTCTACAGTTTTTTTTACTCTCCTTTCATTGTCTTAAGCCGCTTTTTACCTGTAGGACGTTCTGGGAGGAGGGGCATGCTAGAGAGGACCCTCCCACGGTAGTCCCTCCCAGCCCAAACTGGGCCAGAGTCCCACGCAGAGGGCACAGGCCCACTCCAAAGTGCCCTGGCGAAAAGAATCAAGAAGGGCATCAAGGCTTCTCTGATGGCTCTCCAAAGCTGAGTTTTCCCTGGCCTGCCAGCCAACGTAGCCCTTCAGCTAACTTGCCCCCCCAACCCCCAAGGAGTCCCTGTATCTTTAAATCCCCACTGTCTCAATCTGGGTAGGGTTGAAACAATGTCTGCCACTGCCTTTGTCCGAAACAATAGCCACCTTCAGAGCGCAGCGGGCCCCCAGCTATTCAAATTCATTAATTAAAAGCCATGATCAGTGATCAGCCACGTCCAACCCTGTTCTTGGAGAAGAGAATTTTTATGCCACTTTCTGTTACCAGTAAACTAGCGAGCTTGGCAGCCTGCTGCAGGAGTGGGGGGTGGGTGCAGGTAACCACTGCAGAGAGAGCAGTTTACTGTTCTCTACTGTAATTTATCAGCCTCTTCCTCCGGCTTTTCCCTGGATGCTTTTCAGTGTTCTCATGGCGTCTGCAGTTTCAAAATACTTGTTTTGGACAGTTCCTGCCTGGTTAATAGTTACTTTGGTGGAAAGAATGAGTCTTGGAACTGCCTACTCTACCATCTTCCCACAAGCCTCTCAAGATGAGATTTAATCTGATTCAGACTTGATTTTTTTGACATGAAGACTTCAAAGGTGGTAGGGATTTCTACCACAAGTTCCATAATTTTTGCTGCTCTCATTTTGTGATTTAAGTAGCCACTGATCATTGCACAGGTTTGCAAAAGGGTGATATTCAAATTCTGTTATTGCTTCTTCACTTATAGGCTAGAGAGATTTTATAAAAGGAAACTTTCCTTAAACAATTGTTATCCTGAGGTATAATTCATTCAGGAAACACTGGCTAAATGTGTCATTCTGTCTCTTTACTAGTTTTTATAATGACGACTTTGTCCGCTGGCATTCTCCAAAGGTGATAAATTATTATTTTATAAATATCATTATGATCCCACAAACTCTAAATATTCTATAAATATTTGATGGATTTTAATCTATTGCATTTATTGTACTTATTGGAGACCAAATGGGCACATCTCTGGGAAGCGGAACCCTCTTTAGATTAGTTTCTGGGTCCTTCTGACATGATCCCAGCAGTCTTTGATGGATTCCTTGCTTTCTGGTATTGCAAAAAATTCCAGACTCATCCTGTACATTCCCTGCCCTTGATCTGTAATTGATTATTTCTCTAGTGCTGATGGGGGTGTTCAATGATCCCGAGTGAAAAGATCTTTATGTTTAATAAATCAAAGGAAGATCTATTCTGTTTACTCTTGTTCTCTCTCCAGTCATACTAATGGCCCACACTCCTCCATACAACCATACAGAAGCTGGAATGGTGAATCGCAGCAGGAAACATTTTTTGTGTGTGCTCAGCTAATTCAAATCTTTCCCTTAGTGGAGATTTTCTGACTTTTAGGACATTTCTGGTCTAACCCAGGTTTAGTTTGCAGTCAGAGCCACAAGAGATGCTTTCCAGCAGCAGATGCACAACTCTTGAAAATAACTTGAGCATCACAGTCCAAAAGCAACTCAGAGAGCCTGGCTCCTATGGACTCTAAATTGTAAATAGAGATGTAATTGCTAGGAAGGCTAGCGTAGGAGAGATGTACTAGAGACACACCACAGAGACGACCAGAACAGGAGAGTTGGACTCATCCAAAGCACCCTGGCCTTGGTCAGCTCTTTCCCATCCATTCGTGTTTTCTCCTTTCCTCAGTTATTTTGTAAGTTTGCATTTCAAGTCTACCACAAGCCATCTTCCGGGATGTGAACCAACAAGATCTTCCAGGCACAGGTACCTCCAGAAATGGTTAAGAACTTACTGTTTTAAGGAACCAGACCATGTCTTCTGACGACAAAAATGTATGAATTCCACAGACTATGTCCAAAGTCACAACACTCAGGCATTCTTTCACTTTCCCTTCACTTCCAAACGATAGTACACATCACCCTACTACATGTTGGGGGAGAAGCTGATTGTATCCCAGTGGTACCCTTTACTGTTTCAGAGGCATTCACATACTTTATCTAACCACTGAAAATGTTGAGTTTGTTTGGGTGTGCCAAGGGTGAAACGGCATTGTATGAGGACCCAAAAATGTCACTGGATTTCCCACCAGGCAGGTTCAGACAACTGCCCAGTCTGTGCAGGGGTAGATTTATCGAAGTCACTACTTCCTTTCCCCCCAAGGGGGTTTGTACTATTGAGTATATTCTGAGATTCTTGACTTTGTCCAAAATATTAGATGGCATCTTTTAAAATTTTTTTTAAAATTTATTGAAGTAGATCATTCATATGTAAACATACATAAACAATAAGTGTATAGTTACAGTTGTTAGCTTACAAAAGAAGCATACGTAATATCATACAGAGCCCTATACCTTATCCTACCACCAATAATTTGCATTGTTGTGAAACATTTTTAACTAATGATTAAAGAGCATCCTCAAAATATTTCTACTAACCAAAGTATCTTACGTTTGGTATATTTTTCCCCAATCCACCCTATTATTATTATTATTATATCATTTATACATGAACATACTTAAGCAATAAGAGTATAGTAAAAGTCGTGAACTTACAAAGCAAACATGCATAAGATCATTCAGGGATCCCATGCTTCAACCCACTACCAACACCTTGCATTGTTGTGAGACATTTGTTTCAAATTATGAAAGAATATCAACAAAATCTTACTACTAACTACATTCCTTGTCTTACATTTGATGTATTTGCCTCCCCAACCCACCCTATTATTATTTTTAAAATATATTTTTATGACAGAAGTTGTAGACTTACAAAACAATCATGCACATGTGCAGAATTCCCATACAATACTCCGCTATCAGCACACCACACTGTGGTGGAACATTTACTACAGAATATGAAATAATATTATTGACTATTACCAGGCCCATAGCATATATTTGGCATACTTTTTCCATACCCCCCATTATCAACTCAGTATCTCTTTAGCATAGATGCATGAATATTACATTATTACTGTTAACCACAGTCCATAGGTCACTCCACTTGTATTTTTCCCATGCTTCTCCACATTTCCACCACCCTGCAATAGTGATGTACATTTGCTCTAGCTCACAAAGGACACTCTTGCATCTGTACCATCAACCACAATTCTCACCCACTTCTGGGTTTACTGTGCTGTTCAGTCCCTAAATTATTCTTTAGCTTTCTGTCAATTGGCGTTTACATCCCTAGACTACCATTTTCAGCCATATTCCCATTTATAAACCAGCTGTTACTCACTATGATGTGTTATCATCAACTCTATACATTTCCACACTTTTCCAGTAAAGTTAATTAAAAACTTCAACATACACTAAATATCTGTAATCCATCTCAGTCCTCCTCTTACCTCCTTTAAGAGTCCACCACCTATCACCAGGTCTTGAAAATATTTTCCTACATTTTCTTCTAGAAACTTTATGGTTCTTGCTTTTATATTTAGGTTTTTTTAATCTATTTTGAGTTAATTTTCGTATAAGGTTTGAGATAGGGGTCCTCTTTTCTCCTTTTGGCTATGGATATCCAGTTATCTCAGCACCATTTGTTGAATGGACAATTCTACCCGAGCTGGGTGGGGTTGACATGCTTGTCAAAAATCATTTGACCAGGGATGTGGTTATGGCTCAACCAATTGGGCTCCCATCTACTATATGGGAGGCCCTGGGTTTGCATCCCAGGGTCTCCTTGTGAAGGCAGGCTGGTCAGCACCCACAGAGAGCTGACGGCCCGTGCCCACAGAGAGCTGACAGCCTGCACCTACAGAGAACTGGTGCAGCAAGATGATGCAACAAAGGGAGACAAACAGACACAGAAGAACATGCAGCAAATGGACATAGAGAGCAGACAGCAAGCAAGCCACAAGGGGGGGAATAAATAAATAATAAATCTTAAGAAAAAAAATCACTTGACCACAGATGTGAGGGTCTGTATATGAACCATCAATTCGGTTCCATTGGTCTATGTGTCTGTCTTTATGCCAGTACCATGCTGTTTTTACCACTGCATCTAGGTAATATTATTTAAAGAATGAAAGTGAGAGTGCTCCAACTTTGCTTTTTCTTTTTAAGATTTTTCTGGTGATTCAAGACCCCTTATCCTTCCAAATAAATATGATAATTGTGTTTTCCATTTATTTTTAAAATGCTGGTGGAATTTTTATTGGGATTGCTTTGAATCTGTATATTAATTTGGGTAGAATTGTTATCTTAATGATATTTAGTCTTCCAATCCATGAGCATGGAATGTTCTTCCAATTATTTAGGTCTTTTTTATTTATTTTGAGAATGAGTTGTAGGTTTCTGAATACAAGTGCTTTACATTGTCGGTTAAGTTTATTCCTAAATATTTGATTCTTTTAGTCACTATTGTAAATGGAATCTCTTTTCCTGACTTCCTCCTCAGATTGCACATTATTAGTGTCTTTTAATGTTTATTTCATCTAATATAAATATAGCTACTCCAGCAATTTTTGTGTGGGGAATATCTTTTTCCGGCCTTTCATCTTCAATCTGTTGGTATCCTTGAGTCTAAGGTGAGTCTCTTGCAGACAGCATATAGCTGGCTCATATTTTCTTATCCATTCTGCCAGTCTGTGTCTTTTGATTGGGGAGTTTAATCCAATAACATTCAATGTTATTACTGTAAATGTAGTTTTTATTTCACCCATTTTGACCTTTGGGTTTTATCTGTCATTTTATTTTCACCACTCTTTTGAGACTTTTAGTTACTTTTACTGATATAATCTTCCTTTCTAGACTCTCTTCCAAGCCTTTCCCCCATTCTTCTTTTCAGACTGTATCACATCCTTCAGTATTTCCTGCAAAGCTGGCCTCTTAGTTACAAACTGTCAGTTTCTGTTTATTGGTGAATATTCTAAATGCACCCTCATTTTTGAAAGACAATCTTGTCGGATATAAGATTCTTGGCTGGAAGTTTTTCTCTTGCAGTATTTTAAATATACCATACCACTGTCTTCTTGCATTCGTAGTTTCTGATGAGCAATTAATCTTATTGGGTAGCACTTATATATTATGCATCGCTTTCTCTTGCTTCTCAGAAGTCTCTATTTTTGACATTTGACATTCTGACAAGTATGTGTCTCGGAGTTGGTCTCATCAGATTTATTTGGATGGGAGTTATGCTTCTTGAACATGAATATCTATGTCCTTCAATAAGGTTGGGAAATTTTCTACCATTAGTTCTTCAAATATTCATTCTGCCTCTTTTTCCTTCTCTTCTCCTTCTGGGACACCCATGAAACATATGTTTGTACATCTCTTGCTGTTTAGTTCCCTGAGAACTTGTTCAATTTTTTCTGTTCTTCATCTGCTCTTTTGTATGTTCATTTTCAGAGACCATTTCTTCACGTTCACCAATCCTTTCTTCTGCCTCCTCAAATATGCTATTATGTGATTCCAGTGTATTTTTTATTTCATTTATTATGCATTTCATTCCTGTAAGATCTATTTTTCTATGCGTGCTTTCAAATTCTTCTTTGTGCTCATCCAATAATTTCTTGATATCCTTAACCTCTTTAGCCATCTCATTGAATTTATTAAGGAGATTTATTTGAACATCTATGAGTAGTTGTGTCGATTCCTTTATATTATCTGGAGGCTTTTCTTGTTCCTTTAACTGGGGCGTATCTTCCTGTTTCTTGGTGTGGATTGTAATTTTTTGTTGGTGTCTTGGCATCTGGCTTACTAGATGTATTTATTCTGGGTGCTGTATCTCCCTTTAGGTTAGGGTTTTCTTGCCCTTTCTCCCTTGCTGGTTGTGTAGTAGGAGCCAAGGATGTAGTTGGTGCTATAAGCTGTGGAGGCTCAAGCTGCCCTGATTGTCCCCAGGGACCAATGAAGCGTCTCCCAACTTTCTCCTTTGCCAGGGGTAGGGACAGAGCCACAGCCATGTGTAATAATACAAATCATGAAGGCCTAGACTGTAGTTGCCCAGAGAGACTGATGAAGTTTCAAGTCCCTTTCTCCCCTGCCAGGCAGGGATGGAGCTATAGGTGTGGGCAGCAACCTATGCCCTGCAGGTCCAAAATGACTGCAGTTGCCCCAGTAGACTCCCGACTATTCAGTCTGTGTCAGCCAAATGTACCTGCAATTACCCAGAGAGGCTGGCGCAGGGCCCACCAGCTTCCTCCCTGCTAAAGGTGGGGGTAAGCCTAGGCTAGAACTACAGGCCGATCTGTGTGAAAGAAGCCAGTCCCTACCAGGACTGTGATTTTCAGTCAGCCCTGCTTCCCCTCATGCCAGGGACAGAGTCAAAATGGCAGCTACCAATCTCTTTCCAACTTAGAGTTTTAAGTTTTAGCTGTTCCTAGGGTTATACTTTAGCCAGCCGAATTTACTAATCAGTACTTGAAGTCAGTGACCAATTATCTCTTCCTCCCCTGTTTTGGGGAAATGGAGCTCCTACCCCAGGCACAGAATAGCTCCTGAGGCAGCTTATACCGCCAGAGTAGGACGATCACCAGCCTCCATGGCGTGGCCTGTATTTTCCCAAAGAGGCTGGTACAGATGCCCCCAGCTTCCTCCCTGCCTGAGGTGGGGCTGGGGCTTAGGCTACAGTCCAGTCTGGGTGGAAAGAAGCTGGTCCCTACCAGCACTGTAATTTTAATGCAGCCCTGCTTCCCCTTGTGCCAGGCGCAGAGTTAAAATGGCAACTACTGGCCTCTTTCTGACTTGGACAGGTTCAAACTTTAGCTGTTCTTAGGATTTTACTTTAGCCAGCCAAATTTACTAATCAGTAGCTGAAGTTGGCGCCCACCTGTCTCTTCCCCCCCAGGTTTTTGGGAAGTGAAGCTTCCAATTCCAGGCATGGTGTAGCTACCAAGGCGGCTTGACCCACCAGTGGAGGACGGGCCCTGGGCTCCGGGGTGTGGCGTGCTCTACTTACGAATCTTCTCTGCAGATGGGCAATCTCCTTCCGTTCCTTCAAGGATATTGCAGAATGCATTTCTGGTCTCCTGGAGCCCCCAGATACCTTAGATAGCTCTGGGTGATTGCTAACTGCCCTGACTCTAGGAGCTCCTTACTCTGCCGCATCTTGCTGGTGGTTTTTACATGCCATCTTTTTGGGCCTGCTTAACAGAGTAACTTCAAGACTTCCAATAAGATTACTTGAGACTGCTGGGAGTTTCATGGCCCTGGAGCTGCCCCCGCAGCCCTTGCTCTCTGGCCCCTGGAATGTTTATTACCTTGACTTTAATATATTTTATTAAATCGTACGTTTTTAACAATGGCTGTGTTTAGCTACAAAATTTTTGGAAATGTAACCATCGGCCCTTGTGAGGCTGTAGGGGCCAGCTCCAGCACACTGCTGGGAGCCCCTATTTTGAAAGTTGAAATTTGTCATCCTAGAGCTCTCTGGGAGTGAGCTGGACAGGCTGCTCTTTGCTCTCTGCCGCCTTTGATTACCAATAGGACCTCTTTACCTCCTGTCCCCGACCTTCACGCCAAACCCCGCACTTCCAACATCGGTGTTCTGCTGCCCCCTAATGGCAGCCCCTGCCCTCTGCACCTGCCTGAGAGCTTTATTCCACAGCAAGACCCAGCTCCAGGGCAGGACCAGAGACCCCCAGCGGGGAGGGGGCAACAGCCATCTTCTCCCACTCCCGCCTTCTGGAACACAAGTGGGACCAGGTCAGAGCGTCCAGGCCTGCAAGCCACTGCTGCTCCCTCCCTATTCTGGGTTCTTCTGTTCTCCTCGCAGCCCTCTGCAACTCCCATGGGTGGTAATGAGCAGGGAAAGCAAGGTCTTTACCTAGCACTGAGGCTCCAACAGTGCCTTCCCGGTGCCTTCGCACCTGCTTTGTCCACCCCATTCTGGGCACCCCAGGGAGTGAGCTGTTCTACTCTGATTTTAAAGCTGTTGTGTTTTTTGTGTGTGTTTGTTGTTGTTGGTTTTGTTTGGGGTTCAATGGGAAATCCTCACCAGTCATCAGCATTAGAGCCTGAGCCTTCTGATCATCTTAGAATAGCGGAAAAGAGGCAGGGGAAGAGAAAAGACCAAGTCCACACAGCCCCAAAGCTTCCTTATTAGAAATGAAAGCGCCAGCTGAGAGGACCCTGGAGACCCCCTGAGTCAGGTCTTTAACCATATTGACCACATCGCACAGTAAGAAATACATTTTACAGTGTAGCTCAGGACACCCCTGAGTAGAGAAGGTTCCAAAAACAATATTTACCTTGACTGTGTGCCATATTTGACATTTTCCAAATTATTTCCCATTCCATCCTTTGCCAACATACACATACACATGCTTGCCACTTAGTAGAATTCACAGCTCATTAGTGGGTCACCACCTGAAGTATGCAAAACGCTGGCCGAAGCCAACCTCTTTTTCACTGAGAGGAAATTTGCCCGAAAGCACATCAGGGGCAGAGGTCTGCCGTCCAGCCTGGAGCTCTTCCCTGGCACCCCGAGGAATCTTCTGGGCTCCGTCCCGGGGCTCCCTCAGCACTAGAGCCCAGAGGCCTCACTGCCTGGGGCCGGGATTCATTTGGAACATACTGCCAAAATCAGACCACAGATCCTAGGAAATTTCCTCCGCCCTCGGGGTGCGGGAAATCCGGGTAGTCAGTGCATACAGGTTCTTCAACAGTGCACTTCTCTGGTGTGATCACAAGGTGGCAGCAAAGAGAAGCAAACGACCTTGCCTGCCAGGGAGGAAAAGGGCGTGGTCGGCTCTTGGCTGCTCCTGCCCTGAATATTCGGTAAGGAAGTACCATTAGCTTCTTTGCTAAAGGTCAGAAACCTAAAGGCAGGATTTTACCAAAGACCTTTTGAACCTCCCTTTTAAAGGATAATGGGTGTGAAAAATGTTCTTATGACTAAGCAATGTCTGATGCAAATTGGATGCTGGATAAATATTTGTTGAAAGAATGTTGATGGAAATGTAAATACATACAATCTTCCTGGAAGATATTTTGACAGTATGTGTAAAAATTTTCAATGTTCAAATCCACTGCGCCCCCCGCCCCCATTGTCTGCTCTCTGTGTCCATTCACTGTGTGTTCTTCTGTGTCCGCTCGTAGTCTCATCAGGTGGCACTGGGAATCTGTGTGTCTTTTTGTTGCTTCATCTTGCTGCTTCAGCTCTCCGTGTGTGCAGTGCCATTCCTGGGCGGGCAGCAGTTTTGTGTGGGGCTGCTCTCCTTGCACAGGGGCCACTCCTTGTGTGGGGCACTCTTACTCGGAGGTATCCCTGCATGGCAGGGCACTCCTTGCACAGCAATGCTGCGCACCGGGCAGCTCACCACACAAGCCAGGAGGCCCTGGGTATCACACCCTTGGACCCCCTTTATGGTAGGTGGACACTCTGTTGAACCACATCCGCTTCCCAATAATAGGAATTTAATATGAGGTGCTAATGGTATATATTTTTTTAATTTTTTAATTCATTTTAAAAAAATACTACATTCAAAAAATATGAGGTCCCATTCAACCCCACCGCCCCCACCCCACCACTCTCCCCACAGCAACACTCTCTCCCATCATCATAACACATCCATTGCATTTGGTAAGTACATCTCTGGGCATCTCTGCACCTCATGGTCAATGGTCCACATCATAGCCCATACTCTCCCACGTTCCATCCAGTGGGCCCTGGGAGGATCTACAATGTCCGGTAATTGTCCCTGAAGCACCACCCAGGACAACTCCAAGTCCCGAAAACGCCTCCACATCTCATCTCTTCCTCCCTTTCCCCGTACCCAGCAGCCACCATGGTCACTTTTCCCATACCAATGCCACATTTTCTCTGTGGACCTTGGATTGGTTGTGTCCATTGCACATCTATGTCAAGAGGAGGCTTAGATTCCACATGGATACTGGATGCAATCCTCCTGCTTTCAGTTGTAGGCACTCTAGGCTCCATGGTGTGGTGGTTGACATTCTTCAACTCCATGTTAGCTGAGTGGGGTAAGCCCAATAAATCACAGTGTAGTAGTTGAAGTCTGTTGAGGCTCAGTGCCTGGCTATCATATTGTCAGTCCAGAGATTCAAATCCCCTAGATATATCTTAAACCCCAGCACCAACTACAATTCCAGTAAAGTAAGATGAAAGTCTTGTGAAAAGAGATCCCATCTGTGTCCAGCTCCATCACGCAGAAACACCAGCTCCAAAGAAGGGCCAACTGACATGGCAGTGAACCCCATCTGCCATGACCATAGAGCCTGAGGGTCTCTTTAGCCCTCAAAAGAACCAATACCTGGGGTTGTATCTACTTTATCTGTCTCTGAGACTCTGCTCAGGTGTGCATAAGGGCAATCCTTCTGACAACCTCCAGACTCTTTTTTTAGAGACTCATAGCCATATATCTTGAGAACCTTATGCTGAGTGAAGCAACCCAGGCATTGAAGGACAAATACTACATGACCTCAATGATATGAAATAAGCAAACTGCCTCAGAGAGCTAATGGTATATAGACAGAAAGATGTCCACAAATTATTTTTAATTAAAAAAAAATTTTTTTAAGATTTATTTTTTATTTATTTCTTATTCCCTTCCCCCCAGTTGCCTGCCCTCTGTGTCCATTCACTGTGTTCTTCTGTGACCGCTTCTATCGTTATCAGCGGCACTGGGAATCTGTGTTTCTTTTTGTTATGTCATCTTGCTGTGTCAGCTCTCCGTGTATGCGGCGCCATTCTTGGGAAGGCTGCACTTTCTTTCACACTGGGTGGCTCTCCTTACGAGGTGCACCCCCTAGGCGGGGGACACCCCTGCGTGGCTGGGCACTCCTTGCACGCATCAGCACTGAGCATGGGCCAGCTCCACACGGGTCAAGGAGCCTGGGGTTTGAAGCGCAGACCTCCCATGTGATAGACGGACGCCCTATCCATTGGGCCAAGTCTGTTTCCCTTAAAAAATATTTTAATTTTTTCCTCTTCTTTTTGTATATATGTATGTATGTGTTTTGGAGGTACCATGGATTCAACCCAGGAACTTGTACATGGCTAGCAGGCGCTCAGTCACTGAGCTACACCTGCTCCCCTACCACAAAATTTTATATATTTTATTTTATTTTTTTTAATTGACTTTGTAATAATATTACATTAAAAATATATATGTGAGGTCCCATTCAACCCCACCCCCCCACCCCCCCTCTCCCCCCCCAACAACACTCGTTCCCATCATCATGACACATCCATTGGATTTGGTAAGTACATCTTTGGGCACCTCTGCACCTCATAGTCAATGGTCCACATCATGGCCCATACTCTCCTCCATTCCATCCAGTGGGCCCTGTGAGGATCCACGATGTCCGGTGATCACCCCCGAGGCGCCATCCAGGGCAGCTCCACGTCCCAAATACTCCCCCACCTCTCATCTCTTCCTGCCCTTCCCCATACCCATCGTCCACCATGTCCACTTTTCCCAATCCAATGCCACCTCTTCTATGTGGACATTGGATTGGTTGTGTCCATTGCACCTCTATGTCAAGAGGAGGCTCAGATTCCACATGGATGCTGGCTGCCATCCTCCCATTTTCAGTTGTAATCACTCTAGGCTCCATGGTGTGGTGATTGTCCTTCTTCAACTCCATCTTAGCTGAGTGTGGTAAGTCCAATAAATCAGATTGTAGGTGCTGGAGTCTGTTGAGGCTCAGGACCTGGCTATCACATTATCAGTCCAGAGATTCAAATCCCCTAACTATATCTTAAACCCCATCGTTAACTGCACCTCCAGCAGATTAGTATGAAAGTCTTATGAAGGGAGATCCCATCTGAGTCCAGATTCATCACACATAAACACCATTTCCAGAGAGGGGCCATCTGCCCTGGTAGTAAACCCCATCGGCCGTGACCATAACTCTCATGGGTCTCTTTAGCCTTCATAGGAACCAATATCTGGGGGTTGTATCTGCTTTATCTGTCTCTCTGACTCTGCTCAGTTGTGCATGAGGGCAATCCTTCTGCCAGCCTCCAGACTCTTTTTTAGAAACTCGTAGCCATATAAACTCATTTCTCCTTTCCATTTCCCCCTTACTTTAGGTCAAACAGCATTTTAAAGTCATGTTGTTTTATGTAGACATGGATATTCTGCTGATCCGCATTGAACTTTCCATATAAGGTCCTTTTCCAGTTGCATCATCAGTTGGTATTTGATAGTGGTCCCTCGTTGCCAGGGAGGCTCATCCCCGGGTGTCATGTCCCACGCTGGAGGGAAGGCATTGCATTTACATGCTGAGTTTGGCTTCGAGACTGGCCACATTTGAGTAACATGAAGGCTGACAGGAGGAAATTCCCAGGCACAATGTTGCTCTAGGCCTTGTTCTTATTTTAGGTTTATCAGCTCACAAGCATAGTCATTAGCATCAGGGGCTCACTGTTGAACCCTCACTCCCTCCCGGTCCCCGCCGCTGTACCTGGGAGACTATCGCTGCTCCCCTAGGGACCACGACAGAGCACCACTGGCCAGGAACCCAGTACCCCCCCTGCTGGGTTTTTAATTGTTGCCACTATGAGTATATCCAATCATTACCATGCACCCTGGACATATGTTCTGTACAGCTCCCTGTCAGCCATATATCACCTGTCATTGGTATCCCATACCAGTATCCCTCCATTGCCATTGTTGAAACACTCTGTGATCCAGAACTCCCCGAAATTTGAAGCCCAATATAATGTCATGGTCCCTTACTAGGGAATGGCATATAGCGATGGGTTTAAAGGATAGATAAAGAACTTGGATAAAGTTAGATAAAGAACTTAGATAAAGAATGTTGACTTGAAAAAATTCCACATCCTATCCTTTTTTTTCCCCCCCCCCCCTAATTATTCAGCGTTTCTTCGTAGGAGTCCTAGACCACAGCAATGCATATATATAATATACAGCACTCCCATACATCCACCACAACACCTTTTTCCTTCCACAGCGATACTCTTACACCCTATTCACATCATATTTACTTAAGGTGATGTACAGAGTCTGAGATATTAGCTTTCTAACATGGTAATATCTGTGCTTACATTATGGTGCATACTTTAGGATACACAGTTCTTTACATTCTTAGTTCTCCTATGTTTTACATTATGGTTTACATTATCAGTCTGTCGTCTCCTATATGTTATGGTGTAATATTACATGTTTTATATCCATCCTTGTGTACTCTCAAGAAACTCCTCCCTTGCCCCCCATTTACTTTGGTTCCACACATTTAACATCCATTTTCCCTTCCACCTTGGTGCCCACAGTGACAGTCAACCTCCGTTTCCTGAGGAGCCACTTCCAGAGATAGATGGAATAGTGTTTAGGGCCTAACTTGCTCATCTGCCCCAATGCCCTGGGAGCCACCCTTTCTCTCGAGGGATAGAGTTCCCTCTATTTGGTGGCATTAGTCCTCCCCAGGATGTGGGTCCACCCCCACTCTCACTACTTGGGATTCTACCCCATGGTGTCACCCACTCTGGCAGAATGAGCATTTAGACATTCCCCAGGAGCCCGTCCTGCATCAGACCCTCCCCTCCGAGCATTCTAAACAGGTAACCCTCTTTATTATATTTTGATATTATTTTCTCGGCATTTTACTCTCCACCACCTCCTAACCCTCTCCTGTGTTCGTATGCTACCCCTCCCTCCCCCCCTTTTGGGCAACATTACCCAACCGTCCCTCCCCAGCCACCCTCAAACCCGTAAAGCCCCAACCAAAGGCAACCCCTTGCCCCCATTTTATCTCTTCTTTGTGTTCATACTTACCACCATCTCGTCTTAAGTTCCACCCCTGCAGACAAAATTTTATATATTTTAAATGGAAAAAGTCTAAATAATATTGACACAGGATTCATTTTAAAATTCTGGAACAATAACAATAAAAAGGTAAATATTGTGCAGCCATTAAGTATAATGATGTAGAATGTAAAAAGCAGTTCACAAAATAGTGTTTGTGGTGTGACCCCCGTTTGTGTAAAGTATCCAGGGATTCTCCAGGTAGTGGAGAGAGTCATTCAGAACTACCTGGGGTTTTTCAAACCCCGCAATGTTCCCCAGCCTCACCCCAGGAAATTGTGAGATGCTGCTCCACAGGGTCAGAGGTGCATGTGCAAGGACGGTCAGCTGGTGGAACACTTCCCCAGGTGATAGCAAGAGCTCTCTCTGAGTAGTAGTGGTGAGATTTCATGTAGTTTTAAAATAATAAGGGTTATAATAATTATGATAGAAATACCTAACATTTCTTGAGTATGTACCAGCTGTTCTGCTTTTCAGGCATGATCCCTATCCTGCAGAGGAGGACACTGAAGCTTAGAGAAATTATGTCACTCACCCAAGGAGTTAGGATTTAAACCCAAGTAATGTGATTCCAGAGCCCACTCTCACCAGTATACTAGAAAAATAAATAAATAAATCTTAAAAAAATAAAAGCCCCCAACTCTGTCCTTTGGTGGGTGGGGACTCAGCACCCTACTGGCACAAGAGGTTTACATGATTACTTAATCAATAAACCTATGAATCCAATATAATCTAATACGCCCAGAGGAAAAGATCAGTTTACAAACATAATCCAATATTTCTTTTTAGAATTCATCAATAATATCAAACTGCTACAGGAAGTAAAGCAAGAGATCAGAAACATGCCTTTAGAGTGTAAGGTGGGCATTTTCAAAGGAGAAAATGTGAAGTTTTGCCCTGGAGTTCCCTGTTTTATTGGGTTACAAGACTCCAGGGTCTGTGCTGATTGGCATATTTGAGACAAAGCAGGGAGGCTCTGTTGGGTGATTTGTTTCTCTTAGGGGGTTAGGGGTTACTGTCTGGTGGTGATTGGCTCCTGGCTATTGCTCTCACAAGGGGCTTATGAAAATAGGTGGGTATGTGGGAATATCCTATTTCTCCTGCTTTTTGCTGGGTGGGCAGTGCAAGCTGCTTTCCCATGACTTCTTTATGCAGTCAGCGGGGCATGCTGCTGGTGTCGTTTTCTCAGCTGATGGGTGAACGGTGTAAACTGCATTTCTACCACGTCAGCAGGCACTAGCTGCCTACCGATTACCTGCCTCAATGAGTCCAGCAGGATGCTGCTTTAGTTTTTTTCTACTGGGTGGTGTTTGTGTGGACATTTATTAGGTTTTCTGCCCCTCCTCCTTGGGTCCCTATTCTTTCTTGCCTCAAATGTGTCCATAGCTTAACTGATAATACATTTTCAAATGGGCTCACCCCATGTAGGGAATATATGGAATACGATTAAGAACATGTTTTTGCTGGGGTATACAATTCAGTCTACCACAATGCTCTTATATATTGCCAGAAATGTTCATCTTAAGCATGTATTGCCTTCTAATAGAAAAATGACAAGAATGATTTTACCTATAAAATGAATATTAAAAGGTGTAAAGGCAAAAGGGGTTTCCCACCCTTTTCAGGGGTTCCCTACCTGAGCTACCAGGTGATGGCTAGGGGCTGCATTCAGAACTTCAGTGATAGAGACAGATGTGGGTGGCCCACTGGAAAGGGGACTTTTTTTACTTTAAAATTTTAAACATTTTATAAACAATAACATTCAGAGAGAAAAGTGGAAAAATCTGATGAATTTCATAAAGTGAACATACCCATGGAACCAGCACCCAAGAAACCAGTTATCAGTGCCTTAGAATTCCCCTTGTTCCCTTTTCTAGTAATTCCCCTTTCCAAAGATAACCAGTCTCCTGACTTCTAACAATATCAAGAAACTGGCTGTGTGAACATTGTATAAATGGAATCACAAGCGTGGATTCTTTCCCATCTGGTCTCTTTCACTTAGCATTATGTTTGTGAGATTCATCCATGCTGTGAGTGGTCACACTTTGTTCATTTCATCTACGTAAATATTCCATTGTGGGAATCGACCACAATTTATTCATTCTTTCTCCTACTGATGGGCATTTGAGTTGTTTCCAGTTTGTGTTTACCACAGAGAGTGCTGCTATTATCGTTCTACCATATAGCTTTTTGAAAACATATATACCTATTTGTGCTTGTTATGTACCTAGGAATGGGATTGCTGACTCTTAGGATATGTGTATGCTCTGCTTTAGCAGAAACTGCCAAGCCATTTTTTTTCCAAAGTGCTTGTACCTGTTTACACTCCCATAAGTGAGGAGCTTTTATTAAATGATTTTTTTTACAATAAATTTTTTACTATTATTTATTCATAGGTGCTTGCAGTTGGTTGACCTTTTGGGGAAAATAAAATCAAGTATTAATCTTCTCTTATAAATTTTAAAAATGAGGTTCTTAAAAATTTCAATTTGACAAGATATGAAATAATTTAAGAACCTTTAAAGGTGTATTGAGAAAAACCAGGTTTTTTAAAAAACACTTTTGGGAAGTGGATTTGGCCCAGTGGTTAGAGCGTCCGTCTACCACATGGGAGGTCCAAGGTTCAAACCCAGGGCCTCCTTGACCCGTGTGGAGCTGGCCCATGCACGGTGCTGATGCACACAAGGAGTGCCATGACACGCAGGGGTGTCTCCTGTGTAGGGGAGCCCCACGCGCAAGGAGTATGCCCCATAAGAAGATCTGCCCAGTGCAAAAAAAGTGCAATCTGCCCAGGACTGGCGCTGCACACATGGAGAGCTGATGCAGTAAGATGACGCAACAAAACAAGAAACAGATTCCGGGTGCCACTGACGAGAATACAAACGGACACAGAAGAGCACACAGCGAATGGACACAGAGAGCAGAAAAGTTGGGGGCGGGGGGAGGGCAGGCGGGGAAGGGGAGAGAAATAAATAAAAAATAAAATAAAAAGTAAATAAAAATAAAAAATTTTCTCATTACTAAAAAGATGTCTTTAGTGAATTTTTCATCTCATTTATAGCTTCAGAACTTATCACCATATAGAATTGAGAATAATTAGATCAATAATTGTTTAAAATATTTGTAATGATTAAAAAGTAATTTGTTTTTATTTACATTTGCATTTATTAGTGAAAAAAGATGTGGAATTTTATTTCTCTTTGCACCATTAGCAAAACATAAAAGGAATGGGTTTTTATTAACAGAGAGAGAGACGTCTTTAAGTAATAATAAAAACCTGACGCTGCGTAGATAATGCAGACAGTTCTAGTTACCTGTTCAACAAGCTAAAAGCAAGCACTTTAGGTCTTTAGCTCCAATCTTGTGTTCATTTCTTATTGCTGGAATTTCACAGTCATTTGTTCTTGTGGATGATTAAACCAGAAAATGGTAGAGATGGTAAGTTGACATTTACTCAGCCCGGCGCTGCTCAGACTCCAGAGCGGAGAGATTCTGGGCTGGTGGAAATTCTCAGATCGACTGCTTTTGTCTCTGCCGGCTGGTAGTTTAGGGCTTTCTGAGCATCTGCATAGGTAATTGAAGCTGCAGTGGCACCCACGTTGAGATGGCTGCTCACCTTGATGTTCCTTCTCTTCACTGCCTTCCTCTTTAGGCCGTCTTAGGCAAGAAGGGCCCCTGCAGAAGGGTCCGGAACCCCAATCCAAGCTGTCCCACTGGTCTTCCTTGCTCTCCTGAGCCTTGGCTGTCAGCACCCTCCATCGCTCCTCCCTGCACAGGAGGGTGGGAATCCTGCAGTCACTGCCCCTGAGGTCTCCGCATGTGGTAAGCGGGGAAGCTCTCCTGGTAAGGCCAGTCTGCGGGGCCTGGCCTTGGGGAGCATCTGATCCTTCCTTCTTTCCCCACTCACTATTCTGGTGATTCTGCTGGTAATTGTGCGGAGGCCACCTGAGACACGAATAATGCCCATCATGGTTACAGTATGATGCACGTTTGCTGCCTTGCACGGACTTGCTGCTACCATCCCTCTTCTTCAACATCTAACTGCACAGGCTCTCCATCTCCAACACTGAGAAGATGCTTCCTGGGGTAATTCTTCTTTATGGTAGTCTCGTGTACAAATATATCTTCTCTGGTATCATTCCTATTGACGAAACCATATCCCTTTCTTACACTGGACCATTACTGTTCCCCAAATCTTCACTGCGATGCTCTTTTTTCCCACATGGCCCAGGGTTTGGTGAGACACAGCAGTGCTGAAGGCGGGTTGGTGGGGAGGGAGGTGGGCGGCTGCTGGGTCTCTGCCTTGTGGTTCAAGGCTATGGTGATGGTGTGCTGCAGCTCCTCCCGGGGTCTGGTGGTAAGTAGGCTGGTGGCAGCAGTGAGGCTGCTCAGGGCTCTGTGGTGTCCTCCCTTTGCTTCTGCTACCCATGAAACTCTTAAATGAATTTTATTGAGAAAATTGTAGCTTTAGATGTGCTGTTACAAAATGATACAGAAATCCCTTGCAAACTTTGCCCAACTTCCCTCAATGGTTATGTTTTGCAAAATAATATAGTACATGAGCACAACCAGGATACATATGCTTACACCACAAGGATCCTTCATGTTGCTCTTTTATGACCTTACTCACTTCCCTCCCAGTCCTGCCCTTCCCAATCTCTGGCCACACCAATCTGTCTCCATTTCTGAAATTGTTACTTCAAAAATGTTATATGAATAGAATCATACGGTATGTACTATTTTGAGATGGACTTTTTTCATTCCCTGGAATTTCATCCAGGTTGTTGTATATATCTATAGATGGTTTCTAATTATCACTGTTTACTGTTCTATGGTATGGATGTACTACAGTTTAATCATTTGCCTGTTGAAGAACATCTGAGCTGGTTCCAGGGTTCCAGGGTTTGACTATTACAAATAAAGCCACTGGGAACATTTGTGTTCAGGTTTGTTTGTTTTGTTACAGCCTTATCAGGATATAATTCATACTGTACACAACTCACCCATTTATAAAAATATATTTTTAATATATTCATCGAGCTGTGTAAACATCTCCTTAGTGAACATCTTCATCACCTAAAAAAAAAAACAAAAAACCCTGAGATGGTGGATTGTGGGAAGATGGCAGAGTAGGAAGATCCAGGAATCAAATCTTCCATTAAAATAACCATTGAACTGGCATGAACTGTGTGAATCAACTCTTCGAAACTCAGGAGTCTGGTGGAACACTGTGCAGCATTCAATGAAGAGCTGAAAGAATAGGCTGGTAAACCATGGTAAATATCAATGAATTTCACCCTCCATGCAAAGGCTACCATCTCCCATTGCCCAAACACCTGGCAGGTAGCAGTTGGGACTGCAGGCTAGGTTCCTGCTGTAGCTTGCTGGTGCCAAAGGGGGCTATAAAGACCTAGTCCTCCAAAACCTGGGGCTGTATGGTCTGACTGCTGATCACTGATTTTGATCAGCTTCTTCAGACCACTGGAGAGCTGGCTTGGAGGATGGCCATCATTCCAGGCCCCCTCAGACAAAAGCAGCAGAAGAATCTTAAAAAGGCAGTACCTTTTATTTTCTCTTATCTCTTTCCAGTCCCTGTTTGTGAACAAAAACAGTTTGGAAAAGTAACGAATTTATGGCTCCAACCCTTAACAACAATAAAAACTGAGTGATCCCAAAGGACTGGGAGACCTAGATTTCCAGTTATAACAACATACTATTTATTTATTACTTTTTAAAATTTATTTATTTCTCTCCCCTCCCCCCCACCCCAGTTGTCTGTTCTCTGTGTCTATTTGCTGCATGTTCTTCTTTGTCTGCTTCTGTTGTTGTCAGCAGCACGGGAATCTGTGTTTCTTTTTGCTGCATCATCTTGTGTCATTTCTCCATGTGGGCGGCGCCATTCCTGGGCAGGCTGCACTTTCTTTGGCGCTGGGCGGCTCTCCTTACAGGGCGCTCTCCTTGCGTGTGGGGCTCCCCTATGCGGGGGACACCCCTGTGTGGCAGGGCACTCCTTGTGTGCATCAGCACTGCACATGGGCCAGCTCCACACGGGTCAAGGAGGCCCGGGGTTTGAACCGTGGACCTCCCATGTGGTAGACGGACACCTTATCCACTGGGCCAAGTCCACTGCCACAACATACTATTTAGAATGTCCAATTCTCAACAAAAAATTACAAAACACACAAAGAAATAGGAAAGTATGGTCCATTCTCAGGAAAAAAAAATGGTCAAAAAAAGATCCCTGAGGAAGTTCATACATTGGAACTATTTTTCAGAGACATTAAATCAATTGTTGGGAAGCAGATGTGGCTCAACTGATAGAGCATCCACCTACCATATACGAGGTCCAGAGTTCGGACTCAGGGCCTCCTGGCCTGTGTGGTGAGCTGGCCCACGCCACACAGGGTGTCCCCTGTGCAGGGGAGTCCCACGTGCAAGGAGTGTGCCTTGCATAGAGAGCCACCCCATGTGATAAAAGTGCAGCCTGCCCAGGAGTGGCACCGCACACATGGAGAGCTGACACAGCACGATGACGCAACAAAAAAAGAGACACAGATTCCCAGAGCTGCCGAGAATGCAAGCAGACACAGAAGAACACACAGCTAATGGACACAAGCCTGCAGACAATGGTGGGAGGCAGGGAGGGAAAGAAAGAAATAAAATAAATCTTTAAAAAAAAATCAATTGTCTAAATATGTTCAATGACCTAAAGGAATCCATATAAAAAGAATGAAAGGAAATTAGGAAAATGTTATCTGAACAAATTTAAAAGATGGAAATTTTGAAAAGGAACCAAACAGAAATTTTGGAGCTGCAAAGTTCGATAATTGAAATGAAAAAAATCTTTAGACAAATTTAACTTCAAATTTGAGCAAGCAGAAGAAAAGATTCAGCAAACTTGAAGACACAATCATTGAAACTACCCATTGTGAAGAACAGTAAGAAAATGAAGAAAAATGAAAGGAGCATGAAAGTCCTGTGGGACACCATGAAGTGCAACAACACATGTGTCATTGCAATCACTAAAGGACAAGAAAGAAAGAAGCTAAAAAATATCTGAGGAGATAATGGCTGAAAACTTCCCCAAGCTGATGAAATACATGAATATATACATTTGGAAGCTTGATGAATGCTAAGCAAGATAGACTCTAAAAGATATACACCAATACACATTAAAGTGCAATTGTCATAATCCAAAGACAGAGAGGATTTTGAAAGCAGCAAGAGAGAAGTTGTCACATAAAAGGAATCTCCAATAGGTTAACAACAGAATTCATATCAGAAACTATGGAAGCCAGAAGACGGTGGGATGGCATATTTAAAGTCCTTAAAGAAAATAACTGTCAACTAGGAAGTCTATATCCAGCAAAATTATCTTTCAAAAATGAAGGAGAAATTAAGATATTTTACAGATAAACGAAAGCTGAAAGGGTTAATTACCAGAAGACCTTACCTAAAAGAAATGTTAAAGGGAGTCCTTCAGGCTGAAATAAAAGGATACTAGGTAGTAACTTGAAACCATAAGAAGAAATAAAGAACAATGGGGCCCTACTTTGAAATTTGTGTTCCTGAGTGTGATGGAGTTGGACTCAGATGTGACTTTTCTACACATGCCTCTTCTGTCACTGTTACTGAACCTGAGTTTGGCATTGGAGTTGGTGTATACTCAGGAGACTTGAATCTCTGGGCTGTCCATGTGACAGCCAGGCCCTGAGCCTCAACAGACTTGCAACTCCTATCCTCTGGTTTATTGGATTTACCCAGGTCAGCTAACAAGGAGGTGAAGACGGTCAACCGCCATACCAGGAAACAGTGCCTACAACTGCAAGCAGGAGAATTGCATCCATCAACCATGTGGGATCTAAGTCTCCTATCAATATAGAGGTGGAGTGGACATCGCCATCCCAGGGTCCACAGGATGGAGGAATAAAATATGGATTAGAGTGGAATTACTGATATTCTACTATAGAACTATTGTGACTAGTAATGGAAGAAATTGTAGCATTGATGTGGAGAAAGTGTCCATGGTAGTTGCTGACGGCAGGGAAAGGGAAGAAGAGATGTGATGTGGGGGCATTTTTGAGACTTGGAATTATCCTAAATAATATTGCAGGGACAGATGCTGGACATTATATATCCTGACATAACCCACTGAATGTACTGGGGTAGAGTGTAAACTACAATCTAAACTATTATCCATGCGGTGCAGCAGTGCTCCAAAATGTATTCACCAAATGCAATGAATGTGCCACAATGATGAAAGAGATTGTTGATGTGGGAGGAGTGTGGGGGTGGGGTGGGCGGTGGGGTATATGGGAACCTCTTATATTTTTTTAATGTAACATTTTCTGTGATCTATGTATCTTCAAAATTTACAATTAAATAAATAATTTTTTTAAAAAAGAATATTGGTAAAGGAAACTGAATAGGTAAATACTAAATGCTGTATTGTTGTACTTTGGGTTTATAACTGTTTTTTCCCTTCTGTAGGACAACATGGAAAAGTGTAAAATAGTATTCTAAATCCATGTTAATGGGCATACAATGTATAAAGATGTAACCTGAGAAAATAACAATATAAAAGGGAGAAGGATGGAGGTAATGGAGGTATATAGAAGTAGAGTGTATACTACTGAAACTGGGTTGGTACTAATCAAACTAGGTTGTTATTAGTTTAAGATGTTCATTGTATGACTTCGGGAAGCTGTTTGACCTAATGTAAGGGGGAAATGGAAAGGAGAAATGAGATTATAAGGCTGTGAGTCTCTGAAAAAGAGTCTGGAGGTTGTCAGAAGGAATACCCCTATGTACAACTGAACAGAGTCTAAGAGACAGATAAGGTAGATACAACCCCAGGTATTGGTTCTTTTGAGGGATAAAGAGACCCACGTGTTCTATGGTCATGGCAGAAGGAGTTCACTGCCATGACAGATGGCCCTTCTTTGGAGCTGGTGTTTCTGCATGATGGAATTGGACTCAGAGGGGATCTCTTTTCACAAGACTTGCATGCTACTTTATTGGAATTGTAGTTGGTGCTGGGTTTAAGATATATGTAGGGGATTTGAATCTCTGGACTGATAATATGACACCCAGGCCCAGAGCCTCAACAGACTTCAGCTCCTACACTTTGATTTATTGGACTTACTCCACTCAGCTAACATGGAGTTGAAGAAGGTCAACCACCACAACATGGAGACTAGATTGTCTACAACTGGAAGTGGGAGGAGAGCATCCAGTACCCATGTGGAATCTAAGCCCTCACTTGACATAGGTGTGCAATGGACACAACCAATCCAATGTCCACAGAGAAAATGTGGAATGGGTGTGGGAACGGTAGCCATGGTGGCTGCTGGGTGTGGGGAACGGGAGGAAGAGATGAGATGTGGAGGCGTTTTCGGGACGTAGAGTTGTCCTGGATAGTGCTTCACGGACAATTACGGGACATTGTAGATCCCCCCAGGGCCCACTGGATGGAACGTGAGAGAGTCTGGGCTATGATGTGGACCATTGACTATGGGGTGCAGTGATGCTCAGAGATGAACTTACCAGGTGCAATGGATGTGTCATGATGATGGGAGAGAGTGTTGCTGTGAGGGGAGTGGGGGGCGGGGGCGGTGGGGTTGAATGGGACCTCATATTTTTTTTAATGTAATAAAAAAAAAAAAAAGAGTTGTGAGAATGGACATCATTGTCTTTTACCTGATCATTAAGGGAAAGCTTTCAAAATTTCACCATTAAATTGGATGTTTATTGTGGGGTTTTCATATATGTTTTTTTTATAATGTTGCAGAAGTTTCCTACTATTCCTAGTGTTCTATTTTTTTTAATCAAGAAAGGGTTCTGTACTTGTCAAATGGCTTTAATACATCAATTGAGATCAAAAAAAAAAAAAAAGATGTTCATTGTAATTACAAAGGTAACCATTAAGAAAATAACTAAAAAATATAGTGAAAAGGAGAGAAGGGAATCAAAATGATACACTACAAAAAAACCAAACCAACTAAATACAAAAAAGGCAGTAATGGAGTAATTGAGGAACAAAAAATGTACAATATATCAAGAAAGCAAATAGCTAAATAGCAGAAGTAAATGATTTCTTCTCAGTTATTACCTTAAATGTCAATGGTAAACTCCCCTATTAAAAGGCAGAGATTGGAAGATTAGCTGAAAAAACATGATCCATCTATATCTACATCTACAAGAAATTTACTTTAGACACACGAAAAAAGTTGAAAATAAAAGGGTGAAAAAAGGTATTATATGCAAACAATAATCAAAAGAGAGCTAGAGTGGCTATATCACTACCAGATAAAATTGACTTCAAGTAAAAAAAGATTATAAAAGACAAAGGATAATACATATTGAGGGGAAACGGACTTTGGCCCAGTGGTTAGGGCGTCCGTCTACCACATGGGAGGTCCGCGGTTCAAGCCCCGGGCCTCCTTGACCCGTGTGGAGCTGGCCCATGCGCAGTGCTGATGCGCACAAGGAGTGCCCTGCCATGCAGGGGTGCCCCCTGCATAGGGGAGCCCCACACGCAAGGAGTGCACCCATAAGGAGAGCCGCCCAGCGCGAAGAAGGGAGCAGCCTGCCGAGGAATGGCGCCACCCACACTTCCCGTGCCGCTGACGACACCAGAAGCGGACAAAGAAACAAGACGCAGCAAAAGACACAGAAAACAGACAACCGGGGGAGGGGAGGGGAATTAAATAAATAAAAATAAATCTTTAAAAAAAAAAAAAACATATTGAGAAAAATTTCAATCCAGCAAGAATATATATAATTATAAACATATATGTACCTCACAAATAGACTAAACCCTAAAATAAGAAAGAAAAAATTGACTGAATTGAAAGGAGAAATAGTTCTACAATAATAATTGGAGACTATTATTCTATCATCATTTTCAGTAATTGATAGGACATCTAAACAGAACATCAATAAGGAAATAGAGGGTTTGAATCAGACCCGCCACTAAAATAACTACTAGTTATTAACCAATTATACCTAATGGACATATATATAACATTTCACTGAACAACAACAGAATACAAATTATTCATAAGTGCACATGAAACATTTATATGTTAGGTCACAAATAAAATTTTAATAAATTTTGAAATCATGCAACATATCTTTTTTTTCTTCCCTTCCCCCTCCTCCTCTCCCACCCTGCTGGTTTTTTTTTTTGTTGTTGTTGTTGTTGTTGTTTTTCTATCTGTGTCCACTCACTATGTGTTTTGTTTTTTTTAAAGATTTATTTTTTATTTATTTCTCTCCCCTTCCCCACCCCCCCGCAGTTGTCTGCTCTGTGTCCATTCGCTGTGTGCTCTTCTGTGACCGCTTCTAACCTTATCAGCGGCATGGGAATCTGTGTTTCTTTTTGTTGCATCATCTTGTTGTGTCAGCTCTCCATGTGGGCGGCACCATTCCTGGGCAGGCTGCACTTTCTTTTGCACTGGGCGGGTCTCCTTACAGGGCGCACTCCTTGCGCATGGGGCTCCCCTATGTGGGGGACACCCCTGCGTGGCAGGGTACTCCTTACACACATCAGCACTGCGCATGGGCCAGCTCCACATGGGTCAAGAAGGCCCGGGGTTTGAACTACAGACCTCCCATGTGGTAGACGGATGCCCTAACCACTGAGCCAAGTCAGCTTCCCCATTCACTGTGTTATCTTCTGTATCTATTTCTCTCTCTCTCTCTCTCTCTTTTTTTTTTTTTTTTTTTTGGTCTTCTCATCTTTCTCCTCTAGGATTCACTGGGATTCGATCCTGGGGACCTCTGATGTGGAGAAAGGTCCCTGTCATTTTCACCACCTCAGTTCCTGGTCTCTGATGTGCTTCACTTTGACTCTCCCCTTCATCTCTCTTTGGTTGGGTCATCATCTTGCTATGTCATCATCTTGTTGAATGACTCACTTGCCTGGGCACTGGCTTACCATGCAGGCACTTGGCTTGCTGCGGACACTTGGCACACCATGTGGGCAATGGCTCGCCATGTGGGCACTGGCTCACCACGCAGGCACTTGGTTTACCATGTGGACACTCAGCTCACCATGTGTGCTCACCACATGGGCTACCCACATGGGCTCTCAGCTCAACACACAGGCACTGCCTTGCCGTGCAGGCATGCTTTCTCTTCTTCTTTTTCAACAGGAGGCCCTAGGGATCAAACCTGCGTCCTCCCATATGGTAGGCGGAGGCCATATCACCTGAGCCACATGGGTTTCTCCAACATATCTTCTTGAATTACATTAAAATAAAGCTAGAAATAAATAGCAGAAGGAAAATTGGAAAACTGGCAAATATGTGGATATTAAACAACACACTATTAATCAACCAATGGGTCAAAGAAGAAATCACAGAGGAAACTCAGAAATACCATGAGACAAATGAAAATGAAAACATAACACACCAAAACTTTTGGGATAGAGCAAAGGCAGTGCTGAGAGGAAAATTTATAGCTTCAAATGCCTACATTATAAAAGAACAACAGTGGGGGATGCATGGAGAAGTTGATAGGTGAGGAATGTTCTTGTTTGTTTTTTTATTATTATTAAAATTGAAATAATGAAAATGCTCTAGTAATAACTGTAGTGATGAATGCACAACTATGTGATTAAATGTGAATATAGCAAATATCATTGATAATACACCTTGGAGGAACTGCATACTTTATTAATATGTATCAATAAAATTGATTTTTAAAAACTCAATTATATATTGGAAAAATATAAAAAATACTTGGGTTTTGTTTAAAGAAGAAGGAAGACCACAAATCAATAACCTGACTTCACACCTAAAGATTAGAACAAGAAAAGCAAACTAAGCCCAATGTTAGTAGGAGGACAATAGTAAAGATTAGAGGAGAGATAAATGAAACAGAAAATAAGAATAACAAAAGATCAATAAAACTAAAATTTGTTTTCTTTTAAATATCAACAAAATCAACAAACTTCTAGCCAGACTGACAGAGAAAAGATGAGAGAAGACACAAATACCTAAAATCAGGAATGATTTTACATTACTACCAACCTTACAGAAATAAAAATGATTATAAGAAGATACTTTAAGCAATTATCTGCTGGCAATTAGAAAACCTAGAAGAAATAAACAAATTCCTAGAAACATATAAATGACCTAATCTGATGGAAGAAGAAGTAGAAAATCTCAACAGACATATAACAAGTAAAGAGATTGAATCAGTAACTAAAAATCTCCCAACAAAGAAAGCCTGGGACTGGATGGTCTCACTGTTGAAAATTACCAAACATTTCAAGATTTAATACTAATCTTCTCAAACTCTTCCCCCAAAAAAATAGGCAATGAGGGTTTACTTGCTAACTCATTCTATTGGCCAGCATTACCCTGATACCAAAGCCAAACAAAGACAGCACATGAAAAAAAAAAAAAAGACAGTGTACTATAACTTTCAAATATAGATGTGAAAATCTTCAATAAAATACTAGCAAATGAAATCCAGTAAAATATTAAAAGAATTATACTATAACCAAGGGGGATTTATTCCAGGAATGCAAGGATGGTTCAACATAAGAATATCAGTTGATGTAATATACCACATTAATAGATTGAAGGAAAAATTCTACATGATTATCTCAATTGATGTAGGAAAGGCATTTGACAAAATCCAACCACTTTTCATGACAAAAACACTCATAAAACTAGTAATAAAAGGGAACTCTCTCAATATGATAAAGTGTATTTATGAAAAACCCACAGTAAATATCATATTCAATGCTCAAACAGTGAAATCTTCCCCCAAAGGTCAGGAACAAGACAAGAATGCCCACTGTCACTACTGTTATTCAACATTGTACTGAAAGTTCTAGCCTGAGTTATTAGACAAGAGAAAGAAAGAAAAGCCATCCAAATTGGAAAGGAAGAAGTCAAAGTATCCCTATTTGCAGATGACATGATACCATACATAGAAAATCTCAAAAAATCCATCAGAAAGCTAATATAACTAAAGTTGCAGGACACAAGATAAATGTGTAGATGTCAACTGGGTGTCTATACACCAGTAATGAACAATCTGAGAAGGAACTCAAGAAAACAATTCCAAAAGAATAAAATACCTAGGAATAAATTTAATCAAGAAATTGAAAGATTCTTACCCAGAGAACAAAACATAGCTGAAGGGAAGCGGACTTGGCCCAGTGGTTAGGGCATCCGTCTACCACATGGGAGGTCTGCAGTTCAAACCCCGGGCCTCCTTGACCCATGTGGAGCTGGCCCATGTGCAGTGCTGATGCACACAAGGAGTGCCTTGCCACGCAGGGGTGTCCCCCGTGTAGGGGAGCCCCGTGCGCAAGGAGTGCCCCCCATAAGGAGAGCCGCCCAGTGCGAAAGAAAAGTGCAGCCTGCCCAGGAATGGCACTGCACACTGGAGAGCTGACACAACAAGATGATGCAACAACAACAAAAAAGAAACACAGATTCCCATGCTGCTGACAACAACAGAAGCAGACAAAGAAGAACATGCAGCAAAGAGACACAGAGTACAAACAACTGGGGTGGGGGGAGGGGAGAAAATAAAGTAGAAAGAAAACCTATAAAATTTAAAAAAAACACTACTGAAAAAATTTAAAGAAGACTGAAATAATGGAAAGACATCCCATGTTCATAGATTGAAAGACTTAATATTGGTTTTTTGTTTGTTTGTTTGTTTGTTTGTTTGTTTTTTAAGAACTAGGATTTTTTTTTTAAGATTTATTTATTTATTTATTTAATTCCCCCCCCCTCCCCTGGTTGTCTGTTCTTGGTGTCTATTTGCTGCGTCTTGTTTCTTTGTCCGCTTCTGTTGTCGTCAGCGGCACGGGAAGTGTGGGCGGCGCCATTCCTGGGCAGGCTGCACTTTCTTTTCACACTGGGTGGCTTTCCTCACGGGGGCACTCCTTGCGCGTGGGGCTCCCCCACGCGGGGGACACCCTTGCATGGCACAGCACTCCTTGCGCACATCAGCACTGCGCATGGCCAGCTCCACACGGGTCAAGGAGGCCCAGGGTTTGAACCGCGGACCTCCCATATGGTAGACGGATGCCCTAACCACTGGGCCAAAGTCCATTTCCCTTAATATTGTTAATATGCCAATAATGTCTAAAGTAGTCAACAAATTAAATGCAATACATATCAAAATCTCAGCAGCATTTTTTTGAGAAATGGAAAAGCTGATCCTCAAATTTATATGGAATTGCAAGAGGCCTTGATTAGTCAAAACAATTTTGAAAAAGAAAAACTAAGTTGTAGGATTCACATTTCCTGATTTCAAAAAAAGCTACAGTAATTAAAATAGTATAGTACTGGTGTAAGGATAGACATATAACCAATGGAATAAGTTGAGGGTCTAGAGTTAAATTCATACATCTATACTCAGGTACTTTTTTTTTTAAGGAGGTACCAGGGATTGAACCCAGGGACTCATACATGAGAAGCAGGCACTCAACAACTGAGCAACATCCACTCCCCAGTGAGAGTTGGCTTTTTTCATTTGTTTGTTTTTGAGGTACTGGGGGATCAAACAGTTGCCTTTTGACAAGAGTAGTAAATCCACTCAATGGAGAAAGAATAGTCTCCTCAAAAAATGGTGCTGGGGGAAGTAGATTTGGCTCAAGGGATAGAGTGTCCGCCAACTGCATGGGTGGTCCAGGGTTCAAACCCAGGGCCTCCTGACTCATGGTGAGCTGGCCCATGTGCAGTGCTGATGTGTGCAAGGAGTGCTGTGCCATACAGGGGTGTCCCCCATGTAGGGGAACCCATGCACAAGGAGTGCAACCCACAAGGAGAGCTGCCACATGCAAAAAAAAAAAAAAAAAAGAAGAAAAGAAAAATGCAGCCTGCCCAGGAGAGGCACCGCATGCAGGGAAAGCTGATGAAGCAAGATGACAAAACAAAGAGAGGCACAGATTTCCAGTGCTGCTGACAAGAATACAAGTGGACACAGAAGAACACACAGCAAATGGACACAGAGAGCAGACAACTGTGGGGGAGGGGGAAGAAATAAAATAAAAGTTAATTAATTAATTTTTAAAAATGGCACTGGGACCATTGGAAATACACATACAAAAGAATGAATGTGGACCCTTACCCTCACTATATACAAAAATTAATGAAAAACCTAAATATGACAGCTAATACTACAAAATCCTTAGAGAAAAATGTAGAGAAATATCATCAGGACCTTGTAGTGGGCATTAATTTTTAGATTTTACAGCTAAAATACAAGCAACAAAAGAAAAAAATAGATAAAATGGATTTCATAAAAATTTAAAAATAGTGCATCAAAGGACATTATAAAAAAATTAAGACAACCTTCAGAATGAGAGAAAATATTTGGAAACCATATATCTGATAAGAGATTAATATCCAGAATATATAAATAACCTGTACAAGTCAACAACAAAAAGACAAACAATTCAATTTAAAATGGGCCCAGGCAGTCTTGAAGCCAAACTCAGCATGTAAATGTGTTGCCGTCCCCCGAGCGTGGAACATGACTCCCGGGGATGAGCCTCCCTGGTGCCAAGGGATTACTACTAAGTACCAGCTGATGCTGTAACTAGAAAATGACCTTGACTAAAAGGGTCAACTCAGACCAGGAGAATATCTCAGTCTACATATAATACCAGGAGTTAAAAATGCTTTTTGAACTGAATAAAAGGGGGAAATGGAAAGGATAAATGAGTTTATATGGCTATGAGTCTCCAAAAAGAGCTGGGAGGTTATCAGAGGGGTTGCCCTTATGCACACCTCAGCAGAGTCCCAGAGACAGATAAAATAGATACAACCCCAGGTATTGGTTCTTCTGAGGACTACAGAGACCCACAGGTTCTATGGTCATGGTAGATGGAGTTCAGTGCCATGTCAATTGGCCCTACTTTGGTGTTAATATTTCTGTGTGATGGAGCTGGACTCAGATGTGATCTTTGTCCACAAGCCTCTCCTGTTACTTTTACCAGATCTGTAGTTGGTGCTGGGGTTTAGTGTATACCCAGGGGACCTGAATCTCTGGACTGTCCATGGGATAGCCAGGCCCTGAGCCTCAACAGACTTGCAACTCCTAAACTCTGGTTTATTGGACTTACCCCACTCAGCTAACACAGAGGTGAAGAAGGTCAACCACCACACCAGGGAGCCAAGAGTGCCTACAACTGAAAGCAGGAGAATTGCATCCAGCATCCATGTGGAATCTAAGCCCCCTCTTGACATAGATGTGGAGTGGACACAACCATTCTAAGGTCCACAGGATGGAGAAATAGAGTATGGATTAGAGTGGACTTACTGATATTCTATTCATGAACTATTGTGATTAGTAATCAAAGAAAATGTGGCATTGGTGTGGAGAAAGTGGCCATGGTGGCTGCTGGGTGTAGGGAGTGGGAGGAAGAGATGTAATGTGGGGGCATTTTCGGGGGTTGGAGTTGTCCTGAGTGGTGCTGCAGGGACAGTTACTAGACATCGTATGTCCTCCCATGGCCCACTGGGTGGGAGAGTGTGGGGTATGGTGTGGACCATTGACCATGAGGTGCAGTGGTGCTCAGAGATGCATTCACCAAATGTAATGAATGTCTCATGATGATGGAGGAGGTTGTTGTTATGGGGGGAGGAGTGGGGAGTATATGGGGACCTCATATTTTTTTAATGTTACATTAAAAAAATAAATAAAGCAAAAAATAAATAAATTAATTAATTAAATAAAATGGGCCCAGGATTTGAATAGATGTTTTTCCAAAGAAGATATTCAAATGGCCAATAAGTATATAATAAAATGCTCAACACCATTAGCCGTTAAAGAAATGCAAGTTAAAACTACAATGAGATACCACTTTATACCCACTAGGATGGCTATTATATATATATATATTTTTTAACTGAAAATAACAAGTGTTGGTGTGGATGCAGGAAGTAAGAACACTCGTACATTGTTGATGACAATGTAAAAATGTACAGCCACTGTGGAAAACAGTTTGATGGTTCCTCAGAAAGTTGAATAGGAATTATGATATAACCCAGCAATTCTGCTCCTAGGTATATACCCCAAAGAATTGAAAGTGTTCATCAAGGCATTATTCACAAAAGTCAAAAGGTTGAAGCAACTGAAGTGTCCATCAACAGATAAATGGATTAACAAGATGTGGTATATCCATACAATGGATTATGCCACCACAAAAAGAAGTGATGTGGTGGTACATACTAAAGCATGGGTGAACCTTGACGACATCATGTTGAGGAAAACAAGCCAGACACAAAAGGACAAATATTATATGATTTCTCTTATGCAAAATACTGAGAATAAGCAAATTATAGATACAGAAAGCAGACATGGTTACCAGAATAGTGGAGGGGGAAATGAGGAGTTAATGATAAATGAGTATGAGTTTTGGTTTGGAATGATGAAAATAGTTTTGAAATAGATAGTGGTGAAAGTTACACAGTATTGTCAGTGCACTTAAATAAAAAAATGTTCACTTAAAATGGTTAAAATGAGTTTTACCTTATGTATCTTTTATCACAATTAAAAATAAATAAATAAATTATTTTTAAAAAGCCCTAAGGGTTGGGAAAGATTGTACCATTCCAACTGTAATACCTTTTGCAGGGGGGAACACTATATAAGTTATATATGGTACTAATTGATAAAGATACTTTTTAGTTAAAAAAAAAAAAGAAAAGAAAAAGAAACCCTAAACCCTTTAGCTTTTACCCCCATCCTCATCTCAACATCTAGTCTTAGGCAATTATTAATAGACTTTCTGTCTCTATGGATTTGTTTATTCTGGACAGTTCACATAAATGGAATCATACAATGCGTGGTCTTTTGTGACTGTCTTTTTTCTCTTGGCATAATAGTTTTAAGAGTCATCCATGTTATAGCAGGTATCAGTACTTCATTCGTTTTATGGCCAGGTAATATTTCACTATATGGATATACCACATTTTGTTTATCCTTCCATCAGTTGATTGACATTTGGTTGTTTCCAGTTTGGGGCTTTACAAATAATGCTGCTATAAACATTTATTTTCACATTTTGCATGGACATATGTTTTCATTTTTCTGGAAACAATGCCCAAGGGTGCTAGAGCTGGATCATACGGTAGTTGCATATTTAGATATTTTTTAAAAAAACAGACTGTTTTCAGCGAGTGCTTTTTTTTTTTTTAAGCATACATTTTTTTAAAAAAGATTTATTTATTTATTTAATTTCCCCCCCTCCCCTGGTTGTCTGTTCTTGGTGTCTATTTGCTGCGTCTTGTTTCTTTGTCCACTTCTGTTGTCGTCAGCGGCATGGGAAGTGTGGGCGGTGCCATTCCTGGGCGGGCTGCTCTTTCTTTTCACGCTGGGTGGCTTTCCTCACGGGCGCACTCCTTGCGCGTGGGGCTCCCCCACGCAGGGGACACCCTTGCGTGGCACCGCACTCCTTGCGCGCATCAGCACTGCGCATGGCCAGCTCCACACGGGTCAAGGAGGCCCGGGGTTTGAACTGCGGACCTCCCATATGGTAGACGGACGCCCTAACCACTGGGCCAAAGTCCGTTTCCCGCGAGTGCTTTTTTTAAAGTACAGATTTCTGGACTCTACTCAGATCAACAGAATCAGAATCTACTTTTTAAAATAGCTCCTCAGGTTATTCTGATGATTGGCAAGTTTGGGGGTCACTTTTTTACCAGCTGAGGAAACTGAGGCCCAGATGTAGCAACTGCCAACCCCCCCCCCCACCTAGTACATGATGAGCTTGTGTCCAGAGCCCAGGTCTGCCTGCTCCCACCCAATGCTCTGCTTCTTCCCCATGTGACCTCTCCATCAGTTTCCTGCTCTTGTCTCCTGCTTGCTTCTCCAGAAAGTAAGATGGTTTAGCAGGGAAATAAAATACTTTGTAGATCATTGAGACTTAATGAAAATTTGCAGGGAAAGTTGGAGATTCTGTATAACCTTGTCTATGAAGACCAACCAGGAATTGACCATATCTTGTTCTGGGAGGGGTTTGCTCACCTTTGTATTACCTCTAAGAAAATAATCTAATAAAAAATGCCACACCCATTCATTCAAATTCATTAAATACCTAGTATGTGGGAAGTGGACTTGGCCCAGTGGTTAGAGCATCCGTCCACCACATGGGAGGTCCATGGTTCAAACCCCGGGCCTCCTTGACCCGTGTGGAGCTGGCCCATGCGCAGTGCTGATGCGCGCAAGGAGTGCCCTGCCACACAGGGGTGTCCTCTGCGTAGGGGAGCCCCACACACAAGGAATGTGCCCCATAAGGAGAGCCGCCAAGCGCAAAAGAAAGTACAGCCTGCCCAGGAATGGCGCTGCACACACGGAGAGCTGACACAACAAGGTGATGCAACAAAAAGAAACACAGATTCCCATGCCGCTGACAACAACAGAAGTAGACAAAGAAGAGCATGAAGCAGATAGACACAGAAAACAGACAACTGGGGTGGGGGGGGCGGGGAGGGGAGAGAAATAAATCTTTTTAAAAAAGAAATTGTTAAAAAAATAAAATAAATACTTAGGATGTGCTAAGAATTGGATTATGCATTAGGGATAAAAAAAAAAAAAGGCAAATAAGACACAATTCCTGCTCCCAAGATGCTTATAAAGCATATAAAGTAAAGAATATATGGCAAATACATAACCTACTTGAAAAGGTGTGTAAACTGATTTTTCCTCATGACTTACGTGACAGCAGCACCTGACTTCACCTGAAGTTATTTGTTAGCTGACCTGAACTGACATGAGGCAATTTTTTGGTCTTTCTTCATCTGGCTTAGTGTGACTATTCATACATTTCACTGCAGAATTATTAATGTGTTTGATTTACCAAGCACTACCCTAGAGCCCACTGGCATTTACATAATATACAGTATCTGCACCAAATCAACTTTCTAAAGCATGATAAGTTCAGAATAACAAAGTACATTTGGCCCAAGGGTTTCTGATGCAGCATTGCAAACTTTTTTTTCTTTAAGCCCCTCTGGTCCAGGAGGAATTCTGGAGGTTGAAGTTCAGGACCATGGAGAAAATCAGAATTCCTCCTGCAGAGCCTCTGAACCGCCACTGAGATGCACATGTAAGAGCACCAGCATTTCTTCACGGGTCTGCCAGGCAACAGCTCTTTGAACTTCCCCCCTTGGGGTGCATAAACTAAGCCTGACTGGGAGTGGGAAAAGAGAGGCAAAGGAAGCATTGGAACCTTCCAGGGCATCATGCCCAAACCTGAGATATGGCCTGGCCCAGCTACGGCAGTGGTGGGAAGGGGACGGCCAGGACTGCCCTGACCAGCAGAGGCTGGGCAGACCCAGCTGCAGAGGCTGGGCAGCAACTCTGAGCCTTGGTCCAGCAGTCATGCCTGAGTCAGGTCCCAGGCCCAAAGGAGGGAGAAATTCTCCCAGCAGCTGGGGGCAACCCAGGGATAGGAAACCCAGGGGCACAGACATGCAGTGTCCAGGCCAAGAGGCAGGCAGTAGGATCCATCCCCCCAAAAAGGGGTCTCAGAGTAGGACTGAAGTTCTAGGAAAGGGACAGGAAAGAACAAGCAGTCTGGGAAGCTGCCAAGACCAGAGATTGGATGGTGAAGAGCAAGCAGAAGAACAGTTATTTGCCTGGAAATTAGGCAGGGATTGGATTTCAGGAGCAAGGCTGGGACCTTTGCAATAGTAAGGCTGCCTGGGCGAGTTGCAGACTAGAGAAATAGGACAGCTTAAGACTCTCCCTGCTAAGGTCTGGCTTGGCCTCTGACACTGGATGTGGATTAGATTCTAGAAAGACTCCCTCTGTGGGGAGGTCCTGCCACCAAGGATCAAAGGTCACAGGGAAGGGGGATCCCTCCATCCTACATATCACAATCATTTGGATTGATCTTACCTTCAACCCCAGAAAAAGATCCCAACTGGGTCCTTTTGTGCCATTCTCACTCTTTCATGGGTCCCCACCTCTGTCTCCAGTGCCTCAGCCACCAGCTGGATGTCCTGTGCAGAGCAGTGCACTGCAGCTACCCCTCTCTTCATCCCCCAGGTGGGCAAGGCAAGCCAGGGCAGACTGGCATCTGCCTGAGCTTTCTGTCTGCACCCAGGCCAAGGGTTCCATTTCCTTCGTTGCCCTCCCTATATGACTTCTGGGCTACTTCCTCAACCTCAAGTCCAAGTTTGGAAATACAAGTGTGGTTTGAACATAACGATTTATCAGCAATGACTTCGTGAGATCGTTTGCAAGCAACTTGCCCAAACCTCATCCAGTGCAGGAGCCACATGTTCACTGAGACCTCCAGAAAATCAATTCCTTTCTCCAGGTCTCAGTATTCTCCATGCAAAATGGGAGCAATACTACCTGCTCTGCCTCCTGCACAGCTTGGGAAGGCTATAACCTACTGTGTCTGTAAGTGATTTATAAACTGCTGAGTTGTTTCGTAAACTCCAGAAGAAAATAGCATTTTCAGGGAGAGAACAGAGGGCTCTGTCCTGGCTAGCTTTGGGCAGAAGTCAGAATTTTTGTCTCCACTCTCCTAAGAAAAGGAGTTTTCTCTTTTATTACTGACAAAGTAAAATAACAACATTAAAGAAAATTTGAGAAATAGAATGGAAAGAAGGGAAACAATTCACTTATGCTTTTGTGAGTTTCCTGCCCATATTTCTTTAAAGTGTGTTTTTACCCTGCTATAATATAGAGAAATGCTTATATATGGCTCTCTTCCCCTCACATTTTAACATATGTTCCTTGTCTCCTCTTCATCAGGACAAGCCATAGACTCCACATCCCCTGTGATCCTTGCTCCCACATCATCCTAGGGGCTCTGTCCCTTGTCCACTTCCTTGGTTGTCCCAGAGGATCCCTGCTTGGCAAAGACACAGCACTCTCACTGGTGAAGGATTTCTCCAGAACAACCACAGTCCAGGTGGTGAGATGGGCGTCATTGCCCAGCTGACTCCAAAAGGTGAAGTAGCCCAATCCCTCCAGCCCCTCTAATGAACTGGGAAACAGGAAAATTCCCTTCACGAATATGCAGGTGGTATTTCCCCGAATCGCTCCTAGTCTCTTCTTCCCAAGGCACCCTCAGTCCCCCTCAGTCCCTCCTCCATTTGCTACTCCCTTTGTTCCCCACCCCGCCAAACAAAGAGCTCAGAAGGGTGGAAGAACTTTCCACCAACTTCCCTAAGGTGAGAAGAGTAAGCAAGTCCTCCCCACCTCCCACCCCCCACACACTCCTAGGAAAAGATGCAGTTCACAAAGCCTAAAAACCTAAAGTGCAGCTTAAAAAGGCATGCACAGGGAAGCGGCTGTGGCTCCATCAGTTGGGCTCCCATCTACCATATGGGGGCCCTGGTTTCGCGACCCGGGGCCCCCTTGTGAAGGCAGGCTCACCCACACGCTGCAGAGCTCTGCCTAGCCCACAGGCGCTGCGGAGAGCCAACTCAGCAAAACGCAACAAAAAAGGGAGACAAGCAAAAACACAGAAGAGTGCGCAGCGAATGGACACAGAGAGCAGACAGCACACAAAAAGCCACAGGCTGGGGCGGGGGCAGATAAAAAAAAAAAAAAGCCATGCACATTCTGCTTTCTCCTCTAAACAAACCTGCATTTGCTTTAAAATATTGATAAAGGCCCAGACTTGGGAGTCATTCCACATGGGCTCAAATCCTGGCTTTTCAGATTACCAGCTGGGAGACCTTCAACATGTTACTTAACCTGTTTTCAGTCTCGGTTTCCTCATTTAATTGTTGTGATGATTATATGTGGTTAATATATATATAATTCTTAGACCAGGTACAGCCGCACAATAAGCATTACCTATGTTAACTATTATTATTTTAATATAAAAATGTATAAAATTACTTACTAGGTAGATAACTAAACTCCCCTCCTCCTGTCCCCTGCAAACCTGAGTGACACTGGTGCTCCATGAAGAAGTGCCATGTTCTAGAACCCTGCTACAGCACTGATGATCCCATGCCGAAAAGCATGGAAGTAGGGAACAGTTACCCCCCAGGGCAGCCTCAGCCCACAGCCCCGTAGCTGGGGGTTTGGTGCCAACTGGTCCCATTTCCTCCTGCTCCGAGGCTAAAACTCTTTTGTCTGGCACCAAAGCACAGCCCAGCCTTGCTGGACCACGGGTCTCCTTTGCAATCTCTCATCCCTCCTGAAAGAGGCCTACTGGTCAGCCTCAGTCCTGTCTTTGTTCACGTACACTTCAATTCAGTGAACACTTACTGAGCCCCTACTATGTGCCAAGCACTGCCCAGTTCTGTGGGTAGCCCAGTAAGGAGCATCATCCCTAAAAGGAGATACTTAAGTACAAAGTTCACAAACATCATTTCCAGCCTTGTATTTCCGTTAGATGCTGCACTAAGTGCTACCGCAGTTCTGGGAAGGGCTACAGCCCAGCCAGCTGGGGAGATAATAAGAGATTGCCTCCTGGAGAATATAGGCTATAACTTGGGTTTGAAGAATGAGTAGGGATCTCATTGGTAGAGAGGGAGCCATGGGATCAGCGTGGTCTTCAAAATGTTTTGCCCAAGTAACTGTAGAGGATATGGGTGTGTGATTATGACTGTTAAGTCCCAGTTCCTATCAATAGCAACACCTGCAGGCTGGCCTACTTCCCAGTAAGGGTCACCAGGTTACCAGGACCAACAGGCTAAGGCTGTCTGATTTACATATTTATACAATCTGTAGCCAGAGGGGTGGAGATAACAGAACCAGCAAGTACACTAATTGTATCTACAATCAACATAGCAAAGTCCACTAATCTGCATATATTCAGTCATAGAAAGTTGGGTAAAACAACCCCTTAGGGGCTTCAATCACAGAAACCAAACTCCCCTTAAAGGGAGAATAGGTTCTCAAGACTTGTGTCTGCTGCAGAAGTGCACGCTGTCCTTTTGCTCCCCTAATGCTGGAAGGTCCAGGCTCCGGCCAAAGGCTCTGGACCTCACCTAACAATAGACCTCGTAATGAATCCAATCCAAGTGACAGCCCTTGTGGGAGAGAAGCCACATCTAGAGGTTAAGGTGCCACGAGCTTCTTCTCCTCCTAACCCGAGGAGTGTGCGCATGGATGTGTGTGTGCAGAAAGAGTTAGTCTCAGCCGTTTTGATAATTTTATATTGACTAATTCTTTGTTAGCCTGAATAATCCTGTAATAAGTATAGGTTGTTTGAGAAAGGTTTTCTTTGAGTATTTCCATTCATTGTATCAAAGCCAGTGGAGTAGATGCAACGTGGTGTTAGGTCTTAGACCCCTGCCACTTTGATTGCACTCCTAATCAAATGCTGAAAATCTATGTACCCTTATCACACATTTTTTTAATTATTGAAAAATTTTCATCATAAGTTTGTGAAGTTTATTTTTTGTTACTAGGAGGTGAAATATTAAGTTTTATAAGATGAAACAATGTGAGGATCAGCTGTAATTAAAATGACTATATCAAGACAAGATTTAATAAAATAGGTTTTAAATACATAAAACGACACACACTGACTCTGGAAGAAATTATATACATTTTTATCTGTGGATATTATCAAATAAATTTTGAAAACTTGGTCAACCAAAACATATTCCCGTTACATTTAAAAGAATCAATTTTATAACCTGTACTTCTGCTATTCTCAATTTAGAAACCTAAACATACTCTTAGTGTAAAAGGCAGAGAAAGACAGGCTGCCCATGATAAATTGTACTACTGTTCCCAATTCTTCATTCCCTCTCCCTGCCAAGAGACCAGCAATGCACTAGAGTGGACAGAGTATATTTTCCTGCTCACTTGATGCTGGGCTTTGCCCTCTGATTGGCTTTGGCCGATGGAATGTTAGTGGATGTGAGATGAGCAGAGACTTGCCCCGTCTGCCTGCTGCCCCTTCAGTCTGGGCCACAGGATAAGATACATGAGTCTGAAGCCTAGAGCCAACCCCAGATGATCCACAGCCTGAAGCAGAGCTGCTTTTGCCAATTTATAGACCTGTGGGATAGAAAAACAAAAGCATGAGTTTTTTCATTTGTTAGTTTTTTGTTTGTTTTGTTTTTTGAGGTACCGGAGCCAGGGATTGAACCTAGGACCTTGTATATGGGAAGCTGGCGCTCAAGTACTAATTGACATCGGCTCCTCTGTGTTGTTTTTTTCATTTGTTTGCTTGTTTGTTTTTTTGTTTTTAGGAGGCACCAGGGACCAAACCTGGGGCTTCCCACATGGGAAGCGGGCATGCAACAGCTTGAGCCACATCTGCTCCCAAGGCATGTTTTGTAAGCCTCTGAGTTTGGGGTTGCTTGTTATGCAGCATTACAATAGCTGACAAAGGAAAGTGGATGTGGCTCAAGCAATTGGGCTCCCATCTACCATATAGGAGGTCCAGGGTTCAATACCTAGGGCCTCCTGGTGAAGGAAAGCTGGCCCGTGTGGTGAGCTGACCTGAGCGGAGAGCTGGCCCGCGCAGAGTGTTGCCCCATGCAGGAGTGCTGGCCCATGCGGAAAGCTGGCACAGCAAGATGATGCAACAAAAAGAGACACAGAGGAGAGACGATAAGAGACACAGCAGACCAGGGAGCTGAGGTGGCACAAGAGAATGAGCATCTCTCTCCCATTCCAAAAGGTCCCAGAATCAGTTCCTGGAGCCACCTAATGAAAATACAAGAAAACGCAGAAGAACACACAGTGAATGGACACAGAGAGCAGACAATGGTGGGGGGCGGGGGGTAAATAAATAAACCTTTAAAAAAAAAAAAAGCTGACTAACATAAAGCCCTAAGGGTAAACATACCCTGACTAATCATTAAAGGAATCTTTCTCAAAACCAATATTTTTGAAACAAAACCATTTTATGTCCTAGGGCAAAGCATCATAGTAAAATTTGAAAAAGATAAGGGGTTTTCCTTTCCTTTGTATGTTGAGAAAAGGACTATTTGGACACAGGCCCCTTTTTAGACAGTTTTAGGAAAATGTGCATATAAAGTTGAGGAACTAGAAACTAGTTCCTTTAAAACCACTCTTGTGTACGTACTTCCTGGGAAGTCTGCTACCTGCAAGGATAGATGGAGCCCATTTTGAAGAATGCTGTTCTAGAGCACAATTCTTCGAATTTAGTAGACACTTAGTACAGTGAAGTGTACTTGTCTTGAAGAAGAAACAACAGAATCAAAAGCCTGGAGACAAGACACCCAAGGCAGTTGTGAGGAACGGAAGGCAATCTGCTCTGGATGAATTCAAGGGTGTAAACTGAGAGGATCCTAGGAGATAAGGCTGGAAAGGAAGGCTAGGGGCAAAGCACCAGGGGCTCTGAATACCAAGTTAAGGTGTTTGATCTTCAGTTTAGGGTCTGAAGATTCTCGAGTGGAGCAGCAGCTGTGGAATATTGCAAAGTAGACTTCCTTGGGAATCAGAAGAACCTGGTTTCAAATCCTATCTTGGTTACATGGGACTTCAGGGAAGTCCTTCTGAGGTTTTGTGTCTTAAGCCAAGTCCCCTAGAAGCATGACTGATTTATTCCCACTGAGAAAGGGAATGTGGGAAGCGGGAGGAGGGGGAAGTTGCCACGGTGGGATGTGCCGCAGGTGAAGATCTTAGCCTGATCCACAGGAACTCTGGGTGTAGCTCACTCCACAGATTAGTCCTCCCTGAAGCTAGGGGCCGGTCTTCGTTCCCTGCCTGAGTCACTCCCTGGCCACAGCAACCTCCAGGCATCTCAGGGAGAGGCAACTCCCGTCAGCCAGAGCAGGGCTCAGAGAAGGACACAGGTGTGAGCCGTGACCATTGGCAGCACTCGCAGCCCTGGGGGACAGGGCTCCGGGCACTAAAGTGGATCTGGGTGGGTCACCAACAGAGCCTGCCACGTCTGGCTTCCACTTCTTAGAAACAGGCATAATGCACTGACCGCACAGATACTCCTGTGGGAGCCATAAACAGACATTCTAATCTGGAAATGGCCGCAGAGCAGGAACACAAATGTGTGAGAGGGCGGCCTCAGGGCAGTGGTTTGCTGGAGCCTGCTTGTGCCAGCTCTCAAGCGCCGACTGCTAAATTTTCAGGAACTTTGAAAGGTAGCTGTGAAACACAAGCACTGTCAAAAATTAAATTGAATTTAAACATTAAAATTAAATGTTTAAATTCAAAATTGAATAAAAACAAACTTACAGCTAATAAAGTATATTAAAGACTAATGTAAGAAATAATTCAAAACTCATCATTTCCCAATTATTCTACTACATTTTACCATACTATCTACTTCTTATTAATGCATCTATTATAGCTGTGTGGTGGAAATATTACATAATGGTATGCTATCACATATCTCTTCCCAACCATGTTCAGTGACATCACGTTGGTACCTAGAAACTGACCATGGTGGGAATATCTACACCACAGAAATCAGAAAACACTGCAGGGTCTCTCTCTCTCTCTCTCTCTCTCTTGCTCTCTTTCTCTCCCTCCCTCCCTTCCTTCCTTACTTCTTTCCTTCCTCTTCCTCCCTACCTCCCCTCTTTTTCTTTTTTTACCAGCAAGCAGGTTGTTCAATATTAATCACTGTTGCAGATGGACTCATACTTCCCTGCTCCCCCTGCTCCCACCTCCCCCACCCCCGACACACACACACACACTCGCTGCTCACCTGCCCAAGGAGATGTTCGTCCTGGGCAAGGGGAAGGTAGTGAGAGGCTGTTGGATGTTCTCGGAATGTTCAAAGCTGGGTGAGAGTGAGGAAAGAACCGCCGGCTGGTGGGTGGTTCTGCCCCACCCAGCTTGGCAGGTAGGATCCACCTGGCCTTGGTACTAGGTTCCTATGAGACAGAAAGCTTATCAGGTGCTTTGCATGATCTCCTTAAATTATGGCTGTTCATCAATTCATTGGGAAGGTTCCCATGTCTGGGAAGATGTGGTTCCGCCTATTTCAACCCAGCTTCCAGGAGGGGGTAAATGATGAGGACTCATTACAAGCCAGAAACTCCTTTGCAGGAGCACAGCATTTCCCCCAGCTCCTAACAACCTAAGAACCGAAGGAGTCAGTCCATTTGGAGCCCTGAGAAGAAGTATTTTACTCACAAAGTCATTGTTATTTAATAGAGAAATTCTCTGTTGTACACTGACTCTCAGAGGACCTGTGCAAATCCTTGTGATGTTTTGACAAATCTCTGGGTGTGGAAGTGCACACCATCCAAGGGCCTGCATTCTTCTACTCTCCTGGGCCCGTGCACGGAGGTGTGAGGTTGGAAGCCACGCAGCTCAGGCTGAGCTCAAGTGTAAAGCTAAACAGACCTGAGGGCAGACGCTTCTAACACAGAAACCTCCTCCTGCCCACTCCTGTCCTGGCTTCCCAGGGGTTCTGTGCTAATGAATTGGCATTAATAAAATAAACTAATTGGGGTGGCCAGGCCCACAGGCCGGTTCTCAGCGGCTAGCTCCCAGCTCCCGACCTCACGTGTGCTGATCCGGCAGCCAGCAGAAATTGTGCAGGGGTGGAGTGGGGCTGGGCTGAGCAGAAACAGAGGGCCTGGAGCACAGAAACCCTGGCTTCCCACAAATAAAGGTGAAGCCTCTCTTCCAGCCTGGTGGGTCTGGTTCAGGAGAGGAGGAGGCATCCCTAACCACTCGGACTTACAGTTCCTTTGCCCAGAGTGCAACTGCAGCCCATAGGGAGCAGAAGAGACCTTCAAGGTACAGGGATCACATTGTCCTAAGAGAAAACCAAGACGCATGCTCCGACAAAGGATTTTTATATCTTTGCCATGTACGAGAGAGTTTCAGAAAGATAACTTAGAGGCTGAAATGTTGCAGTGGATAAGATATTTCATTGGCATGGTTTATAGAAAACAACAGGAAAAGGTCTGTTCATAGAAAACATCAGGAAAACACCATCCTACCCAGAAAATCAGTAACTGCCACCTTAGAGATCTTCTGTGGTTGCAACATGAAGACAAATAGTTTCTTTGGCTGTATTTCAATAACGTGAGTGATTATTTCTGTATAATATGCTCATTTCTCCAGGAAATATTTCTAGCAAAGCAATGTCCCTTCAAGTATGTGAGGGGAAGCAGACATTAGTTTGTGGGCTAAGGGGACAGTGAAATCTTTTTTTTTTTTTACTCCCCTCCCCCACCCCGTGGCTTTTTGCTGGCTGTCTGTTCTTCATGTCCATTCACTGCACTGTTCTGTGGTTTTGCTTGTCTCCCTTTTCATTGTGTCACCTTGCTGAGTCAGCTCTCTGGCGGCGCTGGTGGGAACACCTGCCTTTACAAGGAGGCCCCGGGACACGAACCCAGGGCCTCCCATATGGTAGACGGGAGCCCAAATAATTGAGCCACAGCTGCTTTCCCCTGGAATCTCTTTTTAATTACTTCCTTTGTTCTGTTCATTTTCTCTATATTTGATTATAATTGATCATAACCCATTTATCTCTTTCATTTATCCTTTATTTATTCATCCAGGGGGCATTCTTTATAATGAGCTTTTAGATGTCCTCCTGCCTGTCTTAGATTATAAATTCTCATGTAATTCTTTGACTAACAGCTAGCACAGCATCACATTCAGGGAGGTACTTCATTCATAGAGTGCCGCTGTGAACAACTGTGCAGGTTAGGCACTGCCCAACTCCAGGTGGCACCGGTCACAGTGTAGTCCAGTGCTGCTCACTAGAACGTTCCGCAATGATGGAAATATTCTCTAATCTCTATTTTCTAATACAGAAGCTGCTAGTCACATGCGTGGCTACTGAGCACTTGAAATGTGACTAGTGTGGCTGAGAAAATTAATTTTTAATTTTAATTAATTTAAATTTAAGGGAAATAAATGTGGCCCAAGCAGCTGCCTACCACATGGGAGGTCCCAGGTTTGGTTCCCGGTGCCTCCTGGAGAAGACAGCAAGAGAGTGAGCTGACATGAAAGGTTGGCATGGCAAGCTGATGCAACAAGATGATGCAGTGAGATGACACAACCAAGAGACACAGTGAGGAAACAAAATGAGAGCCACAACAAAGAGGGCATAGAGGTGGCTCAAGCGATTAGGCCCCTCTTTCCCACATGGGAGGCCCCAGGTCCGGTTCCCAGTGCCTCCTAAAAAGCAGACAGTGAGGGCAAACAGTGAGGGGAGAGGTAAGAAATAAATAATAAAATAATAAATCTTGAAAAAAATTTTAGATGGCCACATGTGGTATGGTGGATTTAATTGTGTCCCCCAGTTTGGACACGTTCTTGGTCTGCATTCTAGGGGGTGTGGGCCATTGTAAAGATCTTCTCAAGATGGCCCTGCGGAATCAGGGTGGGCTTTAATCCAGATTACTGGAGTCCTTTATAAGAAAAGTGAAAGTCAGACACACACAGAGAGAATGTCACTGGGAACAGCCAGAAGCTGGACGTCAATGGAGCACCAAAGGAAAAGAAGACACCGCTGCGTGCACTGCCTTGTGACAGAAAAGTCAAGGAACCCCAGAGATTGCTGGTCAGCCAGAAGATATTGCCCTGGAAGAAAGCAAGTCTTCCAGCCTCTGGAACCATCAGTCAATAAAGTCCTGTTGTAAAGCCAACCCATTATATGGTATTTATTTTAGCAGCTAGGAAACTAATGTATGTGGATACCATATTAGACAGTATAGTTTATGCTCAAGGCAGCTCAGCTTTTATTCAAACATTCACTCAGCCATTCAGCAAATAGCTAAGAAGCTTCAAGTACGAGTGATGCACTGTGACACCCTCTGTGGCCACATGGAGACTAAGACAGTCCCTGCTCTCAGGAAACTTCCAATCGAGTGGGGGAGACACATCTATTTAAAAACTCAGTGTGATAAATGCCATGAAGGGAGCATTTGCCAGGGGCACTGGCTGGATCTGCCTAGTGAGAGCTTTTATTCCCTCCACGGGAGAGATGTGCATGGGTCTTAAAACAGGAGTATACCACAAAGCTAAAGTGAGTGAGAGATTTCAGAAAGAGAAACACTTAAGAACATTTTAACAATTTGGTTATGATGAAATGAATACCTTTTGTGGTTAGCAACACATGATCACTCTCAAGAGTACTTGCAAAAACGTGTTTTCAAGACAGCTACAAGAGGAAAAGCTCTTTGGTCAAGTGTTTTCCAAATTCCAGGATTCCCAGGTAGAAAGGAATCTTGCTCATTTCCCTGCTTGGGGGCAAGATTATGAAACAACCAACCCAGAAAATCAGTTTGTAAGAGGCTCCAGTAAATCAAGGTTTTATGTATAGGGAGAGAAAGAGTTTGAAGTCGGGGCTTTCTTCTGGCTGGTTGGTTGGAGGTGGGAGAGAGATAAATGTCCGCCGCCACTGCTATCGTTGATAACCAAATGGAGGCCTTTCCTTGCAGTAAAAGAAATGACTGAAAAACCCAGCTCCCTCTAACATATCTATACAGGAAAAATTAGACCACAATGATCTCTGAGGTAGTCTTTAAAGGAGGAAATACTCCCTGAATAAACGCAGGCTGTGGGTCTAAGAGGCGCGGGACAGTTCCACGCCTTTGTCCTGCTGACGGAGCAGGTCTGACGTGTGGACCTAGCCTGGGGCCAGTGAGTGGCCCTACCAGAGCCTCCTTCACAACTGCTTCTGTCTCACCAGAGGCTCTCCCAGGAATGGAATTTTGCCTTCTGAGGCAGGAAGACTGATTCCACGTACCGTGGGGAGGGCTTCTAGATTTCCTCCGAACATGCTTCTCAGCCTGCTTTGCTCCCTCCTCACCAATCCCTCTCGCTGGAGCGTAGCATGGCCACCGAGCCTGTCCTTTCCTGCTTGCCACACGACGTGTCAGTGTAAGGGAGTACAGTGTCGCGGGGAGGGCACATGCTGTAGTCTCAGAGCCCTGTGTTCACATCCCAGTTCCACCAATTACCATCTATTAATACATATTAGGAGGCCCCAGAATCACCCTCACTTCTGAAACCAATTGCTAGTTGAGGTGTCCCCGAGGTCACTTTCTTTTTTTATTTTTTTTAAGAATTATTTTTAAAATTTATTTCTCTCCCCTTACCCCCCCTCCCCCCCGGCCCCCTGTTGTCTGCTCTCTTGTGTCCGTTTGCTGTGTGTTCTTCACTTGCATTCTCGGTGGCACCAGGAATCTGTGTCTCTTTTTGTTGCGTCATCTTGCTGCATCAGCAATCCGTGTGTGCAACATCACTCCTAGGTGGGCTGCGCTTTTTCATGCGGGGCACCTCTCCTTGCAGGGTGCACTCCTTGCGTGTGGGGCTCCCCTATGCGGGCGGTGGGGGGGTGGGGGGGACCCTGGTATGGCATGGCACTCCTTGTGTGCGGCAGCACTGCCCATGGGCCAGGTCACCACACAGGCCAGGAGGCCCTGGGTTCGAACCCTGGACCTCCTATATGGTGGGCAGACGCTCTATCAGTTGAGCCACATCTGCTTCCCTCCCCAAGGCCACTTTCAGGTTTAATCATTAGCCAGGATTTACAGAATTCACTGAAAGCTGTTATATTCATGGTTTTGATTTATTACTGTAAAGGAATTCGGAGTAAAAATCAGTCAAGAGACACATGGAGTAGAGTGGGAAAAATTCCCAATGTGGAGCTTCCATTGTCCTCTCCCACTGAAGACAGGGACAATGCTGAATTCTTCTGGCAATAGTGTGTGACAATATGCATGGAGTATTGCCAACCAGGGAAGCTCACCTGAGCCTTGATGTCCAGAGTTTTTACTGGGACTTGGTCACATGGACACGAATGACATCCCGTGTGGCTGATCTTAGTTTCCAGGCCCTCTGGAGGCTGAGCAGATGCTGCCTGCCTAAAGCTCCTACCATAGTCACATTGTTAGGACAGACTATCTGGTGTGGCCCCAGGAAACAAAAGTACTTTTATCAGGCAGGACAATCCAAGGGCTTGGAGATGGCCTACAAGGGTCAAGGGCAGAGGCCAGGCCTCTCTGTGGGAAGATTAATTCTTGACTGTGCACCCTCTGTATGATGCTGCACTCATACTGCCCTCACTGGCCTCTATTTCCTCATCAGTAAAATGGGATGAGAGTCCCACCTCCCTGGCATTTTGTGAGGATTAAGTGATAGAACACCCATGAAGGGCTTGGTATGCTAAAAATTTCAGCAAAAGCTACATCTTTCCTGCTTTCTTCCGGGTGCTCCGTTCTCATTTCTAAATTGGTCCAGGGCACCATTTCCTCTCCTTTTCTTCCCACCCCTTATCTCAAATTGCTTTTTTCCCCCCAAGAAAGGGATAATACCTTACATGGTGTTATTAAATTGCTTTTCTTTTTGAAAGATATATGTGTGTGCACTATCATTTTTAAAAGCAGCTTCATTCTTTTCTATGGAATGAATTATCATAAAGTATTTAATCATTGCTCTTGAAGGAATGCACTGAACACCCTTGTACATACACAGCTTTGTGACTTGTGTCAATGTTTCTGAAGGCTGAATTCTTGGGGGTGACATTGATGGGTCAAAGGGTGCATTTAAAGTCTGGATGGTCCTGCCTAATTGTGCTCCTAAAGGCTGCACCTACTTAAACCTCCGCCAGTTCTGCACGAGGCGGAGGCTCCCCCGCCCTCTCCGGGGCTGTGTGGAGGAGCATGGGTTGAAGAGTGCACCAGACACTGTCAGGACCCTGCCCTGCCCCCCAGCACTCACCATGGCACACGTGTCCCCCAGCAGGCACTTGGGGGCTTTCTCTTTACTTGAACTCGGGATGAGGCAGGGACTGTGGAATTTGATTGGGAGAAACGCTAGGGACTGTGAAAATCATCAGTGACTTACCATTCGCCAAGACAGGGCGCACACTGAGGGAGATTTTGGGTCCAGGGTCAGCAGAGGCAGCTGGGTTGAAGTCCACGCCTGCTGGAGGTTTCAGGCAGAACCAAAGATACAAACCCGGGGCAGAAAAGAAAGGCCAGAAAAATGTCTGGGAAGAGAAAAGCAACCACTTTCTGCCTTTTGCCCTGAGTCTGTTCCTGGCACCGGTAGAACAGCCTGCACCTGGCCCAGACTCGTCTTGGTCCTTGAGTCCTCGGATTCCATCACCAGCAGGTGGCGCCCCTCCCCGATCAGGACGGGCTGGGAGCTCCAGGAAAGGGCCTTGCAGGGAAAGGTCGCCGTGCTTCCCTCCTGGCCAGGCTAAATTTCTTTTCACCAACACCATGAGATTTGATTTCCAGTCCAACTCACTATGTGATCAGTCTTCTATTTCTCTAGGCCTTCTTTTTCTTGGTTGTTGACAAAAAAAAAAAAAAAGAAAGATAAGGGAAGACCGGACAATAACATTTGTGTAGAGCATTCTGTCTTGTAAAGTGTCTTATCTCATTGTTGCTCACTTTATCCACATTTTCCAGATGTGAGAAATGAGTCTTCGGTTAAATGATCTCCCCAAGTTCACCCAAGCGCACGTTGGTGGCAAATCCTGAGTTCCTTTAACTTGCCCATCCTACAAGATCCTAATATTGTAAATCTAAGATTTTTAGGACCCACCCTAAAATAGCAAAGTAATTTTAAGCAGTCACTGTTGGTCACATCTCAGCTTTGAACGACTACTTGGGCAGATTACATGAGTTTCCATTTTCTCATCTATAATAATAACAAGCAACATTTAGTAAGTGCTTGTATGATAAGCACCTTGCTACATGAATTATTTCATTTATCCTCACAGTAATCCTATGAGGTACTACATTTATCCCTATTTTACAGATGAAGTAACTAAGACTTAGGTCCATAGCAGTACACTGGACAGAGAGGAACAAATAGAGACTGGAATATGTCTGAAGGCTCCGGGACAGATTCTTCAAGAAGATAAATTTGCTAGAATACTTGTTGGAGCTGAACATTTGGAGAACAGATTTAGAGAACTGATGGAATTATAGATAATTACCTTACATGAAACAAGTAAACAAAAAATGCAAACCATAACTCCTGGAAAAACAAAAGGTTTTTAGGAAATGAAAAGATCAGTTGTGAACAGGATTTAAATAGTCATAATAAATACTAATTCTGATATTAATATCAGGATGTGACTAAATCTGGAGGCAGAGTTAGAGAACAGGAAGGGCATATGTGAGGTGAAGACAGGGGTAAAAGAGCATCTTTCATAGAGAGAAATCAAGAGATAATGTCTGAAAGAGAAAAAGTGAGAAGTAGCAATATAACACGTTATTTAGAGGTATGAAGATAAATATCAAAAGAAACCACTCAAAAGAGTTGAAAGTGGTGACATCTGGAGTGGGGAAAAAATGAGGAATATGTAGTCTATAAGAACTCTTGTAGAATGATTGGACTCAGATTCAATTATGTGTTTGTATAGCTTTGATACTTTTAAAAAAAATAAAAGGAAATAACTTGCTCAAGTTCACCCACATCTGTTGTGGTAGAGGGGGGCTCTGTACCTTCATTGCCTTGAAAGCTGATGCTCTCAGCCATTATGCCATACCGCCTATAAATATCTATTTCCTAGGGCTATTAAAAAGTAAGTGAATAATATAAATGAGACCTTGTGACCAGCAGCACTCAATTGGTTTTTAGAAAAAGAGAGTAATTTTCTTTAGCTCATGGTACTGGCCACAACTGGACACTTTCAGCCTTTAGAGATGGTAAGGGGGCCTCTCTGACCTGGGTCCAGGCCTGAGGGGTCCTGGCACCTTGAAGTGTCTTCCTGGAAATTTTCTACGTGGCCCTTTGGTGCCTGGGACCAGCCAAGTTGGCAGTGCCATCCAGGCAGGGCTCCCCAGCTTTTCTTGGGAGTGTTTTCCATCCCTTTACACACTTCCCATGGGAGTGACCAGATGCTCTGAGAAGCTTTAATACTTCCTCCTGTGGCCAGACCCCCCTCGAGGAGGGCTCTATTTTGTTCACGGTGCTGCTATTTCATTCACAGGCTGCCAGAATGATGCCTACATGCTGATTTTAAGAGACAAAAATTGTATAGACAGGGAACCTGCAAAAAATATATGCCCAGTGTCCTTCTCACCCAGAGGCAGCCATATCAACCTTCTTCCCCTCCCATCTTATTGCCAAACAGGGCAATTGTGTATTCTGAGGCACTTAACTGAAGAGTGGAAACATTTTATCAATTATCTGGATGATTTCTTCTATCATTAGCAGTCATTCATTTCTTCAGCACGTTTATACTGACCTACTATGTGCTAGGGCTGGGGATACCCTGGGGAACGGCCTGGTGGGGGAGGCCAAGAAGCAGACGGGTGGGTATAGCTCAGACCACCAGGGTCCAGGCTCTGTGGGCAGAGAGAAAGGGGCCCGATGCAGCCTTGAATAGAGCCCTGGAGGGGACTGTGGCTTCGGATAGGGACTGGACTAGAGTCTCCCAAGAGCCCTTCCACGCCTAACAGTCTATGACTCCCGCATCAGAATCTTATCACTGTCGCAGGTGTCTCTCTGCAGTTCCCTGGGAACACAGATGCCCGACAAATTCCTGTCCGCAAGAGGTCCTAGTTTGACGGTGGAGGGGGCATATATAGGACAAACATGCGGCCCTGCTGGGTCCTGGGGCTATTTCCTCCTGTGTGCTTGGCACGTAGTAGGCTCTCAGCAAACGGAAACCAGCATGAATCATTATCATTCCCAACGTCAGTCCTCAAAGAGGCCCGTGGGTAGGGTGAGAGGAGAAAGGAGAGGCTTTTTCATGCCCCTCTCTCTGCGAATGGGCCCAGACGCGCACGGCGAGGTTGCGACCCGAGCATCCTTTCCTCCTCTTGCGTCCGGGTTCCGGCTTGACGGACGCTCGGCGCGCGCGGAGGGAGTGGCGCGGCGGCGCGCACGCAGGCTGTCGGGGGCGCGCTAGCCACCGGGGACGCGCACGGGCTGGTCTCTGCCCTAATGCGGCGGCTGGCGGCGAGAGGCGCTGCAGGGGACGCGGGGGAAGTGGCGGCGCCCGCACCCAACAGCTCGGACTGCGCCCAGGGTCGGAGCCCGAGCCCCTGAAGGTAGGCGAACACGGACGCTGGAGAGATGGGAGTAGGGGAGAGTGGGGGCCATGGAAACCCAGCTAGCGACACCCCCTTGTTCCCGCCCTCCTCTCTCCACCTCTATTCCCCGACCTGTCCCCATCCCCCTCCGTCCACATCCCTGTCCCTTCACGTCTCCACACCGTCACCTGCCCTGAATCTATCCTATTCTCGTCATATCTTCGTCTCATTGCTGCCCCATCCTCCTTTGCACCCTACCCCCGTCCAGCCCCCAACCCCCTGCCTACCCCATCACCCTTTCTATCTTCTTTGGCTGCATCCCCTTCCTTCCTGCATCCTCACCTACTGCCCCCTCTCCTCTCTTCCCCTGTCCCTACACCTCTGTTTACCTCGACACCCCACTTTTTTTTCATCCCATCCTTGCCACTCCCCTCCCCCACATCAGCCCCTCTCCTTGCCCTATTCCATCACTCCTCCATTCTCTTTCCAAGCTCCTACATCACTCCGTGTGCCTTCCCTCCATTAGCTCCCTCACAGTTTATTTCCTCTGCACACCCTGTCCCGGCCCTTCCAGCAACCTCTTGCTTTCCTCCTGCACCCTAGCTCCTGTCAAGAACCCCCTCTCCCCTCCCTTGGCTGTTCGCTGGTCTCCCACCTCGCACCTTCTCCCCCTGCCCTCCCTGGTGCTGCTTTTAGCCACCAGGTTTGGACCACGTCCCCTCACTTGCCCCTGGGCCCTCCCGCCCCACCTGGGGAGGCCCAGGGCCCTAAGGCCTGGTGTACTCACGGGGGTGGAATCCAGTTATAACGTGTGTTTGTCCCTATTCATGGCTTGGAGGTGAAGGGTGGGCCTCTCTTATGCTCCTCTCCAACACCCTCCTCCCCCAGCTGTTCAGGTTTGTTTCCTAGATGGACTTGGAGAGGGGGGTGCTAGCCATAGCGAAACTAGGATGGGGAAGAGGTTGGCTCAGGGAATGGCTGGACGGGCTCTTCCTGCGTCTTGTTCTGAGTCCTGAAGCGCACAGGCCTGGATGAGGATCTCCGCTGGAGGAGGGGGTGGAGTCAGGATTTTAAGAAAGGATTCTTCCTCGTCCTCCAAGCAGCACTCTGGCATCAGGAGCCGTCATGAGTGTGGCCGTGGCGGGGCTGGGAGTGGGCAGAGTGCTGAATCACCCCGACTCCGGTCCCCACGGCAGCCCCTCTCGTGCCCTGAGTCAGGCTCTGCTCCTGGTTCCTTGGCGGTCGGCAGTGGGTCGTATGTGCGTGTATGTGTGTGTGCGTGTGTATGTGTGTGTGTTGGGGAGAGATGCCTCCTCCCTCAGCCTGGAAGAGTGGACGGCAGTGGCTCTGTTCTCCCTCTATCCTTGGAACTGTGGTGAGCCCTACTGGGCCCAGTCAAATCTCTGGCAAGGCCCCTGGACTCTGGGGCCCGCAGGTTGAATTGTTTGTGTGGGGATAGTGACTGGCTGGTTCAGAACCCACAGAACTTGAGCCACAAAAAGGGGAAGCCCAGGGAACTGTGTGTGGAGCATGAACGCCCCTGGGGCAGGGATGGTGCCAGCCGTGAGGAGGGAGACGGAGGGGGCAGGCAGAGATCTAGCCTCCCTGCTGGTTTGGGGGTGATTGAGCCTGGAGGAATTGCACCGGAGGAAGAGCTGAAGGAGATGAGCAGCCAGCTCTGCATCGGATACATTCCACCTTTTATGTTGCCTGAGCTGGCACTTGTGAGAGAGAGCGAGCGAGCGAGCGAGAGAAAACAGGCAATAGCAGCCCAGGGATCCTCAGCTAAAACCCAGAGGCTTCAATTGGGAGGTTAGGAGCCAATTATAGACACTGTCTCTTCTCTGAAAGGCCCCCTCACTTTAGAAAGCTGAGCGGTTGGACTCCGGCTCACGCGGGACTGAACGGGACCCAGGCACTGCCGGCGAGGGGGCGTGCAGCGAGGGGGGGCTGACCGTCCTCTGCTTTGTCGCCCTTCTCCGCCTCGTCTCCTCCCTGTCACTGAGTGGGGGTGGGGCAAGCAGCTTCCCCGGGCATTCGCCCACCCAGGGCTACCAGCCTTTCCTGGTATAGGAAGGAGGCATCACCTGAAGCTGTCGAGAGCTGATTGGATTAAGGCTCTGACGTTGACATGCTCGATTGGGGCTCAGGTTAAGTAGGGGATTCTGATGACAACAGTACGCATTTCCCAGTTTTGTGCAATGAATCTCACCCCTTGTTCCCTTGCTTTGACATCTCAAAGGCTACACAGAGATAAGCCGAGGCACATGGTGAGAGGAGCTAGAGCGGAGACCTGACGAGTGTGTCTAGTTGCTCCCTGTGGAGCTGAACTGGGCTGCAGTTAGAAGGACTGGTTCTTTCAGGGCATGCCAAGGAAATGGCTGATACCTGGGAGATGGGTCCTGCTTTGGCTCTCTGGGGGCATGGAAGGGGAGGAGGGAGGAGGGTCCTATTTCTGCCGACAGAGGCACGGGATTCCAGGGCTCTGGAATTGTAGATTGTTGCAGCTGTTCCTTATTCCTGGCACCTCCATCGAGCTCATTTGGAAGCTGGAGGGTACACTAAGTTTTCCAAGACCATCCAGGAGTTGGAAATGGAGTGAGGATCATCACTTCGTTATTTTAAAAAGAGAAGAAAGGCGGAGAAGCTCAGGGCTCAGTCTGTTTGCCTGGGGGCAGGTGTAGTGAGAGAAACTTAAGGCTGGTTAGAGATCATTCATTTAATTAAAGTCTACAGTGTGCTGCCGTAGTAGGTGCTGAGGTCATGAAGATGAAGAGTAAGACAGGGTCCCGTCTCTCAGAGCCCCCCCGGTGTCATGGGGGAAACACCTGATCAGACAAATTACATAGATAAGTTTGAGTGAGATCCTCCTGACAGAGATGTTGGACAGCGGTACTTTTAATTCCAGTGGTGTCAGCCCTCTCGCATCCCCAACCAAGAAGAGGGCTTGCCTGATGCTGTCCAGAAGGGTAGGTCAGGCCAACCCTGGAGTTCACTGTGAGGTGCTCCCTGGTTCCCAGCCGGAGGGGCAAGGAGGGATGCTTTGTATGCAGCCGAATCCTGCTCGATGCTGCAGCCTGACTGGGCACCCAGAGGGAAGAGGTCACTGGCTACTTAACTCTCCTGTTTAGGTCTTCTAACCACTTTTATTTTAGGGGCCAAGAATGGTCTGGAAATGTTTAGACAGTCAGAGTGAGTCAGAGGAAAGAGGTCCAGTGTGGGCCCTCAGGGAGCTCCCAGTCTGAGGGCACAGCAAGCACATGCAGTTATGTGCTCAGAACCAAGGCAGCTAAAAATGTTGGAAGCTCTGATGTGTGAAAGGGTGTTGGAGTTAAGGGATAGTTGGAGTCAGGTGAGAGTCATTAGAGAAGACCAGGAGGGGACAGGAAATCGATGGGGAGCAGGAGAGATCCTTAGAAGTTATATATTTGAGCAGAGTTTACCAGGAACATCCATAGCTGAACTGGGAAAGCAGCCTAAGGATAGAAATTCCAGCCTCATCCATCTGAGTAGCTCCTCCCCACACACCTAATTTAGTTAATTTAATTAGTGTGTCCTGGGCTGTTGAAAAAATGCCAGGACTTGTGGTAGGTATTGGGCAAATAGATCAAATTGGAGAGACAGAAGTGAAAAACAAATTAAAATTCAGCACAAGAGATGCTCTGACAGCTCTTAGATGGGTTCCTGGCACTGCGGGAGCATGGCTGAGGGGTCAGGGTGGGCAGTAGAACCTGGAGTGGATAGAGCCCTGCCTTGGCTAGAGTAGTTTGATGTCACACTTTTGAGCATTTAGTCATGGTCCTGGGTCCAGGCCCACTTGCAAGGGCAGATGTTGGATGCATCTGATCTGGTTGCTGGGACTGCAGGGGAAGGTTCTGGGAGCTAATGGCTGTGCTTGGTGCTTGAGTAGGCACTTCAGCAGCTTTGCTGACCAAGGGCATTAGATGGGGCCAGCCAGCTTGAGCAGACTCAGCCATCCTCCTTTCATTTAGGTCTTGAGGTGAGCCCAGAAAAAGTAAAAGGGGCATCATAGCATGGCCATGCTTACTGAGTGCTAGGCACCCTACTATGTGCTTTATGAGTGTCATTCATTTAATCCTCTGAAGTGTTAACCCTACAAAGGAGGTACTGTTAGGATCCTAGTTTTACAGATAACAAAACAGAGGTTGTTGCTTGTCTAAGATCACAGAGCAGGTGAGTTGCAGAGCTGGAATTTAAATCTGTATTTGTTTGACTTCAAACCCCATGATCCTCTTCTGTATACCCTGGTAGAAAAGTAAAGAATTCAGATGTTTTAGCCACATGCATGGGGATATCTAGAAAAATCTGTTAGAAGGGATCAGTTAGCACACATTTTTTAATGTTCTTCTGAAGGATATGGAAATGTGGTTCCTGCTTTCAAATCGGGGAAATAAGATGGAAATATGTTCAATCTCATTGGTGGAATTTGAAGGAGATGCGTGAAGCACCTTGGCAACAATACAAGACATAATGGAATTTTCATTGTTGTCTTAGACCCTGGACAGTAAATTTCAAAAGAAGTGATCCATCAGTACATCAGTTGCAGTCAGGGAGGTGACAGAGCACAGTGGAAAGCACTCAGCCTTTGAGGTTAGACAGACCTAGGTTTTATTTTAACCAGGGGACTGCAGTCTCCCCATCTGTAGAATGGGGATGTTAATATGGACCTTGCAGAGCTGTTCTAAGGATTAAGTGGATAAGGTAGTGAAGGGCCCAGCACACTACCTGATTGGTAGTAAATACTCATCAGATGGTAGCTGCTGTTCACTGAGAAGGTGAGGATGGAGATGAGCCTTAAAGAATAGGTAGAGGACATTGTAAATCCTCCCAGGGCCCACTGGATGGAATGGGGAAGAGTATGGGCCATGATGTGGACCATTGACCATGAGGTGCAGAGATGTCCAGTGATGTTCTTACCAAATGCAATGGATGTGTCATGATGATGGGAGTGAGTGTTGCTGGGGGGGTGGGGTTGAATGGGACCTCATTTTTTTTTAATGTAATATTTTTACAAAATCAAAAAAAAAAAAAAAGAATAGGTAGAATTTGGATAGAAGGGTGGAGAGGAAGGACTGTAGATGAACACTTCTCCAGGTATGTAAGCAGAAGCATGGTGGGTTCATGCTCTCTGGGAGGAAGTGACCTGCCTCATTGTCCTCATCCTGCCTCCTCTCCCCAGCCCTCACCTCCCCGACCCCACATCCCTGCAGTAAAGTCTTGCAAGGAAAGGACATCATCATGAAAGACATGAAGGTCCTATGTTCCATTTCCAGCCCCATCATTAACAAAATTTAAGTATCTTTCTCTGTAAAACTCTCTAGCTCCAGAAGCCCAAGTCCCTGGGATTCATTTAGTGATTAACTTCTCATCCTGTCTTTCCCATCCCAAACATCAGGCCAAGAAAAGTTGGAGTGCCTGGGGCACGGTGGGGTCATCTCCTGCGGCCCCTGTCCTCCCCTCCCCTTCTGCAGTTTCCCTCCCCAGGGAAGCAGCTGCCTGAGCATCTGCCTCCTCCTCCTTCACCTGCCCCTTCTCACTCTTGCCCTCCCGGCTGGGCCAGCCCCTCCTGAAAGGCCTCCCTGGCAGCCCCTCTCCCCGTCATTATGATGCTAATCGTGTTGTTAATTTTTCTGAGATTCAGAAAGAAAGCCCCAATCTGTTCTAATGAATTTAATTAGAGAGGGGCTTGGAGGGCCCCAGAACCTCTTACCAGGATCACAATAAACAGAGTTAACGAGATAAACAGCTTGGGATCAGCCGCTCAGGGGGAGGAAGAGAGGATTCCCGACTCAGTCCTAGCTTGAGGAAGGCCCAGGCACCCAGAATTGGAGAAAGACTGAGTGGGCTGCTGTTGTTCAGGTGGGCTCCCTTTTGCTGTGTTTCCACCTATGCCACCCAGCCCCTTGTACTTGGTTGCCCTTGGTGGCAGGTGAGCCTTCTGAGAAGGTCTTGTCATTCTTGTCATTATCACCAAAGATTTAGAAGGCATCTGCTGTGCATAAAAGGGAAACCACATCATCTTCTGGAGCTCTGTGGAGGTTTACAAGATCTTGCCTCTGCCCAAAAAGGAGAAAAGTGATATATGTTCAAATATAAAAGCCATTTTCTAATTTCAAGACAATAAATGTAAGGAGGTTGAGGGCAGACAACACTGGGCTTGGGTGATCTGAAAGAGCCTCTTGGAGGAGGAAGGACTTGAGGTTGGTCTGGAAAGACCAAGACTTGAAGACGTAATAACCAGAGCTGCTGGAAGAAGAGCAAGTGCAAAGGCAGAAAGGTGCAGAGATCGAGTCCTGGTGAATAAATGGCATGGCTTGGGTGGTGGGCTCATGTATTTTCAGGAGGGAGGGATTTGTCTGGGGATATATTGAGAAGCAATCATTGAGGACCTGGAGTACTCAGGTATTTTGCTCCTCTGCCCTGGTTGTTGGCTAGTACTGAGGGCTCCCTGCTTTCCTTCTCTGAGTACCTCAGAAGCCAAACTTGGGGAAGAGTATCTTAGAACATGGTGTTTCTCGCCTTCATGCTGAGTCAGCTCTTGTGGACCTAGTTTAGCCAAGCTGGGCAGATGAACTCTCTCTGGTGGACTGACTAGATGCTGAGTTTGTTCTCAGGTCTTGTGATTTTCTGGGATGAGAGTGAATGGCTGGCAGAGCAATTCCAAGGACTCTTTCCAGAGATGAGAGCTCCCTTCTTCTTCACGGATGCTGGCCAGTTTCCTTTGGCAGTAGCATTTTTTGCAAGTATTTGGTTGAATCTTCTAGTTTCAAGGTCATTGTGTTTCATAGCTCTTCTTTCTGGGTTGCCAAGAGTCCTCTGAGTATATGTATGTGCATCTGTGCACATGTGTGTGCTGCCTCTGTCAGTCAAATTATTCCAACTAGATTCTGATTCTAGTTTGACCTTTATTTGTAATGCAAACTTGATTAAACATTTCTGGGACTTATTATTTCCATGTGCAAGAGGGGATGAGTCACCCTTATACCTTATTGTATGTGGATACATAAGCTGAATGCTTTTAAAACAGGATTTTAAATAAATGTGAAGGGATATTATAGATATCATTTTGACAGGAAGTATAATTTGGAGCCGAAATTTTAAGTCAGTTCCAATCCCCCCTCCCCCCACTGCTCCAGTACTTTTTACCTTGTGAGACCAGCCATAATCTTATTTTTGAGCACCACCAAGGTTTATACTTTTTGTTGTTTTCCATAATCTATCTGGGCTTATGCATAATGAGTAATGAATTCAGAATATTGGCAGGAGTTGGGTGACATATCCTTGTGTTTATATGAGAGGCATTGTTATAATGTCGTTCTTCTGATACCCATTGTATGGTATTTTCCACATGTTGGAGGAGACATATTTTTTAGGAAGGAAAATGCCTGTGAGGCCACATGCAATTTTCCTATGCTGATGTGGGCAGGGATGGAAACTTGATCTCTTTCTGATCATCATCACACACTGAGTGGAACTGAAGCTTTTGGGACTCATGTTGGGAGCTAAACCAGAGTTCTGTGGCTGATCCCAGCCCTGAGCTGTGCCTTGGTTTTGTATTTATATAATACCCATTGCATTTGCAGTTATTCTTTGAAGCTCTTACTATGTGCATAGCACTCTTCTAGGTGGCAACTCATTATAAGAGAATCCTCAATTCATATAATAATAGAGACTTTTTAGTTCAAGATCTGTATTTTGCTAATGAAGAAACTGAGACTCAGAGGCGTGAAGTAACTTACTGTGGCTGCATGGTGAATTGCTGGCAAAAGCTATCCCTTCTTCCTCATACTGGCCCATAAATGAACCTAATAATTGTGCGAGATGATATGTAATTAAGTTCCCTAAAGCATGATTGAAACCAGCAGTGATTTCAAATGTCAGAGATGGGAAGAAATCAATGTAGACTAATGTCCTTTGGGAAAGTTTTGAAGAGAAGAGGGGCTGGTTCAAGGCTTTAGGGATGGGTAGGATTTAAATAGGTAAATGTAAGGAAATGAGATTTAAGGTAGGGTGGAGAAAGCATAGTCCGTCAAAGGTTTAGAGAAGGAAAACAACTGGTATGGACAGACATAGTGAATTAATCAGGCTGTAGTAGTGGGAAGTGCAGTTGAAGGGACTGGCTGGGGCCAGAATGCAGAGAACCTTTTCTCCTTGAGGAAGGAATTGGGCTTTTTCTTGGTGAAGGGACCATTAGAAGCTTCTTTTCTGAGCTGGTTCTTGCTCTGAGGACAAGGCTGTGCTGCTAGAAGTGAGTGGAAAATCCCTGCACAAGCATCTGGTGGTATCTGAGGAGACAGTTCCTTCTAAAGGGGAGTTTGCAGGGAAAGGGAGTGCTGAAACTTTTCCTTGGGTGCTATTAGGGAGCTAGTTGCTGTCCAGGGTGCTGACAGGACTTTGAAAGATTTCCTCCAATGATGACAGTTTAGACGATAAAGCCAGAAAATGATTAGAACCACCCAAAGTGATCTGGCAGAAGATCCTGGCTAGGACTGGGTAACATGTGGGATTTCTGGCAGCAAACTGGTTACAGCATCTAACTTCACAGTTTTTGTGATGAAAGCAAAAGTATGGGTTGGGGGAAACCAGTAATGGCCCTTTTAAGAAGAGACCACATGTGTGCACATGAGTATGCTAAGATGACCTGATTTTTAGCCCTGTCAGTTTTGCTTTAGAATCTCTGTGTTTTCCAGAGAATCCCAGCACATTTCTTAATCCATTGTTAAAGTGCATTCCCTCTATTCAACATTCCACAGAGTCTCCAGCAAGCTAGGAGAGAGTGCAGAAGTTTCCAGAAGATCCTACTCAATGGAGAAAATGAAACATCTAAATGCTTGATGTTAGTCCAATAGAACTTTCTGTGATAGTGGAAATGTCTTCTATCTGCATTGTCCAGCACTGTAGCCATTAAGCATATGGCTGTTGAGTACTTGAAATTGGATAGTGTGATTGAAGAATTGAATTTTTAACTTGTAATTTAAATTTAAATGTAAAAATAGCCACATGTGGCTAGTAGCTTCTGTGTTGGACTGCACAGCTCTATATAGTCAGAGTCCTTGACCTTTGCCACTTATCCTTGTTTATTAGTCCCTAATATCTAAAACTCTCTGTCTTAGAGGAAAGTGGACTTTGCATGGAGATAAGTTTGACAAATTGCTGGAGAAAGCCCCATGCTGAATCTGAATGGAAAGATTTCATCTGGCTATACATTTGCCTTTACTTTCTTGTCTTCACGCTGAGAACAGCCATACATGATATACTGCAATTTTCTTTTCAAGGACAAAGAGAAAGTTCTTTGTACTCTGGCTGAGGTCCCAAGAACTGGTTTTGAGACCTTTGGGAGCCTTGACTAGAGAGGCAATGCATGTTTGTGGCCCTAAAGCCTGGCTCTCAGGTGAGGTGGGAGGCGGATGTGCTGCTGTGTCACCTGCTTTTGGGCACCCAGCGGAGAGGTGCTCCTGGTCTTCATCTGTCTCCCATTGCAACTTTGGGCATTTTCTTCTCACCCTTTTTCCCTGGTACAGTGGATATCGCCCAGGATGAGGGTGAGAATGTTTGGTAGAGATACCAGAGGGGGAAAAATGCTTTAAAAGTGCCAGGCAATAGGCAGGTAGTAACCTGTCAAATGACTGGAACAGGAACTTCCCATTGTATTGGCATTTGCCATGCCCCCAGGCCTGCCACACCTCATTTCATAAGCATGCTTGGTTTCCTTGGGTCTCTTGTCTTTGCCTTATCATGTATAAGTCTGAATTCATAAAGGAGAATGCAGGCTTTTTGAAGGCAGGAACCATGCTTTATACTTCTGTTTTCTCCCATAGAATCCTAATTATAACTCTTAATAAATGCCTGCTTCTGAGTGGCTCTTCCATAGCCTAGAGCCATGGGGCTGGCCCCTAGAAAATGTGTTCACATGAATACAAATAATATTTACTGAGCCCATGCAGGGTGTTCATCTTTCTCCTTGGTACTGTGGACAGTGACAAAGGAGTAGCGAAGGGTGGTTGCTCACAGACGAATGGGAGAGAAGAGGCAGGCACATATGAATAATCACACACACACACACAACTGATAGAAACAAAGACAGAAGTGGCAGCAGTGATGCAGAGCTGGGGGTGGGGTGCAGGCGGCTGGAGGGTCCAGCTTATGTGTGCGTCTCTGTCTGGCCTTCTCCTGAGGATTCCCTGCTTCATAGGCCTAGCTGGTACCAGCCACCCCCATGCCTGCAGTGACAGAGCGGCCTTTATGGTCGGTCAGACAGCTTGCTGTCTCACTGCGCTGTGCTGTCCTGAGCTTGCCCCTTCTGTGGCGAAGAGCCCTTGATGAGGGGGACGGGGAAGGGGGAAGAGGACTGTGTGGAACAGGGAGAATCTCCTTTTTTTCTTGTCTCTGAAATGGTGGCAGAGTCTTGCTCTCAGACTTCCTCCTAATCACAGAAAGGTTTGCTGGGACTCCAGCAGCTCTTGTACATGGAGCCCCATGATGCAGGCTCAGGTGCAGCTCTAGAGGAGACAAGAGAAGCAGAGCTCTGTAATACGGCTCCCCACAGTCACCTGAGCCCCCCTGCTCCACTCTCAAGGGTGTGATCTGCCTGGCAGGGAGCAGGTGGGCTGCCTCTCCCAGCTGGGGCTTGGGAGGGGCTGCTCTGGTTGACTCACAGGGAGGGGTCTGCCTTCCACCATCCTCTATGTCAGTGCGTCTCAGTCCTCAGTGTGCACATGGATCGCTCTGTTAGAATGCAGTTTCAGAATCAGTATGTCCAGGCTGGGGTCTGAGAGTCTGCATTTCTAAATAGATGCTGCCTGTGGGGGAACCACACTTGATTGGCAGGTCTCCACACCTGGGTTCTCACTGCTGGCAGTACATTAGCATCACCTGGGCAGATTTAAAAATATGCTGTTCCTGCAACCCACCCACACTGGAATAAATCAGTCACTGAGGTTGAGTCTGGACATTGGTGTATTTTAAAGGCCCTCCAGGTAATTCTAATATACAGCCCAGGTTGAGAACCATTGATTATCTGGGTAGTTTTTCTCCTGTCTACACTGAGTTTCACCTGGCTTCGCCTTTCTTACCCGAAGAAAGACTGTAAGTGTCTTGAGGACATAGATAGTCTTATGTCCTATACTACTATGCCTCCCCTACAGTAGTTCTCAGTCTGGATAGCAGTGGTTAGCTGAGGTGGTTACAGCATGATGTCAAGGTACCCAAGGTCATGGGCTCCATCGCCGGATGTATCATCAGCCGTGTGGAATTGAAAAATGTGATTGACTCAGAGTAGGCCAGTTCTGCTCATGGAACAATTCAAAGTGGGTGTCCAGTGCCTGGAACCATGCCTGGCACTTAGTAAACTTTCAGGGAGTATGTATTGAATGGTTAGTTATTCCATAGATTGAGGCAATGTGTCATGGGGGGATGGGCACTGGATGATGGATCTGAAGACCGAGGCTAAGTGCAATTGGACAACTTAGCCTCCTTTAGCTTTAATTTTCTGTAAAATGAGAGTAATAATGACTACCAAATATGGATTCTGCAAATGCTAAAAATTATGCAGATAAATGATCATGTAAGAATTCATTTTAACAATGGTGAGGCTAAGCTACAGGTATCCATTCTTTAACCTTGTTCTAAGAGACCCTCTGGGTAATCGTCATCTGTGCCTTTATCTACTCAACAGCAAGAGGGCTAAGGGAGGTGCTAGTGACAGCATACCTGCTCTGTATCATGGCCCATGCTAGATGCTTGGCTTTTTTCATCTGATTGATACAGCCCAACCCTTGGAATGTATGTTATTATCCTCATTATACTCAGAAAACTGAGGCTGAGAGTGGGAACCAACTTGCCCAAAGTAGCACAGCTCCAAGAGGCAGAGCTGGAATTTCCTTCCAGGTCTGTCTAATTCCAAATTCCTGGTAATTACCCAACAGGCAGTTCTGGGTTCCTGCATAGGCCAATGATCCATTTGTTTGATCCTTATATTGAAATATGAGGTAAGAGCCTGAGTATCACAGAAACCCATCTCCTGTTAGGGAATGTTAGGATCTGACAGCTCCAGAACGTTCTGGATCTTGGCTGACATATGGTGAAGCCAGTGCTCAATGTTTTCCTCTGGCCTCAGAGCTGAGGCTATGACACCTTCTGCATAGGAGACTCACCGTCTGAGCCCTAGATCTCTTCTCTGATGGACAAAGCCATGGCGCCCAGCCCTGGCGTCTGTTTTGCTTACCTAGCTTTACTTTTCTCATTCTGGTACTAAAAGAAAATGGGAACATAAAAGGGTCAAATCCCCTGACCCTCCCCTGTCTACCTTGCTCCCAGTATAAAGCCAATGGTGCTATGCTCTCATCCTGGGGATGGGGGACCTACCTTCTCTGATCTGCTTAGCATGGAGAGGAGATCCAATTTCTGCTCTCCTCCTGCCTACCTCTACTTCAGCACTGATGCCAGGTTTATGAGGGTGCATCCTGGCAGAAATCTCCCTGGCTAAGCTCTTTAGTAAGAGAAGGGTGTGCTAATGGTGGGGCTGATTTGCATGGTCTGACCAGTTAGGGTGGATCCACCTGGTCCAGGTGCTTATATGTCATACCTGCAATGCTTTTTTAACTTAGACCTTTATCAAGTTTTACCTGAAATGAACTGAATGTGCACAGAGGAGGAGAACTATATAAAGTTAACCGGACAGGAAACTCAAGCAGGACTATATAAACCCACCAAATATCAGACGGTGAGCTTGGATATAAACTTCTAAAGCCCCTCACTGAGGGGTAACTCGCTCTTCATATGTGGTCCATATTCATGCTTGTGCCTTGTTCTAATTTGGCTTATTTTTCTCATTTATTTCATGAAATTATGTGCTGGGATATTGCCTTCCTCCGCCAGGGCCACTATTACCATATCTGGGGCATTCTTTTTTTTCTTCCACTTACCTGTTTATTAGAAACATTCAAGTCTGGGGCATCCTTAAATTTTGTTTATAAATTACTTAAAGTTTACTTTTGAGTGCAGAGTTTATCCGTTGTGTTGCTTCAATATGTTCTCTGATAAATCCCATTTTATACTGCCTTTTTTTTTTTAAGATTTATTTATTTATTTCTCTCTCATTCTCTCCCCTCCCCCCGGTTGTCTGCTCTCTCTGTCTATTTGCTGTGTCTTCTTCCTTGTCCGCTTCTGTTGTTGTCAGCGGCACGGGAATCTGTGTTTCTTTTTGTTGTGTCATCTTGTTGTGTCAGCTCTCTGTGTGTGCGGTGCCATTCCTGGGCAGGCTGCACTTTCTTTCCCGCTGGGCGGCTCTCCTTACGGGGCGCACTCCTTGTGCCTGAGGCTCCCCTACGCGGGGGACACCCCTGCATGACAGGACACCCCTTGCACACATCAGCACTGCGCAATGGCCAACTCCACAAGGGTCAAGGAGGCCCGGGGTTTGAACCGCGGACCTCCCATGTGCTAGAGAGATGCCTAACCAGTGGGCCAAGTCCGCTTCCCTATACTGCCTTTTTTTTTCTCTTTCTCTTTGAGGGTCCCTAGTGTTGATGTCTGTTCCTGTCTCTGATTCAGTATGGTCAACCTGTGTTTTCTCTGGTGGGAATTAAAACTTCCAGTTAGGTCTGGGCTAAAAATGGATCCCCTGCCACCCAGAAGCTTGGGCACCCATCTCATACTCTTTGTAACACCATTGGACTGTGGACTTCTATGGTTTTAGTGCTTAATTGTTTTACTCCCTCTGGCCTGTGGCTCCTCCAGCACAACTAGTTCCCAAGTATTTTAGGAATCAGCATAAAGTCTCTTGGGCTTCTGGGACCTGGATGGGTTTGGCTGCTGGATCTTCAGGCACCCTTCCCCTTTTCCCTCTCCATCTGGCTGTCCTCAACCCTGGGGCCATCAGTGTGTTGTCACGTTGCACTGACAACTAGAGGCTTGGATGAGGTGTACATGCTGGATGCTGGAGGTGGTCTGTCTTTGGTGTAGGCTTAATAGAGATGTAGCAAATGACTGTGGGTGTTGTGTGGGTGGCTCTGATGGAAGGTTCTGGAAGGTTGGTGTTGGGAGAGAGATTAGGGCTTGGGTCAGGGCTGGTCCCATTCTGGGTCAGACTGGGAAAACCTCTCCAAACACATCTCATGATTCTTCTGCATTCCTGAAATCTTGAAAAATAAAGAGGGAGCATTTAGCACCATAAGAAGTTGCAGCTGGGGCTTCTGAGAGCAAGTACACTTTGTTTCTCAGTGGGGTGGTAATGTCATCTGGAGTCTACCCTAGATGTTGGGGATGGACCAAAATCTGGCAAAAGTCTACTAAATGATGGCCACAGATAGTCTGCCTTTGTGGATTGCTTTTGGTCCAGATCATTTGTCTACTTCCTGCTCTTGCTTCCCTCCCAAGCTTGTTTTCCTAAGTTCACTTTTTGAGATGCTCAGTCCATGTGTCTGGTCTTGGAAGTGTAGATAATGCAGGAGCAAGGGCCCTGGAATCAGACTTTCTGGGTACAAATCCCTATTGCCTGGTTGTGTGATCTTTGGTGTCTTAGTTCTAAGGGCTGCCATAACAACTTACAATAAACTGGGTGGCTTAAAACAGATATTTACTGTCTCACAGTTCTGGAGGCAGCAAGTCAGAGCTGCGTGTCCTTAGAAACTGTAAGGGAGGATCCTTCTTTGTCTCTTCAAGCTTCTGGTGTTTGCCAGCAACCCCTGGCAACCTTGGCTTGTAGCTGCATCACCCCAGTCTCTGCCTCTGTCTTCACATGGCTGTTGCCTCCCTTATCTGTCTTTTCTCTTCTTCGTATAAGGGCTGCAGTCATACTGGATCAGATGCCTGCCCCACTCCAGTATGACCTCATGTTATCTACTCCACCTGCAGCAACACCATTTCCAAATAGGCTTGCATTCTGAGATTCTGGGGCTTATGGTTTCCATGTATCTTTTGGGGGAGTGAGGAGCACAATTCAGCCCAAAACATTTAGCACATGGCTTCAATCTTCTCTAATTTTCATCTGTAAACTGGGAATTAAATAGTGCTTACCCTGCATGGGGTCGTTAGTATTTTATTAGAAAATGCATATAAGCCCCTTTGCACAGTGCCTAGCAAATAAGATGTGCCCCATAAAAGTGAGCTTTTGTTATTATTTCCCCACCTGCCTTTCCTCATAGTAGCCTCAAGGCCTGCCTTCTCTAAGAATGCCTAATGGCTTTGGTAGATGTCATACAATTTTTCAGCCTTAACACGGTGCCCATTATATGCTAGGAACTATGCGAATTACAGCGAAGAAGAGGAAGTTATGCCCTCAAGAATCTAGCACTCTAGTTAAGGAAGCATACCTGGCATCCATGCATGACAAGAGACCAGTTGGCCCAGGTGAATGCTGTGTGTTTACACACATCAGAATTGGTGTCTGTCTGCAGCCTACCTTTCAGGCCTCCCTTTGGAGCCTATGACCAAGGCAGAGGGCAGGAGCCACTGAGTGTGTAGATGTGGGGACAAAGCCCATTCTTGGACTTGTCATCCTTAGCCATTGGCATCTGACCTTCCTTCCGAAATTGGCTTCTATTTGGGCATTGAGTTATTTTATGTAAAGTACTCTCACATTGTGAGAGCCTTGCAAGTGTTAGCTAATACCATCATCATCAAGATCATCATCAGCTTATCTTCCAGGCTGGGGGGGAAACTGTCAGAGCTGCAGGAACCTTAAAAACAGGCTAGTCTGTTTCTCATACTTTGGTGTGCACCAGAGTCATCTGGAGGACCTCTTAAAACACAGATTGCAGGGCCCTACTCCAGAATTTTTGAGTCAGCAGGTTTGGGGTAGGGCCCAAGAATGTGCATTTCTGACAAGTTCCCTGTGATGCAGATGCTGCTGGTCCACCCCACTTGGAGAACCACTAACCCACTTCCTTCATTTTGCAAGCAGCGGCCTGAGGGGAAATAACTTAGTAAAAGTTTTACTATTAGTTAATTCCACAACAAAAAGGCAAATAATCCAATTTAAAAATGGGCAAAGGGCTTGAATAGACTTTTCCCCAAAGATGATATACGAATAGCCAATAAACACATGAAAAGATGCTCAACACCATTAGCCTTTAGGGAAATGCAAATTACTTCTAGTTAGTTGCAGAGCTGGGCCCCAAACACAGGTCTTCTGACTCCCAGCATGATGTTCTGGTCACCTGTCCTCCTGGAAGTGCCAGCAGCTGGGTGGTACAGGACTCTTGTCCTGCGATTAAAACTGCCCCAACTCTGAAAAGTGAACAAGAGCAGGCACAGCTTGACTGTAGGGGCCAGGAATACAAATCCTGATCCTGCTGCAATTTCTCTTTATGGTGTTTGGTCATTCATACCTTTATTTATTCAGTAACCCTTTGTCAAATACCTACTATGGGAAAAGAGCTGTGCCTGGTGCTATGAGGGGCAACTGGACAAACAGGACAAAGTCTGAGTTCCCATCTGTGCCTGTGCAATCCCTGGACCCTGCCTGTCCTCCAGTGTTCGGAGCCATCCTTAGCTGTTGGGTGCATAGTGAGAAGAGAAATCTCAGATGCTAATCCCTGCTCTACTGTGACTTACCAGATGACCCCAGGGAAATCGTGTTCCTCTCCAGTTTTCAGTTTCTTCACTGGGGATGGGAGAGGGCTTTAGCAAGACTCCTTTCTCAGGCTGTGATTCTGCTACTTTGGAGGTTCTCAAATAGATAGTAATAGCATCTGACTTCATTCCTGCTTTTCATCAGTCAATGAATACATTTCTTTCACCTTTCCTCCTTAATATGAAACATATTGGGAGTGTCATGTTCCCGTCCCTCCATTGGTGTATTATCCACTGAACACTGCCTACTGCAGTGGTAGTTTTTCCCTCATAGTTTTAATTTGTTTTTCTTCTTAGACATCTATTGTTAATTTTTCCATAATGAACCATTAGTGGAGATAGGAAACATATGGTAGAGTTCATGAGTAATCCAACAGTTATAATAATTCTACAGATTTGCCTGAAGATGATGCTTACCAGATTGTATTCATTTGACCAGAATTTTTATATGGCACATAAAAATATTTCTAGTTCTTAAAAAAAGTTATAATTATATCTAAGGTAGATTTTCATTTACTGGGCATAACCACTATCCACATCTATAACAGTGAAGTATACATAAATAGGTCTGAAAACTTGTCTCCTTTAGAAATAAAATTTAAAACTTACAAAGCACCAAGTATAAGAGTTTCTAACTTCAGGATGTGAGAGCAGTTTTGACTATTTTTGATCCCTTAACATTTGATTAAATTCCTGTAATATAATTTGATTCCTGAACCTGACATGATACAATACATTTAAAATTGTGAACTCTATTAAACAGTATGTGCCACTTGCTAAATGGGGGGAAAAGTTAAAATTTGCCTTTATGCCTATAATAATCATTGTTAAAGATTGCATTAAACTATATAAAAATGTAATAACAAGCTAACCTAAAATAGCATATTTTTAAACTTCAAAAATATGCAAAATAACCAAATCATTTTACCATTTCTAAGATGAAAAGATTGGGAAGCAAGGGGAGAAAAATTTCTAAGATTCTTTCTGGTTCTGACACACTAGGATTGTAGGATGGTGCAGGGTTTGAAAACCATGATAAAGAACAGGAGAGTATAGTAGTTTAGCTGGGGGTGGGGACACCACGTTCCCACGCAGGATTGTTGTTGGAAATGGGCTTGGGTATGTTCTTTGAGAGTCCAGTGTAGAACTACATCAGGGGTGGAGATCACAGGGGCAGCTTTCTGTCCAATTTACCAAGAGCTTTCTAATCTTTAGAGTCATTGAATCTTAGAGTTGGAAGGGGGCATCAGAGACCATCTGATCCGACTAGAGCTGCCCCAAATAGGAAGCAGAGTGAGAAGCCTTGCAAGGCATGGGTTAGGCACCTTAGGAAGCGTTTAAGCAGAGGCTGATTGCCTGGAGATTGACATTGATGATCAGCCCTGGAGCCTGCTGCTGGGGCTCAGACACGAGTGTGGCTAGATGGACGCGATTCCATCCTCCTCTCCCACCAGCTCCAAGCTGCCTTTGGCAAAGGTGGGTCCATGGGCAGATGAGCTCTGGGCCTGGGCCTCTGGGAACACTGCTATGGCATCGTGGGGGGCTCTCACTGGCCTGGGCATGCCTTTTCTGGGGGAGCTGACTGTTGTGTCTTCAGATTTCATGTTAGGAGGGGAGGGAGCAGCCTTTGAAAGTGGGACTGATGGTCTGGTCTGAAGGAAAGCCCCTGGGCTTGGGTTCAGGTCACCCAAGGCCTCAACCCAGCTTGAGGCGCCTCCTGCCCTGTCAGTCCTCCTGGCTGGCATTACTGCTTTTATGGCCACATTACCAGATGGGAAGCAGTGCCACAAAAGGCACAAACCCTAGATCATCTACAACCACATTTAGTTTAGGAATGACCTACTGGATGTCACTTAGTTTTACACAGATCATCCTTGCTTATTTTAGTTTTTGTTGGGGTTACAGACAAAAATGCTTTTATATATTTGAAGTCCATATTAGAAGCAGGGAGCTTAGAAGGTGTTCAGGCTCAGAAATAAACTGTCCTAGGCCTGAATATTTGTTGCAGGTGATTGAGAATTGCTTTTAGTTCCCTATAATCACATTCTCTTGTGCTTTTGTATAATAATCCTCTTCAATTTTAATCAGTTTGTGTGTGCGTGTGTCCCATATACTCTATTTAGCCTTAACTAACCTCCCAGAGCCTCAGCCTAGAGCCTTCTTTCTGTATCTCTCTACCCCAGGGCCCAGTAACTGGCTCCCGTAGTATTTTAGGGTATAGCTTAAATAAAGCACCCCAAGCATAGGGTGTACAACCCTGAGCCAGTTCTTTGTGTTCTTTTCCTGTTTGGGGGAGACGATTGTTGTGAGTGTCCTGAGCACAGCTGTTTGCACAGCTGATACCTCCTGGCATCGTGCCAAACTTGTGCCAGCCCCTGCGTATCTCACTGACAAGTTGGGAGAAGTCTGATGCTCTTGGCTTGCCCCACTCAGTGGAGTGTGAATGAGTTTCTCAGCTGGGCTTCTCAGGACACCCCCTTCTGCCTGCCACTCCCACCCATCAAGGGGCAGCCAGGCACCCCCCTGGATTCCTGCTGGCAAGAGTGGGAGGGAGGCTGCCCGAGAGCTTGTGGCAGGCCTCTGCATGGCTTCTTTTCTGCTCTTCCTTCTGAGGGGCTCCAAACTAGCCTCCTGACTGTCTCGCACACCTAGACTCACCATTAGCATTACCTGGCACCTAGTTTTTTCTCTGGCGGCATTAGCTTGTCCATTCCCCACTTGAAAGGCTTAGTGAGTGTCTGTTTTGTTTTTCCGTTCCTTGGGTGGTGGCTTCATCAAAGGGACCTGTGAGTGGGGGCCGTCTGCAGGTACCTCACCTACTTCCATATCAGCCACCCGGAGCTCCTTCATTTTTTTGGCTGACATTTAATCCAGCAGGTGAGCGCCTGTTGGTGGAAGGGGCTCAAGCACCTGGGAGCTACATCTGGAACAATAGAGCCAGGTTGGGTTGCCCGCCCTCACCCTCCTGACCTGGGGAAATCCTCTAAGCTGACCTAATTACCTGCAATGAGAGAAAGCCAACAGTCTTAGCAGATGTGGGACTGAGGAGGGAGGGAATCCTTGGAGACAGGTAGGGTGAACCACTCTGGAGTTAACCCTTTGGTTGCTGCCTCCTTAGGAAGAGTGTTTTCTTTCACTTTGCTATCCTTGTGAGAGTCAAGTGCTTTGGATTTCTTCCGGGCTGGTCAGCCCTCGGGGATACAAGGAATCACAATCCCAGCTTAGCATAGATTTGCCTGACCTGAGCATATTTCTGCCTCTCTCTCAGTGCTAATCATCAAGAGATGCCTGGCCACAGAGAGGAAAAAATGAATAGACAAACAGAAAATCTTAGAAGTGAGAGGCCAAGGGGAAAGAACCGCTGTGGGCTGTGTAGAGAGAGCTTGACAGATAGAGCCAGTCCTGATGGCCAAGTGAGCAAAAAGTGCCAAGCAGAGCTGCAGAAGGGTGTGTGCATGCATCTGTGTGCGTTTGTGCGCGTTTGCATGCATGCAGGCTCTCTTGCACGTGGAAGGATAGGAGTGTACAGAGGCTCTGGTTGAAGCAGGCCTCCCAAACAGGGTTGAGGGAATGTAAAGTGCTCAGTGCTGGGCACAAGGTGTGACCTCAATAAATGCCAGTTTTTGTGACCATTATTTTTATTTCCATGCCTTTTTAAAATTTATTTCTTAATGTATCTGACACCTCATATTTTAATAACTCATGCCTTACCGCTAACGTCTTTTCTTGATCTCTTTTTGAGTTGCAATATGAGAACTGCAGAATTGTCGTTGTTGATCTGGAATTGGTCATGTTCTGGACCTTCTGGATAAAATGTATTGTGCTGCCTAACTTTGTCTTCCTATGTGGTCCAAGACTCCAATAGGCCCAGCTTATCCTCCCCAAAATGCTGATTACCTTTATTTTTTTACTGCTAAGCTGAGGAACAGGCACCAGCTCAACTGCAAGTCCATGCCTTCAGTGGTGGTGAGGCCTAATTCCACGGCCGTGCTCCTGAATGTGTGACCTTGTCAAAGCTAGTTGCCTCTCTGAATCTGGCTGGAGGAGGGCCTGACTGCATTGTGGGGGGGAGGGTATGAAAATGTCTAGTGGACGTTCACCAAGGTAGAGGCTGGAATGATCCTCTAGTATGTACCTAATGATTACCTTTTACCTATAAGATCACCCCTCCACATTTTATGCACTGGGCTCAGTACGCAGGTGCAGCCTCTTTCTCAAAATAGCCCCTTTAGCCCACCCACCTTGGGCCAGGGGTCTTGGCCACTTCTCGGTCTTATCATTCTATTTCTCATGCTTGCTCTGTCATCAGTCAGCCCTGTGTTTTCTTAGAAGTTGGATGGCTCTACTGTGGTCATCCTGAGCTGAGAAAGCCAAAACAGAAGCAATTGCCTGCCCCGGGCCCTGCCTGCTTCTGGGCTGTACTGTCCCCTCCTTATGTGCCTTCTTCTCCCCAATACCAGCCACTGGGGGCCAGTTGTGAGAACACAGGAGCTCTCAAAGTTCTCTGGCCCTGCTGTGGAGATGACACTTGGAATTTTCTTGGGTGCCCCAAGCTACAGCTGGCTTTAAGGGGGTCGTCTATGGGTGGATAGAGCAGCAGGGGTGGTTAATGACCAGAGAGTGCTGGCAGAGAGGCTGGGGAGGGGCTGGGGACTGGGACGGGGCCCCGTGATTCTTCCTGGACTGCTCTTTGGTTTCAGAGTTGCCTTTTTTCAGGCAAGATCAGAACTGGTGGGGGGTGGGGCAAGAAATGGTGGCAGTGAAGGGGGCACTGGGAGCTTTGGGGAGGCAGGAAAAGCAGTGTCCATGATCAATAATTTATTCTTGGATCCCATGCAGGAGGGTATTGCCATGGTAACAGGCCGGCTCCCAGTGGTTGGTCTGGCGATTGTCTCTCAGAGCCACTGCTTCTTACTTGGTTGCTTTCTCCCCCATTCTCCCTTCCTTGCTTTCTCTCTGCCACTTCCCTTCCTTTTCATTTTTCTTGTGTGTCTCAGGAGGCTCTTTGTGGAGTGGAGTCTGTCTGTGCCTGGGAGGACACCACTCTGCTTGCTCACTGGAGGGACTCAGGGACTCACAACAGCTGTAGCAGCTCCCTCTCTACTCCTGAGTGACCGTCTTAGTTTGACAGAGCTGCTGTGACAAATCCTGCACAATGTTTGGCTTAACAATAGGAATTTATTGGCTCATGGTCGTGGAGGCCAGAAGTCTCAAATCAGGGTGTTTGCAACACTGTACTTTCTTTTTTTTTTTTTAATTTTTAAAATTTTATTTATTTATTTATTTATTTATTTATTTATTTATTTATTTCTCTTCCCCCCCCCACCCCGGTTGTCTGTTCTCTGTGTCTATTTGCTGCATCTTCTCTGTCCACTTCTGTCTTTCAAAGCCTGTGGTATCTGATGCTGGCTCGCTGTGACCTTGGTGTTCCCTGACTGCATCTCTGCCTCTGTCCCAGGGTGGTGTCCTTGGTCTCCTCCTGTGGCTTTCTCTGACTTCCGACCTCGACATCTTCTGCTTCTTCTGGCTTCTGCTGGCTGACTGCAGCTGAGTTTCCTCTCTTCAGGGTCTCCAGTCATTTGGATTAAGGCCCTCCCTGATTCAATTTGGCTGCACCTTAACCAAAATAACGTCCTCCAGAGGTCCTGTTTATGATGGGTTCACACCCACAGGAGTGTGGATTAAGGTGAAGCATGTGTCTTTTCTTGGGGGGCATGATTCAGTCTACCACAGTGGTCCCAGGGTCAGAGGTCATCTCTGACTTTCTAATCGCCGGGCCTCTTGCCTCTGCACAAGCTCACAGAGAGCTGCTCCTTTAACAAGTTGAATGGGTTGACGTCCCGCCACATTCTGTTCACTGGGCCAGGTGCCTCTGCCCAGAGAGAGCCCCTCAAGCACAGCAGCCGGCCTTCCCCTGCCTTAGCCCCCCAGGCGGGTCACCCTCCCGCCTGCCCGCTGTTGGCTACAGCAGGTGTGCCTCAGTGGACGGGGAGATGCCAGGAGCAGGCAGCTAACGAGAAGTCTGTGAGCACCACCATCCCGTCAGCTCCAGGCCTGGGATTGTTATCATCCTCAGTGTCACACAGTAGGTGCCCAATAAATACTTTTGCTATGCTGTGGAATAAATGAAAGAGGAGTCTGAAGGAGGACTCCGACAAAGACTGAGTCAGGAGCAGTCCCTGCCTCTTGGGTCTTTCGAAGATAATTCCCAGAGCTGGGGTCTTGGATCCAACAATTGTACTGAGATTCAGCAGTTCAGACCGTTGAATTTTTAAAGTTATTTTTCATGTACATTAAAATCTACTGCTCCTCTGATTCACTGGCTGTCACAACTAATAAGGGATCTGGGCCTGTAATAACTGTTTAAGACTTAATGTTATTAGTCTTGTAATTGCTGCTGAGGGTCTCCTCTCACCTCTCAGTTTATAAATCCTCACTCACAAAGATTAGGAAAACATACCCCTAAGCTGGAGGCTGCACAGGGCTGGGTGGCTGGAGACCAGCCTCAGCTGCTGGCCTGCTGTGCTAGTTTCCTGATAAAGCTTCGAGCTGGGGATGCAGATATGCCTGGGGAGCATCTGTGAGCATCCGTGGAGAGCTGGGGAAGGAAGGGAGGGGTGCCTGTGGAGGACTGTGGCGCGGTTGACAAGCAGCTGCTCGTAGAGAGCAGCACCTCGTCTCCAGGGATGGTACCCTGCCCCCTCCCCAGTCCCCAGCTGACTGCCCTGCTCGCCCTGGAGAGTGAGCAGCGATGCTGTAATCAGTTGGTGTGATGCTGCAGGCGGGATTAGAGTGGACAAGAAAACCAGCTGTATTAGAAATGTCCTCGGCAGGCTTTATCTCGAGGAAACGTTCCCACCTCTCCCCACGGGGGATCTTTTCCCACACATGGCTGGCTCTGGTCCTCATCAAAAAGCATTTATTATGGGTTTGATTGTTTGGGTGAGGTGGAGGGAGTTGACAGCCAGGGCTCACGGCTGTTTATCACTGTCTGGGTGCTGCTCACCTTGCACCGCCCTCTCCTCTCTGCCAGTTTGTGAGGGTCTGGACACTGCTGCCTATGAGAGCTGCCAACCAGCACCAGCAGCCACTGGCCTCTCCAGACCCTTCTTCTAGAAGGATTTAGGAAAAACTCAGCCTCCTTTTTTTTTTTTTTTAACATCTTGATAAAATACACATCACATAAACATGACCATTTTAAGCATTTTAAAGTGTGCAAGTCACCTGCATTCATTGCATACATAACGTTGTACAACCATCACCATTACCTAGTTCCAAAGGATTTTCATCACTCCAAAAGGAAACCGTGTCCCCAGTATGCAATAACTCCTCATTCCTTCCCCCGCCCCCTGGCAACCATGCTGTCTCTATGGATTTGCCTATTCTGGACATTTCATGTAAATAGAATCATACAGTGTGCAGCCTTTTGTGTCTGGCTTCTTTCACTTAGCATGATGGTTTCAAGGTTCATTCATTGGTGTAACAGGTGTCAGTATTTCATTCCTTTTTTATGGCAGAATGATGTCATTGTATGGATGTGCCACAATTTGTTTATCATCTGTTAATGGCCATTTGGGTTGTTTCCACCTTTTGGCTCTCGTGAATAATGCTGTTACGAACAATCATGTACAAAATTTTATTTGAACACCTGTTTTCGGTTCTTTTGGGTATCTCCCCAGGAGTGGAATTTCTAGGTCATGTGGTAGGTAATTCTATGTTTAACCTACTGAGGAGCCCAAACCTCTTGAAAAACTCTGCCCATTTCTTTACATGTGCCAGCCTGTTCCTTCGAGAGAGGGGACAGCCTGTTCCCTGTGCCCACTCCAGGTTATGACCCTTGGCAGCCACTCTTGGAAAGTTCCCTGTTGCTAGACAGTGACATGGATGAACACTGCCAGGGAATCCAGCAGTGACAGTGGAGTGATTTCTAGTTGTTTTTAGTGGTATTACCAGATCTTATTCACCCACACATGTGCTGTCCTTCAAAGCCACATCATTTGGGAACTGCTAGTTGTTCCTGAAAGGAAGCCAATATTCAAAACCTAATCTCACACTCCCTAGGAATGGCCTTCAGAGCCTCTTGACTGCTGTTCGCTTTGCTTTAGATACTAAAAGTACTCCCTATTGCATCACCCACCATCTTTACCATTCTTGACACTCGTTTTCAATTTAAGGGGGAAAAACCCAAATCTACCGTAATAGTATAAAAATTTGCCACCATAAAGGTCCTTCAAAAGAATGTGCTGTAGGTTTTGAAAGCAGTTCCAAAAAAGAAGCTTTGGAAATGTTCTAAGCACTGCATGTTTTTGGGATATGCATGTAGCCTCCTGCCGGGTCTTCTTTGAAGGAGACAGCCCTCATATGAATATATAAATTCAAATGTTTGTTTAAAAGGTGAGTCAGTAGTCTCCATAGGCATATAATAAAAACATATTGATGGTTATTGAATTATATACACTTCTAGGAAATTTAAGAAAGATGCATGCATTTTAGGAATATATAGCCTGGGGTGTGGTGGGGTGGTTAACACAAAATAGTACTGCCCAACTGCTGGAGAGGAGAGGGGTCAGGGGAGCACCCAAAGGCTTAGAACAAGCATCTCCCCATCTTGACAGGGGCAGCGTCTCTCTTTTGAGTTATTCCAGCCACTGTCAGTCTGGCAAGGAAGGAGATCACATACAGAACATGACTATTTTCACTGTTCTGCGTTTTTCGGGGCCATGTGAGAAGGGAGGCTGATAAGAAGTACAGGTGACCTGGTACCTTGATGAGTTAAGTTTTAAAAATCTAAAAATGTGGAATGCATGTGGAAGTCTCTTCCTGTAGCCTGGACCCCTGGGGCTTCCTTTTATAGGTTAAATATTTTAGCTTTGGAAGTCTGGCAAAGAAGCTTTGGGCAAAGCACCTAAACCCCTGTTCTGGGTATGCCTGACCTACTGGGTAGTGGTTGTTTTTCCTTCTGGTTCATGAAGCTAAAGTCAGCAGCCAAGGGGTAGAACTGGGAAGACTTGGGAGTGGCCTGGAGGGAAGGTCAGAGAAGTGTAGTCTGGTTCTTACACAGTTTCAGGGAGAGTTCGGAGGCTGGTGACACTGCCCCCATTTTACATCCAGGCCTTAAAGGTGGATGACAAGGTTAGCAGAGTTTCAGAACTGAGAATAGCTCCCCACTCCACTGCAGTGCCACGGTAACCACCTCATTCCAAGGTTTGAAGAATATCGCCCTCCAGGGAAATAGCACTTCTGAAAACCGCTCCATGTCTTTGTCTCATTTAGCCCAGCAGTCATTTATTTTGGGCTGGGTATTGATGTACTTGAAAGCAAAGCAAGAAAGAATGCTTTAGTGATTTAGAGACTCGAGAGAGTTACTCATCCTGGGGGTGTTTGGGTAAGTCATCAGTCTCCAGATCTCATGATTGGAATCAGAACTGTCATTTTTTAAAATGTATATCAAACTTTAAAAAGGTCAGATGAAGTGAAAAAGGAGATAAACAAGGTAGAGAGAAGCTAAGGAAGAGAAGGGTCTTGAGCCTAGATTTGACCAGACAGAAGAGCAAGGCTGTGCCATACCTTAACTCACCGCAAAGTCTTTTGTTACAATTTTTTAACAGCTTTATTGAGATAATTCACATACCATAAAATTCACCCATTTAGAGTGTACAATTCAATGACTTTTAGTATAATCACAGTTGTGTATGCATCACCACAATCAATTTTAGAACATTTTTATTACCCCCTAAATGACACTGCACTCCTTTAGCCATCACCTCTCAATGCTCATCATCCGGTCCTAAGCAACCATTAATATATTTTCTGTCTCTGTAGATTTTCCTATTCTGAACTTTTCATTTAAATGAAATCATACAATATGTAGTCCTTTGTGTTTGGCTTCTTTCACTTAGAATAATGCTTTCAAGTTCATCCATGTCATAGCATGTATCAGAGCTTCATTCATTTATATAGGAGAATAATATTCCATTGAATGAGCATACTGCATTTTGTTTTTCCATTCATCCACTGATGGACATTTGGGTTGTTTCTACTTTGGGGCTGTTATGAATAATGATGCTATAAATATTTGTGAACAAGTTCTTGTTCATTTGGATATATACCTTGGAATGAACTACTTGAGGAACTGCTGGACTGTTTTCCAAAGTAGCTGCACCATTTTCCTACCAGCAGTACATGAGGGTTCTGATTTCTCCTCATCCTTGCTAATACTTGTTATTATCTGACTTTTTGATTGTGACCATCCTAGTTGGTGTGAAGTGGTACCTTACTCTGGTTTTGATTCGTTTTATTCTGAAATAATTTTCACTAAGGTGTAATTTATATATGGTAAAGCACACATACATTAAGTGTACAGCTTGATGGGTTTTTTACATGTCTATATCCATGAAACAACTACCAGACAAAGATATAGAACATTATCAGACCCAAAAGACTCCTCTGTGTCCCTGCCTGGTCAGTAGCTCCCCAAAGGTAAATCTTTTCTTTTTTTTTTTAAAGATTTAAAAATTTTTTGTACTTTATTTTTCTCCCCTTCTCCCCCTCCCCCGCCCCAGTTGTCCATTCTCTGTGTCCATTTGCTACGTGTTCTTCTTTGTCCGCTTCTGTTGTTGTCAGCAGCACGGGAAGCTGTGTCTCTTTGTTGTTGCGTCATCTTGCTACATCAGCTCTCCGTGTGTGCGGCACCATTCTTGGGCAGGCTGCACTTACTTTCGCCCTGGGCGGCTCTCCTTACGGGGCGCACTCCTTGAGCGTGGGGCTCCCCTAGGCAGGGGGCGCCCCTGCGTGGCAGGGTACTCCTTGCACGCATCAGCACTGCATTTAGGCCAGCTGCACATGGGTCAAGGAGGCCCAGGGTTTGAACCATGGACCTCCCATGTGGTAGGCGGATGCCCTATCCACTGGGCCAAATCCACTTCCCAAAAGTAAATCTTTTTTGACCTCTGTCACCATAACCTGTTCTGACGTTTATATAAATGGAACCATATAGTATGTTTACTTTTGTATCTGACTTTCTTTGTTCATCATTGGTTATGTGAGGTTCATTCGTATTGTTGTATATGTTAATAGTTCGTTATTTTTTGTTGCTATGTAGTATTTTATTGTATACAAATATCACAACTTATTCATTCAACCATTGTTGGATGCTTGTGTTATTTCCAGTTTTGACTATTATGATTAAAGCTTCTGTATTCATTCTTGAACATTTTTTGTGTGTGTGGGCATAAGCCCTAATTTCTACTGGGTGAATACCCAAAAGTGGAATTGCTGGCTCATTGAATGTAATTCTATTCAGCTTTAGTAGAAACTGAACTGCGAAACAATTTTCCAAAATGATTGTACCAAGTTCTCTTCTACCAGCAGTGTGCCACATCCTTGCCAACATTTGGTAATGCCAAGTCTTTTGTCAAATTTTAGCCTTTCTCATAGAGGACTCCCAAATTCTGAGTCAAACTCTGCTGGCTTTTTCAGGGGCAGGAGAAGCAGCCCCATCTTTGCCCAGATGGTCTTTCCTCTGGCACCGCGTTGGAGAGTACTCCTTGCTCCCTTCCCCATCAACAGCAGCCAGGGTCTTGCTCAGCTTTGGAGGTGAAGATCTTGCAGGATGTCCAGCCAATCTGAGAGAACATTGGGTTTGGAATATGTGCCTGTATGTGTGGAAGCGGGGGTAGGGAGGGGGTGGTGGTCATCAAGGTTGCTTGAGAGAAATTACTGACTGAATTCAGTCTTGGCTGCAGGCTCCAGCCATCTGAGGTGCAGGGTGAATGGGGCTCTCAGAGCAGGGAGAGGTCAGTTTTTAGGGAAGCATGCCTCATTAGAATGAAGAAAATGGCAGAGCTGTCCTCATTTGACCCTGGGCATTTGTTCCCAGAGGAGTCTCCTTCAGACACAATGAGAGTCTGAGTTCAGAGAAGTTCAGCAGCATTTCCTGCCTCGCAGCACACCAGGGCTGGAGACTCTCAGGTCTTTGGTGCACACGGGCCCAGCTCTAAAGCACCCAAGGCAGTGCCTGCTCAGTTAACCCCCTTTTTCCATTTTCTGGGCAGCTAAACTCAAGCCATAAAGTTTAGTAAGTATTGACTGTGGACCTCTGTGTTTAAGACATTGGACCAGGCACCTTGGGAGCTACAAAGGACAGAATGAACTCCCTGAATGTAAGTTATGCATCACCTTGTAGGGGAGGAAATATTTGCATATGTCATTGCAAAGAAAGTGGAATGGGAGCTGTGCATAGTGAGTATACGTAATGGGCTTTGGGAGCCAGGGGCAGAGAGCACCCAGCCAAAGGACTGAAATGGCTTCTTGGAGGAGGGGCCCTCGGCCTTGAGCCTGGAGGATGAGTAAGATTTTGTTAATCAGAGACGGGGTAAAGGAATTCTAGGCAAAGAAACAGAGGTGTGGAGGTGGGCATTTGGAGAAAAGCAAGTGTAATCAGAGGACCACATGCTAACAGGGAGGCCCCTGGATTTTATTCTGCAGAAGCAAGGAGCTGCTGCAAGGCACACATGTGGAGGACTCACTCGGGGGATACTGGAGAGTATTCTGCTAACAGCAGAGAAACCATGGGGCTGCCACCCTCTCCTGCTTCTGCTTCCACACACACGCATACACACGTACAGGAATCGGGACAAACGCACACATAAAGACCGACAGGCCCACACGTTCAATGCACATCCATGTATTGGAACTCATTGGTACACACACAATGACAAAAAGCCTGTAAACCCAAGAAGACACGCATTCAAGCCCAAACAATGTCCTGTGACAGTAGTACACACAGCAAGACAGCCCTACACACTGACACACTAAGGTACACACATACAACAAGACAGACATATGGGACTGACATACACATATGCCCACTGAGCCAGACATAATTAGATATCGCCATCTTAGACATAAATACACACCGAGGCACTTGCACACACCAGGGTACTCTTACACACACAGCCAAGCAGAGCCTGCTCACACTCACTGGGGCATATACATGGGGGCTGAAAATCCCTCCCCAGAGACAGACGCACACAGCTTCTCATAGCCTCACAAGCACATGCTCACACACAGGCACACCCACTGACACACCTACTCAGCAGAGCCTCGCCAAAGCAGCCACGAGCGGATTCAGGCCATGGGCCTGCCCGCGCTCTCCTCACACGTGTGCCCCTCCGCACGCGTGTGCCCCTCCGCACACACATGCGCTCCTCACAGGCTCACTGCTGAATGACTTGCTGCTCCGTGGCTGCTTCTAACCCTGTGTAATCCTGGGCTCTCAGCACTGGACAGACCCTCAGAGGGGGTCCTAGCCCACCTCCCACTCAGTTCTGGCATTTGTACTGCTCCTCCCACCGAAGTTACCCAGCTTCTGCTTAAATACTGCAGAGAAAATACTCCATGACAAGTTTCCTGTTGCAATGGAATTCACTCTCCCTCCGTGGAGTGAGGATGGTGCACCTGCAGATGAGAATGGCCCTTTGCTGCAGTACTCACAGTCAGATAACAAACATGGTTTGAGCACTTCTGGCCTGCTCGTCCCCGTCCTGATCCCTCAGTTCCCGTGGGCTGTCTCTTGCAGGACCACTCTCCCTTCCACCATCCGTGAGCATTATCTCACTGACCTGCTCTAGGGTGGAAGAGTGGGTGGGCTGGATTTCGCATACCAGTCACCTCCAGAGAGGGGCTGCGGGTGCAGAGGAGTGACCCTGTGGGGTGGGGGAGGGTAGGAGCGTGGCTTGGCCACCTTGCCTCGGTCGGGGTGGCGACCTCCCTCGGCTCCCAGCTGTTCCAGCCATCCTGTATTGGCACCGGTATCCTCTGTGAATGTGACACAGGCCCAGCGGCTCTCTTCTGCCCACCCCCACAGCCCTCCCCACGCCCTGTCCTCCTCCGGGCTGAGAAAGGAACTGCTCTGCGCATCTGAGAGACAGCGCTGGTGCGGCTGCCTCTGGGAGGGGAAAGTCAAGGGCCCTCCAAAGCAGTGGCTTCCACCTGAGAGTGAGCACAGAGTGGAGCTGGCCACCCGCAGGGGTCATCTGGATGCCTGCCTGGTTTTCTCAGTCTTCCCTCCTCCTGTTCCTCTCCACATGGGCTATATCCCCGTCTTTGCATTAAACCCTCCCTACCCTGCCGGCCTGGAAGAGGCGGCTCCTGCTGCCTGGGTAGGACTCTGCCCCATCCCCACCTGGGCCGCCCCCCCCCTTCTTCTCCCCATTCTGTGTGCACTGTGGCTCTGAATCTCAGGGCCAGCACCTCCCCTTTCTCCGCTGTCCTTCCCAGGCTCTTGCAAACTCCATTAGCCCAGTGGTCATCACAGGCAAGAGAAATAGCTCAGCAGCAGCCCCTGGAGAAAGGCCAGGCTGGGGATAGGGGGTAGAGCTGCAGAGAGCCACGGCCTGGGGCTGAGGCTGACTTGCAGCTCAATATGGGCGCACAGTGGGACGTGATGGTCAGAGGCAAGGCAAGGTGAGACCTCCCCGCAGGGAGGGCAGCGGCCGGGACCAGGGGCTACTAGCCCTGAGCTCTGTGCTGGGGAATGACGCTCTGCTGTGGGTACCATCCAAGGGGAAAAAAAGGTTTCCCTGCTAATGAAAGCAATTTATGTTCTTTGTAGAAAATTTAGAAAATACAAGTATGCACAAAGGAAAAAATATAAATTAGCTATAATTTCACTACCCAAAGATAGCCATTCTGACCCTATTTTAGTAATCTACTTTTTTGCACCGAACATTCCATTTTATTAAAATATTCAACCTATTTCATCATTCTAATACTATATAATATTTCATTGTTTATGATGGTTGTAGCAGTTTGATATTGTTTATGAATTCCAAAAATAGATACTGGATTATATTTGTAAACTGGTCTGTTCCTCTGGGCATATTGGGTTTTGTTGGATTCAGAGGTTTCACTTTTACTTGATTAAATAATGAATGGGGTTTTGATTGGGTCACATCAGTAGGACGTTGAGTCCCCGCCCCCTTGGTGGGTCCCCTTGATGGGCGAGGACTTACAGAGAAACTGGACCACAGAGAAGGGAGGTCGGGGTTTTGATCCTGGAGCTCGGAAAGTAAACACACAGAGAAGCAGATACGTGAGGAAGAAGTCTCCAGTAAACACAGGCAGAGGCCTCAGGAAGAGAGACGAGCCGTTTGCTTGATAGTCTACAGCTGGCCTTGTGGAGAAAGCAGAGCAGCTGAGCCCGAAGAGAAACCAGCCCCAGGAAGAGAGGAGCCCAGGAAGCGTGAACCCTGGCAGGTGTTGGCAGCCATCTCACTCCAACACGTAACAGGCTTTGGTGAGGGAAGTAACTACGCTTTCTGGCCTGGTATGTGTAAGCCCCTACCCCAAATAAATACCCTTTATAAAAACCAACCGATTTCTGGTATTTTGCATCAGCACCCCTTTGGCTGACTAATACAATAGTAATGGTAATACAAGCTAATTTTTTTTTTTAGCATTTATTGTATGTATCAGACACAGTCATTCATTGAATCTTTGTAATGTGAGATTAGTACTATTAGTATCCTGAATATACATATAAGGAAACTGAGGCACAGAGAGGCTAAGTAACTTGTTCAAGGTCACACAATGGCAATGCCACATTATTTTGGGTTGAATTTTGTTCCCTGAAAATAGATGTCCCTCGGACTGTGAACTTATTTGGAAACAGGGTCACTACAGATGGAATTCAGTGGGTGAAGATTAGGTCGCCCTGAAGCAGGAGTGGCCCTTAGTCCAGTATGGCCGGGGTCCTTATGAGAAGGAGAGAATGGACACAGGCAGGGGGAGACTTCAGGGAGAATGTAGGACAACCGAAGCGGAGGTGGAAGCCCGAGAAGCGCCAGCAGGCCCCCAGAAGCTGGGAGGGGCAGGGGAGGACTACACCTTACAGATTCCGCAGGAGTGCCTGTCTGTTGCCTCACGCCCTGCCCTCCGGCCTGTCGAGCTTTGTTGGGGAGTCCCTAGGAGACCGAACCCAGGTCATGCGACTGCAGAACGCTGGTGGCTTCCCCGCCCTGCTGCCTGTCAAACCAGGCACCGGCCTAGTTTATCAGCCCCTATGATGGCTCTTTAGGTTGTTTCTAATTTATTTTTTACCATTATGAGCAATATTCTGATGAGCATTTGTGTGACTAAATATTCTAATTATCCTTCATATCCTTCAGATACACTCCCAGAAATGGGATTTATAAGGAGCATAAACATTTTTAAGACCTTTCAATCCGATCTCCACATCTCTCTCCAGAAGGGTATGTTTAAGGTTCACTCCCACAGCAGGCCAGGAGGGTTGGGCCTCACACATTGAGAGAAACCCTGAGCCCCTGTGTGCTGGGGTGAATGGAAAGTTTCCCGCGAGGGCTGCTGGGGGTTGGAGATTTTATATTCAGCCTGCAGGGCACGCGGGGATGAGGGCACACTCTTGGCTGTGATCGGACAGTGGTGGGCCGTGCAGTGGAAGAGAGAGGCTTGTCCTGAGGCCCCAGAGCACAAGTGCACCAGTGGGCCGACGTTTCGGAGAGCGATTGTCCTGCGCAGGGCCAGCTCATGGCCTTGGACGGGCAGGGTGGGTGTTGAGTAAATGTTACGTGCCCCGCTGCTGTCCCCGGCCTGGGCTCATGTGGGGGCTTGTGTGCGGGGGAGGCCCAGTACCACCCACGCCACGCTGTGCATGACGTCTTGGGATCCTGTCTAGGGGCTCTGCTCCCCATCCCACCACCGCCGCCCCGGGGAGCCTGGCCCGGCCTGGTACCTCTCTCCGTCTTTCCCTCAGGGCCAAGGAGCACAGCATGGCTTGTGTCATGAGCCACACAACTCCTCCATTATGCATGAGGGGGACCCAGCGGTGAGTGAGCGAGCCAGCCAGGGCAGAGGGACGGGACAAGTGGTTATTAATAAACGAGTGTATTGTGTGGATTCCATTCACTGCACTCTCGGAGGACGTGGTGGGCTTGAGATAATAAAGCCCTGTTTATGCCACAGAGGCCTCGGGAGGTGGCGGGAGGGGGTGGCAAGGAGCAGGGAAATCAGCAGTTATTTTGATTCCACCGGGCAGGGCTGCAGTGTTTGCTCTGGGGCCAGCACCCGGGGGGAAGGTCTAGCCGGGCGTTGGCTCAGGCCGCAGTCTGCTGCTGCTGTGGCCCGGGCCTGAGAAATGCTCCGTTTTCCATCCTGCTCTGTCCCCATGGTGGGAGACTGAGGAGACCCTGGATGAATCACACCATGACTCCTTTCAGAGCGAGGTAGCAGGTGAACTCTACCCTACCTGCTTCCAGGTGAGTCCTTCCGCTGTGGTCCTGAAAGGCTCGAGTGGTGTGTGTGAGGATGGTGCATAGTTCCCTGGGGCACTAGAAATGTGTTTGTGGACAAGGGCAGGTGGAGGCTTCCCAGCCCACAGTAGAGTGGTTTGGTGGTAGAATCTAGAATATGAAGCAGGCAAGCTAGAAGGGATAGAGGGGATGATAATTGTCTCACATTCTCAGTGAGCTGAAAATTTTAGGAGACAAGAAACAAGGCTGCAAAATCCTAGTTGTGGGCAGGCAGGGGAGCTGTGGTCTGAGGAATGAGGGGTGGCTGGGGAAGTGAGATGCTGAAGAGCTTTTGGATAGAGAATTCAGCATTGTGTGTCTACTTGCAAAGCCCACGTTAGTGCCGCAGCCTGACCCTCGCCTGGGTTGGTCTTCTCTGCGCCTCTTCCTTTCTGTCCTTCAGCCCTTTGCTTGGGCTCCACCACCCCAAAGCAGCCCTCTCCCTCCAGCCGAGCCTGCCCTGCTCAGTCTGGGACCAAGAATGGAGAAGCTGGTGGTTGGGAAGAAGGTCCAATGGTCCATTTTGCTGTCTGCTGCTTGTGGGGCTGGAGAACAGGTCCTGGTTCAGGTGCTGAAGGGTGAGGCCAGAACCCGGAAAGACCTGGGTGGCCCTGCTCCTCAGGAGCAGGTGGTGCTCCTTGGACCCTGCACGTGGCTCTGGCCCGGAGCTGCCTTGAGTTAGGACACCCTTTTGCCTGCGACAGCTGAGGAGGGTGTGCTGGTTTGGGGGTGAGTTGGGTGGGATAGGGAGGCGGGGGGAGGGGACAATTTGTCCTGCCCTCCTTGAGGGTGCAGGGCTGCTGAGGCCTGGCCTTGGCCCAGTGACTTTAAAATGTGTTTGGATAGAAGATTCCATATCTCTCTTTTCTCTCAGGAAGTTTTGAGGCTGCATTAGAGCCAAAATAGGCTGATTCCAGGTTATAGAAGGAACTTGGCTCAGGTAGAAGGTGGTGGCCTCGCCACAGGCAGGACAGAACTCCCCCGGGGCAGGGGTCAGAACTCAACTTTGCAGGGTGCTCCCTGCACTCCATGCTCACAGCCACGCAGGTGCCCCTGAGGAGGGTCTGCAGAGAACGGCAGCTCCCAGGGCTCCACACTTCCTGTCGACACCTGGACACTCGCTTCCCATCCCCCTCCCACATCTGATGATGCAGTGACTATTTTTAGAGCACCTGCATGCTCCTGGGATAATTGTTTCTGTGGTTTACGGGCCCGGCTGGCTGTGTGTCTACTTAGGGAGGGGGCATGAGCTGGCCCAGCGGCTGGGTGGGGATATGGGTGTGTGTTCTGCCCACCGCAGTTGGCCCGGGCAGCCGGGCCTGCAGGAATGAGCCAGCGGCCCCCGCCACACCTTCTGGGGGCGCTCACTGGCCTTGCTTGATGGTGGTCAGGTGCTGTAGGCAGTTCCTAGAAGGTCCTGCAACAGAGCAGGGCCTTGGTGAGAGAAGCAGCCAGACTGCGCACCCTTGGGCACCCTGCCTTGGTAACGGGGCCTTCCAGGTAGCAGTGGCTACTGTTTATTGAGGGCTCACTCTGTGACAGGCACTGCCTCAAGCCCTTGAGGCTTCCGTCATCCTACGCTGTCCTCATCTTAGAGTTGGGGAAACTGAGGCCCAGGGAACAGCGCGTGTTGCTCAGGGTCACGCCGTCGACTGAGCCAGGCACCTCCCCGGCCGTCTGGTCCAAGTGCTGCCCTCGGGGAGCCTGAGGCTGCACAGCCTCCCAGCAGAAGGCAACAGGGTGCATTGTCGTGGTGGCCACGAGGAGGACTGAGGCCAGCACGCGGAAATACTTCTTGACCGTGAGAGGCGCTGGGTGGGAGGTTCTAACTTTGGCACCTCTGGGCAGCATCTTGCACTTCTGGAAGACACCTTCCTGCAGGCGGGACTCTGGATGGATGACCGCTCGGGGGATTTTCTTTCTTGGGATTTCGGCAGCTCTTTTTTTTTTCTGTACCCTTGACTGGCGGCCGCCTGTCCGTGAAAGATGCTAGATCATGTATCCATAGGCACAGGGTGTGCCCGACCCACGGCTTCTGGGGGAATACCAAGAGCCTGCCTGGGATTTGGGGTCCTGGGAAAAGGCCAGTGAGCCTGGAGAATTCCCCCAGCCCAGAGAGGAAGCCCGAGAGGGAGCAGCTACCCCCGGGAGCTCGGGAGCAGCCTTGTGGTTTAATGGACTTTTCATTATCGCCTTCGAGTCAGATGTGTGCTGTTCACCCAGAAATGAATCCTTGGCTCCGCCGGGGCCGCGGGCACCGGGCCATAGCCCTGGGAGGCCCTTCCTGAACCTCCTCGCACAGAGCATGAGGGAGCAGCGCAGAGCCAGGAAATGCTTGACGCTTTACCGAGGATACGGGCGTCTTCAGTTCCTTTGTGTGCAGGGGACGGCTGCTGGGGGTCTCCAAGCTGAGGCAGGAAGGGGCAAGAGGAGAGAGCCCCTCCCTCAGGATGGGCGAGCCGTCTGGGTGGGGACGGGGGCTCCCCGTGCTCCAGCTGCAGGCCTGCTCGAGCCCTTCCTTCCCGCTCCGTCTGCTTATTTGTACCATGGCAGCAGACTGAGAGAAGAGCGTGGGGGCTCTCTCCTCCGTGAGGACCCGCAGTGGGGAGGGAGAGTGAGCGCAGCCAGCACCTGGAGGAGGTGTGGTGAGTGGGCAGACGTGCAGATGGACAGTGGGGCCCGACTGCCTGGCTCCAGACCCAGTTCTACCCCTGGCTGGGCGGCCTCCGCTCTCCTCATCTGTCAAGTGCCATCCTCCTTGTGATTTGTGAAGACAAGTGAACTAATCCATGAAGTCATTTAGCATGGTGCCTGGTTGGGGTAGTGGCAGTGGGGGTGAGAGGGAGGAAGAGCCGTCTGTCCACTTCATTCTCTCTCTCTCAGCTTCTCCTTAGTACCCCCTTCTGCCACCCGGCCGGTGGTGGAGGGAGCCTCCTGGGGCTGGTAGCACACCTCCTGCTGCCCTGCTCCACTGGGATGAGACCGCCCTGCGGCCTCCTGGCTGCTCCCGCCCACTGCCCCCTGTAGTTGTCGGAGCCAGGGGCTACGCTGAGGCTCAAGCTTGAGTTCCAGTCCTGCGGCTCCCTGGGTGCCTTTGGCCCTCTTTCGGGTCTGGAGGTGAGAGTTCTCTTCCGGACAGTGCCAGGGCACACCCTCCTGGTTTCTGGCTGGCACCGAGTGACTTCCCGGGCTCCTCACGTCGCAGCCCGGAGCCCACTGCTTTGGGGCCTGGGAATCGAATCATGGCTCCGTGCCACCGCCCTCTGTCTGCAGCGGGCTTTCCAGGGCCCTCCTCCGGCTCCTGCAGCCCCAGCCCACCTCCCGGATCCACCTCCCTCTCTCCTTTCTGCCTCCTTGTCCTGATCGCATCTGCCCCAGATCCTTGCCTTTCTCTGCCAGCGCCCTGCTCCCCTTCACGGCTCTGCCCGCTGCCCTGGTCTGAACATTACGAAAGTTTTTACTCCTCGGGGATTCAGGTCCACTTTGCAGGCCTCTTAAACTTCTGTTGACCTTTAAAAAATACCTGAGGGCCCATTTTCATTTCAATGTGAACCCAGCATACTCTGTCTGATACAGGTGACCGAAATGAGGGTCCTGAGATGGACCCACATTTCAAGTCTCTTCTGAAAAGCAGAGGTAACTTTCCATTTGCTCTAGACTGATTGGGGTCAGAATGAGGGGGTGTGGAGGGAATGGCATTATGCTTTTTGGCTGCCATCAGTCCTTGCCCTGTGCCTTTGATGTATGCCCTCATTCAGTCCCTTCCATAACCCAATGAGGCAGATACCACAATCCCCATTTTATGGACAGGGAGACAGAGAGGTTACGTGACTTGCCTCAGCTCACACAGTGAGTAAGTGGCGAGTCAGGATTCGAACGTGGGTCTGTGTCTTCCACAGGACAGAGGTGAGTTGAATGGATATTAAGGTGGATACATGGGAATTTTGGTTATCCCTGAGTGGGGTTTTTGCCTGTGAGCAGCCCCACACCTCCAGTTGAGGTCCTTCGTCCCTCGTGGAGACCTCGCAGGCCTCGGGGGAGGAGGGGCATCCCAGCCTCTAGGTTAGACCCGGAGTGTGGCCAAGTGCTGAAACCGTCGGCCCCTCGGACATCACGTGTCTGGGAGTGGATGGATGAGCGGGAAAGAAAGGAGTGGGGAATCTGGAGGTGCCCAAGAAACACAGCACTGAAGAGTTAAAATGCATCTCCCCCCTAAAATCAGTGGGCGGGAACATTCTGCAGAATTCATTCCATGGTCGAGGAGGCCTGAGGGCTGGGTACCTGAACGAGCCACCGAAATACGGCTGCCCCTAGTCTTGGGGCTGCTCTCTTTCTCAGAGCTCCCCCCTCCCCACCCCCTCAGCGCCCTGCCGTGGGCGCTTTGTGAGGAAAGATGCCGCAAGTGACATGGTAATGGGCCTAAGCACATACCAGGAACCAACAGTAGGTACCAGCCACCCTGCTCCCCCTCCACAAGTCCCCAGACAAGACAGGGTGTTATTAACTAGGTTGTGAGGGAACGTTCCGGACAACTTCCATCAGCCTGAGAAGAGGTCTGGCGGAGGCTTTGTCTGCCTGAGTCTGAAATTCTGGGGCTGGTGGGAGAGGATGCGGGGAAGAGGGCCCCGTGCCCTGTGCCCAGCATCGATTTGCCTGGTAAATCACGGTCATTTGGGTGCATTGTCTTCCCTCCTGAGCCTTTAGGAGCTGCCTCCTAAATTACTACCAACACATGTGACAATCTTGCCCCATCTCCTAGGGTGCTTTTTTTTTTTAACTTTTAAAATCAATTTTATTAAGGTATCATTTATATTCAATAAAATGTACTCGTTTTAAGGTTACAGTTATGTGAATTTTGGCAAATGTATACACCCATGTAACCACCGGTCCAACCAAGATACGGAATAGGTCTGTCACCCCTCAAAGATGTAGATTGTTTTGCCCATTCTAGGACAGATACAAGTGGAATCAAGTGGTAAGCCTCCTTGTGTCCCCTTCCAGGGCTTTTATTAAGCATCCAGGGAGAATAACAGTTATTGGAGACCCAAGCACAGCCTCTGCGTCAGACCCCCCACCTCTGCACCTGCTGCGCTCTCCTCGCACCCAGCACCTCCTCTCTGCCCTTGTCTTGCGTTTGCAGCAGGAAAAGTCCCCACCCTTCCCTCTGCTTTTGCCGGGAGTCTAAGGAAACAGTAGGAAGAGAGATTTGAGGGAGTTTGGGCCTGTGGTTGAGAACAATTTGAAGCACAAAATCCCCTCAGAAGGGAACCCCCGGATAACGTGGTGGTAGAGAGGCAGCTGGGACGCCCGCTTCCCCCTCGGTTTGTGGCAGGTTGTTGCCACTGTGGGTGTGAAAGTGGAAGCTGCTCTGCTGGGGAACATTGACTCCGGAGGTCCATGGCCTTTTTTCCCTTCTTTTCAGGACGTACCAGGGATTGAACCCAGAACCTCGTACACAGGAAGCAGGTGTTCAACCACTGAGCTACATCTGCTCCCTCCATGTCCTTTTAGTTGAATTGAGGGGCAGGGAGGCACAGAAAGGACCAGACTTGAGAGGGTCAACTCCTGGGTGGGTGCTAGGGGCTAGGAGGCCACCTAGAACAGGTGCAGCCGTGGGTTTGAGGCAGTGAGGTATGTGTCACAAAGCGGCGTGAGAGGACAAGCACCAGGGAGCAGGGCCAGGACCCGCTGACCAAGGGGCGAGCAGCACCGCAGTTTAACTTGGGCTCTGGTCAGCAGCTCCTCCTCTCCTTGGGCAGGCCAGAAAGGCCGATGAGACTGTTTCTTAGTGATTCCGCGCAGCAAGCTGGGTGAGAAGCACACTGCTGAGGATTTGCTGCAGTTTGCCTAAACTTTCTGGCATTCAGTTGACCCATCTCTATGAATGGGCATATTTTAAGGATATTTTAATGCACAATTTTAAATGTGCTTTTAGCTCTGGGGAAAAGATACAAACTAAAGCCAAGATGTTGTCATTATGGTATTTTAAATACTCAGCAGCACAGAAACTCTTACTCCTCCAACTTCTGTCTCCCAAGGACCGGGAATGGAATGTATTTATGCTTCCCCAGCCTGCACCCCTGTCTCCTCTTACTTATGCCTGTGGGGAAAATGATGTGCTTCCAGTAGTTCAGTCTTTGATGGGGAATGGGGATTCAGGTTTTCAAACAATAGAGTTTTGAGTTCCTTTCTCTAGAAATTTTCTTTTCAGCATGTCCTATTCTTAGTCACCAGCTGACTTTTGGAGTTTGATTCCATTAAGTTTCTTAACACCAGAATATAACAAAGCATCTTGGTTCATCAAGGATAGAAAAGACGCTAAATCAATCACTCAGTCTATCTACCTATCTATCTGTCTGTTTATACATACATACGTATATACATCTACCCATCCATCTATTTTTAAACATTTGAGAATGGGTTGTATATATCATGCTCCTTGAACACTTAATACTTCCATGTACATTTCCTAAGAATAAGGATATTTGCTTATGAAACCATCTTGAGAAGTTTAGCATTGATATGAAGTTTACAGCTTATATTCCGATTTTTTTCATGTATTCCAACAATGTCCTTTTGATGAGGCCAACACCTTTCATACACTATCTAGATGGCTACCTGGACCTTTAAGTGCAAAGAAGCCAGAGAATTTTCCTGGGCATTTTCTTTTACAATAGAAAGTCCAGTCCTGGAGTTTCCCTTGAAAAGAAAAGCGCTTTGGGCTGCCTTTCCCTAGTTCTGGTAAACTGTGGAATTATGATTAAAATATAGTAAAGCACAGAGAATGGTATAATGACTCCCCACATACCCAGCTTCGACAATTATCAGCACGTAGCCAATTTTGTTTATTCTCACAGGATCTTCTTTTTGATCTTTGGGTTTGTCCCAAGTTAGGTGGCAGCAGTTGGTGTTTTCTGGAAAAGCGAAGGGGGAACAGCAGATCTGTGCATCGTGGAGCTTCATCTCTTCCCAGCTGGAAGAGTGTTAATTGCCATGGGTTGGAATCCCCTCTGAAGGTTCATTATTCTTCTTGTTACTGAACACTATCCAGGTTGTGGGGGGGAGACAAAGCTTTTGGGAGGCCTGGCAAGACTTGGCAGGGTAGGGAGAGAGGCTTCCCTTTCTGAGAGCATTTTCCTCCTGCAGTTTATTTATTAGAGATTCTTCTAAGAGGGAAGAAAGAAGGTTACATGAGGATAAGTACCTTAGGGAAACAAGGCTGAGCCAAGCCAGTCTTGAACAGAAGCAGGGACCAGAGTCAAGTAAGCCTTTGCCTCTTCCACTAGTTTTAACAAACATTTTTATTTATGTATATTTTTAATATCTAGAATGTGCTAGGCACTTGACTGGGACTGCAACTAAGACATGTTGGCATCTCTCAAAAAGTTTATGGTTCACAAAAATAATAGTTTTTTATTTTCATTTTTAAAAATGCTATTGCGATAGCATATATACAACATAAAATTTCCCAGTTTAAAGCATTTTAGTGTATAATTCGGTGGTATTAATTACATTCACCATGTTGTACTGCCATCACTGCCATCCATTGCCAAACAGAATCTTAACTATTAATAGCTAATGAAAACTAACATTTGTTGTGTGCCAGACACTGTGCCCAAGCACCTTACGTTCATCGTCTCATTCCCTACCTCCCCAGCAACTTGTAAAATGGGTGCAGTTATCCCCATGATACAGGTGAGGAAACTGGGGCCTGCCTGGGATCCCCTGCACCCCGTGCAGCTGGCAGTGCTGGAGATGCTTGGGTTTGTGCTGCTGAGGTCTGTGCAGGATGAAGAGGGTAGAGAGGACTGCAGCGGGGGAGAGGGGAGGGGACCATCTCTTAGGCCACTGGAATGTGGTTATGTCAGACCCCGCCAGATGCACTTTGTCATAGGATTTGGCGGAAGCCAAATGGCACATTTTCCTCTTGATGTTATAGAGAACTGAGGGATTTTTTTTTTTAATTTCCAAGACAAGGCAGTCCTGTGGGAGGAGAGGGAGGATTGAAAGCTGGAACTTAGAAAGAATTCTTCCCTGGGGCTGCAGAAAGGGATGGAGAGATGAGAAATGAGTTGGGTTTATTTGTGTTTCCTTTTTCTTTACAAGAATATGTGCTGGCTTTGCCCCACGGTCAGGAGGTTCAGACCCTCGTGCTGGGGGGGCACCCCGTCTTGGGGCAGCAAAGCTACTGTCCCTGCCCTCCTGGGAGTGACGCTGGCAGGGCAAGCCCAGCTTTTGCATGGAGGCCGCTTTGAGAGTTTGAACATGTTTTCTAGAGTTGGAAAATAGACTGAGTCTATAGTAGAGATGAATTAGTGATTTATTTTAAAAGAAAACCTATCAACCTCTTTCCGCCCCAGGCAGCCCCTCACCCTACTTCGTTTAAGCCTTCGTTTACCCTTAGAAAGCTCTGCCTGCCTGTCCAGAAAGGGATGTGAAACATAGAAATGAGAGTGCCAAGAACGGCCTGGGATTTCCTTTAAGGAGCTGAGAGAAAAGGAGTGTCTATTATTAGTATTTTAATTTTTAGTTTCCTTTAAAAAAAAAAAAAAGACCTGGGTTTTTCTTTATATAGAATCTCTGTGCGATGGTGCTGTTTGGCTCAGAGACCAGGGAGTGATTCCTCTAAAGGTCCTTCCAGCTGTGTGATGTTTTTCTAGTTGGCTCCATCCTGAGTTTTCAGGTATTTTAAAAGCAAGATTTTGGGCAGTAGCAGCTTTAAGAAGTGACTTTGAATCGTCTTAACCATTTGCATTTGCACCTTACTGACAGATGAAAGCGAATAAGGACGTGTCTTTCAGGAGTCTGAGGAAGAGAAATGCATGTCTTAGTCTCAGAATAAGCAGAGCACTGTGTTTCCAGCCGCCTGCTGCTCGCCCTCCCGGGATCGCAACACACAAATGCCTGTTGCTATGGATACGGGCAACTGAGGCTCCCCTGGGGCAGTGGCGGTAGAAGCCAGCGCGGCTGTTTGTTGCAGTGATGTGGGAGCTGGTGTGGGTGGGTGCCCCACGACAGTGCCTCGGAGGGCGGGCAGGGACCAGCGTTGCCCGAGCTGGGCGGTGGCGGAGTAGCCCCAGACTCTGTGCCTGTGTCTGCCCACCCACCCCCGGGGGCATGTGTACCTGAGGTAGCCAGGTCTGGCATTGAGTGGCGGGTGGGGCAGTTCAGGGTGGGCTTGGGGGCGCCCTTTCTGGACAGAGCACCGCACAGGTAAGAGTCACCGTGAGCAGGCCCGTCCTGCAGGCCAAGGGAAGGCATGGAAAGGTGGGGGCAGTAGCTTGTGCCCTCAAGGGCTGCTGGTCTGAGAGGGGAGACACAGCCCCTGTTCCCAGTGACCTCCCACTCTGCCGGGGAAACCAGACGTTCCTGAAGGACACAGCATGGCAGACAAAGAGAAGGGAAAACCCTCCCTTCCTTGTTTCCAGTCCTCCAGTGGCCTGCCTTCACCGCTTCACGTAAAACCAGCCTCTCCATGGCTCCATGGTGTGCCGGCCCTGTGGGGCCTGCCCCCCCCCCCCCCCCCCCCGCCACTAGGCCGTCTTCACCCCTTCACTGCCCACACCCCCAGCCCACTCTGCTTTCACTCCCCGCACCCCCAGCCCACTCTGCCTTCACTCCCCACACCCCCAGCCCACTCTGCCTTCACTCCCCACACCCCCAGCCCACTCTGCTTTCAGTCCCCACACCCCCAGCCCACTCTGCCCTCACTGCCCCCACCCCCAGCCCACTCTGCCCTCACTGCCCCCACCCCCAGCACACTCTGCTTTCACTCCCCACACCCCCAGCCCACTCTGCCCTCATTGCCCCCATCCCCAGCCCACTCTGCTTTCAGTCCCCACACCCCCAGCCCACTCTGCTTTCACTCCCCCCACCCCCAGCCCACTCTGCCCTCATTGCCCCCATCCCCAGCCCACTCTGCTTTCAGTCCCCACACCCCCAGCCCACTCTGCCCTCACTGCCCCCACCCCCAGCCCATTCTGTCTTCACTGCCCACACCCCCAGCCCACTCTGCCTTCACTCCCCCCACCCCCAGCCCACTCTGCTTTCACTCCCCACACCCCCAGCCCACTCTGCCTTCACTGCCCCCACCCCCAGCCCACTCTGCTTTCACTCCCCACACCTCCAGCCCACTCTGCCTTCACTGCCCACACCCCCAGCCCACTCTGCTTTCACTCCCCCCACCCCCAGCCCACTCTGCTTTCACTGCCCACACCCCCAGCCCACTCTGCTTTCAGTCCCCACACCCCCAGCCCACTCTGCCTTCATTGCCCCCACCCCCAGCCCACTCTGCTTTCAGTCCCCACACCCCCAGCCCACTCTGCTTTCACTGCCCACACCCCAGCCCACTCTGCTTTGCACAGGGTCTCTGGGCGTGGCTCCTGCCTCAGGGCCTTTCCTTGCTGTTCCCTTTGCCTGGAGCTGTGTCCGGGTGACCTCCCAGCGTTCTCCTTCACCGTATTTGTAATTCCGGCGTCTGGCCTGGTCTCTCCTTCTGGCCACACTAGGTAAAACCAGCACTTTCTTTTACCCCTACCCTCATTGTTCCTCTTTCTCTTCTTCATTTTCCTTTACTCTTTTCCCTGTAGTGATAGTGTTTGTTGTTTACTGTTTCATTGCCTGTCTCCCCTCCTGAGTGTTGTGGTAAACAGTTCCTGGTTTACCACTGACTCCCCTTGCCGAGAACATTGTCTGGCACATACTAGGTACTCAGTAAATATCTGATGAATGATAAACTGTGTAGCTCAATTTTTCTTGAGGAATTCTGAGAGGACGTTTACAATATGCTTCCGTAGTCTTTTACCAGTGATAAAGATGAAACTTGCCATTTCAGAGTCTAGTTTGCAATTGAGAGCTGTCTTTCACTGACTTAGACTTTAGTTTCTTCAGTCTTCTCACCCTGGGGTATGCACACTCCTGGAGGGTCTTAGATACGCCCTTGGGAGTTTAAGATTTGTTTCCTTCAGAAGATATCTGTACATTAATCAAGTTTGGGAAACCTGTATGTGTGCTGTTGGAAATCATGTACATGAGGGACTGAGGTGGGAAGCACTGGGGGCGGGACTTTCTGGAGGGCAGGTCTTGAGCAGCAGTGGAAAGCAGGGGCGGGTGTTAGAGGCGCACCAAGGGCACGACTTGGGTGAATGCTGGGGAAGGCCATCTGGAACGAGCCCTGGGGCCGCCAAGGAGTGTGCCTACCTGGCTGAAAGGGAGCCTGAACTGGGATAAAACAAAGTGAAGCTGTTCAGCCCAGGACATTTGTGTCCCAAATGCCTGAAAGTGAGTGACAGCTGGGACTGCACTGGAGCGGTGACCCATAAACTCTGCTTTCTGGCCCCTTCCCCATCACTTAGGTCTCATTGAAGTCATGCTGGCATGATGGCCCCTCCAGGGAGCGTCGGTCCCCCCTCCCGTGGCCCGTGCAGCCGGGGGGGTGGGGGTGGGGGGGGTGCGTGCATGCAGGAGTCAGCTGGCAGGTGGGTGGGGACGCAGCCCTCGGGAGCCTGGTTCCTGGCTCACCAGCTTGCAGCCTTTCGTTTAACCACAAACCAACCAGGCCACAGGTCAGCACTTTCCTTGGAAGACTGTCAGAGCTCACCTGTGGTTGAGGGGAAGCAGGGTCAGGTTCCCGGGGAGTGGGCCAGGTCGAGGCCCCTTCTCCCACACCGGCTCTCCATTGTCTGCAGCCTGGCATGGGGTGGGCAAGGTGGCTTTCACAGCCTGGTCAGGACCGTAGACCTGCGCAGGCAGGAGGCCTTTTAGAAGCCACGTGATGACGCCCTTCCTGTAGAGATGAGAGGTCTGAGGCCCAGGGAGGCCTCTTAGAGATACTGGTGCAGCTAGGCCTGGAGCCTGAGTGCCCTGAGGCCTCGCTCAGAGCCCTTCCTGCCTGAGCGGGGCCAGGAACCCAGGTGGGCAGCGAGGCCCAATGCCCCCGCACCTGCATTTCTTCCTGAGCGTGGGCCTTGCTCAGGAGGGTCACGGTCCATTTGGGAGTTTAAAATAAACATTCCCCGCTCTCTGCTGGAGTGACAATTATTCTCCTTGGACATGTGGCTGTCATCTGACTTCCTCATGCTGTCAGAGCCTTGGGCGCCCTCCAGGGCGGGAAGGCACGGGGCTTCGGGCGAACTGTTTGGAGGGCTCCAAGGTGAACGTTCGTGCGCAGCGGCCCCTCGTGGGATGGCATCGGGGCCCGAGGAGGAAGGAGGTCCGTGGCCCTCGAGGTTCTACCCCTTCTCGGGCTGCCAGCTTCATTTCTACCTCTTCTCGCAGTTCTTCAGAGGTCCGTGATCTTGGTCATGGCTCCTAAAATCATGCCGTCGGTTTGAAGACCCTTGCTTTTGCCCCTCTCCCAGCCTGGGGGGCCGGGAGCGTGTGAGGCTCTGGATGGGAGGCAGGCAGAAGGGGCTGGGGCCGGCGAGACCTGTCCAAATTCCAGGGCATGAGGACCCAGTTCCAAGAAGCAGAAGGTAAGTTGAGGGTGGTGGTCTACCTACTTACCTTTGGGCTTTTAGAGGGATGGGAGTTGTCTAAGCGTTAACACTTCCAGATTTGGAGTCACAGAGACCTAGGTTTGCATTTGAGCTCTTCCCCTTGACCTTGACTAGGCTAAAGAAACTTTTTGAGCCTCAGCTTCCTTATCTGAAAAGTAGAATTGTTAGTACCTCTCCCATAGTACTGTTGAGAGGATTGGCTAAGGCAACACCCATTAATAGAGTGCTTCTCCCAGTGCCTCGCCATGGGAGGTGGTCAGTACATGCAGCTCATCCTCACCTTCCTCATCACGCGGGGCGGGGTACCTACGCTGTGCCCAGCTGCGTGCTGCGTGCTGTGGGAAGGGAAGAGTCCTTCACACGCCAGCTAGCAAGTGCAGTCTAACTGGAGAGAGAATCGCACATAAAAGAGAGGCTAATGCAAAGCGTGTGGGAGAGAGTTCCATAAAACGAAGAAGATGACTTTTAAGGACATTTGAGGAGTTGAAGTAGGATTAGCAATAAGCTCAACATATATTCAAAATAACCTTCCACTTTTAGTATCTGCTTCCCCAAGTGAACACTGGAATACCACAGTGTGGAGTCCTGGGCTGAGGGGCCAGGTGAATTTCTGAGTGGCAGGTGGCCCAGGAAATAGAACCTTCCACCACCACCCCCCTTCACTTTCCCCAGGGGTCAAGTCCACGGGTGCCTCCTTCCCAAAGACCAGAAAGCCTATGTGGCTAGATGGAGAAAGAATCTTCCACCCTCTGAGTTTTCACTGGACCCTGTGGGATGCTAGAAATATTTTTCAACCCACCAAAGGCTAAAAGAATTGACCGGGGCTGGTGCCAAAATATTCAGTAAATTCAAAGGAGTCTTTTGTTTTATGAAGAAAGTGGCTGGGATGGGAGCCTCCTCTTCTGATTTGACATCATAACCCCATGGGTTGGGCCGTCCACAGCTTGTCCAGTCCTCAGTCCCTGACTCAAAGGCTATTAGCCTATTCAGGATTCTTTGGGAAAGCTGATTTCTGGTTCCACGTATTAGTTGTTTAACCTTAGACAAATCATTTGTCCCCTCTGGGCCTCAGCTACGTCATCTCTGAAATGGTGGTAACAATTCCCTTTGAAGGGTAAGCTCTGAACCGAATCGTCCCTTGTTCCATTTTCAGCTATTAGGTCTGAGCTTTCATGAAACGAGTCTTGCCCCTTGCCAGATGGACACTTCGGGATGTCAAACACATAGTTCTTTCATTATCCAAAACATGGCTGAGGTATGCTTTGGAAATTGCCTCTGAACCTGCAGCACATTCTTTGAATCTCCTCAGGGATAGACAGTCTTCTTCCTTTTAGAGAGCTTTCGATTTCTAGAAGCAGCTTAATCAGGAAAATAAATTATATGATCAAGCTGAATGAAGATACTTTTAGTTCCAAACAAATGAAGCTGATTTTGCTCAGTTTCTAAACTAATTCAGAAATCAGTTCCAAATAAAACATCAAAAATGTTTTGTACAAGAACTATATTATTAGAACACAGGCATAGCCTTGTAGTGACTTGTGAGGACAGCACTCATTTGGATATATTAAATCTGATTTTTTAAAAAATGCACTTACTGCTTTCTGTTTACACCTCAGTTTTGAAAACATGGTTAAGTGCCCTCTTCATTCCTATTCATTTCCCCCTGTATTGATTTTATGTGTTTGAATGTGTGTGCATTTTATTTTCCTACAAATGTCGCTTACCCAGCTCATTATCACTTACCAAAAAATAAAATGTCCTAGCTCAGTGGCTCTCAAACTGGAATGCTTTGTCAAGCCCAGATTGTTGGGCCCACGCCCTGAGCTTCTGATTCAGGATGACTAGGATGGGGTGCGGTAATTTGCAATTTTAATATGTTCCCAGGGAATGTTGCTCCTCTGGGACCACATTTTGAGAACCCCTGGCCTAGCTAAAAGGGGCCTTGGTTTTCTAATCCCATCCCCTTATTGTGCAAATGAGTAAACTGAGGTCTGGGGAGAAGTGACTTCCTTGCCTAGTGTTATATAACTAGTTAGTGGCAAAGCTGGAACCAGGCACTCTATACACCCTGAACTTTGCTTCTGAAATGATCATTTCTTGGTTGGGAACCTAGTTGTCATGACTGTGGGTTTTTAAGATTTTTCAGGACCTTCCTGGTTTCAAATAATCTGGCCTTTTATCCCCTTTAGTACAACTGTGTCATGATTTTTATTTCAGAATATAGAGTCACCATGGGAATAGATTGTGTTTGATTTGCTTTTTATTCTGCGAAGTTGAGGCTGGAAGTACTGACCTGCTGTTAACAAATTAGTGGGTAAACAGAGCCTGAACAGTCACTGGCTCTCACCCATCTGGTGCTAATATTGGAAGGTGAATCAGCTGCTCTGCAATAAAGCAGCTCTGTTCACAGTTCACTACCAGAAGCTGCAAATGGTCTCTTGAGCATACTCCCTTCTACTGCTTGACTCTGCCCTGTCTTCCCTGTCAACAGGCTACGTTCATGTTTGCTTCTCCTTTGCCTTTGGGCTTCTAGCTGTTTGTATTCCTGTCTACCAAAGCTCGCCAGTCCCCAGACACTCCCCCTGCAGTACAGAATGAAGTCTGGAACCAGTGAGTATAGCCTCTTACACTGCACCTTAAATTCCCTAGATGGAATAGAATTGTAGTCTTGGGAGGTAGGTGAGATGGGAAGGCCTCACACGTAATAGAGACTAATAAATACTTTTAGAATTAATGGATGAGTGTTTGACAAGAGGGCTAGAAAGCTGTCAGGTGGGGTTCTGGGGAGCTGGGAAGTTTTGCAAGGAATAGCCAACTGGATGCATTGGTTTTTACCACCACTCAACAGTCTCTGAAGCTTCCCTGGAGTTAGAGGAGGTGATTGGGAAGCCTGGTGCCTCCTGCTTCTGGATGAGTGCCTGCTTGAGGGTTAGAGCACAAGTTTCCTCGATATCCATCCCAGTCTGTTTGTGGCTCATGTGGGATCTCTAGCAGCAATTCCAAGAGTCAGCAGGGTGTTGGGGGCTGAGGAGAAGGAACGCATTGACTGAGGCTTTAGTCTGCAAAAACTCCGTGGTCTCTGCAGCTGACTTGAGGGGTCTTGTGAAACTCCAAAACCAAAAAAAAAAAAAATTTTTTTTTAAGTTTAAGAAAAATTAAAGCAACACAACCTTCTCTTCCTGGTTCCAAAATCCTTCAATCAATGAAGTTAAACTACTAGTAACTGGTATAGAACTCCCAAAAGGTTTGTCCTGCTATCATTTTTCCTCCTCACCACTGTCAGCTGAGTGGATGGGTTACTTAAAAATAAAAATAAAAACCGGTAAGATGGCCATTATTGATGCCATCAGAAATTATTCTTTTGCTCTAATTCAAGTGCTCTGTTAGTCAGGTTATCAGAGGGGAAATGTGAAGCAGATATGGCAGGTTATCCACAGCATCTCTGTAGGCTCAGAATAGCATCATGTTCATTTATTTTGCATCAGCAGATGGTACTGATGCTATCTGTATGACATTTTACGACTTACAGTTAATTTTTACCCATATTGTCTCTACACATTGGTAAATGTCTTCTTAGATCTTGGGGCTTTGTGTGTCTCTTCCCCCAGTACATTTTCCCCTCAAGGAGGTGGTCCAGACATCTGCCCCCAAGTGGGTATTATCCTTTTTTCCTTTCCTCACATTAGAATGGAGCTTTCTAAGAGTTCCCAGATCCTGGGACAATCAGCGAAGGTAAAAGTACTGGGTGGTAATTGGTGATGTTTATCTGGCGGTTGGGAGCTGTCATCAGGTCTTCAGAGTACAAATTTGTAGAATCCATTAACATCAGTGCTTGCTACTAATTGTAACCAGACCCCACCTTATCTCAGCATCCTGCTGCCACTTAAAAGGGTAATTCCCCTTGGCAGCTGACTTCCCTTTCCAGTTGCTCTGGGTGTGCAAAGGAAAGGACATTTATTTCCTCAAGGCCTTGATAACTTAGTCATCAGATGAGAGCGAAAGGTCTTTGTGGGCCTCCCCCTGTCCTGTGAGCGCTGTGAGAGCTGCCTTCCTAAGGGCTGCTTAGGGTGAGGCAGTGCACACGGGTAAATGTGGCTGACTTCCCTCATGTTAGGCCTGGGGCCAGAGTTATTCATCCTTTTGCTGTTGAGTTGTAGGGTTTCCTTTTATATTCTGCATATTAAATGCTCATCAGATATGTGGTTTCCAAATATTTTCTTCCATTCTGTAGGTTGTTTTTTACTTTTGTCATGAAGTTTTTGATGCACAAAATTTTGAAATTTTGATGAAATCTAACATCTATTTTCTCTTTGGTTGCATGCACTTTGGGTAAAGTCCAAGAAACCATCGCCTAATACAAGGCTCTGAAGATGCTTTTCTATGATTTTTTACTAGGAGTTTTATAGTTTTCATACTTACATTTAGGTCTTTGATCCATTTTGAGTTGATTCTTGTATATGTGTCCAGTTTCACTCTTTAGCATGTGGATATCCAGTTTTGCTAGCACCATTCGTTGAAGAGACATTGTTTACCCATTGAGTGGACTTAGCACTCTAGTCACAGATCAGCTGGCCATAGATGTGAGGGTTTATTTCTAAACTTTCAGTTCAATTCCATTGATCTATATGTGTGTCCTTGTGTAAAGACAATGCTGTTTTGATTACTGTAGTTTTGTATTAAGTTTTAAAATTGGAAACTGTAAGTCCTCCAACTTCATTCTTCTTTTTTGAGATGGTTTTGACTATTTGGGCCTCCTTGAGAGACCTCCTTGGTGACATTCATTTCTTCAGCCACTCATTCAGGTAGTGGTTGTCTCACCTCTTCCTGTGTTGGGAGCCACCCAGGGGGTCAGGGCTACACAAGACCTCATGTACACCTTCACAGAACCTCTAGCGTGATTGATGACACTAGATCGCTCTACATGAAAATCCAGACAGCAATACAAGGCAGGCCTTAGAGCAAACAACCCATCATTTTATAGGTAAAGGAAATGAGCATGTGAAACCCAAGCTCTTGAACCTAGACTAGGTTGGAAGAAAGACCAGGAAAAGGAAGGAGTGAAGCATTTTACGAATCTTCCATAAAAGTACTTAAGAAAGGTGATGTCTATTTCTTTGGAAAGCAGAGGGTACTTTTCTAAGGGGAATAGGAGAGGGAGTGACAGTAGCATGAATCCTCTGATGCTTATGCAGTGGTCGGATGCCTTGGGAGTGTGCCAGGCCTTCTGGGGCAAAGACAGTGGGATGGACAAAGAAGACATTACTTAAGATGAGAACCAGAGAAATGTGGGTTTCTCTTGAAGCAGTTAAACATAAGGTGCCTGAAATGTTATTGGGTTGTGTGTGTGTGTGTAATATAAATATCTCCTGCCTAACTGGATTCTAGGTCGCTGGTATCTTGGCTTGGATTCTCCAGAAAGCAAAACCTAAGGCAAAGGTTTTGTGCTGCAATTTTAGAGGGGATTGCTATCCCAGGGAACAGACATGAAGGGAAAGGTAGGGAAGGCAGGGCAATAGGGCGAGCCAATACGAGGATGCATTGTTGATCTGGCCACCACGTGCTATCAGGCCCAACCATCGGCTCCTTCATTTGGGACCATATTAAATGACTGCTTCTCCCAACAGTCCATCAGGTGAAGAAGGGAAAGAATTTATCCACCAGCTACCCTTTGCTTTTGGTCAAAGACCTGTCCCTGGGCATGAATTCCCTAGCATTTCTGCGTTGCTGGTATATGGGCTCCCAGTGTTGCCTCACAGCTCAGTGGCAATGGGGAAGCATGTGATATGGAAGTGAGGCTAGGAACAGTTGGGTGGTGCCAATGTAGAGGATGGAATAATACCTTTATTAGTGCCTGGGAGTGGAAGAAATGACCCCAGAAACAACTGGGGCCAAGAGGATCTGAAGCAGCACTTGACCACACACCCGCATAGCTCTGTGGACAGGAGTCAAGATAGATTTTCTTTGAATACCAGCAAGAGTATGAGTCATAGACTGTGTGGCTGGAGTAGGAAGCATTCTTTATTTTCCTAAACAAAGGGGACCCTGCAGGGGCTTGATTAAATGTCTGGCTGCCAACATAGAGATGAAAAGGAAAGATGCCCAGGCAAGCAACAATGACAGCTGCCACTTAGCCTGCTGCGACAAAACCTCTGGTCAAACTAACCTAGTCTGCAAGGAGACCTAGCGCCATTATCTTCTCTAGTCCTGGCCTGCATGGAACCCTGCACCTAGCCTAGCCCAGGGGAAAAGCTTCTGTGGACTCTTCTGTCAGTACTGAGTATCAAGAATGTGTCTTTGTACTATAAGCATGTGATACTTTTAAAATTTTGAGTTAGTGAATGATTCCTAGTATATGAAGAGGAGAGTGGCTTGGGGTTGGTAAAATTGAAGCATATTGAATAAAAGTGAATTCTCTGATTGACTACACATTTGAAGACTGCTTTTACTAGATTAGATTCATCCTTCTTTACCTCCTTATATAAAGTCTTAAGACTTTCAGAACCTTAGCAAATATTGCAGCACTATCTACTACTGAATCAGTTATCTATTTCTGTGTAACAAGCCACCCCCAAACTCAATGACCTAAAACAACAACTACATCATTTCTTCACAGTTCCATAGGTCAACAGTTTATGCTGGCTCTGTTAGATGGTTCCTCTGATGGTCATACCTGGAGTTACTCATGTGGCTGCAGTCATCTGGTGGCCCGAAGGGGCCGGATGGGGTCAGATGGCCTCACTTACATATCTGGCTTATGCTGCTGTCAGCTGGTTAGTGTAGAGCTGTGTTGTCCAGGGCCTTAGTGACTATCCACATGTGACTATTGCATTCTTGAAATGTGACCCATCTGAACTGAGATATGCCATAAAAAATAATGCACACCTTGCTTTTGAAGTCTTAGTAACTATGTTTAATAGAAACTGCCTCATTAATGATTTTTGCATATTGATTACATGTTGAAATGATATTTTAGATATATTATTAAAACTAATTTTACCTTTAAAATATAACTATTAGAAAATTTAAAATTACATATATGGTTCACATTTGTGGCATTATATTGCTATCGGACAGCTTTGTACCCTATGAACAACATATATAGTTGCATTGCAAATGGCGCTATGACTTAAGTTTTACCATTTTCATATGTATTAATAAATGATGAAATGGATAAGATTATCTATATGGTTCATACCTTTCACATCTGCTCCATCCCTTTTACCTCTGGTGGGAAAAGGATCCAGAATTATTTAAGGGTGGAAAACCAGGACTAGGATGCAGAGTCTTGTTTTGTCACAACTGTGTTTTGTGAAGGACAGAAACAAAAGCTCAGAGGGTTAAGTGACCAGATTAGAACTAGGACCCAGGACTCCTGCCACCCAGCCCTTGGCCATGCTGCTCATGCCTTCATCAGTGGTTCTCCCTGGACCCTGGACCATATCTCTACAGCTTAGGCATTTTCTTCTCTCTAGAACCACAAAACCCTTTCTTTCCTTATCACATCTCATGCCTTCATGCCACAGGCAGCCCAATATTTCATACTCAATCCCTAGCACCAGAAATAGATGTAACAGCTCAGAGCTTTGCACTTTGACATTCTGCCATAATCAGTTGACATTCATTAACCCAACCTGACCAGGTGGGGCAAGACTGGGAGCAAGTCCCCAAAACCAATCTGGAACCAAGAGTGAAAAGCAGAGACTAAAATTACTGCTAGTCACTGGCCTGGGCTAAAGCACACCCACTGAGCCTTTTGACCCAGATGCTCTGAGGTCTGAAGGAAATCTGTAGCATCAGCAGAACTGAGGACATCACTGTACACCTTGCAGAAGCTCAAAATTAATATTGTTAGGCAGCAGAAAACAATGAAAATAATAGTGACCCAGTTGAAACTTGAATTAAAGTATCAGCAGGAAGCATGAATAGTAAGGGACAGAATAAATACTTAGGAGCCAAAATAGAAAGGAGTTGGATGTGGGAGGCATGGAGAGAGAGAAAAGAGTCTGATTCTCAGATCTAGCATGGTGAACCTGCTGGATAATGGTGTCATTCATTGATGGTGTGACTATAAAGAGGAGAAAGTGGAGGAAGTTTTTATAGAAGATCATGAGCCTGGTTTTAAATATGTTGTTTTTAAGATACCTAAGGGAGATGCTAGTGGAGACGGTCAGCAAACAGCTGGAAATGGGGATTAATTGTGGGAGAGAAGAAAGGACTAAAACATTAATACCGGAGTCATTACTGAATAGGTGGTGATTGAATCCATTGGTGGAGCTGATTCTCCAGGGAGACTGCAAAGATTAAGGAGAGAACATCGCTGAAAGTTTGAAGTTTGGGGAAAGGAAATAGAACCTTTGAAGACCAAGAAGTGATCTACCAACAGGGCCCGCTACTCAATCCATATTTGCAGAAAGAGGAAGGAAGAAAAATCCATAGAATGTAATTCTTCATCTTTGTATTCCCCAAGGGTTTTGCACATCAAAGACACACAATTGATATTTGTGGAATGAGATTAAGTTGTATTGTATTGCACTGCACTGCATTGAGCTTTGCTGCTTCCAGGGCTGCTCAAGTGAGCTTTTTCTGCTCTTTCCAGCTTCTTGGCATTCCTTCTTTCTCTTCTCTTGTTCACTAAAGCCTAGTATATGTAAGAACTTTATTCCTGTTTAAACATTACAGGGTTTCAGTGAAAGCTGATACAGATTGTCTCACAAGTTACCATTTTCCTGCTTTCAGATAACCTTTAACAGAAGGTACAGATAACAAAGACTTAAGTAAAAGGACATTTAATTACCTCTCAAATTAAGCAGTCTGAAAGTAGATGGTTCTAGGTTTGGGGCAGGACATAACAGGCTATAAAAGACCCAGGTTCTTTGTGTCTTTCCACTTTCAAGCATCATGACCTCTAATAGTCAAATTCCTGCAAGAATAAACATAATGCCCCTTTGTAGTATCTTTGAAAGAGATAAAAATCCTTCTCAGAAGTTTACCTGCTGGCTAAGAAGTCATTGGCCAACTTGGCTATATACCCATCCCTAAACCAACTACTAGCAAAGGGAAGTCATATTAATGTGCTTGGCTTAGTCAAATCAGAGTTCAAACATTAGAGCTGGAAGATCTATAAACTGGGAAAGGAGGAAATGACTGTTGGGCAGGCAATAAGCAGTGTCTTTCACACCCATTTTTTTTTTTGTTCTTGTCTTCTTCCACCTTCCACATTCAATCCAGCACTTATTAGGCATTTACTCTGAATCAAGAACAATTACCTCACTGAGGCAGATAATAACTCAGAGTTTAAAATACTGAGTAGGTCTTCTGTCTACTATCGGTTGTTAGTCTCTGCTTTTCCATAGAGTTCTCTCCTACTTGGAACACTGAATCAACCCTCTGGGCTTTGCTCAGTTCTAATCCAATGTTTTGGCCAATTTCCTCACCTTCTTGCTTGGTGTACTTGATCCTGACCTTTGAAAATCCTATATTCTTTGCTTCTAGTCAGCCAAGCTAGCATTATAAAGCAGTGCAGGGTGTCACTGCCCCACAAGATCTTTGAACAACTAGCAAAAGCTGACAGAGCCATCTTCCTCAACACTCTGGAAAATAGTAAAGGACTGCAGTGCCTGGGCCATGCTGAATTAAGAAAACACAGCTTTAAAAACGGTAGGAGAATCCCTACCCCTCACTACCACTTCCGCAGCATGGAGTGAAGCCAGCCTATATGCCCATTGCAGGAAGAGGTAAATTTAAGCTTCTTGTTAACCATAAAGAAAATATCTGGAAAATATATACATAAAGAAATGAGAAGGATCTCAAATTAGTACACAACCAAAAAATCAAATAAATATGAAAGTATGTGTTAACTGAAGAATTTGGAGAACAGTAAAAATATAAGACTTACAAAGACCAAATAGCAAATTAGCAGAAGAAAGTCCTGATTCTCAGTCGTTATCTTAAATGTAAATGGATTAAACTCTTCAGTCAAAAGGCAGAGATTGTTGGAATGAATAAAACACTATGACCCAACTATCTGATGTTTACAAGACACTAACCTTAAATTAAAAGATATAAGGAGGTTCAAAGTGAAAAAACCATACCATACAAATAAGAAAAAGAGAGCCAGAGTAGCTATACTGCTTTCATATAAAATAGACGTTAAGTAAAAAACTGTCAGAAGGGACAAAAAAGTCAGTATATACTGATAAAGAGGTCAATACAACAAAAAGACATAACAATTACATCTAATAGCAGAACCCCGAAAGATATGAAACAAATACTTACCAATTTGAGTGGAGAAATAGACAATTCTACATTACTAGTAGGAGAGTTTGATACACCCCTTTCAATAATGGATAGAACATCAACACGGAGATCAATAAGGAATAGAAGACTTGAACAATGTTCTGAACCAACTAGACGTAACAGACATATATAGAACACTTCATCCAACAGCAGCAGAATACACATTCTGCTCTAGTACACATGGATCATTATCGAGAACAGACCATATATTAGGTTATAAAACAAGTCTCAATAAATTTAAAAACGATGTTTCTCTGACCACATCTGGAATGAAATGAGAAATCAGTAACAGAGGGAAAACTGGAAAATTCACAAATATATAAAAATTAAACAATGTCCCCTTAAACTACCAGTGGGTTAAAGAGAAAATCACAAGGGAAATTAGGAAATATCTTGAGGCAAATGAAAATGAAAATAGAACATACCAAAACATATGGGATGCAGCAAAGGCAGTGCTGAGAGGGAAATTTATAGTTTTAAATGCTTACGTTAAAAAAGAAAAAAAGATCTCAAATCAGAGACCCACCCTCACAACTGGAGTATCTAGAAAAAGAAACTCAAACTAAACCCAAAGCATGCAGAAAGGAGGAAATAACAAAAATTAGAGCAGAGATAAATGAAATAGAGAATTAAAAAAAAATAGAATCAACAAAACCAATAATTGGTTCTTTGAAAAGATCAATAAAATCAGCAAACACTTAACTAGAATGATAAAGAAAAATGAGAGGACACAAGTAAGATCAGAAATAAAAGGGGGTCATTACTACTAACCACACAGAAATAAGGCTTATAAGAGGATACAATGAATAACTGTATGCCAACAAATTAGATAACCTAGATGAAATGGACAAATTCTTAGAAACACACAAACTACCTACACTGACTCAAGAAGAAACAGAAGATCTCACCAGACCAATTACAAGTAAAGAGATTGAATCAGTCATCAGAAACCTTCCAACAAGGGGCTCGAACAGATATTTGCACACTGTTGTTTATAGCAGCACTATTCATAATTGTCAAACAATGGAAGCAACCCAAGTTTCCTTCAACGGATGAATGGATAAATAAAATGTAATATATACATACAATGGAATATTATTCAGCTGTAAAGTGGAATGAAGTCCTGATACATGTGGCAACATGGATGAACCTTGAAGACATCATGTTGAATGAAATAAGCCAGACACAAAAGGACAGATATTGTATGATCTCACTGGTGTGAAACAATTCGAATAAGCAAACTCATAAAGTCAGTATCTAGAATGGTTACCAAGGGATGGGGTAGGGATAGGGAATGGGAAGTAAGGCTTAAAATGTACAGAGTTCCTGTTAGGAATGAAGAAAATGTTTTGGTAATGAATGGTGGTGGTGATAGCACAACATTGTGAATGCAGTTAATAACACTGAAGTACATAACTGAATATGATTAAAAGAAGGAATGTTAGACTGTATGGTAAAAGAATAAAAAATTTTTTAAAAATCCATGGAACTACACTACACAGTGAACCCTAGGTTAAACCATAGACTTTAATTAATAGTACAATTATTAAAATGTGCTATCATCAATTATAACAAATGTTCCACACCTATGCACGGTGTTGGTGGTGAAGTAGTATATGGGAATCCTGAATTTTATGTGATTGTTCTGTAAACCACAACTTCTTTAATAAAGGGGATTAAAAAAACTCCCCCCAAGGAAGAAAAGTCCAGGACCAGAGAACTCTCTGGTGAATTTTACAAAACTTTCCAAGAAGAGTTAACACCAAACCTACTCAGACGTTTCCAAAAAAAATGAAGAGGAAAGAACACTCCCTAATTCATTCTATAAGGCCACCATAGTCCTAATAGTAAAGCAGATAAAGATACCACAAGAAAAGAAAATTACAGACCAATATCCCTTATGAATATAGATGTAAAAATCCTCAACAAAATACAAGCAAACTAAATCCAAAAGCACATTAAAAGAATTATGTACACCATAATCAAGAATTATGTGTACTGTGTATGCAAGAGTGGTGCAGTATAAAAAAATCAATTAATGTATACACCATATAAAGAGAATGAAAGGAAAAAAACACACGATCATCTCAATTGATATAGAAAAGGCACCTCTTGTGTTTGTGTGTGTGTCTGTGGTAGTTTTTATTGCCAAAATAACGTAGGAACAAGGTATATATTTTTTAAAAAACCTTGAAATTAGTTGCATACATTCTTTTTTTTAAAAAGATTTATTTTATTTATTTCTCTCCCCTTCCCTGCCACCCCCACCCCCCCATTTGTCTGCTCTCTGTCCATTCCCATGTGTTCTTCTGTGTCCGCTTGTGTTCTTGTCAGTGGCACCCGGAATCTGTGTCTCTTTTTGTTGTGTCATCCCGCTGCATCAGCTTTCCGTGTGTGCGGCCCCATTCCTGGGCAGGCTGCACTTTTTCTGCACTAAGTAGCTCTCCTTGCAGAGTGCACTCCTTGCACGTATGCAAGGACACCCCTGCGTGGCACGGCACTCCTTGTGCGCATCAGCACTGTGCATGGGCCAGCTGCACACGGGTCAAGGAGGCCCGGGATTGGAACCACAGACCTCTCATGTGGTAGGCGGACACCCTATCCATTGGGCCAAGTCTGCTTCCCCAGTTGAATACATTCTTAAGGACTACTGGGTGTGTATTTTTCAGCCAATTTCAGATGTTTTAAGATTTTTTTTCAGGAAGAGACTCGGCCTAAGTCCTAGGATATTAACCATAGGTCCTGGATGATTCAAATTCAGCTCTCTGAAAGCATGAAGATGGATGGCGTTTGTTTAGGTCTTCTCTGACTCAATGACTCAATAATGACGTTAAGTAAAAATAATGCCTCATACATTTATTCAAATGTCTTTCCCCTTACATAACCATCCTCCTCAGAAATATGAATAAAGAGCCATTATAAACTCTAAAAATCATCAAATCATTAAATAGTAAGTAGGGGATACTTATTTTAATTGTTTATTTTACTAAAGAAATGAGCAGTGGCAGATATATTTTTGTTTTTGATGTTTGATTTTTGAATAAATACAACTATGATTTGAGGAATGCACAATTTACAACTGTAGATTCTGCCACCACCTTCATACTATCTCTTTTCTCACAACATTTAGAGATAGGTGGTATTTTCTTTCAGACTGCAGAATCTTATCTTGATTTAAAGTAACCTTTTAACACTTTCACATTTTTTTTCTTATTTTGCTTGATTTAGGGTAGTAATTAATCATTCAGATTAAGCAGCCCCCTCTTGGTGTATTTGAGGAATAAAAGTGGTGGTGGATATAGATCTGTAATCAAAGACTTGTAGTGTCTATTTCCTCTTCATCTTAATTTGAAAACAAGACTGGCCATGGACAATAGCTATTTGCAATCATATCAATATAATGTTACTAGCATACTCCAACAGAGAACTATCCTAACTTCTATTTAACCAAAAGTTAACTGGTAGCACTGCTTGTTTGGAAAGGGGTATGTGTGTGTATTTATATATATTTACCTATATTTGTGAAACCGTTATTAATACTCATGTATAACACACAAATAAGATATATGGAGTACTTGCTCAGCTTCTAAACTTGGAGACTTCTTGAAATTCACTGAAAATTTACCACCTGAAGTTTTATTATTTCATAACAATTTTGAGTTAGTATTATACCTGTAGTGACCTTTTCTTTTATGCTGTTTCAAAACTACTTGAGTATATTTTCATTATAAAAAGAAATTAGTCTAGTTCCTTGGTCTCTTTGTCCAAAGTTAAAATTTTCGTCTCTACTTTGTAAAATTTCTTTTTATACTACTTAGTTTTACACAATGGTCAATCATACACATTTCAATACAGTCATATCTTTTACACATTTTAAAAAAAGATTTGTTGATTTATTTATTTTTCCCCCTTCCCCTCCTCTCACCCTGCTGTTTTTGCCATCTGTGTTGTCTTCTCTTCTCATTTTCACTCCAGGATTCACCAGGATTTCATCCTGGAGACCCCTGATGTGTAGAGAGTTTCCTTGTCAATTGCGCCACCTCAGTTCCTGGTTTCTGCTGTGCTTCACCTTGACTCTCTCCTTGTCTCTCTTTTGATGCATCATCATCTTGCTGCATGGCTCACTTGCGCGGGCACTGGCTCACCACACAGGCACTCGCACAGGCACTGGCTCGCTACGTGTACACGCTTTCTCTTCTTCTTTTTCACCAGGAGGCCCCGGGGATCAAACGCAAGTCCTCCCATATGGTAGGTAGAAGCTCTATCACTCAAGCCACAACTGCCTCCCTCTTTTACACATTTGACAAAAATAACTTATTTATGAAGGAAAATTAATTTAGTAAGCAATAAAATATTGATGGCTATGGACTGTGAAAATAATAAGACAAATATACAAAAATTATTTTATAACTTCTTTTTCGTAAGTGGTGACCTTCTGGCACAAGGGCAAAACCTGCATTAGAAGAGTGCCATGAGCTTCTCCTTAAGTTGGTGTCCAATAATAATGTATTTTAAATTCATTGGCGACTTCTCCAAGATAAACACAGTCGTCCACCACAAATGGATCCACATCTGTATTGTCTGGTTGTAGATGGCCTGTTTGAATTAAGTCTGAATATGCCACACATGTATAATTTGTTTCCCCAAATGTAGATGTTAGTGAGTGTGGGATTTGTTGTTACTGATTGTGAAAGTGCAACAAGTCCTTCTTCTCTTATGTTGTTGCTAAACACTGACAATGCTTTAAGAGTCCTGTTATGTAAAGCAAGACTTTCACTGAGATAATTTGCTCCTGTGTTTTCTACTCTGTTAAAAGTAAGATTATTACTTCCAGGGTAATGTTGCTTTTCGTACACCAGCCAAATAACCCCATTCCATCATGAGTTATTTTATTGCAGCTGACATCAAGGTTGCATCGGCTAGAGTTTCGATACAGTGCATCACGTAACTGTTTCCTACTATAATTTTTTATATCATGCTTACACATGTGTAGTTCAACAAGGCAGTGAGTTTCTTTTAACATGTGGCCTAAATGGACGTGGACTCTTCCTGCTCACCATACAATATAGGATGGTTTAGGTTTATTCCCCTAATTGCTTGGTTTTGAGTTAGTCCTGTAGCAAATGCTATCACACTATGCACTCCAAGATCACAGTCTCCCAGATATGATTTCTCCAAGGATGAATTAACCCATAGCATTACAGCAAAAAACATTCCACCTTTATTTTCAATCTTGTTTCCAGTTATCCTTAGGTACTTCAGAGTTGTATTCTTATGTGGCGCTTTAGCAATCAGTTCTCCACCATCAGGCCCGATATCATTAAACATAGGGTTTAAATAAATGAGATTAAGTTGTTTCTCAAGCAGTTTTGCAGCATGGCACGCACCCACATTGCTGAGTAGATTGTATCTAACATCCAAACCCGTAATATATGGATTTGTCTTTAAAATTCTGGAAAGAATCCAAAAATCTTTACTGGTTACTCTTTCTACTGGTATTAGGCAATTGTTACCAGCATTGTTTAATGTGATTCTTTTTCCCAATCCCTTTTTACTTCCTTCATCTACTTTCTAGAGTATATTCAATATAAAAAGATTAATTTTCTGGGACTTTTCGTTCACAGATCATAGTAATGTTCTCAAAGACTGGCAATAGATGCTGGAATGATCTCTTTGGCTGAGGCTAGGGTCGGAGTTGGGGCAGGAGAAGGGACTGGAGTGGGGGCCGAGGCCTGGGAGGGCCATCCCCTCCTGATGTTGCCAGACGTTCTGCCATGCCAGCCAAGGTGGGGGCATTGCCATGGCGACCCCGCTGCACGTCCAGCAGCTGTAACACCTCTTCTTTATTAGAGATTTATTTTTAATTTTTTTTGTTTTTATTTTTTATTTATTTCTCTCCCTTCCTCCCCCCACCCCCAGTTGTCTGCTCTCTCTGTCCATTCACTGTGTTCTTCTGTGACTGCTTCTATCCTTATCAGTGGCACCAGGAATCTGTGTTTCTTTTTGTTGCGTCATCTTGCTGTGTCAGCTCTCTGTGTGTGTGGTGCCATTCCTGGGCAGGCTGCACTTTGTTTTGTGCTGGGCGGCTCTCCTTACGGGCACACTCCTTGTGTGTGGGGTTCCCCTACATGGGGACACCCCTGCGTGGCAGGGCACTCCTTGTGCGCATCAGCACTGTGCATGGGCCAGCTCCACATGGGTCAAGGAGGCCCAGGGTTTGAACCGCGAACCTCCCATGTGGTAGACGGACGCCCTAACCATTGGGCCAAGTCCGCTTCCCTTGATTAAACATTTAGAGAACTAGGAGTAGAAGGAAACTTCCTCAACATATATAAAAAACACACCACCAACATCCTATTCAATGGTGAAAGTCTGAAATCTTTCTCTCTAGATCAGGAACAATATGCTGTCACCAAGATTATTCAGCATTGTGCTAGAATTTCTAGGCAGAGCAATTAGGCACAAAAGATAAATAAAAAACATCCAAATTGGAAAAGAAGAAATGAATCATTCCCTATGTGTAGGTAAGATGATCATACATCTAGAAAATCCCGAAATATCCATAACAAAGCCGTTATGTGGGGTGAAGTGGTGGGGTACAAGATCAGTGTGCAAAAATCAGTACTGTTTCTATACACTAGTCATAAAAATGTAAAAAGGAAATCAAGAAAAAATGCCATTTACAATAGAAACCAAATCAACTAAATATCTGTGAGAATTAACCATGGATGTAAAAGACTTATACACAGGAAAACTGTAAGACATTGCCGAAAGAAAATAATGAAGACCTAAATAATTGGAAGGGAATTCCATGTACCTGGGTTGGAAGACTAAATATTAAGATATCAATTCTACCCACAGAAATTTACAGATTCTACATAAGCCCAATAAAAATTCCAAAAGCCTTAAAAATTTTTATGCATCAAAAGACTTCATCATGAAAGTAAAAGCCCATAGAGAAAGAAGAAAAGGAAAAACACAATCTACAGAATGGGAGAAAATATTTGGAAACCACGTAATGCTAAGGATTTAATATATAGAATATAAAAGGAAATCCTACAGCTGAAAAACAAAAAGACCAACAACTCAATTAAAAATAGGCAAAAGACTTGAGTAGACATCTCTCCAAAGAAGATGTACAAATGGCCAATAAGCATATTAAAAGATGCTCAACAACATTAAGTCATTGGGTAAACACGAATCAAAACCACAATGAGATATCATTTCATAACCTGTAGAATGGCTACTACTAAAAATAATGAAAGAATATTTTTTAAAAAAGAACAAATAAAAGGAAAAATATAAAATAAGAAGTGTTGGAGAGGATGTAGAAAAATAGGAACATTTGTTCATTGTCAGAGGGAATGTAAAATGATACAGCTGCTGTGGATAAGTCTGGCAGTTCCTTGGAAAGTTAAGTGTAGAATTACTATATGGCCCAGCAATTCCACTTCTAGATTTGTATCAAAAAGAATTGAACAGATATTTGCACACCGGTCCATGGTGGCCTTATTCACAATTGTCAAAAGACGGAAACAACCCAAATGTCTATCAACAGATAAAGAGGTGAACAAAATGTGGTCTACATGTTCGATGGATTACCAGCCCTAAAAAGGAATGGAGTCCTGCATGTGACAACATGGGTGAACCTTGATGACATCATCTTGAGTGAAATAAGCCAGACACAAAAGGACAAATACTGTAGTGCCAGAAACTAGAATACAGGGTACCAGGGCCAGGGTAGGTTTGGGAATGGGGAATTAAGTCATAATTGGTACAGGGTGTCTGTGGGGGGTAATGGATGGCAGTGATGGTACACAACATTGTGGATGTCACTAACACCACCGAATTATATATTTGAATATGGATAAAAGGGGACATTTTAGGTTGATAATAAGTTACTATTAATAGAATAAAAATGTTTAAAAGTCTGTAGGGGCCATGGACTTGGCCCAGTGGTCAGGGCATCCATCTACCAAATGGGAGGTCCGCGGTTCAAACCCCAGGCCTCCTGACCCGTGTGGAGCTGGCCCATGCGCAGTGCTGATGCGCACAAGGAGTGCCCTGCCACGCAGGGGTGTCCCCCGCATAGGGGAGCCCCACGCGCAAGGAGCGCGCCCCATAAGGAGAGCCGCCCAGTGCGAAAGAAAGTGCAGCCTGCCTAGGAATGGTGCTGCACACACGGAGAGCTGACACAACAAGATGATGCAACCAAAAGAAACACAGATTCCTGTGCTGCTGACAACAACAGAAGTGGACAAAGAAGACACAGCAAATAGACACAGAGAACAGACAACCGGGGTGGCGGGGGGAAGGGGAGAGAAATAAATAAATTTTTAAAAAAAGTCTGTAGAAATGTACAATACAAACAATGAACCCTAATGTAATCTAAGGACTATGGTTAAGAATATAATTATAGGGAAGCGGATTTGGCTCAATGGATAGAGCATCCGCCTACCACATGGGAGGTCCAGGGTTCAAACCCAGGGTCTCCTGACCCATGTGATGAGCTGGCTTACATGCAGCGCTGATGTGCACAAGGAGTACCGTGCCACGCAGGGGTGTCCCCCACATAGGGGAGCCCCACACGAAAGGAGTGCGCCCCGTAAGGAGAGCTGCCCAGCATGATAAAAGTGTGGCCTGCCCAGGAGTGGCATCGCACACACAGAGAGCTGATGCAGCAAGGTGATGCAATAAAAAGAGACACAGATTCCCAGTGCCGCTGACAAGAATACAAGTGGACACAGAAGAACACACAGCAAATGGACACAGAGCAGACTACTGGTCGGGGGAAGTGGGGAAAGGGAGAGAAATAAATTTTTTAAAAAATATATAATATGGTTTCATCAATTGTAGTGTTAATAATAGAGAAAACTGTATGGGGTGGGTATATAGAAGCTCTGTATTTTCTGTGTGTTTTTTTCTCTGAACTTTACTCCTTAAAAATATTCTTTATTCCCATCATTCTTCTTTTGTTGATGGAGGCCATTCGTTGTCTCTGTACTCCTCTCTTCCCTTAAGCTCCTCCCCATAAAATATTTTGTGTGTTTTTAAATCACAAGCCCATAAAATATTTTACTGCCCAGCCTCCTTTCTGTATGCTCAATCTCTACCAGTCCCAGTTTCCATCAGTCAGTCTCAAGGTCTTCTTCAGGTTTGTTTGCTTACTCTCTCTTTTTCTTCCTACCCCATTCACTCTTTTCCACCCTGAGCCTTGCCATTACTGCGTCTTTCAGGAGTCACCTGCTCACCCCCTGACTGGTCCCAGTTTGGACACAGTCCCTGGCTCAGAGAATTCTGGTGGTTCTCCATCATTGGTTACGTGAATTCTCCAGCCTGCCAGAAGGATAATAGCTAGTAACAGTGTTTACTTATAGAGAGTGCTGAAGGGTTCATTAACTTCATCTGTATTACTTGCGTGTCCTACTGCGAGATCTTATTCTGTGTTACTTCTAATTTTTTAAAAAAAATCTCTAACCTGGCAGTCAAAGCTTTCCACAGACTCTCCTCTCCATCCACACCGGTGTCCTGTCTGCTCTCGTGATCAGCCTTGAATTATTGCTCAATCCTCAGCCCAGTATAAGGTGAACTTTAGCCTTTGCCTCCTGCCTTACCTAATTTGTACCCTCTGCGATCTTTCAAGACATCACGCCTTCCAGTCTCCTTCCTTCACACTCCGAGGCACCAGTGCTGCTGTCCAGGGCTCTGACTTCGCCCACATCTGCCTTTCGCTGTCATTCAGCTCTGCTCTTCCGGCACTGCCTCACAGAAGACTGAGCATCCATTCTTGCCTTCTTTATTCATTCACACCCTGATTTTTGCTGATGACACTGAATGTGGCTGGAGTGACTGCAGCAGTGGGCAGGAAGGATTTCAGCTTACAAAGGGCTTTAAGATGTGATCTTCAGAAATGCCTTGTTTACAAATACCTAAACTATTTATTTGGCTTTTAGGTGTTTACTTCCTGGCAATCTCTGGTATTGTAACCTTTAGACGTGACTTACTATTTCCTATTAATCTTATTCCCTTAACAAGATCATAAACCTCACAAAAGACAGGATCATATCTAATTTATTTGTGTTTACCCCCCACAAATATTTATCTCTCTGAGTACATCTTTGTTGGTTTGATTTGAATCCCATTTCCTTATATTTTCTTTGTCGCCACATTTTCAAATCAGTACTCGCAGACTTCCTCATGTTTTTTAAAGAACTGAGACTTCACATTTGAATTTGAGCATCGATGTTTCCAACTCTCTTTATGTAAATGGCCCCTCTAGCCCCATAACCACCTTCTTGGAGACAAGGACTTCCGTCTCAGGAGCCTTCTGCCGGTAGGAGGTCGAGAATGAAGGCAATTGGGCCCACAAATTGGATAGGTCCCCGGGAAATGGGCCCAACCTGTTGGTTTCCTGAGGTCATTTTGTTTAGAAGCTTCTGAGCTGCAAACAGCTCCATCCCCTGTCTGGCCTGGAGGAGACAGTATGGTGTGAGCCAAAAGGAACAAAACGGAGAAGAAACCAAGGTTGGGATAATCAGAGAAGCCGAATGCAGAGAATTGAGGTGCACAGCCAGAAGTTGCAGCAAAATTGGGGGCAGGGAGGCATTGCAGGCCCCACCCATGATTGCTCCTATTGGGCTTAGTAATTGTGCTCTGAGAAGCATTTAGACTGGCATTTAGATGGGCCTAGAATGTGAATTCTTGCAGGGGAGGCAGCCAGCACAATCCTGCTTTGTTCCAGTTCTTTGAGGGCTAAGGAAATAATTTTTTAAACAATAACCCTTCTTCCTGAGTTGTCACTTGTTTGTTTGCTTCAAGGATTGCTCAATAACTCTTTGGTCTCTTTTATTCATTTTGTTTGTTTGTAGTTATTGTTGTTATTTTAACTCTGTGCTCTTAACAAGTAGGAATTGGTGGAAGGGAAGGTTTGGGGTAAATGGCAATCTGGTGGTATATTAATTGTGTCATTCTACATATGTTTTACACCCATAAGGGGTCACAGACCGGCGTCTCTTCTTCATTTATCCCTCAGTCCTCTATTCAACAAACGCTTCGCAGACCTTTTAGGTGTGTGTATCTAGGGTCGTTCTAACTATTAGGAATAGAAAAGAAGAAAGACATGGTTCTTACCTCAAGAATCTATAGTTCCATGATATAATAATAAAATATACAATAGTAATAATAGCCACTGACATCATTTATTGAATCCCTTTTACTTGGACCAGAGCCAGTCTAGAGGTAATAGAGATACTGCTCAATTAATCAGCAAGCATTTCTTGAGTGTCTCTCATCTGGGCACTGTGCTGGGGGCTGGGAATCAGGCCGAGAGCTGCCAGAGAGCTGGCGTTTGGCAGGAAAGACAGCATTAAAGAAGTACTTGCAAGTGGGAAAGGGAGCTTTGCCACTCTCCAGGGGCACCTCCAGCAGCGCCGGCTCACCTGGAGCATCTAGTGCAGCACTCAGGTGTGCTGAATCAGAACCTACTGCAGACTGACAAGGTCACAGGTGGTTCATTTGTATGCACACTGAAATTTGGGAAGCACTGGCCAGCAGTCATGGTTTAGGTTGGTCTAGGCTGGGAGATCAAAGGAAGCTTTTCCAACAAAGTGACTTGTAAGCTGAAATAGGATGGATGAGTGGGAGAGTGGGGAGGTAGCCAGGAACGAAGGGGATGGTGGAGGGTGGGGTGGAGTGAGTTCTTGGCTGCAGGAGCAGCTTGTGGGCAGGCCGGGGCTATGGAGTCCAGTGTGCTGGCAGTGCAGAGGGGTAGGCAGGGGCTGGGGGGAGCACCCTGGAAACCAGGGTAAAGGATGTAGATTTTATCCTAAGACAACCTGAAGATATTGTGTACAGCTTTGGGCCTTAAAAAAAAAAATCTCAGTGATACAGAGAATGGATAAAAAGGAAGTATTATCCCAAATTTATGGATGAGAAAACCAAAGTTCAGATAGGTTGAGTAATTGGCCCAAGGTCACATAGCTACTAACTCACTGGTAAACTAGTAAGAGCTAGATTTACATCCAGGTCCCCAATTCCAAAATCCATTTTCTGAAGCACCATATAATTTTGTTCTCATGGGTCATTAAGAAGACAAAATATACACATAATTTTATGCATCTCTTTTATTATTTAGGATTTAAAGACTCTCACAGTAAAATGGGTTAAATTAAACAGGATGATTAAAACTGGAAACAAACAATGAAACCCATGAACTGGGAGGAGGAGATAGTTCCATTTGAGCACAGTTTTTTTCCTCTAGTTTCTTAGGAGCTGTGGTATAGAAACAGACACTGTAAGTAGATAGCTCTTGTTATCTGAAAAAATAATGTAGATTTCTTGCTGAGGAAGAACGTTTCTCTGCCCGACCATTACACTGTAAGAGGAAGCACGAAATGGTTAACTGCGAAGGCAGAGCGCTGTGATTAAAACAGGGTTGCTTCCGTCCCTTGTGCTATTTGGCTGAGCGAGCCCTTGTATCTTTTCTTTCTCAGCTCACGATGTGGGCCAGAAGGCAGGAGAGAGGGGCAAGGAGGGAGGGGAGAGACAAAGCAGAGCCTTGTGTCCTCCACATCTCAGGCAAGATAGGTGAAACTTGGGCACCGGCGCCAGCTCAGACAGATGAGCTGAGCTGCTGGACCTCCTCCCAGAAGACTCCACGGGCTCCCTCTGGCTGGCGGATTCCTGTGCCTCAAATTGGCCAACCCCGCACACTGCCGGGAAGGAAGGGAAGGAGACCCCTGTCCTTGGTGCTGGAGGATGCTCGAGGAGGAGCTGTGTGCCCTGGCCCCCGGGAAATTCTGCAGCTGTTAGGAGGGTCTGATCTTCAACCTTGGGGAGCTTCCAGTCTGATGGGAGAGGCACAGCCTCTGCCTTCAAACAACTCCAAGAGTGACGGGGGAGATGCAGCTCTTGCCTTCATGAGGTCCAGACTGAAGGGGAGAAACCGACCTGCCCTAGGGAGCTTCCAGGCTGATTGGAGAGACAAAAAGCTCAGACCAGACCCAGGAGAATACAGAAGAGCACAATTGCCAAAGTTACCAAAGCTATTTAAAAAATGACAGCACCCCTGGCGCCACACTGCCGTGAGAGGACTTTGGAACACACCAGTTTACTTCTTGTCATTTCTTGGCCAGCTGCAAAAGCAGGAAGAACTCACTGCATCTGCAAAATCAGAAGCCAATGAAGACAGGACTCACTCCTTTTGAGTGAGTTGGTTTCTGTCTCTCAGGGGTTATTTTAAGGGGGAATAAGTTGCTACTCATTGTCCTGGTAGGAAGGAAGGAGAAACTCCTGAGGCTAAAGAAAGGTAGCTGGGAAACACTCAGACGTACTTTCTCTCCTCCTCTCTCATCTAAACCCCAAATTCATACACAGTTCACACTCCGCTGCAATGCCAAGGCTGGTGGCAAAAGTAAGTGATACAATTTCCAGTGTCTGCCTTGGGAGAGCAGCTGTGCCTTCCAGCTGATGTTCCAGAGAACTGTTTAGCATACGGTATATTTGTCTGTCCTTTCTCTCCAGCATCACCCCAGGAGACTGTGACTGCTGATGTGGGGGCAAGAAAGAAGGAGAACTTGAGGCCGACTGAAAGGGGCATTGGAATAATCAGGAAGTTCTTGCTTTTCTTCTACAAATGACTCACATGTCTCCTTGAGCGAGTTCTCCTTCATTCCTTTATTCTGCTACCACGGTGTCCCTTTCCCCATTAGTATTAAACTAAGGCAGCATGGCAGACAGGAAAGACCGGATCATCTGAAATCATGAGACCTGTGTTCAAGTCCTAGCTCTCCTGCTCCGAGCTGTATGACCTTGGGTAAGGGATTCTATTTTTTTCCTCAGATAAGGGATTTTTTAAAGTAATTTGAGCCTCAGTTTTCTAATCTGTAAAATAGGAATGATGATCATTCCTAGCACACTGGTGGCTCTGATGATCAGTTATAGTGAATATTGAAATATGCCTGCTTTGATTGGAGAGCCTAAATAGTAGAAACAGCTAATTCATGGTCAATACTGTGCTAGGGCTGAGGGTGATAAAGGATAAATGGAAAACCAGGTCTTGTGCCTCAGAGAACTCAGAGCCTAGTGGGAGAAATAAGATTAAGAATCATGACAGTAACACACAACGTTAACTGATACATTTCAGACTCCAAGTGTTTGGGAAGATCAAAGGAATCAGGGAAGTCTGCATGGAGAGAGCATGTTGTAGTAAAGCTACAAGTGTAAATGTATTAATTTATTCAACAAATATTTATTGACTGTCTTTTATGGGCTGAGCACTATTCTATATGTTGGGAATACAGCCAGTAAATGAAGCTGATTACATTTGAATGAGAAGAGATAAACAATAAATAAGGAAAACAAGGAAAATATATGGTACATTAGATGGTTATAAGTGCTAGAGGAAAGAAATTAGGAGGGGGATGCAGGGAGTGTTGAGAGAGATGGTTTGCAGTTTTAGGTAGCATGGCCAGGGGACACTTGCACAAAGACCTAATGGAGAAAAGTAAGATTGTTGGCAAGAATGGTGGCTTGGACCAAGAGTGGAAGAATAGAGAAATTGAGAAGAAAACAGATTCCTTTTTGAGATAGAGGCAGTAATATTTGCTGATGGTTCAGGGGCAAGGTACGAGAAGGAATCAGAGATGACCCTAAGGTTTGGCATACCTGGAAGAAGTGCTGTCATTAACTGAAATGGGAAAGGCTGTGTGTGGTATGGTAGGATGAGAACAGGAGCATACTAATTCTGATGTGCCTACTAGAAACACGATCGGAGATACCAAGTAGGCAGTTGGCTATGTGGGTCTGGGAGTTTTCAACATAGGGATGGTATTTAATGGAATGAAACTCAATGAGATCTCCAAGGCAGAGAGTGAGTGTAGAAAAGAGGAGATCCTAGGACAGAGCCCTGGGACACTCCAGCATTAGCAGTTGGAGAAACCAACATAGGAGATTGAAAAGGAACAGCAACAAGGAAGGAAGAGAACCAGGAGATTGTGGTATTCCAGCTGCCAAGTGAAAAAAGTGTTTCAAGGAGGCTGGAGTGATCATTTGTGTTAGATATAGTAGGATGAGAACTAAGAATTTACCGTTGGATTTACCACTGTGAGGTCATTGGTGATCTTGATAAAACCAGTTTGGGTTGAGTTGTGTGTGTGTGTGGGGGGGAATCTTGATTAGAACAGGTTTAAAAGAGGTTTGCAGAGAAGAGAAATTGCGATCATTAATATAGGCAACTCTCATAAGGGATTTTCCTGTAAAGGGAAGAGAAATAGGGCACTAGGACAGAGTGGGAGCAAGAGAAGGCGTGTGTGTGTGTGTGTGAGTGTGTGTAACATATAGATGATATAAAATTTCCCATTTAACCACTTTCTTGTATACTGGTCAGTGGTATTGATCACATTCACAATGTTGTGCCACCATCACCATCATCCATTACCAGAACTTTTCCATCACTCCAAACAGAAACGGTATCCATTATGCATTAAATATTCATCCCCCCTCCTATATGACCCTGGTAATTTGTAATTCCCTTTCTGTCTCTTTCAATTTGCATGTTTTAGTTATTTCATTTAAGTGAAATCATATAATATCTGTCCTTTTGTGTCTGGCTTATTTCACTGAGCATAATGCTTTCGGGGTTCACTCATGCTGTAGCATTATCTGAGTGTCACTCCTTTTTAATCGCTGAATAAAATTCCATTGTATGTGTATAGAACATGTTGTTTATTAATACATCTGTCAATGGGCCAGTGTCTTGATCCCACCCTTTGGCTATTGTGAATATTGCTGCTGTGAGCATTGGTTTACAAATATCTGTTCAAGTCCCTTCTTTCAATTCTTTTGGGTATACACCTAGAAGTGGGGTTGCTTGGTCATGCGGTAGTCCTATGTGCTATCTCATTGTGGTTTTGATTTGCACTTTCCTAAATGGCTATGATGTTTAACATCATTTCATGTTCTTTGCCCATTTTTAAAATTGTGTTGTTTGTCTTTCTGTTGTTGGCTTATAAGAATTCTTTATATATTCTGGATATTAAATCCATATAATATATAGGATTTCCAAATATTTTCTCCCATTTTGTAGATTATCTTTTTACTTTTTTTTTTTTTTCTTTTCTGTACCAGGAGCTGGGGATTGAACCCAGGATCTCGTATGTGGGAAGCCAGCACCCAACCACTGAGACTCTTCAGTCTCCCTAAGTTGGATTCCTTGCCCATTTTGCTTGTTGTTTTTTGTTTGTTTTGTTTTTCAGGAGGCACTGGGAAGCATGCCCAGGACTTCCCATGTTGGAGGTGGGCACTCAACCACTTGAGTTATATCTGCTCCCTTTACTTCCTTGATAATGTCCTTTGATGCACAAAAGTTTTTAACTTTGATGAAGTCTATTTTTTCTTTGTTGCTTGTGCTTTTAGTGTAGGCTGAGAATCAATTGCCTAATACATGGTCCTGAAGACATTTCAATATGTTTTCTTCTGAGAGTTTTATAGAATTCATACTTATATTTAGGCCATTGATACCTTTCGAATTAATTTTTTAGTATGTTGTGAGGTGGGGCTCACTCTTTTGTGTACGGATATCTAGTTTTTCCAATACCATTTGTTGAAGAGACACTTCTTTCCCCATTGAGCAGACCTGGCAGCCTTGTCAAAAATCAGTTGACCATAAATGAATGGGTTTATTTCTGAACTCTCAGTTCTATTCCACTGATTTAGAAGAAGTCTTTTTAAAGTTAGGCTAAATAGCATGTTTGTAAGCAAATGGGAAAGACCCATAAAGAAGGGAAATTTGATGTGGCAGGAAAAAGGGAAGAAATTGCTGGAGCATTGTCTCTGAGTTGGCAAGTGAGATGAAATCTAGTGCACAAACAGTTCATCCACAATAGAACAGGAGAGATGGTAGAATGTGCAAGCACAAATGCAGGAAGGTGCAGGAAAAAATACAGGAGGGTGGGTAGATGTGGTGATGGCCCTTGGGGAGGTTTTCTTTTGATTGTTTCTGTTTTCTCAAAAAATAAACAGGGCCACTAGCCAAGAGTAAATGAATGGGGAACCCCAGGTTCTTTAAAAAATAAAGTTTAAGGGGGAAAAAAGAGAGGTGAAATGGGAACTTATAGATTAAATGAGACTTAGTGCATTATCAGCTAATGAGAGGACCTTATTTGGATTCTGATTCAAACAAACATGAAAAAGTTAAGACATTTATGAAACATTCGGGAATTTGGACACCTAATGAATATTTGTTAATATTAAGAAATTATTGCTAATTTCAGAGGATCAGGATGGTCTTTGCTTCACAGTGATTTTGGGACTAGTTTAGCTGATTTCTCAGGCAATCCATCTTTTGACCAAGTTTAATACTCTATTCCAGGAATTTTAAATTGTTTATTTTGTTTCATGAGCAAAAATATATCTGTATCTCTATTTTTCTCTCTCTATTCATCTTACCATCCCTATCTGTCTGTCTGTCTGTCTAATCTATCTTTCAGTCACCCACCTGTCTAAGGTGGGGAGAAACGGAAGTGGCTCCAATTGCCCCACCTCCCATCCTCCTATCCCTGCATCTAATGTGTGAGTGTGGGAGCGTAATCTTGGTCTGAGTGTTCTTTCCTCAGTGTGTATGTGGCTGGGACAGATGTGATACTAATTCCTCTCTTGAATAATGGCTGGCTTGCTTTGGATCCCCATTTTCACTTGCTAGCTTTTTCTATTGAGGAAGTCATTGTGGTCCAGTTGGAAATCAAAAGCATCTTGTAAAGAACAAGGTATTTGTCATACCCCTGATTATGGTTCAGCCTTTGTAGACTATTTCCCTTAGCCCCTCCTGTCCGTCAGCTCATGCTCTATCCCAAGGCTGTTCCAGCAGCAGCAGAGCTCATCTTTCATTGGGTCATGACTTCCTAGTTCCTGGTCACAGGACTGAGGGTCTGGTTGCCATGGTTTATCTACTTCATCTTCCTTAGGAAAAGATCTTTCGTAAGTCAAAACATTTCTCTGGCCAGGACATGCTTACTAGTACAAATTTGTCTCTAGTTCATGATATATGTTAAAACCAAATTGAACATATAAACTAAGTGTAGTTGGTATGGTTTTTATATGTCTTTTTCCCTTGGGAATAATCATTTCTTTATCTCAGAAGATAAGCACAAAGAACATTTTTAAAGAAACCTCATGTCTAGTTTTCTCATCTTTATATCTTCTACAGGGTCTTTCACAAAATAGCAGTTTGAATGTTGTATTGCAGTGAAGTAAGTTTCAGCATGGCATAAAAATAGTATGGGCTTTGGGGACACTCAGTTTGAGTTTTGTCTCTGGTACTCACCAGCTGTGAAACCTTGAACAAGTTATTTAAAATCACTACACTTCAGATTCCTAATGTGAAAAAACTAGATATTAAAGTCTTCCTTATAATAATATTACAAGAATTAAAATGGATGGGTAAGTGTAACTACCTGGCATCATGCCAGCATATAGTAGGAATGGATCTGTTCTTACTTTTCCCTTATTGCTGCTTTATTTAGCCTATTTATGTTTTTATATTTAACATGGGTGTCTAGAGTCAGCATATAGTTGGCTCTTGCTTACTTATCCAATTTATATTTTTTGCTTTTTAACTGGGGCATTTAGAGCATCTATACATATAATAATTAATATGGATTTAAATTTGTCTCTCATTGCACTTCTCCTCGTTGTGTCTCTTCGTGCATCATCTTGTTGCATCAGTTCGCCACACCAGCCTGTCTTATCAGCTCACTGTCTTGCTTGTCTTTTTTAGGAGGACTGGGAACCAAACCTGGGACCTCCCATGTGGTAGGCATGCACCCAACTGCTTGAGCCGCATCTGCTTCCCCTCATTTCCTTTTTCTACTTTTCTGTTTGCTTTTGCATTAATTTAGTATCTTTATGGTTCAGTTTCATTTCTGTTATTAGCTTATCAGTTGTACATCTTTTAAAAACAATTTGGTTTGTGGCTGCCCCAGGGTTTATAATATATATCTTTAACGTCTACCTTCAAATAATATTAAACTAGTTGATGTGTATTACATATAAGTGTTATAACATTATACTTCCATTTCTTCCTTTCCATCCTTTATGCTATTGTTGTCATGCATTTTACTTTTACTTATGTTATCCTGACAATACATTGTTTAATTTCTTTAGACAGTCAATTCTCTTTTAGAATGATTAATGATAAGAAAAATATCTTTTGTACAATCTTTCATTTCTGTTTCCAAAGTTTTTTTTATTTTTTTATGAATAGCAAGTCTCTGATATATTACTTTTGCTTGAGACCTTCTTTTTTAATTTCTCATAGCCCACATCTGCTAACAGTGAATTCTTTCTCTCTTATGTTTCTGACACTTCCATCATACTTATGTTAAACCATGTCATATTGCTCCACATCTCTTGGATGCTTTGACTTTTTTTCCTCTGTTTCTCTCTGTATTTCAGTTGGATAGTTTCTCTTGATCTATCTTCACATTTACTGATTCATTCTCCAGCTATACAAAATCTCCTGAAAAGCCCAATGAAGACATTCTTCATTTCTATTATCATGGGATGTTGGTTTTTGTTTTTGTTTTTTTTCATTTCTAGCATTTGCTTTTTATAGCCTCTCTCTCTCTCTGCTGAATTTTTTTCATCTTTTTATGCATATTGCCTACCTTTTCCACTAGATCTTTATCACATCAATCATAATTGTATTAAAGTCCCTGTTTAATAGTTCCAACATTTGGGTCATCACTGAGTCTGGTTGATTGCTTTATTTCCTGAAAATTGCCCTTTTCTTGCTTTTTTGTATGTCTTTTAGTTTTTACGTGAATGGTTGACATCATGAGTAGGCCATTAGAGACTGAATTTAACAGTGTTAATGCCTGGAAATAGGCAAGCAACTTCTCTTAGTCCATTAGTCTGGGGACTTGATTCAGTGTAGTTACTAGTTGATCTGGGTTTGGGTTTTGTTGTTACTATGTTTAGCTTCAGTGCACCACTGGCTTCAAATACCTTTAGGGTTTCCTTATGCTTTGTGTGGGGGCTGCAGCATCAGAAGGTTTTCATCATGTTCCTGTTCCACCTTCAGCTTGCAACATTCCCTGTGCACCTGTACTCAGAGAGAGTCTCCCCCCACCCCCATGATACGTTGCTCTTGTTTATTACTAGTGCTTGCTAGGCTGGGGGAGGGGGTGGTGGGATGGAGTTAGGTTGGTTTTCTTTTGTCTTGCTCCAGCCTCAGCCTTAGGTAGACCCTCAATGTATAGATTGCAGCATGGCACATTTCATTGATCCTGCCTCTCGTACCTGTGACAGTCAAACTACCTCGTGTCTACAATAGATCTTTGTAGGACAATTCCTTGCTCCTCCCCTAGCCCTGGACCCAGGACATTTGCTGCCTCACCCCCAGGGAAGATGTTTTTTTCCTTATATCCTTCTCCCATCTGCAAAGGGTCTTCACTTGTGCCCTTGGAACAAGTGCGTTTCAGCTCCTCCCCCAGAGAGTTAAGACTTTTGCATCTAATGAGAAAAGGGTTTGGACAGGGGTGTGGGGTTTTGTGCCTTCCCTGGACGTCAGTACCGAGGAATCAGTGCTCTCTGACCTCCTGCCCTCCCACCAAGCCTCCTTGTGAGCATTCAGAGGAAGTCTAGGGAAAAGAACCCACAAGTGTGTGCACACTCTCCTTCGGTCTGGGCTTCCAGTATTCTCTACTGTCATGCTAGCCCATACTTAGCCTTTAACTCTTTGCTAAAAAATTCTCTTCCAAGAATTTTTAATTTTAGATTTTTTTCCTAAAAAAAACAGCCAGTGCCTGTTCCTCCTATGCAGTGCACAGGTGAGCCAGTTCATGCATCTTCCTTCTTGGAGGAGACTTTCTCATTGGAATTCAAACTACTTGGTTGCTGTACAACCTTAGCTCTCTGATGAGTTCAAAAGTTATCATTTTGTATTTTTTCCAGTTTTTCATCATTTTTAGGGTGGGAGCAAACTCTTCTTGGTTTTCTCCATACTTTGGAACTCTTCTAATAAGTGTTTTGATGAACAGAAATTCCTTAAGTTTACTTAGGTTCACTTTCTTAAATTCATTTTTTATAAATGAAAGTTCAGTAATAAAGCAAAATGTACCTTTCTGTGCCTTGTTCAAGAAATCTTTCCCTATTAAAGGTCTAAAAGATATATATCTATATTTTCTGCTGATTTCTTTATTTTTAAATTTAATTTATTTTATTTATTTATTTATTTTTCAGTTACCAGGGCTGGGGATTGAACCCAGGACCTTGTATGTGGGAATGTGGCAATCAACCACTGAGCCACATCAGCTGCCCTGAGTTGGGTTTTTTGTCTGCTTGTTTGTTGTTTGTTTGTTTTGTTTTTAGGAGGCACCAGGGAACAAACTGGGATCTTCCATGTGGGAAGCAGGCACTCAACTACTTGAGCCATATCTGTTCCCCTCTACTGATTTTTAAGGTTCTGTTTTTAATTTTCTAAGTCCTCAATCCATGTAGAGCTGATTTTTGTATATGGGATGAGAGATTCAATTTTATCTTCTTCCATATGGATAACCAATTTTTCCAGCTTGATTTATTAAACATTATTCCTTTCCTTACTGATTCTATCTCTATCAACCAAAATTTCATACTTTCCTGGGTCTGTTTCTTTATTCTATTTTATTTATCCATTTGTTGATTCCTACACTATCTTAATTATTAAAGCTTCATAATTACTCCTGCTCTCTGGTAAAACAAGTTCTACCTCCATGCTCTTTTTTTTAAAAGCAGTTCCTAGTTTATCTTGGCCTTTTATCCTTCCACATATATTTTAGAATCATCTTGTCAAGTCCCATAAAAAAGTAAGTTGGGATATTTAAATCAAATTTATAGCTCTGATTGGGGAGAATTGACAATTTTAACATGTTAAATCTTTCGATTCATATTCATGCTATATATCTTCATTTATTTAGGCCTTCTTAGAAATCTGTTCATTAAATTGTATGATTTTTCTATAGCTGTCTTGAACATTTTTAGTTAAGCTTATTCCTAAATGTTTGTTATTCCCTAATACTACTTCTAATAAGTTCTTATTTTAATTATTTTCTAATTCTGCTAATACATACATTACACACACAATGGAATTTTGTTTATTAATCTATCTGGCCATTTTTTAATGTAATCATATTTTACCATTATATCTAATCCTATATCTGTATCAGGGTAGTTACAAAAATAGTTATGTAATATGCACATAACTACAATTTCTTTACTCTTTACAATTATTCCTCTAACCTCTTTATCTGTTTCATTATACTGGCTAGAACCTCCAATACAAGGCTAATGAAACAGATCTTTAAAAATCAGTTTCAGAAGAGAAAAATACATGTGTTTTTAAATGCAGAGTTTCAAAATTGGGATGAAGTGTCATTTCATTTCAATGTCCTAGAAGGAGTTGGTGATATATTTTAGTTTCACTGAAGAGAAGTTACTCTCCCCAAATATTAATACTTATTGAACTTTCCATTTCTTCATATTAATAGTTATTATGTGGTAATTAGAATAGAGAGGAGAGCTGGAAACTGAGGACCAGGTTAGTTTAGAGAATGGAGACATAGAAAGAGGAACATGGAAGGGGATGTGTGATCTTTTCCATGAATTGTAAATCTGTTCACTTTCTTTTCTTCACTGATGCCCAGTGCCTGGTGATCCCTGACTTGATAGATTTCACCTTGATCGTTGTCATCTTCTTTAACCCTTATGACACCACTCAGTCCTATGGAAAACTATACTGATGGATCTTTCCTTTCCTTCCCAAGCATTTTTCCCAATAGTATTTTAAAAAGAAATGTATGGAATTTACTGCATTCTTTCTTTTAAGTTAATTTATTAGCTATGTACTTCCTCCTCTGGACTGCAGGCTCTGGGGAGTGGGGCGCATATCATGATCTTGCATTTTTTGTACTTCCTGCATTACCTAAGCAAAATGCCCGACAGAATATGCTTAAGGAATGTTTATTGACCTCTTATACCAAGCTTCTGCCTTCTGGAAGCTTTAGACAGACTTGTCGATTTGGGGATGCAGATGGCAGAATTGAAGTGTTCTATAATAAACTTCAGACCAGAAAAAAAAAAAAAAGCATAAATAAAGTTACTTCCAATTCTGGTAATGGCAGACTGTTTTTTTTACAGGAACTTGTCAAGTTGATTTTTAAATTTAGATGGAAATGGAAAAGACCAAGAATTGCTACTGTTCTTGAATATGAACAATGGAGGATGAATTGTTCTACCAGATATCAGTGTTTATTATATCTCTATAGTAATTAAGACAGTGTGATAATACGGAAAGGTAGACAAATAGACCAGTGAAACTGAATAAAGAGCTCAGAAAAAGACCCACACTGGATGGATTTATGGTAAGATACCACAGGGAAAGGGAGGCCTTTCCAATAAATGGTGCTAGGACAGTTGCATATCCATATGGAAAAAATTAATTGGAACCTTACCTCACACCATACACAAAAATCAATTCCTGAAAGTTTATAAATTTAAAGGTGAAAAGTAAAAGAACAAGGCTTTTTATAAGATCATATCACAGAATATCTTCATGTTCTTGAGATTAGGAAGAGAATTTTTAAATAGGTCACAAAAAAAAAAAAACATAAGAAATTAGTAAATACAATTAAATTGATGTTATTAACTTTTCTTCATCAAGAGAGTAGAAAGACTATATAAAATGGGGAAATGTATTTTCAGTATGTGCAAACAATAAAATGTTCATATTCAGAATATACTGAAAACTCTTAAAATCAACAATAGAAAGAAAATCTAATAGAAAAGATGGCAAAATACTTGAACATACATTTTATTAAAAGGATATTCAAATGGAGAATAAACATTTGAAAGTGAAAATGAAAATGAAAAGTTGCTCAAACTTGCTAGTAACCAGAGAAATGCAAATTAACATCACAATGGAATACCACATCACCACCCTTACCAGATTGACAAAAATTAGAGAACCTGATAATTTCTAGTATTACTAAGGCTATGGAGTTAATACTGATAGAACATAATATGAAACAACATGGAAAACATTTTGGCATTATCTAGTAAAGTTGATGATATGCCTTTTCTGTAATCCACCAGTTCCATTCTTAGATTTGTATCCTAGAGAAGTGGATATACATATACACAAGGATTGCAAGACAAATGTTCATATCAGCATCATTCATAATATCCAAAAACTGGAAACAAATGTCTGTCAATGAGAGAGTGGATAATAAATTATGCAGTGGAAGTACTATGCAGCAATGAAAAGGAATGACCTACATGCAATAACATGGGTGAATCTTACAATAATAAAATTGAGCAAAAGAAGTCAGATGTACAGGTATAATGTGTTTCTAGTTATTTGAGTTTCAAAAACAGACAAAACAAAACTACTGATGGTAGTTCGGGATGGAACTCTAGGAAGTAAAACCTTAAAGCAAGGAAATGACTACCACAGAAAAAGACTAATGCTTCCATCTAGGGACAGGCAGGGGACTGTGATCAGGAAGGGACAAGGTGGGGCTGCCAGTGTGTACACACTTGGCCTGCATTTTTGCTTTGTCATAATTAAACTGTACACTTATGCACATTTCTCTATATAAGTTATATTTCACATTTGCAAAGATTTTAAAAAGTGAACCATTGTAGATAATGTGCAGATACATTTGGGAGTCAGGGAATAAGGCTAAACTCTGAGCTGAAGGGAGAAGGCAGTCCCCAGAGATGGAGGTCATTTGGAGAGTCTAGGTGGGCGTGAGGTGCCTGTTTGAAAGGGACTTTAAACTATGCACTGCTTAAGTCCCCTAGGCCTGAAGGTCCAGGGTCATTTCTGACAACCCTCTTTGCTGCCCCTTCTTGCAGAAGCTCAGTGCTGTCAGAACTCACACAATTTCTTCTTTTGGACTTTCACTTACCCACAGGGGTGGGCTAAGAGGTCGGTGGCTTGGGGTAAGAGAATGGCCCTACTGGTCATCTCTGACAGCACGGCCCCTCCACCAAGCTTGCACTGCAGTTGCAGCTTTGAGGCATCTTAACTAGCCCATGCCCACTTCAAGCCCTGTCCTAGAGGTATTCTGGGACCACCACAGCTTTTTTTTTTTTTTTTTTTTTTTTTAATTTATTTTTCTCCCCCCTCTCCCAGTTGTCTACTCTGTGTCCATTCACTGTGTGTTCTTCTGTGTCCGCTTGTGTCATCAGCACCCGGGATCTGTGTCTTGTTTTGTTGCATCATCTTGCTGCGTCAGCTCTCCGTGTGTGTGGTGCCACTCCTGGGCAGAGCACTTTTTTTGCACAGGGCGGCTCTCCTTACGGGGTGCACTCCTTGCACCTGGGGCCCCCCTACGTGGGGGACACCCCTGCATGGCACAGCACTCCTTGCACGCGTCAGCACTGCACGTGGGCCAGCTCCACACGGGTCAGGAGGCCCGGGGTTTGAACCTTGGACCTCCCGTGTGGTAGGCGGACACCCTATCCATTGGGCCAAATCCGCTTCCCTGAAAATATTTTACTTAAACTTTTTATTTTGAAACAGTTATAGATTCACGTGCAGTTGTAAGAAATAATACAGAGAGATGCTTTATAAATTTTGCCTAGTTTCCCCCAACGATAACATGTTGCAAAACTAGTGCAATATCACAACCAGGATATTGACATTGATACTGTCAAGATACAAAATACGCCCGACACTAGGAGGACCCCTCCTGCTGCTCTTGTACAGCCACGCCCATTTCCTCCTGTCACCACCCCTTTCCTTGGCCCATGGCAACAACTAATCTGCTGTCCATTTCTCTAATTTTATCATATCAAGAATGTTATAGGGGGGTGGGACCACAGGTCCCAGATGCAGTTAAGAAACTTGTCCAGCCTTTTGATGTCTTGTCCACTTTCATGCCCATCTCGCTGTCGTCACCGCCACCACCATGGGGAAGCTCAGCCCCAGAAGGATAAAACGTACATTACCTGTGTTGAATACACTCACGTCTATGGTGGCAAGAGAGCAGATATTCCCCAAACAAATTTTCATCGTTTACCTTTTGACCACCGCAGTGTCTCTCTGCAGCCCTTCCCCTACCCGCTGTGCACCCCTGAAGGCGCAGTCTCTGTCTTGCTACGCATCGTGTTTTGGCTTAAGAAGTGTGGGACCAACCCCAGCAGTGGAGAGGACCAAGCCATTTTATTGCGGGACTTCTGGGGGATAGAGGAAGGGGTGGGGACGAGGTCCGACGTCAGCAAACCCGCAGGGACCTCCCGACCTCGCAGCTGTAGAAAGCTTACTGGAAATTCTTAACTATGTACGTATCTCACCAAGTTAAAAATCTTTTTAGTAAAAGTCACCGCATTTCTATAACAAAGTAACAAAAGTCACAGCTAATGTAAATGAACTTAAATCCATTCAACTACAGGCTGAAAAAATTCTTTGGTTCTTCAGGAAAAAATTTTGCAAAGCAAGAAATTTGTTTCATTTAATAGTTGTTAAATTTCATAGCTGTACTTTAATGGTTACATGTAAAAAACACTCCACAAGAACCAAACTATGTAAGTAATTAATGAATATGCTTGAGACTGTGCATTCAACATACCTGGCAGGAAAACTATGGTTATAAGGCTAAGTAGAACGAATTGGTCTTTAAAATATGAGTTCCTGGGAAGCAGATTTGGCTCCGCCTGCCATATAGGAGGTCCAGCGTTCAAACCCAGGGCCTCCTGGCTCATGTGATGAGCTGGCCCATGCACAGTGCTGACACGCACAAGGAGTGCTGTGCCACCCAGGGGTATCCCCCGTGTAGGGGAGCCCCACGCGCAAGGAGTGCACCCTGTAAGGAGAGCCATCCAGCATGAAAAAAACACAGCCCACCCAGGAGTGGCACCGCACACATGGAGAGCTGACACAGCACAATGACGCAACAAAAAGAGACACAGATTCCTGGTGCCACTGACAAGAATATAAGCGGACACAGAAGAACACACAGCAAATGGAGACAGCAGACAATGGCAGTGGGGGGGAAGGGGAGAAAAATAAAATCTTTAAAAAAAAAAGAATTCCTTTCCTTTAAAAAAAATTAGGGGGAAGCTCAACAGATAGAGCGTCCACCTACCACATGGGAGGTCTGTGGTTCATACCCCGGGCCTCCTTGACCCGTGTGGAGCTGGCCCATGCGCAGTGCTAATGCGCACAAGGAGTGCCATGCCACGCAGGGGTGTCCCCCACGTAGGGGAGCCCCACACGCAAGGAGTGCACCCCGTAAGGAGAGCCACCCAGCATGAAAAAGGAGAGCCACCCAGCATGAAAAAGGAGCCACACACACAGAGCTGACGTAGCAAGATGACGCAACAAAAAGAGACACAGATTCCCAGTGCTGCTGACAAGAATACAAGTGGACACAGAAGAACACACAGCGAATGGACACAGAGAGCAGACAACTGGGGGGATGGGGGAGGAAGGGGAGAAAATAAATTAAAAATAAATCTAAAAAAAAAATTAGGGAAGCGGATTTGGCTCAACGGATAGAGTGTCCACCTACCACATGGGAGGTCTGTGGTTCAAACCCAGGACCTCCTAACCCATGTGGTGAGCTGGCCCATGTGCAGTGCTGATGCGCACAAGGAGTGCCATGCCACACAGGGGTGCCCCACGCGCAAGCAGAGCTACCCCGCACAAAAAGCGCAGCCCACCCAGGAGTGGCGCCCCACACACGGAGAGCTGACACAGCAAGATGACACAATGAAGAGACACAGATTCCCAGTGCCGCTGAGAATGCATGTGGACACAGAAGAACACACAGTGAATGGACACAGAGAGCAGACAACAGGGGCAGGGAAGGGGGAAGGGGAGAGAAATAAGTAAAAGTAAATCTTAAAAAAAATTAAACATAAGTCTGTATGTAAAAAAAAAAAAAAAGACTGTTATAGGGAAGCGGATGTGGCTCAAGTGATTGGGCTCCTGTCTACCATATAGGGGGTTCCAAGTTCAGTTCCCAAGGCCTCCTGGTGAAGGCAAGCCAAGCCTGTACCACGAGCTGATGCAACAAGATGATGCAACAAAAAGAGACAGCGGAAAGCCAATGAGTGACACAATAAACCAGGGAGCTGAGGTGGCTCAAGTGATTGAGTGTCTCTCTCCCACATCAGAGGTTCCAGGATCAGTTCCTGGTGCCTCCTAAAGAGAAGACGAAAAGAGAGGACAAGCAGACACAGAAGAACGCGTAGTGAATGGACACAGAGTGCAGACAGCAAGTGCAGGCAGCAAGGGAGGGTGGGCGGTAATAAATAAAATAAGCAAACCTTTTTTTAAAAAAAGAATGTTATATAGGGGAGTGGGTGTAGCTCAGTGTTTGAGTACCTGCTCCACATGTACGAGGTTCCAGGTTCAATCCCTGATATCTCCTAAAAAAAAAAAAAGTTATGTAAATGAAACTGCACAGTAAGCAACATTTTGGGGTTAGCTTTTTAAACTCAGTATAATTCTCTGGAAATTCACCTAGTTATTGTATATATCAATAGTTTCTTCCTTTTTTAATGCTGAGTAATATTCCATGGTATGGATGTACCTGTTGAACTATTGTTTCCAGTTTGGGGCTATTATGAATAAAGCTGCTATAAACATTCATGTACAGGTTTTTGCGTGAACATAAGTCTTCATTTCTCTGGGATAAATGCCCAGGAGTGTACTTGCTAGATCATATTGCAGGTTTAATTTTTTTTAAAACTGCCAAACCATTTTTTTAGAATACCTTTACCATTTTACATTCCCACCAGTAATGTGTAAGTGATCCAGTTTTCCCACATCCTCACCAGCATTTGGTGTTATCACTATTTTTTTTTAAGGAGAGCATCTTGGTCAAAAATCAGTTGCGTATAATGTGTAAGTCTAATTCTGGGTTCTCTATTCTGTTCCATTGGTCTATGCATCTGTCCCTCTACAAATATCACACAGTCTAGATTGCTGTAGCTATATAAATCTTGAAATTGGTTGGACTGATTTCTCCCATTTTATTCTTTGTTTTCAAAATTGTTTTTAACTATTCTAGGTCCTTTGCCTTTACCTATAAATTTTAGAATAATCTTGTCTCTCTCTAGGAATTTGGTAGGAGTTGTTTTAAAAATTTTTGGGTCTTAAAATTATGAATTACATTTCCTTAATAATTACAGGGCTATTCAAACTGTTATCTATTTAGGAGATGTGGTAGTTTGTATTGTGTTTTTTGAGGAATTCATCCTTTTCATCTAAGTTGTCACATTAATGTGTATAGAGTTCTTTGTTGCATTCCCTCCATATCCTTTTGATATCTGCAGGGCCTGCAGCAATATCCTTATTTCATTTCTGATATTGGTAGTTGTATCATCTCTCCTTTTTTCTTTTTCAGTTTTGTTAGAGGCTTGGCAACTGTATTGACTTTTTTCAAAAACCAGCTCTTCATTGCATTGTTTTCTCTATTGTTTTTGTTTTCTATTTTACTGACTTCTGCTGATTATCATTCCCTTCTTTCTGCTTACTTGGAGTTTATTTTCTTCCTCTTTTTTCTAGGTTCATGAGGTGGGAACTTAGAGTATTGAAATGAAAGCATTTCCTCTTTTCTAAACGCATGTATTTAGTGCTATAAATTTCCCTCTTAGCACTACTTTAACAGTGTCTCGGAGATTTTAATATGTTGTACTTTCAATTTAATTCAGTTAAATGTATGTTTTATTTCCTTTGAGACTTTCTCTCTGAACCATGGATTATTTAGAAAAATAAAATTCAGTACAGTGGGATTAAAAAGTAATATGCAACAATCATTTAAAATAGCCTAATGAAAATCAAATGCATAGCAATAGACAACACAAATGTGCATCATCTATATGAGAAAATTTTGAAATGTGATTGAATTAAAAGGAACTCCAATGAAATGTGAACAAATTAAAAGGCATGTCACAGTCTTATTTTAATGTGATTCCAATAAAATACTATCTAATTTTTTAAAAAAAAACAAGAGATTCTGATTTGGGAATTCATGGGGAAAAAGAAATAAAGAATAAACAGGAAAATTCTTAAAAAGAAGAATAAAATCTATTATAAAGCTATAATAATTTTAAAACATAGTTCCAGTACATGAAGAAATAAACAGATGAATGGAAAAGAAAATCCAGAAGTGGATCCAAATACGTAAGGGAATTTAGTATATGACATAAGTGAAATTTCAAACCGGAGGGTAAGAGGTGAATTCTTCAATAAATGGTGTTGTGAGACATCCATCTTTATGTATTCATAAAGCTAGATCCCTCTCTAACATGATATCAAAATAAGTTCCAGATGGATAAGAGATTGAAACATAAAAAAATTAATCCATAAAACTGCTAAGGAAAACATGGGAACATTTAAAAATAATCTTGGAAGGAGAAGGCCTAAGTATGACACAAGACAGAGTTATTAAAAAAAGAAAATTCATTTAACTATGAAAAAAAATTTAAATTTTTTCCATGGCAAAAAAAAAAATTATATAGATAATTTGCAGCTCCTATTATAGAGATAATTTCCCAAATAAGCAAAGATCATCTTCAATCTGATAAGAGCAAACCAACAACCCAGTAGAGAAATGGGCAAAGAACAGAAATAATTCAAAGAAAATAAAAATGTCCAACCTCATTCATAATAAAAGAACCACAAAAGAGATACCATTTTGTGTACATCAGATTGTCAACAATAACGAAAATAAACTAACAACACAGCTTGTTGAAGAGAGAGTGGAAAACAGGAACTCTTGTATGTTATTTATTTTTTTTGGTATTTTTTTTTATTTATTATTTTTTTAAATTACATTAAAAAAAATATAAGGTCCCATTCAACCCCACCGCCCCCGCCCCCCACTCCTCCCACAGCAACACTCTCTCCCATCATCATGACACATCCATTGCACCTGGTAAGTTCATCTCTGAGCATCACTGCACCCCATAGTCAATGGTCCACATCATAGCCCAGACTCTCTCACGTTCCATCCAGTGGGCCCTGGGGGGATCTACAACGTCCCGTAATTGTCCGTGAAGCACTATCCAGGACAACTCCACGTCCCGAAAACGCCTCCACATCTCATCTCTTCCTCCCGTTCCCCACACCCAGCAGCCACCATGGCTACCGTTCCCACACCCATTCCACATTTTCTCTGTGGACATTGGATTGGTTGTGTCCATTGCACACCTATGTCAAGTGAGGGCTTAGATTCCACATGGGTACTGGATGCTCTCCTCCCACTTCCAGTTGTAGACACTCTAGGCTCCATGTTGTCGTGGTTGACCTTCTTCAACTCCATGTTAGCTGAGTGGAGTAAGTCCAATAAATCAAAGTGTAGGAGCTGAAGTCTGTTGAGGCTCTGGGCCTAGGTGTCATATTATCAGTCCAGAGATTCAAATCCCCTACATATATCTTAAACCCAGCACCAACTACAGTTCCAATAAAGTAGCATGCAAGTCTTGTGAAAAGAGATCCCCTCTGAGTCCAATTCCATCATGCAGAAACAACAGCTCCAAAGAAGGGCCATCTGTCATGGCAGTGAACTCCTTCTGCCATGACCATAGAACCCGTGGGTCTCTTTATCCCTCAAAAGAACCAATACCTGGGGTTGTATCTACCTTATCTGTCTCTTAGACTCTGTTCAGTTGTACATAGGGGTATTCCTTCTGACAACCTCCAGACTCTTTTTTAGAGACTCACAGCCTTATAATCTCATTTCTCCTTTCCATTTCCCCCTTACATTAGGTCAAACAGCTTCCCGAAGTCATGTTATTATATGTAGACAGGTATATTCTGCTGTTCCGCATTGAATCTTTAATTCAAGGTCATTTTCTAGTTGCTTCTTCAGCTGCTATGTGGTAGTGATCCCTCGGTGCCAGGGAGGCTCATCCCCGGGTGTCGTGTCCCCCGCTGGGGGGAATGCATCACATCTACACACTGAGTTTGGCTGTGAGAGTGGCCACATTTGAGTAACATGAAGGCTGTCAGGAGGAAACCCCCAGGCACAATGCTACTCTAGGCCTTGTTCTTATTGTAGGTGTATAGGCTCAAAAGTGTAGCCATTAGTATCAAGAGCCCACTGTTGGGCCCTCCTTCCTTCCTGGTTCTTGCCATTGCACCTGGAGGATTGCCGCTGCTCTCCCAGGGCCCACAACAGTGACCCCCCAGCCAGGAGCCCAGTACCCCCCCAGCGGTTGTTTTTAATTGTTTCCACTATGAGTATATATAGACATTACCATATACCCTGGGCATATGCCCTGTATAACTCCCTGTCAACCATATATATCCTGTCAATAACATCCGATATCAGTATTCCTCCGCTGCCATTGTTGAACCACTCTGTGATCCAAAACTTCCCGTAAAGTGAATCCCAACATAATGTCAGCTTCACAAGAGTCTTAGATCACCGAAATTCATATATACAATATACAGTATTTCCCCAGATCCACCATAAAACCTTTTCCCTTCCACAGCAATAATCTTTTAACTTATTCATATCATATTTCCTGAAACTGATGTACAGATTCCAAAACTATAGTTTTCAAACAAGGTGACATTTGTGCTTACTATGTGGTCCATACTTTAGGTTGTACAGTTTTCTAAATTTTTTAGTTATCCTATGTTTTGTCTTATGGTTTTCATTATTAGTCTGTCGTCCCCTATATGTTTTTGGTGTAATATTAGCTGTTTTATATTCATCCTCGTGTACTCTCACATAACTCCTCTTTTGCCCCCTTATTTACCTTAGTTCCATCCATTCCACATCCATTTTCCCCTCCCCTTAGGGCCCACAACGCCTGCCAATCTAATGCCCTGGGAGCCGTCCTTTCTCACGAGAGATACAGTTCTCTCTATTCGATGGCATTAGTCTTCCCCAGGATATGGGTCCGCCCCACCCAATGGTAGAACCCACCTTGGCAAAATGAGCCTTCAGCTATTCCCTCCGGAGTCTGTCCCGCATCAGACCATACCCCCTGAGGGTCCTAACCAGGTAACCCTCCTACTTATACTTTGATACATTTTACTCAATATTTAGTTCTCAACAAACTTCTGACACTCTCCCATGTTCGTATGTTGCCCCTCCCTCCCACCTATTTCTTGGACAATATTACCCCTCTTCCCATCCCCAGCCCCCCTCAAACCCAGAAAACCCCACCCGAAGGTAACCCCTTGCCCCCATTTTGTCCCTTCTTTGTGCTCATACTTACTGCCCAGCTCATCACAGATTCCACCCCTGCAGACATTAACTCACATCCTTCCTCCACCCCCCGATTTCCTGTAAGCCACTTTTCCAGACTCTAGCGCTCTGAGGCAGTTAACTTATTTCATATCATTGAGGTCATATAGTATTTGTCCTTCAATGCCTGGGTTGCTTCACTCAACATAAGATTCTCAAGATTCATCCATGTTATCACGTGCAATTGTAGTGTATTGGTTCTTACAGCTGAGTAGTATTCCATTGTGTGTATATACCACATTTTATTGATCCACTCATCTGTTGATGGACATTTGGATTGATTCCAACTTTTGGCGATAGTGTACAATGCTGCTATGAACACTGGTGTACATATATCGGTTTGTGTCCTTGTTTTCAGATCTGATGGGTATATACCCAGCACTGGTATTTCTGGGTCATATGGCAAATCTATGGATAATTTTTTGAGAAACCGTCAAACTGTCCTCCAGAATGGTTGGATCCTTCTGCATTCCCACCAGCAATGGATGAGTGTTCCCCTTTCTTCACATCCTCTCCAGCATTTGTATTCTACTGTTTTTTTCATGGCTGCCAATCTTATGGGAGTAAGATGGTATCTCATTGTAGTTTTGATTTGCATTTCCCTAATAGCTAGAGATTTGGAGCATTTTTCATGTGCTTTTTAGCCATTTGTATTTCTTCTTTGGAGAAGTGTCTGTTTAAATCTTTTTCCCATTTTTTAAATGGGTTGTTTATCTTTTTGTTTTCAAGATATATGAGTTCTTTATATATGCAAGTTATAAGTCTCTTATCAGATATATGGTTGCCAAATATTTTCTCCCATTGTGTGGGTTCCCTTTTTACTTTCTTGACAAACTCCTTTGAGGTGCAGAAGGCTTTAATTTTGAGGAAGTCCCATTTATCTATTTGTTCTTTTGCTGCTCGTGCTTTTGGTGTGATATTCATGAAGCCATTTCCTATTACAAGGTCCTGTAGATGTTCCCTACACTGCTTTCTAAGGTCTTTATGGTCTTGGCTCTTATATTTAGGTCTTTGATCCATCTTGAGTTGATCTTTGTATAAGGTGTGAGATGGTAATCCTCTTTCATTCTTCTACATATGGCTATCCAGTTCTCCACGCACCATTTGTTGAATAGGCCATTCTCTCCCAGTTAAGAGGGTTTGGTGGCTTTATCGAATATTATATGGCTATATACATGAGGTTCTATATCTGAACTTTCAATTCGATTCCATTGGTCTGTGTGTCTCTCCTTATGCCAGTACCATGCTGTTTTCACTACTGTAGCTTTGTAGTATGTTTTGAAGTCAGGAAGTGTGATTCCTCCTATTTCGTTTTTCTTTTTCCATATGTCTTTGGCTATTCGGGGCCTCTTTCTATTCCAAATAAATTTCATAGTTAGTTTTTCTAGTTCCTTAAAGAAGGCTGTGTTGATTTTTATTGGGATTGCATTGAATGTGTAGATCAGTTTTGGTAGGATAGACATCTTAATAATATTCAGTCTTCCTATCCATGAACAGGGAATATTCTTCCATTTATTTAGGTCTTCTTTGATTTCTTTGAACAATCTTGTATAGTTCTCGATGTATAAGTTTTTTACCTCTTTAGTTAAATTTATTCCTAAGTATTTGATTTTTTTATTTACTATTGTGAATGGTATTTGTTTCTTGATTTCCTCCTGATCTTGCTCATTATTGGTGTACAGAAATGCTACTGATTTTTGCGCATTGATCTTATAACCTGCGACTTTGCTAAACTCATTTATGAGTTCTAGGAGCTTTGTTGTAGATCTCTCAGGGTTTTCTATATATAGGATCATGTCATCTGCAAATAATGAAATTTTGACTTCTTCCCTTCCAATTTGAATGCCTTTTATATCTGGTTCTTGTCTCAGTGCTCGAGCAAGTACTTCCAAGACAATGTTAAATAGGAGCAGAGACAATGGGCATCCTTGTCTTGTTCCTGAGTTTAGAGGGAAGGATTTCAGGATTTTGCCATTGTAAACAATGTTGGCTTTAGGTTTTTCATATATACTCTTTATCATGTTCAAAAAGTTTCCTTGTATTCCAATCTTTTGGAGTGTTTTTATCAGGAAGGGGTGCTGTATTTTGTCAAATGCCTTTTCTGCATCTATAGATATAATCATGTGTTTTTTTTCTCTCAATCTGTTTATATGGTGTATTACATTGATTGATTTTCTTATGTTGAACCATCCTTGCATACCTGGAATAAATCCCACTTGGTCATGGTGTATAATTCGTTTAATGTGTTGTTGAATACGATTAGCAAGTATTTTGTTAAGTATTTTTGCGTCTAGGTTCATTAGAGAAATTGGTCTGTAATTTTCCTTTCTTGTGGTGTCTTTGTTTGGCTTTGGTACTAGGGTAATGTTGGCATCATAAAAGGAATTAGGCAGTGTTCCTTCTGTTTCAATTTTTTGGAATAGTTTCAACAGGATTGGTGTTAGTTCTTTCCGGAATGTTTTGTAGAATTCACCTGTGAAGCCGTCTGGCCCTGGGCTCTTCTTAGTTGGGAGATTTTTAATGACTGATTCTATCTCTTTGCTTGTGATTGGTTTGTTAAGATCATCGATTTCTTCTTTCGTCAGTGTGGGCTGCTTATGTGTTTCTAGGAATTTGTCCATTTCCTCTAAATTGTCATTTTTGTTGGTTTATAGTTTTTCAAAGTATCCTTTTATGATAGTCTTTATTTCTGTGGGGTCAGTGGTGATATCACCTTTCTCATTTCTTATTTTGTGTATTTGCATCTTTTCTCTTTTTTTCTTTGTTAGTCTCACTAAAGGTTTGTCAATTTTGTTGATCTTCTCAAAAAACCAGCTCTTGGTCTTGTTTATTTTTTCAAGTGCTTTCTTATTTTCTATTTCATTTAGTTCTGCTCTTATCTTTGTTATTTCCTTCCTTCTTCTTCCTGTTGGGTTACTTTGTTGTTGTTTTTCTAATTCTGTCAAAAGTGCAGTTAGTTCTCCAATTTCTGCTCTTTCTTCTTTTTTGATATTTGAATTTATGGCTATAAATTTCCCTCTCAGTACCGCTTTTGCTGCATCCCATAAATTTTGGTATGTTGTGTTATCATTATCATTTGTTTCAAGGTAGTCATTGATTTCTTTTGAGATTTCCTCTTTGACCCACTGTTTTTCTAAGAGTGTGCTGTTTAATTTCCAAATTGTCGTGTGAAGTCTGGGTCTCTGTCCCTTGCAAATTTCCAGCTTGACTCCACTGTGGTCAGAGATATTGTTTTGTATGATTTCGATCTTTCTGAATTCATTAAGCCTTTCTTTGTGGCCTAGCATATGGTCAATCTTGGAGAATGTTCCGTGTGCGCTTGAGAAAAATGTATATCCTGCTGTGTTTGGGTGTAATGATCTATATATGTCTATTACATCCAGCTCTTCTAATATACTGTTCAAATGTTTTGTTTCTTTAGTGATTCTCTTTTGAGATGTTCTGTCCAGAGTTGATAGTGGTGTGTTAAAATCCCCCACTATAATTGTAGATGCATCTATTCTTTCACTTAGTTTTTCCAGCGTTTGCCTCACATATTTAGAGGCACCCTTGTTAGGAGCATAAATATTTATGATTGTTCGATCTTCTTGACAGATTGTCCCTTTCACTAAAATATAGTATCCTTTTTTGTCTCTCACAATTGTTTCGCATTTAAAGTCTATTTTGTCTGATATTAATATAGCTACTCCTGCCTTTTTTTGGTTGTTGTTTGCTTGTATGATTGTTTTCCAGCCATTCACTTTCAACCTCCATGAGTCTCTGGGTCTAAGATGTGTCTCTTGTAGGCAGCATATAGATGGGTCGTATTTCCTTATCCAGTGTCCCAGTCTGAATCTTTTGATAGGTGAGTTTAGTCCGTTGACATTCAGTGTTATTACGTTTAGAGAGTTATTTATGGTAGCCATATTTTGGTTGGATTTGTGTTTGTTATATTTTGTTTGTATTATTTTATTTTCCCCTTCTATTTTTGTCTTTCTTGTTGCTTTTACACTCTCCTCCATCTCTGACTGTCCTGTTTTTTCCTTTCTTCCTGCAGAACTCCCTTAAGAATTTCTTGAAGGGGAGGTTTCTTGTTGATATACTCTTTCAGTTTCTGTTTATCTGTGAATATTTTGAACTCTCCATCATTTTTGAATGCTAGTTTAGCTGGATAGGTATTCTTGGTTGGAAATTTTTTTCCTTTAGTACCTTGACTATATCATACCACTGCCTTCTTGCCTCCATCGTTTCAGATGAGAAATCAGCACTTAATCTTTTGGAGTTTCCCTTGTATGTGATGGTTTTCTTTTCTCTTGCTGCTTTTAGAATTTTTTCTTTGTCTTGAGCATTGGATAATTTGACAAGTATATGTCTTGGGGTGGGCCTGTTGGGGTTTATGACCAGTGGAGTGCGCTGTGCTTCTTGGATATGTACATCTGTCTCTTTCAGTAGATTTGGGAAGTTTTCGTTCATTATTTCCTGCAACACTCCTTCTGACCCCTTTCCCTTCTCTTCTCCTTCTGGAATGCCTATAATACGTATGTTTGAGTGTTTTGCGTTATCATTCAGGTCCCTAAGTCCTATCTGGACTTTTTTCTACCTTTTTATTGACCACTTCTACTATCTGTTTGATTTCCAATGCACTGTCTTCCACATCACTAATTCTCTGCTCTGCCTCTCTAGTCTGCTGATATTTGCTGCAAGTGTATTTTTGATTTCTTGAATTGTGGTGTTCATTTCCATCATATCTGTTATTTTTTTGCGCATGTCTGCAATTTCCCCTCCAAGTGTTGTCTTCATGCTGTTAACCTCTTTCATTACTTCATCAAATTTGTCGGTGATAAATGTTCTGAGATCTTTCATTGCTTGTGTGAAGTCCTGCCCCCCTTCCTGATTTTTAGTTTGTTGATTGGATTCAGCCATGTTTTCCTGATTACTGGTTTGGTTTGTAGATTTTTGTTGCTGTCTTGTCAACATTTTTTCTTGACGGGCTTAATCAGTTCCTTAGCTTCTTTGTCTAGTCTTGGAGATTAATTAGCTGTTGTTTTTGCGTAAGTGTTATATCTTCTCTTTGTCACTTTGTTCTTCTTATTCCAATTTCTTATTGCTAGTTAAGCTCACTTTAAAGGAAAGTATTAGTGCTGGAGAAAGGCAATTGTGTAAGGAAGGAAAAAGTGTGAAGTAGTATTGGTGATATATGTTAACAAAGCAACAGTATGAGTTCTGGGAGGATGGAGGTTAGATCATGTAAATTGTGTAGAGTTATAGTAGAAGGAAAGTACCTATAATGAGGTAGACAACTGAATATGGGAGGAATGTGGTACGTACTAAGAGGCTATTGTTTTCGTGAGAGAGGGAAAGAGAAAAGAAAGGTAATAGTTTCAGGGATGAATACCAGATGGAAAACTAAATAAAGGTATTAGAAATTAAGAGTTAGACACTTTGTGGATCAAAGAAAGGGAGATGGAATATAGGAGAGATAGCAGATGGTGGAGGATATTAAGTTGTAGGGGAAAGGGGATAGTGTAGATAGGCTAAATCTATTCACAGAGAAATGAGGCAGTGGAGGGTGAGGAAACCCAGCAAATGTGAGGTATTTCCTGTAGGACCTATTGTATTGTTAAGATAAAATAGTATAAGAAGAATATTGGGGACAAGAAAGAGAGGATTAAAAAAAAAACAAAACAACAACAACAAAAAATAAAAAATAAAAAAATAAAAACAAAAAACAAAGAACAGAAACCCCGCCGCCAGGCTCGGCTGGGCTCGGCTCCCTCGCCCGCCGCGGCTCGGCTGGGCTCGGCTGGGCCCGGCTGGGCTCGACTTCCCCGCCGGCCACCCGCCGCGGCACAGCGCGACCCGGCTCTCCCACTCGCCGCCCGCCGCAGCGCGGCTGAGCTTGACCGAGCTCGGCTGGGCTCGGCCCCCCGCCCGCCGTGGCTCAGCTGGGCTCGGCTGGGCTCGGCTTCCCCGCCCACCGCCCGCCGCGGCACAGCGCGGCTCGGCTCTCCCGCCCGCCGCCTGCCGCGGCGTGGCTAGGCTCGGCTGGGCTCGGCTCCCTCGCCCGCCGCCCGCCGCGGCTCGGCTGGGTTCGGCTGGGCTCGGCTGGGCTCTGCTGGGCTTGGTTCCCCCGCCCGCAGCCCGCCGCAGCGCAGCGCGGCTCGGCTCTCCCACCTGCCGCCCGCGCCCGCCGCAGCGCGGCTCGGCTCTCCCGCCCGCCGCCCGCTGCCCGCCGCAGCGCGGCTCGGCTCTCCCGCCCGCCGCCCGCCGCAGCGTGGCTCGGATCCCCCGCCCGCTGCCCGCCGTGGCCCAGCTAGGCTACCCTGGCCGCCACCCACTGGGGCTCAGCGGGGTGCTAGCTGCCTCAGCTCCGCCTACCCAAGGAGGGAATCCTCCACTCGTAGCTGGGATCTCCGTGTATATTTCACAGACGGATCCTCTCTGTTACCTTCCCTCCAAATCGATGTCCAGACACCTCCGGACCAGGAAAAATCCCGAAACAGCCCGGTCCCAAAGAGTCTCCGACGCCTCCCAGCCGATTCCCCCCAGGAGCTAGTAACTGGGAAGTTCACTCAGCCGCCATCTTGCCTCTCTCTCCTCTTGTATGTTATTGATGGAAGTATAAATTGTCACAACCTTTATGGAAATCAATTTGATCACATTCCCTCTGACTCATAAATTCTTCATCTAAGAACTTATCCTGCAAATAGTCTTGCAAATATAAGAAATAACATTTGTCCAAAGATATTTATTGCATCAATTTTCAACCTACATGTCTTTCAGTAGGGGGCAAGCAAATAAATTATGGTATGATCATGTAGTGGAATACTGTGCAGCTGCTAAGGCAGTTTTATGTGAACTAATTTAGAAAGACTTCTAAGATATTCGTTAAATGGGGGAAAAAAAGCAAGGTAGAGGAAAAATATGTATACTGTGCTATAATTTGCTTTAAAAACAAACATCTATGTTTGTGCTGGGGATTGAATCGTGTCCCTCATAAAGACTTGTTCAAGTCTATTCTGCATTCCTGGGGTGGGAAACCAATTGTGAATAGGCTCTCTGGTGTTGATATTATTAGTTAAGTTGTGGATTCATTTGTGAATAGGATCTTCGAAGATCCTGTTTAGATGCAGCCATATTGAATCAGACTGGGCCTTTTTTTTTTTAATTTCCCTCCCCTCCCTTCCCCTCCCCCCCCCCCAGTTGTCTGCTGTCTTTATCCATTCGCTGCGTGTGTCCATTGACTGCGTGTTCTTCTGTGACTGCTTCTGTCCTTATCAGCGGCACCAGGAATCTGTGTTTCTTTTTGTTGCGTCATCTTGTTGTGTCAGCGCTCTGTGTGTGCGGTGCCATTCTTGGACAGGCTGCGCTTTCTTTCGTGCTGGATGGCTGTCCTTATGGGGCGCTCTCCTTGGCTGGGCCTTAATCCACATAACTGAAGACCTTATAAGGAGAGGAAATTTAGACAGAGACACAGACAATTGAGCAGGGGAAGGAGAAGCCAGAAGGAGAAGCCTCGTGACAGAAGCATACACGTAAGCCGGGGATTGTGGCAAGCCACCTCCAGAATGCTACAGACTTTGGGGAGAAAGTAGATACCTTGACTTTGGACTTCCAGACCCCAAACCATGAGACAATAAATTTCCATTGTTTAAGCCAACCCATTGTGCGGTATTTGTCATAGCAGCCCTGGCAAACTAAGACAGTATACATGGACTACCTCTGAAAAGATACGTAAGAAACTGGCAGCAGTGGCTGGCCAGAGAGAGGGGCTGAGGGGGACTGGGGGGTGGGGGGGCAGTGGTGGGAAGGAGATGTACTTTTCACTGTATACTCTTTTGTGTCTTTTGAGTTTTGTGTCATTGAAGGGATTCCCTATTCAAAAAGTAAGTAATATAATTTCTTTTTAAATTTTAAGTTGAAAACTTGGAGAGAGACACAGGATAGAATGAGTCTTTGTTCCCTGAGCACACACTAAACATTGAGGGGAGAGGAGGCAGATCAACCTGGAATCAGGATTTTGTGCTTGTTCAGAAATATGCACTTAAAAAATCATAGAATTCCCAGGTGAGGGAGGGTTTGAGATCTGCCAGACTGGTTTTTATTTTATGGCAGAATGAATTAAAATCTGGGAATAAACATTTATGGTGGAGAAATCTGCAGATAGGGCTGACATTAAGATGAACTCCAAGACAGAGCAGAATCTTTGGAACTGGTTAGCACCACCAGTCACTCCTTCCCATCGTCTCTCTGACGAGCTTTGACCTTCCCTTCTGGAGGGCACCTTGCACCGCCTGCTGCACCCCTCCCTCCAGCCAGGCATCACTGGGAAGTGAGCTCCAGCCACCTGCTGCCCTTCTGGAAACTGGGGCTAGTGCTCAAGACGCCCAGCAAACTGGTGATGGTCTCTGCCATCTGTGACTCTGAACAACAGTTCTTGCTGCCTGCGTGGTATCGGGTGTCCTCTTGATCCCTGTGCTTCCCGGGAGCATCAGGTGTCCTTCCTGGAGCTTTCCTATACTGGGTCAAGTGGAGACTATTCCCTGGGTTTTAAGTCGCACTTCTCATTTAACCCTGAAATCCTGCGTGTGACAGTAGAAGCACTGATGGTGATTGTAACCCCACCCACATATCTGTCTGTCTATCTATCTTCAAATTACAGATCTCATTTGAAGCAACAACCTTGTAGGGTAGATCTGATCCAAATTTTCAAATGACAGTAAAATATTTGTATAAAGGTTTGTTTTCCAAGTAGTTCTTTCACTTAATACCTGTAGATCAACACACACGCATGTAGTATATATTTGGAGTAGATGCTTAGAACTGGGATTGCCGGGTCAAAGGATAAATGCATACTTATTTTGATAGATATTGCCACATACTCCTCTACATGCATTGGTTTTACTGTCTCCTGCAGGCACATTTTAATGTTAGAGCTAATGATTAAATAAGATAAAGTATTTGTGCTGAGAAAGATTAAATGGTTGTGCAGAAGGAGTGGAACTGGGACTTGAACCCCCCAAATGCTAACCAATGGCCCATTGTTCTGACCCTTTCCACATACCTTCTCCCCATTTTATAGATGAAGAGACTGAAGAAACCATCCCTAATGATATAATAAGATAGAATTTTAAATCCGTGTCTCCTGACCCTAAAATTAGATCTCCTTTCAGTGAGCTGCAGATTCACTTATGGTGTACTCTCTTTGCTTATCTGTAGATGAGAAAGAAAAACATAGTAGTTCTCCTAAGGAAATTAAGAAAATTAATGAGATAATTATGGGTAAATTATTCCTTGGGTGTAGGAAAGGTTCTTTGAGATATAGCTTAACTCCTTTAGGTGAGCAGGGAATCAGCAAATCGATTGTGGTGTCAGGGCACTATGAACTCTTCCTCCCCTGCCCTCCCATTACCCTAAGTCCAGCATGTTTCTACCCGTTGCAGAATCTGTCCTGCTTCCTACAAGAAGGTTGAACTTCTTTGAACACAGGTGCCACACTCTGCAAAACTTTACGTATGGTCAAATGTGCAGTTTCTTGGGTGAATAAACAAGCTGAAAACCACAGAGCCCCTTTTTTCCCTTGCCTAGAGTGACCCTCGGGTTCTCCTTTGTGCTTGCTTTGAGACAGGTTGGTTGACTTATGTGCAATTTGGGACACTGGAGTTTTCCTTCCGTCTTCAGACTGGAACGGAGCTTCCTTGGGTGCTGCAGGGAGGCTGAATGAGGCAGAGAAGGTGAGTGGGGCTTGGGCCTGGGGCATGTGTCTGGGCAGGGGGATGGGGGAATGAGTGAAAGCCTCCTGCCCTTTCTCTTTGATGAGAAGGGCTCTTTGCCTGGTCCCAGGAATCTGAGATAGAAGTTCAGAGTCTGCCACAAAGCCAGATCTCCAGGCTTTCCCTTCCAAGAAGGCTGGTGGTGGGGAAGTGTCAGCTCCTTCCTTGCCAGCAGGTGAGATCATTAGATATTACGCAGCCATTGTCCAAATGTCCACCTTAATTGAAAAATTGGGAAATGGCTTTATTAGTGACCCACGTTCCCCTTAGCCTGGGCCTTCATGACCCGTCAACCTCCTGAGTGACAGCTCCAGCATATGGGGGGCAGTCTGAGAACCCCTCCCTCAAGCGGGGCACTGAGCCCCAGCAGGTGGACAGCTGTCTGGTACAAAGCATACAGCCACGGTTGACAGCTCTGAAACCATACCCTGTGTCCAGGGTCTGCATTGTTCTGTCTGAATTAGAATCCCCTGTTGCTCCCAGCAACTCCTGTACTAGTCTCAGGCCAAGAAGGCAAGGGAGGAGATACAAGAAGTGCATCCTTTATTTTAATAGAGGAGTCATTGGCAACTGGTCCCAAGCTAGCTGCCTGGGGGCTGCTGGGCTGGGGGTGTCTGGCCTGGAGGCCTGGACCTAGAAAGATTCCCTTCTTCTTTGAGTTGGGGCACCTCTGCCTCATTGTAGTTTGTCTTTCTTACTCCAGCCTCTTTCAAGTCTCTTCTGTTCTCCCAAAAGAGTTGGTGGCTAGGGGTGGGGGTGGGGGACAATGGGGAGAGGCTAAAGGTGTGTCAAATAAAAAACAAATCCAGACTTGGTAAGGAGAGTGTTTATTCAAAAGGATTATTGCAATGGGGGAAAGGGGCTTTGCCATAGAGGGAGGGGACTATCACAATGGGGAGAGCGCGCTGACCGTGAGGTCTACAAGCATCTCAAGATACTTTAGAGAAAGGGAAGAACCGGATGTTGGGAAGTGGGATGAAAGTTGGCATGATCAGATAGTAGCTCTGAGGATATTTTAGGCTGAAGCAGCCTATTTAATGAGAGATGCCTTAAAATTGAGGGATCTGGAGGATGGAGAGAAGCTTAACCGAGTCTGGTTAGCAAGCATTTTGTTCTGATTGATCGTGGGGACAAGCAGTTCAGCGAGTCATTTCTGGCCTTATCCTGGGTAACGAGGGCATCTGTGATCTTAGCCAAGCCAACCTGCTGGAAGGTGGCTCTTGGCAGGAAGTCCTTTCCCAGAACACAGATTCGGGGGTGGGGGCGTGGAGAAAACCACAGGGCTCGGGTAAAATTAAACATTCCCGTGGGAGCAGAGCATGCTGATGATGCCGACTTGACTTTGGGTCTGGACAGAGTTTAGACCAGGCCTTGCATCTGGACAAACCGATTTGAAACCGCAGTTCTTCCACCTGCCTTGTGGCCCTAGGAAAGTGTCTTCACCTGTCTAGGTGCCGGTTTCCTAGTATATGCAGTGGCCGTAATGATGAACACCTAGTAGATATTAAATTTTTAAAAATTAAACATCTAAAGAGTCCCACACAGTACCTGAGATCTAGTAGATGCTCAAAAAGTGAAAACCGTTTTTATTTCTCATATCAACAGCAGCTCAGACGTACTTGTTTTTATCAAGGTAGTTTCTTTGTGTAGTTTCAGGGAACCCCTGGGAAATCCATGTGACTGCAGGGCTTTCCCACCCCCTCGTTGTAACTAAACATTGAACTTGACTACGCTGGCAGAGGGGTTGGGGTATTGAGGACGCTGATGGCAAAAGTGGTAGAGCAGTTCATGTAACCATTTCAGCATAGTATATGTAGGCAAAGCAGCCTGGGAACAGATGCTGGGAGTGAAGGAATCCCGAGTCAGCCCGGCTGGGTGTCACCTGCCCACGCTGTCCCCCCTGGAACCCTTCCGCAGCCCTCCCTGGGCACACACTCCCTGGGTGGCCTAACCAGGGCCCAGCCTAAGCGACCTGGGAGCCCCGCCTTCTCTGATGGCTGCAACATCACTGGCAGCAGGGCTGGGCAGCCTCCGGGGTCCCCCCCCTGCATCCTGCCTCAGGTAGAGCAGCCTTGCCCCAGCTTGCACCTCGGGACCTCCCCATCGAGTCAACAATCCCCACCATCGGTTCACAGCTTTATTATTTGTATTATTTGTCCATTTACATTACCTGTGTCATCTGGCTTTCATGACAACTCTGTGACGTGAGCAAAACTGGTATCATCATCCCCATTTCATTGATGAAGAAACCGAGGTTCTAAAAAGTTATTTTCCCCCAAGATCACAAAATAGTGAGCAAAAGCGCCTGTACTAGGGAAACGGACTTTGGCGCAGTGGTTAGGGCGTCCGTCTACCACATGGGAGGTCCACGGTTCAAACCCCGGGCCTCCTTGACCCGTGTGGAGCTGGCCCATGCGCAGTGCTGATGCGCGCAAGGAGTGCCCTGCCACACAGGGGTGTCCCCCGCGTAGGGGAGCCCCACGCGCAAGGAGTGCACCCGTAAGGAGAGCCACCCAGCGTGAAGGGAAATGCAGCCTGCCCAGGAATGGTGCCGCTGACGACAACAGAAGCGGACAAAGAAACAAGACGCAGCAAAAGACACAGAAAACAGACAACCGGGAGAGGGGAGGGGAATTAAATAAATAAAAATAAATCTTTAAAAAAAAAAAAAAAGAGCCTGTACTAGAACTCAGAAGCCGTGAATTGTGGGCTGGGCTGTTTTTCTTTCTGGGCTGCCCACACAACATGAAGGGGGGAAAACTCTCCAAGGACTTTCAGACACACAGAGGATACACACAAAGGAAACGAAAACAAAATGAGTACAGAAATAGTCACAAGCAAGGACTTACGGCGACTGAGGGGAATTCTGAGAGCAGTGAGCTGCTCCAGTTTTCTTTAGGTGGGTGATCATCCTCCTCCTAGCCAGCGCTTGAGTACTGTCTGGGGACAGGCTCCCTGCTCTGCTCCTGAGGCTTATTTCCCATTTAGTTTTCCTGACAGCAACCCTGTGAAGTAGGGCCCTATTACCCACATTTTACCGATGACAGAAGAGAGGCAGAGGAAGGGGTGGGAATTTGCTCAAAGCCGCACATCTAGGAAACTGCCAGTGCGTGGGTTCACGTTCACATGGTCCAGCTCCCGGAGCCATGCTGCCGACCCCTGGAACTCGGGGCTGGAGCGGGTTTCCGGGAGGCGTGTTCTTGTTTCCCGGCATCGCTGCTTCTGAGCGGGACTCCAGCCAGGCTCCAGGTGAGCGTCTGATTTCGTCGCTGCCCCTCTGAGGCCCGATGAGGAGCAAGCCCTGCCTTTGCCCGTCCTGCTTCCCTCTGGCTCTTCTCCCTTTGCTCGGGGCCGCTGCCATCTGGAACTGCTCCCTCCTGCCTGCCCCTGTGAGCACACTCCCCCCTCCTCCCGCCCCGGCAGAAGGCACCTTCCCCCACCCCCCAGGTTTCAGCTCCTCCCGGGTCACTCAGAGCGGACACCTGCCCTCTGACGCAAGTCACAGAAAGCACCCAGCTTCCCCAGGCCTCCAATCTCCCAAATGGATCCATTTGGTTAATCGCACCCACACTCCTAAATCTCCCTGTCAGAGGAGGCCGGGCCTCCTTTCTCCAGAAACATTACCACAGGCCACTGCAGCCATCAGGAGCAGGAGCTCAGGACTCACAGCTAGGGCTGGGAGGCGGGCATGGCGCATTGTTAAATGGTCTGTTTTGCTTTCCCCAGTCCTTGCCCCAAAAGTGACTTCAGGCTCCTGAGGCAGCACACGTGCTGGCTACCTTTTCCTCTGGCCACTGAGATCTTCAGAGGAAGGTGGGAGGACGTGGGTGGTAGCACAGAAGCGATTCCCCTTAACAGCCTGTGCTACCTCATTTCTGCTGCAGTGATGCAGCACTTCTAGATCCTTCTCTAACCTGTTCTGCTGTCCCTCTAAATTCACCTTTTTACCAAAGGCTGGGCTGTTTGGTTTGAGACAACATCTCGCCCTCTGCGTTCCTCTTTCTAATAAGAGAACCAGACTGTAGCAAAGGGAGGGCTTTCCTATTTCCTGGAGTAAGACCTTACTGAGAGTATAAGACACAAAGTTTCCCTTGACACCACTGAGAGCCAACAGTGTCTTTGGAATAAGTCTTGTAGCTGCCAGCACTTTGCATCCAGACTCCTAGACAAATGGTGCATCGGGGGAAAAACCTTATCATGCCTGTTGCCTCCCCATTTTGCTCCCACCCCTCTCCTCCCGGCCCCCAGGATTTTCATGTCTCTTCCTGCTTGTAGAAGCCTGCCTGCCTGCCTGCCAGGAGAGCAGTTGGATCCAGACTGATGTCTGTACTGGATGTAAATGCAGAGGGCTGAAGGGAGGGAGGGAAGGAACAGATGCTGCTCCCTCCTGCTGGCTTAGTCCTTCCCTCCCTATTACCCCACCCCACCCTGCCCACTACCTTATCAAGCAGGAGTTTTTTAAATGCCTGGGGAGTGGTGGTGATGGTGTGCTGTTTGGAGTATCAGCAGTTAAACCAGTAATGACAGCAGAAGGGAAGTTATCTCAGAAGAGCTGACCCAACTCCCTCTGCTCATCCACTGGGAGCAATTGGCCACATAGGTCACGAGGCACGGAAGGAAGAAGCTGGCGTGAGTGAGGGGAAGGGGCCTGGAGGAGAGTGAAGTGCTTTGGTTAAGGAGACGGTGACAAAGGCCAGAGAGAGCAGCCTAGAGGGGCTTTGGCTAGCCCGGATCTTATAAAAGCTCCCCATTCTCTCTGGTCCAACCCAGTCTCTATGTTTTTTGTTTTTTTTTGTTTTTTTAAAGATTTATTTTTTATTTATTTATTTCCTCTTCTCCACCCCTTCGCCCCCTGCCAGTTATCTGCTCTCTGTGTCCATTCGCTGTGTGTTCTGTGTCCGCTTGTATTCCTGTCAGCAGCATCAGAAATTTGTGCCTCTTTTTGTTGCATCATCTTGCAGCATCAGCTTTCCATGTATGTGGCACCGTTCCTGGGCAGGCTGCACTTTTTTCACACTGGGCGGCTCTCCTTACAGGGCATACTCCTTGTGCATGGGGCTCCCCTATGCGGGGGACACCCCTGCGTGACACGGCACTCCTTGCGCGCATCAGCACTGCACATGGGCCAGCTCGCCATGTGGGTCAAGGAGGCCCGGGGTTTGAACCCTGGACCTCCCATGTGGTCGGCGGATGCTCTATCCATTGAATCAAATCCAATTCCCAAACCTAGTCTTTATGGTCAAGGAATTATTTACTCTTAGAATCAACATATAGTTATCTTCATAGGCATGATCTACTTTGTGGACTTGAGAACCCAGCTCATCCAGAACTCTATAGCAAAGCAGTATATACCTGTAACTTGGAGGAAAGGAGAAAACACCAATGGTTTCTGAATATCAAGTATGTGCCTGGCTGTGGGTTAGATGCTGTACATATAAATTAGTTCATTTATTGCATTTCCTAGTCCTCACAGTAGCCTTGTGATAAGTAGGTATATTTATCCCACTCTTAAAGATAAGAGAACTGAGGTTCTGAGAGAGATGAAACCACGTAGGAGGTAAATGGCTGAGGTTGGATTGTGTAGTCCAAGTCTACACTTTTTCTGTGCCACAGTGATTGCATGCTGCCTTCTCTTGATGCTAAGTCTCCAAATTCACACACCTGGTGTTTTTCCCCTAGACGCACGCATGTTTTCTGAGCTAGTTCGTTGTCCACCGGTGTGTTTTAAGCCCAGCCCTGTTCTGCTTTGAGCTGGCACTTGCTTCTGTGAAAGACACAGGGAAGAAGGAGGCACAGCCCGGCCCTTCAGAAGCCCACAGTCTGGCTGAGGCCTGAAAGTCACCTCTTCTTCTCCTACCCCAAGTTTTTTCCTATGGTCTTGTGCCTCTTTTTCCCCTTGCTTTGGCTCACCATCTGGTTTTCCAATGGCTTTTAGAATCCTGGTCTGTTGAAACCAGGCTTAGAATCCTCCCAAATAGAGGTCGTAGTAAGCAGCTTAACATGCTGACGTCGTGAGCCGGTGGGTCCAGGTGGCAGGTCCTGCCATGGACAGCAGCCTGGACTCCAGGTGGACTTTCCACTCAGAGAGCCTGGAAGGAAGAGCCCAGGATAAGGAAGCTGGGGGTGGGGGGCTAGAGCATGGCACAGGGAAACGGACTTGGCCCAGTGGTTAGGGCGTCCGTCTACCACATGGGAGGTCCATGGTTCAAACCCCGGGCCTCCTTGACCCGTGTGGAGCTGGCCCATGCGCAGTGCTGATGTGCGCAAGGAGTGCCCTGCCACACAGGGGTGTCCCCCGCGTAGGGGAGCCCCACGCGCAAGGAGTGCGCCCGTAAGGAGAGCTGCCCAGGAATGGCGCCGCCCACACTTCCCGTGCCGCTGATGACAACAGAAGCGGACAAAGAAACAAGACGCAGCAAAAAGACACAGAAAACAGACAACCAGGGGAGGGGAGGGGAATTAAATAAATAAAAATACTTTAAAAAAAAAAAAAAGCATGGCATAGCTGCCTTCCTTTAGGAAAGGGGGAGAAAGGTTTCTGGCTGTTCAAGAGCCACCTAACCATCACACAGCATTTTTTAATTTACTAAGATAGGACAACAGGGGGACAGGGACTAGAGAGTTTGTGATTTGCTTAAGGTAACATACAAGAACTGAGCCCTGGGTCTTTTTCTTTTAAATTAATATTCAATTTATCAAGCTTTTATTTATTTATTTATTTTTAAAGATGTATTTTTTTATTTATTTCTCTCCTCCCCCTCCCTCCCCCCAGTTGTCTGCTCACTGTGTCCATTCGCTGTGTGTTCTTCTGTGACTGCTTCTATCCTTATCAGCGGCACCAGGAATCTGTGTTTCTTTTTGTTGTGTCATCTTGGTGTGTCACTTCTCCGTGTGTGCAGCACCATTCCTGGGCAGGCTGCGCTTTCTTTCCTGCTGGGCAGCTGTCCTTACGGGGCGCACTCCTTGCGTGTGGGGCTCCCCTATGCGGGGGACACCCCTGCATGGCAGGGCACTCCTTGTGCACATCAGCACCGTGCGTGGGCTAGCTCCACACGGGTCAAGGAGGCCCGGGGTTTGAACCGTGGTCCTCCCATGTGGTAGGCGGACGCCCTATCCATTGGGCCAAGTCCATTTCCCTATCAAAGCTTTTAAATCCCAAAACCTAATTTGTCTTTAAACTTTTAATTTCAACTGACAAATTTTACAATTCTATCCATAAATCTAGTTAAATTTTAGAAATCACTTGTTTGCTCCCACTTACTAAACTTAGTTAATTAAATTCCTTTGACCATTTGAAATTGCATTTATAAATTTACTCTTTCTTTAATGAAATATTACAATTTTCTGCCTAACAGAACCTTCTAAATTCTCATGTAATTCTATTCTCATTAATATTTTTAATAACAGCTTTATTGAGACATAATTCACATACCATACAACTCACCTATGTAAAGCATACAACTTAGTGATTTTTATTATATTCAGAGTCGGGAAACTTCTAGACCCTCTGTCAATTTTAGAATATTTTTGTCACCTGCTCTAAAAACAAATGTCATTCCTATAAGCAGTTGTTCTCCTTTTCCTAGCCATAGACAACTACTGATCTACTTTCTGTCAATGTAGATTTGCCTATTCTGGAATTTCATACTGATGGAAGAATATATGTAATCTTTTATGTTTAGCTTGTATCCTTAACATAATATTTTTGAGGCAGTTTGTCCATGTTATAAAGATGTGTTCATTCCTTTTTATGGCTATTATTCCATTGTGTGGCATACCACATTTTTATGGCTATTATTCCATTGTGTGGCATAACACATTTTATTCATCCATTCATCCATTTCCTGACATTTAGGTTTGTTCCACTTTGGGGCTTCTATAAATGATGCTGCTGTGAAAATTCACTTACAAGTTTTCATGTGAACATGTTTTCATTTCTCTTGGGTATCGATCTAGGAGTGGAACTTCTGGGGCATACGCCCACTCTGTTTCACTTTTTAAGAACTAAGTCCTTTAATTGTCTCCGAGGGTCCCTTTTGGGTCTTCTACCTTCAGTCTCCATCTTCTCTCCCACCTGGGTCCCTCCCTCTTACCTTCTAGGAGCCTGGAATCCCCAAATCTTGGGCCCCCACCCTTGGAGACCTTCCCGCAGGATTAGCAGCCAGTACCAGCTTTCCTCTGCACTTTCCCCTTTAATGTCAGGGCCCAGGGAGTTGGGTGGGGGTGGGTGAGGGGTGCTGTTTGAGATGTGCCTGGAAGCTGCACAAACCCTCTCTCTCCAGCTGTGAGGAAAGATGTGTCTAATTGCTGTGAAAACTCCCCCTGAGGGTAGAACACAGGGAGCCAAGGCAAGTGAGAAGCTGGAGTCTTGAATTTTCAGGAGGTGGGAGCTCTTCCTCTCCTTCCTGGTTGTGGCAAAATTCTTCCTTAGGGGGAGGAACACCCCGACAGGTCCTCAGTTTCCTTTACACCCTGTTTTACCCGCTAATCTTTATATGGAAGGAGACTAGTCAGAGCTCGGGTCAACACCACCTGGATGATGGAAGTTCTCAGGTAATCCACAAGCTTTCTTTGATCAGCCCTTCTCAGAGGGGCAGATCGGCTCATCCGCAGCGTGGAAGGCTGCATCTGAGAGTCTTTTCCATTCCATAAATGTTTCCTTGCCCTTCCTTTCTGAGGATGAACGAGGAAGCCAGGAGGAGGAGAAAGAAAACGCACAGCCCCCAAGAACCCTCGAAGGCCGGCTGGATCGAGCGTTGTCCTTCCCGCTGCACCCAGCCCCCGCTGTGCCCGAGACCCTGATGCTTTGAGTTTCCTTGCTATGCCAGGCTGGGACGTGCCTGGCTCCAGGTGGCCTCAGGGCAAAGAGGCCCCCCTTCCTCCATGTACAGGGATATGCGTACAAGGAGGTGTGCTGCAGACTTTTATAATGGGAGGGAAATGAGAAAACCAACCTAAAGTCACAACAAAAAGATGGTGAAGTGGCTATGGTGGAGCCACCACACGATGCATGTGGAAAAGAATACCATGTGTCTTCGTGGCTAAGCTGCGTGCACCTCCGGCCCTACGAGGGGTTGCCCCTATTGTGGGTACAGCCTTCTTGTGGGGTCCCAAGCCTGCTGGCGGCTTATGAGTAACGTTGTGCCTTCGCTTGCTTTTGAGGGCCAGGTGAGGACACCAGATATCCACAGAGGCCAGCTTGAGGGAAGAACAGCCGCCTCTTCCCCCTCCCCCAACTTAATAACCAAGTTGTCAGATTTCAACCTATAGATTAGTTCTGGGCATTGGGCAGGAAACAGCTGTTTTTCAGCTTTTTATAGCCCTAATCCTAGATGCAGGTGTCCCCCAGGCAGGAATCAGGACCACCTGACACCTCCCTCCCCCCAGGCGCGCCTCCTGCGGAATCCCCTGACCTCTGTGAGCATAGCTGAGGCAGGGAGGAGAGGGGCCGCCTGCTGCTGCGGCAGAGCAGATCTCCATCAATGGTTAAGCCCCCACCCCCTCACTCCGCCCAGATCGCCCCCCCTGACAGTGAAAGGGAGCCAAGCATGAAACACAGCCACAGAGCAGATGGAGACCACCCCCCTCCAACCCTGAGAAGTGAGGACGGGAGGGAGAGATGAATCCCATATTCGAGATTTCTTTGGCTATTTGAAGATCCTAGAAGACAACCGGTTCAACCCCGCACGGGCAAGGAAGCTGCGTCCCTCTCCTCCAGGGTGTGGGGCCAGGCGGAGGGCTAGAAGCAGGCTGGTGAGTGCTTTCCCAGGCTGCCAAGTCCTTGTGCCCAGGGGGTTTGTGTAATTCAGCGCCTTCAGAAAGGGGAGGTGGGAGGATTGTGTAGGCAGTCAGACTTTCTCAGAAGATGCTGACAGGGGTCATTTCGTTTGGGGTAAGGAGGGAGATGTGGTGAAATGTCGTTCCTTGGCAACTGCTCTGAGAAGTGGAAGCGGGGAGTGGTGAGCGGAACCTCCCTGCTGCCTCCCCCGCTAAGCTAATCATGTCCTCTGCCGAAGACCTCTGTCTTTCTTCTCCTTGCTTGGGCATCTTGAGTTTCCTAGGAAACCGAACCCCTCCCCTTCAAATGCCTGTGGGCTGGAGGGGGTGGAGCACGCTTGGGTGCTTGGGTCACCATCTGTTGCATCGTCCCTCCCTTGGCATGAGAGAGATGAAAGGAGGTGGCAGTGGGGGCCTGTGGGCTGGAGGGGGCGGGGAAGGGGAGCCCTCTGCTGTGTCCAGATCAGTCCCTCTGCTGCAGGTGGACTTCAGAACCCAGTGCAGCCAAGCTGGAGCCCTCAGGATGCAGGGGAGACTGGGAATGCAGTGAGGGCAGGTCTGGGGTTGGCACCCAGAGCAACTAAATCTCCAGATTCTGAGTGACTGTGGAATGGAGAAAGTCAGGTGGCGTTGAAAGTAGCCCTGGCTGAGGTCAGACTGTAGGAAGCTCAGAGGGAGACTGGGGGAAGGGTGAATGTATCTGCCTTGCAGGAACTGTCTACTCTAAAGGATGCGGAATAGTTATTATTATGAGGTTATTGGTCTATTTTTCTGTTACTAGGGTTTATACAGTAACAATAGAACTATCATGTGTTCTATCGACCAAGGGTGTGTAATGTATTCTGATTCATTGATGGGATAAATCCCTCCCAGTTAGAAGAAGGAATCGTAAATGCATATTGCTAAGTGAAAGAAGCCTGTGTGAAAAGGCTGCATGCCATATGATATCTAGAAAAGGCAAAACTATAGAGATGGTAAAAAGAAGCAGTGCTTGTCGGGGGTGGGGAGGAGGGGTGAATGGGAGAACCCTGGGCAGTGTTCAGTATCTGTACACCCAAAGAACTGTGTACACAAAGAGTGAACCCGAATGTGAACCGTGGTCTTTAGTTAATAATAGATTAACTAAGTACTAATTGTAACAAACTAATGGGAGATGTAAATAATAGGGAAAAACCTGTGGGGAGGAGAGGTTGTTTGGGGAATTCTCTGTACTTTCTGCACAGTTTTTTTCCTGTCAATCTAAAGTTGCTCTTAAAAAACATGGGCTGTTAAGTTGTTTAATCTTCCAGTAATATGAAGTGTTAGGATAAAAACGCTGTCCCCTCATCCGAGGAGTATTCATTGTACTGTACTACAGAAGGAGGCAAGACAGAGCTCAAGAAGTTCAGAGTCCGACGGGGGAGACGGCCGTGGGAACACTGAGCCCCTCGAGGCTCCTAGAACCGAGCAGGGCTGGGGCCCTGGGAATCCGTGTGAAAGCAGGGACAGCTTCCTGGCAGAGTCGCCTACTCGGCCTCGGCGAAGAAGGAATTTTCACCGGAGAGAAGGAAGGGCATGGGCTGTCTGGCCTAGGCAAAAGTGGAAGCAAAGATGGGTGGGGGCACATGGCCTGCTTGGGGGATGGGGGCGGCCTGGCCTGGCAGGAGACATGATGTGGGAGGAAAACCGCAGGGGAGGCCAGCTCCAGATCTACGAGGGACTGAGCCGAGAGGTGGGGTGTGACGCCTGAGGCCATTCCCCTATTTTTCCTGCCAAGACAAAGGTGACAGAGGATATTCATAGGCAGGACACCTGGCTCTTTCTTCTTTCTTCAAGAAAGAAAACACAATGAGAGTGAGAGTAGATTATAGTGCTAACCCGAGCCACCCTAAACATTTATTTTTATGTATACGCCAACATTTTGGCTTGTCTTGGGAACACTTATTGAGAAATAACTTATATCTGATTGCTCGGGTTCTCCATTCCAAGAGGTCTGCCTGTCCCTTCCAACCCCGTGTAGGAGAAACGTGAGCTCCTTTGGGATTGTTCTTGCACGTGTGGCCCTTCCCTGCTCCGTGTTTTGATGGGCCCCTCTTCCTCATTTGTTTCAGCTCCTCTCTCTGATTCCTGAACAGGTTGCTTCCAGGCAGCTATAGTAATAAGCCTGCTGCATTTTTTAAAAATTTAACGCAGAATGGCTGAGTTTTGCGTTGGCTCTCTTGGGCTTTTATTATCTTCCTGTTCCCCCACAATACCCTGTGGCAGTGATGTGTGAATGTATTCCTTAGTTGGCTCTTGTAGTACTATTTTAGTCATTTGATTAGTTTATTCTGAGAACGAATTGCTGGCATGTGGTGGTGGCAGCACTAATCTGTCGGTAGCAAATCCCTAGGCATGAATTCAGGAGCACAGCCTCAGAGTACCTGCAGAACTGCTTCATTTGTGACTCTCAGGCATTTCAGACTGAACACATTCAACTCCAAACTCATGATCTCCTTGTGCCCCAAGCACTACCCGACTTGCTCCTTTCTGTATTTTCCATGCCTATTACCAGCAGCATCTTACCTAGTTTCCCAACCTAGAAACCTTGATGCCACCCTTCTCAACACCTACAACCAGGCAGCCATCGGTTCCTTTTGATTCTACCCCAGAAACACCACTCGAAGCTCAGGGAGGCCTTGGGGTCCAATTAGACCACGCTGCTTATATGTGCTCTCTCACCCTGCCCAGGGACACCTGTGAAATCTGGGAGACAGTGGAGTGGAGGGAGAGGGACACGCTCTGAGTCTCACTCCCGGGATTCATCACAGAGCAGGCGGGATGCTGTAGCCCCAGACCAGCTGCCCCTGGGCTGAGTGACATCAGGCAGGTCAAGGCCCTCCCTTGGATTTAGGTTTATCTCATTCAGGGAAAACATGAAGGTCTTGCTTTTATGCATTGAGCGTAGTAAAAGTGCCTTACATTGCCCTGTGTTCCAGGTTCCTGTGCAGTATCACATTCAGCCCTCTCAGGAACCATCTGAAACAAAGCAGGCTATGTACCACCATCTAAGGAAAGTAAGGCTTAAAAAACAAGTAACTTACAAAAGATAAGTGGCAGAACTGAGACTTTTACTTGGATTTTTCACTCCATGAATATTATCTGCCCAGGACTCTGCCAAGCCCTAAGGATACAGGACAGCACAGGGTATGATCTGAGCCTCAGAGTTTACAAAGAAGGGAAGAAAGCTGATTAAGCCAGAGGTCAGGAAATGAGCATGCTTGGGCCAACTCCAGCCCATTGACTTGTTCACAAATACAGTTTTACTGGAACATAGTCATGCCCATTCATTCACTTATTGTCTGTAGCTGCCTTCACACCATTTAGGCAGAGTTTAGTTGTGACAGAGGCATTATGGCCCCCAGAACCTAAAATATTTATTATCTGGCCCTTTACAGAAAAAGTTTCCTGCCCTCTAGTTTAAACTTATGGTTTTATCACAGTGTGGTAATTGCCACCAGAGTCAAGTTCAAAGTGGAGTGGAAGTGGATGTTCCCAGCTCTTCTGGGACAGGCTGCCCAGGGGGAGCACAGGAGCTCTTCGCAGAGCAGAAGATGTCAGAGTAGGGTCTTGAAGACTGAACAGGAACTGATCACATGAAGGGAAGGGAAGGCACCGAGGATGGCACGTGTCAAGTATGGAGGTGGTGAATGGAGTGGCATGCTTAGACAATGGCATGCCATTTCATTGGGACGCATGTAGGGTTTGGGTGGGTAGAATGGACTTATATGCCATACTTGGAAGTTTGTGTTTGATCTTTACAGATTACTGGGGTGATATGGAAGGGTTTACAACAGAGGACTGAGATGATCATATGGAGATTTAGAAATACCACTGAAATAGCAGCATGCAGAATGCATTCGAAGGAGGCCAACTAGGAGACTATTGCAGTAGTCCATGAGAGACAGAATGTGTGTCCAAGATAAGCTGGAGCGAGCATGGGGAAAGGAAGGGGCCTGGGAGGCCCTGGGAAGCAGATAGGCCACTGGCCTTGGTGCTGGGTGTGACTGGTGAGAAGAGATGGGGTTTAAGAGTGACTCCCAGGTTTCTGGTTTGAGTGGCTTGGGTGGGTACCATCAACAAAGACTGGGAAGAGAGAGGGAAGAACAGGATCCCAGTGGGGGAAAAGATCATCAGGCAGAAGAGGATGCAGCAGGGTGACCAGAGCTGCCATGGAGGTTGGGAAGGGCAGAGAGAGGAGGAGGAGGCCTCAGAGTGGTGCTTCAGAGGCCAGGGAGGAAGGCTGGAGGGGCAAACAGTGGCTGATGGTCCCCAGAAGTCAGGGGAGATAAAGGCTGAGGATGCTGCCTGTGGCCAGCGTGAGGCCAGAGGGAGGAGCAGAGGAAAGAGGCCCAGAACGTGCTTGGAGGAGTGAAGGGGGCTGAATAAACAAAGGCAGAATCTGTAGATTGCTCTTTAAAATAAAACCACCTTCATGAGAAAAAGAGGGAGAATAAAGTTAAGTAGGTGTAGGGAGGCTATGGGGTAGAGAGAATGATCTTTTGGTTTTAAGTTGAGAAAAACGTGAAGATGTTTCTCTACTGAGGCAGAGAACCAGAAATTCAGTTCAGCTGGAAATTCAGGAGAGACGGGGTGGTTGATGGTCAAGGGCAGGTAAAGGGCAGTCCCTGGGGAGGGCTGGGCTGGGTCCAGGCAGAGCAGCAGGCCTAAGGACGCCTTTCTAACACAGGACGTGGGGGCGAGGTCAGGGAAGGTTGTGCGGCCGCCAGCATTCTGGGGCATTTCTGATTCTGATAGGATGCTCAGCTTCACTGCACATAATAGAAAACTACTCCAAATGGCTTGAAAATTAAAGGGAATTTTTACTGTAAACATATTTAACTAAACAAAATCCACAAGTAGGGCTTTCTGAAGGAATGCTCAGTCAGTAACGCAAGCAATGACACAAAGGGCCTGATCTTCGTACATCTTCTCTCTGCCTTCTGCAGTGTAGGATTATCCTCAGATTGCACGTGAAGCCCCCCACCACACCTGGAGCTCCTCCCAGGGTCTATTTCAGAGGAGAGGGGAAGCTTGTCTTTCCAAGGTATCAGCAAAAGTCTCCCTGAATCACACTGCCTCTTGCTAGGTTTGATGCCCATTTCTAAACCAGTCGTGTTGGGAAGAGGATAGGGAGTGCTAGTTGGCTTAAATTAGCCAAACTCAACTTTGGAGCTAGGGGTAGGATCAGTCTGAGAAAGGGGTAGAGATGAATTTGTCAAAGAAAAATATGGGTACTGTGGATGGGAGGAGGATAATGTGTATGGTAGTTAAGCATTCAGCAAATATCTGCAAGGTTTTCTGTGTGCTTAACATTGTGCAGGTTGAATAAAGATGCTGTCCCCAGCTTCAAGGAACTCACTGAATAGTTGGGGACACAGATGAGTAGACAATCTCCACCGAGATCTAGCACTCATTAAGTGAGCGTATCCCAGAATCCTTTGGGAGCACGTCATGAGAATCTAGTCTTGGTGGGAAGAGGTGGTGCAGGAAAATCAAGGGAGGGAAGCGGACTTGGCCCAGTGGTTAGGGCGTCTGTCTACCACATGGGAGGTCCATGGGTCGAACCCCAGGGCTCCTTGACCAGTGTGGAGCTGGCCCATGCGCGGTGCTGATGCGTGCAAGAAGTGCCGTGCCATGCAGGGGTGTTCCCCGCATAGGGAAGCCCCACGCACAAGGAGTGCACCCCACACGGAGAGCTGCCCAGCACAAAAGGAAATGCAGCCTGCCCAAAAATGACTCCACACACACAGAGAGCTGACACAACAAGATGACAAAACAAAAAGAAACACAGATTCCAGGTGCCGCTGATAAGGATAGAAGTGGTCACAGAAGAACACAGCGAATGGACACAGAGCAGACAACTGGGGGGAGGGGGGGTGCAGGAGAAGGGGAGAGAAATAAATAAAAAATAAATCTTTTTTAAAAAAAAATCAAGGGAGGCTTTCCAGAGGAGGTGTCACCTGGTCTGAGCCTGGAAGATGACAAAGAGTTGGATGAGAGAAGAATAGCAAAGACATTCTAGGAAAAGAGTGCATCAAAATGAGAACAGACTGTTTATTCAGAGTTTGCTATAGCAAGGGAGTCAGTCACCATTCCATGTGTTGTCTGAGACTCAAAGGCAGACAGCGGATTGGAAAAGTTTTATAGAGGATAAAAGGGAAGGCTCGGCTTGGGTATGCTCTGATTGGAGGCTGTTGGCACTGGGGAGGGGGGCTGAAGGCAGCCTAACTAGAAGCCGAGCGTCTTATGTGATTGGTGGGGAGCATATATGATTTCCCTGGTTGGTCCTACCGTGGAAACGGTGGCAGAAATAGGGAAGCTGGCAGCCACGACCCAAATGCTGGGTGTTCCAGGCCACTTGTCGCAGCGGCTGTGGTTTGGCTTCCCAGCTGGTTGCGACGGAGGTTGTGGGCCTGAGTTCTATGATCATATATAGTCGGTTGTTATCCATTTGTTTACCCCAGTTTCTCAGGGGTGATGTGTGAGAGAGCAAGGATTATTCATGAAACTAAAATAATTCAATGTAACTGGGGTCCAGAGGTGGGGAAAGATGTGACTGGGCAGGTAGGCAAAAGCCAGGTCAAAAGGGCTTTTTAAAGTAATTTTTATAGGAGGTACCAGGGATTGAACCCAGGGCCTTGTACATGGGAGGCAGACGCTCAACCACTGAGCTGCCTCCACTTTCCAGGAAGGGCTTTTTTTTTTTTTTTTTTTTTTTTTTTTTTTTTTTAATTTTTTTATTTTTTATTGAATTTGTAATAATATTACATTAAAAATATATATGTGAGGTCCCATTCAACCCCACCCCCCCACCCCCCCTCTCCCCCCCCCCCAACAACACTCGTTCCCATCATCATGACACATCCATTGGATTTGGTAAGTACATCTTTGGGCACCTCTGCACCTCATATACATTGGTTCACATCATGGCCCATACTCTCCTCTATTCCATCATGTAGGCCCTGTGAGGATTTACAATGTCCGGTGATTACCTCTGAAGCACCATCCAGGGCAGCTCCAGGAAGGGCTTTTGAAGTGCGTTTTAGGAGTGTAGTGAAGGATGGACACAGCCGTTGCGGGGAACGGCAGGGGGAGTGGATGCCCGGGCTTGTGGAGCAGCCCGGAGAAGCCACCTGAAGCTGGGGGGCTTGCATTTGGGGGGATATCATTGTGCAGAGTGGTTCCAACCTACAGCCCTGTCCTTTCCCCTGCACCCCAATGTTCAATGTGAATATGCAAATACAAAAAGCTAGCCTCGGGGAGCCCAAGGGCTCCAAGCCCAGGGCTGCAACCCCAGCCTCCTGCTTCCTCACACCTGGTCTTGTACTGCCTTTGGCACAGGGTGTCTGCATTTGAAACCTTAGGCTATTGCTAAAGGATTTTCTGTTATTTTACTACCAGAATCCTTCTTTGAAATAAAACCTTATGCAAAACCTCAATATAAAACAGTGACTGTGAAGCTGCTCAGGTGGGAGTGCGGTGGGGGGTCCCAGCTGCCCTCTTCCCTCCCCAGATCCCCTCGGAGAAGGCCCTGCTGGAGGAAGCCCCAGCAGGCTCCTTTGGACCCAGTGGGGAAACCTCAGCACTCAGAAATCTTAAGAAATCTCTCAGCTCCGTTAGGTCCCAGAGGTCCGTGAGGCTCCCTGCATTGGGCGATTTCATTGAAGCGGTGGTGGGGTATCAGCGTGTGGAAACCAGGGGCTGGCCTCAGACGGCTGCAGCGCCTGCTGACTGGCCCCTGCTCCCACCCTTGTGCATTTACATTCCACCCTTCACAAATCAGCCAGCGTAGTCTTTAAAAACAAATCTCACCATGTCACTCCACTACTTAATTCCACTCCGTAGTGTCCTGTGATAGTTAGAATATAATTTCAGCTCCTTACCCTGACCTACAAAGCCCTCCCAGAGTACACTCTTGCCTTCCTCTCTGCGACTTGTGCCGTTCTTCTCCACAAGTCTTCTAAGCCCCAGCCACGTTGGCTTCATTCGGTTCCTTGCATGTGCCAATCCGAGCCCTGCATCAGGGCCTTTGCACAAGCAGTTCTCCTTGCCTGGGATGCTTCACGGACTCATCTTCACAAGAGGCCTCCTTCTCGCCCTTCAGGTCTTGGTGCAGTGTCGCCTTCTCACAGGAGCCTTCCTGGATTCCTCTGTTCCCTTGATCACATCACCCCATCTGGGTTTCTTCAGTGCACTTAATACGACCTGATTTTTGGTTAAAAGTTTCTTTTCTGTCTCCCCCCACTAGAATATGAGCCTCCATGAGAGCATTTAAACTGTGCTTGCTGTCCACTTGTGTATTCTCTAGAAGAGTGTCTAGGTCAATGAACGGCCCAGACCGAAGTCTGAGGCGGCTCCTGCTGCGAGGAGAGGAAAAGCTGCCGGTGAGCTGAGTCTCAGCTCTGCCAGTCTACTCTCCTATCACTGCACGTGTATTGTGGCCATTGATGCAGAGTACTCAGAATGGGGCTGTGGGAATGTGGGGGGCTCCCGGGTGATGACAGCTTGTGGGCGCCATGGGCCTCTCATCCATCTGCCAGGGACAGCTTGGGGAATCCACACGAGGGGCCCCCCAATCTGGGGAAAGAAAGCAAACTAGGAGCCAGATAAAAGAAAAAATAGAAAAGCCGGCCGTGATAGCGATGGATAATTATTATTACTGTCAGCTGCTGTTACTGGTAACGTCATTTAAGAGCCAGAATGCTCCCCTCATCCTTAGGAACTCAAAGCCCGCTCCGTGGCGGCAGCTAATGCTTATTACTGCACTTCTACTCTGTGCCCCTTGCTATCTAGGAATTGTGCAGTAAATCCTCACAGCAGCCCCTGGAGTAGTATGGGTTTTATTCTCCCCATTATCAGATGAGAACTGCAAAGCTCCGAAGGTCCCCTCCTCACATTCACCCAGCAGGCAGCAACGGGCCGGAGAGTGGCTGGGCTGGAGGTGGGGGCCGCAGCTCCTGGGGTGGCCCATCAGCTCCAGGCTCACAAGCACTTCCCCGGCCCCATCTCGGACACTTCAAATCTCCCCCCAAGTCTTGCAAATTTAAAAGCCTGCCGTTGGGGTCCCTTGCCTAAGTGTGTAAAACATCTCTGTGGAAGATCTTAGGGCGCCCATGGCCTTTCAAGTTCAGCAAGAAACAAAAGGATTTACAGGCCTGAGTCTGCCCCTGCCTAGAGGTTTGAGGGTCCCGGAATCTGTACGGTTAAAAACTGCCGCAGGTGATTCTGGGTGGTATCCAGTTACCTTCCTGTGTGGGCACGTTGTCAGCAGTGCCTGACCAAGTACTAATTGGATTCTTTATGAAACTGTGAACTCACAACTCCACAAGGCATTCTGTGTTCAGATGTCTCCATTCTCTTTTCCTTTCCTTCCTTCCCTTGTCTTCTCTCTCTCCCAGACTTCCCTCTCTCCCTCTCTCTGTAGAGGTTGGGGTGAACCTCAGATACACAAGAATTGACTTTATCATATTTCCTGTTCATGATCATCAAGGCATGCAAGATTTATTTTTTTTTTTATTTATTTTTGTTTCTTCACTCTCCCCCTTGCCATAGGCACCCCCTCTGATGTATTTTATGTCCTTACATTCCAGTTCTTACATATGTGATTAAATGTCAAAGGAGGCTTCAAAAACACAGCAATTCTGTAGCGTGTGTGGATGCTATGTTAAGTTTCCTAAATAGTACTGTGCAATGACTATATCTGTTAGACAGCTCTTGACTGTGTCTCGGGGAAGGGACTGCCTCTCTGGAACTTCTTCTCTTTTGATGCTAGTTTTGTCCCTGTGAAGATGAATAGAAAATTCTCTTCCTCCTTCCAGCATTTGAAGACGGTCATCGTGGCACCCACTTGGTGCCTCAGCCTGCCCTTCCCCCACGTTTCCTCACGGGCTGTGGGATTTTCCCTCCCCCTCTGGGATGCTCTGTGGTTGGATGGTACCCCCTGAAGGGCCCTGCCCCTCCAGGCCCAGCCCTGCTGCCAAGAGGACCTTCCAGAGCAGACCCCATGGGTGTTCTTCACCCCGTGATGGCCTTTTGGGCTGCAGGAAGGGCCAGGAGAAGAACCTGGGAGAGGATGTGACGGGCCACCCAGCAAGACTGTGCAAGAACTAAGGTTTAGTTGGAAATGGTACCTTATTGTTGTAGGTTAGAAACGTCTTCCTGGGAAGTGGATTTGGCTCAACGGATGGAGCGTCTGCCTGCCACATGGGAGGTCCAAGGTTCAAACCCCGGGCCTCCTGACCCATGTGATGAGCTGGCCCATGCGCAGTGCTGATGTGCGCAAGGAGTGCCCTGCCACATGGGGTGCCCCCCACGTAGGGGAACCCCATGTGCAAGGAGTGTACCCCGTAAGGAGAGCCGCCCAGCACGAAAAAAGTGCAACCTGCCCAGGAGTGGCACCGCACACACAGAGAACTGACGCAGCGAGATGATGCAACAAAAAGAGAAACAGGGAAGCAGACTTGGCTCAATGGATAGAGCGTCCGCCTACCATGTGGGAGGTCCAGAGTTCAAACCCAGGGCCTCCAGACCTGTGTGGTGAACTCATCCACAGGCAGTGCTGATGCACACAGAGAGTGCCATGCCATGCAGTGGTGTCCCCCCCGTAGGGGAGCCCCACATGCAAGAAGTGCGCCCCGTAAGGAGAGCTGCCCGTATGAAAGGAAGTCTAGCCTGCCCAGGAGTGGCACCATACACATGGAGAGCTGACACGGCAAGATGACAAAACAAAAAGAGACACAGATTCCCAGTGCCACTGACAAGAATACAAGCAGACACAGAAGAACACACAGCGAATGGACGCAGAGAGCAGACCACTGGGCAGGGGGGCACGGAAGGGGAGAGAAATAAATAAAAAATTAATCTTAAAAAAAAAAAGAAACATCTTCCTGGTGATCAGGATGGGGGCCGGTCAGCTGTGGTGAGGTGGCTGCACTCCTGGCAGGCTGGCAGGGTCCTCTGCCCCCTCTGCACTGGGTCCTTTGACTTCGATGGAAATTCCCTCAGGATGTACGGGAAGGGTTGCAAACCCTGTGCTTTCCCTCTAGGCACCTTTAAGCCCAGATTACATAATCCCTTCTCAGTTTCTTTTCTGTCCTCTCTGTGAGCACATTATGGAGACCAATAGTATGCAATTCCTTTTTTTTTTTTAAGGAGGTACCAGGGGTTGAACCTGGGACCTCGTCCATGGGAAGCAGGCGTTCAAACCACTGAGCTATATCCGCTCTTCTACAATTCCTTTTAAAATAGCAAACTTCTTTGGTACTTTCCTTATATCAAAAACAGGGAAAGCAGGTGGAAAAGCCCTGGGCTGGAGGTCAAGAGAATGATGTATTTCCCTAATCTTGCTCTGGCCCAGCTGTGTAACCTTGAGCAGTTCACATCCCCTCTCTGGACTCTCGTTTCCTCATCTAAAAAGGGAAAGATTGGGTAAAGCTAAATTATCTTTACATTTTCTTCTTGCTTTAAGATTTTATTGGGAAAATTGGGTTCCAGAAAATAGAGGGGGAAAGAATTGCCGAACAGTTCAATGTGATTATCTCTATGTTCTTTTTCTACTGTGCTTTTATTTATTTATTTTTCCAAATTCTACTCAATTTATTCATTTTTTTTAAAGATATTACATTAAAAAAATATGAGGTCCTCATTCACCCCCACCACTCCACCCCCAATAACACTCTCCCCCATCATCATGTCACATCCATTGCATCTGGTGAGTACGTCTCCGGGCATCACTGCATCGCTGACCTTTTTTCTGCCAATGTATAGCTTCTGGTTTTCTTTTTACATCAAGCTTCCCCAAATAAGATATCATTTCCTATACTTGGCAGCTTCTCTCTTTCTCTCTCTCTCTCTCTTTCTCTCTCTCTCTGTCTCTCTCTCTATATGTATATATATATATTTTAACTACAATACAGTGTGGGTTTTTTTTAGTTTTTTTTTTTCATTTATTTCTCTCCTCCCCACCCCATTGTCTGCTCTCTATGTCCACTCGCTTTGTGTTCTTCTGTGCCCTCTCGCACACTTGGTGGCACCAGGAAACTGTTTCTCTTTTTGTTGCGTCATCTTGCTGCATCAGCTCTCTGTGTGTGCTGTGCCACTCTTGGGCGGGCTGTGCTTTTTTCACACGAGGCGGCTCTCCTTGCGGGGCGCACTCCTTGCATGTGGGGCACTCCCACATGGGGACGCCCCTGCATGGCACAGCACTCCTTGCACACGACAGCTCTGCACGTGGGCCAGCTCACCACACGGGTCAGGAGGGCCTGGTGATGGAACCCTGGACCCTCCCATGTGGTAGGAGGACACTCCATCAGCTGAGCCATGTCCGCTTCCCAGAACAAAACATGGTGGTCACGGAGCCACTACTAGAGCCATCCCTGCTGCCCTCCCCAAAGGAATGCCACACTTTTCCTAGTGCTGCTTCCTTCAGCGAGAAAGTTTCAGCTGGGTGATCTGAGCCCAGTCTTTGGAAGTGGATAAGCCAAGGAGAGAAGTTAGCAGGCTCTTTCTAGGAACCTGTAAGGATAGTCTTAGAGAGTTAGAAGGAAGAGCTGAAAACCTCCTGTAATGCCTTCCAGCCAGTGGGTACCTTCCTGGGAGATGTTTGACTCTCTTGACCCTCATCCAGCTGCTGGTTGCCTGGCTAGAATGCAGCGCAGTGGAGGGGGGGAGTTTTTCCTTCAATTGTTAGCCATCACGGTACGTTTGCCAAGTCCCTAGCATCTCCTCTCCTGCGCCACCTGGTGACTTTATGGGGAAAATACTGGGCTAAAGAAACGTGTGACCCAAATGGCTTCCGACTTCATTTATTTGGTCATGAATTTGTATATTCTTTCATCCATCTATCAGATACTTTTGAGTACCTGCTATGTTTTAGGCACTGTGCTAGATTCTAGGAATAGAACAATGAACAAGACAGGGCACTTTGCTTCATTTTAAAAGGGGACACAGATATGTGGTTTTTAGAATGAATACAAAATGAAAAATGGGGAAACGGACTTTGGCCCAGTGGTTAGGGCGTCCGTCTACCACATGGGAGGTCCGCGGTTCAAGCCCCGGGCCTCCTTGACCCGTGTGGAGCTGGCCCATGCGCAGTGCTGATGCGTGCAAGGAGTGCCGTGCTACACAGGGGTGTCCCCCGCATAGGGGAGCCCCACGCGCAAGGAGTGCACCCATAAGGAGAGCCGCCCAGCGCGAAGGAGGGAGCAGCCTGCAGAGGAATGGCGCCGCCCACACTTCCCGTGCCGCTGACGACAACAGAAGCGAACAAAGAAACAAGACGCAGCAAATAGACACAGAGAACAGACAACCAGGGGAGGGGAGGGGAATTAAATAAATAAATAAATCTTTAAAAAAAAAAATGAAAAATGTATAATGGGGGGTGAGGTGGGGGAGGGTGTACAGGAACACAGAGTTGGGAAACCTGAGTCACACATGGTAAATCTGGGAGAGAGAGGGAAGACTGAAAGAGTGTTCTAGATAGAGGTAAATCTATGCCAAGTTCGGTCAGAACAAAAAGAGACCTGTACCAAGACCGGTATTGGCTGGAGCACAGAACACGGGGAAGGTGGTGAGAGATGAGGTTACATTATGCAGCTCCTCAGCCCTCAGCGCCATGTTAAGGACTTTAGCTTTAACTTGAGGGCAGCAGAGGGCTGTTGAGAGTTTGACTTATGGGCAGGACGTAATCAGATTGGCACTTTAGAATTAACTGCTCTGGGTGTGGGTGGAGAATGAATCAGAGGGGCCAAGAGGAGAAGTAGAAAAACCAACTGCAGTAACTTCAGCCTGAAATGGCAGTGGTCAAACCAAGATGGTGACGATGGGAATGGAGGCAAGTGGACGGAGTCCAGGGGACATCGGTGTGACCTTGTCTCTATGCCTCTACCCCAATCCTCTCCTCCCCAGGCACACTCAGGCCCAGTGGTCCAGAAGGCTGTGAGGCTGGTGCACTTGTTCCTAGCTCAGTGCTTGGCGTCTTCTGGATCCTGGGCCTGGGGGCCAGGGGCCAGTGTTGGTTTTTGTGACCGTTCTATGTGGAGCTGCCCTTCCTTCTAGAACTGTGGTTCTCAACTGGGAATGAGTTTGCCCTCCAAGGGACAGTTGGCAACACCTGGAGATGTTGATTGTCACAACTGGGAGCAGAAGTGAGTTCTGTTAGCATCTGGTGGGTAGAGGCCAGGCATGCTGCTAAACCTCCTACAATGCCCGGGACAGGTCTCCACACAAAGATCTGTCCAGGCCAAAATGTCAGGAGTGCCACTCGTTTTAGAACATCAGTCTGCGACCAAGGGGGTCTTTGAGTCCTCCGAGGCCTTATAGGTTTGCTAGACCAAAACACAAATTCCAGAAAAACTCACTTGTTGTCTTTCTTTCCACAGCTGAGCTCTGTCCGGGAGGCCCAGTTAGAGCGGCTGGAGGCAGCAGGACCCCGCGGGCTGGGGAGCAGGGAGCAGGGCCTCGTGCTGAGGATGGCCAGGCCGCCGCCGCCCTGGCTTCACGCAGCCTTCCTCCTCTGGCTCCTTGGCCTCGGCGGGGCCATCGAGATTCCTATGGATCGTGAGTCCAGCTCCATCCTCTTTTTCTGCGGATTTTTGGGCAGAGGAATTGGAGGGAAGGGAAGGTCAGGGGAGAGTTAAGACGATTCAGAGAACTTTGGGGAGACGGATAGTAGTAGGTTCCAGGATTTAGATTTTTTTCCAAAGCACTGACTCAGGCTCATGCTTGGAAATCTGAGACTGTCAGTTGCAGGGCTGGTCCCCTCAGGGCTGTGGCCGGGCCATGGAGCAGGACCAGGAGGTGGCAGAGTTGGGGATTCTGAGCGCCTCTCAGAAGTTCTTGCCTCCTCTCACCTCCCATGTCCTTCTGTTGTCTCGACCTGCCCGTAAAAGCAGATTCTCCAGGGGTCAAGTGTGGTGGCCTGTTCTTATTTGCCTTTGTAGGGTCTGACACATCCAGAGCTGGGCACTCAGGCCCTCTTGGCTGGGGTGATCAGGAGGATGGATGGGCTGGGGAGGGTTGGGAAGGGGATTTTCTCTGCCAAAAACCGGCTAAAGGAGACATTAAAATAGAGCCCCATTATGAAGCCACCGTAGGGGAATCAGGCCCGGATTCCTTCTGTTTGTTTTCAACTTTCCCACAGTAAAGTTGAAAAGTAAAATGCAGGCCATTCTCTTCCCCATGGTAGGGGTGTTATTGACCGTCAGAGTCATTATATGCGAGGCTTCAAACGCTGACCGACAGCGGGGACCCCCACCAGTCGCATCTGCTGCTGCACTCGTAGACGGCCCGTGGCTCAGCAGCCGTGCCCCTTGGCCCTGCCTTCGGTGTGTGCCACCTCTGCCACAGTCCTGACATTTCTACAGGATTCTTGGCATCCCAGTGCTGACGTGAGCTTAGATGAGAGCACACCGCCTCTGGCCCTTTACCTGCTTCACGGAATAGATGGAATCCATGTGATGCCAGCATTGACTTGGGCTCTCTCTAGGAAGGAGACGGTAGAGTAATACCTCCTCCAAGAAGTCCCCACTGAGCCCTGCAAAACCAGACTCTTGGTCCAGGAGTTAGTGCCATTTAACTCCCCCCACTTTCAAAAATAGCTGCCCCAGAAGAGTGGACTCTTCCAGATGGTAGAAAGCCAGTAGAAATTACAAGTGGCACCCAGAAGCTAGATGGCCGAGGCTTCTGCTGCCCTCCTGATAGTCCCAAGTGTGTGTGAGCACGTGTGCACATGTGTAAGTGCATGTGTGGGCATGTGCAGGCGTGTAAGCACGTGTGTGTGAGTGCACACATACAGGGAGGAAGGAGAGAGGAACTGTGTAAGGTACTGTTCCCATGGAGACCGTCTGCACTGCTGGCCAAGGAGAGTTTCTCATTAACAGCCCCAAGCAGACAGTCTAATAAGGAGCATGATAAGGCCACATCCCTGGAGAGAAGAGGGGGTGCGGAGGAAATTGGGTTATCAAGAAAGAGGTGAAGGCTCATTTCTCTTCTGCAGTTTTTCTTCACTCACTCATCTGCCACTTTGACTCCTGGGGCCAGTGGGTGCAGGGGTTCCTGCAAGGTGAAGGCTTTGGTGTCTGTGCTAAGAGCTGGAGCTCTAGCTCTAATATAATCCTAGGAGCCCTTCTCTCCATGTACCACCTTTGGGCAGAGAGCTGAGCGCGCCCTTCCCACCACTGTTTTCCCCCAAGGAGGGCTGCGAGTATCCCTCTCCCGTGATGCACTTATGGGAACTTGAGCCCTTGCTTGCTAAGGGTCAAACAGCAAAGGGGTGGTGGGGTCTGGAAAAGAACCCAGGTTTCTTGACCCTGCCCCCCCCAGCCCCCCACTTGAAAGCCCCAGCCCTACCTCTGGCAACCCTGCCTCCTTTTAGTCTTTGCTCTTTTTGGAATTCACTGGAATAATAATAATAGTAACAGCAGCTACCATATGCTAGGCAGAGAGCAGAGTGCCTTGCATAGATCATCTCATGCCATTCTCAGAGCTAGTCTACAAAGTAGGTGTCCTTGGCTGACAGGTTAGAAAACGGAGACTCAGGGAAACAACAGGACCGAGCCAGGCTGTAGCGCCACTCTGAATAAGGGGAAGAGGTGAGTCCTTCTGTGTCACCATTCCAGGTGACGGCCAGGCTGGTCAGGCTGTGCAGATACAGGAGATGCCTCCTGCTGGGAGCCTGCCCCAACCCTACTGCCACCCTCCAGCTGCTGCAGGTGCAGGGGTAGCAACATCTCCAAGACGAGTCTACGTAGGCTGTGCACAGACAACAGAGGGACGGGCCCTTCGGGGAGGACCCAGTCATCCTGGGAAGAGGCTCTCTTCAGCCGGTGTCCTTCCTGCTGGCCTTCTATGTTAGCTGAGCCCACCCTGCAGCCTCACCCTGGGCTGGGGAAAGATCAGGTGTCCTTCTTAACGTCCCATGTCTGTTGGCTGCGAGGGACTGCAGGGGCCCCGCCAGGTGTGGCCCTTCCCCTCGTCTGCCCCTTCGGAGAGCAGTGTCTGTGCCCGGAGGACAGGGACAGCGCTTCTGCTCCAGTCCAGCCTCAGCCACAGAGTTCGGGCGCTGCAGGCTTCCTGGAGGGGAGCCCCGGGCTGCTATACAATCCTGCATTGACGCATCCGGCCTCCAGCCTCCCCTGCTCCGCCAGTGGGGTCACCCGAACCCCCTCCCAGCCCCACTCCCCTCCCTCACCGGCCCCAAGGAGAACAGCACGACTTTTGAAAACATCAAAGGTTCGCCTTCTCAATCAACGTGGGCTTGCCAAAAAGTGAGTCTGCTGGCAGCTGGCCTCCTCCCCAAAATCAAGGCAGTTCAATATCTTTCTCCTAGGAACCCTTAGAGGAGAGCAGTGGAGGGACAGTTCCTCTCCAGCTTCATCCCAAATAGGGCCACGGGATGACCTCGACAACACACACTGAGAGTCATGCTCCATCCTCTGGGGGCTGAATGCCAGAGGCTGATCATATCAGAGCCAGGGAAAGGAAAGAGGCGCGGGAATCAAGAAACCGTGCAGGCTAGGCTGGCATCTGACTTCGCCCCCCACAGAGCCTGGGTGGATGGTTTTACCTCCCCCTCGGAAGCCACAAGAGTAAAATCATTCTCCACTTGAGATTGTCGTTAAGCAAGTTCCACAGGGGAGATGGGCAGGATGTGGCACGGGGCACAGGACCGGATGGGAGCCCCCCGTCCTTGTGCCTAGACCAGCTGCCCTGTGTCTTCTTCCTGGGCAGCCTGTCTTGTGGCCGATGCTTTCCCTGGGATGAACTCCTCAAAGCACTGTGGGGACTGCAGATGTCATTGTCCTTTCAGGCAAGCAGGCCCTCAAGAAGCCAGCGAGGCCGTGTGGGGCTCTGGACAGCACCCCGCCCACTCTGGCTGCCCTGAGCGTCTTCACCCCCCAAAGTCTCCTTTCTTATTCACCTATGTCCAAAATGTCCAGGAAATTCAAGTGCTGGCACCTTTCTGGCTGGGGTTTGTGAAAAGAGCTGTCGACCAGGTATCGGGGGAGCTGGTGCTCATTCTGGTTCTGCAACAAAATTCCTGTGAGATCTTAACTGGGTGACTGGGCTGCCATCCCCTGGGCAGTGCCTTAGGCTCTTGCAGCTGAACAGGCTGGGGGTGCCCAAAGGAGAAGCTTTGACGCCCACGTGGGCAGAGGAGAACCTTTCTCAGCCTTCCCGGCCAGGGTGAGGCCAGAGCCCTCAGCTGTCTGTGAGGGCTCACGAGACAAACGCACTGAAATGAGGAAACCAGGGGCCGGGCCTGGTGGCCAAAGGGAGTGGATCCAAGAGTTAGTCCTGCTTCTCCTGGGAATGGCCCTTCTCCCCATCTGCCCTGCCCGTCCCCAACCCCACTGGCTTTCGGTCCTTCCAGAATTACCTTTCTTGGACCCTGGCAGGACAGTCATGCACACGTGAAGATGGTGCCACGGGCGGCTCCACGGAGCATGTGTTCAGAAACAGATCTTGGCTTTCTCCCTGGGCTTTTCATTCCTGCCCTGGTAACCTTAGGCAAAAGGTAGAGCAGCCAAAATGCCTCCCCTGCCCCAGCAGGCCCCCAAAATAACTGAAAGAATTATTTTGAACCTTTCCACGAGTCTTGCTTTCGAGACTTCGTTTTCTGACGCTCCCCGCTTCCCGCCGCCCTGGCTGGGGGCTCCTCCCTGCATCTCCCCCAGCCCTGCCTTAACTCTGGCTTCCCCAGGCCACGCTCTCTGAGCCTCACGTCCTCTTCCATGTCTCTCTCCAGTCGGGTCTGAAGGCTTCTAGACGGCCTTGGTTCTGCCCCGATGCCAGCTGCCTCCCGCTTGTCCTAGGAGGCACCGACCCTTTACAAGCGAAGCCCCAGGCCCACACAATAGCCGACACCCACACCAACGTGAAATAAGAAGTTGTATTACTCTCAAATAGAATCATAAGGAGAAGGCATTTTTAAAAGTTAGAGCAGCACGTGTTCTTTTTCCTGCAGCCAAGACCCTCTCCCCCACAGCGAACATGCCACCTAAATCCCAGCGATTCAGAGCGTGGTCCACAGACCACCAGCCTTGGCATCACCTGGGCCCTTGTCAGAAATGCAGAATCAGCATTTTAACCAGACCCCAGTGATTCCTATGCATGCTGAAGTTTGAGACGCCTTACTTAAATCACACACACGCACGTGCTCAGGCCAGGTAAGGGCAAGGGAAGACTGGCGCCACCTACCTTTACCCCCTTTGCAAAAAGCTCAGAAAGGCTCCACTTCATCCCTGGAGTCTCTCACGCAAATGCAGGATTTCTATAGGTGAGTGTACTTCTGCCATGAGTAGGGCAACAACCACTCATCTGTCTCTAGAGTTTTCCAAACTGGGGGAAAGGAAGAGACGGTGGAGAAAGAAGACGCTTTCATGTGTGAAAGAAAGGAGGTGTAGTGTGAGAGAAGGGAGGCCTTTGGCTCTTGCCAGGCCCCTTGGGGCTTCCAAACCTTGGAGCTTTGCCCTGTAGCAGTGGTTCAAGTCCACTCCTTCCCTGGACCTCAGTCTTGCCCTCAGCATCTCCTTGCACCATTGGCCAGTGAACCCACTTTCCTCTATGGTGTCTAGAGATGACAAGCAGCATTTTCAGCGCCCAGCCTCTTTCGAGCAGTATTGCCACACTGACATTTGGACTTCCCTGGTGACATCTTCATTTGGTCAGATGCTGATCTTCCCACTCAACTACCTGGTTCCAGTGTCCATAAAACCTCCCAGGGGAAGCAGCTGTGGCTCAACTGATAGAGCGTCTGCCTACCATATAGGAGGTCAAGGGTTCAAATCCAGGGCCTCCTGGCCCCTATAGCGAGCTGGCCCACGCGCAGTGCTGCTGCGCACAAGGAGTGCCATGCCACGCAGGGGTGTCCCCTGCATAGGGGTGCCCCACACGCAAGGAATGCACCCCGCAAGGAGAGCTACCCTGCATGAAAAGTACAGCCTGCCCAGGAGTGGCACCGCACACACAGAGAGCTGACACGGCAAGATGACACAACAATAAGAGATACAGATTCCCATGCCACCTGATGAGAATGCAGGCAGACACAGAAGAAGACACAGTGAATGGACACAGAGGGCAGACAATGGGGGGAAGGGGAGAGAAATAAATAAAAATAAATCTTTAAAAAAAAACTAACAACTCCCAGGGGTGGCATCACCATCATTTTGAAGCATTGGCTGGGTCTCTCCCCTCTCCCCAGTCCTGCTCCGCTCTACCTGGAGCTCTGCAGCTGAGAGGAGAGCACCCCAGGCAGGGCCCTCCGCAGCCCCCTCTCCCTTCTCCCTGCATGCTGGGCACCAGGACCACCTAGACGATAAGTCATGTGCGATAACCGATGTTCTTTTTTTCTCCTCCCCACCCCCTCGCCCCCCAACAATGCTAACCCATCGGAACTAACAGCAAGCATTCAGAATGAGCGTAAGTTCCCCACCCGCCTCTCTCTGCTTGTCCTGCTGGGAAGTGGGAGGGCCAGAAGGAGGGGCAGGAAGAAGGTCAGGAGAAGGGATCCCCGAGGTAGTGGCCTCTGCACCTGCCTACTGTAGCTTCTGCCCGGGGCTTGACACCCGAGCCCTGTAGTGGATCCACACAGGAAGGAAGGAGACGTCCACAGAGTATCCTAGTGGTGGGAAAGGTGGAGAAACAGATGGGTAGGAGGGCCTTTGGACTGAAGCTGAGGTGTGCATCAGCCACCACCATGCAACATCATCTGTGGCTGGTACAGGGCTCATTTGAGCTCAGGACCTAGAGTGAGAGGAATTTCTCTGAGGGCTAAAACCTCTTTCTGCTCTGTCCTCATCACAGTTAGACAATCTCTTGAGCCTGCAGGGCTCAGAACCATCATGTCCCATAAGCTTTGGAAATCTAGCTGCTTTTTGTTCCTATGGTCATTCAGCCAAACGTTTATGAACAACTCCTGTGCAGTAAGCATGTTGTACTAAGCATTGGGATACAAGAATGGATCAAATACAAGCCTGGACTTAAGTTTCTCATAGGATACTATGGGATCTTAAAGGGTTTTTCTTCTGCTTAGCCTTGGACACCCACACCTTTCCTGCAGCCCACTTAAGGAACCGGGCCTCTAGCCTGGGGCAGTGAGCCCTGCTTACCCCCTTGTACAGCTGTCCCCCAAGCCAGGCACCTGGACAGGTCCCCCAGGCCTGACCCCTCCGTGTGCACTGTTGCAGTGTCCCAGCCCCCGACCATCACCAAGCAGTCAGTGAAGGACCACATCGTGGATCCCCGGGATAACATCTTGATTGAGTGTGAAGCAAAGGGGAACCCCGCCCCCAGGTAAGTGCACCGCCAGGTAAATCCAAGCCTGGTGGCGGGAAAGGGGCCTTAAAAGAGGACATCTAAACCACCCCCTCACCACTGGGCTTGGTGATGCTTAGGGAAACAAAGCAACTGGGAAATTAGATTTACCCATTTGAGAACCATCCACAGGTGCCTACTAGGTGGAAGACCTAATTTAGATATCTAGGAAATTTAGCTCATAAGGAAATGAGGTGGCTAGAAAATGTCAGTGGCTTGTCTAGGTTCATATCCAAAAAACAAGACTAGATTTTAAGTTTTCTGACTCTTAACGTAATAGTTTTTCCATTACTTTGTGTTGGCATCATCCACCCCATGTTTAATTTATAGGAAGATCCTCTTCCTGGCTAACTTGAGGCTTTCATTCTTAGCCTTTCTCCACTTGTTTGTTATGTGCTCATCGGGATAAAATGAGATTTCAGCAAATGTGGTTCAGAAGCCTGCTCTGGGCTAGGCTCTGAGTTAGACGTTGCTACCTGCATTGTCTCATTTGACCAACTGCCTGCTCTTTGGGGGAGTACGATGTCCTCATGAAGAGGATGTGAAATGGAGGCAAAGGTTTTAAGTACCTTTCCAAAGGTCGCCCAGCTTGAAAGAGGGAGGACTTATACCCCAAGCCTGTTGGTTTCTACCAAACAGTGAGCACTGGAGATATGGCAGATGTTAAGCTCTCAGCCTCCATCTTCAGGTAGCATCCACAGACTGGACCTTTCACCCAAACCTGGCAGGTGCAGGGCACACACCCAGGTCTGCAGGAGACAGTCTATCCCAGAGCTGGGAGCCCAGGCAGAAGCAGAGCTCCCTGGCCCCCGACAAGAATAGACAATCAGGGCTCCCTGGCCCCCGACAAGAGTAGGGGGCATTGACGGCTTTGCTGCCCCTTTCTCTCCCGCTCCTTTTCCCAGTCAGGCCATGAGCAGCCCAGGATGTGAGGCCCTGGTTGTAGCTGATACACAGCCTCTCCATCCTCCCAGGAGAAGAAGGAGACCCTGCGTTCTTGGCCCCATGGCTCAGCTTTATTAAGGCTGCTCTTTCTTGGAAGTCTGTCCCTCCTGGGCTACAGTGTGTGGCCACTGCTTTATAACCTACACTCAGTGAGCAGAGGCACAGATATGCTAAGCCATTTCACTTGGACTTCATAGTGGATTATAAAATTAAGGCAGTAAAAGGAGCAAGTCCCTAATATGTTTGGGTTGGGTGAAAAGCTCATTTGAGTCTGCATTCCCTGTAGGAGGCTGGGAATGTCCTGGGGGCGAGGGGGGAGAAAACAGCTGACTCTGGATTTTAAAAACTCAAAAGATCTTCAAAAGCATTTTTAAAACTCCTCGAAGAACATTGACCAGTGGCTGCTTGAGGATGTGCCATCTAGAACCATGATCCTGAGCCTTGGCTGGGTAGAAACACTAATGCTAGGGATCTGTTCCTAGAGGTGCACCAGGGTGGGACTTGGGAATCTGGATGTTATCAAGCTCCCCAGCCGGTACTGATGCTCAGCCAGGGCTGGAACCCCTGGTATGGCAGCGTGGTTATTTAAGTCAAGAAAGGCATGAGGCACTGTGCCTAGGACTAGGGATCCGAGATTCTCACCTGGAGCCTGGAACCCACCCTCTTTCTCTTTATTGCTTCTCATCCCCTATTGTCCACAGCTTCCACTGGACTCGAAACAGCAGGTTCTTCAACGTCGCCAAGGACCCCCGGGTGTCGATGAGGAGGCGGTCTGGGACCCTGGTGATTGACTTCCGCAGTGGCGGGCGGCCAGAGGAGTACGAGGGGGAGTACCAGTGCTTCGCACGCAACAAATTCGGCACGGCCCTGTCCAATCGGATCCGCCTGCAGGTGTCCAGTGAGTAGTGTGGGGCGGGGCCGAGATGCCCTGCTCCTGGGTAGACAGAGCTGGGCCTAGAGAGTCATTCCAGGAGGGGAGCCCCTGCCCTTGGCCTGCGGGAGCCTTGGGGTCCTCTCTGTCTTGCTCGCCCTTCTGCCTCTCAGCAGGTGTACATCTCCCTGCTCAGAAAGATTCCCTGGAAAGGATTCTTCCAAACCAGAATCATTAACAACTTCACCAGCCACTCTAGGCTTAGGAGGAGGAGAAAAGAGAGGAGACCCTGACGATGGTGCCCATTCAACCATGAGACATCTCCCACCTCTCCAGGGCTGCCCCTCACCCAGGCCCATGGACCAGTCCCTCTCTCTTGCCTGCTCTTATTCGTGTCTCCTCCTTTCCCCTCCTCGCATGCCCGCCTTTAACCCTGCTCCTGGCCCCGGGCCCCAGTCATCACCCTTATTTCTTCCCCTTCTCTCTGTTTCTCCCAAGAATCTCCCCTGTGGCCCAAGGAGAACCTCGACCCAGTTGTCGTTCAAGAAGGTGCCCCCTTGACGCTCCAGTGCAACCCCCCACCTGGGCTTCCCTCCCCCGTCATCTTCTGGATGAGCAGCTGTAAGTCTTGGGGGGTCTGGCTGATGTGTCTTGTTTATATTTTAATCTTAGGGAGTGGGGTGCGTTGTCTTTAGTGGAAGGGGCTTGCCCCGGGCAAGAAGACCTTGTCTTGAGGTACAGATGCCAGGTGGTCATGGGGCTGAGCACACAGGCGCCGCAGGGAGAGGCTCCTTGCCTGGCTCGGCTGCTCTTAGCTGGTTTTGAGTTTCCACTCCTGAAAGCACAAGGTTACGATGCCAACCCTTCAACGATGGACTAGTCAGCCCTTCAAATCATGTATCATAAACTTCCTGTGGGCCAGGCTGTGTCCTTGGTACTAGGGAAAGAGAGGAACAAGAAGGGCAGTGCCTGCCTTCACAGAGCTTACAGCCTAGTGGAGGCGAGAGGTTCCCAGCTGCAGGGCTTGGGAAAAGACAGCTACGCAGGCAGCACTCTCAGTCACTCGCAGGCTGCCAATAATTCCAGGAGGCACATTCTTTTCATATTTGAACACCTCTGAAACTGGAAGGCATCTTAAAATGGATGCTATGCATCCTTGACTGGTATGCATCTTATAACTGGCAGTGCTTTTTTCTTATGTATTAAAAGACTCAAAGGCGTATCTTAAAATTGATGACGTCTTAGATTTTGAAGAAATGGCACAAGGCCAAGTTCAATTTCATTTAATTCAGCAAATTTTTGAATGCCTACTCTGTGCCAGGTCCTCAGCTGGGTGCTGGGAGATGAAGATGAGAGATCCCTGCCCTCGGATGGCTCCCTCTGCTAGCATGAGAATTTGAATCCCTGGTGTGGGGAGCACCTGAGGGCTGGTGTTCCCTCCCCTGGCCTCAGGGTCAGGCAGGTCTTTCGTGGCACCAACAGGAGATAAAATAGTGTGGTGGACATGGTAGGCTGACAGGTCTGAATCCAAAACCTGCTCTCCCCTCACTGCCTTTGCAACCCAGGACACATTAAATCCTCTGCTTCCGTATCTGTAAAATGGGAATAAGCCCTACCTCAGGGTTTTGATGATTAGAGAAAATAATGTCAAGCTCCTGGTCCCCACCTGACCCTCTGTCTTCTCCAGAGCTCTCTTGAGCATTATTGTTGTTGTTACTATTACTACTAACCTCTCATTGTACCTCTGCTTCCTTATAGCCATGGAGCCCATCACCCAAGATAAGCGTGTCTCCCAGGGCCATAACGGAGACCTGTATTTCTCTAACGTGATACTGCAGGACATGCAGACGGACTACAGCTGCAATGCCCGCTTCCACTTCACCCACACCATCCAGCAGAAAAACCCCTTCACCCTCAAGGTCCTCACCAGTAAGTGCAGGCCTCCGCCTGGGACTGGGGACCGGGGGCCAGGGGAGGCAGCCCTCCAAGCCCAAGAGCCCGGGGCACCAGGTCTGACCTAGAAATCCTTCCAGCTCCTTATGTCTCAGCCATGTCAGCTGCTCCTGAACAACAGCTCTTGATTCTGAAGACTTGGGTTACACTCGGTCTTACCCCAGGCTAGTGGTTCATACACCTTGGTGGAATCAGAATTGCCAGGGGAACGCAGCAAACACGCGAAGGCCCAGCCGTGTCCTAGGTCACAGCCCTGGGACTCTGTGCTCCTCATTTGCTCTCTAGGTGATTGAGACACACACCGGAGTTGGAGAGCCACTGCTTTACGTGGCCATCTGGATGCCACTCAGGCGCTCAGCTTGACTGTTTCTTTTACTTTATGGTTACCTTTATTTCTAGAAAAAAAGCCATAGCAAGCACGGATATCCAAATTAGTGGCTACAGCATAACTTTTGTTTGATTTGGTAATACATATATGCTAAGCCCTATGGAATCGCTCTTTTCGTGAGTTGCAGATTTATGTTTTAATTTTATTTGCTTTGGTTTTTATTCCCTGGTTCCGTTTGGCTGGCACAAAAGCAAATCAGCATTTCCTGACCCATTTTCTCATTGGTGGCCCTCTGCAGAGGTGAGAGAAGCTAGTCACATCAGAAGTACACGTCTTGGTGGGGCCAGGCTGGCCTTGAGCTTTTGCTGCAGTCCTCAGCTTGCTCGGGACACTGAAAGTTGCCGATGTTGGTTTACGCCATGGCTTTCCAACAAGCTTCCACAGAGGAGCTGCTCCCAAAGACACCTCCAGCCTCTCTGCCTGCCACTGGGAACGTTGTTTTCACTACCACAGTCAGCGGGGACTGTGGGGGAAGCCGAGCAAAGGGCGCCACGGGGCAGGTGGCAGCTTCCACAGGTGGTGGAAAGAGGCAGAGTCCTGGCTTCCTGGGGCCCAGATGGGGTGGCTGACGATGCTCCTGGGTGGGGTGTGGGGAGAGGCTTGGTGAACTCACTCCTCTTTCAGGACGAGTAGGGATCCAGGACCCCTTGTGTTCTCTTCTTTCCTCTTCCATCCCTGCCGACCCTGGAAACTAATGGTGCTGAGCTCCAGCAGAGCCCATGGCCCGCTTTCCACCGTGACGCAGAGGTGGACCCCCAAGGAAGCAGTTTCCTTTCTGTCCTCTTCCTCCTGTTATTTGTTTTTTCCTTCCTCCTTTCTTCCCACGCTCCCTCTTCGGTTCTTCCCTTTTCTCTCCAGTTCTTTCCTCTCCGTTTCCCCTCCCTTTCTTACTTTTTTCTTTTCCCGTCTCTCTAGCCTCACTTTCCTGAACTCCACCATGCCCTCCGCCACCCGCTCCCTTCTGATCTCCACTGTTCTGAGTCGGTTGAGCTGCCCATGATCTGATAGCCCCCAGGATCCTGGCAGGGGTCCCTGGCTTCTGTCAGCATGTGCCCCACCACCTGGCTTTCTTATTCCTTATCGGGGCCAGGAAGACCCCCTGGAGAAGAAGGTTGGGATGTCTGCAGCATCTCCCCAGTGCACATGCTGCTGGCTGAGCCACAGAGGACAGTGCAGTCTGCCCAGGACATCGGGGTGGCCTTGGTGGCCAGGACAGGGCTGGCAGCACTGGGGCAGTGGGAGGAGCAGAAACGTCATGAGCAAGGTGCCACTGAGCTGATCCCTCCCTGGACAGCCGTCAGTGTCATCGCCTGGACCACCTTTCTCCTTCCCCGCGGATGATCACTCAAGTCAGCCTGCTGCTTCCAGAACCGAGTCAGGCAGACCCTCTGCCGTCCTGTGCACTTGGCAGGGCCGTCCCAGTCACATAGGAGAGAAGAGGCAGGGAGGTCGAGGTGGGGAAGGGGCTTCTGTGGAATTCAGGAGGTTGAGATTAAACCACGTTTAGGAGTTGGGCTTTCAAAAACATCCCTTTTTCTACCAAAGAGGGTGAGGGTCATCTGTTTCTGCCCCGTCTCTGGGACCCCTTTGCCACTGAAAACTCTTTCCTGATGGTGAGGCCCCCTAGGTGTAGGAGAAGAGCCCTGTCAGCTTCCCGGAGTTCTCCCAGGAACAGCTTTGGCTGGGAGTATGTTCTGGGCATCTAAGCCAGCCCTGAATTGGGTACAGTTGCTCAAAATAGCACAGTTGTGCTCTCTCTACTTTTCTGTCTGGAAAAGACACAGGCTTTTTCTTTTACCTTCAGAACCAGGTCTGGGGGTGGAAGGCAAAACAGCCAAGTTGGGACAGTGCCAAAGATCCTGTTCTAACCAGGTGTTTCTATCACTGTTTCCCCATTTGGGAAGAAAGAAATCTCAATCACATCTAATTTTTGATTACCTGGCATTAGAGGAAGGGAAGAAAGGTATATAATGCAAAAACGCTGCTCATCTAAAATCATTTTTTAAATTTGTTTTGGAGTGCAGTTAAAAACAAGCAGTATAGTTGGGCTAAAAAAGATGTACCTGCCCACCTTGTCTTTCTCAGGATACTTCCACTGCCGTAAGGGGCAGCTGTGGTGAGGCAGGAGGGTTATCCCCAGGGCGGACATTGACGCCTCAGCCTCCTTCCTCCTAATGCCCGAAGCTCAGTGACATTCTTAGAGGAGTCAGAAAAATCCCCCTGAATTTCTCAGGTGTGCTTTGGAACCCACAAGTTTGAGGTCAGTTCTGAGCTTGGGTTATTTCTCCACAACGACATAGGTTTCACCTGGTCGCATCGGAGCTTTCAGCAAGGGTCTTTTTGTCTATGCATGCCCACTGTCCTCCCCCAGGGCATGACCATTACCTCCAGGGACAGCTGCAGCCCCTCCTGCACCTTCGCCAGTCTGCCTCTTCATTCCCTTGCAGATCAGTCCCCACTTCTAGCTACAGATAGACCCAAGATGACTTCCCAAATGCAGTCTGGTCTTTTACAACAAACCCCATCTCAAGGGATAGTTCTGAATAACGAACACTTCCCACTGGATGTTAAGCAGATTTGGGATGCAGTGCAGTGCTAGTCTCAGGAAAGAACTTGCATATCCCTTTGCATTGAGTAGCGACAGGATTTGACGTGTCTTTAAAGATGCAAATTTTCTGGCATAGCACCTCTCCTCTCTCAGGCACTTGGACCATGTTCTGGGCGTCTCAAGGCTGTTGGCTTGGCTTTTCAATCATCTATATCACCCTCTACCCGCTGCTGGTACTGTCAGAACTTGAACCCAGTAGCTGGAAGGGGATGTTGGTAGACGAGTGAAAAGCTACTTGAGGACATTGGCTTGATTATGCATCCTATTCTAAAATGTCTTTTCATTGAGGATTAAATGCCCAAGGGTTTTAATTACCTAACATTGGAACCACAGCCACTGAGCTTTCTCCTTAAGCAATGTTTTCACCCTTAGCCAGTCTCAGCCAAGTCAGCAGATCTTTCCCAGTCCAAAGCATAGAGTTCACAGCTCTCTCCTGTCCCAAGTTCCCGTTCTGATGCTAAAACCTGAACCTCAGCAAGCTCTCCCCCTCACTGGACCACTCGCAGCCTTCTCATGAGGGCACCTCAGGGACCGTGGCGGTTCCAGCCTGCTCGGGTTGGGGGAGGAGGTGTTTGTTGCTGGTCAGCAGACGATGGCTGAGTGCTGCCAAGCAGTCCACTCTCTTTGGCCCACTCTCTGGGTTGACGAAATGTTTCTCTTGGACTGTCTTCACCTCTTATTGACTTCCCACCCCCTGAAACTTTGCTTCTGTTCGGGTAGGACTTTGCTCTTCTCCCCAGGGCTCACTAACAGTCCTTTCTCTTTAGCTCTCCCCCAAAAGCTGGCCTGATCCAGAGTCCCTGGAACTGAGGACTTTGATGGGAAGGAATTATTCAAAAGACTTCTGAGATAACTAGTAATCCTCGTCTCATTTGTTTGAAAATATAGTAGGACCGTGCAATTAAAGTTCAAGTCTAATTACTTTAATTTTTTAAAACTTATTTTATTATTGCCTTCTTTTGCAGGATTTAACCTTTTCTTTCCTTTTTGGGCTGTTTTGTGTTGCTTATTCTTCACCAAGCATATTTTCTTTCCAAATATGCCACGTCTCTCTTTTGCAAAAGACCACTGATGCTCTCCTCGGTTGTGTTCCTGGCTTTGCGTTTCTGTTTTTCGCTCCCCGTTTATGCCTTTGTGACTTCGCCATGGCCTCCTGTTTGCTCACCCACTTTTGTTTATTGCAGACCACCCTTATAATGACTCGTCCTTAAGAAACCCCCCTGACATGTACAGTGGTGAGTTGTGACGGTAACCTTGGGAGTAACCTTGCCTGTCCTAACCCAGTTTGCCTAACCTGACTGATCCCGTGTCACTAACTCCTGCTGCCTGTCAGGTCTGACAGCTGGCCAGGCCAGGTGCCAGGGTGACGCCTGCAGAAGGCTGGGTCGGGAGGATGGTGGCCAATTTGGGAGCTTGAGGTGGCTCACATGGTGGTGTGGCATCCCCTGATGTGTCAGCCGCAAGTTGCTGAATTCTGGACAAGTCATATAAGCCAGGATAGGACTTCAAAAGAGCTTCTTGGAGGTTTTGGTAGAAACTCAGGAGTCAGTGCCATTTGCTCTTTTCTTCAGGATGGAGAATATCTGAGAATAGGTGAGTTCCCACAGTGAGAGAGGAACAGAGTCTGGTCCCTGTTAGTAGTTTAGAGACACAGAAAGCTTTGAAGTTTGTGTTTCATTAATCCTAAGCATCTGGATGTGAATTGCCTGCTTTGTAGACTAGCCTTAATTACTGGGGTACCATTTCACAACCAGATTCTGTGTCTCTTTAAAATCCATCTGGGAAATGAGTGTGAGTCCAGGTATGAGGCCACTTTCAAGGTAAGTCTAAATGAAGTAGGTCCATCCATTGTACTTTATCACTGATGCCTCTTCTCTTGAAGCATGTGCAGGTCCGGTACTCACCAGTCCACACACATGCAAGTTATTGAACAGTTGCAATGAGCCATATTTCTAACTCAGCATCACTGATTGCTCAATCTGATGAACAGGGTTATTAGTTATTTCCACACCTGAGTTACTTCCTACTATTGCTCAAGAATTTCTTATTTTCCTTGAGCCGCCAGAGAAATCACCCATTTGCTGGCTCTGGTGAGGCAGCCGGCCCCTGTCACTGGTTAGGCCTCTGAAGCTGAGGTTGCAGGTCCCCAGGGGGGTCATTGTGGGCTCAAAGAGACAGGAAGTGTCTGCACTGTGATATGCTAATATAAACAAGATCTGTGTCTGGGGTGGGGGTGGGAGGAGGGAGTCGGAGCCAGGGAGAGAGTCAGAGGCTCTAACTTGGCACCAAGCAGCTAAAGCCACACTGAGATCCTGCCAAAGAGACTTAATTTACTGCCCCAAGAAGCAGGGAAAGTTGGTTGGATTCCGGGCATTGTTTGTTTTCAAGAAAATGGGATCAACCTCCCTTGTGTCAAGAGCCCCAGAGCTCTGGTGTAGAATGTGCCTTTTTCTAAATTAGATTCTGGGTGTTCTTTAAATCATGGTCTATTCAAAATGAAGGTCATTAGAGACCATCTGTTCCACATTTCTCATTTTATTTAAAGTAAACCGTTATACATGTAGAATTGTTTTAACAGTTGGATAGTTTCGAGTGATTCCAACCTTAAACCAGTGACCAGTCGTAGATGTGATTGCAGGGGAAGAAGTGGGAGTTCTGAGCACCATTCAGGTCTGTGAAACCAAGCCCAGCTCATAAAAGCCCACATGGAGATTGACTCCTTGTCCTCAATCCAAGGTAGGCCAGAGCTGACCCAAATATGAAGCCACTTGGAAAGGATATAAAGTCAAAGTGAGGCACACACTGAGGAAAAGACAGCCAGTTTGAAATGTCCAGAATGAAATAGAAAGCGAAAAGGAAGGAGGATAAGGTCGCCTTCTGAATGGTCAGACCTTCCTCAGTGCAGGGAGCTGGGCAGAGAGACACAGTGCTATGAAAAATGACCAGTACATTTGTTTGGCTTTGAAATATGGCATTTCTCTTTCATAGCAGGATGACCATGCCATAATTTCATTTCATTCTGCAGTGGGTTGGTATCTTCTGACCAGGTGCCAGATCTGCTGGGTAGCAGGAAAAGGTAGATCTGAGAGTATAACATGTCGTTTAGAATCCACCCAGAAAGAAGACCCAGGAATTAAGAGGGTTGTGTACTCTGAGGTAAAGTCCCTTGGATTAAGTCTTGGCTCCAGAACCTACCATTGAGTGACCCGAAAAGTCATAGTATTTTAGCTAATTTCCTCATCTGCCAAATGGGTATATAACCTGCCTCATAGGATTGAACAGAACAATGTGCGTATGGTTCTAGCATGGTGCTAGACATCTTATCATTACTTAATAAATGCTATGTTTGTTGATATTAAAGGAATGGTTTAGTATAGACTGTATCTGGCACAGGGTTCTATGCTTCTGAAATTAAGAGGGACATGGAGAACTTGAAGAGAAGCCAGGGGGGAAAAGGCAGGCATAATTAGAGGAAGAAAGTTTTGTGGAGGGAGAAATTTTAAGGCGGGCTAAAGAAATGAAAGCTGCCAAGATCCCCTGCTGTGCTGAGAATTGGATGAGAAAAAAAAACTCCAACTATAACTTGAGGGATTTGAGGGTAGACCTATGGAAAAATTTTCCTGGCAGTGAAAGTGCCAAATGATAATAGACACACGGGCTCTTCTCTTCTTCTGAGATTGTTTGATCAGCCCTTCAGAGAGGCCAACGATCTTGCCCCATGACTCTGTGGTTCTCACTTCTGAGAATCCCAAGTAGCAGAGGTGGCCTGGACCCAGCTGCCCCTGATAGATGTCTCTGGCAAATGCCTTCATCTGACTAACTGAGCTCTGTTCTCCCTTTGACAAAGCAGCACTTGATAGAGGGTAGCAACTAAGATTTCCAGGAATCTTGATCTTTCCTCTGTAGCAGGAGACAAGTGACAGGCGTTACTCACTGGACACTTAAAGCCAAGGTTGTTGAGGTGGTGTCATCTCCTGATGCCCCTGCAGACCACACTCCCCTGGAAACCCATGAACCCACTGATGAGCCAGTTTGTCAGAACAGAAGACTGACTGTTGAGCTAGAGGTCGATGGGCCTACAAAGGAAGCTCTTCCTGAATCCACACAGACATGAGCTCTAGCATCTGGATTCTGTGTTTATGTATTAGGTTAGAACCCAGCCCTGAAGATCTGGGAGAGTAACAGAAACATCCTCAGGCTGGATGGGCTCTCCAGGATAAAAGAGGGAGTCCTATGATAGCTACCCCAAGAGGAGATGCTGTCGTCTTCCACCATTGAGCGTTTGGTCTAGTAATCACCTTTGCCTCAGAGCCTCTTCCTGTATCTACTCCAGGGAAGAAAATGATGCATCTTCCTGTGATAATGGTGGCTCCCAGTGCCACCAGCTGGATCGTCCTTCTCATATTGCCATGCAATCCCCCTGCTGCAGCTGACCACACTTCCCTGAAACCTCCCCTTTGGAAGCCAGCCTTCTTGTCCCTTAGTGATTCCGTGTGCTGCCCTGACTCCTCTCCAAGGTCTCCATGCCCCTAAGAATTCAATCGAGATACCTTTGGAGCCTCTTCATTCCCTTCCTTCTCAGCCCTCCCTTTTTTTTTTCCAACTTGGAGCTGAGTTCAGTTAAAAACTGCTGAAGGGAGATTGACTCTTAGCTGAGACAGTCAGAGTAGTATTTGAGGAAAATATAGTGGAAGGGTTTCACCAGAGTAGATCACAAAGATAAAAATAGCCCTCTCCTTCACCTGTTTTGCCCTTTGATTTGGATTTTCTTTAGTTTGGTTAAGAAAGGTATTCCCAAAACTGACTTTCAGAAGTAGGAGTAAGTGGGGTATCTATTATTTATCTTCAATTATCCACCCAGCCCCGCCTAACTCCAAAAGGAACACCTCTAATGATTAAAATAAAGAAGCCATTTACCACCCTTACACAGACAGCTAGTCCCTGATCAAAAGGCTTGTGTTCCAATGCTGAAGCCAGAGTCTCTCGTTAGTGTTGGTAGGTGTCACGAAGGTTGAAGGAAGACCCCATGACAATGGTTGAGAGGCACTGGAAAATCACTCATGTCTGTTTTTTAGACCTCTTAACAGCAGGTTCAGGCATAGCCTCCCTCTGTTGCCAGAGGCCCACGTGGCTTATGAATAGGGCACGTGCTCTGGAATGTGGCATGTTCCACATTCAGGGTTGGCTGGACCCCTGGAGGTCACCTCTCCCAACCTGCCATCCAGGGCCAGGCTCTCTCCATGACTTCACCATCGAGTGGGCATCCAGCCTCAGATGGAAAGCCTCAAGGAATTCACTGCCTCCCAAGGCAGGCAAGTCCATATTTAGATAGAGAGGCAATATAGAGTAGGTGTTAGAGCAAAGCTTTAGAGCTTAGTGGCCCAGGGTTCAAGGCATAACTAGCTTATGATCTTGAGTAAGTCTCTTAAATTTGCTGAGCCTCCATTTCCTATGCTGAAAATGGGAAAGAAAAAACAAACCAGATTTGTTGAGGATTAAGTAGAGGGATGTAGGTTCGAGTCGTTAGCACAGGGTTCAGCCCATTGTGAATGCTCGACAAGCGGAGGTCCTTATTCCCTCTGACTTTAAGGATGTTCTGCCCTTGTTTTGAGCTTTAGCTTATTTCCCCAAAGCTTTTCCTCTTTGGGGATAATTCTGTGGTTGCTAGCCCACATCCTACAAATAATGTATTGCGATGACCTTTTTTATAGTCACAGCTATAGCGTATCGAGGCACCCACAGCGGGACTCTGTGCTAATTTTTCCTCCTTCCATCCTTAATGCTTTGCTGGTCATGTGTGCTTGTGGTGCTGCATGCTACGGTGTGAAGTAAATGTCCATAGGGTCACAGATGAGTTTATGCAGATTTTGTCCCTGCCTGAAAGGAGTATGCCAACTGAGCTGGGACCTGCTCCACGTAACCCCAGGATTCCCAGCTCTTGACAGATTCATCAGCCTGACACCAGGGATGCGTGCCCTGAAATCTCCTTCCCGTCCTGGTGCCTTTGACCTTGTGTTGTTCTCTGTGTTTTGGTGATCCAGTGACAATGGGCAGGAGGGAGCTGCTGCTTTGGTGTCAGGCTTCCTTAGAACTGGATGCTACAAAAGCTGTAAAAATATATATACATATATGGTAACCGATTAACCACATAATAGATTAACCCCTTCAGTGGCCTCTGTTGTATATGTTATGTGTGGTGGGACAAAAGAGGACATATGCAGAAAGAGAAATAACATGTGGAGTAAAGAGTTGCCTTTTTTTGGTTGTTCTCATCCCCCTCTTTAATTCATTCATCCCATGAACCTTTCCTGAGCACTTTCTATGTGCTAAGTATTGTCCCAGCTGCCTCTCTACCTGAGGTTGAAAAATGCATGTTTCATCATTTCTTCACCTATCAAAAGGATAAAATAGGCACAAACTCTATGAAATGCACTCCCCCAGCAGCTGTTGGAGGGAAGTTGAGCCTCATTGCTCCAGCCAGGCACCACCTAGTCCATCAAGCACCTTTAGTTACTTTTCTGATCGGAAACACCAATTACAGAGAGTCCCACTGCCATTTTAGGCTCACTCTGCCAGCACCAATTAAATCCCCCAATAAATGCCTTTGTTCTCACTCCAGGCATCTCTGAGGGCTCCCAGCCCCTGGCAGCTCTGCCTCCCCTCCATCTCACACTTGTCCAGCTGAGTCCCATTAAATCCATAGGTAGGCTCAGCTTTTTTTTTTTCCCCTAACTCTTCTTGTTCACAACCACACGACTCTGGGCAGGGGGTGCCTCCACCAGTTTCCCACTGGTTGGAAAAGACTTGTTTCTCCCTTCTACTGTATCTGTTTCCACTGAACTTTGCAATGAGCTCTGGGGAGAGGTGAGGCTCAGGTAAGGTAGGGTCCACTCTCCTGTCCCCAGACCTGTATGACCCCTTCCGTGGGGAACAACCTTCCTGACCAGGTCAATTTCTGTGGACCCCCTGGCCTTTTAAAAACTGCATTAATTTTATTGATTCCAGACCAGTGGCTGCCCCTGGCCTAGTTGAATTGTAAATCAGCTTCTCCATCTTGGCTGCCACTTCCCTCTCACCCTCCTCCCCAGTATCTCACATCCAATTAACACCCTCCTCCCCAGCCCCCTTCCAAAGTCATTAGTAAGGAGGCAAAATGGTCTTGGCCCCACAGTGATTTCCTGTCATCTCTGCTCATTAATTCTCTCCATGTCTTTGCTACATCATTAATAACCCTTCCTGCATCTCTTTGACTGTTCATCTGGGTCTTTGTGGCTCCATCCAGTTCCTTGTCTCCAGGGTCTCAAAGAGCAGGTTGTCTGTCCTGTGGCCCCAGTACTTGCCTCCTATTTCTTCCCCATCCCTGTCTCAGAGAGGAAGACTGCTGCTGAGACCATCTGCCCTGGAGGCCACCACATTGGCCTCTGGGATCCCCAGATGCCCAGGAAGCAGACATCGCACTGCTCAGACAGACCCCTCCCCTGTACCATGGAAGGAGAGTAGCGGTTCCCATACATGCGCTGCTGGGGCCAAGGTGCCCTGAGCTTCCTAACACACCTCTTAATGATGCCCAGGCCCTTGGGTGGTCTCAGCTGGGAGGGTGCGGGGCTGAGTGCCTCCTGAGAGTAACGAATATAGAGGGGGCGTGATGACATTTCTCTCTAGCCTGACAGCTTTGGCCGAGCTGGGTCAGCCCTCTGGGGAGGAGGCTCAGGGAGCTTGTTCTATCCTGTTTCAGCCCGAGGAGTTGCAGAAAGAACACCCAGCTTCATGTATCCCCAGGGCACGGCGAGCAGTCAGATGGTGCTTCGTGGCATGGACCTCCTGCTGGAGTGCATCGCCTCCGGGGTGTATGTACAGCTTGCACCCTCCCTTCTGGCCACCCTTCCCAGGGGGACTGGGGGTGGGAGGTGTCCATGCTTTGTTCTTGGGGCAGACCAGTTGTGCAGCAAAAAGAGAAGCAGTCCCTCATGGAGCAGGATTTGGCAAATCACAGATAGTCAACACTACCCCATTCTGTTTTGGATAATGAGGACAAGCATCCTGTATGTGTGCTAGAATCTTGTGTGACCTTACTTAAGTCCCTCGGGCTCTCTGTGTTTCCTTTGGGTCTAGGAGAGATCAGCTTTTAGAGGGTCATGCACTTCCTGGGCTCAAGTACCCTTTTAGACCCCTGGGCTTTGCAGCTCCAAAGAGTAACAGGGTCGCATGGAGTGATGAGTCCTTTGTCCTTGATTGGTTTCTCTCCTAGCCCAACACCGGACATCGCGTGGTACAAGAAAGGTGGGGACCTCCCATCTGACAAAGCCAAGTTTGAGAACTTTAACAAGGCTCTGCGGATCACCAACATCTCCGAGGAAGACTCTGGGGAGTATTTCTGCCTGGCCTCCAACAAGATGGGCAGCATCCGGCACACGATCTCGGTGAGAGTAAAGGGTACGTTGTGTGTATTTCTCATTATGGTTATTTTGCCAACCCCAAACACCACGACCACCCCGTCCGTCTGAGAGTGTCCGAGGGTAGGGGAAGTGAGAGAATTTCCCAGCACATCAGTTAGCGGCAGCCATGACTGTACGCGTGGATGGCGTCACCTGCTGGATGTATGTATATGTGTGTGCAGGGGCACGTGTGTAAGGGAAGGAGAGCCACCCTGACATCACCCAAGTCTCCTTTGTGCCTGGAACTTCCTCAACAAGTGAATTTCCTCCCATAGCCGTGTGGATCGCAAGCCCCAGAGCCTGTTCTTTCTTTCATTTTGCATTCCCGTTCGTGACGTGTCGTTTTAGCCCTGTGCTTGTCTGTGTACTTGTGCATGATGCTGTGCTTCTTTTGAAAAATGGGGAGTTAAAATGGCCCAATTATTTTATTTCCAGTCATCTCCCTCTCCCACATGCAGTGTTGGCTCACCTGGGCTACTGCAAGCAATGAGCACATGCCCTTGCATCCCAGCCGTGGGTGGTGGGGTGTACGAGTCACTGCCCAGCCTGGGGCCCCGGCACCCATTTCACACATTCACAGAATGGACGATGGAGCTGATGAGCTCTAACACCCTAGATTGAGAAAAATTTCTTAGCATTCAGTCCATGGTCTCAGGACCTTGGTTTTGGTATCACACCAAACCAGGTGGCTCTGAAACATTTCGGGGCATCCAGATCTTTGAGAATCCCAGCAAAATGCACATATCCACATGCTCACACAATCAAAAGGAATGGCCAGTTAAAACCTGCACTCTAACTAAAGCGTTATGCCTTGAAGAATGAATGTAAAGTGCTTCATAAATGATCTCATTTTGCACCAACAACAAAAAATCCAGAGTGTCAATCCGGTGCCTGCTCTACCACCCTCTATGGCAGAGATTTGAGCCCTTGGGCGCACATTATAAACACCTATGGCTCTCCCCCAAGGAATCTGATTTAGTATGTCTAAGGTGGGGCCCCAGCGTCTGTGTTTTTCAAGAGCTCTGCAGGGGTTTCTAAGGAGCAACCTCAGCCTAGAACTATTGTTCTGTGAACTCCAAATAGACAAGTCAGCATCTGTACTGCCAGGCTCACCAGACACAGGCTGGACCATGTCACCCCCATGTGGGGGAACCTGTGGGGCCGGTGGCGAGGGCCCGCTGCTGGGACGTGGGCTCCTGCCCTCCTGGTGGGAGCCCATATGGTTTCCTCCCCTGCCCCACTGCCACCTAACTCCCCGGCCTGTGGCTGTCCTTGTCTTCCAGCTGCTCCCTACTGGCTGGATGAACCCAAGAACCTGATCCTGGCTCCTGGGGAGGACGGGAGGCTGGTGTGTCGAGCCAACGGGAATCCTAAGCCCACCGTGCAGTGGATGGTGAACGGGGAGCCTTTGCAATGTAAGTAACGCGCTGCCGTCTTCCTCGGCCCTCTTCTCCCATCAGAGGTCCAGGTCCCTGTCCCCGCGACAGCCCCTAGTGGATTAGAGGTGAAGGGAAAGAGGAGCCCCTTGGCTGCTGCTTCTCAGCACACCCCATCCCTTTGAACATCTCAAGAGACAGGAAGCCTGCCTCATCTTTTATGGGAACGCAGAAGGCCTGGAGACCTGGGATTCTGTCCCCAGGTCCAGGGGCTCTCTGCTCTCTTCCCTTTCATAACTACAGGGTGTGGGACTGTGGAGGCAACCCTGAGGTCTGGGGCTCTGAGCATTGTCTGAGACCTGGAAGGAAGGGGCGAGCTCAGTAACCAGCTGTCACTGCTTACTCATGTCCCACTCTGCTGAGTAGAAAATAAGAGGCAGGGTTATGTGACCCTCTGAAAGATTGTGGTTGGAGGAAGGACTTCCTGGTAAGCGCAGAGATGCACTGGTGCAGTTATGGAGCATGTGCTGACTGCACCGGGCAGCTATTGATTTTGTGTGCTGACTTTGGGAAGATGTAGGCCTGCACTGACTTTGGGAAGATGGAGGAGGTGACACCAAGGCCCCTTCCAGCCAGAATTCTTGGTTGAGTTTCACATCACATTCTCTCTGGTTGCATTTACTTTTTAAAATGTTCTGTCAGTGTTTTCTCTAAGGGGTCAGAGGATATGTAAACAGTCGTATCAAACACATGGGGCAAAAACCAGAGGAAGAGCGCTCAGGGTCTAACTCAAGAATAGCGGCCAATAGAAGCAGGCAGAGAGGAAGGAGACAGGTAGAGAGGAGGGTGAGAATGCATTTTTTTAATGTTTATCACGTCCCAGGCACTGTGCTGGGTGCTGTACTATTTTTTTCATTGCAAACATTAAAAATGAAGAAACAAGGCTCTTTGATTGGTAACGGGACTTGCCCAAGGTTACATAGCTAGTGCGTGGTGAAGCCCTGAGTTGCTGTGAGAACTAAACATACCTGCAGTATCTGGTGTTGAACATATAGGTACCGTCAGTGAATGTTATTCCCCTCAATACAATTGGGGGTATGGGCATTTCCTGCCATCTGCAGCTCTCCCTGTCCAAAATAGCGCTCTGGGAGTGAGGCCGGCCAAGGCACTAGATGTCACATCACCATGAAATAAATCCAGGGTGCAGAGGCTTGCAGCTGGCCTTGGCCCTGAAAAGGCCACTGGTCACTGTCCCAAGGAGTGCAGACAGATTGGGGGGAAAGCTGGTCCCATGAAAATGGCAGGGCAGGGAGCCGTGAAGGTTGCGGGCACAGCCTTTTTGCTGAGCGGGGACTCGGGGAAGGTGATAAGGATGCTGCCCGTGTCCTCAGCGACCTGCTGACTCCCGGTCCTGGGCTCAGGACTGCTGCCTGCGGAGCGGCGCCGGGAGGCCAGACTCCTGGTTCCGCCCCACCCAGCTTCCCCTGAGCGGCCCTGGCATGAGCTCATGGGCTCCGCCGGCCAAGGCACCCACTGGCCAGTTCCAACAGTCACCTTCTTGTGGTTAACACTGATACCAAAAAAAAATGTATTTCTGTAGTTCACTATTAGTCTCTTATCTTAGCCTTCCTCAGAATAGGGGACAGCTAGGAGTAGTCCTTCCTCATTTTACAGATGACGGAAATGAGGCCCAGAGGGCTGTGTGGGTTTGCCCGAGGTCCCAGAGTAACTCGTGGGGCTGAGAGCCAGCCCTCCACCTGCCCCGCCAGCCTCTGTCCTCTGTGTCCTGAGCCAGCAGTAAGGAGAGAACCGCCGGAAAGGATTGATTTCCCCCAGATCAGGATACATTTCAAGGGGGCTTTGGCAAAAAGAAGGACCCTTCCAGTTTTCAACACACCCACTGGCTTATGTGTTTAACTTTGTAAATCTTTGAAGAATGTTCTGCCTGGAGGATAGGAAGGTGATGGGTCCCATCCATTTGTATACTGCTTTTTCCTTTTCTTTTAAAAACACGTTTATTTACATGCACATTGGATCAAAAGAATAATAGCAAAAATAAGAATCAGGGCGCTGAGCCCCCTGCTAATCACTTTATACATGCATAAAATCTCATGTCATCATCATTAAAAAGCCCATGAGGTGATATGATATCCCCACTCGACAACAAGGAAACTGAAGCTTAGGGGGATTGCCAATCAGGGCCATGGTTAAAATCCAGATCCCTTTCTGATTCCAAAACTTTTGCTCTCAGCGCCACCTGCTCAGCTGTTATAGAGGTTAAGCAGGGAGTCATTTTTCCTATTGCACAGATTGAGAAATAAACCAGTAGCTTGATAGGCCCAAATTTGCACAGCTGGGTAGCGGTGGGGCTGGAAGTCAGGCGCTTCTTCCACGCCACCCAGCCGTAGCCCCAGATACCCTTCTTGCCCTCGCCCATTTCTCATAAGGAGCGTCTCTTTCTTATCTGAAGCGGCACCACCCAACCCAAACCGAGAAGTGGCCGGCGACACCATCATCTTCCGTGACACCCAGATCAGCAGCAGGGCCGTGTACCAGTGCAACACCTCCAACGAACACGGGTACCTGCTGGCCAATGCTTTCGTCAGTGTGCTGGGTGAGTGCAGAGTGGGGCAGCCTGGCCCTACCCCTGTGCATCCACAGCCGGGTCTTCCTGGGGTTAGGTTTCTTCTCAGGAGATTAGCAAGGCCAGGGGGCAGTTGTGTTGGGCAGGGGTAGCATGGAGACTGAAGATGAGATCTGGGGGGAAGATGCAGGACTTAGAATCCAAAGAGCTACATGTGCAGGCAGTTCATTTCCACCAGAAAAGTCAGTCTCAGTCCCTCTCTCCTCTGATGAGAGAGAGTGGATCTGCCTCATTTCTTTGGTGTATCCATGTCGACACATCTGTGTTCTCTGTTCGATCATAGGGTGGGAAATGATCCTAAGCTGTGCTCCCTGAACAGGGAGATTGTGGTGGCAGGGGTCACTGGAGATGCCTCTGGGGTGTGGACCAGCAGATAATTTGGGCGAAGTCTTTGCAAGAGGTGGATTGAATGTAGGTTGGTAAGGGCAGATGAGTAAACTTGCTCTGTCCTCACCTAATCTGGAGGCTTCTTAAAGGAGGGACAGTTAATAAGGAAGGCATCTTGGAGCTCGGAAAGCTGCTGTGAGAAGGCAGATGAAGGTAAGACCAAAGAGGGAGAAGTGGAAGAGTTAGACCCTGCACCCAAAATTGTTCTCCTGGAAATTTCAGATGTGCCGCCTCGGATGCTGTCGCCCCGGAACCAGCTCATTAGGGTGATCCTTTACAACCGAACACGGCTAGACTGCCCATTCTTTGGGTCCCCCATCCCCACGCTCCGATGGTAAGTTCCAAGAGGACCGACTCTCCCGGCTGGGGTCGTCTGTCTCACTTTTCTCATTTTCTTGCTGGCCCATAGTAGGTATTCAGCAACCTGGGAGCCTTAGTGGGTCTAAGCTGGGAGAACAGAGAAGGAAACCAAGGCCCAGGGAATATCCATGACTTGCCAGGGTCACCCAGAGGTTGGAGGCAGACCCAATAGGAGAGCTCGGGGCTCCTGACTCACCGTGGGGCTCCTTCCACTGCCCACACAGCCCCTCCCAACCGCTGGCTGCCCCCGCAACCTTTTCTCATTATGCTGTGTGTTCTGTTACTCTGTTGTGAGGTTTAAGAATGGGCAAGGAAGCAACCTGGATGGTGGCAACTACCACGTCTATGAGAATGGCAGCCTGGAAATTAAGATGATCCGCAAAGAGGACCAAGGCATCTACACCTGTGTCGCCACCAATATCCTGGGCAAAGCTGAAAACCAAGTCCGCCTGGAGGTCAAAGGTAAAGGAGAGGGCTGGTAGGTAGGCTGCAGGTGGGGCAAGGAAGCCACCTCCTTGTGGTTATCCACACGTGATATTCACTTTGAAAATGCACCACACCTAAGGTTTGATCCCAGGTGAGCGTCTTCTGTGGCTCTGCATGTCCTCTCAGGGTTTCCAGCTGACCTGGGTGCTGGGACCACAGAGTCTTTTCGATGCTGGCCTGCTCCAAAAGGAATTAGGAAAGGGAAGCAACTCCCCACTGCCACCCCGGAAATTACCGCATAGATTCCCCAACCAGAGAGAAAGGGTTGGGGGCTGCTTACTATGTGGGATTATGCACACCAGGTCTCCCCTCCGGGGTGGTGGGCAATGAGCTCCTGGGTTTCCCCACAGACCCCACCAGGATCTTCCGGATGCCTGAGGACCAGGTGGTCAAGAGGGGCACAACCGTGCAGCTGGAATGTCGAGTGAAGCACGACCCCTCCCTGAAACTCACCGTCTCCTGGCTGAAGGACGACGAGCCGCTCCACATTGGAAACAGGTTTCTGGTCCTTCTCTCTCTCCCGGTGGCAGCTTTTTTCCTTGCTCTTGGTGACAACTGTCGAACTCAGGGATCAGGGGTGTGTGTCATGCCTGTCACCCAGGAGTGGCTGAGGAGGGCGTGACGGCCTGGGCGGCCTCTCCCTCCAGCTCGACAGAGACCCCCAACGCCATTCTCCCCTCTCCCATCAGCTCCTGCTTTTCTCTCCCTCTTCCCTTTTCCCTCTCCTTTCTCTCTTCACCACTCCTTCCCTTTTCCTCCTCCCTCTCTTTTTACCCCTTCCTTTCCCCTCCTCCTCCTCTTCTGCAGTGCAGCCAGGACCACACTCTCCTCCTTCCAGCCCTGGCGGCAGCTCCCCTCTTCTCCAGCAGAGGGCAGGCTGGCCTACGTCATCTCTCCTGCAGCCCGCCGCATCAGGAGTGTTGTAGTTGGTGTTCTCAACCCTTAGGGCGCAGTCGGATCACCTGGGAAGCTTTTTTTTAAGGATTTATTTATTCCACCCCTCTCCCCCAGTTGTCTGTTCTCTGTGTCCCCCAGTTGTCTGCTCTCTGTGTCCACCTGCAATCTTGTCAGCGGCACTGGGAATCTGTGTCTCTTTTTGGTGCGTCATCTTGCTGTGTCAGCTCTCCGTGTGTGCGGCGCCATTCCTGGGCAGGCTGCACTTTCTTTCGCGCTGGGCGGCTCTCCTTACAGGGCACACTCCTTGTGCGTGGGGCTCACCTATGCGGGGGCACCCCTGCGTGGCAGGGCACTCCTTGCGCACATCAGCACTGTGCATGGGCCGGCTCCACACGGGTCAGGAGGCCCTGGGTTTGAACCCTGGACCTCCCATGTAGTAGGCGGATGCTGTATCCGTTGAGCCAAATCCGCTTCCCATCCCCTGGGGAGCTTTTAAAACTATCCTTACCTGCCCCTTCCCCCGACTCCAGAGCCTGAATTAATTGGTGTGGCCATTTTTCAAAAAATCCCTCAGGTGTTTCTAATGTGCATCCAGCCTCCCTCCGTGGGACGGGACCCTCCTCCAGCCCGGCAGCTGCGCAGGCCTCTGGGCTGGGGATAGGCCCTGGTTCCTTCCCGCCCTCAGGCTGAGTCTTGGCAGGCACACTGGCCTCTCAGCTGCTGTTACAGCTTTCCACTCTGCCTGCTCTTTGGTGCCCTCCTCCATCTGTGGGAGACGGTTCAAAAGGGGGGTGGGCTTAGGGGGCAGGCCTGCCTGAGCCTGTTGCAGAGGGGACACAATCTGGGCTGAAGACAGAGCTAGAAGTACGAGAAGAGGCCTTTGGGGCTGGGCTCTCTGCTTTATCTGGGGAAGGGTGCTAGCTCAAGGAAGGCTCAGGCAGCTGTGAATGTGGAGTTGACAGTGAACGTGGTCCAGGGCCTCTTTAACGCCCCCTCCCCGGCCCCATCAAGCACCTGCATGCTCAGAGACAGCAGAGGCCCCATCCCCACTCGGCGCACTGAGGCAGAGCCGCGCACCCCGAGGGGAGCTGTGCTCCGCAGTCCCAGGCTCCCCTCTTCCCCTGGCTCCAGACGCCCCCTTGGGGGGGGCAGCCTCAGACACTCCCCCAGCCTCTCCCTTTCTCTCTCCCCCTCGCCCTCCTCCAACCCCTCCCCGGTCCTTTGCAGGATGAAGAGAGAAGAGGACTCCCTGACCATCTTTGGTGTGGCGGAGCGGGACCAGGGCAGCTACACGTGCATCGCCAGCACCGAGCTGGACCAGGACCTGGCCAAGGCCTACCTCACCGTGCTAGGTAACCGCAGCGGCTCCCGCTCGCCCTGAGCCCCGACCCGGGCCCTGCACGGCCCGAAGGCAGTGCCTGTGGTCAGCAGGTGTGGTGATGTCTAAGGACCAGAACAAGCTGTGCGGGCAGCTGGCCTCCTGGTGGAACCACGAACGCCCCCACATCCTCAACTGAAGGGTGTCAGGATGATTAGGAGAAAGGACAGAGGGGTTTCTTGCTATGATAATCATTCCTTCCTTTATAGCTAACTCTATAGTATGAAATCAGTGAAAGTGATCCGTAATTAAAGCATGATGAGTTGTGTTTTTTTTTTAAGATTTATTCATTTATATTTCCCCCCTCCCTCCATTGTCTGCTCTCTCTGTCCATCCACTGTGCGCCCTTTTGTGTCCACCTGTATTCTCATTAGTTGGCTCTGGGAATCGATCCCAGAACCTTCTGGAGTGGGAGAGAGGCGATCACTCTCTTGCACCTCCTCAGCTCTGTGGTCTGCCGTGCCTCCCACTGTCTCTTCCCTGTGTCCCCCTCTGCTGTGTCATCCTGCTGCACCAGCTCTCTGCGTGAGCCAGCACTCCACGCAGGCCAGCACTCTGCATGGGCCAGCTCGCCACGCAGGCCAGCCTGCCTTCACCAGGAGGCCTTGGGTATTGAACCCGGGACCTCACATATGGTAGATGGGAGCCCAATTGCTTGCACTTCCCAACATTACAAATTTTGTGTTTGTCCTTCTGACAACTTCTGCTAGCCTACTCCTCCTTCCACCGTGCCTGTTTTGTGATGAGATTTCACAGTGTGCTGTGATCCCCAACTCTTCATGCCCTGTGTCCAAGCCAGACTGTAAATGCTAAGCCAGTCCCCTGGTGTCCCCTCATCACCTCTGTCCTCCCTCGGGCACCCTGCTTCCATCGGTATTGGGGCGCTCTCAGCCCTGCTGTTCTCTCCCTTCCTCAGTGGAGATGCACAGCTGCTGGGAATGGTGAGCCCACTGACAATAGCGACGTTGGCACTGGCGGGGGGGGGTGAGGGGGGAATGTGGGAAGGCCTCTAGAAGGGGTGGGGGGTTCTCCATGGAAGTGGGAGGGGTGAGCTGTGCCTGGAATACCTCAGCTCAGGGGCAGCTGTTCAAGCCTCAGCTGCCTGTCCCCATCCTTCTAGAACACCTTTAACCCTGGATAACCTGCTAACCTGGATAACCCGTCTTACCTTTGCAGCTGATCAGGCCACTCCAACTAACCGTTTGGCTGCCCTGCCCAAAGGTAATTCATACTAATCGTGGGACCCTTGCCACGGCCCTCCCCAGGCAGCTGGGGGAAGAAGGGCACGGCAGGAAAGGACGTTCTGTGTGTAGCTCGTGGGTAATGCTCCCTGATGCTGACCTCTTCAAGTGCCCGGCCACCTCCCGGGGCCTGTGTCAGTCGTCCTCTGGGCTTCCTGCTCCCTTCCCAGGGAACCCTGCAACCCCTCAGTTGAGCTGAGAAATCTTTGGCTGCTGTTTTACCTGCACACTTGACTCCTGGCCACACGCACCGCTCCTTTGGGGTGACCCTGTCCTCCTCCCCTCGACCTCAGAAGTGCATAGGGCCTAGAGAGGAGAGCCCACTTCCTTGGCTTATCATCAGGCCTGTCTTTCCACAGCCTCCCTACAACCACTGCTCTGCACGCTTGCAATCTTCATGCCCCCGCCCCCCCCCCATACACACACGAACACATGTGACTTGCCTCCTGGGAATCCACCAGGAATGAGCCAAAACATGGCAAGAGCTGTCCCAGGGAGCAGGATGGGGGAAAGCATCTTGCCTATCCCCACACCAGTCAGGGGCTGGGAGGCTTTAGCTGAAAGCCAGGATGGCATTTAGCCCACTAAAGAAATCCCAGTAAGACTGCAGCCCCCAAAAGGTGCTGCTCTCCCTCCTGTCTGGAAGCTGCTGGGGCTCCTCTGGCCCACTATCCGTCGCTGACACATCTGGACTCGTCTCTAGTTCCCCTTGGCCTGGCTTCCTTACACCCCCCATTCTCCCTAATCTGTCTGCCCTGCCCTGTACTTCAAACACCTTCCTGGGCTCCTGCCCCTCTGAGCCTCAGCACACAGACTGGAAGATCAATACCAAGGGAAAATGAAATCAAACGCCCACACTTCCTCACCATGCTGTCTAATGAAAAGGGCAGCGTTTTCCAAATGTTTGCGCTCTGAGAATGAATATCCAACCAAGGATGAGTTGGTCCCAGTTCTCCCTGTGTCCTGCATGATCTTCTTTATTTCCTTCCTTTACATCCTTTGCCGTTCTTTTGAGGGGCCAGGGGGTGGGATTTGGGGTCTTCTCCTTGACTCCCTGAGGGAAGGGGTGGCCCCTGTGCTGACCCCGCAAGGCAGCTTGGAGCATGGTTGCTGCTGGCCGTCAGGGGCCAGCTTGCATGGCAGGGTGTCAGGCTGGGGCCAGCGCACTGACGGGCCGGTTTATAACTCAGGGATCCTGCATGCTGTGTTCTCCCTCTGCCGCCAGGACGGCCGGACCGACCCCGGGACCTGGAGCTGACCGACCTGGCTGAGAGGAGCGTGAGGCTGACCTGGATCCCAGGGGATGACAACAACAGCCCTATCACAGGTCAGCGCAGGGCTCTGCGTCCCACAGCCAGGAAAGGAGGATGGCAACAGCCATGAAGCCTGGCTCCTGGTCCCACTTCCGCCTCACTTGGTATTTGCCCAGGGCTGCTCGCAGAATGCATGTGAGCCTTGGTTTCCCTTTCCTTGTCCTGGGAAGATTCTCCTTGTGCCCTCCTCTCCCTGAGAGCGATGATAAAGATTAACGGATGCTAAGGAGGACACTCATACAGAAGAACGGGCTAGCTCAGCTCCTGAAATGGCTATGTCTTCCTTGCCCGCTCAGACTATGTCGTCCAGTTTGAAGAGGACCAGTTCCAGCCGGGGGTATGGCATGACCATTCCAAGTTCCCAGGCAGTGTCAACTCGGCCATCCTCCAGTTGTCACCATATGTCAACTACCAGTTCCGGGTCATCGCTGTCAACGAGGTTGGGAGCAGCCACCCCAGCCTCCCATCCGAGCGCTACCGAACCAGTGGAGCAGGTGAGTACTCAAGGGCTATCAGAAGGCTCTGGAAGCAGGCATCTCACGTTCAAACCCAAGCCATGCCCCCCTCACCAGTTCCCAGCCATGTGACTTTGGGCAGGTTACTTTGCTTCTCTGAGTCTCGATGTCCTTATTTGTGAAACAGAGACTAATAGCGATGACACCTCCATTCAGGAGCTGTTGTGAGCATACCCTGAAAATGCATGTCAGGTATTAATACTTAGCATGTTGCCTGGCATGTGGCGAGCACCCAGTAGATGTTAGCTGTCGTTGTTAGCGTTACTAATATTAATACTCGGTTATCTGCTTTAAAGGGGAGAGCTATGGCAAAGATTTGCAACAGAAATATGTAATCCAGCATTACATCAGATTTCTCTTTCTAACATGTTTGGGTGATGCTTGGCTTTCCAAGTGAACATCAGCTCATAGAGAGTGGAGATGCTCCTGTGTTGAGTGGCAGGATGAACCAGCCTGGTGTTAAACATATTTCGTGGATAATCCACAAAGGGGCTAATCCACATTGAGCTGGCCATGTTGACCACCCACAGTGTGGAACGCTGTATGATAAATGCTGTCTGATAAGGAATTAAAATGCAAAAGAAATTAGTCCTGCTTTGGGGGGAATAAGTCTTAGGAAGGCACACCGTACACATGAGAAAAAGGCAGGGCAAGCTCAATTACATGCAAGACAGAACAGATATATAGCTACTGAGACAGCATGTAGAAGGAATCGGTCAAGGGGAGGGAGAAGAGTTCCTCTCTGGGCCTTGCTCAGGCACAAATTGGGTTTGAACTCTGTCCATTTGGGTTCCAGCCCCTGAGTCCAATCCCACGGACGTGAAGGGAGAGGGGACCAGAAAGAACAACATGGAGATCACGTGGACGGTAAGTGGCCCTCCCAGCCTAACCCTGGGTGGCCCCACCGTAGCTGGGACCGTGATCTGGGAACCACATGCCTTTATCCCCTGTGGCCCCAGAGTCACAGCGTGCCTCGGGCTGTCTGGGTGGTTGTGATGGCCACCCTTCTCCAGGAAACCGATCTCTCCTCTGAGTTGGGCACCTAAAAAGCAAACAGGAGAAAAGTTTGAGAGCAAGATTTAGGGGAGGAAACAGGAGCAGGGGTGCCCAGGCAGCACAGACTGCCAGGTGGAGGGAAATCGTAGCAAAGACCAGCCAAGTAAAGGACTGCTTTAGTAGAAGGAGGGATTTATGTTAGGCCTCAGGCAGGGGTTAGCCTAAGTACAAGCACCTAACCTTGATGTGTTCTGAGCGTTCTCTCTTGGGAGCTTTGTCGGGGTGAAGGAGAAACCAGCACCTGCAGTGGTCTCCGTGTAGGCCTTCTTGAAGTCAAGGAATGGACTAGGTGACTCGAAAGACTCCTTCAGGCCAGAACTGTGAATACTCATCTTCATCTTGGCTCACCGACGACGGCTTCCAAACCTAAACTGGGGGACATGGTCTCAAAATGACTTCTTTAAAAACCGCTTTCAAGTCTGAGAGATGTAGGTCAGCCACTGAAGTATTAACATTTCCGACGCACTACCGTGGGCTATGGAAACAGGGCTGACACTGGTTGAAATCATGGCAGGTCCAGTCTTTCTAAGTCTCTGGTCTCACAGCAGCCTTGGGCAGAGCGGAGTAGGCAACTGGGCCAGGCCCAGAGTCAGGACACCTGGACCTTATCTCCAGGCCCTCCGTGGGTGGGGTCTGGTCTATAGCTCTGTATTCCAGGCTCCCAGGAAGCCAATTCCTGGACCAGGCTCAGAGAAGAGAATAAAGAACAGAGTTGGGAAGAACAGGGTAGACATGCATGGGTTTGGTGGAAATGAAATCCGTTCCGGATTTTTTTTCATTGGCAAGAGGTGTGCTGTGATTAAACGAAAACTCATCCCTTTCTGACTATGGAGAATATTATATTATTGTCCATATTTAGTTTTATTTTGGTTCCTATTTAAAAGAAAGCTTTTGCTCTCTGTTCTCCCAAAAATAGCATCAGAGTCACTGGTCTCAGATGAGACCTTTGTCCCAGGAAATCTACATGCAGAGAAAATGAGTAATTGGTCCTATTTGCCAAAATGCTCCTGACTGCATTGACGCTAGGCTTTTCTGGGAGAGTGATGCTCAACAGGGGAGGAAGGCCTGCTCTCTCCCACCCTGCAGTGCAGAGAGCAGGCCAGTGTTGGGTGGATCGGGGTGGGGAGCCTGGCAGAGAGGAAGTGCCAGCTGTGAGTGGAGCTGACCCCTCTACACGCCCTCTCCACCCCTACCAGTGCTGGCCCCTCTGCTCACGCCCTCTCCACCCCTACCTGTGCTGACCCCACTGCTCACGCCCTCTCCACCCCTACCTCTCTCCCCTGCTCAGCCTATGAATGCCACCTCTGCCTTTGGTCCCAACCTGCGCTACATTGTCAAGTGGCGGCGGAGAGAGACTCGAGAGACCTGGAACAATGTCACAGTATGGGGATCCCGCTACGTGGTGGGGCAGACCCCTGTCTACGTGCCCTATGAAATCCGAGTCCAGGCCGAAAATGACTTTGGGAAGGGTCCTGAGCCAGATACTGTCATCGGTTATTCTGGAGAAGATTGTGAGTACCTTCCACCCTCCTGCCCAGGTCCCCGATGGCTGGGCCACACAAGGCCACTCTCACAGGCCAGGAGCCTTGGGGTTGGGTGGTGGGACTTCCAAGACATCCTGAGAGAACAGCCAGTTCCAAGGAAAGAGAAGTCTCCTTCAGTGCCTTAGAGCAGAAGGCATGTGGAAATGCCAAGGGCAGAAGTATTATCATCCAAACATTGGTTAGAATTACTGAACGTCACCACTGTAAAGGTCATGAGAAATCACCTACTCCTGTACTCTCATTTTATAGATGTGAAAACTGGGGCCCTAATAGGGAAAACCATTGACCAGCATTACACACTAGTAAATGTCAGGCTTGGAAATAGAACCCAGGTCTTCTGCCCCCAGGCAGGCTGCCTTACCGCTGTGATAGCCAGGCCGGCGCCAAGGAAAGACTGCCGGACTGTCTGTCTCAAAGAGCCATAATTAGATTCACCCCAGGGGAAGCTTGGAGGGATGTAGAAGGTCTAGAGGGCACCAGACTGGTACGATACTCGGTCTCAAGGTCCAGCCACCTGCCAGCGTTCCCAGTGTTGCTCAGAACCCTTGGATTTGAGCATAAAATGAGATGTTCTTTGAGGGCTCACACTGGGTAATCAACAAGATTCTGAACACCCGTGTGGAAGCATGTGCCTGGCTTCCCAGGCCGCGGCAGCGCATCTGCCCACAGCACTTCAACACAGCTGGCTGCTGGGCAGAGCAGAAGATGTGGGGGAGGCCCCTCCTGGCTTAGGATCTGGGTCGGATCTAAAAAGAGATCATGGAGGTAAGACAGCACAAGCAAAGGAAAGAAGAAGGGAGTTGGGGAGGAGCAGAGCGTCAGAAGGGGCAGCACTGGGCTCATGAGTAGGACAGTGGTATTCATAACAATGGGAAATGAGGGTTTTGTCCTGCGCCCCATTTCCTGGGAATGATGTGTGCATTGGACCCACTTGGGAGATCAGCATAGGGCATCGGTTGCCCATGCGACTCAGTCCATGCCGCACCTCACCTCCATGTAGGCAGATGTTTCTGGACAGAGGCCTGTGGGGACTACTGGATAGTAAGTGTGGGAAGGAGGGGTCTGGACGTGGACTTCATGGACCACCCCACAGTTCCCGTTGCATCCATCCACCCCTGCAGCTTTTGCTCTGATGAATTAGAGGGGATGAGGCAGAACTGCTTTTGCAGCAGTGAGAGAAAAGGGGCAAGAATCCGTTGATCTCCCTTTCCAGGTAGTCACAGGATCAGAATCCCTTTCTAAACCATATTAGGGCTTCTTCATAATGAGGGTAATATTTTGCAGGGTCCTAGTAGGAAACGATGCACGCTCAAAAAAAGACCATGTGTAATATGTACCTAGGTTGAGAGGGAAAACAGTGAGGTAAGGTGAAACCGCTCAAGGCTAGCAAGGCCAGGAAGCCATTACCAGCCACCCCGGGTTTTGATGGGGCAGGGGACAGATGAGCTCCCAGAGCCAGCTAGAGGGCTGTCAACCTGCAGCCTAGCAAAGGAGCCAGGGGAACATATACCCACCTCCCCCTCCTCTCCCACCCTGGGATCTCCTGATGGCAACCCGTAATGGCCAAACCAACCTGGAAGGCTGAGAACAAGGGAGTCCAGCTGGTACAGCCTCTGGGATATGGGACAGGGTGGGGACTGCACAGCTAGGCTAACTGAGACTGCTGGAGGGGGGTCTGCCACCCTTTTGGTCTCCTGGCCTCCCCCCACTACTCTAACATAGGCCCTGCCCTCATGGAGCACCCAGTGGACAGAGTGGGCTGGGGGTGTGGGCCAGCAAAGAACAAGTGAGAGGTGACCCTCGAGTCCTGTGTAACCAGCTCTCTGTCCCAACACGTTGCAGATCCCAGGGCTGCACCCACTGATGTTAAAATCCGAGTCCTGAACAGCACAGCCATCGGCCTTCAGTGGAACCGCGTCTACCCCGACACGGTCCAGGGCCTGCTCAGGGAGTACCGAGTGAGGAAACCAGCGCCCGACCCCTTAACCACCTGGCGCGCTAACCAGGGCGAGGGGGGTGTGGTATTTGGAAGGGGTCCTAGGATATTTATTGGATCCAGAGTTGAATGGTGAAGATTATTTCTGGGGCTAGCTTTTCCAAAGCTATAATATATAGTATTCCCAGAAAACTATATATTATACCCAGAACCTCCTGGTACAGATATGCTGAGAGATTCTCAGCAGAAACCCACGTGGAGGGCGGGGAGTTTGGGTCAATGTTGCGTGGCACATTGTGTCTGCCGTACATGTGGGAGAAGACACATGTGTCTTTGGAAGCAGCGTTGAGGCCCCGCTGAGCTCCACCCTCCCTCGCCTCCTGGCCCTGCTGGCCTGCTTGCCTCTCCCAGTCTGGTTTTGTAAAGCCCCAACTAACAGGCAGGTCCATTAAATGGATACAGACACCTCCTCTGTCGTCACAGCCAACTCCAGCTTTTCCAGCAAATGGATTATCTAGGCCTTTGGTTTCTTCTGATCCTCCCTGCCTGTCACAGTTTCTGCTTAAACATCCTTCCTCTTTGAAAGCATGCACTGAAGTGGGAAGGAGAGAGCGAAAACCTTGGGCACACAAGGCTCTCCACCTTTTTGAATAGCTCTACTTGAAAATTGGCTGGGAGGTGAGGGAGGATGTAGCCATCATGGGTTAACACAGGTTCTGAGACCGCTGAGGTCATCAAGAGTTGGCTGATGGGGAAACGGACTTGGCCCAGGGGTTAGGGCATCCGTCTACCACATGGGAGGTCCGCGGTTCAAACCCCGGGCCTCCTTAACCCGTGTGGAGCTGGCCCATGCGCAGTGCTGATGCGCGCAAGGAGTGCCGCGCCACACAGGGGTGTCCCCCGCGTAGGGGAGCCCCACACACAAGTAGTGCGCCCCTAAGGAGAGCCGCCCAGCACAAAAGAAAGTGCAGCCTGCCCAGGAATGGTGCCGCCCACACTTCCCGTGCAGCTGACGACAACAGAAGCAGACAAAGAAACAAGACGCAGCAAATAGACACAGAGAACAGACAACCGGGGGAGGGGGGGAATTAAATAAATAAATAAATCTTTAAAAAAAAAAAAAAGAGTTGGCTGATGGACAACAGGGGAAGAATGGAGGGTCAGTCCCTTCTTGGGAAATGAATTTGGTAAGTAGGGAAAGGAAGGCAAGATGATGTACGCACTTGAATGATCTCTTCCCCAACAGTTGGCTTGCACACTTAACCTACTTGCCTGGAGGTTTTCTGGCTAAAGCTTCCTTCCGGTCCCCCCTAAAGTCTGAAATTACTTCTTTCCTTGCCATTGGTGGCTTTGGTGACACTGGTGTGGCCAGACTGACGTGTGGCTTCTTATCCCCTGCTAATCAGAATTTGTGTTGCAAACTCTCTCAACTATACCCAGTGACACTACTGTCTGCTGTAAACCATCCCATCCCAGCTCTTGTCACCAGGCAGCCTGGCATCCCACGGACTGGGACCTAGGACTGTCTCTTGGACATGTGTCTACCTTATTCCTAAAGGTTTTCAAACAATATTAAGAGAAACTGTTTGCCTTCAAAGGATTAAACCAACCCTTTCTCCAATTCAGGGGGTAAACTGCTGCTCCTTGACTCCTGTTTCCACCTAAACCATACTAACCCAACTCAAGGCGATGCGGTCTTCGACCTCAGAGCAGAGCCTTCGCGCCGGGACCCGTGGCTTATATTTGTGGTGCTGGCACTGACTCCCTGAGCAACCTGTTGCCCCGCTTGGAAATAAGTCCCATGACGGAGCAGCTCAGATGTAAACGTGGCGCCCACCTGCCCATTCCCCAGAGATGTGGCACGGCTTGGAAAATGATTGAAACCAAAACCCCGTTTCCCGTTTGACATAAATTCACATTCTCAGTGGCAAATGAGCAGGGACGGTGAGGCTGCTCCCCGGCCCCAGGTGGGCTTGGAGCTCCTGTGGGACTTGGCGCCTGTAGCGAGTAAAGGGAAGACGGGTCCCGACCACCGCCACTAACGACTAACCGCCTCTGCCTGCCGGCCCCTCACCGGCCTGCCTCTGCCCTGAAGGCCTACTACTGGAGGGAGAGCAGCTTGCTGAAGAACCTGTGGGTGTCTCAGAAGAGACAGCAAGCCAGCTTCCCTGGCGAACGCGGCACCCGGGGCGTGGTGTCCCGCCTCTTCCCCTACAGTAACTACAAACTGGAGATGGTTGTGGTCAATGGGCGAGGCGACGGGCCTCGCAGTGAAACCAAGGAGTTCACCACCCCGGAAGGAGGTAGGTCTGACCTGCCGCCCTGCAGGGTGGGGTAGGACGAGGGTAGCACAACCGGAGAGCCTGGAGCAGCTCCTGCGCAGCTCAGGACCAACCCCACGAGTGGGCCTCGGCGTGCTCTCCAGGAGCTGGCCACCTGCAAGCTGCACCACTCTTGCCATTCCGCAAAGCCATCCATCTGCAAGAGGACTTGCCTTGGCAGGAAGTTGTATCTCAAGGAAAAAAACCCGTGCAGTCTGCAGACGTAGTTCCCGAGGGGCTCTGCAGACAGCCCCTCAAGGGCACTGTGAGACCCTTGGCTGTCCCCCGTCTCCCGAGGCTGCAGGCAGCACACTGATCCTGACCGCCAGGAGGCGGGTGGTTTATCAGCGCCTAAGACCATCACAACCCTCTCACCTCTGTTGTCAAGAAATGCAAGCCGAGAGAGTGGGCCAGTGTAAGTGGGTGCCCCATAGAGGGCTGCCCAGGTGAGGCCCTTGCCTTCTGGAGGTGCTGGGGCTGCAGACATCTGGTCCAGCTCTCTGTTCTTGCCAGCCCTCTTGGACCTACTTTACATTTGCTTTGCTCTCTTCTGTCTTCTCCCTCCCTTCTTAACTATTTTCCCCATTTTTCTTCTCCTCTTCCTCCTCTTGACTCTCCTCTGTTCTTCCCTCTTGTCTGCTTTATTCCTGTCTTTCCCCCTCCTTGTTTGGTTTTCACTACCAGCCCCTTCCACTCACTCCCACTCCTACCACCCTTTCCACGTGTTACATCTTGGGCTTCTTTCTCCTCGCCCCTCAACCCAACATTCTCAACTCAGCAGCCTGGGCCTGCTGTTTGGACCCAGTGGTGAGAATCTTTGTCTGAGGACTGGGAACTGCAGCATCTGCATGAAACAGCTATAATTAGTCCCCTGCCGGGAAATCACTTTGCCCAACTTGGAGGTATCTTTGCAGGGTCAGATCCTAACATGCTGAATCCAGGGTAGTTGCTAAAGGAAAACTTGATTTACTTCTTTCCCATTTGAACAGCAGAGTCTAAGCCATGCCTATCCTCACACCTGGGGGAAATAACAGTCCTGGATGGGGCATTGGGCTCTGACCATCTTATGGCTCTCCTGGGTTCTGGTTAAATAGCAATCTAGCATGGGGGTTGCCCAGAGGTCGATACCTTCATATTTGTGCTTTGTTTTTTGTGTTTTCCTCCATCATCCCCACCCCTCTCCTCTCATCTCCCCTGCTCTCTCCTCCTTCCCCAAGTACCCAGTGCCCCCAGGCGTTTCCGAGTCCGGCAGCCCAATCTGGAGACAATCAACCTGGAATGGGATCACCCGGAACACCCCAATGGGATCCTGATTGGATATACTCTCAAATACGTGGCCTGTATGTTCTGCCCTTCTCTTTCTTTTAGATAATCTGGGAATCAGAAACCCCAATCTCACCTCTTTTCCTAAAGGATTGAGGTAGAGTACATAGGTACAGAGAGTGTTGCATGATGGACAAATGGGCCAAGGGAAGAGTTCCCCATGGTATTGGGGGAGGTAGATGAGCTCCAGTCTCTGCTCTCCTTGCACAGCTCTGCCTGCAGGGAGCTTCTAGTCTGATGGATGAGACAAAAGGAACTTCCAGTCTAGTGAGGAAGACAGTGGCATTTCCACTTGATGGTGTAGACAGTACATGCACAGGAGCCCACATAACAATCAGAGGACACCTTAACAAGGTGTCATTTACCTAAGGCAGCTGTGGGTAGAGCTGCCAAGGAATTGGGAGTGACTGGAATGAGGAGACTGAGCTGGGAAGACCTCACCTCAAGAGCTCAGCTTCACCAAGCAGGAACAAGAGCGTCATCACATTGGAAGAGCTTGAAGTCTTCTAAAGTAGATGAAGTGGTACCTGGTTGAGACACTCAAAGGGCCAGGTGTTGATTTAACACTTTTAATAGCCAACGATGTGTTTGTATTTTGTACTGAATAGATTGCTGGACCTGTCCCATGACCCCTTCCCTCTTTGAGGTGTACTGAATAGCCTTTTTAAAGATGAGGCATTAACAATCAAAACCTCTAATGGTTCTGTCCTAGTTCTGTTTGAAAGGAAGAAAGGAACTGAAGAGTTTTGTCCTTGTTTAAAAGATTTGGGCATAATAAACCAAATCTTTCAGAATCAGCCACATATCTTTGTAGTGAGCTAGAAATAATGAGATCACGGGGAAAGTATTACCCCTGATATGTAATCAAAGAGCTGTAAGAAAATTCTTGCCCAGCTCTATTCCTTTGAAGCCAAGTTTCCTGTGCCCCAAGTCTATAAGGTCACTAGGCAGCATCCACCATCAAAATCAGGAGGGCTTCTCCTTCCAGCTGCAGATTATATAACCCATCATGTAAGCGTCACTAAAGTTGATTCTGCTTGCCCCTCTCTCTCTCTAGTTAATGGAACCAAATTAGGAAAGCAGATAGTGGAAAACTTCTCTCCCAATCAAACCAAGTTCATGGTACAGAGAGCAGACCCAGTGTCACGCTACCGCTTCACCCTCAGCGCCAGGACGCAGGTGGGCTCTGGGGAAGCAGTCACAGAGGAGTCGCCAGCACCCCCAAATGAAGGTAAGTACATTGCGGCAGCCTCTGGGGCGAGAGGCCCCAGCTCATTCAGATGCTTGGGGAAACACACAGAGAGCTGCACCTGGCTTCCTGGCATGGTGAGCCACGAGGCTGCAGACCCCCAAGCCCTCCGTAGGAGAAGACCCACTTTGTATCCTGAGAGGTAGGCGCTGGCATTATATCTGGAAAACTCAAATCTTCTCAGACTATTGGAATCAGACCTGCATCCCTACTTTGCCTTGACTTGCTCAATCACTCAACATCTATGATCTTTCCTTTTCATAGAGACAGAAGGAAGAGAACATGCGTCTGTCTGTAGCAGAGTTTAGGGTGTGAGGGAAAGCACTTTAGAAGTAAATATGCTAATGAACTCCAAAGAAGCCTGGAAGTGTTTATCCACTGAGGAAGCCAAGAATATTATGGAGGGTGCCCCGTGAGGCTCTGGGGACAACCTTTTTCTCAAGGGAACATGGGGCCAAGGAAGATGGGGAGCCTGTTGTGATTGAAGCTAATTGCCAGATCATGAATAGAGTGGGCAGTGTCGCCCCTACTTGCAGGCTGAATGGGGCGTGCTGTCATCAAGTTTGGGAAGGAGGAGGGTAGTTGACAAATAGCCGGTGGCCAAGCCAGCTTCACAAAACACAAAACTTCCCCTGGGTGCTCACATGTGCTAGCAGCACGGAGCCCTCACCCGAGCTGCGTCTGCCTGGGAAGCCACTAGGGGGCTCCAAACTCATTTGCACACAGGCCAGCTTCAGTCCCGAATGTGTTTTCTGAGGGACTTGCAACTATTGAAGCCCCAATATTGGCAGATCCCCTGTGAAAAGGCAGACATCCCTTGCTCTCCTCTCAGAGGTGCATTGGTCTAATCAACAGCCATTTCTTGAGCACCTCCAATGTGAGGTGCCAGGCACTGTGCCAAAAACAAGGATACCAAAGTAGCAAGAAGTTCACACACAGCCTGGAGAGGGAGACACTCCCTAGAATAGCTCATTGCCATTCAGCATGAAGAATGTTATGTCTAGGTGAGGGAAGGGGAATGTGTGTGCTGAGGTGGTGAGAGTAAATCTGCAAGGGAAGACTTCAAAGAGAGGCTGGTCGACAATGTGGCCGTGTCTAGAGCCTTCCCCTAGGGCTCACCGTCCCATAGCCCCATTCTGGCCTGGAAGGGACCTCCTGAGACCTAGCCACTTGTTTTCCAGCCAACCAGGAGGCCATCCATGCTTCCTTCCTGGGTGCTGCTGGGCCCAGCTGCCTCAGCTGCCTGGCCCTGGGCTCCCACTTCAACTTCTTAAGCAGCCCTGCATCTCTCCCTAGCCCCACCCCTCTAACCACCCTGAGGTAGGGAGCAGAGGGAGTGAGGGGGGCGGCGGGGGCAGAAACTGGCAAAATCTGACAGTCCTTCCTGCCTCCTCTCTGGTCTTGTAAAGCCAGAGTGAGTCATAGCAGAAGCTCCCCGTCCTGCATATTCTTCCAACCCCCTGGGCACTCAGGGAGTTTATTGGGGCTGGGGGACTGGGGGTAAGTGGCTGGTAAATGTCCACTACCAAAGGTCCAGCCAGACAGGGGATTGTTTTCTTGATTACTTAATAGAGAAAAAGCCCCTTCTCCCTCCCCATATCCACCCCAATACAGAAAATCAAATAAACAAAGCCCCATTGTCCAGCCCCAGTGACCATGGCAGGGAAAGTTCTGTAGCCCCAGGGCACCATAGGACAAAAAGAGAGGTTTCTTCTCAATTTAGTGATTGCAGCAAATTCAAGAGTTCCTTTTAGGGCTCTCAACCCCAGTTGGATTTCCTATTTCATAAAGGACAACTGGTGGGAAAGAACTGGGGGAACAAAATGCCAGGACAGGGGGCTTTGAGACTCCACTTTCCCAAAGTTCTTTGGCCTTCCAAGGCTACAATGGTGGTGGGGAGGATTTAGCTAAATACACACCCCCTTTCCCTTCCACCCCAACACTATGCAGCATCTTTTCCTGAAGATACAGGCCATCCTTTTGGCTGGGATTGTGTACTATTACTTCAAGGGCCTTATGCCATCAATTCCCAGCATCATGGGGGTCACCCAGCTTGCTCTAGAGGTCATCCCAACCTAGCCAGGGCAGGATGTGCCCTTGGGGAAAGGACAGGGAATGTAGTGGTGTGAGTGGACTCTCCCTGCTATCATCTCAGGTGATGAGTCCTTGAAAAGATGCCGAAGTGGAAGCAGGTGTTGGAAAGGTCTCCGAGACCTAGCTATAGAGGCTTCTGTGGGAACATGCTAGACTCCAGTGCAGCTGAACGTCACCCCCAAATGCCTGCTGGCCTCCTCAGTACAGCGGCCAGCACCTGGCTACACCCTTTGGGTCTGGTTTAAGCCAGAACCTTTTCTTCTTACTTGCCCTGTGGTTTCACCTATGCCTCTGTTTTCTCTTCCCTGTCTCATCCTTTTCCCCTCTCTCTGGCCATCTTGGGTGCTGTGTTCTGAAGCTACTCCAACCGCAGGTACCGTATACCAACAGCGGAGGTAATGGGCATGGCATGGGGCAACACGTGGAGCCCAGCCCAGCCAGGGTGAAGGAGGGAGAGGCTCTGGACAAAAGCATGCTCCTGACTCCCCCTATCAGTGGTTGGGAGGCCACACTGTCTAGGGAGATGGAGTGTTTTCTATGAAGCTGACTGATTACTTCCCCTGAGTCACCTGGACACTTGCCTAGGCTTGACCCTCTCACAGAGAGAGGGTCCACAGCTTCTGGGCTGCCAGCTGCTTTCTCCTTCTCAGGAGTGGGGACAGCTGGCTCCCATCTCCTGGTCAGGCTGCCATCCTCTGAAAGGGTGACCTGTGGGTTGAGCATGCTGTGCATGCTGGGCTTGCTTGCTGCACGGGGGCCCAGCACCAGCTCTGTCATCTCCTGCGGGTACTGGTCAGTGAGAATGAGAGAGCATGTCCTTGGATCAGGCCAGGTGCTCCAGGACCTGGAGTCTCAGTGGTCACCATGGCCTAATGGTTCTCTCACCCCTCAGAAGCCCAGCTTCTCAGCCTTTAGCATTAAGAATAGTCTCTACTCTTAAGGTCTGGGGGTAGATCTTCAGTGGAAATGAGGAGGTGGGCAGGCAGCTCCTACTTTGGCAATGACCCGCTCACCAAGTTCCCTCCTGTCTAGTCCTCATGTCATGGGTTTGAGGGGCATCAAAGGGCTCTTCACCACAGAAGACCTGTCCCCAGGCTGGAAAACCTAGGGAGGGGTCCCAGGGCCCCTTACTCTGCCCAGCTCTGGGACTATGAAACTGAGTTTCATCAGATGGGAAATGGAAACAGGGTTCACCCTAGCAGAGCAAAGGCTGTGGCATGAGGGTTCACCAGAGCCTCCTTCAGCTCTGGGCTGCTAGGAGGACAGAGAGAGCCAGGCAAGGAATCAGAGGGTGGCTTTATGAAGAAGATGCCACCTGCTCCCATTTGGTTTCCTCCTCACCATTACTGATTAATCTCCCCACCATTTTAGGTTGATTCTCTTTCTTTTGCACACCCTGCTTCCTTCCATTTATGTATTGTTTTGCCATTAGCTATGTGGGTGGTGAGCTGCCATCACCCTTCCCTCTCCCAGCCCCCTCTGTCCCACTAAGAACCAGGGTGGCCAGGCTCAGTGCCTCCCTGCAGGGTCTGAACAACAAAGCAGAGAAGTTGTCCTGGACCCAGGGACCTTGTCTTGTCCTACTCTGAGGGTTTCCCTGACCTCCTGATTAAAGTTTGCTTAAGAGTCTATGAATGTTCTAGCAGGTGCTCATTAAGAAGGCTCAGTGAATATGGGAGGTGAGGAGCAGGGCAAGGGCAGCAAGGAATCATCTAGAAGTTCCCTGGTAAGGCACCCTGGGACTAAGGCAAGCAGGTCTCGTGGCAGGGAATCTGCCTTGCTCAGTAGGTGTTTTGTTAATATTTTCCTGGCTGCTGAAACACATACCGAACAATGAGTAGTCTTAACAACAGGAACTTATGGGCTCACAGTTTCAGAGGCTGGAAGGCTTGCTTCCTCCGGGGGTGGTTATCTTCCAGCTGGGCAGCGATCTTGAGGTTTCCTTGGCTTTTCTGTCACGTGACAATGCTCACGGCAGCGTCTTCTCGTTCTCCTCAAGGTTCCACTGACTCACACCTCCTGACTGCTCCCCAGGGTCTCCCCTCTGTGCCCTTGTCTATACGGCCTCTCGTAATGGGAGTAAGACCATCCTGATCGAGTCGGGCCGCACCTTTGGTGAAGTAACCTCCTCAAAATGTCCTATTTACAGTGGGCTCCCACCCACAGGAATGGATTACGATGAAAAACATGTTCTTCTGGGGTACAGGACCCCAAGCCACTTCCCCGCCCCCCAGCCCGAGGGGTTGTACCTTCCCCTGAGCAGTGAACCACAGTTTCCCCATGGACGGCTTGTCTTCGCCTCCCTCCCCATTAACCCTCCGACAGTTCACTCAGCCTGACTCTTCTGTCCCTCCCCTTCCAGCCTTTTCTTCTTGCCTCTACCCTTCATGTGAGCCTGTCCAGCCTTGGAACAATAGAGACACAGTTAATTGAGTGGGCCCGAGAGAACCTGCGTTTGCCAGCTGCGGCCTCAGCCTGCCCGTGTTGTGACCGCCACAGAAACGCCAATGGCGGGCGCCACTGGAGAGGGAACAGGGGGGTGACTCTCCCCTCACTGGCCTCCTGTTCCCTCTCACTCATGCCCCTGGGCCAGAGGGAAAAGCCCTCGCGGAGAGAAACAGTTCCTGCACGGCACACTTGGCAGAAGTGGCCACCGGAGGGAGTGGACTAGACCCCGTGAAACTTTCTCAAAGTCATCTCTCATTCTTGTCCCTACCCGCAGCTCACCCTGTCGAGTAAGAGACACGCCCTCCTCCCCCAGGCTCTCTCGGCTGTTCCTAGGCTACTCACTGGAACTCTCTGGGGGGCAGGAGCGAGCCCTGCGAGCGTGAGGGAGTGTGTGTGTGTGGCTTGTATGTGGACCAAGGGGCCACGGGAGAGGGATATAGCTTTGGGGAAGACTGATTCAGAGGGCCTGCAAAATGGAACAGCCAAATGGATGTGTATCAAGGGGAGTCCCTGTCCCTGCACTAGGCGGGGTGGGAGGATTATTTCTTGTGATGCCTTTTAGATAGTTGTGAGAAAGGAGGGCCCTGTGAATACTTTGTTTGCCAGAATTGCTAGAAAATACAGTCCTGATTGGAACTAAATCAGGACAGCTCTGCTTCAATGGACAAAATGACCCCTCAGGGCTCCTTCCAGCAGCATAAAGCAGGGGGAAAAGCCTGTGTCCACGGCCATAGAAGCTGTCAGTGACCAGTCCTGGGAAAAAGATGACCTTTGCCTTACTTGTCTCTCAGGGTTTTCTGTGTATGCGTATGTGTGTCTTAGTGGGTAGAATAGGGGAATTCCTCGCGCTGTGCATCTGTAGCCCTAGGCTTACATCCCAGGCCTGGGACCACCTTGGACTAGATGCATCCTCAAATAAAGAGTATGAAAGGGAGAGTTGCCTCCCCACCCCCACGTGATGGCTGTAAGTTGCCTGGGGGTGGGAAATACAGCACTGTGGCTGTGAAGTTGCCCAAGCATCTCTGGAATGTATGCGGCATGTCAGTATCCAGCACAGCTTCTGTGGCTAGCACCCTCAGGGCCCAGTAACACCTCTGATCTTACAAATAGGCCAAGTGGGGGGGGGTCCTGGGAGCATTCCCTCCTTCCCAGTAGGGGGTGTGTAACATGGAGGCCCAGGGGAATAAATGGGCTTTTGTTGACCAGGCTTTGGTCAGGAGGACTGAGGGTCTCTCAATTCTCCCCTGAGAAAAGGTCTCTGGCAGTTCTCTCTGGTTTTTCTTCCTCCCTTGGCCCCCTGTGGGGATGACGGACATCATTTTCCTGGACATTTGAAGATTTGAAGCAGAGTGGGATGTTGCCAGTCCTTGGGAGCTCGAGTTGCCTGCTTATGTCTTAAAGTCCCTGCCTCTCGCCTCATTAGCACTGACACGAGAAAGTGAACCATAGTCAGATCACAAGGGAGGAAGCGCAAGGAGGAGGGGAGGTGCTCTTGCATGTGCGCTCGCTCGTGCTCTCTCTCTGATTTGCCCCATCATTTCATTCTTCTCACACCTGAACTATAGCTAATACTTGAACCAGAGGGTAAGGAGATGGTGGCTCTTCATTAGCTCCCATGACCTCTCACTGAAAGGAAAGAGAACATGTGGCAAAGTTGCCACATCGTTCCCCAAGGCTGATTGATATCAAGGAGTTGCTTTGGATGAGAGGTGAGAAAGGGAGTGTTCACACTGATCCTGTGTGTGTCCCTAATGGAAACTTAGGCGCAGCATGTGTCCTACTTCCTGGGATTGCCGTCTACTCTGGATTGGGAAGGTGGTGCTGCCATTCACAAACTACGCTGTGATTCCATGAATACCTTCTAATATGAACAGAAAGAACTTAGGGGGTCTGGGCCCCAGATGTCCTAGAGAGACAGAAAGGCAGTTGCTAGATGTCACAATGGATTTAGAATAATTGCATAAAGGGCCATCACTGGGCAAGAAAGAAGGGGGAAGGAAGGAGACATGAAAAAAGGAGAAAGAGACAGGAGAAGAAACCAGAAGGGAAGGAGACTGGGGAGAGGGTGAGCAATGGAGGCAGGAGAGGTGAATCGAAGACTTGTTTGACCGTGAGGCTGGCCTCGCAGAGAGGGGATCGTGCTGTCTCTGTAGTCTGGTCGGGGCGGCTGTTTGAAGTCAAGCAGATATGACAGAGGGTAATTTTGCAGTGAATGGTCGGGCATGGCAGGCTGCCCTGTGCTCCTGCAGGGCAGGGTCTAGCTGTCTGCCCACTGCTGAGGCTGGGGTTCCAGGACTGAACTGACGTGGTGCTGCTGGGGCCTGGGTGCTTGGCCTAGGATTCCATGCCGTCGCCGGGGCTGAGTGCCTCAGCCTGTGTCCCATTCCCATCCTCATCCTCGGCCTTGGCTGGGTGCATGCTGGGTGCTTTGAGCCACACAGACCATGAGAAGAAAATGAAACGCACTCAGGGCTTCATTCTCTTCCTTTTCCATGGCTGTGCTTTCTCCCACTGTGACCCATCGGACCCAATCCATTATGCTCGCGGAAGCTTCTGGTCTCTGAGCTTTCTACACCTCTTCCCCGGGCTGCCTGCCTTGCGCGCGGGGGCCACGTGCCCAGGCTGGGGGCGGCCTAACCAACCGGACGCGGCTGTTTTACCTTTCCCTCCCAGCTCCTCCCACGTTGCCCCCGACTACCGCGGGCACGGCGGGCGCTGTGGGCAGTGCTGACGCTACTGCCACTGCCGCCAGCACCGAGGCCACAGCAGCCCCCGTCATCCCCACCGTCGCACCCACCACCGTGGCCTCCACCACCGTCGCCACAACTACTTCCACCACTGCCGCCACCACGGAGAGCCCTCCCATCACCACCACGGGGACTAAGATTCACGAATCCGGTACTGCGCGATGCCCCTGCTCTCCGCCCTCCTGACCCTCCTCCCCAGTCTTCTCAAGCCCACAGGCCTCCCCGGCTAGGAGGTGAGCACCAGGGTGGTGCTTACCGACCCCTGCCTCTGGCACTCCGTGCAGGACGAGATTCTGTCCTGTTGCCTAGAGGCCCCAGGGCTCCCCACTCCTTGGGCAGGCCTCAAGCCCTCGGGACCACCTGTCCTGGCCACAGAGCCCCTGTCCTTTAACAGAAGGCCACACAGCACTCTTCGAAAGACACGCGCAGGCACACCCCCAGGGTCGCGGAGGTAGAACTGTCTCCAGCTACGTGTTGAGCCGTCAGCCCGAGGCTGAGCCCTGGGAAGGGAGAGGGCCTGGGGGAGCGCCTGCCTCTAAAGGCTTCCTGCCCCGGCCACGGCTGCACCCAGCCTCGCGGGGAGCTGGAGTGCCGAGGAGGGGGACGGGGCCCTTCCCAGAAGCCCTGCTCCTTCCTCATCCTTCTTCCCCCAAGGCCCCCTTACAAACTATTTTTGAAAAAAGTCAGTCCTTCCAGGAAGCAGTATGGTAATGCCTGAAGGTCTCCGTTCCTCTTCCCGCTTCTACTCCCCGTGCCCCCGAATGCACACGTAGTGGCAAAATTGCAGCCATTTCAGAGGCCGCTGGTAAGAATCGATCCCAGAGCTGGCCTGATGAGCCCGGAAAATGTGCTGTTCCTGCATAATGCAGCCAGGCCAGGAAGCTCTGTTCTTCCAGCAAGAGGAGCTCCCTTGGGCATTCGGTGATACTTTTAAGAACTGAACATCAAACAGTCTTTTATTTCCAGAGGACAGGGCCCAAGCTCAGTGAGCCCACATGCCAGCTGTAAACTCCGTGTGATGCAGCCGCGAGGCTGCAGGAAGCACCAGCTCTCCCCTGGCAGTTGTAGAACCGTAGACTGTCACCGTCACTCCCTGTTTCCTGGGCAAGCCCCTTAACCTGTCTAGGCTTGCTGTTTCCCCATCCCGCCCCGCTTCTCTTCACCCACTTAAATGAGGATGGAAGCTTATTATACATGTGATTTTTTTAAAAACTCAATTAGGTGGAATTATGTGAGCTGTTAGGGAAGGCAGGTGATTCATAACTGACACCAAACTCCTCAGACCTGGTAAACACTGATTTGTTTTAAAGGTGCAATATATCTAGAATTTGCACATCATGCGCTCTAGGAAAAGGTGGGCTGAGGAAAAGCGTGTTGGCCTATTAGAAGCTGCCACGTGTGGCTTGGTGATTGGCCTTCTTCAGGTCACAGTAATGTATCTTGTGTATTGAAATGGGAGTTGATGTCCTACAAGTGCTTTGAGTTCACAGAATAGAAACACAGAGTGTGAAGAAAAGATGGATCTAGCTCCCCAGCAAGGGTGTTGGCTTCAGGGAAGGTCAGCCTTCCTGCCGTATAGCGTTAGCCCCATGGCTCTTACACCCCAAGTTCTGTCTGTGTCTGAGACACTGAGGAAGGCCAGGCAACAGCACCCTGGTCTCACCCTTCTGAGACTGGGTAGAAACCCCCTCAAACAGTCAAGCTTCCCTGAATGTAGCAGAAAGTCTCTGCTGTCCAGGATTTTTAAAATGTATTTTCATGTTTATTGAGTCGTTTAGCACATAGTGCTTCATACGTTTACTCTTCTCAAGGTGATATAGGACCTTCTCTTTGTCCTCAGCTTGTCCCTTTCAGCTTTCTAGGTCTATTCCCTAAATCTCACATTCCAGGAGTCATTCACCTCCCTAACCTTTTGGTTTTGATGGTTATTGCTAGTTTCCCTTCTTGATCCTGCTCTTTGAACTTTTCAGTTCCTTAGTGGTCAATTCCATATGGCTATTCCTTCTTTCAGTTCCCTTCTCTAAATCATTTTGGTTTCTCATTGCTTTACCTTTTCCAAACATGCCACAATTTCCATTGCCTTTAGGACACTCAGATTTGGGTCAATATTATATTGGTGGCCAACTGCTTAAACCTAGGTTCTTTGGTATTTCCTGGGCCCGAGCTAAGGAGAAAGAAATCCCAGTCCCAAATCATGACTACCATAACTCATTTCCAGTGAGCCATAACATTCCAAGGAGCTGGAATTTAGGGTGGCTTACAGCAGTCATACAATGGAAAACTCTGGCAGATAAGTATAGCAGTCTACCTGCTGCCCTCCCATGGAGAACCCCTATAGTGCCATCAAGGGAATCTCTTTCTTCGCCCCTCAGCTATCAAGAAGCACATTCATCTGGGGCAACTGACAGAGGTACTTCTTTAAAGCGAAAACCAGCTCTTTTATCACTTCCCCAGTCCTGCAGACTCAGTCACATGTCAAATAGATAATGAATAAATGCATCTCCCAGTATACTTTGTTCATTTATTTTTGACAGGTGAGTTGGTGACAGTGCCCCCTTGCATGCTAATAAAATATACAGCAGCCACACTGGCAGTCTTTGAAATACAAGGCTTCACGCTAGTACTCCACTATTCAGTCTTTGCTGGGAAATGGGGTAATCGGACTGCAGGGACTCTGGGAAAATGATTACTTTTGAAGATTAGCGCCATCCTCCACACACAGGCTGTGGTTTCAGATAGCATGAGGCTTTGATAAAGTAGCACCCAGCTCCTGGGAATGCCATAATTAATGTCCTCTGTGTCTCATGGAGATCAAGCCCCCAGGACTCTGGTGCTGAGAATCCCATAAAACGAGGTTCTTCTGGTGACTGCACCTCCAAGAGTTTGAGTGCCAAGAAGCTATTTTTTCTCGGGCCCACCGAGCCCAAAGAGGAAGGGTTCAGCCTGTCTCTAGGTGGCTCCCTGGGGTTCTAGGCCTCAAGTCACCTTAGAGAGTGTGAGACTGTTTTCCATATAATCCGGGCTCTTACTGATCAAGAAAGATCCCAGGGTCTCCTGAGACCAGGGTGTCCTTTCTCCTCATTCTCTTTAAGAAGCCCAGTAAGGTTCTCCCTTGTTTGGTCTTGTCCTACCTGCAAATCTCATCATGACTCTCACTTGGCTTTTTAGGAGAACCTCTCTCCTTCCTGTAGAATTTCCATAGCTGAAGGGGGAGATGTGTTTCAGCTTCACTGCACATCTCTCCCTCTCTCTCTGCTTCCTGGCCAAGGGAGCTCTTCTCTGGCCCCTTACCCTGCACTGTTCAAATTTGAGACAATGAAATAAGCCCAGGTTAGAGACTCAGATGACCTGGATTAAAATCCACTCTTCCATTCTTTAATTCACCTTTATGTACAGTGCTTCATCCTGAATGCACCAGCTCGTCTTCAGGCTGCTCCCTCTGGCCTGGCCACCAAGGCTGCAGCTTAGAGCTCTGGCAGGCCTTGTGCACAGCCATTTCTGACTCTGTCCTTTCCTCGCAGACCCTGTGTGTGTGCATGTGTGCGTGTGTGCACCGTGCTGCCTCCCTCGTCGTCACTAACTCCTCTTCTAACCGTCCACCAGCCCCCGACGAGCAGTCCATATGGAACGTCACGGTGCTCCCCAACAGTAAATGGGCCAACATCACCTGGAAGCACAATTTCGGGCCCGGAACTGACTTTGTGGTTGAGTACATCGACAGTAAGCATTGCCGTGTGGGGTGGTGGCGGCGGCAGCGGCGGGTAGTCTTAGATGCCATTAAGGAGATCCTGTGAGCGCCCCGGGCTCAGAGAGGCCTTTTAGCCTGAGTTAATTACGGCTTAATGAAACTGAAATGTACTCAGGCGGTAGTGAGATGGAAGGGGCAGCTCAAGGAAAAAGGAAGGGAGCTTCGGAAGCTATTAGTGAAGGTCTAGAGTTGCATGTGCCTTGGAGGTCCTGGATAATGGGCCCTGCCTTCATTTCCTGCCCAGGATGATGGTTCTGAATAGCCCCCAAATGAGCCAAATCTCGCCTCGGTATTAATCTCCTTAACTCAGAATCCATGTCATCGGATGTCTCTTCTAGCCGGCTGGGCCAGTGCACAGGCTTTGGGTACAGCCGTGCTTTGCTCCTAGAGGAAGGCCAGTGGTCCACAGTCAGAGCTACAGACCAGATTTATTGTCTCAGAGTTAGTGGCTTGAGCTTCATGGGATCTTGGGATCAGGATGCAGGCTTGTTAGACTGTAGAGTGTAGTCAGGACATCTGCCTCCTCTGAATGAACCCCCTGTTCCTCAGGTCACACCCACCTTTCTGGCCTCTTTAGCATCTGCTCTAAGCTACTAAATTAACTAACCCAGCCAGAAAAGGTCCACATGGAATGGTCCACCCTGAGATCTCTTAGGGAGCAGCAAAGTCAACTCCTAGTTTGCTGTGTTGGAGGAGGGAGTCACATCCTCAGAATCTGGAGTCCCTACTCCTTACTTTTCCAGCTTCCTACCACCACCATTCACCTTACACCTCAGATAACACAGGCACATGCTTTCCCTGATGTGTGAATTAGCCCCACGGCAAGAAATGAGGAGTGAAACCAGGTGCGAGAACCAGGAAGGGAGTCCTGCTTCATCTCTCACCATCAGGGATGCGACTGTCCCTCTGACCCTCACCAGAAAGATCCCACGGGGAGGTGAGACAGCCCAGGGAAACAGAGCATTGGCCGACATGCTGGGAGTCTAAGGAAGCAGGTCGTACTATGTGGAGCACGAAGACCGTAGAGCAGAAGGAAAACGTCAGGAGAGGGAGGCAGCACCCTCAGCTGAAGGGGTAGTTGCAGAAGAGTTGGCATGCAGTGGAAGGGCTTGGTGGCGCTGCCTGATCACCTCCCGGTCTGTGCAAGGAAGACCTGCTGTACCCCTGGCCCTTCCCCGACCTTTCCTACCTTTGACAGGTGACCAGGAACCAAAGCACTGTCTCTCCAGCGCCTCGCGCCTGGCCCCAGGCTGACTGAGGTTTCTGTTCCCCAGGCAACCATACGAAAAAAACTGTCCCTGTTAAGGCCCAGGCCCAGCCTATACAGCTGACAGACCTCTCTCCCGGGATGACATACACGTTGCGGGTTTATTCCCGGGACAACGAGGGCATCAGCAGTACCATCATCACCTTTATGACCAGTTCAGGTGAGAGGGGACCTGGCCTGGCCATCCCCTGCAAGCATGGGACATTGCATTCTCATTCTCTGCTGCCTGCTTGTCTCTTCTGAGAAAGGAGACTCATCCCCACCCCGTTCCCAACCTTGCATGCCATGGCTCAGCTCTTACTACACGTCAGTCTGTGGCTGCCGAGGAGCCAAGAGGAGCCAAAGGTGCACACACAGTAGAGAAGGAACCAGGATTCTGACCCTCTAGAGGATGAATGGGGAGTTGGAAGGAAACACAGGATTTTCTGATGAGAACAGAGGAGGGCGCTGGGCCCCAGCTGTGCTCGAAACAAAGGGACTTGGTGTGTGTGCAAATTCAGTCACTGTGTGTGGCCTACAGGCTGCTGAGGCAGGGAGCTGCCTGCTCTGTGTGCACAAGGGTTTGCTTCCTCCATGCAGGATAGGGATAGGGTCATCCAAGGGGGTTGATCTGGAAATCTCTCCAGGAACCAAACCAAGGCTCAGCGAATAGCTACTGTCTTGCCACTGCCATGCCTCTCACCTGCAGTTAAAATTCCGTAATGTATGACAACTTGTTTGGGGCTTTGCATTGATCTGATTTTTATCCCAAGGTTGTCTGGGCTTAAATGTAGTTGACCTGAGGAGCAGATGTGGCTCAGGCAGTTGGGAACCCACCTTTCACATGGGAGGTCCCAGGTTTGGTTCCCAGTGCCTCCTAAAGAAGAAACAGACGACGAGCAGAGAGATGAGGGAGCCCTCTCAGGGGAGGGGGCGCTGAGGGGGGTGAGGGGGAAGTAGTAGACCTCCTGTAGTTTTGAGGGAGGAGAAGAAGTTCTCTGGTAGAATAGTTCTGGCTCCATAGGGGCTTCAGCTGTGGTTGGAGAAGCATCTTCATTGTGCCAAATTAGCAGCCTGACTGGGGCCCTCAAGAAAAGGTGCAAGGCTCAGAAGTCTCTCTGCTGGTAAGGGTATGTGGAAGTCTGGAAACTGCACAGTATTTATGTTTATCTTTAAAATTGACCAGTGTGCCACCAAGTGGTCTGGATGCTAAGCTCTGGGGCTGAAGGTGAGGGTTGGGGCAAAGAGAGTGAGAGAGAAAAGGACCAGACCCTGCCCCCTGGGGTCCTAATCCAGTGCAGATTATTAGACACAAGCATAGAAAAAGCAACAGCAACAATGATTTGTATGAACCGAATGCTGTCTTACATATTCATTACTCTTCCCATGGTTAGCCTGGGAAGGCTGGTCCTGATAGCTTGCATCTTGGGAGTCATTGCTCATCAGTATAAATGTTTCCACCCCACCTTCTAGCCTAGTCCCTCCTGGTCTGGGCATCCTGTCATCCTCCCTGTGTGTCTTCCTGTCCTGCCCATTTCCATGCGATCAAGACTCAGGGAGTCTAAGAGTCCAGCTGCCTGCTTGGGCCTGCTACAGACTGGTCAGGCCAACTCAAGCAGGATGTCTGCTGTGAGTGGCCAGGCCCGTTCTGTACGAAGGGAGCCAAGCAAGGGGTCTGGCCAGTCGACCTAGCAGAGCAGGTGGCTCGACTCTTTCTCGCCCGGTCGGGGTCCCAAGCTGTTTCTCACCAGTGCATGCATTTGATTTGGTTGTGTTATAAACCTGAGTCGTCCAGTACAGAGGCAGGAAGCAAAGATGTTGTCTGAGGATGGAGTGCCATCCTAGGGATGCTGTGAAAGCTGATGCAGCCTGCTTTCAGAATTTGGCTTCAAGATGCACAGACTTTGGGATTAGGGGTGAGGGTTGGGGAAAGGGATCCAGAGAGAAAGGGCCAGTTCCTGCCCCAGAATGTCCTAATCTAATGCACGTTATTAGACACACAACACAGGGGAAAAAAACTAGCAGTAATTATTGACATAAGCTTCCGAACATTGACTTAAGTATTCATTTCTCTTCTCCTGGGCCTGGTCTGGTGGCTTGCTTTCAGAGGGGCTGAGACTCCTCCCAGTGCAAGCTGGAGTGGGCAGGTTTATGCCCTTGGGTCTGAGTATATTTGTTCACTTATCTGACAGGCTGGTTGGAGATTACGATGTGCAAACCACATAGAAAAAGACAACTGTTTTCACATTCTGAAGTATGTGTATGTCTGGGAATATGTGTCTATGTCTTAGAAAATATACACTCTGCTTCTTCTGAGTAGACTCCAGAGCCAAGCCCACATCCTTTCAATTCCTCTAAATCCCAGTGTCTCATCAGGGCAAGAGTTTGTAAGCACCTCTGGGTCCCCACCCCTGGTCACTTAGGCAACCACAGACCATCGCTTTATTCCACAGACTTGAACGTGCTACAGTGGTTCAGGAAGGAAATGGAAGGAAACCACTAGGAATGCTAACAGGCTCTCTGATCCTCACCAGAAAGATCCCACATGGGAAGTTAATTGCCTCCTTAAAGCTTCTGAGGCCAAAGAGACCCCAGGGCCTACAGTCTTATAATCTTGAACTCCAAGAGGCCCGTTAGCTCTTCCGTCCTGGAGTGGGTAGGATGGGACAAGGCAGCAGCATGGTGGATGCTAACAGTGGCCCAGTAAGGCAGACAGCCACCTGCCATGGACCTCAGGAAAGGGAGAAGTGGGGAAGGAACATTAGGGGACCTGGCTACAGTCAGCCTCTTTCTGCTGTGTTTGGGAGAAACACGGTCAACCCAGGATGGGGAAGGCAGGAAGGGAGAGGTTTAAGATGATGCTTAAGTGAGAACAGCCAAGTCAAATTGCATTTGAACAAAGTCCATCCCTGTTACGTTTGTTAATCGATCTACCCCCATTTCTGAAATATAACTCTTCTGCAGACTTTGAGTGGCTGGCCTCTCCTCCGTGGCCTAACCAAATTCCTTCCAATTAGAATTAGGAGCCATTAGGATTGGTTGCCTTGGAGGTAAATTTCCCAGTACCGATGGGGGCAGGGGGAGGGTATGATGTAGAAAGCACACAGAACATGACCTGTCATCCAGAACAAGAAGCGTCTTGGACCTGTTCGTTGCTAGGCATGTGGGCCCATTGAGGGGTTGCTGTTCAGGCTCCCCATTAGTTCCAGGTGAAGGTGATAAGTGTAAATGTACCCTGGACTTGAAATGTTGATATTATTGGGCGCATTAGCAATCTTGAAACAAATTTAACATCAATTAAATATGGTGTTGGCAGCCAGATGTAATTGCCCTGGAGCCTTTTGAAGCAGTTTTCCTCTCAGTCCATGCCATGGGTTCAAGTTGTGAGATCATCACAATGTAATGTTTCTTTTGGCTCTTGAGAAACTTACTCATTTTTTGTGGGAGAAGCAGTGACATCAGCTTCTAAACATTCACTTAAGTATTCATTTCTTGAGAAATTAACTCATTTTGAGTTGAGCCCATCTTATCCCAGCTCCCACTTGGTTTTGAACAGCGTTCTGGCTAATGTCTACATCCAAACTTCATAGAAAACTCTTTGACCTTTTTCAGTGAAGACGTTGAAGGTAACATTTGAACTTCACATGGTGCTGTCAGGGATGGAATGGGGGGAGCGCCGCTGATTTCTGAGTTGCTCAATGTTGCCACTTTCTCCTGGAATTATCACTTTCTCTCCCAAGGAAAAGGGAATCTCCTGGAGACAGCCATCAGAGTATTAAGATGGTGGTGCAAACAAGCTGCTGCATATAAACAGCAACTTCTCTGGGAAAGTTGAGAACACAGGTTGGAGTGATTCCTACATCCTAGTGACCACATATGGTGCAGAGTCAAGCCAATAACCATGTGACCCCCAGCTGGTATCAGGGGACAAAACTAAAGAGGTGGCCCAGGTTAACCACATTATATTAGGATTCAATTGATCCATTAACCAGTAAGTAAGTGCTGGGTACTAATTATATGACTAGCATAGAGTGCTCAAAGGCCTAATAGTAATGGCCTCAAGACATTAATAGTATGACTGGAAGTCAGGACCCAGAAAGAAAGAATTAAACATTAAGTTATGTGGAGAAAACTGGAGTGAAGTCAGAGTTCAGAGACTGGGTCTGAGATTGCGGTGAACTGGAGTAATCAGATTCTGGAAAGAGGGGTAGAGTGTGAGAAGGTAGAGAGCAAGAAGGCCTGCAGTCTAGGCTTTCTTGGGTAGGGGTGGGAAACCCATCAGTTGTCGACATGTCGAATTTCAAGCAGACAGGCCATCTAAGGAGAGCTGTCAGGAGGAATCTCGGTGCTAACTGTTGTGGAAGTGGCTGGAAGGACAATGAAAGATGAATAAAAAGACCAGTCAGTTGGGACTGGAAGGCAGGTGAGGGTAAGAGTCAGGGGTCAGGGGGTAGATTTGGGAGAGAGCTGCTCAAAGATGGTAGCTGAAGGACTGAGCATTAGAGGGGCCTGAAGTTAGCTCGTTAGGGGTGAAGATAGGAGTGGCTGGCAGGAACTGAAGACAAAGAAAGATGAAGGAGTTTGCCTCTCAACAGGACAGTGCATGAACTAGAGTAGAAAAGTGGCAGGTTCCTCAAGGGCTTCTGTTTTAAGATACATAAGAAGGAAGGAGACAGCAAGGAGGAAGAAACTGAAACTGCTAGAGAGTTCAGACATCCTTATAGGAATGAGGGACTCATGGAAGGGAGGTGTGGCTCCTACATACCAGGGAGGAGCAGTTTCAGAGAGGTGCCAGGAGAGCCCTGCCTCTGACCCTGGAGGAAGGAGCCCTTGTAGAGGCTGAGAGGCTTCAGTGATCTCTAGGGCATCCATGGAGTAAGTCAGGTCAACTGCTGACGCAGGGACAGAGTAATCTGGGAGCAGAGGGAGACGGAGGGAGGAGCATCTGTGGACTAACAGGAGGGACAATAAGAAATGAAAAAAAAAAGACTGTCCAACTGCAGCCAAGTTCCCTCTGAAGTATGATGTTGTGAACTTCTAATTGGCTGGGGGTCACACTTCTTCATCTTCCTCCAGCAGGGCTCAATGACAGGCACAAAAGTGCAATTATTGCCAAGGAGATCCATAGCTGGGAATTGAGTTGAGTGATGGAGTGAGTGAGGCAAAAAGGAAGACAGTGGGAAGTGCAAGGTGAAAGTGGATGTGTAGACTGAGTGACGGCAAGAAGTCTAGGGTTCATCCACCAAGCAAATATGCATCAAATGCCTCCTCCATGCCAGGCACCTCCTCCATGCCAGTCAACCCAGCAGAGCCCCTGCTTCATGGAGCTCACCTACCAGCGTCGGTGCTCAAATGGAATAGTAAAGAGCACAGGCTCTGGGGTCAGACCATCTATTCACATCCCAGCTCTACACTTACTAGTTATAAGCAAGTTACTTTACCTCTCTGTGCCTCAGTTTCCTTACTGTGAAACAGGGACAGTGATAAAAATCTACCTCGTGGTTGTTATTAGATAATGTATGGACAAATACTTAGATCATTACCTGGTCTATAGAAAGTGTTTATAAAGTGGGAACTATTAGTAGTAGTAATATATCAAGTGGTTATAAATGCTATGGAAAAGATGAGAGATGGAGAATGGCTGGGGGGTGAGGCAGGCTTTGCTTTTGCTGGGAAGGTCCCAGACCTTTCTGAGAAGTTGATATTTGCTGATATGGCCAGCTGAAGATCTGGGGCGGTTGGGGGAGTGGGGTACGGGGAGCTGTACCTGCCTAAGCAGAAAGGCCAACAAGTACAAAGGCCCTGTGGCAGGAGTGAGAGTGGCCAGTGTGACTGAAGCATAGCAGGTGAGAAGAGAGTCATGGGAGCTGGGAATAGAGAGGTGAGCAGGGCCAGCTCTGATGCTGCCTAGCAGACCAGGATACAGAATGGGTTTTTTTAATTTCCCAGTAGCAAAGGGAAGCATTAGAGCACTGAGGCAAGGGAGTGATTTTTCTGACTTGGGGTCTGGGGAAGATCACTCTGATGGCTGTGTGGAGAATGGACTGCAGGAAGCAGGAGTGGAAGCAGGGATGTGCCTTTTCCCCATAGCATACGTAGGTCGGGGTAATCTCAAGTAATATTCTTACCAGATTCGACTCCTTTTCAGCCCGGGGCTGCCAGCACCAAGAGCATGGAAACACGCGCTTGTTCAGTCTTCACCATTGGCTGAGGACCTTCTTAGTACAATGCCTTAACTTGACATTGGCAAGGCTAGAATGACAGTTTCTGTCCCTAAGAACAGAGGGTGGAATTGTTGTGACCTGCCCTACAAAATGGCACATGATAAAGACCCCGGAGCACAGTGAGGGCCACAGGTTCCCCTGTGCTGTGCCTTGTGCTCAAGGAAATGGTTCAGTGCTGTGGCTCCAGCTCCCAGGGATTCCTGCTGGCGTCTCTGTCATCCAGCTCCCCCGGAGGTCTCTCTTTGGGTCTGTTCTGTTCCTCTAATCATCCTTCTCCTCTAAGTCTCAGCTTCCATGATGGCTGCATTTCAGCAGGTGTCGCTTTTGTTCTCCAGTCCATAGAAAGGAGAAGGGTAAGTGGGTCCTGACCACCCCACACCCGCTCTCCCTAGCTGTCAGATGGCTCCAGATCTCCTGTTCTTCAGGCCCATCTGCAGGGCCCTCCAATCATGAAGGGCTCTCCACACAGCTAGTGTGGTCGTGGATTCCTGCTGGGCAGGGGCAGACAGAGACTCCCTGGGTAGGTGGAAGTGGTTTGGAAGTGGTGTGGAATGAGTTGGAGGCACTGCCCCAGCCCCAGCACCGTGGCCTGCCCATCTAGGATTCGGAAACTTGATGCCAGGATGGCCTTTGCTGTCACAGAGTGTGCAGCTCAGCTGGGAAGACATGAAAAAGCACAGGTGTCCTTTACCTGCCCAGGACCCAGGCCCACTGGCTGGAAGGCTGGTGGGCCTCGGGCAGTGCTGGTGGGCAGCGCTGCTGACCTGTACCTGTGAAGGCATTCTCGTGTTGGGCTTTTGCAGTGCACCCACCACTCCCCTTCCCTGATAGGTCCCTGTTTCCTCATCCTGGGCTCATGGAGAATCATACTTGCATTGCAAATCCCTGCCCTACCCTCAACCTCTCCTCAAGCCCGTCAAGCTGTGACCCGCTGGTTTGCAAGAACGCCATGCCTTGTCCTCAGGAAGCTGTCCCCTTCCTAAAGGACCTGCTCAGCCACCCGCTTCTTATTCTGCTACCTGTGCCCCTTTCCTTTGCTTCTTTTCTGATCCTTTGACCTTGGCTCCTTAATTGTTTTCTCTTTGTCCCTTTAGTGGAGTAGTTTGGGCCAGAGGGCTGCTAGGTGGTGGCTCTGTCCTCCAGGAGAAACAGCTACCGGAAACAGCTGAACTTCTCCCCTCACCTCTCCCTCCTCACCTCTCCCTCCTCTCCTTCTCCCATGTGAACTCTCACGTGCTTGCCTCTGGCCCTCCCCACCAGCTTACACCAACAACCAGGCGGACATCGCCACCCAGGGCTGGTTCATCGGGCTCATGTGCGCCATCGCCCTCTTGGTGCTGATCCTGCTCATCGTCTGTTTCATCAAGAGGAGTCGGGGTGGGAAGTACCCAGGTAAGACATGCGCACGGAGTGGGGGCAAGCAAAATGCCCTGTGGGTCCCCAGGTCCCCAGCCAGAGCCAGGGCACTCTGTTCTCTCAGTGAGGCCTGTCCTTGCCGAGCTTGGAAGCCCCATCTTCTTGCCTCTTCTGTGCATCTTAGAGCTGCCGGAAAGCAGCTGAATTAATTAAGCTTGCCTGAGGTAGGCGGATGGGGCGGTCCAGGCAGCCTCAGAGAGGGGATGGAAGGAACCCTGGCTGCCCTCCCCTTGACTCACCACCCATCTGCTCAGTAAATTGGCCTTTTTCAGCCTGAATTGCATTAGAATCTAGTATCCTAGGGATGGAGGAAGGGAGAGAGGCATTTCCTCTAACCATGTCAGAGAGAATGGGGTAAGGGAAGGCTCTTGACATGCTTAGGATCTAAGTGTGAGCACCTGTAGCACAGAGTCAGGAGCTCTCGTGGGAGGGGCAGGGAGGGGCTGTGGGGTAGTGCCGACAGGGACACCCTTGGCCCTTCAAGGTCTGTGGGCTTTCCTGGAAACTTGGAGAGGCATTTGTCTTCCATAGACCTCAGAACCCTCTAGCACAGACAAAGCAAGGTCAAGGACAAGGACCTCTGGCATTCTCGTTTCTGGAAATATCGATTGTTTTTCAAAGAGGATGAGAGAGCCATCTGTCTGAGATGGGGTAGTGGGTTCTCGACGGAGACCAGATAATGGATGACCCTGAGAGGGACAATCCTGCTGGATGACAAAATGAAATTGCTTCCTTCTCCCCCAAAGCCCCACCACCAAACATACCTCACACTCCCCAAATGCTTCCTTCTATAAACAAGCCCTCCCCCACGATCCCTCCAAGCTCAACACAGAGGAAGTAGAAGGGAGAGGAGATTCTATTTTATTTCCTTCCCACTGCCCAAGCACTCTCAGACCTTAGGATTCTAAGGAGTTATGCCTTTAATCTAAGTGAGGGAGGCACCTATGAAGAAGGGCAGGAAATTATAATTCAGTCAATGAGTGATGCTTTTCTTTCACTTGTTTCGCTGTGTTGGGGTTGTATTTCTTTTATAAAAGAAAAAGCCAAAGTTAGGGATAAGGCTGGCCTTCTGTATTTAGGGGGACCCCCTGTGCTCACCCCCCTTTTCCAGTTAGAACTGGGCCCCCCGAAGAGTTCATCAGATAAATCCGGAGATTTCCTTTGCTCTTTCAGAAAGTGTCCCATTCCAGGAAGTTCTTTTTCCATGCTAACTTCTCTCCCTCCAGCTACCGTATAAGCCCCTGATACATTAGGAAAATGAGTGAGCCAGGAATCAGGAATGGCTTCTTGTCTCCACTCGAGTCTTCACTCAGTCACTCGTTATTCTTAACCTCTCAGTCTCAGTTTCCCTAAAGAACCCTAAAATGAAGGTGATTAAACTGCCTTATACCTCAAAAGGGATGCAGAAAAGGTCATTTGTCTAAGTATTGGCTTTCCTGGGTGCCAGGGATACTAAAGGAAAAGATGGTCTCTCCCTCAAGAGGTGGACGCGTCCACAGGTCACAGAGATGGTGTAAGGAAAGGGAGGCCACACAGCGAGGTCACAGATGTGTGTGGAGCGCCCCCTCTGTCCAGGGCAGTCTGCTCGGAGCTTTGAAGAAAGACAGTCACCTACCCTCGAGGAGAGAACTGCCTCACAAAAAATTATAATAGAAAAAGAAAGGTGTAAACCACGTACTGTTTGGCTTTGGTATAAAGGGATCGTGTCCATTTGGGCTTTTGGGAAGACTTCATGGAGAGTTGGTAGAAAGCTCAGGTGAGAGAAAGATTCCAGTAGCCCAGGAGCAGTTAGGAGACCCCTGGGAGAAGGAGAAGGAGGTGGAGCCAAACAACTTGGCAGCTGACTGGGTGCAGGAAGCAAAAATAAAGGAGGCATTCACAATGATGGAAGAGTTTGTTGATGTGGGTGGGGTGGGGGGTATATGGAGACCTCATATTTTTTTAATGTAACATTTAAAAGAAAATAAAGAAAAAAATGAAAAAAAAAAAAAAAAGAGAAAATAAAAGAGGCATTGACGGCGCCTTATTGAAGGAAAGCATGTCATTGAATCCAGGGCTGGGTCGTCTGGCTCTACTCTTGGGACCGTGGAGAGCCAGGGCCACACTTCTTATTTATCATGTCTGTGTCTTTGCTTCCCTTTCTGACCAAGTACGAGAAAAGAAGGATGTTCCCCTGGGCCCCGAAGACCCCAAAGAAGAAGATGGCTCGTTTGATTATAGGTATGTGATCTCCTTCCTCTCCTGCCCAGACACGGCCTCCCCTCCGTCAGGTGGGCGCCCTCGTTGCCCCCACGGCAGCCTCCCACCTCCCGCCTGTCTCTCAGGGCACCGCGGCCTGGTGGAGAGGCCATGGTGTCCTCGCCCTTGGGCTGTTCCCTCTGTCTCACTGACATGCCTGGGCAGAGGGCCGTGTGCTGTCAGGCTTGCTCGGAGACCTCCTCATCCTGATCGCTCCTGACCAGTCTGCTCCCCCTGGAGACACTTGCCTCAGCGCCACAAACAGTCGATGAACGGCATCCCATCCTTCAATTGCACAGCTCTAATTTATTGAGCTCCCTGGGTGTGGGTTTCTACTTTTTTCCCCTAAAAAGCCCTCTTGCGCAAGGAGCTAGCTCTCAGGTTTCTTCTCTGCCCACACCTCACCCCTCATCCTGGAGACAGTAACCCAAGGAGGCTGTCTCGAGTGGAGGGAGGAATCCTAGGGTATGTCACCCTCCACCTAAGCAATATCTCTGGGCCCTAGATTGCCTGGAGTAGCTGTGGAGACCGTCTAGTCAGAGACCTTGTTCCTCACGTGAGAGGACTGAGGAGAATGCCCAGTCCAGGGGCCCAGTTCCTCAGGTGAGAGGACTGAGGAGAATGCCTAGTCCAGTGGCCTAGTTCCTCAGGTGAGAGGACTGAGGAGAATGCCTAGTTCAGGGGCCCAGTTCCTCAGGTGAGAGGACTGAGGAGAATGCCTAGTCCAGTGGCCTAGTTCCTCAGGTGAGAGGACTGAGGAGAATGCCTAGTCCAGGGGTCTTGTCTTGTTCCTCAGGTGAGAGGACTGAGGCCCAGACCATCAGGCGAAAGCAACTTGCACAAGGCTCCCATGTGGTTCTGTGAGCCAGGGGCAGAGCTGGAAAGTCAGGAGCCTGACCTCCAGGCTAGTAGCAGGGCCCTGCAGCCATGCACCCTCTCTGATTTGCCTGGGCCTTTGTATCTGGGTGTAACAAAGTTGATATCTGCCAGTTTTGATGGCAGGTGTATGTTGAGTTAGGAAATGAAGCAGGACAGGTCGTGGCGATCTCATTCCCAGATCAAGTGGAGTAGGAAGAAGTGCCTTGGTCTGAGCCCTCCTTCCTGAGCCCCACAGAGCTACTATCCCAGATACAAGTCACCCCTACCCTCTTTTGTCCCTCCTTATCCTTCCGGTCCTTTTCCACTCCAGCCATCACCAGCCTGGCAAACAGGATCACCTCAGTGGGCCACCGGAGCTGCTGCCCACACAGGCGCCCACCTGGGGGCTTTACAGACCCTGTCCATCTCTTCAGTCCCACTGTCCCCTTGAGCCTCCCCACAGGGAACACGAGAGGCCCCTCTGCTCTCCATTTCTGGCCATTTTTCTCCGTGAGCTGGATAGAAGTGCCAGTTCCAAAGGCCTCAGGGCTTCCTCTCCCCAGGGCCCTGAGTGCAGCCAAAGAGGAGTGACAACTGCCTCAAATACAGAGCCAGGAAGCTGTGCTAGGAGAAGCAGCTTCCCACGGGCCTCTCCTCCCCCAGACACTAAAGCTAGGGGGCAAAAACCCCTGCCTCCTCCCTGCAGACTTTCTGAGGTTGAAATACACACAGAGGGGCGTGCACACGCCAGCACCCAGCACACGTGAGGCACACACACATCGGCTTTGTCTCAGGGGGCTCTGCAGGGACCAGTCCATCCTAGAGCCCCTACTTGGGAGGGTCCAAGAGTCCCAAACTGAGAAAAGGCTGAAATTAACACATCAGAGGTAAGTTTCCAGTGGGGGGCAGAGTTGGGGACAAGGAGGGAGGCCTACCTTGACTCCACTCTGGCCAAGTCGCTGACCCACCTTGCTGATGGGCTCCCTGCTTCTCCCTTGCCTGTCACCTGTACCTTGAAGGTGTCTTGGAAGGTGGGTTGACAGGCCACTAGCCATGCATCTTCTTTCCAGACCTGCTTCCTTCTTCCCCTTCAAGAACCTAACACCCTAAAGACCCCTCCTCTCGCCCTTCATCCCACCTGCTGGGACCCCGCTTCCCACTGCTGGCCCACCCCCCTGCCCCTGCCTTGGAGCTCCTCTCTCCTCTGAAGTACAGGATGGCACCTGCCCCTGCCCCCAGGCTAAAGGGCAGACAGCTTTCCAGCCAGGGAAAGAGGCATGGTGCGCAGCAGAAGCCAGGCCCTGCTTCCTCGGCTGCAGCAGACGCCCTGCCGGCGCATCCTTTCCCAGAGGGCGGAGGCCGTGTTGAGCCCCCCAGTCTCCCCAGCTCTCCTTGCACCAGAGGAGCTTAAGGACAGGATGGGGGTGGGGTGGGGGTGGGGACGGGAGGCAGGGACTGGGGGCTGGGCAGGATCCTCTGAGACTTGCCAGTCTTTTTCACCAGTTTGCTGGCCTCCTGAAGTTATTTGCATTTCCCCCCACCCTGACAATCTTTGTTGCCCTTTCACTTGCTATACCAGGAACAATGGCATCTGTTTGTAAATAAACCAGGTATCTGAGATAAATGCCAAGACAGAGAGGTGAGAGGCAGGGCGAGTTGGTACCTAAGGCCCAGAACCTTGCTTTTCGTCATTGGCAGAGCCTTTCCCTGAAGTGTCACAGACGGTGAGTGGCCAATGCTGGCCCAGCCCCTCATGAAGGGGACACTAAGACCCAGTGAGAAGAAAGGGTTTTCCCAAGGTCACAAACCACGCAGTGAAGTGCTGGGGATGAGAAACCTTGACTCTCCCTCCACGTGGTCCCACTTGGTGGGATGGCTGTCCTCTGCCCACACGCACCACAGAGGAAAAGGGCCCAGAACCACAGTCCAGAAACAGGGGCTCCTGCCCCAGCTCTGCACCAACTTGCCACCTCACCTTGGAGGAGATGCTTGTTCTCTCTAAGCCTCAGTTTCCCTTCTGTAGACCTGGCTGGTCAGGGGAGGCCTGGACCAGGCACTCTCTAAGGCACCTTCCTCTCTGAGCTGGGCAGCACATGCGCTCGGCAGGAGGCGGGCTGCCCAGTCCCACCCCTCCTGGGCTTGCGCTGGGCCCTGCCCCTGACTCTGTGTCTCTCTCTGGCCAGTGATGAGGATAACAAGCCCCTGCAGGGCAGCCAGACATCCCTGGATGGCACCATCAAGCAGCAGGAGAGTGACGACAGCCTGGTGGACTATGGCGAGGGTGGCGAGGGACAGTTCAATGAGGATGGTTCCTTCATCGGTCAATACACGGTCAAAAAGGACAAGGAGGAAACAGAAGGCAATGAAAGCTCAGAAGCCACATCACCCGTCAACGCCATCTATTCTCTGGCCTAACGGAGCCCACCAGGCACAGCGCTACTTCGCAAGTGGGAGGAGGGGAGAGGCGGGACGAAGCCACTGCAGACCTACCACCAAACCACCACCACCGTCGGGGACAAGGGCACAAAATGAGGGTCCACCATCCTGTGAGGACCAGTGACCACCCAGCCAACCACAAGCCCCCTCCCAATGACCCTGCCCGCACCCCAGGGTGCCACCAGTGTGGCAGAGCCTGAGCCACGGCTAAGCTCAGCTGGAGGGTCCTGGATCCCGTGCTCAGCTCCACAGCCACCCTGAGCTTCCCACCCACCATTCCCTCCCCCGTCTACCCTGGACCTCGGCACCCACGCTCACCAGCTTCCCCTTGGTTATGGTACTTTTCACTGTCTTTATTTTTGCTTTGTGCATTTTGCCCCCCAGATCCAATGCCCCCATTTTCTTTTCCTTTTGGAGAAGTGTCCCTGGAAAAGAAAGAATAGATGGATTCTCTCCCAGGAAACCACAAAGATGGGCAAAAAGGATTGATCAGTAACAGAACATAGAGAAAAGCTGTAGTATTCAAACCGCCACCAGGCCAACGTATTTCCGAAGGATGCCTTTCTCGCCATATGCCTCCCCTTGCCCCCATCCCGTCCACCTCTGCCCTGCCAGTTGCTGAGCTGGGCTTGGCTCCTTTCTGGAAAATGACAGTATTTTTGGCAGGGAGAGGCAAGAGAGCCTTCTTGCCTCTGTCTGGTTCAGTTGGGAGGTGGGTTTATCTCCTGCTCCCTGCTCTTACCCTGCCTCTTCCTCCAGAGTATCCTAAACATTTGCTGCACTGACTCGGAAGAAGCAGTTTGAGGAACAGGAGTGGGTGCTGATGGTAAAGGACTTAACTCCAGTGACTGGACCCTGAGCAGAAGGCAGTCAGGTGTCTGGTCGCTGAGCTGTGCTCACCTCTAAAGAGAGAGCAGAAAGGCTCTGGGATTGTGCTTCCTTCCTCCTCACTGGCGAAACCCAGGATGTAGGAGAGAGGACCCCACCCACTGCAGCCAGAATTGAGGGTACGCCCACCTGCCCGGGAGTCTACACCGCTACCCTCCAGGATTCCATCCCTGTGATGTCAAAGCTTTGCTGATGTATTTGGGGGTATATAGCACTGTTCCCCCTCTCATCTCTAGCACAGGAGGTACCATCACTCCTGTCAATTCAGTATGACATTGAAATTTGTGTTTTACACTGTGTGGACGGGGACCTGCTGCCCCCCAAGACTGACCCCATCTGTCCTTTCATTGAGGTATGCAGACCCGGAGGGGACCCAGCACTAACAGTGCTGTACTGCCTCAGCCTGGGAGTGACCCATGTCCTTCGTATGCCTTACGCAGCTCTGATCTGTCCCTGGAGTTCCCAGGTTCCCAGCCCCTCCTTGCAAACCTTGAGGGCTCCAGAGATGTCAGTCTCAAGGAGAATGGGGCGGCCTATGCAAGCATCACAGCAGAACCAGAGGCAGCCCCTCAACACATGCCCTACCACCTGAGGCCCCAGATGGAGATCCTCGCAGACCTGCGTTCTCAGAGCCCGAAGGTGCTGCCTTCATCCCCCCACCTAATCCATGTTGGAAACCAAAGGTACCTAGCCTCTGAAAAGCGGGAGAGATCTCGAGCCTAAGAGTCGCCCCGTCGCTGTTTCTGCAGCTGGAGTCCGTTTCAGGAGGGTGAAGCGAATCCCTGTAATGGACCACCCGCCAGGGCCAGCACCTCTGGTTGGAGCCCCAGCTGCTAGCCAGGGAGCCTGGGCAGGAACGGGGCGGTGTCCTTCTGGGCCCTTATCAAAGCTTCGTTTGCCACATGTTTAAGCCGCAGAGGTATTAGCAGTGCTTGCAGCACTTAATAATTATTCAGTGGAAGGACGGGACACGTACTTCATCTGCAGGGAAGAGACCGTAGCCCAGTTGTGTTGTTTGAGCCTGAGAGTAACTGTCCTTCGACCCAGAGGCGGTCCCTGGCTGGAAGCTGAGGGGCAGCGCTCTCATGGCGAAGGGGAACAGGGTAAGGAGCAGGGGCTGGGGTGCGAGCTCAGGGGTTGTCTCGCCTGCGTTTCCTCCCACACCTGCTTGGATGCAGCAGGCATCCTGCAGCCGAGGCCCGCTGTCCCTGAAGGGCAGTGCTGGGGAAGGGTGCCCATCTGAGCAGGGGAGTCACCTTCTCAGGCACTCGTTCTATACCGCGCCGTAGGCACTAGTGTACTCACAGCACCGAAACAGGTTCTTAGGGCAGGGAGGGAGTGCGAGGTGCCCCCAGCCCCCTGTCTCTAGGAGAGTCTGCCGCACAAATTAATGTCTGGGCAAAGGCCTCTTCTCCCTTGGAGAGTCTCGGGGAGAGGAGAGCCCTCAGCCCATTTTGTTCCTTGTCCCAGTGTTCTGCCAGTCTCCGTAGCTGCCTTCGTCTATGAGGTTAATGCTGTCAGCCCCCCTTCAAGGGCTGCTGTGCTGTTTTGCTGTGAGTGCTGAGAGCCATTCGTGCTCTGTCTCCCCTCCTCCACCACGCAGTCACAGCTCTCTTGGCAGGAGCAAACCTGGGGCTGCAGAACCAAGTTTTCCCCAAGTGAAGGGGGCAGGTGCTGAGAGAGGTCAAACTCAGGTGTGTGGACATGCAGCGAAAGGCAGGCAGCCCCTTCCAGGAACAGGAAGAGGTACCTTCTGTGGAGCCCATGCTCCTCTCCCCAGCGCAGCAGGACAGCAGTATTGTCTGGCGTTCCCTGCCCATGGGGCCTCTCGAGCAACCACCCTAAAACGTACCAACAAGGATGCCAGGGGTGGGCGATAGCGCTGGTGCTTTGGCCTGTCTGGCTTGGGGGAGAGGTGTTAGGTCACCTTACAGAGACTCTAGGGGTGCTTAACCTTGTTTGTCCCACAGACCCCTTTGCCAGTCAGGTGAAAACCACGGACCCCTAAGTCCACACTCTACTGTGTATTATTTAATTACTATATCACACCACGCCAACACGTCCCCACAAGAATAACGCTTTCTTGAATTTCAGTTCAAGCTCACGGACCCCTGGTTAAGAACCCCTGTCTAGAAGTTCATTGACTGCGCGGCCATCCCACCTGTTACACTCGACCTGCTCTCATTTGTCCCTTCACTCATTCAGCAAATACTCTCCGGGCTTCTAGTCTGAGCCATGCCCTGAGCCAGGCACCAGGGATGCTGAGTGGAGTGTGGCCCCTGCCCTCACAGGGCTTACAGCCTTGGAACTAGGTCTTGGAACACAGGGCATTGACTTGTGACCACTCTGCTTTCTCCATGCTTAACCCTCTGATGTCTCCAGGCTAGAAGGGAGAGGCTTCAGGGGAGAACTTTGTCCGTCTGGTCGTCAGGCAGGACAGAATAGGGCAGTCAAGGACTGGAGATGGGTTAAGGGCTGAGGAACAGTGCTGCTCCCTGAGGCCCCTTCGCTCTGCCTAAACCATCTGTATTTTGGTGCCTCTGTCTCTCCCATTCAGTCCCTCTTTCAAATCTCTCTCCCCACAGAGAGGCCTGCGACCACTAGTAGAGCAGGAGAGCCAGTGTTTGGGAAGCACATCGCTGCAGGGTCAAGGGAGAACTACCTCCCGCCTTGCCTGGGTTTAGTGAATGGACCTCTTTCTCTAGCTGGCTTTGGAGGAAATGGTTGAATTCAACCATACCCCTTTCCTTGGCGCTACGATAGTGGAGGCATCTGGTCTACCCTCTTCCTTGAGCTCTGGAAGAGCAAGCACATGTCCAAGAGTCACTGAGTGCCAATGTTGCTCACCCCATGAGGGGCATTGGCAACCTGGGCCCAGATACTTCTTTCATATTTTCCCCAAATACAATTAGCCTAAGAAAGGAGATGAACACTGATCTGAGGAGATGTGTGGGTTTTCCAGCCAAGGGAGAGCCTTTCCTGCCCATGCTGAGTATAAACGTGCATGTGTGTGCACACGTGTGCGTACAGATACACACGTTCAGCAGACTGCAACCCCAGTACTTTCAGGGGGTAGCAATCCAGATTATGTCACTATCTTGGAGAGGGTAGGTCCACACCAAGGACCACTTGAGATGCACTGCAAAGAACAATGTGTGGGTGTGCTGCCCGACGAGGTGGGAGAGAAGCCACCTAGGTCGGCAGCCCTGGTTAGGTGATTCCCGTAGGCAGAACCTAAGGAGAGAGTGTGGTCCAAAAGGAGAGGGAGACTTTCCCCCAGAAACAGTGCAGACAGTGGCTCTCTAAGGCCCACCCAGGAGTCTATATGCTAGGGCAGGGCAAGATCTTGGGGCATCTCAAAAGCCCATTTGATGGAAAGAGAAGATAGTTCACACATTTTTATCACAATCTTTGTAAGGCTCCTTTGCCCAAAGTGAGTAAAATTCCTCCAGCCTCACTTCTCGGTGACGGGGCAGCTGTTTCCTGCGGTACCACATGAGCACTCACTGCTCCCTGCTCATCTGGCACCTTGGTGTGGTGTGGCCCAGTCACCACTCCAGCTGGCCCCTGCCAGAAACACACAGGCCCACGGTGGTGGTGAGGACGACCCACTTAGCTCCACTAGATCTAAGGTCACTCTAACAAAACAGAGGATCTGGTTGAGCTTTGCATGATGGGACAGGAGTAGCATGTTGGAGCTCCCTGATTAAAAATTAAAATCCGAGGAATTAAACTAATAAGTGGCAAGTTCAGCAGAGCCCAGTTCTGGGAAGTCCCCTCCCTTAAACTAGCCGGGGCTGCCCCACATGAGTACAAACCAGGCTCTGTGGCTGCCCGCAGCCTGCACACCCCAAGCCCGGGCAAGTGCCCTTTCCTCCTCCTGAGACAGATTCAGGGAAAGAGGGAAAGGAAGACAAGCAGCCAGGAAAGCCAGGAGACCCCACCAAACAGAATCCCGAGCCACACCCAAAACCAAGGTTCCCCCCATCAGTGTATTAGTATTACAAGGATGCTCCATAATGTTAAGGATGAGAATGAAATAGGTACAAATGCTTAGAACAAAATCAGATTTCCGCATATGAAGGAACCACAGAGCTGACTGAAATAACTCATTGTACAGACAAGGAAACTAAAACCCAGGATGGCTAAGGGACTTGCCCAAGATCACACAGCTAGTCCATGGTAAAGTTAAGGCTTGAACTTGAACCTTCTGACTCCTTGTCCAGTGTTCTTTCATCTCACCACAGCTGCCTCCTTTGAAACAGAGGTATTACTTCAGCTCTATCCTGCTGGTTGACCCTCTTGTACCTCTTTACCACTTCTCCTACCACATCCTCTGTACGTCTCCCAAAATGCAAGACAAAAAGGATTTTTCTGAGTCCGAGATCAGTTGGTCTGTGACAGCCTGTGGGTAACCCAGCCATGTAGTTAAGGACAGGCGCAGGCCAGTAGAATAGAATGACGAGATGATTTGGTGTTTGTTACTGTGGAATCTAGACTGTGCCCATTAGAATGGTGTCTCTTGCTTTGTAGCACATTGGCCCTCAGCATGCTGTATTCCTCAGAAATGAGGGCTTGCAGGGTCTGTCACCCTCTGCCCTTGACCACAGGGTGCTGAGTGGAGGCAGGGCCTAAAGCCCTGCCACCCTGGGACTTGCTGGGCTGGAGTTCAGCAGATGTAAAGACTTCAGTTAAGCAATAAACACAAAAATCTGAGAGAAGAAATCCAGAATTTTGTGCACTACTCTGTTTCTTTTTTAAAAATGATACACATCCGATGTCCCCGCCCTGATCTCTTTCCTGATTCTCACCTGAGATGTCCTCAGTCAGTGTTGTCCCTCTGCCCAGCTCCCCAGCTCTTTGCCAACTCCTTTGTGCTCCTCTTGAGCTGAGCATCAGTCGCCCGTGACATGGCAGCCTTCTGTCCTGGCCCCACCAACCCAAGCTGGACCCTGGAGGGCCTCGTCCCCTGCCCCTCCCCACACATTCCAATTGGTTCTTTTCAGTGGGGAAATTTTCCCCCTTGTCTCCATCCCTTACCACATACTCATGCACCCACCAATTGGTCTGATCTTTTTTCATCAGTTAAATATTTAACTTTCCATGGCAGACCTTATTTTAACCCCTCTCACATCGTATCCTTTACTTTTTGCGAGTTATTTTGCATTAACCAACTTTGTCAGCGACAGATGGTATCTGAGGGTGTCACACACGACCTTCAGCAGGGAAGACTCCTGGGCTGTGGAGGACCACCTAATACACGGACTTATAAACTGACTGCATGAGCAATGAAAAGGCCAAATTATTCAGAATTTTTTTTTTGAATCACTGTAAAAAAAAACTGATTTTTTTTGTATAGAGAACACTAAACGTATAATAAAAATTGTTCAAAACAGACTCTGGCCATTTTGATTTTCTCAGTTTCCTTGGTTAATGGGTGGAAGAGGGGTGTCAGGGGCTTGATGACAAGTGAATTAAAGGATTTTTCATGGGATACCAAGCCATCGTGTGAAGCTGTTCTTGCCCTAGAAAACTCATTTGCATAATTCGTGTTTTAAGTGTGGAGTCAGTGTTGAGGAATATTTACAGCTGTGGAGACCCATCCCGTGATTCCCTCATTTGTGTGTGCATGTGCGCACCATTTTAAAAGCCCACCTTGAGGATGGAGGGAGAAGGGGAGAAACGCGGAGTAGAGGCCCTGGCCCCTCCCCCTTCTGCACCCCTTGCCCTTAAGTGGGAGAACACAAACATGTGCCCATGCTGTGCTTGGCACAGAATAGACATGTAATATTGCTAAGGAATGAATAAAACTGGTTACAACAAACGAAAAGGGAAGCAGATGCCGCTCAAGCAATTGGGCTCCTCTGCTATAGGGGAGGTCCAGGGTTTGATACCCAGGGCCTCCTGGTTAAGGCAAGCTGGCCTGCACAGAGAGCTGACCCACACAGAGTGCTGGTGTGGCAAGATGATGCAACAAAGAGACACAGACAAGACAATAAGAGAACACAGCCGACCAGGGAACTGGGGTGGTGCAAGAGATTGGATTGATGGAGGTCCCAGGATCGGTTCCCAGTGCTGCTTAAAGAGAAGACAAGCAGACACAGAAGAACACACAGTGAATGGACACAGAGCAGACAGCAAGTGCAGAACAATGAGGGGGTTATAAATAAATAAATAAACCTTAAAAAAAACAAACCCTCTTAATAGACACAAAGGAATCTCCATCAAGAGCTAAGCAGGGAAGGGAAAGAAGCAGAGGGCCACGCTGGTTGTGGAGCAATGCTCAATTCTTGCCACACCTGACTGCCTTCCTCTTTTCTTTCTTCCTTTCCTTTATTAATACCATTTTTTGTTTTTATTTTTATTTTTATTGTGGTAAAATATAGATGACAAAATTTACCATTTTAACTATTTCTAAGTGTACAGTTCAGTAGCATTAATTACATTCATAATGTTGTGTTACCGTTACCACCACCTTTTTCCAAAATTTTTCATCACTCCAAACAGAAACTCTGTACCCATATCCTGGAGCCCATATGCTGGAGCATTCCCACCACCCACTGCCCCTCGTAACCTCCAATCTACATTCGTCTTGGTGAATTTTTCTATTCTACATGCTTCATACTATAGTTGTCCTTTGGGGGTCTGACTTCTTTCACTTAGCATATCTTCAAGGTTCATTCATATGGCAGTATGTACCAGACCTCATTCCTTTTTATGGCTGCGTGGCTTGCCACACCTCCTTTCTCAATGCTTTTGGCCCTGGATGTGCTAATTCTCATGAAGGAATAGCCAAAAAGGCATCAGACAGGACAGGTTAGTGAGGGTCCCCCAGACATCATGACCCCCTCCATATCCTCAGCTTGTTGTGTGTGGGGGTTGGAGAGTGGTTACGGCTGCAAAGTGGTGCCATCACCAAAATAACTGATAGTTTTCAGGCAGTAATGGGATACACGGGCAAAGGGACCCCTGAAAATGCAGGCGCAATAGACAAAGAACCGCCAAGCCACTGTACAATCCGCCTGGGTTCATGCTCCTTTGAAGGTCCTCAGAGCAGGCTTGAGAGGTTGTTGCTTGGCTAGATTAAAGTGGGACCTTATTTCCACATCTGGCTCTTGCTGAATTGTTGGGTAAATTGTTGACTGTATCCCACGACACCCCGGAACCTCCCTGTTCACCCCCTCGGAATATGAAAAAGATCTTTTCTCATCACTCTCGAGTCACAGGCCATCTCTGAAATTCAGCCCTTGCTCCCAGCCTTAGTCCAGCCCTCGTGACCTGAAGTGACAGCTCCTTGCCACCTGCTTTGCTCACTCACGCCTTGAAACTACAGCAAGAGGGATCTTCTAAAATACAAATATGATCATATCACATCCTTACTTGCTACACTATAAATCAAAACTCCTTTGGCATGCTAGACCTTTCGTGACCTGACCCTCACCTCACCATCCTCATTTTTTACCACTCCCCATGTGTACCCTAAACTCTAGCCATAACAAGCTATTTCCAGCTCCCTCTCACATGTCACAATTTCTCACACTTCCCAGCTTTGGCAATTCAATTCTACTAAAAAACACCTACTCTGTGCCAATTAATGCCCTAAGATAAGTGCCATAAGAGTTCAGACTGTCATAGAGACAAGTGGGCAAGAGCAGCGTTACAGTGGTCACAGTGTCCTGGGCAAAGGGCTCAATAAATGTGCGTTCAATAAAGGTATTATGGCTCAAAGATGCATCTGCTTGAGACACCCTCTTCACTCCCCACCCTCCACTACCACCCCCTTCTGGATAATTTATAGCCACCGGAGTTGAAGCTCCCAACCAGGTTATGCAACACCTGATTCCAGGCTCTTTCCTCTTTTGCACTCCAAACCCCTCTAGCCCCCTTTCTCCTGCCAGACCATTCCTCCTGAGCCCCTCCAAGGCAGCCGCAGCCTCTGTGTCAGGGCACACGCCTTTAACACTCAGCTCAGGAAGCCTTCCCTGACAGCACTCACACCTGAGCACACGCACCGCATTTGCACAATTCTAGAGCCCTTCTCTGTGCCCCTAGAGTCCCTGATGTATGTCTCTCAGAGGGTTTGGGCATGACATTTCTTGCCTATTTCTTTCACAAAATTGTGACCATCTTGAGAGCAAGGGGCCGTGTTTTTCATCTCTGTATCCATAGCCCAGTGCCTGACACACAGCAAGTGCCTCCTGAAAGATAGAATGAGTGAGCAAATGAGTAAATGGATGAATGAATGACTCAGCCGATCCTTTGAAAGAATGATTGAGTGAGCACAAGGTTTTGGCCTCATCCTCTTTGACTGGCATATAACATTTTGGGGGTGAGGAGGGCATCCACAGCCCAAATTTAAAGGAAAAGCCTCCTTCATGGGGATCGAACGGAGAGATGGAAGCGGGCATCTTGTTTGAAGAAACAGTTCAACCGAGCCCAGACAAAGCAGCTGCCTCTCTTCAGAGCCCCAGGGGCCCCTGGAATATCTGTCATCCCTCATCCCTGTCTCCTGAAGGCTGCACCTCCCAGCCCATTAGAAATGCTAATCTCCGGCTTGGAGTTGGATTAACTGACCCAGTGGGAGGGGACAGGGCATCTTCCAATTTTTATTAAGAGGGAAGGCTGTACCCCATGTTGCCCCCAAAGGGCTCGGATCTGGGAATTCGTTAGAGTCCCTCTCATCAAGGCTCAACACTATATCAGTTGAAGGAGGGCAGGGGGCCCATTTCAATAACACCCCCCTCCGCCCGCCGCCCTAACACACACACTTAATGCATCAGAGCCCATTTGTTTGATGTCAGTTCCTGCTGGAGCACGGACCAGGCACGGGCCTCAGAGCAATTTGGAGCCACAGCTGCGGCCCAACAGGCCAGTCCCCAACCCCCACCCCCACCCCCATCCCAGAACTTGCTGCTGATTAGCCCAAACACCGTGGCAGAGAAGCGTGGCTTTGTGGAGACTGGGGCTCGGCCGAGTCTGGTAGGGGCCATGCTCAGCACCTCAGTCCAGGTTTGGGTTCACTAGGAACTCACCTTGCCGAGTTCAAACAGGAATTCTGACAGCTCAGTCTCCCTTCGGAGACGGTGGCAGAACACGCGCTACATTTCTGGGAATACAGATCAACAGTATTACATAGTAAGTATTTAAAATATCAATTGCCTTCAAAAAAGATGACTCCTATTCAATGGAAAGCCCCTGATTGGCTGGAACATGCCGTGGATCTGGGAGACTGCAGAAGGCAAGCTGGGGAGGGCCCTTGCATAAAACAAGGGGAAGATTTTGGAAGTGCAGGGCCATCCAGGGAGGAGACGGGCAGAAGAAACATTAGAGTAGTGGTTCTCGAAGGTGGTCCCTGCACCAGCGGTATCCTATCTGGGCCCTGGGAGAAATGCAAATTCCCAGGCCTACCCCAGACCTGTTGAATCAGAAACTCTGGGAGTGGGGCCCAGCAATCTGTGTTTCAACAAGCCCGCCAAGTGATTCTGACAAGGCTAAAATTTGAGGCCTGCTAGACTACAAGGACACAATGATAAGGCTGGACATTCTGGGATATAACCCTACCCTGTGACCCCCAATTCAGGAATTTGTTCTTTGTGAATTTTTTTTAATGCAAAATAGGAAAATTGCTGAATCTTTCTTCCGAATTGATGCAGGGTGAAGGGGAGACATGTGAGAATGTAGGGGTCAGAGCAAAGTCCCCAGGGATTAGCAAACATTGTGAGAGGGTCTTTGACTTTCCAGATCATAGAATTGGCAGGGAACTGAGCCATTCATACTTGGATGTTGAAGAGGCAAGGGGGCACCAGAAGGTGTTTGGGTCACAACACATCTATGCTAAGTGACTGAAGAGGAGAAGGGGACTAATAAAATCAACACTACTGGGTAAGGCACAGGACTGGGCTGCTCTATGCAAATTATATCTTTTAAAACTTGCACACCTGCCCTTCAGGCAGGTAGCTTTATATCCTGTGGTGGATGAGGACACTGTGGCTCCAAATGGTTCAAACATTTTCCCAAGGTAAAGTAGCAAAGCCAGACTAGTTACCAGGTCTGTCTGACTCTAAAACCTCAGCTCTTGGGAAGTGGATTTGGCTCAATGGATAGAGCGTCCGCCTACCACGTGGGAGGTCCAGGGTTCAAACCCAGGGCTTCCTGACCCATGTGATGAGCTGGCCCACGCACAGCGCTGATGCGCACAAGGAGTGTCATGCCACGCAGGGGTGTCCCCTGCGTAGGGGAGCCCCATGGGCAAGGAATGCGCCCCGTAAGGAGAGCCGCCCCATGTGAAAAAAGTGCAGCCTGCCCAGGAGTGGTGCCACACACATGGAGAGCTGATGCAGCAAGATGACATAATAAAAAGAGATACAGATTCCCGGTGCCACTGGCAAGAATGCAAGCGGACACAGAAGAATATACAGCGAATGGACACAGAGAGCAGACAACTGGGGAAGGGGGAGGGGAGAGAAATAAATAATAAATCTTTTTTTAAAATTAAAATAAAAAAATAAAATAAAACCTCAGCTCTTGGGAAGCAGATATGACTCAAGCAATTGAGCTCCTGCCTACCACATGGGAGGTCTGGGATTCGGTTCCTGGTGCCTCTGAAGAAGTCGAGCAAGACAGTGAGCTGGCACGACAGGCAGTCGCAGAGAGCTGATGAATCAAGATGATGCAACAAGGAGACACAAAGAGGAAAGACAATGAGAGATACAACAAAGCAGGGAGCTGAGGTGGCTCAAGTGGTTGAGTGCCTCTCTCTTACATGGAGGTCCCAGGTTCAGTTCCTGGTGCCTCATAATGAGAAGACGAGCACACAGTACATAGACACAGACAGCAAGTGCAAACAGTGGGGGAGGGGGCGGTGGATAAATAAATAAAATAAATCTTTTTAAAGACACTCAGCTCTTACTACTCTGTTTAGGAATGAATGGACATCTCTATGAAGAATTAGCCCTGGAGTCTGTGCTTCAAAGGAATCATTGCCAGAGCAGGCTTTGCCAGCTCCTCAACATCTCCCTGTGCTTCTCCTCTGTGCTGTACTGTGAGATGCAGGCTCCTGACTCCACACTAGGCAATGCCCAGGAGAGTGGTGTGGATATTTTGTAGCTCACGATCATGTGAGGAGGGGACAGCAAAGCAGGAGTTGCTCACCCTCCTCCAAGTCTGCCTGGAGGATCGAGTAAGGGTCAGGACTCTGCAGATGGGCCAAGTTACTTAACCTCTCTTTGTCTCAGTTTTCTCATCTGCAAAGCAGAGATTGTTGTCCTAGCTACCTCGTAGGTACAGATTAAAACAGTTAAAATGTGTTCAGTTCTAAGAACAGTATCCGGTGCATAATAAGCACTATATAACAACTTGCTAAATTTAAATAAATGAAGAAATCACTGCACATATCCTCCTCTTCAGCCCAGCCTTCCTTCAAAACTCCTCCCCATCTTCAAGGCAGGCTCAAAGCCCACCTCTCCTAACCACCACTGCCCATACGGCTCTCCCCTTCCTAGGGGCTTTTCTGGACTTGAGCACACACTCCCTGATATTGCAGGGCAGGTACCTCACTCCTCCTGTGCTTTGTGGCACCCAGCCCTGTGCCTCATGCGCAGTAGATAATTCGTAAATATGTGTTGATGGATCTTTGGGACCAGTGGTCCTCGCAGGGCAACCAAGCCCCATTTGTATTCCATCTGTCTACACAACTGTATTTACTGCCCAGCTAGTGGTTTAGTCTGAGTGGGATTGGTAAAGGCAGGGGGCAGGGTGAGCAGTATTTTTCTCCCTAAAAGCAAGTTTACCAGGTTCCAAGGGGCTCCATGCAGGAGCCAGTGATGAGTATTGAGAGCTAGAGGTTCATCCTACAGCCCCATTAATTAACTTCCCCAAAGTCCCCTAAGTGCTCTTGTCTGTTTTCGAGCCCAGGAACCCACTCTCATTCATCAGAAAGGTGTGTCCATCTTTCATTTCCCTCCCTCCTGCCCCTCCAGCTCCAGCTTGACTGTTAGAGCACTAGCCTCTACCCACCAAGGACCCAGAGTGGCAGAAGAGGGTGAGGCTAGATGTCCGGAAGTCCTGGGCTTGTCCCAAGAAAGAACGGGCACAGGGGTCGGCCAGTGTCCTTTTCAGGAGAGTCTCAGCAGGGGTCAGGCTGGCAGCGCTGGTCCAGATGGAACTGGATGAAGTTATCTCCTGGGGGGCATTTGACACTGAGATTTAGAGACCGTCTCCCAAGGCTTAGAACAGGAGACAGAAGCTGTTCCACGCAGCAGGCATGAGATTTGGGGTTCCTCCCTTCTCAACACTGGGAATACCATCTCCCCCAAGGAAGGGGAGATTCTCAATCCAATCATCTCTGAGATTCAGGGAGCTAAAATCTGCCGTCCTTCTCCCTACATAAGGCCCAGCAGCTACCCCCATGAAAAACAAAAATCAAATAAACAAATAAAATCCTTCTTTTTGATTTTTCCTTTTCTTTTTTGAGGTCCTGGGGTCAGGGATTGAACCCAGGACCTCATAGGTGGGAAGCCAATGCTCGAACTCTGAGCCCCACATCAGCTTCCCTTAAATCCTTTTTGAACCACAACATCCACCTAGTTCCCAAGTTTTCCGCAGGGCTGTGCTGCAGCGTGGGTGGTACAGCTAACTGCAGGAGCGAGAGCGTGGGCTGCCCTGCCGGGCACTGGAGCGGTCATGGGCAGTGTCTGCTAGGATGGGTCCTGGGAGAGGCCCCAGTCCCCTCTCGGTTATGTGCACGTGGCTTGGACCCACTGACTGTCAGAGCTAGAGGGAGCTGGTCCTCTCCCCTCATCAAATGCTAAACCCCAAACTGGCTCCCCCACCACCTGGCAAATGCACCACCCCCTCCCTGCCACATTAGCTAATGCATCCTTGGGGAAAACAGACTCAAATTTCAAATCGTGGCAGACCAGACTGCAATGGAAGAGGCTTGGGCTTTTTCTGCGGAAACAGAGAAAGAAAGAGAGAGAGACTTACAAATACACTCATTCCAAAGCCAAGGAGAAATAACTTGGGATTTTCAGCTGCCTGAAACTCTCCCAGGCACCACTCGCCCCTGTTAGAGCAGACAGCTGTGAACAGCGTGCTGGGTGGAGGCAGCTGGGGCAGGCAGGGGCAGCTGGGTAGCTTGCAGCATATCCTAAACTGAGGAATCTATAGGTGTAACTTCAGTTCCCAGAAGCAGGATGAGCCCCGACCAGGGCAGAGCCTCCGCTCCCTCTTCCTCACTCTCCTCCACCCTCCACATTCACCCCTTTCCATTGCCAAGTCTCCAGCCCCCTCCCAGGGCTGTCAGCCACACTCGCCCTGGTCCATCAGCGGCTTTTAACTGCGCTCCCAGCTTTCATCCTATTAGCGAGCGGGGGAGTAATTACGACTTCATTAGCCAAATAGGTTCTTGGTTCAGAGGACTCGCCCCTCCCCACCCCCCCCCCCCAAAAACAAAACACACACCCGCTTCCCTCCATCTGAAGTCTGTCCCCTGAGGCCTCCAGCTAACAATGTAGCAGGCTCCAGGGAAACCGGGCAGGAAACGGGGAAGGGGTCCGGACGGCTGCCCAATGGGGAGGACGCCCGGAGCCCCACTGCCCTCCTCCGCGACGCGTCTGTCAGCTGACCCACCCCCGGGAGGTTTTTGACAGGGAGAAGGATGGCACTGGAGCAAATGAGGGGCGTGACCCTCGCATCTGCCTGTCGCCCTCGCCCTCCGGCCCGCAGGCCCCCGCAGTCCTAGGTGGGACTCTTCCCAGAGGGGTGGGCCCCTCCTCATCGGGGAGGACTCCCTGGGCCAATGCCCGGAACCCGCCAGCGTGTCAGGTGCCCCCAGTCCCCGCCCCGTACTTCAGCTGCTGCGGCTGCAGGGGCAAGGAAGCATGGGCTGGCCACGCCAGGACAAAGCTGCAGCCGGGACCATGTGACTGCGGGTCCGTGGGGCTCCTGACACCTGGGAGAGATTCCACAGCTCTCCTTGGGCACTTGGACTTCTCATACCTCAGGTTTTGAAACTTTCCTTTGGATCTAAATTAACTCCACCTTGCAATTAAAAGCATTCCCACGTGGGAAACCGCTTACGGTCGTTCTCTTTTCCCTCTTCTTTTAATAGGTTTTAGAAGACTAGAGTCCAACCCCCTGCCCCTAAGCAGGACCCAGCTAACCTACTTTACCACCGCCCTTCCTTCGTTCCTCCCAGCCACGCCGCGTTAACCGCAACCTCCTGCCTCTCCCAGCAGGCCAGGAAGCCCCCGGGAGAGGCCACCCCAGCTCCAGCCCCTGCCACGGTCCGCCTCTCACCAGGAGCAGGTGAGGCTCCCTGCGGACCCTCAGACGCACACCTCTTTGTCCACAGTTTCCAGAGAGACGCACACTTCTTTGGGGGGCTTTGGAATAACAGCAGGTGAAGTCTCATTCCTACTGAGGGCCCCTCTGCCTGGATCCTCAGTTGGCAAGATGCCCGCTGCTGGGGCTGGCACGGGAGGGGGGGGCGAGATGAGGTGACCCCCTGGCAGCCCTGCCGTTTATGAGATTCCAAGCTAAGGGCAGCCTTGGCCCTGGCTCTGGCTCCAACCTGACCCTATTCTGCCCCCAGGACCGACCGCCGGGCCTCTGCCCCTCCCTGTTCCCACCCTCAACACACAAGCCGCCCAGAGACCAGGCAGGGAGACCCCGGCTCTTGCCCTTGAAGGGAAGGGAGTCCCCAGAGGCCATCCCAGCTGTACACACTGCGCCTCTGCTTGCGTTCCCTGAAAGCTACCGTCCTTTTGTTCACTCTGCAATTTCCCAAAGTGCCAGCAGCATCTCATCTGACAGTCACAGCATCTGTTCCTCTCACTCTCCAGAAGGTCGGGTGGGAGCAGTGCCAGCCCCTTCCCTGAGGCTCCCCCAGCCTCACGCTCCTTCCGACAGATTTTGAGCACCCTGCTCCCTGGTCACTGGAGCGCCTCCAGTTCCCTCTCTGCATCCCCGGCCCCTGCCACTCCTCTCTCCGGCCATGGCTGGCAGGGATCAAATTCACCTGCCCATGAGGATAGATATCTGTCCTCTTCTCGGGGACTGCAGGGAAAGAGGCTGCTCCTCTACTTGAGGGCAGCCCAGGCGCCCCTAGCAAATGGAGGAGCCATAGGTGCTAAGGAATGGAAAGCCTCGTGCTTGGGCCTTCCCACTGCCCCCTCCCTCCGTACACACAGTCCTCAGGGCTGCTCCGTTCCAGGGCAGTGGCGGTGCAGCTGGCCCCTCTGAGGAGTCTGGACTGTCCCTGCTCAGAGCTTCAGTGCAGGGTTCCTCAACCTCTGTGCGAATGACATTGTTGGCAGGATAATTCTTAGCTGGGGGGCGGGGGGGGGGTTCTGTCCTGTGCACTGTAGGAGGTTTTGCAGCACCCCTGGCCTCTAGATGCCAGTAGCACCCATCTTTCCCGCCTCCCACCAGTCATAACACCCAAAAATGTCTCTGGACATTAACAAATGTTAAGAACCATTGAGCTAAGGAAGAAAAACAAAAACCATCAAGCCTTGGTGGCACTGATGCTCCCCCAGGTTTCTGATGCCGAGGCACTAGGTGACAGAGGGATGCCTTAAACGAGGGCTGGCAAACCTTTTCTCTAAAGGGCCAGATAGTAAATATTTTCAGCTTTCCAGGCCGTGCAGTCTCTGTTGCAACTACTCAACTCTGCGGGCTTAGCATGAAAGCAGTTATAGACAATATGCAAATGAGTAAGCGTGGCTGTGTTCCAATAAATCTTTATTTATGAACACTAAAATTTGCATTTCATGTTATTTTCCCATGTCATGAATAATTCTTCTTTTGATTTTTTCAACCGCTAAAAAATACAAAAAGCATTCTTAGCGTGTGAACTCCTGGCTTAAAGGTTCTCGGATGAACCAAAACTTCAGGATCCTTGTTGACCCGTTCCTACAAGAACAACAAAGCCAAGGGCAGAGAGTGAACTTGAGAAGGGAGTTCAGTGTCTCCAAGGAGGCGGGGGTGGAGGTTCAATCATCCCCCGTCCTTCAGTCCATTTTGGCCCCCAAACCCCAGGGCTATGCTTAATGGGGGCAAGCCCTCTGACTTCAGCAGGACAAGCTGCATAATTTGCGGTGCCCAGTGCAAAGCGAAAGTGCAGAGCCTCTTGTTGTTGTTGTTGTTGTTGTTTTTAAGGTACTAATAATTCCAAGATAGGAGAAGAACATTAAACTAAGCACGGAGCCCTTCTGAGTGCAGGATGCTGCAACTACACACAGCTTGCACACCTACAACATGGGCCCTGGACCTCCGAAAGGCCCAAGAAGGTCGCACCCACCTCGCAACCCCTGCCGGGCATGGGACTGCCATGTCAGGCTAGTTCTCTGACCCTGGAAGACAGCTTCTCCCAAGGGCCTTTGGGCTGGGCTGCCACCTGTGACCTGCACAACCACACCCAGCTGAGGTGGTGAATGGGAGCTGAAGTCCAGCCCTCGCTCCCCTCGCCAAGTCTGCGCATGCTTGGAGGGATTGGCACTACGTGGGCTGGCAGTGGCCCTGCCTCCAAGCACCCAGGGTGGGGAGAGAAGTAGCCAACTATGTCTCAGCTTGGTCCCCTCCACCCATCCAATCCTAAACCCCAGAGTGGAATGGATGACTCATTCATCAATTCATTAGCAAACGCATATACTGAGCACCAGACACTCTGCTAAAGGCACAGAGGTGGAGACACTTCAACAACCACACCAGTTAGTAAGAGGGTTGATTCTGAGGTGATAAGGACACTAAAGAGGGTCACCTAACGTCTACAGAGAGAGTCCTGGGGCAAGGCAGGCTTCCTAGATGGCTAATTCTAGAGGGCAAGGAGGATTTATTCAGAAAGCAAGGCACAGCACAAAGAGAGAAAAGAGAAAGTCTAGTCCTTTCCAGAAAGGGTAAGTGGATCTATACAACTGGAGTGAGTTGGGGAAAGGTTTGAGAAGAGGGTGGAGCTGAACAGGGAACCAAATCAGGAAGGAGCCTGGAATTTAACCTGCAGGCAAGAGATGCTGAAGAATTTTTAGCAGGAGAGTGACAAGATTTGATTTGCATTTTAGGTAGCACTCTCCAAGCTCTAACTGCAGTTGAGAGGCTGGATGGGAGGGGGCAAGACTGGAAACAGGAAGCCTAGTTAGGAAATTCAGGTGAAGCCTAGGTAAGAATTCAGGTGAAGGGGCGGCGGACTTGGCCCAGTGGTTAGGGCCTCCGTCTACCACACGGGAGGCCCGCAGTTCAAACCCCGGGCCCCCTTGACCCGTGTGGAGCTGGCCCATGCGCAGTGCTGATGTGAGCAAGGAGTGCCCTGCCACACAGCCATGTCCCCCATGTAGGGGAGCCCCACGTGCAAGGAGTGCGCCCCATAAAGAGAGCTGTCCAGCGTGAAAAAAAGTGCAGCCTGCCCAGGAATGGTGCCACACACACAGAGAGCTGACACAGCAAGATGATGCAACAAAAACAAACACAGATTCCGGTGCAGCTCACAACAACAAAAAGGAACAAAGAAGACGGTGCAGCTCACAACAACAAAAAGGAACAAAGAAGACGCAGCAGATAGACACAGAGAGCAGACAGCCGGGGCGGGGGTGGGGGGTGGGTGGGAGAGAAGTAAATAAATAAATAAATCTTTTGGGGGAAAAAAAAGAATTCAGGTGAAAACTGGTGGGGTCAGAACTAAGACTGTGGGAGAGGGCTGGGAGTAGGAGGAATGTCAGGTAGGGAAGGCCGTGTGAGGGAGCGTTCAGGTCCCAGGTGGTGATGTAAGAGGTCCATGGGCTCCAGGTGAAGACTTCTGGCTGCCAGGCACAGGTTTGAGCTCCACGCCCATTGACCCTTGCAGGTCTTCATCAGCTGTCCTTTAACCTGCTTCCAAGTCTGTCTAGCTAGCCTCCATGCCGCCAAGCCTGCATCCCCTCCCCTCTGCCCCAAAGTGGACTTTCCAAAGCACTCATCTCAGTCACTCTCTTGCTCGCTCAGACCCCTCCAAAAGTCCATTGCTCTCAGAAAAAAGCTGCTGCGAGGCTTATAAGGCTCTTCGTGGACTCAACCCCACTAGTGCCTCAGCCCCAATAGGCTTTCCTTGCACCCTCCACTCCAGACGTCCTGAATGACTTGCTCTCCAAGTCACCATGTTCTGCCATGGTTGCCACCTTTGCACAAGCTGTTCCTTCTTCCTGGAATCACCTTGTCCCAGTCCTTATCATGTACATCTGGTCTACCTGGTAAATGCATGGTCTTCCTCTAAGGTTGGGTTGAAACGTTCACTCTTTTCCTGAACTTCACTAGGCCAAAGCAGATACCTCAACCATGACACTGTGCAAACCTGGATTATAGCCCTTACCGAGTTGCATTTTTATGATTTTTGCATGTCATTAGTTCCTCCATTAGATTGGGAGCCCCTTAATTCTCAAACTATGTCTTATTTTCCTCAGTATTGCCAGCACTTGGCACAGTACCTAGTACAAAAGGTACTCAATATTTGCTTTGTAAATGAATTAATGGGCAAATGAATGAATACAACATTTTCAACATTTTCAACATAAAGCTATTATTTATTGAACACTTGTTTTGTGCCAGGCAATGTGCTAGGACCTTTAAGTCCTGAATCATTCTGGATTCACCATTGCAGGTTAGCAGCAACAGACATTAGTGATGTTAAGCAGAAAAGGAATTCATCAGATGGTTATCAGGTGGATCACAGATTCAATAAAAGGCTAAAGAAGCCAATTCATAAATGAGTAGGAACAGGGCAGGAGGGACTAGCCAGCAGAAACAGGTCAAGGTCACCCTCCAGGAATGGTCTGGTCAGGACCCACTGCTAACATCGCCAAAATCTTGAGATTCCCACTATTGCCTTCACTTCTGTCCAACATGTGGTCATCACCTCATCTGGTCCTCACAGCCCTTTGAGGACTATAACCTCACCTCTGTTTTATAGATGAGGAAACTGAGGCTTAGGGAAGTCAATCTATGGAGTGCCTAGGATTGGAATCAAGATCTGCCTGACTCCAAAGTCCATCCCTTCCACGCCACACCATCCCTCTCCAGAGGGTACCACTTACATGGTTCTGATGTAAATCAGCTCCCAGGTAGTGTGGCACAGCAGCCCTGTCATTCTGACACGCCCAGATTGTTGGGGTTTTTTTACTATGCATTTTGGGTATGTTTTTGGCACTGACAAATTGTGGTCAGGGAATATAAAGGTAGTGAAATCAGCACAAGAGGGCTGAGTAAATGGAGAAGGTCTGGATGACTGTTGTGGGGTGACTGAGGTAGCACATCAGACATTCAGGGATCCCAGAAATGGCGTCCAGCCTAAGACTTAGATGCCTGAAGAATCTGGCCAGTGGCTGTGCATCCCCTCCTGCCCCTCCGTTCCTATGTTCCATGGCTGCCAGTGGGTCTCCCAAGGCAAACTTAGTAAAGCACGTTCTAGCCCTTCCGTTCTGCAGCCCAGACCACTGCCAGGGTCCCAGCTGCCCCCAGGAATCCTCCTTCATACCCCACTTGGCATGGCTCTTGACCAAAACCCACCAGGGCCCTCCTCCTCAGACCCAGATGGCCCAGGTGGAGTAGAGGGCAGAGCTCCAGGCAGGGAACAGGAGCACCCAGTCCCAGTCCCAGCTCTACCTCTATGACCTTGGCCCAATCATTTCACCTTTCTGGGCTTCTGTGACTCAGTCCATCCCCGATGGCCCTGCCCTCTCACCCTCCCACCTCCCACACTGGCCAAATTGTTTCATAAAAAGAGAACTCAGGGTTCTTTGAGCTCTTTGGAGAGACCACATAAATGCAGGGCATTATTAGCATCATTACTATTAAATATTAATAATGACATTAGCATTGTCTATTATAAGCCTGAAAAAGAAGCTCCAAGAGCCCTGAGTTGAAATGGCTAAGAGAATAATTAGGCCCCTCCGGGCCACAGACCCCTCTAGGACCTCAAGCGAAATTAGAAAGGCAAATGCAGGCAGAGTGCTGAGATTTCCTTCCCACCACCCCCTGCTCAGTTCACTTAGGCTCCTCCTGGCCCCACACATATTACGTTCTTTCCAGCCCCCAAGTCTTTGGTCCTGCCACACTCCACATCCCCAGGAACACTTCCCCCACCTCCTCTCTGTCTATCCAGACTCAATTCAAGGCGCACCCCCTAAACCTTCGCCCACCTCCTAGCTCCCTCTCTCCCCACCCTCTGATTTGTTACAGCAATTATTCTCCTCCATCCACTAACCCAAGCAACAAATATCTATTGAATCTCTTCAGTGCACCAAGTACTGAGCTGGAGGGTGAGGGCTGGGAAGACACAGACATTAATGTGAGAATATCTACCTGCAAAGGTCGTACAGTCGAAGAGAAAATAATCAGTAGTTTGTATCACACTTGACTATTTACCAAGTGCTTTTGAAAATCATCACATTTAATCCACGTATCCTCACAATCATCCTAAAGAGGAGGTAAATAGGATTGTTTCCACTTTACTGATGAGGAAATGGATTCTCAGAGCAATCAAGTATCGTTAAGTGACCTGTCCAAAGTCATCCAGCTAAGAGTAACAGAGCTGGGCCAGAGTGCAGTTCTCTCGACTATAAATCCCAAGCTGCCCCAACCAACAGAGAAGGGTAGGGCAGGAAGGGTTCAGCCCATTGTCCCACACTCTTCTTTTACAGATGGGGAAGCTAGATCCCAAAAAGGCAAAAAGGGACACACTGACATTTAATGAACACCTACTATGAGCTCAACACTGTGGCTGGATGGTTTATGTTAAGTCAATGCTCACATCAACTCAGTAGCTGGCAATCCCCATTTTCTGAATGAGGAAGCCAAGGCTGTGAGGAGTTAAGTGGCTTTCCCATGGCCACGTGGCTCATAAGTAGCAGGACTGAGTGTCAAGCAGATCTGCCTTCAGAGCTGGCTCTACCTGCTTGGTCACTCTTTTCCAAAGCTGCAAACGGACAGTCCCATGTACCACTATCAAACTGCTTCCAAAGACGTTACAGATGCTTTGAAGAGCAACCACATCCTATGGTTCTTGAATCTCCCACCATTCTAGGCAGAAAAACTTCTCTATAAATACACAGTCTCCTGGAAGCTCTAGAAAAGGATCTGGAGTCCAAAATCAAAGATAAAGATGCTAATGGCTAGAAAGGCCAGGAAAGGAGATGTGAGGCTGGGGCCTGGTAAGGAAAGAGAGCTCAGTACCGTCAGAGAGCCCAGGGCCCTGGCAGTACGTCCTCTCTCTTCCCATTTGTTCCCTGGGGCTGGGCCCAAAGCCCATCCCACGCCCCAGACCACTGGGAGATCCACTGGCCTCCACTGCTATTGATCTGTGGGGCTACAGGAAGAAGGAACAGATGGTCTAAGAAGGATTGGGTGGCCCTCAAGATGCCCTCTGAGTGCTTCCCCTGGGGCACTACATGTTTACAGCCCAATTAATGACACACTTGATCAGCCACCTGATGGTCTTCGGCTGGCCCTTCTCTGTCCTGTCTGGGAGTCCATGGTACTTAACCTGGAAAGTGGGTGCCCCAGCTCTGGACAACATGGAGACATTAATTAACCACAAAGAGGAGAGTTGGTCCTTATGATCAATTCAATGAGGCTTCCAGACTCTGGAAGACACTGAGAAAGAGGAAACCCTCCTGCCTCTTCCATGGCCCACCCCAGAAGGGTAAGTGTGCTACGGAGTACACTGCACAGTGGCTAAACCACGGCGCTGGAGCCAGACCACCAGGCTCCAGGTCTCCACTTGCTTACTTTGAGAAATTCCTTAATCTCACTGAGCAGCATCTGTAAAACAAGAAGAATTATACCTTGGGCAGGTCATCCAGGTAAAGCATTTAGCACAGCTCCAGGCACATTGGAGACACTCAAAAATGTTAGTTATTATTTCTGTTACTATCAACTAATGGACCTCACAAGTAAAACTCACCCTGGACCCCCAAATATCCACCCGAGGTTGGCATTGAGGATCCCAAATAATCCCCAAGAACTATCTGGAACGGGCTCAGTCAAGAGCCTCAGAGAGGTGAAAAGATAAAACTCTGGGAAATGTCTCCCCAAATCCAGGTCTAGGCTTGGCAAATACTCTTCCCTTCTTGGGTCTGGAGGAGTCTCGCTGGGGTGGAGCAGACTGGTGGTGCAGAGGAACCTGAGAGCTTTGAGACCCGAGTCATCTATGCTAGTGGGGAGGGAACTGAGGTCCTCCCCGGGGACCCAGCCCCCACCACACCACAAGACAGCAGCTGCCCTGAAAGAGTCACATAGACTGCCTCCGTCTAAAGCAATCCTTGCAAGCATTTCTAGGGCCCTTGGCCCCGACGCCCGCCAATCTTCCAGCCCATCAGCCCCGTGGCAGCCAGCATGCCATCCCCTCCCTCGGCGGGGACCTGCTCCTCGGCAGAGCTGGCTTCTGCTTGGAGAGAACCCACGACCCTCTCTTTAGAAGGTTGACCTGCGTGGCATCAGAGGGTAAGGCTCACCTCAGGAGCTCAGGGCCAACATGCCCACCACCAGGAAGACAGACAGGCAGACAGAGACAATGACACCGTAGTCAGGGGCAGGACAGAGAAGGATGACCTGGAAGAGATTTGATAAGCCTGAATTTGCACAGCAGCTTTCAGAGTTATCCAAGAAGTGATATTAGCAGAGTCAGATGTCGCTCCATCAGGAACAAAGAAGACTGTCTCCTAAGTCAGGAAATCCCTTTGGCAGGAGCAGCAGAAGGAGGAAAGGGAGAGCATATGGGACTTGGGCAAGCCCTCCTGGCCTTGGAGGCCGGGCAGCTGAACCTCCCTCTCCCCGTGTCCTTTTGCAGACCCTCTCCCTGCTCTGAGGTCTGTCCCAAGCCCCTCTGCCCTGCTCCACTTAGGAAGGCACAGAGCCGCGCTCCAGGCTTGGCAGGTTTGGCCATGTGTAAGTCTGAGGCTGGCCTGTCCATGTCAGCTGTTTCAGCATCTGGATGGCTCACCGGTCTTGCCTGCGCGAGCTGGACAGCAGGCGGACCAGAGGGGGGTGAGACGGCAGTGACAGCCTGACAGGCACGCCTGCCGCTGCAGATGGCCGGTCCCTCTGCCACCAGCCCAGCCTTCCTGGGCACACTCCCACATGACAGGAGCAGGACAAGAAAGCCTGCCCCTGACCTGGGTGAGCACCTCGAATCTCAGAGGTAGCAGGGACCCCAGTCATCTTTAGCCCTTTCAGGTTACCAGTGAGGCCCAGAGAGGCCAGGGCCTTGGCCAAGAACACACAGCCAATCGGTAACAGAGCCCAGACTACTACTCTTCAGACATTCAGGCTCCCAAGCCAGTGAGTGAGCTTTTCTTGACATCACACTGCTGATTGATTAAAAAATCGGCCTTAGATCCGGAAACACTGATATGGAAAGATGCTCACCATCTATTAAATACTGTCAAAATATTTTGCAAATCAGTTTGCATTATGTGACTCCATTTTCATAAAATAATACTAATAACCCATGCAACTGTGTACGTGACGCTAATAAACTGGGAGGCCCGTACTTCAAATTGTTAAGGGTGGTGGGCGGTAGATACAAGGGGCTTCTGCTCTAGTATTTTTAACTGTCTATAAGGGTTAGATATTTTGTCACGGAACCTGTGTTACTTTTGGAACCAAGGGAAACAATGACGATGAATGTGATGTGGTGTTGTCACAGAAGCGCTCCCCTCCATCCCACTGGACCCACACAGCAGGTCTGTGAGCTTTCTGACTGGGATCACTCCCTCTAGAGCAGGGAGCAGGGGTCCATGAGCTTGAACTGAAATTCAAAAAATATGTATTATTCTTGTGGGGACACGTTGCTGCGGGTGTGATATATTTATTAAATAACACACAGGACAGTGTGGACTTGGTAAGTGGTCCGTGGACTTCACCCGACTGGCAAAGAGGTCCGTGGAACAAAAAAGGGTAAGAACCCCTGCTCTAGAGGGAATTTCTGGGGGAAAGGAGGAGTTTGGCCCCAGGGATCCCCAGGGCTCGGGAAGCAAGGCACTTGCTTTCCTCTCCTCTCTAGGGTGGAGTCTCCGGGCTGGGCTGGGCGCCGGGTGAGGGTGAGACCCGAAACCCGGACTGGGCGGGGCGGCCGGGAGGGCAGCCCACAGCGGCGAGGCTGCGCTGCCCATCATTACGGAAGACGCGGGGACCGACTCGCTCCCTGGTCCTTAAATGACAGCAAATGAGGTAAAGGCGGGAGGGTGGGGACAGGAAGGGTGGGGGTGGGGGCCAGAAGGCAGCCATCTCCAGGGCCCCCCGAGAGCGTTGGCTGAGGACCGGAGCCAGCCAGTGAGCGGAGCCTGGGAGAGGGAGGAGCACATCTTGATGCAGAGATGCTGCAGTGGCTCCGAGCGCGCGCACACACGCGCCCTCACCCGCGGCCGCCGCCGCCGCACCCGGACGGCCCGCGGCCGAGGCCGGGAGAGCCGCGCCGAGGGAGGGCGGCCCAGGGGGCTGGCGCCCGGGCCGGCTCTGCTCGCCGACTGCGGCGGCGTCCACCTGTCCCGGCCAACACCCTTCTTTCAGCCCAGGTAGGTGCCAACCGCTTTTGTCTCCTCCAGCCCAGGGGCATCCCCGGCGCTTCCATCAGCAGGGACTCCTCGCTCAGCTTCTGTAAATATCCCCCTTTGCAACTTGGGAGGGGCACGGGGCTGCAGCCAGTCTGACTTCTCACCCCAGCCCCAGGGTGGCTTCTGGGACCCCAGAGGCTCCCCTCTGCCCTGTCTACGTGGGCATCATCGCACAGGGCTCTGACAGGCCGACCCTGGGCAGAAGGCTGGACCCGGCAGTGTGTCCCGGAATTCGAGCCGGCCGGCCGGCAGCAGCAACTGCCTGCGGAGAGGGCCGCCAGCTCCTGGCCTGCGGGCCTGCCCTGGGCTCCCGGTGCAGGGCCAGACCAGTCCAGAAGGCCAGGCCCCACACCCCGGCCTGCCCCCGAAGCCCCTGGGTGGAATGAAGCCTGACTCCCCAACTTGAGGTCACCCTGGGGCTGCCTCTGCTAGATGACATCTTTGCAAAGTCTCTCCATATGATAGAGTAGGGGACTTTGGGAGAGAAAGGAGAGGGGGGAGCTCAAGTTTGAGCAAAGGCCAGTCTAGGAGCCAGAACTCAGGAGGAGAAACTGAGACAAGTCACATCCCAGAGGCGAAGAGGCTGGGCCACGGGGCTCCCCTCCCGTGCCTCCCTTCCGCCTTCCCCAAGCTTACCTTTTCCTCACATCCCTCCCCCCTCATCCTCACCGGTGGGAGGGAAGGCTTTGCATGAAGTTTGGCTCTCCAGTCAAGAAAGGGGCTGGGACCAGAGCCGGTATGCAGGGGGAGAGGAGGCACAACTTGGCAAGGGGGTCTGGAAAGAAGGACAATCCTGCCCAGAGCCCGGGGGCTTACGTAATGGCCAGGAGGTGGGGGGAGCAGCCCCAGCCCGGGTCCTGAGCTCAAGCCTGTCAGTCTCTCCAGAAGGGGCTCCTAGTCCTGTGGGGGGAGAGGGGGTTAAGAGGAGGTGGTGACCGGAAGGCGCGCTGGTGCTGCGTGGGTCTGAGCCTGCGTCCTGGGAGGAAAAGCTGTCAGTCAAGGTTGTCTGTGGTTTGGGTATCCAGAGGTCAGGAAGGGGTGGGGTGTAAGTGCCCACGGCCCCAGAGAAAGGTGGGTTTCCTGCTCCCAAGGCCTTTGGCATCCCTCCACTCTGGGTCCACTCTTGCCTTTCAGCCTGCCTCCCCAAGGCCCCAGCCTCTTCCCAGCCCTGCCGGCATCCTTTTTCTTCTGCTAGAAGGAGGTGGGAGGAGGAGCCCAAATAACCCCAGTGCCTCAGTGATCTCCTGAACTCTTTCTGGGTGGCCTTTCAGCCTCTTCTCCCAGTCTTCCACACACAGAGAAGCCCTTCAGCCTCGAGTCTCCCTGCCTCCCACTCCTACTCTGAGCCATGGGGCAGACCACCAGAGATGGAGGAGCTACAGCGCAAAAAAGGGTGGGCAGTCTGTGGGAGAGGCTGGGTGGCCAGGACTCCGGGCTGGGTTGGGGAGATGGCCTGGAGGTCCAAGCGAGTGCCCTGGCCTTGGGAGAGCGGAGTCCTGCCCTTGGCAGCATCTCAGCTCCTCCCCAGCTTGCCCTTCCAATTAACCCCTTTCTGGCCGGGCTGCAGCACCCCTAATAGGACTCAACGCCTACTTTAGCCACAAGGCTTTCTGATTTCCAGTGGGCTCTTTGGGGAGTCCTCAGCCAGCAGGAGGGATGCAGGTAGGGAGGAGACCCGTGGGCTGACGATATTGAAGTTGCCCAAGGTCCACCTGTCTCATGCAGAAACCACTTGTCCTCATGCTCAGCGTGAGCAACAAGGGAAGCAAAGAAACGTGCCCAAGGAGATGGGTCCCCAGACTCCAGAGCCTGTCCTTCCCGCACTCTCTCCTGCTCTCCTCCCTCCTTAACATCCCCCATCCACGCCCACATCCTTTGAGCTCTTCCCTCATGCACCCTTTCCTGGTCATGTGCTCTGCCAGTTTCAGCCCTCAACCTCCCCACACCTCCCCCTGCCCTGATTTCACTTTTTAAATGCAACTCCCTTCCAGCACCTGCTCTGCCAGCAGTTGTTCAAATAAACAGGAGGGGCCTCTGAGGACGTGTGCTCTACAGGATGGTTGGCTAACCAAACTACTCTTCAGGAGTGGGCACACAGAAGGAGGTACCCCAAGGTATCCTCTCTGGTTCTAAGGACATCAGGGAAGCAAGGCACCTGGGGTGGTTTGGAGGGTGCACAAACCCCCGAAACCTCTGCAAGCCAAATGCTGATGAGAAAGTGCAGCCCTAGGACAATCTCTAAGGCTGAGTGTGGGTGGTATTCCTATTTCGGGGGAAATTCCTAGGAAGAAACAGGGGGTTCAGGAAGGGGTGGTTGAAATACAGGAAAGGGAGAACTAGACCAAAGAATATGCTGGCAAAGCAGGAGGAACCAGAGTTAGATGGCAAGAGACACTTCCTGACCAGGAAGATGAGCCGTGGGAAGCAGGGCAATCTCCTTTCAGATGACTCTGAGGTGGGGTGGAGAACTGGAGCCTGGTCCAAAGTTAGAGACCGTCCACCTGAGAGCACCTGGGCTATCGTCCCTCAGGTGGCAGACAGGTGGTGCCACAGGAATCCAGAGGAAATCAGACATCCTGTTCCTTCCCTCCTGCAAGCTGGCCACCTCCCATCCTCCACGACGGCCACCACTAACCCAAACCAGGGGTTCTTAACCATCAGTCCGTGAGCTTGAACTAACATTCAAAAACACGTTATTCTCATGGGGCGTGTTGGTGCGGGTGTGATATAGTTATTAAATAATACACAGTGTGGCGTGGACTTAGTAAGGGGCCTGTGGTTTTCACCCGACGGACTGAGGGACCCATGGAACAAAAAAGGTTAAGAACCCCCATTCGAAACCAAATGCCGGGGTCAGGGGAAGGGGGCAGGTTGTTTGGCTAACCTGGAAACTTCATGGGAATTTCTGTGGGCTCTGTGCCCAGGTGATAACCATCCTGAAATCAGGAAATCCTCCCTTCATTGAATAAGTTTTCTGGCGACAAAACTAGCCCATGTTTCCCGTTTCCCAAAAAGGATGCCGACAGAAGCAGGGGGTGTGATGCTCTCACCCATAGCCTGAACGTGCCCTCCCAGGACACACTCAGGAGCAAACGCACCTCAGTGTCCTCACCAAATGAGCTCCTGGATCCAGCACTTGGAGGTGGAAGTAACCCCTGCCTCCCCCGCGGGATGCGCCTCCAGACACAGCCCGCCTGCCTCCTCCAGCCCCAGCCCACACCCTCTCAAGGTCTGCTAACCTCCTAGAAAGGAGGTCCCCCACGCTCGGCTGGAGGGCAGCCTTCCCGGCTGCCCGGGGGGTGGAGTTAGTCTGGGACCCAGAGCAACTAGCCCTGAGGAGAGGAGGGGGCTGGAACGCACCCAGCCGGCTCTGCTCCGAACCAGCCCGCCTGTCACCTAAAAGAGGAGACCCCTGAGACTGCAAGAGATTACGGGATCACCCAGCCCAATGGACGGGAGTCCCCCCTAAGCAGTGATGGGGAGGGGGTAGGAGAGCAGAAATCGCTCTGCTGCTGCATGGGATTCTGTCCTCGGTTTAATTCTTCTGAACCAGGTCGAAACAGTTGTCCTTACTCCTGGCGCCTCAGATAGGGCCCCTTCTTCCAAAGCCCTCCCTCACTCCGCCCCCTGCCACGTCTGGAGCAAGGAGGTCAAGTAGGAAAACCTGAAGTCTAGGGTGGCTTGCGCTTTGTCCCCGACTTCCTCCCAGCAGCACTTCGGCTCTCCCCTGTGCCCGCTCCTCCCTTGGAAGGTCCCTCCACTGGAGAGGGCAGAGGCGGGGGGCCAGAGACCCCCCCCATGCCCGGGGCTGAAAGCTCACCCAAACCCTGAGCGGGGAGCCACAGCTCTCCCCCAAGGGCTCTTTAGAGCCGAGGCTGGGGCTCGGGAAACCAGCTGCAAATACAAAGAGCCTGTAGAGAAACCGAGGGGCGGGCTGGGGGAGGTGGGGAGGGAGGGAGAAGGCCGAGGCGCTCAGCTGCACACTGCCCTGTCCGCCTTTGGAGCTGCGCTAAGGACTTTCTGGAGCCCAGGACTCCAGCCCCCACGGAGGCCTCTCCACCATAGCCTCCCTCCCCCTGCCAGCTCCTGCACCCCAGGGCCCCCACCCCGGCGACCTCAGAGGGTATGGGGACGCGTCCGATTTTTCTGGAAGACAGTGGTCCTGTTTCCTACCCCAGGTGGTGATTCCTTTCTTAGTTGGAGCTCCTCCACATCTTAGAGCCCACAAGGCAGGAGACAGGGGCGGCTGAGGAGCCCCTGCCTGGGGTGCCCAGGTGTCCGTGCTTAGCCCTCTGCGTTCCTGAGCACACTTCATCCGGGTGTGATCTAATGTGTGCATTTGTCCGGCATCCTTGCCCTGGGGTTGAGGGCATGTCCTTGGGTAAGAGGAGGAGACACCTGCCCAGGAAACTGTGGGGGCCTGACAGCACCCTAAACGCAGGCAGGGACAGGCAGCAAGCAGTCGCTGCGTGGAGGTGAGCACGACGCACAGACGTGCCCAGCGTGCCGACACACATTCATGCCGGTTGGTGCCGGGGCCCGTGCATCGAGGGCTGGCAGGACTCTGAAACAAGAGCCCATCTCTCCCCAGCACTTACCGCAGGCCAGGCTAGGGCTGACCTCACAGTGGCCCTTATCCCCGTTTTGCAGCTGCGGAACTGAGGCTCAGAGAGGTTAAGGCACGAACTTAATTACTGGGGTTGACTCCAGAGCCTGCCCTGTAATCTACATGCTGTGCTACAGGATGGGGTGAGGGAGCGCGGGGCCTGGTCTCCTATGTTACTTGGGTGACTGATAATAAATCACTTAACCTCTGCCCACAGCTGAGCTCCAACCTCCTTTTCCTACCTCCTCTCTTCTGCAAGTTGGCAAATCACTCCATGCTCAAATCTCCATTTCCTAAGGGCAGGGGGGTGGGATAGATCCAGGGGCAGGAGCTGAGCATCCCAAGAGGCAGCATTTGGGTGGGGGGGGTAGTTTTTTTTCTGACTGGCTCTGTGCAGGGTCCTCAGCCCAGAACACCCACTGTGTGCTACAGTCCAGCTCAGAGCCTCCCGTCCCCCAGCTGTCCCCCGGTCCCTTTGTTTCCTGGGCCCAGCAGTTGAGCCATTACCCCCTGATGCCCCTGCATGCCCCAGGTGGCCCGTTCCCCCATGTGCTGCTGCCTCTCAGGGCCAGTCCCCAACGGTGACAGCCTGTGCCACCCGTGCCAGCCTGTGCCTGCACCCTGCACAGGGCAGCTGGGCTGGGCGAGGCTTGGCTGGCTCAGGGCTCTCAGGGCCCACTCGGGGCTGGCTTAGCTCCACTGCAGCCCTGCTCCAGACAAAAAGGCCTCCTCCGCATCCTGGAGATTCTAGAACAAGTCATAGGGCAGATGGTTTGGGAAGAGGACCGGTGTGTGAAGCTCAGGACAGCGTCTTGTGGCTGCACGAGGCAGCGTCCTTATTACTTTCTCCCCAGTGCTTAGCACAGTGCCTGGCACGTGGTTCACAAATGCCATAAAGCTTGTGTTTGCGGCTGAATGGCTGCCTGGCTGGAGTGGCAGGGGAAATGACTGCAGGCAGGCCCTGATGCCCAGCGCCTCGTCTTGAGGAAGGTGATACGTTCCAACCTCGAACCCAGACTCTTTTCGCATGCACACAGTGGAGCTCAATATCTATCTGATCAGGCTGGCCAGTCTTCAGTGCTTCTCAAGGACAAATCCAGGAGCCTCCGGGCTCCCTGCCCCTCCCGGCCTCAAGTGTCCCCTGAAGCTGCAGGTCTGGGTCCCCAGAGGGAGCTCAGGGCCCTTGGGCTGGGGAGATGACTGACAGAACTAAGATCTAAGACACTTTGAGATTGAATTTTGACCACCAAGGCAGGTGGAGGTGAATGATCCAGGGTAGGAGCACTTACGTGTGCACATACATATACACACAGACACACACAGGCGAAGACCAGACACACAGACACATGCATGTCAGGGACACAAAAACCAGACATACCAAGACACCCACACATACAGGCGCACACGCAGAGAGAGTGAGAACAAAACCCAACATGCACATATGCACATGTCATCTACATGCACAGAGACGCAGACAAAGCACGCACGCCCTGCTCTCGCCAGCAGTGCAGGTGGGCATCAGCAGGCAACTACCTCGGCGTCTTCAGCACTGGCCACAGCGCCACAGTCATCTGGCTCATTCAGGATAATGTGCCAAACCAGTCCAAACAGCCCCTAAGACCCCATAGCAGACGGTGTGAAGACGACTCGGGGAGGGGGGCACTCCTTTACCTCATTCAACCTTCAGACCAACTCTGTAAAGTAAATGTTATGACCACCACTTTGCAGATGGAAAAACTGAGGCTCCACAGGGAATTAGCTTGTCCAAGCTCACAGAGACAAGAGATTAAGTCAGTAATACCCAATCCTGTGGCCAGATTCCCACGCCGGTGAGTGCCCGCGAGGCCTCCCTGTTAGAGGGCTACCCTCTGCATTTGTGGAGCATCTGGGGGGCTCACTGTTGAGCTTCCCCATGCTGACTCTGGAGACCTGTGTGTGTGTGTTGTGTGTGTGACTATGTGTTCGTGAGTATGTGTGAAAGTGTATAGGTGGCGTGCAGGGGCACCCAGGCCCCCCTTCCTGACAAAGCGAAGCGGATATGAGGCTAGAGGTAGGGCAAGGCTGCCATCTGCTCAGACACCCCTCACGGCCCCCCCCAGGCACCCCCCTTCTCGGCTCCTCCCAGCAGGGCTCGCATCCTCCCTGACAGGCCCTGGGGCCCCTTCCCCTCCCCCCAGCTCCCTCAGGTACCAGCTGTGCCTGTTGAGGGGCAGGAAAAGGCTGTGGGGTGATCGAATATGGAGGCTTCAAGGGCTTGGGGCTTCTCTTTCCCAAGAAGTCAAGCGTGAAGCAAGACAAGGTGGATCCCAAACTCCAGCTAGTCTTCAGAGCCTGCTCTGGCTCCAGGGGCAGAGTCTCAAGGCATCTGCAGCTTCCTTCTCTCCCCCTCCCCCCGGGGGACAGCATTCCCAGCCCCGGCCCCCCCAGGAGCGTGCAGAGTCTGACCTGCAAGGATGCGTCGAGAGCACCCACTTTACAGAAGAGGACTTGAGACCCAGGCACTGAACTGGCCTTGCCCGAGCTCGTGCAGCGAGTGAGCGCTAGAGCTCAGCCAGGTTTCTGCAAAGAGGACCCGCTGGGCAGAGGAACAGAATCCCCGTGGGTTATCCTGCTCCCTGGGACAGCTGGGAGGGAGCTGGTAGGAGGCCAGGTACTCTGGCTCACCCTCAAGTAAAAAAAGCAGGCCCCGAAGATGCCACACTCTTTCCAGGACTTGGAAAGTGGGCCAGAGATGGAGGGTGGATGGAAAGGCTGGCTTTGCCCCTGACCCCGCCTCTGAGCCAGAGGGAGGGCCTCTGGCCTGCTCTCAGCACCCCCAGAGCTCTGGGATTTAACCAAGTAAAGAGTGGAGTTCTTGCTGCATTAATTCTTTCAGCCCAGAAGGCTGGTCTGGGACCATTAGCCCCTCCGGTCGGTCGGGAAGCTCTGTTAACAGAGCCAAGGCCACAGCTCCGTCCTGCAAAGTCTAAGTGTCTAATCCGGGGACCCTGGTGAGCAAGAGGAGCCAGTGGAACCCCTTTCACTGCTAGAAAAACAAAGCGGGTCCTGAGAGATTTAAGGCAGCTCCCGGAAGGACTTATTACCCCCCACCCCAGGTAGCAGAGAGTGGGTAAGAGGAGAATCTGCCCCAGTTGCTAGAGGAAGATGCTACTGGTTCCCCAAATCCAGGCACCAGCCTGTGCTCTTGTGGACCCTGCACCAACAGCGACGGCTGAGCGTCGCTGAGAGAGCGGGCAGCTGGGCTCTAGCCTCCCAATTAGCCACGGCGTTCACTTCCTGAGCAGCACCCTGCTGCCTGGAGGGGGGAATGGGCGAGGTTCGGGGCAGAGCCAGACTCCCAGGGGGCTGGTAGGAGGCACTCAGTCTGAGGAAGAGCTCCTTGGTAATAGCCAAGCCCCCTCCCCAGGGGCTGCCGGGAGGATTAGTGCTTGAGCAATTCCGGCTGCTCCCCCAGCCGGAAGTAAAAGCATTACCCCCCAGATGTGCCTGGAGCTGAGAGGGGGCTCAGCAGCTCAGAGCCTTCTCGCCCCTCTGCCTCGCCAGGTCCTCCTCTGCCTGCAGCCAGACTCTCCCCGCACTGGGCTGACGCGCCGCTCCTCCGCTGCCCACCACACCATGGGGACCCCCGCCAGGAGGAAGGCACCCCTGCTGCTGCTGGCCGCAGTGGCCCTTTTCTTTTCTCCAGGTAAGAGGATCCTCTGGGCTCAAAGGCCCAGCACGGATGATTATTTCATTATATCATTGCTATTATTATGTCATTGCTATTATTATGGTGATGATGACTGCACTGCTATAGCACCCGTATTTCTGAGGCTGTTTCCTGGGACTTACCTTCCCTTTGAGGTTAAGAGGAAAGGGGCTGAGTCTTTCCCATAGGATAGATGAAGAACGAATGACCCAGAGAGGGAGAATGGCTTGCCCTGGGTCACACAGCATGATTATGGCACAAGCAGATCTCCACAATGTCAGCCCGGAGCTGTAGCCTCTAAGACTGTGCTCTACAAGGTGGTAGCCAATACCCACATATGAGTATTTAAATTTAAATTAAATTAAATTTATGTAATTAAAATTTTAGGTCCTTACGTGGGAATCCTGTACTCCATGCATGATTACTCTGTAAACCCACAACTTCTCTAATAAAAAAAATTAATTTCTCAGTTGCGCTAGCCACATTTCCAGTGTCCAGTAGCCATAAGGGACGGCACAGATGATAGAACACTTACGTGGAAAGTTCTGCTGGACGGTGCTGTTCTAGTGTCCCCTGACGTGAGGAGACCGCGGTCGAGACCTCTGGGCTCTGAGGGTTCTACATGGCAATGCCCATCACTTGGCAGTGGGAGAGGAACTGGGAGGAGGTGCAGCAGAGCAGGGCAAGCCCTGGCACAAGGCGAGAGGGGCCCAGGCAAAGGTTCTCCTCCCCCTCCAGGGTGGGAGAAGGTTGGGGAGGGGGTAGAAAAGTGGGGCAGGCCAAGAGCCAGGCTTGCCGGGTTCTGGAGAGTGTGTCTGGAAGGAGGAGCCAGACATCCATGGAAGGAGGAGCTGGATGCCCAGGCTGAATGAGAGCCGCGGGAAGTCTCCAGCCTGCCCGCCAGCCCGCCAGCCCGGAGCACCGGCCTTCCTTTTCTCCTTAAAGATCTCCCTGGAAGAGGGGACCCTGTTCTCCAGAGGTCTTCTGGAGGCCTCAGGCTCTAGTTCCCCCACATCCCCAGGCTGCAGCCGGTGCGTTTGAGGTTCCTGTCTTAAGAGGAAAGGACTCCTCGGGCGTTCTTATAGAAGATCTCGTTTTGTCTTAACTGCCTCCCAATCCTGCACCCAAGTCAGCGAGCATGCTGGAATCAGGGCTGGCCCAGAAGGTGGGAGAGCCTTTCGCCCCCTCGCCCTGCCCCACAGGCCCCGTTCCCTGCCCTGAGCCCGCCAATCTGGGAGGTGCTGCAGCCGGGAAGCGCCAGCTCCCAGGCCCTCCTGGGACACAGCCACCCCAGCGAGGACAAAGGGACCAAGGGGCATTCCCTCGGCCAGGGACAACTGGATGCTGAATCCACACCATCGGACGGGGTAGGCAGCCCCCGGGGGTCATTAGACCCAGAGACAGGAGGCAATTGTCAAGAAGCAGGGACCAGATCTGCAGCCTTTCGTAGATTCAGAGAGAGACCAGAGTGGAAACTCCCCTGACTTGTTCCCGCCCCTCCCACGGAAGGTGCCTCAGCTCTCGGCTTTCCTTGCTAGTCTGCCCCGGGGATGCGGTTTGGGATGGCTGGTACCCCAGTTGGTGGAAGGGCCCGTAAACCAGGATGGGGGGTGGTGGTCCCCCTCCCCCAGGCTCTCAGGCCTCCAGCACCCTCCCCTGCAAGCTCACTGGTGCCTGTGTTTGGACAGGACCAGAATCAGGACAGAATCAGGGTGGAAGTGGAGCAAGGACAGCAAGGAGGCTGGCTTTATCTGGGAGTGTGTGCGCATGCGCACGCGGGGGCAGGTGCCCGTGTAGAGGGGTATGTAGCTGTGGCTGGAGGCGGGCTTGATTCTGCCGATGTTCTAGAGGTGGAGCTGCACGGTGTTGCCTGCAGGAGGTGCTGTGACTCGGGGGTGGGGGCATCTAGAGGCCTTAGGCACATGCAATGGCTCTCCGCCCCAAGGGGCATTTAAAAATATTTGGATTCCTGGGCTTCACTCCTAAAGATTCTGACTCCGTACCCCTGCGATGCATGATGAGAAACCGAGGTCAGGAATTCTGGCCCGTGGTTAAGGATGCCGGCTTGGGGAGGGATGGGCCAGGGCTCATATTCCCAGATCCGCTCTGTCTTGCTGGGTGTTTGGGGGCAGTGTATTGGACCTAAGTTTCCATTTCCACATTAGTTAAATAAGAAAGTGGCAGCATCTTTCTTGTGAAGTAGTTATGGGAAGGAAATACGGAACGTGGTATCTGGAAACTAGCAGGCCCTCAATCAATGGCACCTATTGTTATTACTGTGGATGTGTGGGTATATATAAATTAGTACACATGGGCGTTTGTAGCTACATGTACAGCGGTGCGTACGGGAATGGGTGTGCGTGTAAGTGTGTGTGTCTGGATATCTGAGTAGCATGAAGAGGTGGATATGTATATGTGTGTGACGTGTGTGCAGATGAACAATAGTGTGTGAGAGGCGTGGAGGTGCAGATATGTGGGTATTTAGGTGAGGGTGTGCCTATGGCTGAGTGCAGAGGAGAAGGCTTTTCAGGAAGAAGGCATCTTAAAGCTTCAGTGTGCCCGGAGCCCACTCAACCCCCCACCCCACCCCCAGCCACAGCTCCTGCCAGCTGCATTGTGCAAGGTAGTTCACAGCAGCCTGGCTGCCTCCACAGCCCCTCTTTCCCTCCCCTCCCGGTGGTCCCAGCTGGGGCATGGGTCTCCACCCTCTGCCACCATCATTAATTTGGGATTAAGCTGGGCTCTCCAGCCGAGATGATGCAGCAGTCACCGCCATCTCCGAGGCCTGGGGCGGCAGTGGGAGATCGTGGCGGGTGGTGGGCAGGGGGTGGGGGCCTGCACTCAGGCCTTCTCTGGCAGCCCTGCCTCCTTCCTCATTCTGGAGCTGCTTAACAGCTGCCCCCACCCCCAAGGGGCTAGGGCTGGGCCTCAGCTGCAGCACGGGGGGCCCACGCCCCACCCCTGGAATAGGGCTGACAGCTGGACACACTGGGAGAGGAGGTACTAATTGGATAAAGGGGTTCACCCCCTGCTACTCACTAAGGAGAGGCCCCAAATCAGCTGGGCCGAGAGGTAGGAGCCAATTATGGGTGACCTGCCTCCCACCTGACACCACGGAGGCAAAGTGGACTGAGGCCCACAAGCCAGAAACAGAGCCCACCCTCACCCCACCCACAGAAAGGCAGGGGTGAAACGCTGCCCTCTGTGCCTCTGCGTCCCCCGCCCCTGCCCTGGTGAGGCTGGGCAATGATGCACGAAGAGAGAGGCGCCTGGCCATTTGTGCCTGAGATACCCATTTGTTCAGCAAATTCAGGAGGCCTGCCGTATAGACCTGTCTGTGTGACCATGGGCAAGTCACTGCCTTTCCCGGGCCTCCCTTTCTTGAATTGTCACACTGGGACTGTAGTAAAATGCCCCCAAAGCAAACTGCACACCACCCACCCACCATCCACCCACCGTAAGACCTTCCTCCGTCCCCCATTCTCCAGCTGCCCACAGTTGGGTCCAGCAGGCATTTGCTGATTCCATGCCCTGGGCCACAGCATTCTTCTGCCCGATCATGGACCTGGGATTTCATAGGTGAAGACACTGAGGCTCAGAAGGGCCCCCTAACTTGCCCACACCGCTGGTACGAGGCTCAGCCTGGTCCCACAGCCTAATGATTTCCCCTGGGCACACTGTCCCAGAGCGGGCTTAGGCTTCAACACACGTGACCTCCCTTCCCCTCTCTGGCCTGTGACTCCTGTACATCTCCCAAGGCCCACCTCAAACCCTGCAGATCTGCGTGGCCCCCTGCCAATGCCAACTGCTTCCATTCTGAGGAATGTGGGATCATGGCGGGTGGTGGGCAGGGGGTGGGGGCCCTGCACCAGGCCTTCTCTGGCAGCCCTGCCTCCTTCCTCATTCTGGAGCTGCTTCACAGCCGCCCCCACCCCCAAGGGGCCAGGGCTGGGCCTCAGCTGCAGCACGGGGGGCCCACGCCCCACCCCTGGAATAGGGCTGACAGCTGGATGCACTGGGAGAGGAGGTACTAATTGGATACCTGAATCTAAACCTCGATGACAGCATTTGCCACCTTGCACTGAACGTTTTCTGACTCCCTGCCTGGACTATAAGCTTCTTAAGGAAGAGGGACTGTGACATTCACGTTTGCAAATGCAGTCTCCATCCCCGTGCCAGGTATACGGCAGGTGTGCAATGCCACCAAACGAACTGGACCATATGGGGCCTGCCCCGTCTATTTATTTATTTTTATTTTAAAAAAATGAATTCCTTTTATTGCAAACAAGCGTCTAAAGTAATTTCTCCACCCACTTTCTTTAGAAAGAAAAAGAAATCAACAGGCTAAGGAGATACCCATTCAAGAACTGACACGATGAAAAATTAAGTTATCAATGGGTGACTCACAATTTCCTGAGCTTTACAAAGATGCTGGCGTTAACTACCACACGCACACGAGCTTTACAGTATTGCCCAGTCTATTTAAAGGTCCATTTTAATTAATTCAACTAAAACAAAAAAATCCAGGTCCTTGGCTGCGCTAGCCACATTTCAAGCGCTCCATAGCCAGGTGGGCTGGGAACTACCCTACGGGACAGTACAGAACACAGAACGTTTACGTCATCACAGAACGTCGTATCGGACAGCACGGCCCTAGAGCAGCCGGGCTCCAGCCGGCCCCCCGGCCCTGAGGCCTCCGGTCATGTCCCCCATCTGCAGCTTGGAGCTTAGCCAGGACACCCCCGGATACCTTCGGGCCTGTCTTTGAGGACCAGCCCCTCAGCCTGCTGTTCCCGGAGGAGTCCACAGAGGAGAAGGTGACGCTGGCATGCCGTGCCCGGGCCAGCCCCCCGGCCACCTATAGGTGAGGCTGGGAGGGAGGCCCCGGGCAGCCCCGTGGCTTTCCGTCACCTGGGCCCTACCTTGGGCCGGGCCCAGCAGGCAGGACTTAGAGGTGCCCCCCCTCCACCCCCGGCTGCAGGTGGAAGATGAATGGCACCGAGATGAAGCTGGAACCGGGCTCCCGCCATCAGCTGGTGGGGGGCAACCTGGTCATCATGAACCCCACCAAGGCCCAGGACGCCGGCGTCTACCAGTGCCTGGCCTCCAACCCCGTGGGCACGGTCATCAGCAGGGAGGCCATCCTCCGCTTCGGCTGTGAGACCCCCCTGGGGCGCCAGGAAGTTCTGGGGGGTGGGGGCCGGGAAAAGAATGTCCAGAAAGGGCAGGTGGCACCCTCAGGCTGGCTGCCCCGATCTCCCCATGTGCCTGTTGGCTACTTCCCCACAGAGGACGAGTTAGGAAGGGGGCTCCCAGGCTCGGAGGATGGTGCCTGAACCCCCTGGTCTCTACCCCCAGTTCTGCAGGAGTTCTCCAAGGAGGAGCGAGACCCGGTGAAAACCTACGAAGGCTGGGGGGTGATGCTGCCGTGTAACCCGCCCGCCCACTACCCAGGTGAGCGGGGACCCTGGGCCCGGCTTAGAGCTAGACTCTCAGGAGGGGAGGGATGGACTAAGAGGTGGCCAGTGACCCTTGCAATCACTGATCCCTGGGTCCCCAATTTGAAACGACTTTGGTATATCCTTAGCGAGTCTGTCATTTTCTAGCTGTGGCTCTGCTTTCCCCTTTGGGCTGGCAGAGCCGCGGGGGCAAGGGCTGTGTCTGCATCACCTTGGGGGGGGGGGTCCCTGAGGACAGGCACTGGGTTCCCCCAGCAGACCCGGAGCTCCCCGAGGGCTCCTGAAGTCACACCTTCCCTCCAGGTCTCCCCTCAGCCCCAGTTCAGAGCACGGGGGCTCTCGGGACAGGGCCTACCTCCTCCCTCTGGCATGTTGGGGTCCCCCCCAGAGTTGTCCCCTTAGCCCAGCTCCGCCTGCTTCCCCAACTCCCCGCGTCCTAGGCTTGTCCTACCGCTGGCTCCTCAACGAGTTCCCCAACTTCATCCCCACGGACGGGCGGCACTTCGTGTCGCAAACCACAGGGAACCTGTACATCGCCCGGACCAACGCCTCGGACCTGGGCAACTACTCCTGCCTGGCCACCAGCCACATGGACTTCTCCACCAAGAGCGTCTTCAGCAAGTTCGCTCAGCTCAACCTGGCTGCGGAAGGTCAGAGCGGGGCGGGAGCCTGGGGAGGAGGCAGTGAGAAGGGCGCGCCCTGGGAAGAGCTCTCAGGAATGGGAAGAGTGCGCCGGGGCCAGCGGCATCAGACCCCAGAGTCTAACCACCGTTCCCCCACCCTGCCCCTCCCACCCCACTGCAAGGCCTCAGACCCCTGCCCCAGGCCCCAAAGGGAGTCCACCCAGCCGCCGAGCTCTGAACGGGCTGGCACCAGACCTGGAACCATGGGCATCTGATTTGCAAACTCCCCGTCTCCCCAGATACCCGGCTCTATGCCCCCAGCATCAAGGCGCGGTTCCCAGCAGAGACGTACGCGCTGGTGGGCCAGCAGGTCACCCTGGAATGCTTCGCCTTTGGGAAGTGAGTGTTGGAGGAGGGAGGTGAGGGGGCCAGGTGCCCCCCGGAGAGGGCAGGCAGGGCCAGTGCTCGGCCACCTCGGCGCCCCTTGCAAGGACTGGCAGAGGGCCGGGAACACCGGGGAGCAGTTACCACTCACTGGGCGCCCTCTCGGGTCAGGCATGGCACACAGCAGGGGCCTGACGCATGTCGCATCCCTTGCTCCTCCCAGCAAGGCACGGCAGGCTCAGGCAGCTGCAGCAGCCCAGGGCTGGAGGCAGCCTAGCTCCAAGGTCCGACTCTAGCCCCGCCTTCCTGGTTCCAATCCCAGCTCGCTGGCTGAGAGAGCTTGGATAAGCTGCTTCACTTCTCTGTGCCTCAGTTGCCTTATTTATAAAATGGTGATAATAGTGTCGACCTCATAGGGTTGTTACAGGATTTAATGAGTTTAGCATATATGTAAACTGCTTAGAACAGGACCTGGTATTTAGTTAAGTGTCCCATGAATGTTATCTTTTCAAAAAGTATGACAGGAAGTATTAGCTTTCTCGCTCTCCCAGGAAAGGATTCACTAAAATAGGGCTAGGCAAAGTAGCAGGTGCTTACTAAATGTTTGTTGAATGAATGAAAGAATATGACTTGTGCTTTGGTCTCCTCTTGCCTCAAGTATCTCTTGCCATTACCTGGGAAGCCCCCTGCTTAGTGGAAACTTATGGGCTTCTAACAAATCCATTCTAAAAGTACATGGAAGGATACTCTATTAACCCTTTAAGACCCACGGGTACCAAAGTCCACCCTAGCGCACAGCTTACTATTAACTAGGGCCCCGTGGAAAAGCAGAGGCAAGTTCCAGCTGGGAGCAAGGAGAAGGGAGTCCCAAAAGAGCCAAGTCACAAGTCACTGCCGAGAAGGGTAGACCCAGAGGAGGCAGAGTGGCCGGTGGGGAGGGGAGGGGCTTTAGGGCCCAGACCACAGAGAAAACCAAATTCTTTGGCTTCTCAGTTGTTGCTGGGGAGAGGGGAGGAAAGGGGAGCCCTGCTTCTTGCCCCTTGCCCACCTGTGCTCTTAGTCCACCTGAGGGAAGGGCATGGAGCCAGCCAAGGGCCCCGTCCCGCCTGGCCCCTCTCCCTCTGCTCCTTCCCAGGCCAGCCTCCCCTGCCACCCACCACACCCACCAGCTCAGGAGGACCTGAGAGTCTGGGCTCAGGGACGGACCAGCACAGGGGGAGTGTGCCCAGCTCAGCCCAGCCCCGCGACTCTGTCTTCCCTGCCAGCCCCGTCCCCCGGATCAAGTGGCGCAAAGTGGACGGCTCTCTGTCCCCGCAGTGGGCCACAGCTGAGCCCACCCTGCAGATCCCCAGCGTCAGTTTTGAGGACGAGGGCACCTACGAGTGTGAGGCGGAGAACTCCAAGGGCCGCGACACCGTCCAGGGCCGCATCATCGTGCAGGGTACAGAGCCGGGACACCCTCTTCCCCTCTGCCGTCACCCGTGCCCCTGAGAAAACAGACCCAAAAGTCAGGGAAGGGACGGGGAAGCCCCTTGCTGAGGCCCTCGTGCCCTTGGATGGCACCGGGTATGGGAGCAGAAGCAGCGAATGCTGCAGTCGGCTCAGAGCTTGGGGAGGGGTTGCAGGAAGAGCATACGGGAGGCTTCAGCACGATTTAAGTCGCTAAAACAGCCACTAGCGCAAGCACCAATTGCCAACTTTCTTGCACCTGCTTCTTTCTTCGCCCTCGCCTTTGTCCTCGCCATTCGGGAATGCTGATGGCGCCCTCCGCTGTCGCACGCAGGTACTGCAGCCTTGCAATTCCATTCCTTTCCTGAGCTTGGACGCTCCTCCCCGCTCATCCTCAGACTTTCTCTCCCTTACCCCCCACAGCTCAGCCGGAGTGGCTGAAGGTGATCTCGGACACGGAGGCTGACATCGGCTCCAACCTCCGCTGGGGCTGCGCGGCCGCCGGCAAGCCCCGGCCCACGGTGCGCTGGCTGCGGAACGGGGAGTCTTTGGCCTCCCAGGTAGGAGACCTGGGCTTCTCTGCTCACCTGGTTCCCTCACCCCCAGCCTCCCTCCCTCCCTCACACACACACACACACACATACACACACACACACCACTGGCAGCCCCTCTGGGCCAATGGGGGTCCCAGAGGATGGTCCTAGGGGCTTCTTTCCAGCCTAGAGTCACATGGCCACAGACTAGTCAAAGAGGCCCAGTGGAAAAATCTCTGTGGCCCTGAGCGGGTCACGTCGCCCCTCTGCCTTCAGTTTCCCGAGGTGCAGGGAGGCCTGGGTGATCTCTAAGGTCTCTCCCAGGAACCCCAAGTCGCCGCTGTGCCCACCGTGTTGGCCCCTCCACCCTGGTCCTGCCATGACCCCGACCCCTTGCCCTGCCCTGGGCTGGGCTCTTCTGCACAGAACCGGGTGGAGGTGCTGGCCGGGGACCTGCGGTTCTCCAAGCTGAGCCTGGAGGACTCGGGCATGTACCAGTGTGTGGCAGAGAACAAACACGGCACCATCTACGCCAGCGCCGAGCTGGCCGTGCAAGGTAAAGAGCTTAGGGAGGCCAGAGGAGGTCCCCGAGGCCACACGGGGGAGGGGGATATGGCTTCAGGAGTGCTGAGTTGCAGCACAACCAACTTTCTAAAACACACAGGCGGTTTTCTTGATTCATGAAATGTGGGCAATAATAGTCCTGACTTCACAGGGCTGTTAAAAATTAAATGCAATGATCAAGGTAAAGCATAAAGGACCGACTCATCACATAACGAGTGTCAATAAATGTCAGCTGGTGCTAATATTATTAATTGTGTATTAATAGTATTACTTGAGCTTGCTGAGCGTCAGTCTCCTCATCTGTAAAACGGACGTAACACCTACCTCATCAAACTGTAGAGAGTTTTAACTAAGTCTCATTCATTATTCACTCAACCAGTATTTATTTAACACCACCTAAGGAGAGAACACAATAGATAAGGTCCCTGCCTGCAACTATCTTACAAACCAGTGGAGCGAGGTGGACAAATAAACACATAATCAAATAATTAAAGGCCTTAAACAAAGGCTAAAACCATAAAACTTCACCATGGGGGAAACTTCATAACCTTGGATTTGCAATGATTTCTTAGACAACACCAAAAGCATGAGCAACAAAAGAAAAAAAACATAAAACAGGCTTCATGAAAATTAAAAGCTTTGTATGTCAAAAGACACTATCAAGGAAATGAAAAGACAATCTACAGAATGGGAGAAAATAATTGTGAATTATATATCTGATAAGGGATTAATATCCAAATATATAAAGAACTGCTACAACTCAACAACAAATAAACAACTTGATTTAAAATGGGCAAAAGATGTGAATAGACATTACTCTAAAGATAATACACAAATGACCAATAAGCACATCGAAAGATGTTCAACATCATTGGCTATCAGGGAAATGCAAATCAAAACCACAATGAGACACCACTTCACACTCACTGGGATGGCTAAAATTTTAAAAAGAGAAAACAATGTGTTGGCAAGGATGCAAAGAAATAGGAATACTTATATGTTGTAGGTGGCACTGTAAAATGGTGCAGCCACTTCAGAAAACAGTTTGGTGGTCCATCAAGCAGATTGTTGAAAATAGAACTACCACTTCTTGGTACATACCCAAAAGAATGAAAAGCAGATACTTGAACAGATATTTGTAAACCATTATTCACAATAGCCAAATGGTGGAAACAACCCACAGATGAATGGATAAACAAAATGTGGTATATACATAAGGAATATTATTTAGCCATGAACTGGAATGAAGTTCTGATACTTGCTTGAAGACATGTTGAGAATAATAAGCCAGACACAAAGACAAATATTGTATGATCTTACTTACAGGAAATACCTAAAAGAGCAAATCCATAGAGACAGATGGTAGTTTACAGGTTTCAGGGGTAGAGCAGGAAGAGGGAGTTATAGCTTAAGGGCTGAGTAATTTCTGTTTGAGGTGATGAAACAGAAGGATAATGGATGTCAGTGATGGTAGCACAATATTGTGAACACAAGACTACTGAATTGCATACATGACTATGGTTAAAATGGGAAATTTTGTGCTCTATATCAGTTATTACAATGAAAAGTCAATAAAAAAATCAAATAAATAATTTCAGACAGCCATAAAAAAAAAGTACAATATAAAGAAAATAGAATGATAGGGCTGTGATGGGCCAGTTAGATGGGGTGCTCAGGCTGGCTTCTCTGAGGAAGTTACATTTGGGGTCTGACCTGGGTGTTAAGAAAGAGCCAGCTATGAGAAGATCTGTGAGATTTCCAGGCAAAATGAGCAGCAAGTGTAAAAGGTCCTGAGGCAGGAAACAACTGGGCATGCTCAAAGGGTGAAAATAAAAGGCCCGGGGTGATTGGAGGATCACAGATGAGGGAGAGCAGAGCCAGACTGGCTCCGAGAGGTGGGGACTTACTTGCGAGTCCCTCATGAGGAGCTGGGCTTCATCTAAGTGCCATAAGAAGGGGATGTTGAAAGTGGGGAGTGGGATGGCTTGATTTATGTTTTAAAAAAGATCATCCTGGCTTCCAGGGGGGAAGCTTAGACACACGAAGACCAATTAAGGGGCTTTTCCGTAGTCCAGGCAGGAGACAGGTGGCTTGGACCAGCATGGTGGCAGTGGGGGTGACAGGAAGGGGCCGGGTTCGGTGTCTTTTGAAAGTGGATTGGCCGCAGGGGGCGGGGGGGGGGGGGGGGGCGTGGTATTTAAATCACTCAGCATGGGAAGCGGCTGTGGCTCAAGCAACTGAGCTCCCATTTACCACATGGAGGACCTGGTTTGATCCCTGGGACTCTTGGTAAAAAAAGGAAAAAGGCGTCCCAGACCTGCGCGGAAGCGATGCACCAAAAAGACAACAACGCAACCAGAGAGAAAAAAAAAAAAACTTAGCCAGGTGCAGGGCTGGTCCAGGGTGCCTGGGACCGTTCTTATTCCGTGGTGACCGTGGCGTCCCCCTCTCCTTCCAGCACTGCCCCCTGATTTCAGGCTGAATCCCGTCCGGCGCCTGATCCCGGCGGCCCGGGGCGGAGAGATCTTTATCCTGTGTCAGCCCCGGGCCGCGCCGAAGGCCACGGTGCTCTGGAGCAAAGGCACTGAGATTCTGGTCAACGGCAGCAGGTACAGCTCCCCCTTCCCCTCTGCCCTGCGCAATTCCTGCTCCCCCCTCATACTCCTTGGCGCCAAGGCCCCTGCCTGTGCCCGCGGTGCGCCCGTGGGTTGGCCGGATCTGCTTTGTCCTTGCTACAGAGTGACAGTGACTCCAGATGGCACCTTGATCATAAGAAACATCAGTCGGTCCGATGAAGGCAAATACACCTGCTTCGCTGAGAATTTCATGGGCAAAGCCAACAGCACCGGCGTCCTATCCGTGCGAGGTGGGGGCCGGGCGCTGGCTGAGGGCGCTGGCTCGGCCACCACGGGCGCCCTCTCTCCTCGTCATCCTGCTTTTGTGCCCCCACAGTCCTTCTAGTTTGGTTTTAAGGCTACCCCAGGATTCCTTTTCACTTGGGACCACCGCCCAGAATCTAGCCCTGCCCCCCACACACACACTCCCACGGCGCTGCTGGGAGGTCAAGTGCGTGTTTACCGCCGGCCTCTTCCCTTTCCCGGGGCTCAGGACAAAGCCTCTCCCCCTGCCCCCTGCCCCTCCCTGGGCCTCTTCCACCTTGCTTTCCTTGGCAGATGCCACCAAGATCACTCTAGCTCCCTCCAGCGCTGACATCAACTTGGGCGACAACCTGACCCTGCAGTGCCACGCCTCCCACGACCCCACCATGGACCTCACCTTCACCTGGACCTTGGACGACTTCCCCATCAACTTGGACAAGCCCGGGGGTCACTACCGGAGGGCCAGCGCGGTGAGGCCTGAGCCAGACGCCCCAGGGCTCCTCCCTCCTCCTGGATGCCCGGAACCACCAGCACTCCCAACACCCCGGCCACCCCAGGGCCCTTCTGCATGCCCCCAGGCCCAGGCGTGGCCGGCACATCTGGGATTATTAGCCACCCTCCCTTAGATGGCAGTTCCCTGAGATCCACCCAGAGGCCCTGCATTTAGGAGAGTTAGGGACAAACCACGACTTGAGGCCACCCAGCAGGACTTACTCCCTCTTGCTCTCCTGCTCGGTGTAAATGGCATTATCAGCTTGGGCTGGCGTTGGCCAGCTTCCACAACAAATTTGTTGTTTGGTCCCCAGGGGGTGCTCAGTGGGGACTACTGGTTCCTCTCATTGAACTGATAGAGGAAAACTGAGAAGCAGAGGGGTCCGCAGACGCGGGGGGGGGGGGGGCCGGGCTCTGCCTCGCGTGTCAGGGCTCCGTGCACTAGCCGGGGCCGCTTGCCCTCACCCGCCTCCCTCCTCCCGGGTCCGTGTGCAGAAGGAGACGGTTGGGGACCTGACCATCCTGAACGCCCAGCTGCGCCACGGTGGAAAGTACGCGTGCGTGGCCCAGACGGTGGTGGACAGTGCTACCAAGGAGGCCACGGTGCTGGTCCGAGGTGACGGTTTCCCACCTCCCCCTGCTCCCCGCGCCTTCCCTCTTCCCCTTCCCTCCCTGCTGCAAGCTGTTGGGAAGGGCATCTGAGCTGAGTACGTCCTGTGGTTCTTCCTGGGTCTTAAGTGAATAGAACATTCTTCCTCCAGAGCCAAACTTTAAAAAAAACCCACTCTTAAAAAACACATGCCCAGGACTGGAGTGCTTTGCTGAGGACATCAGTTTTCAAAACCAGCATTGAGAAGTCGGTTACACCTCTCTAGTGAGGGCCTCAGTGAGCCCCTCCAGCCCCGAGCCCGGCTGCTGCCCCCGCCCCTCCCGCCGCACTGCCCGGCCTCGCCCACCGCCCCACTCCTCGCCCTCCCACCGCGCGTCGCGGGCACGCGCGCTGCGCCCTCTGCCGGCGGGCCCGGTCCCGCGCCAGCCCCAGGGGCGGGGCCTGGGGGAGGCGGGCTCGCACTCGAAGCCGCCCAGTTCTGACCCCTGGCGCTCGGACCTCTGGGCGCAGGTCCACCAGGTCCCCCGGGAGGCGTGGTGGTCAGGGGCATCGGCGACACCACCGTCCAGCTCAGCTGGAGCCGTGGCTTCGACAACCATAGCCCCATTGCCAAGTACACCCTGCAAGCTCGCACTGCCCCTGCAGGAAAGTGGAAGCAGGTTCGGACCAGTAAGTGAGGGCGCCCCCCGCCCCCACCCGGGCCAGTACTGCCAGGGCCTGGCGGTGCACAGGGGGAGGGGGGCCGGGGCCGAGCCTGGCGCGGCAAAGGACAAGCGTAGGCCCTCTCCCTGGCCAGCGGGGAGAGTCACACCAGCAGCAGGAGAGTGGGGAGGGAGTTGGAGGATCGGTATTTGCGAGGTGGAGGATTTGGGCGCGTGGGAGGGGGGTGCAGGCGAGCACACATTAGCAAAGGCCCCAGATCATTTCCGACGTCAGCGGTACAGGGCAGGTCCCATGGCCTCTACGTCCTGACCAACGCGCGGGCCCTAAGCCTCCCTAGAGCCTCACTCCCTGGCGCTTGCAGATCCTGCCAACATCGAGGGCAACGCCGAGACCGCCCAGGTGCTGGGCCTCACGCCCTGGATGGACTACGAGTTCCGGGTTTTAGCCAGCAACATCCTGGGCTCCGGGGAGCCCAGCGGGCCCTCCAGCAAAATCCGGACCAAGGAAGCAGGTCAGAGTCCCGGGTCTCCCCAAAAGAAATGAGGTCAGATCAGAGACTCAGGCCCTCCTTAGCCCCAAGGCCGCAGCAAATCCTCTGCGCCCCAGCCCTGCTCTCTCAGCTTGGGACTCTAAAAATGGGAGAGGAAGGGTAAGGGAGGACCCGAGCGGCTGCCCTGCCCCTTGTCAGCATCGGCCCTGGGCGGTAGCCTGTCAGCGCTGCTAGCACCACCTGGTCCAAACCCTTAATTTTTAAGATGGGTGAACCTTACCCCTGCATGCAAATCTACACTTATCTCAAAACAAAAAGCCTCATTGTTGGTTTGTTTTTTTAATGGAGAAACCAAGGTTTGGAGAAAAGTCCCGCTGACAGAGCCCAGATTTGTATGCAGGACCATGGGTGGTGCAGATGTCCTCTGTGGAAGGGCTGGAGCTACAGAAATCAGTTAATGAGGAAGATGTGTGTGTGTGCATGTGACTGTGCTTGCGTGCGTGTGTGTGTGCATACGTGTGTGTGTTGCCGGGGGCTAGGGAAGAAGCCAGTCTCCCGGCCCTGCTTTAGGTGGTTTCTTCGAGAGCAGGAGGAATGCATAATCTGCCCACAGCAAAAGGCACGTGGGTGCCAGAGCCTGAGTGGGGGAGGAAGAGAGAACCCAGGAGAGAGGGGACAGCAGAGGCCCCAGCCAGCCTCTCGAGAGGCTGCTCCCCAACCCTCTCGTCGGACCCTCACCCAGCCATTCACTGGGGGATCCCAAAAAGGCTAGACTCAGGCCCCTGCCTCCCTTCCTCCCACCCTCCCAGCCCTGTCCCCCTGCCCCAGGCACTGTAGTGTGGTGTAGTGAGCTCTGGTGTCCCTTAAACCTGTTTTCCTAAAAGCCTCAGGCTGACTCTCCAGGCTCTTTCTAGAATCACTCAGCATTTGCAGCTGGTAACTCTTCTGAATAAGGAATTCTAGAAGTCCTTTCTTTGACCCTGAGCTCCTTTGAGAGTCAAATGTGGTGTGAGTGGTGAGCAGGGATCGCCTTCATTCTAGTATCCCAGTTGTTGATGAGCACAAAGACAGATGTAATGCGGAGGAAAGATGATGGGTTTTGAAGTCAGAAGAACTGACTTCAAATTGACTGTGCCACTAAGCTGTGTGACCTTAGGCAAGTCACTTACCTGCTCTGCGCCTCAGTCTTTCCACCCTGAAAAGATGAATGTGCATCACAGGATCCAAATGTGTTTAAGTGCCTCTTGCAAATTACAAGGCCCTTTTCCTTGTACCAAGTAAAAAGTTTCCAACTGCTAGATTCGTTGCAGAAATATCTTGATCCCTAGCCAAGCTACCCCCTGCCAACCTGTGTGAGCTGGTGAAATACATTCTTGTTTTAATATTGGCCTTGTTTAATACTAGAGACAATTAGAAAATTAAATCTGCCACAAAAAGAAAAATAATAATAAAATGTCCTAGAACCCCTAAGAAATGTGTTTGGTTTGGTTTTGTTGTTTTTGTTTTTTCTTTTTGCATTAATAGCAGTTGTGAATTATTTATTTCTCATAATTTAAAGCAAATTGGAGTTGGCCTGTGTTATTCAGTATAAGCCAATGAGGGTGAGGAGGAAAAAGTATCATTTTTGGAGCATCTACTATAGGCAAACCACTGTTTTGTTTAATTTTATTCTTGCTACAGCCCTCTGAGAGAAATATTATTATCCTCATGTTATGGAAAGGAGAAGCAGAATCTCAGAGAGGTTAAGTCACTTGCCCAGGGTAACACAGCTTGTAAGTGGCAGAGCTGGAATTTCATCCCAGGCCTGCCTAATTCCTGAAGCCATGTCTGGAGGGATAGTTGGAGAGCAAAACTGGGGCCTATTTGAAGGGACGGTCCAGGCCTAGCAGGTACAGTCACAGGTCCTGGGCTTTTCTTTCCCTCGCTGCCCCTTAACAAGCCACATCTGTGTCTCTTGGCACCTGCCAGCCCCCTCAGTGGCTCCGTCAGGACTCAGCGGAGGAGGTGGGGTCCCGGGAGAACTCATCATCAACTGGACAGTAAGTGGGTGGGTGGGCACAGAGACGGGCCTCCGGTTCTCTGGGACAAGCCCTGCGCCCCCTCGCCCCTCCCTGGCTCGCCTGCTGGTTGGCTCAGCCTGCAAGGCCCTCCCCAGGGTCACTGCGCAGCTCCAACCCAAGGACAGACACCCTCCCCTTCCCCGCCCCTCCCCTGCCTCTCCCCTCGCAGGAACACCCCTTGCAGGATAAAACCCGCGGCAGACCCAGGCGTCCGGGCGGCCCCTCCTGGTGCCGGCTGGACGGGCCCCGGGTGGGCAGGGAGGCGCGCCGCCGCCTCGCCCACGCCGCCCTCTCGCCCCTCAGCCCGTGCCCCGGGAGTACCAGAACGGAGACGGCTTCGGCTACCTGCTGTCCTTCCGCAGGCAGGGCAGCAGCAGCTGGCAGGCGGCCCGCGTGCCAGGCGCCGACGCCCTGCACTTCGTCTACAGCAACGACAGCGTGCGGCCCTACACGCCCTTCGAGGTCAAGATCCGCAGCTACAACCGCCGCGGGGAGGGGCCCGAGAGCCTCACGGCGCTCGTCTACTCCGCCGAGGAAGGTGGGCTGCCCTGGACCCCCGCTCGCCCCCAGCTGCTGTTCTGCGGGGTGGGGCTGGGGGAGTGTGTCGCTGACGCCTGCGGCTGTTTGACAGCAGGAGGTGCAGGTACCGGGCAGGCGCCGAGCCAACAGCCTCCTTTCCCGCTGCCGTGTCACCTTGTCTCCCCACTCAGGCCTGTGGGAGGGGGCTGGGGCTCGCTGGGGAGGGCCGAGGGCAGGGAAGTGGGCCCCGGTGACAGCGACGCTCTGGGGGCTCCCTCTCGGCCTTCATCCCGGGCCCTGGGCTCTCCTCTAAATCCTAAACCAGGGCAGCCGCAGATTGGCCCTGGGAACCCAAACCCATTCTCTGTTGGTTCCCAGAACCCAGGGTGGCCCCTGCCAAGGTCTGGGCCAAGGGAGTCTCGTCCTCAGAGATGAACGTGACGTGGGAGCCAGTGCAGCAGGACACGAACGGTGTCCTCCTGGGGTATGAGGTGAGCATCCCCCCTGGGGCCCCGGAGAGGAAGGAAGGGGTGCTGGGGCTTCCAGACAAGGTGGGGGCCCCTCACAGCGCCGGCTCCCTCCCTGCCCTTCACTCTCCTATGCAGCCCTGTGGACACAGACTAAAACCCCGTGTCTGCCGTCCACTGGGGAAGACACACCCGTGCACTGCTGCACAGGGTGTTTGGCTGAGGGTGGCTTTGGGACCCGGGAGCCCAGGGCAGGAGGCGCAGGTTCTGGGAAGCAGCGTGGCCGGCCCCCTCCCTGCCTGCCTGGCTCGCCCCCGGCTGCGCAGCCAGCAGCCCGGGCTCCTCTCCGCACCAGCTGATCCTCCCATCCCTGGGAACTCCGGGCCCAGCGGCCAGTGGCTTGAGCCCTGGGCCCTCAAGGACTCCACAGAGGGCTACCTGTGGAGCAGACCGAGAGCACAGGAGAGCAAAAGGGAGGGAAAGAAGAAAAAGCAAGAAATGTCATTGCCTAGGGGAGAGTCAAGGGGCTGGGCTTACGAGTGATAGAAATTCCAATGCAGTAGAGTCAGCCCTGGATTTTGGTGCAATACCTTAGGCAAGCCACGTTGAGGAAAGCATTCCAAGCTCGGCCCTTGGCTAGAAAAACCGTTTAGCAGGGTCTTAGTATTACGATTACTATGAAAATTTTGAGCAGCCAGCATCATCTCGCTGGGGGTCAGGAGGCCCCTTTGCATGTACAAGGAGACACTTCATAGCCCTTGGGGCAGAATCCCATGGGAGCCCCTGCTTTAATGAACTGGAGTGGGGTTCGGCAGGCCATGGCTGGGCTGAGCCTGATCCAAGCCTCCACACCTCCCACCCGCCCGCGCACTCCTTGGGTGCATTCGCTGCGCCCTGCCTTGGGCTGGGCTCTCTGCTGGGCACTGAGAAGACAGCAGTGAACGGCGCCCACTTCCGCCTGCCCCTCGGAGCGCGTCATCTACGGTCCAGGCGCTGAGCCTCGTGACTGAGACCCAGGGAGCCGGGGGAGAAGGGGAGGAAAAGGGTATAGGTGTCCAGGGCTTGGGTCAGGGTGGCCCTGAGGTCCTGGGCCTGATCACCGACCCTAGGGGACCCCTGGCCCCTGCAGATCCGCTACTGGAAAGCCGGAGACAAGGAAGCAGCTGCTGACCGAGTGAGGACGGCAGGGCTGGACGCCAGTGCCCGGGTCACCGGCCTGCACCCCAACACCAAGTACCACGTGACCGTGCGGGCCTACAACCGGGCCGGCACTGGGCCGGCCAGTCCTCCTGCCAATGCCACGACCATGAAGCCCCGTGAGTCCCGCGCCTGGGGTGGGGGTTCTGTGGGGACCCGCTGTCTCTAGGATCACTCCCCACTGATGAGGCAAATGCTCCAGCCCACACGAGCTGAGCTGGACAGGAAGAAGGCAGCGAGCCGCACGAGAAGAAGGGAGTGGAACTCGTGGCCTCTGCAGTGCCTCTCTTCTCCAGCCCTTGGGTGTTCGTGGCATTTGTTGCGTAGGCAGTGGTGACAGAATGTTTAGAATGTGACTGCTTTGGACAGACATCCAGAAAAAGGCTGCTAAAGGGGAGGGGTGGAGGCCGGGAAACAGAAGTCTCCCCAACCCTCTCCCTCCCCTGGCAGCTCCACAGCGACCTCCTGGCAACATCTCCTGGATTTTCTCCAGCTCCAGTCTGAGCCTTAAGTGGGACCCTGTGGTCCCTCTCCGAAATGAGTCTGCAGTCACGGGCTATAAGGTAAGGATGGGGTCGACCAGGCTTCGAATGGTGAGAAGCAGCTCGTCTGCATTTCCAGTGAGCACAAGGGAGCTGGAATTTGTAGCAAGAGGGATCTGAGTTAGACGTCAGCAGAGAGTCTTAATTGTGAGAGACATGAAATACATGAATGATTCTCCAGGTACTTTACAGTCGAGGCCATCAGAGAGGGGGCAGATGGCATCACTGTGGAGAGGTAGGGGGTCCTGGGGGCGGTGACGGACTGGGTGAAGCCAAGTGCTCCTTCAAGCCTAGGGGCTCTGCAAAAAAAGTGGGGCTACTTGCAAGTTTTCCTCCCACCAAGGAGGAGCTCGTTAAAAGCCTGGTCCCCGTTGCTGGGAAACAGGGGAGGGCCCAGAGACTAAGGGCTCCTCCCAGGAAAGAGAACGGGCCTGGAGTAAGCAAGCTCCGCCCAGCTAACCCCTACCCGCAGATGCTGTACCAGAACGACCTGCACCCGACTCCCACGCTCCACCTCACCAGCAAGAACTGGATAGAAATCGCCGTGCCTGAAGACATCGGCCACGCCCTGGTGCAGATCCGCACCACGGGGCCCGGAGGGGACGGGGTCCCAGCAGAAGTCCACATCGTGAGGAACGGAGGTGCTGCCTCTCCCCCCTCTCCCTCATCTTATCCTCCTGGAACATCAGGATCCACCCAGATGCCTGGGGAGGGAATCATTCCCACCCAACCCAAACCCACCCAACCAGACCCCATGGGAAGAGGGAAGACAGGAACCAGGCGCACGGGGTCCTGGAATTGCCCTTGCTGGCCCCTCCTCCTCCACCCCTGAAACGGGGCTGAGGGCCAGGGAAGGCAGGGGGCTCCTTTCGCCAGGTGCAGGCGAGGCTGAGGACGGGCGAAGGAAAGGGCCCTACCAAACCCTGTAGGAGTAGGACTGAGAAGGGCACCCAGCCACCCACGCTGCCAGCCCTGGCCACTTTCCAGGCCTGAAGCTGACCCTCTGAGTCTCTCAGGAAAGGTCCTGATCCCAGCCACACGGTGGGCCTGGCTGGGGTGCTCCCAGTCCCGGCTGACTCACACCCCACCTTTCCACCTGCTGCTTCCAGGCACCAGCATGATGGTGGAGAACTTGGCCGTCTGCCCCAGCGCACATCCCGGCTCCCTCCTCTCCTGCTCCGTGGCGGTGCTGCTCGTCCTGGGCTACCTGGAGCTCTGATCCTGGCCCCCCGCCCCCTCCGCCAGCGCTGGACACCCCGCTCCAAGTGACTCGGCCAGCTGGCCCCACACTGTGCCCAAGAGTGGTTGGTCTGAAACACCTACTTTAAACAGTGCCCTTTTTTAGGAGGTAGGAGGGTTCATATTCTGCCACGGGATAGAACCCATGCAAGGATTTTTTTTCTTTCTTTCTTTAAATCAAGAGGCACCAGGCAGCAATTTCCATGGTAATACTGAACTCAATGCCTGGGCCTTCTAGGGTGCCTGGATTGAAGGAACAGACCTATAGGAAGAAGGTGAATTTTAAACATGGACCTTCCAATCAGCAGGGCTGGCACTGTGGGACCACATTGGGATCGTGCCCCTCCAGGCCGAGTCCCGGGCCCAATGGAAACTGGCCTAAGGCAGCTGGACGAAGCACGAGCATGAACAGGCCTTGGTCTAAGGGGACAATACGGCTGAACCCTGACATTGTCCCTGACGACTCCCTGGAGGCCGCTGCCACCTGCCCAGGCTGCTGGAAACCAGCGCCCTGAGGCCTGGAGCCTGAGCCCCTCAGCTTTGGAGGGACGATACTCCAGACCGCTGGGGGTGGGAGCCACAAAGGGGTGAGAGGCTGGGCCACCTGGTGCAAAGGGGCACACTCATAACCCAGGGGGTTGCCCTCTCCGCCGACACTGCCAACCTGACCCTGTCACCCTGAGTGACAGAAGCCACTACAGGTGGCTGGATGACTAAAGGGCTCTGTCTTGGGGAGGTCCCTCACTCCGCCAAGGCGTGTCCTGCACGGTCCCTCCGGGGGCTTGGGCAGGAGGTAGGGGAGGGCCCGGTGCAGCCTGGCGGGCCCCCCTCCCTCTTCCGCCAATTCCACCTGTGGACCTGTGGCGCCCCCCCCACCCCCGAGGCCCCAGGCTCCACTCTCCCTCCTGACTCACTCAAGTCTGGGAGGGTAATGGGTGCATTCTTCGGGTCCTAGAACGGCAGTCTTCTGAGGAGGCCAGAGGACAGACGTGGCCCCCTCTGCTCCCAGGTATTCCCTGGGGCTACCTGGCATTCCCCAGGCTGCCTCCGACGGCTCTTGTGACAGGGACTGTCCTTTGCATTTTCCCAGAAGAAAAAGGGGTAAATAAACAGGACATCATATTTCGAGCTCCAAGTATATTACCAGTCACAGAATGTTAACCCTGGAAGAGGCCTTAGAGCTCAACTCGCCCAAGCCTCTCACTTCACAGATGAGGAAACTGAGGTCCAGAGAGGATTAGGGACTTCCCATGGCCAGAGACTGTACGTGAGGTGGCTGGGGTAAGAATTTGAGTCTCCTGCCTTCTCATTCAAGGCTCTTTGTCTCTCTAGAGGAAGGAAGCAGAAGTTGCTACAATTGGGCAGTGTCAATGGCTATGGACTGGTAAAGAAGGTGGCCCGGGGCAGTGGGGTATGAAAATTCTGTTTCAAGTTGTTCACAGGACTGGCAGTGGCTGGTCCCAGCCCAAGCCGTGGACAGATTCCAGGAGGCATGCAATCCTTCTCTGCCTGAGTCCAGCTTTTGCTGTGACCTCAATATGCCGTGCTGGTTCGAAGACTCTGTCCCCTTGACCCCAGCTCCAATAAGAGGCCAAAGCAAGGTCAGGAATCTTGCAATCCAGGCAGCAGTGGCAGCATGGCCAGGAAACCCCAATGCCTGTGCCCAGACCAGTGGCCCTTTCATGGGGTGGCAGCAGGACAGCTTCTTGTAGGGCATGTGCCCTCTGAGGCTCCCTGAGCCTGTTTTCTGTAGTTTACAGTTAGAGCTCTATTTTTTAATGGTTTTTTAAACTTTTGGGTCCTGCTCTATTTTTCTGGGCAGGTTTATGTTGATATTTACCCGCTACCATCTTTTAAAAAATGTAGGCTCACACCTCTTCTCCCTGCCGCCACCTACATCCCCACCCTTCCAAGCCCAGGACAGCTGCCTTGCAGCCAGACCCAGCAAAACCTCCTTACCTGCTCCTGTCTCCTCACATGCCAGGTGCTGGGGTCAGCCATGTGATCATTCTCCCACTCAGCCTGGCAACCTCCTGGTTCCCCATTGGCTGCAATTTGGCCTGTGCCTAGTTCTCCATCTGAGAGGTGTTGGGGGAGGAAGGATGTGTCCTTCTTCCAAGGTTTAGCTTGTTCTTGCCTCACTGCTTAGGACTGCAGCAGGGGAAGCAAGGGCACGAGTGTCTACGTGCTGGGCCAAGGGGGATGAGCTGGTTTGATAGAGGACCTAACTCGATACAGCTGAGGGCTGAAGCCCTTAAGCTCACTTGGGAAAAAAAGATTACAACTAAGTATCTTAGTTCTAACGAGGTCCACTGGAGAGGGAGAGGAAGGCAGACCTACTGGGAAGCCCAGGGTGTTTAGGAAAACTAAGCCCCAGGAAAATCTAACCACCGTGCAGGAAGAATTTGTTCGGGGGACACGGATCTATATTAAAAGAGTTGACACTCTGGCATGGGATTTCAGCTCAATTACTGATTAAGGTTCAATCACAGAATAGGTGACTTGAGGATATGCAACTTATTACAACAGAATAGCTTGTTAGGATGGCTTGTACATGAGCATGCCTGGTGGCGGAACACTAGATGAAATGGCTGTTCAGAGCCCCTGCCCAAGGGTCCTCCGATTTTCATCTGGTCTGCCCATCTGGGCTAGGGTTGTTGAGTGTGGCTCCTTCCTATCGTGGTCACCATCTCTACTATGGACTCTACCCCCTCACACACCAAGCTGTCTTTCCCAGCATCTGCAGCCCCAGAAGAGGAGGAAGCAACGGGGAAAGCCACAAATACCTACCACCCAGCTTAGTGGCCATTAAGTGCCTTGAGGAAAAGGGACAGAGACAGCCTCTTCAGGGTGGGCATACAAAGCACTCCCTATTCTGTGCACATTTGGGTTCAACCTACACAGGGTCCTTTGCCCCTTGCCTCGGCTCCTTGGTCCTTGTTGGTCTAACAGCCCAGATGTGCACCTGCTCCACAGAGGAAGGGCGGCTCTTTCCAGATGGCATCTCCGCACCCAACGAGGTCAGGTTACTTTCATTCAGGGTATCACATGTTACAGATGGTGTCATGGAGTGGGAGAGCCATGGGGAGGTGGTCTTTTTTTTTCTCTCCATAAAGTAACAGCAGAAGAGACTGTGATTAGATTATCAGAAGAAACTTCTGCCATGGGACCCTGGAGGCAGCACTCGGGTTTTTTAGGAACTTCTGAGGAATTTTGACAGCTGTTGGCCAGGGGTCAGGTTAGATGAAGGTGTGACGGGGGCGGGGAAGAGGCCGAGTGTCCTTCCAGAGCTGAGAGTCTTAGAATCAAAAGGTGTTAAGTATGCTACAGCCCCTACATTGTAGGGGAAGCGGCTGGAGGCACATAGCAGAAGCGGAGGGCTCCCCTCAGCCAATCTTATCACTGTCCAGTACTTTTCCCAGCACACACTGCCTCTCGGCACCTACCGTGTCCCTGACTGCAAGAGCCCAAGACGGCTAAGAGCCATTTACAACCTGTAGTATTCCCCAGCAACAAAGGGTATCTTTTTCTCTTCCTGGTCTGGAAGGTGACTGCCAGCTGTGCCCCTCACATCAGGATAGCAGTACCTTCACATCTGTATTCGCTGGCTCGGGTGTGATGCCCTATTTCCCTGGGTCAGACTCTACTAAGCCTCACCCTGGGATTGAGGGAGGTGGCCAAAGAGACTCCTAGAGTGGTGTGAGAGAGATTAGCTGGGCATTTTCCAAGGGACCTCAAGAGCTCCATGGAAACAGGTGCCTGGTGGCAGGGCAGGGGAATGCCCCCATGGACTTGTACATATGGTCATAAGACTTTGGGAAGGCCAGACAGTAAAGGGAAACTGGAGGTTTGGAGAAACGAGTCAGATAACTTTGCCCTGAGTCCCAGAAGGCCTTAGGGGCAAAAGGCACTTAATGACCTTGGATGGTTCAATGGGGTCCATCCTGCCTTGGCCCCCAGACTCCTCCAACTTACCCGTTCCACCTAGGACCTGCATAGCTCAGAGAAGCTTGTGGCTGGGTAGGAGCTGGGGCCATCTGATGACTTGACTCAGTTTTTGTTAAAATATAACCACTCCCACTGTCCTATCGTCTGTCTCTTATACTTCTTGTAATGGTAGTTATTTATTGACTCTTGTAGCAGGCAGTTCTTAAATAAAGATGGATTCTCAACCTGTTTAAGCATCTGGCACAAGGTGCGGGTTTTTTGGTTTTTTTTTTAAATTTATTACTATTTTATTTATTCCCCGCCCCTCCCCCCTGCAGCTTGCTTGCTGTCTTCTGTGTCCATTCACTGTGCGTTCTTCTGTCTGCTTGTCTCCATTTCTTGCATCATCTTGCTGCACCACCTCTGCAGGGTGCAGGCATCAGCTCTGCGTGGGGCGTGGGTCAGCTTGCCTTCACAAGGAGGCCCTGGAATGCCTCCCACATGATAGACAGGAGCCCAATCGATTGAGCCACAGCCGCTTCCCTGCTGTGTGGGTATTTTTTATCTTCAAGCTATAGCACACTTCCTCTGTCCTACAACCCCAGAGGCTCTTACCCAATATTTTGACCCCTCAGTCAACTCGTAGGAAGTTACACAATAAAGTCCATAATGCTTCATTCAGTCTTGGGAGATGGAAAAATTAGGCCAAGAGACTTCTAGGCAGACCTGAGCAGAGCACAAGCAGCTTATTTTTCTGGTCTGGCTGGCTTTACCTAACATTACAGCGGTAAAGGCTGTGTGATAATATTGATTCAAGATTCCCTGATTGTTTTTTAAGACAGTTGAGGTGTTGACTCAATAGTCTTAAAGGGAAGTATTCTTTCTGCAAAGATATATTGACCCTGCAATGGTAAGAATTTGACTGCTGTCTCTAGTCTCTTTGCACGGCAGTCAAGAGGGATACCCTTAAGGCAACTCTGTGAATGTTAAGTTCTCTCAGTGCAAGGCCGGCGAGACACTCCAGGCTGACTTGGCCCAGCCTTTTTCAGGGAAAAGGGTTTTTGGTGGAGATGAAGGTGAGCAGAGACCCCACCACTCAGCACTTAACTGCTCAGGGTCTGTTCAGCACGAGAAGCCTAGCCTGACAGTGAACCCCCAGATGGCCAGCATAGGCACTGGTATGGCAACAGGATTATCCCTTCCACTTGGAATCCAAATGGGCTGCTGAAACCAATGGCCAATAGAAGCCAAATTTTCATACAGTCAACATCTCCTTGACCATTCAGAGGCAGATTATATACACAGAATTCAATGAACTGAATTTGATCATTATAAATAGGAGGTCTTTTTTTCTTCCCTGCTCAATCCTTTCACATCCTCAAAGTCAAAATTCAAGAGTACAGCACACAGAATTATAAACCTAGAGCTGTGTAATAGTCCACTGGCTTGCAAGAAAATGCTGGAGCTCTTCTTGGGTCTCAGTCTATCCATAAAATGGGAAAGTCCTTCTTTCTCCTCAGCAATGTATTAATAATATTGAGGACATTCAGTACAAAGTAATATGCTATTTTTTTCTGGCTCTCTTTTAAAGCATAGCAAGTCATCACCTGACTGCTTCAGCATATTGGCCAGTGCTGAGCTAATATGCTTCCTTAATAATATTTCTGAACTCATGATCAGTACTCCAGAGCTTACGCAGCGGCTTTACTTACAAGATCTCAGTTGATTCTCACAACTACCCATTTCAAAGGTGAGGACTACAAAGGGTCAGAAGCTTGCTCCAGCAGAACCAGGACCAGAACCCAGGTTTTCTGAAATCCATTCCCTTGAGGCTGAGAGGATGAGGGAAAGGGCTATAGAAAATTTAAGGTATTTTCAAAGTAAGCAATAATGAGGAAGGCTCCTTATGCATGGGTCTAGGTCAGTGGTCCCCAACCTTGGTTATATATCAGAATTACCTGTGAGACTTCTAAGAATCCACGAATCTTGGAACTCATGATTATGTATATCTAGGACACTGAAAGGGCCTAGAAGCAATGGCTTCTCAGTAACAATGAGTACACCCAACTCTTAAGACTTTGGTTTCTAACTACTAGCCCTCACACTAAAAGGAACCAGAGCTCCTTGGAGAAACAGCAGAGGCAAGGGAAGTTCAAATGTCGACCTGGGACATATTGTGCTAGGAAACTCTATCTTGGGGATGGTCAAAGTCAAATGTAACCATGTCAAAGGACAGAAGAACTGGCTGAAAGGACTGACTAGACAAAACCTGGGACAACTTGAGCATGAAAACATTGACAACAGTAATGGATATAATTCACCAAATAAAAACAATCCATTGAGATCTCAAAAATAAAAAGGCAAAAAGAGTAAGCTCTTCTTTACAGAAAAATGCAGGTTAATAAATAAAAATAGAATGCTGAACTTAAAAGAATCACCATTTTGCAACCCCCAATATGCAATAATGAATAAGATAATATGACCATTTGTGGATGCCAAAACCTTTTGAGTGGTTTTTGGGAAACCAGCTATCACAATCCTAAAGTATCACTCCAAGGATTATTAATAACAAAGGGGGAAGGGGGCGGAATACCTTTGGAGAGCTGGCAGTCACCAGTTTTCTTCAATAGTGGGTCAACGTGACATTATATGCCTCCTCGTGGGGTACATCAAGTACATTATCTTCTATAAATGGCTCCTGTTGAAAATGTTTAAGCTGAATCTAATCATGATGAAATAATGACAAATCCAGATTGTGGAGCAATATACAAGACAACTAGCCTAGCTAGATTCAACAGAATCAATATCATGGGCGGGGGGAGTGCAGGGGATTTGTTTAAAATAAGAGAGTAAAGTGAAATAATATGTGAAATTTCATTTGATCACAGATCAAAAAGCTAAGTTAAAAAGCTACAAGATTTTAGAAACTGGGGAAATCTGAATATAGATTGTATATATAGCTAGGAATTGTTAATTTTCCTAAGTATGATAATGATATTGTAGTTACACAGAAGAAAATGTCCTTATGAGGAGATGCAGGCATGATTCAGGGGTGAAGGGCTACAATGTTTGCAACTAACTCTCCAATGGCTTAGCAAAATCAATACGTTTAGAGAGAAAGAAAAATGTGGAAAAAGAAAACAATTTGGTGAATCTAGTAAAGGGTCAAATCTATCAACTTTTCTATGGATGTGAAATTTAAAAAAATAAAAAATAGAGGAAATAATACAGATCCCATGGCCATACTTTAAATTGAATTAGCATTTCAAGGTTGGGGCTCAGGAATTTTATTTTTTCAAAAGCTAACCCAGGTGATTCTGATGTCCAGCTAGAGAAGAGAACCACTGGTTTGAGTCTTTGGTTTTTGGTATCCCTTTCTGTAGCTAAAGTGATGGGAAGAAATGCTGTAATTCTCTCAGTAGAATTAGCTTAGCTGGTGGTCAAGAGCCTTTTCCCTCAGAGTTCCACAACCCAATTACCTCAGTCTAAAAGGCCCCTGAGGGTCTTAAGTTTGGATTCCCAACAGAAGCATGTAAGTACCATTCCTTCCTTGGGAGGCTTGGCTGCTCTAAGAAACCAATACACTTGACCTTTCCCAGGAACATAAGCTTCAGGGCACTGAAAAACGTAAAAGGAAATGGAGCAGGGAGAAAGGAAAGGTATTGCCTGAAATACCAGAAGAAACATACCAGGTAAAGAATCCAGTGTTTTGCCAGGAAATTCCATTTAACACTGAACACAGAAGGTTCACCTGGGTGAGGACAGGGAAGACAGGTAACTTATTAATTTTTAGTGATTGTACATTACATATCTGAGTCAGATATTACCAACAACCTCAGCTCTGCCACACACAGGTATATGTCCCAACTGCCCCCCTCCCCCCGACAAGGCAGACAATTTGTTCAATATCTAAGAAACTTAACAGGAAAAAGCCAGACTGGTTATGGGAAAATTTAAACAAATGCAAAAGATATTTTTAACTAAAGAGCAGGGGGGAAAAAAGGTTAAGTGTCCATACAACTACCGTGAATTAAGTATTTTTATTGAAGAGGAAAAAAAATGTTTTCACTAGAAAAGCTATTAATACATGAAAGAAGGGAAAATGTTTTCTAGAAAAACTATTAACACATCCTTCTATAGGAATATACTGCTCATAAAAGGGGAAATGGAGATTGTAGGCATACAAGTTGTAAGAAAATGAATACAAACTTGGAAGATGAACTCTTTCCAGGAGCAGCGAAGAAGTCTGCAATCAGTTTCCTGGGTAGCTGGTGGGCAGGGAAGATCAGGAAGAGATCCATCGAGTTCGTAAAAGATGTTCGAGAAGACTGCCCATGGCTACCATGACGTTGCCCCTCTCCACGTCCCCCACTCATGCTCCTGGCAGTGGAAGCCCTCCCTCTTACTCCATCCACAGTCTGGCTGCCAGAGTACTCCCTAAAGAACTAGTTTGGCTTCCTGAAGAGCCAGCCCGGCAGAAGCAAGACTTTTAAGCTTAGGCTGTCATCCCTGTCCATCTTCTTAGCACATACCAGAGGACTATGCTCAACAACACACCACCAGCCACTCCACTGGCAATTCCTATTCCCAAGGCTGCTGCCACTTTCTTTTTCCACTCTGTGTGCTGAGGCCTGGTATGGTTGTCCAGATTCACTTCCAGGCCTTTGTCTACTAATTTCTGATCCTCCGTCAGGGACTGGTAGAAATTCAGGTTCACCAAGCTAGGAGGAAGGACCCTCAGTCCAAAATAGAGCCTCTTGACAAATTGCAGGTTTCTTAACAGCTGCACATCACACCGATAGGTCCCAGAGTCATACTCTCGAGCAGATCCAAACATCACAAAGTGAGAATTGACTCGGAAGGGTTTGAAGAGCTCATCGTCAGTTGAGATGATACCACGAGCAAGTCTCCAGGTGAAACGGAAAGCTTCCTGTCCAACATCCAGGATGTCTGAACTCAGGCAGCTCAGCACAAACTCCTTCCCCACAGGAATGGTGAAATGGTACATGCCACAGATCCAGTTGGTTAGACATTCCAAGAGGTGAGATTCACACTTCCTTCTCACTCCATCAGGACCCACCTCGCAGACAGTCTCCTCCTTATAGCCAAGGCCACAGGTGACAGTACAGGTTGTGGTACTGACAACAACTCTCCCCACAGCTTCCTTCAGCTTCTCAGGGATGTCCAGTGTTTGAGATAAAGTCACCACCAAAGGCACATAAAAGGCCAACACCAAGCTCCCAAAGATGAAACTAGTGGCCCAAGTCTTCATGTCTCAGCAGGTATTTCACCACCCTCAGCCAACACCCCAAGGTATTCCAGTTAAGTCCTCCTTGATACTGTAACTTAATTCCTTCTACATGAGATATCCTTCAAAGTTAAAAGGTATGATGGCTGCACTGTCAATAAAAAAAGTGCAACGTAAAAAACGCCCAGTTCTTACTAACAAGTTAGGTCATAAGGCAGGAAAAAAATCACAATTTTGTTGCTTTACTATCTATGCTTGTTAATGACCACCTTACCAGTCTCCAGTATTCTTTTCCTATCCTTTTAATGGATTTAAATCCACCTCTGAGGAAGACAAAGATTAAAAGACTTCAGAAACTCAAGTGAATTTCCAAATCACCTCAACTGCATAGTGAAGCTATATTCTTCCTCAGCCTATCCTCTCCCCTCCAAATTGCAGGATTGAAACTGTTAAAAAATTCCAGTTAAATCTAACCAACAAAAAATCAAATGCTAAAGTCTAAAAAAAAGGGGGGGGGGAGGGTAAAGTTGAATTAAATTACAATTAACTTTAAATGCTCCTAAACCTTCTATAAAAAGGATTAAGAGCTTTGGACTGGAAGGCAAGTGATTTATCCTTCCTGAATTTCGATTTGTTTCATCCTTCATAAATTAAGATCTCCTTGCCTATTTCAGGATGGTCACGTTGAGCATCAAATGACATACTGTACACATGTACATTCTATAAAGTATAAACCATTGTTCATGTGTAAGGAGTTTTAAATAGAAATGAAAAGTCATAAAGACAAGGACCAAGATGCTCTTTTAGAATCAGAATTATCAGTAAGATAAGTCATAGCAGTTACTCTCTCCCTTTTAGATACTCTTCCCTCCCAAGAGTACTGAAGATATTTTCCAGGTGAGAGGATACATAATTTTCCTTGACTCTGCCTACTTCCTTTCACCTACAGAAAACAGGATCTTATCATTTGGTTGGGTCAAGGTTGCTATGAAACAGCTATGATGTCAAAAAAGGAAGCATTTTTTTTAAATCGGAAATTCTCTTATTTCCTTTTTTTTTAAAGATTTATTTTTAATTTATTTCTCTCCTCTCCCCCCATTGTCTGTTCTCTGTGTCCGCTCACATTCTTGTCAGTGGCACCGGGAATCTGTGTCTCTTTTCTTTGAGTCATCTTGCTGTGTCAGCTCTCCGTGTGTGTGGTGCCTCTCCTGGGCAGGCTGCACTTTTTTTCACACGGGGTGGCTCTCTTTATGGTGAGCACTCCTTGTGTGTGGGGCTCCCCTAAACAGGGGATACCCCTGTGTGGCACAGCACTCCTTGTGCACATCAACACTGCGCATGGGCCAGCTCACCACATGGGTCAGGAGGCCCTGGGTGAACCCTGGACCTCCCATGTGGTAGGTGGACACTCTATCCGTTGAGCCAAATCTGCTTCCCGAAAAAAAAAAAAGGAAGCATTCTGAGTCACATAAAAAATGATTAAGTAGACACTCGGATTTAGAAATGATAAAATCAAGGACTTAAATAGTCTTTATGACACATATTCTTTAGGACACAATGAGCAGTCAATGATTTTTAAAGCTATTTAATCCAGGAAAGAAAGGCTAATAAGGAGGAATTTAACCATACTCATATTTTAAGACAGACCCCTGAAGGCAGGACCCTCTTCACAATCATTTTTGTAATCTCCTGAAGGTTTATACTGTGGCCCCTGTCAAGTAATTATACAAACTTGTTCTGAGTTATAGGATCCGAAGACAGACTGTGGGATGGCTTTTTATGATTAAAACCAACTTTCTGTTTGGATTGTCTAGTTATAATCTTAACTAGAAGCAGATATTTGGATGACCTGATCATTGCTACCCATTACAGCTCTAACTTCCTCTCAACATAGTAGGCCACATTTTCTGTAGTACAAAACAAAATGGCTGGTGAGTTTCGTAAGTGATCCGTGTTTACAAACAAACATCTACATCTGTTCTTTAATAAACATCCATTTTTATTTACAAAGCATTAAAGCTTCAGCAAAAAGTACCCAAGGCTAAGTCTTATCTTGTACAAAACTACAGAACATTAAAAACCAGAGTAAGAGGAAGACAGAAAGGAAGAAGAGAATACACATATATTATACAAATCAACAAATTCAAACCAAAATGGGTAAGTTTTTAGGAGCTGCAAAAAATTCTCAAAGCATAAATAATTATTAGGAGCTGCTGCCAAAGACAGTCTGACAGGGTTTAAGCTGATTTTCTCAGTAGCCAGTTTAGGAGGCAGACATGGCATAAACACCCAAAGATACAGGTAGAAGTCAAGCTATTTCACACATGGAAATAATGTAGAAAGCCTTTGTATCACGCTATTACAGCATACAGTGCAGAAAGAACTGGAATGGATATAATGTTTGTAAAATAAAAATATATCTAATGAGCCACCAACCAATCTCTATTACTGGTCTAACTCATATGAAATTCATAGACTGGACATTTGAAGAAAAAGTAGTAGCAACTGAAAATACAGACATTTTGCAAGTCCCTCAGAGAGAGCACTTTTCACTCAACTACTGAATATATTGGCTCTAAAAGATGGAATGGGAGAAAGAATACCGATGGATTCTACTTTGATTTCTACCCTAAGTTCCAAAAGGTGATTAACCTGTATATAAGCACGGTGTTTAAACTCTCCTTTGAAAATACTGAGAAAATGACAACCCAGGTTAAGCACTTAAGGTGAGCTAAAAGCTCTGCTCCGAGAGGCCAGTGAGCCCTTTCCACAACTGGTTTCTTTATTCTGGATTTTCGGAGAACTTCAAACAGCTAATGTACACATCTATCCAATCTGCTACTTTTTATATAAAGAACAGCAAAAGCAAAAACAAAAACAAAAACAAAAAAACAAAAAAACTAAGCAACCTTTCACAGAAAGGAAGTGACTGAAAACATGTAGTAAGAAAAACAAGCATAGACATAGGAAGGGAAAATGCAATGACTGATGGGAGGGACAGATATCCATAAACAGTGATAAAATTTTACCTTGATCTTTGATTTGAACTGTGTTGTTGCTGCTTTGATTTTTGACAGTTTTACTTTAGTCCTTGCATAGATTCCCCACCCCAATAAAAAAAGACACTTGTTTAGAGAAACCGTGGTTTGTTTCCATCTCTGGAAGCCAGCACAGGTAAAGCAATATAAACTATTGATGATTCTTTGCTGGAGACAGATGAAACTAGCTATCTTCAAAAACCATGATTAATGAGAGTGAACCAATACTGGAGGGAAATGTGAAATGAAAGAAAAACAAGAAAAAACCCTGAACCTCATACAACCCAACTTCTTAAGCAAAGTATAGTATAGTAAGAAGGGCTTTCTTATCTTTCTTCCTTTTCTGAAAATGTGTAATCTTTCAAGCACTTTCTTTTACTGCCCATCCTTTGTAAACAATATGGAAATACAGGAGGTATCTGGTGAGAGGGTACATTTAAAAATGGAAAAAAGAAAATATATAACAGAAGTATTAGCCAGGATACTGGTAACAAAATTTCAGATAAGAACAAGTCACTCAAGGACATGTACTGAGGACAAAAGGCAAATAGGAGATAGGAAATGACAGGTCTAAACGATGCTGGGTTAGATGAGCAAAACACGGGTATCTTTTGTCCAGCAACATAACTACACATTAATATTTCAATGAGTCAAACTCCTACTTGAGGTCTTCACAAATCCTCGTTCCTGAGAGCCTATTTGGACTTATGCTTGAAAGGGAAGGGACGTATACTCTTCTTCCATAATTCACTTCTTCACTCAAACATAAAATTCACTCCTTCCACCTCCTGGGTGGGAGACAGAGGCCTTTGTTTTAAATTAAAGTCAATCTCAAATGACTGACCACAGTGTCCAGAGGCCACATGATGGCAAAGTGGGGAAGAACGAAGAGCTTCAATGGTCTTCATAACAGTTCTGAGATTGCTCCCCCTGCTAAAGAGATTAGACAAAAAAAGATTTCTTTTAGCATCAACGTAGACCAGTTACTTACCAAAACAGCAATAATGATGGAAGCTGGCTGATGAACTAGCAAACATGGGCTAAAATTTCCCCTTTTTTAGAAAAGTTATAACCAACTCTCATTCCCAATTACCCTTTATTGAAACTTCAAAAAATCCAAATCCCAACCCCATACCCCAGTACTTTCCTTAGTACTTCCCCAAAGGAGGGAGGAAGGGACTGACCAGAGTTCAACAATTCTCCAAGGGGTTAACAAATAATGCTTAACAATCCAAAAAATGCTGTAAGTAGAGGAAAGGAAATTCTAGGGTACTACATCTTTCAATCTTTTATATAATAGACTTAGTCGCTAAATGATTAACAGTGAGCTACAGACCCTTTTTTCCCCAAGTGGCCTTCTTTTATCACCTTAGATTCCCAAATATGGTGAAATGTTAATGAAAGCTACTGTTCACATTCCTATGCACCAACCACTAATCAATAAATAGAATCCTAAATAGTAAAATCAAATGAACACTTCCCTGATTATTCCATAGAAGCTGTTCAACCTCTGAGGGGACATCCTTAAATGGACTGCTGTGAAATATTAACTAGGAAGTGTAAAAAGAGAAAAAGGTGAAGAAAATCTTCCCAGATGTCATTTGGAATGGGGAGAACATCATTCGAAGATTAAAAATATATAAATATAGTTAAAAAATAATTGCCCACTCTACAAAAGAAAACTACCCACTTATAAAAACTTTGCTTTTACACAATTTTTAAAGTAAAATTCAAGAGCAGATGAAAACTGGCAATAAAAATATATTCACTTTTGTCTGAGAACACACTGAAATTACCAAGAGATTCAAACTCTCTACTGAATTCTGCATTGTTAAAAATCAAATTTAAACTTTTCATAGTTCAGTAAGATAAAAAGTTTACTAAGCACCTGGTTTTCCAGATCTCTCCTAACATAAAACATAATCATTAACCTCAGGGATTGATTTTTTTAAAATTAATCTAGCATCTACTTTCCCAAAGGACTCAATGCCTTGGTACTTTAAAGCTAGTTTTGTTGACTGTTCCCACAGGTACCTGACTAATTTAGTTTCAACAGTTGCAAAGTGAACAAAACACTGGCATTCTAAGTCTAAACTATGATGGGAGAATAACTTGATCACAAATCGCTAACATTAATAATGGAACTCAGCCCCAAACAGTGGGGCTTCTGGGGGCTACAGAGACATCTAGACACTAAAAAGGCTCAGGAATTCGGCACCCATTCAGCACCCGATCAATGGGCCTTACTTTGGAATTTATACTCCCCAGTGTAACAGAGTTAAAGTCATTTATAGTTTCCTTACACATAGCTCTAGTTATAAAATATATGCCCAGAGACTTAAATTTTTGGTCCATTTATGAGTCTGTTTATGAGCCCTGAATCCCAACAGAGTTGCATCACCTACTCTCCAGTTCACTGGACTCACAGGTCAACTAATAAGGAGATGATGATGGACAATGCCCATCCCAAGGAACAGAGAGTGTCTGCAACTGCAAGCAAGACAGTTCCATGCATCTGCCCCATGGGATCAAAGTCCACTCTCAACTAGAAACAGAGTGGGTATCACCAGCCCCAAATCCTCAAGACTGGGAAATGAACAACGGACTAAAGTAGACTTATTGTTATTCTATTACAGACTCATTATTATTCTAACAATGGAAGAACCTGTATCATTAATATAAAGGCAGTGGCACCAAAAAGGAGAAGGAAGGACAGGTGTAACATGGGGATATTTTAGGAACAGTGAAATTGTCCTGCATGACATTGCAATGATGGATACAGGCCATTATACATTTTGTCAAAACTTATAAAATTGAGCGGGGCAGAGTGTAAACTGTAATGTATACCATATTCCATGGTTAGTATCAGTGCTTCAATATGTGTTCATCAATTATAACAAATGTACCACACTAATGAAAGATGCTGTTAATGTGGGAAAGTGTGGGAGAGGAGATGGTAGGGCATATGGAAATCTCCTATATTTTTGATGTAACATTTATGTAATCTAAAGTTTCATTAAAAATAGAAAAAAAATTATTCTAAAAAAGGACATTCACATGACTAATGAGCTACTTTATACTGATTGTCTATTGCAGGTCAGTTTGTGTCAATATTATCATCCTTGTTCTTAGGAATAGACCAAAAAAGGCTTGTCGAAGCATCAGCAAACTAATCAAAAACAGAACAAGCAATACGATGAGGAAGCTAAGCAGAAATACCACCACCAGAGAAGACCTCCATGCAATCTAAATCTCTGAAGTAGTAGCTGCTCCAAGGACATGTACTATTTAGCTGCAACATAAAGGAAAGCTCCATAATATAAGATAAAGAAAAATTCAACTCATGATGGATGCCTATTTCTAGTAAACCCCAAATAGTAGCTCCAGGTGGCCTAAGAAAACCCTGGATCATGACTTAAGCATTACCTTAGTCAGCTCTTAAGATCACATGGAATGAAAAAGAATACTCAACTAATCACCTGACTTTAAGGGAGGAGTCACCGTCTTAGTAACTGTTCAATAAAAAAAGAAAAAAATACAATAAAAAAAAAAAACCTCACCAGCAAGCACTTTACAGAGCACAGATTCAGTATATTCAGTGCCCTCGGGCTGAGTGGGTGGTGGGCCAGCAGGAGGAGACAGGGTAATCTGGGCAGTGCCTGTCCGCCAGCACAGAAATACGTCTGCTTGCTCTGGCCTATGTCCAGGAGAGACGCCCAATGGACCAGGCATATTTCAGCCCCCTCAGTTGGTCTTCAGATCCGTTTGTGAGAGACCACATCTTTGTCACACTTGCTCATAACAATGTTTACTGCCAAGGAGCCCTAGTTCTTGGCCAATACCTGAGAAGTCATAGGGCAACAAAGAAACTGGTGATTGTGCTTACATCTCAACTCTCTAGTCTTCTGAGGCTTCTACTTCCAGATACTCTGGAGAGTATCTGATAAGGTAAATGAGGGGAACCTGATAGAAAGTGCTATGTTAGCATACTTTCCAAAAGGTCCCAATCTTAGGGTTACCCTCAATAGCTTTACTGACAGGAACTTACTCATCACAGCAAGTGTGTCTTGAATGACATGAATACTTTGGCACTATCTAATATTGATGAGCTGTTTGATAAGGGAGAATTTTCTGTAGCCCCAGATTCCAGATTATTTCTACAGTGGTGTATTTGTTTTCCAATCCATCTCTTGAAATGCATTATCTCCTACTGCAACATACAACCTACTATGGCAGCTTTCAGGGGGCTAATCAAGGCTTACTGAACAATTTCTTCAGTAACTGTTCAACTGCAGATACTAAACAAATAGCTGTCATTCATCTAACTCAAGTAACAAAGCCTATACCTAATAATCCTGCTTTTAGACAATTTGAATGTAATATAAATTATTCCATTTTGGAGATTCCACAAAACCTTGGATCTACAGATACAATCTTCAAACTGATTTGATTTTTTAAAGAAAATGCCTCAGGCATTCTGGATAAGGTTTCATTTCTTAGTTATCTGGTGGAAAATCTATAATGGCTGCATACTGCCTTTTACCATATGCCAAAGTGCTTGCCTCAGAAGTCTCTGGAGTCAATGTGCAAATCAGCAGCAGGCGCCAGCCAGGCTTTGCTGGTTCAGGGCCCTCCAAGTGGACCGTGGTATTAGATGAAGCCCTCCCCTCACCCAAAGAATTCCCCAAGAAAGGCAAGTTGCCATGAAACTAATACTTCTGCTGCTGTTGTGGTCCAGATTCACCATTCTCCTTCAAATTCACACACTTCACAAAGATCCAACCACACTGCAGACACTCAATAAAACACTAAATGCAGCGCTTCTAAGGAAGCCTTGGAACCTAGCCACCAGCTCCATGTTCATGTTTATCGGCAACCCTGCTCCCCAGCACACTCTGGAGTTTGATCTAGCCACTTCTGATCTGGAGATTTCCATATAGGAAAAGGCCAAGAAACCAAGGACAGAGAAGAAAGGAGAAAAATGGGGAAAAAGACATGTAGATTACGTGGGGATGGACACAATGCATGCAATCAGAAGTTGCTGGGGACATGTTTACAGTGATCTTTGTTGTTGTCTTGCTGTATGTTGTAAGAAAATCCATTGTTAATCTGACCCTGAAATGTGAAAATCGCCTCTGGTCCATTTAAGGCAGGGGTTCTTAACCTTTTTTGTTCCACAAACCCCTGTCAGTCAGGTGGAAAACATGGACCGCTTCTAAGTCCACACTAAACTGTGTATTATTTAATATTAATAAATATATCACACCCATACCAACATGTCCCCAAAATAATGTTTTTCTGAATTTCAACTCAAGCTCACATACCCTTGTTAAGAAACCCCAACTTTAAGGGGTAAAGTTGCCAAAATTTTACCAATTTAAGTGCCTAAAAAAATAAGGCAGAAAATAAAAATTCAGTTTGAATTACATCTGCTATTACAAGAGACAAGAAAGTAATAGTCTTTACTGAGATGTCAGTTTCTGATTTAACTCAGCAAAGTGAGTAGGAATAAACTTCTAATAAGTCCTCGATAATGGTATCCACCCTGGTTCAAAGGAGCTTTGAAATGCTGACTTGTACAAATATTAAAATATATATCCTACATGTAGTTCAAAATTTCATCACAAACTTTCTTTGTCACTAAGTAATAACACTAGAATGCATGTATTCAATACTTTGAAATGTACAGGGGAAAAAAGGCTCATTCCTTTAGGGTAAGTAAACTTTCCAAAAAGTTTGATTTTGACTTTCACTTAGACATATCTGAAGCGCAGCTGAGAAACACCATGGTGACTGTACTCTCAGCTATAAAACCTAAAGGTACTTCACAGTGACTTTGACAGGAACCTAATTAGGGAAATGCCAGAGATTCCTAGTTACTGTTAGTGGTCACATCAGCTATAATTAAAAGATAAAACCACTATATTATAGAGAAAACATGATTTTTAAAAAACTTTTAAATGGCTTACTTATCATACACTTAATACTGAAAAGCAAATGATTAATTTAGGGGCAGGTTTTGAAGAAGCTGAGAGACTATGTCCCAGAGTATCTTAAGTGAATATATTTGACCATTTTATTTTATTTTATTTTATTATTTTTTTTTTTAAAGATTTATTTATTTATTTAATTTCCCCCCCTCCCCTGGTTGTCTGTTCTTGGTGTCTATTTGCTGCGTCTTGTTTCTTTGTCCGCTTCTGTTGTCGTCAGCGGCACGGGAAGTGTGGGTGTCGCCATTCCTGGGCAGGCTGCACTTTCTTTCACGCTGGGCGACTTTCCTCACGGGCGCACTCCTTGCGCGTGGGGCTCCCCCACGCGGGGGACACCCTTGCATGGCACTGCACTCCTTGCGCGCATCAGGGCTGCGCATGGCCAGCTCCACACGGGTCAAGGAGGCCCGGGGTTTGAACTGTGGACCTCCCATGTGGTAGACGGACGCCCTAACCACTGGGCCAAGTCCGTTTCCATATTTGACCATTTTAAATTACATGGAAACATTTTAGGCTCTTTGGCCTAGGGAAATCCCTCTCAATTCTAAGCTGTGTTTCTTCTCTTGTGGCATCAGCTTGTGCAAGAAGTGGGTTATGATGATTTTTATTTACCTCAAGCTGATTATTGATCTGGAATCTTTGTTGGGAATGCATACCTGACTCTTCCTAGGCTATTTTAAAATACATACAGGTATATCCTTAAGTGGATTTTTAGTGGAGCACTATAACTATTGTCGATGGGAAAAGAATGCTGATGCTCAAGAGATACAGTGTCGAGCTATGAAAAACTCAAGTCTAAATCTAACAAACTTGAGGTGAAGCATTCAAAGTCATGAGTCTTTCATTTGCTCCATAGAAGAACATTCACGCTTACAATGATTAACTGACTGAAGGTCTAAGTTAAACATAAGGAATTGTTTCGCATTCTATTGTGTATCACCACATTTAGTTCAACACATTCAAACCAAAATTTTTAGGCATCAAAAAAAAACACAAATAAAACTGAAAACCACCACCAATATTTAAATCAATCCTGCCTCTGGGCCTGCTGACCTAGCCACAGAAAATCAAGTATTATATATTAACTAAAGCTAGGCTTATATATAAAACCAAATGAGAAACTTCCAAAGCCCAAAAATATTTGAAAATAAACGGTTTCTAACTTGATAAATATTTTTTAAAACAAAAGTACATCTAGCCTTGGTTCACAAGTATTTGGTAGGAAACTAAAATTGTTCTACATCCCCCAGTAAAAAACCCCAATCATATAAAAGTTAGAAAACCCAACTATTAACTTTTAAAAGGCTTAGGTGTTAAGATGCAACACAGAAGCTAAAGTTTTTCCTCCTGATTTCAGATATGGAAAAAAAAAACACCTCATATCTTTTTCCTTAACATGATGATACCACTAACATTCAACACTGCTTCTAGACTACTTGGAGAGAGGAAAACACCACCTCTGGGATTTGAGCAACTTGAAGAGAGGGAGAAAAGGTGCTAGGGTTAAGCAGTCAAGGGCTGTATAAAGTAAGCTTGTATTTCCGGTTATTTGTCTGGCTCTTTCATTTGAGGTAATAACAACCACAACAAAAACAACAAGAAATAAAATATAAAATAAAATAATAAAATAAACTAGGAGCAAATACAGAGCAAGATATGAGTTAAACCAGAGGTTCTTACGCCTTTTTGGGTCATGGATTCCTATGGGAATCTGAGGAAAGCTATGGACATACTCCCCAGAAAAATATTCACACAGTATTTTGCATATAATATTTGGGGGCTGTGGTTCCCTTGAAACCTATTTAAGGACCCAAGATTAAGAGCCACTGAATTAAGCCAAATCTGGTTTAGCTTGCCCTTGGCAGAAGCTTAAAACTCAAGAGAATATATACTATTGGGGGAAAGGAGGTGAGGAAGAAAAAAAATACTGCAGTTAAACTGAGTCAGGGCTGTACAAAGCAAGGCCACGAAGCAAGCCAGACAGTGCTCCTCATGTGTCCTTACCTGTCAAGGGCTGGCTGAGTTCCGCCTGCACTTTACCCTTCGCTGATCCTTCCAGAGGTAAACCTCTGTCCCCTTTGTAGAGTTTCGGTTTAAATGGAGAATCTTTCTCTTTACCTTTTGATCCTTTAGGCCGGCCAGCTTGCTTCTTCTTGGATTTGCCATCCCCCTTCACACCCAGTAGTGGATGGACTTCTGTAAAAGGACAGGGAGACACAGAAAGGAATCCACACAGCACTAGTCCCATTATCCTAACCACAGCCACCTACCAGTGAGCAAGGAATGTTGCTCCCGTGACCCAGACCCACTAATAAAAGGAGAAAAGAAGTTTGCTTTGTTCATTATTCCTAAAACCGTTAAGTGTGGACATTAAGAGAAAGAGTTGGTTGGCCAAAGGGCACACATGGCCTACACAAGTTGACACCAACCCATATCAGCTCCAAATTGAAAAAGTAGCTGAGCGATCACTAATAAGGTCTCAGATCAAGCCAAAACAGGCATGCACATATGCAATGCCACATGGGAGTGGAAGGGAAAGGAGCTTTGGACCTAGACAGACTCTACCTGAGTCCACCACTTCCTATGAGATCTTGGGCAAATTAAATGTCTCCTTAAACTGTCTCCTTTGTAAAGCAGAGACAGTAAAACCTGCAGAGTTGATATAAAAATTAGCAGTGGTATATAAACCACAAAACAGGGCCTGGAAAAGAGCTAGTACAAAATCAGTAGCATCAGAGAACTGTGCAGTTGCATAACTAGCTGATCTAGAGGTATCTAAACAGAGAAAAAAATATGCCCAAGAGTAAACACACACACACACACACCCATCCCAAGAGGTGACAATAAAAACTTCCATGGTCAGATTATATAGAAGCAGAGAGGATAAAATGATTGTCCAGGTCTGACTAGCACTTTACCACCCAATAAAACCACTCTATGGAAAAAAAGAAGAGGAAAAGGTGGGGGGTGGGGAGGACAATAGAATAATGAAATGAACTGAGCTGGGAGTCAGAAAATTGTCATCTTAACCAGTATGGAGGTGCAGAATGTCTCCATTTTAAAAGAGAAATGGGGAAGCAGATGTGGCTCAAGCGACTGGGCTCCCATCTACCATATGGGAGGTCCAGGATTCGCTTCCTGGGGCCTCCTGGTGAAGGCAAACTGGCCTGAGTGGCGAACTAGCCCATGCAGGAGTGCTGGCCCATGTGAGAGTGCTGGCCCACGCAAGAGTGCTAGCCCAAAACGGAGAGCTGACACAGTAATCTGACACAATAAAAAGAAACAATGAAGACAGACAATAAAAGGCGCAGCAGACCAGGGAGCTGAGGTAGTGCAAGAGATTGAGCGCCTCTCTTCCACTCTGGAAGGTCCCAGAATCAGTTCCTGGAGCCGCCTAAAGAGAAGACAAGTAGACACAGAAGAACCGCACCAAATGGACACAGAAAGCAGACAAAGGGGGGATGGGGGGGGTGGATAAATAAATAAATCTTTAAAAAAGAAAAAAAGAGAAATGAAGGCAGATGAGAAAAAACTTAAGAAAACGCAAGGGCAAAGTCCATAAAGTAAAATCAACCAAATAGGAATTTACCAGATCAAGCTGGAGAATACAAAGAGGTGTCTGTCAGGCAACAGAGAGAGCTGTGGCTCTTACCGTCATTTGGTACTCCTTGAATTTCTATATTAGTTGTTTTGGGTTTCTTCTTAGGTGGCTGGGACCCATCAACTGAAGACTGCCTCTTCTTTTCTGAACTAGCCCCTTCATCCATCAAGGAGGTTTGGAGTGCATCCGGTGGGGGGCCATAAGGATTTTCTTCTGGGTCTTCTACCTCAGGGGCAATGGGTAAATATAACAGAGCCTTTGAATCTTCCAGCTCTTCATCACTATTTGGAAGAGGTCAGACAAGGGATAGGAAAAAAGAGGAGATAATTGCTTAAACCATGAACCCTTCCTTTACGGCAGAATCACCTACATTAACCATAAGCAACAGCCATAGATCTAGAACTTGAAGAAAGTCAAGGAAATCAAACAACGTGATCAATAAAACCAGCAATAAAAAATTAAATAAATCGTAAAAAAAAATGAATTCTTTCAGTTTCTTAAAATTCTCTTTTAGGGGAAAAGGGAAGGGAAACCAGGATAAGAGAATAAAGACTAAAGATATTTTTTTTTACACCAAAGAAGTTATCTCTTTTAACTAATAGGCAGATGGAATGAAGGGATAGCCAGGGGAAATTGAGCAGCTCAATATTGGACTGAAGAGGAGAGTCCCAGATGCCCAGCCACATGCCGGCTCACCTGCTACAAAAGGCAGCAATAGGATCCACACTGGTGACATCTACTTCTTCATCCTCCGCAGCATCAGCCCCTGCAGGACAAAAACACAGAGGAGGTTTGAGAAAAAAATGGAAAACCATTTTTTTATCTGTAGCTTAATGATTTTCATAAGCTGAAATCCAGGAAACAAAGGAGGAAAACCAAATAATTCATTTTACAAATATTTGCTGAATTTCTACCATATGCTAGGCACCAGGGATAGAGCAATAACCAAGAAAGTTGGCAACATTTCTTAACTAAAAACTCCACAGTCTAATTGGGGAGACAGATACAAACAGATAATTTCAATTCAATACAGTAAGTGCTAGGGAAGCAGACTTGGCCCAACGGATAGGTTACTATAATGAGCATAGGGATAAAAAAACAAAAATCATGTCTCTAAAATCCACATACCCATACTAAGTATATCAACCTTTATTAGATATCACCAGGTTTCTTGGCAAAGAAGAAAATGTGTGTGGGAAAGTTACATTACACTATGTACGCTAGTGTTGGGGAAGAGAGAGAGATGTTAAATTCAAAGAACATAAGATCACTTCCTAGGGAAGCAGACTTGGCCCAATGGTTAGGGCGTCCATCTACCTCATGGGAGGTCCACGGTTCAAACCCCGGGCCTCCTTGACCCGTGTGGAGCTGGCCCATGCACAGTGCTGATGCGCACAAGGAGTGCCCTGCCACGCAGGGGTGTCCCCCGCATAGGGGAGCCCCACACGCAAGGAGTGCGCCCCGTAAGGAGAGCCACCCAGCACAAAAGAAAGTGCAGCCTGCCCAGGAATGGCGCCACACACACAGAGAGCTGACACAACAAGATGATGCAACAAAAAGAAACACAGATTCCCGTGCCGCTGACAACAACAGAAGCAGACAAAGAGGACGACGCAGCAAATAGACACAAAGAACAGACAACCGGGGCAGGGGGGAAGGGGAGATAAATAAATAAATAAATAAATACTTAAAAAAAAAAAAAGAAACACAAATTCCCCACTGATAAGGATAGAAGCGGCCACAGAAGAACTACACAGCGAATGGACAGAGAGAGCAGACAACTGGGCGGGGCAGGAAGGGGAGAGAAATAAAAAATTAAAAAACAAAACAAAACCCTGCTTTCTAAAAAATACAGTAAGTACTACAGGAAAGGTATGTGCAATGTGCTCAGGAGATGGGAAGGAAGAACTACTTCTAAATGTGGACGTATGAGAAGGCTTCACAGAACACAGTTCAACAATACCAACACAATCCAGAACATTATGCAATTGCTGGTAGTCTTCCTAAAACACATGAGGCATGCAAGTTATCTAAATCACAAAAGGGAGGGAAGCGGACGTGGCTCAACTGATAGGATGGTCTGTCTACCACATGGAGGGTCCAGGGTTCAATCCCCAGGGCCTCCTGACACATGTGGTAAGCTGGCCCACGCGCAGTGCTGCCGTGCGCAAGGAGTGCCATGCCACGCAGGGCAGGAGAGCCACCCCACGTGAAAAAAATGCAGCCTGCCCAGAAGTGGGGCTGCACACACCGAGAGCTGACGCAGCAAGATGATGCAACAAAAAAAGACACACAGTTTACTGGTGCCACCGGATAATGCAAGCAGACGCATAAGAACACACAGTAAATGGAGAGAGCAGACAATGGGGAGGGGGGAGGGGAGAGAAAGAAATAAAATAAATCTTTAAAAAAAATCAATAACAAAAATGAGAACCAGCACTTTCAAGCTGAGAAAACTAACCATGACCCAGATGCCCCGATTCCTGGCACCATATGGCCCAGCAGTGACCAGCAATACTGTATTACTCAGTGACAGTACCAACCGGGCATACTAAGCCTTCATGCAAAACCCCTACTATGTGGAAAGAAGCCCCTTATTAGGCACCATAGGGGTCAAAAGCCCAATTTTTGTCCTCAAGGAAATTCCTATCTGGTTCAAAAGACGAGATAAAACTGACAAAATGATCATAATAGATATTAATACCTAAATGCTTTATGGCACAGGCACTAAACTAAGTGTTTTACCTGAATTATCTAATTTATTCCCCACAACCCTAACAGGTAGATACTATTACTACCTCTATTTTACAGAAAAAGAAATTCAGGCTTACAGTATTTTGCCCAAGGCAGTTTATGTTCTTTACCTTTAACTGACCAACAAAGTGAGCACCCAGCATGTATAGATGCTCATATAAACTCTCAATCATCTACAATTAATCAGGAAATTATAAAGTGAAATATTAAAAGAGTTGCTAGATCCCTAGTAATGTCCATGTAAGTCCTTAGTTAATACCTTATAAATTAAGATTCTCAAAACACTGAGAACTTATTAGTGAGTTTAAAGAAAAAAATGACACTGTACATTAAATATTGAAATAAATTTGCAATACAAATTAAGAGAGTATTAGGTAAAGCAATCATTTTTCCTTTAGGACATACTATCTGCAGTTAAAAATATTACCTGTCTGCTCAGGTTCACTCTTATCTTCATCTTCAATATCAAACTCTGATTCCCTTTCCTCATATTCCACATTTTCATCCAACTCTTTGAAGTCTGGTGCAAATGCACTCCAATTTTCCTATGCCAAAAGCAAAATACATGCCTTAACTATAATAAGAAAGCAATATAATCTGCAATCTAGAACATTAATGATACAGATGAAAGATTTGAGCATGAAAGAGACTCAGAATTCTGAGACCACACATGGCAAATAAGAATACAAATTAGATATCTACAGGTTCCTTTTGTAAATTATTCCAAGTTACTGACTGTAGCTCATTCCTAAACACCTGCCTTCCTTAATCTTATTAAGATATAATTTAAGTGATCTTCAAAAAAAAAAGATGCAAAACAAGTTAAATGAGCTGAAAGAAAGGAAAGCAAAAGAAAAATATATCGCAGATAAGTAACAGAAAATATAAAAGGAAGTACACTAAACTTTCTCCCTGAAAACAGAGCTAGTACACCAGCTTTAGACCAAAATCTTCCCAACAAAATAAAGCTTGATGCACTGAACCTGTTTAATTAGGTTATAAGAATTGTATGCAAAAGTAAATAAGGTAATTTTTAGCTTCCTCTGTGTAAAAGTCCTTTGATAAAAATAAAATGTATGTGCTTTCAAAGCAATTAAACCAGAAAAATACTTACTACTTGATTTTGTGCCCAGATAGATACCACTCCACTAGAAATGGATGCTATGATGGGTCGAACAGGATGCCACTAAATTTTAATGAAGGAAAAAAAAATCAGTTCTAAGAACAGACTCAAGCTTTTCTATATTATGTAAGTACCAACAACCACCTCCCATTCAACTCACAGCTACATCCAAGAGAAGTTCTCCTCTAGTCCCATGAAGAATCTTCACCAGGTTGCCAATGCTCTTTTCCCAGATGTACAGCGCATGCTGCCGGGCTGAACCTGCCACTATGTATTCCCCATCCCCAGAGAAACAGCATTTCTTCCATGGGGTCCTAAAGGACAAAGAAAGCACCCAAAGAAAACTAGAACCTGAGCCCATGTCACAAATTATCACATATTCTTCTAGGTTGTGATACATACCTATTAACCAAGTCCTGCAATTTTTGCATGGGTTCAGGTTCTCCATCTCTTCCACAGGTTAAGATTTCTCTGCCATCATAAACTCTGATTATTCGATCTGCTGTGTTAATTAAAAAGCAACTATAGAAAGAAAAAACACCAGAGGTCAAAAATCTGTTTCTGTAAACATTTTCTATTACCAGCTACTGAGAATAGAACCATGAAACAATGAAAAAACTGTGAAAAAACTAGGTAAAAACCTAAGTAACAGAGACCAGAATACTTACGCATCTGTCATCTTCTAAACCAAAATATAATAAAGTGAGAATAAGTTACTTTCTATGTAATCCTGAACCTATAAGCACAAACTGTTAATATATGACTGAGATCCAAGACCTCTAAGTTGAAACTCTCCCACTAAATTTACAAGCCTATAGTTAAATACAAATACTTCATTTCTCAGACCAGTTTTATCCACAATGTATTATTCTTAATAAATTAAACTAAATCTGTCATTTTAAAACGCCCAACTTGTTATTGTAATGACATCAGAAATCTGTCTAAAATATAACTTATTTCATCATCTTCTTAAAGGTTTCATTGACTGTAACCTTTTAATTCAAGAGAATTTTGATCACTAATTGTTTTCAAGTATGTATAGCTGCTCATATACCAAATAGTATGACTGTTATCTCTCTTACTAAGAACCTATTTCTTCTTGTTTCTGTTGATGTCTACTCTTGACTGGGTAACCAAACTTACCGGAATAACATCTGAAATTAAAATTACCCTTTAAATTAGGTTTTAAAAATAGGTTTAATGTGAGTAAATGGCATGATCAGTTACTCTGTAATATCAGGTCTGATGATAACTGCTAATCCTTACCCAGCGCTTACTATGTGCCAGGCATTTTGAAACTAACTGATAGAGCATCCACCTACCATATGGGAGGTCCAGGGTTCAAACCCAGGACCTCCTGACCCTTGTGGTGAGCTGGCCCACACACGGTGCTGATCCACGCAGGCAGTGCCGTGTCACGCAGGCATGTCCCCATGTAAGGGAGCCCCACACGCAAGGAGTACACCCGTAAGGAGGGCCACCCTGCATGATAAAAGTGCAGCCTGCCCAGGAGTGGCGCCGCACACACGGAGAGGTAACGCAGCAAGATGACACAACAGAGACACTGATTCCTGGTGTTGCCAACAAGAATACAAACAGACACAGAAGAACACACAGTGAATGGACACAGAAAGCAGCAACTGGGGAGAGGAAGGGGAGAGAAATAAATAAAACACAATCTTTTTTTTTTTTAAACTGATTAACTTTACTTAGTACTCATTATTCTCAATCTTTTTTTTTTTATTTCTCTCCCCTTTCCCGCCTCCCCCACCAACTTTCTGCTCTCTGTGTCCATTTGCTGTGTGTTCTTCTGTGTCTGCTTGTATTCTTGTCAGCTGCACTCAGAATCTGTGTCTCTTTTTGTTGCGTCATCTTGCTGCATCAGCTCTCCGTGTGTGCGGCATCATTCCTGGGCAGGCTGCACTTTTTTCGCACTGGGCGGCTCTCCTTACAGGTCCCCTACGTGGGGGAACCGCTGCATGGCACGGCACTCCTTGTGCACATCAGCACTGTGCGTGGGCCAGCTCATCAGACGGTCAGGAGGCCCGGGGTTTGAACCTTGGTCCTCATATGTGGTAGGCCGACGCCCTATCCGTTGGACCAAATCTGCTTCCAAAATATAGTCTTAAAAAAAAAAAAAAAAAAAAGCTATTCCTAAAAAGACAAGGTGCCACTCACCTTCCTTTCCGGGCAAACTCTATTGACTTAATGGCCGTGGTATTGCTGGTTCCGGTTGTTACTCTGAAGGAAGCAACAAGATCCTGAGAATCTGTTTTTAGGACCAAAATCTAAAGTTTAAAGGAAAGAAAAATAAGTATTCTGATAACTTATAGTAATTAGAGCTGGTTTGTTTCTAAAATTGGGCAGAGACCGGGTAAAACTATAAACTTCTCTATTCCCATGTATTCAGGCCAATTAACTGATACTGCTTTTTACCTCTTCAAAGACAGTGTGTTTTGGTTTTTTGTTTGTTTTTAAAGATTTATTTTATTCATTTATTTCTTCCCACCCCCTTGCTGTCTGCATTTGCTGTGTCTGTTTGTTATATGCTGGTCTTCTTTTTAGGAGGCACCAAGAACCAAATCATTTGAGCCACCTCTGCTCCCTGCTTTGTTGTGTCTTTCATGTTTTCCTTCTTGTGTCTCTTTTACGTCATCTTGTTGCTTCAGCTCACCACACCAGCTCATTGTGTCAGCTTGCTATCTTGTTCATCTTCTTTAGGAGACACCAGAAACCGAACCTAGGACTTCCAATGTGGTAGGCAGGAGCTCAAACGCTTGAGCCACATCTGCTTCCCAAAGACAGTGTGTTAACAATCTATTCTTATAATATAATGTTTAGATTATGTTCTTTTTCTTACTGTATATTCATTAGAGGGATAAATTCTCATGATGAAATTACAGTCTCATTACTAGACTTAAAATGACTGGTCTTCAAGAAAGAAAAGGGGAAAAAGTATATTTGGAGGGAAAACATTCACTATGTATGAACATAAAAGGGTCCCAAAGAGAAAAACAAAATCAGAGGATCAAGTAGCCACTTTCCAGCTCATGTGCTCCAGTTTAAAAAAAAAAAAATCAAGGTGCCAAAGGGAACCACAGACTTTAAGCTTGAAAGGGACCTCTAAGCCTGACTTACTCCAGAGAAAAACACCTTCTACAACATATCCCAGATAGAAGGTCCTAAACTTTCCAATATTCTGAAAGGCAAAGCCAGAGTTTAACAGGAAGGAATAAAGAAGGACAAAAAAATCTTAGTACTATAGGTACGGCTGGCATGAACTATACAATATTTCCAGAACTATATAATAGACATTTTCATTAGCAGAGTTCCATCTGACAATATGACTTACGTTTTATAATTCAGTAATGGCCCTTCCATCCTTTTCTAAGACAAATATTCTCTGACCACTCAAATTCCAAAGAACAGACATTACTATTAAGGCATGAATGAAAAATAGGCTTCATTTTCTACATACAGAAGCTATGCTCTTAGTCCAGGAAAAAGAGAAATTTAGGAGGAGGTAGAAAGAGTAAACATGAAATGAGCCAATACACAGGATGGCTGGTGCTTATTTTACTGTCTTCTAGGCTTCCAAGCTTACCTTGCCTTTCGCATTTCCCGTATAGATATATTCCCCTCGCCTATCAAAAGATGCAACCACATTCAAATCAGAGTCATCATCTACCGGGAGAACAACATGCTTGGAATCTGAAAGGGTCAACATGACAGGAGCAGATTTCATTGGACACACGAGGACCTTGTTCCTGTTTAAAAACATGAATAGTACAATGGCTATTGCTTTGGTATCATAAGGCTGATTTTCTGCCTTTTTCCCTGACCCCGATCCACTACCCCATCAATTCCACAGCCCAAGCAAATTTAAAATAGTGAAACAGCACAAAACCTAACTACCAAAAAAAAGGAAAATGGCCGAGGAAAATTATGAATCCTACAATGACAAAACAATGTTACCATTAATAGTAAATATGAAGATGTAGCAAACAATTAAAATATGTACAAAATAAATAAAAAACAAAGTACTGATTGTACTAATATAAAAAAAAATGCATACTTACATACATTTAATATATATGAAAGTACTTTGTGAACTATAAAACACTACCCGAAAATCTTATAAAGAAAATCCAGCTTAGAGAGAAACCAGAGGAATCAAAACAGTTATGTCTGGATAATGGAATACTAGGTAATTTTTTTCCTTAAATGTAGTTTTAATATTGAACTGTTTCCCCCTGCTAAAGAAACCCAAATAATCAGGCAGGGAAAAGGCCCAAGTCAAGGCCAAATTATTATACTTATTTCCACATTTGCCCATTTTCAAAGTCTTACTATTTATCAGGTTTAAATTATATAATACATAATACTCTCCTTAAAAATCTATTCAGTAGAACAAACATAGAAAGATTATTTTATGTATAAGGTTCAAAGAGATGTGTTTTGCCTCCTAAAACCTTAAGCTGAAATGTTCTTGAGGCTGGAACAAATCCATATAGAATTAGACCTCACCCCAGGAAAAGAAAAGTTTAGGTTAAACATACTGATCTCGTGGATGATACTGGACTTTTAAGATGGGTGAAGGGAATCGAAACCTCTGGTCGCAGTCACCTGAAAGAACATCCCACTGTGACACTATGTTATCAGTAGAAGCACTCACGAGCTTATGACCATCTCGACTCCAGCTGAGAAGAAAAAAAGGGAAGATTAGAATGTACTCCAGCTTAGAATATATCATACCACTATTACAGATAAAAATATTTGAGTCACACATATTGACCTAAATGTCATGTTGTTTTTCAACTTATATTCAAATCCACAAACTTTCACAAGCTAGCAATAAATAACATGTTTTCATGACATTGTCATATCCAGTAACAGAAGCTCTTAGTATTTCAAGATAACAAATAAGTAGCTCAGTTAAATAATTAAGACTCAAGCATTTCAGAAGAGTCTGAAGTCAGTTGCCAAAAAACCCACAATAAAAAAAAAAAAAGTCACAATTGCCGAAACAAGGGTCAGTGTAACAAAAACCAGGTTTTTGTTGGGTTGTGTGTGTGCGTGTGGGGGGGTGTGCTGAGTTTTCTGAAGTTGTCACAGAAAAAGCACCATCACAGTGTGAGAAAAACAATATGTATCTGTTATTTAAAATAATTAGGAAAGGAATGAAAACATTACGGTAAAGCAAAAAGAACATTAACAACTTTATCAGTTTAAACACTGGACCAAAAAAAAACACTTTAAAAAGTATGAAAATATTTAAGATGCATCAGAAGAAGGAAACATGGGGGAAAAGATATTAAAAAATATTTAACTTCTGCCTCTGGAAATATGGGGTAGATGCACTTTTTCCAGTCTTCCTAAGTACAGCTAGACATCCTGGACATTTTATATAAAACAAACATCCAAAGATTCTAAAAAGGGAGATGTGGCTCAAGCAGTTGAGTACCCACCTCCCACACGGGAGGTCCCGGGTTTGGTTCCTGATGCCTTCTGAAAAAAAAAAAAAAAACAACAACAAACAACACGCAAAACAAATGAAAAAGACAACTCAGAACAACTCAGGGAAGTCGATGTGGCTCAGTGGTTAAGCACCAACCTCCCACAAAGGAGACCCCTGGTTCAATCCCTGGCCCCTAGTACCTAAAAAAAAAAAAGAAAGAAAAAAATAAAAAGACTCTGAAAGCAAGAGAGAAGACCAACTGGCTAGAGACTATAGGGCCCATGAAATGGGGCACAATGGTGAGTTCCCTAGGTTTTCTTTTTGCCTCCCATAATCCACAGTAAGTTCAAGAAAAGCCTGCAAAACAGAAACATAAATGGGCACAGTCAAAAAAGCCCCAAGGAAAATTTGCTTTCTCTAGCTGAAGGACTGGAAAGGGACAGCCATCCTGGTCAACGAAGTCCAAGTGGAGAAACATAAACTTCTACCTTTGCCTGGTCATAACAAGGCACCCTTCTCCCATCAAGGGGTGCAGAAAAGGCTGAGTGGGGAGCCAGAACTTTCATTCCCACCAGGTTATAACGAGGACCCACCACCACAGTGATAGTGGAAGCCATGTGAGGACACTTCCCAGCCAGGGTGGTATCTACAAAGGTCAAGTGGGGAACCTGAATTTCCAACTTCACCCAGAAGCAGCGAGAAAGGTGGACTTCCATACCCATCTAGCAGTAATAAGACAGCACCCTTCCCTCCCCCAGCAGTACAGTGTCAGAGAAGGCGTACTGAAATAGAAGATTTAAATAAGATCCACAGTCCCATAACACAACGCCTCAAATGTCCAGGTTCCGATTGAAAATCATTCATCAGCCCTAGAACCAGGAAAATCTCAATCTGAATGAGGAAAGACAATCAAAAGCCACTAACACTTAGATAACAGAAATGTCAGAATTATCTGACAAGGATTTTAATGCAGACACCATAAAAATGGTTCAGTGAGCAATCATGAACACACTTGAAACAAATGAAAAAACAGAACACCTTGAACAAAATAGAAGATATAAAGAAGAATAAATGGAAATTTTAAAACTGAAAAACACAATAACCAAAATAAAAATTAATAAAAACTCAAGAGATGGGTTCAACAGCCCACGAAACGAATGAGTAAACTGGAAGGTAAAACAATAAAAATTACCCAATCTGACAACAAAGAGAAAATAGACTGAAAAAAGTGAGTAAGGGGAAATGGACTTTGGCCCAGTGGTTAGGGCGTCTGTCTACCACATGGGAGGTCCGAGGTTCAAGCCCCGGGCCTCCTTGACCCGTGTGGAGCTGGCCCATGCGCAGTGCTGATGCACGCAAGGAGTGCCCTGCCACACAGGGGTGTCCCCCGCATAGGGGAGCCCCACGCGAAAGGAGTGCACCCATAAGGAGAGCCACCCAGCGCGAAGGAGGGAGCAGCCTGCCGAGGAATGGCGCCACCCACACTTCCCGTGCCGCTGACGACAACAGAAGCGGACAAAGAAACAAGACGCAGCAAAAAGACACAGAAAACAGACAACCGGGGGAGGGGAGGGGAATTAAATAAATAAAAATAAATTAAAAAAAAAAAAAAGTGAATAAGGTCTCAGGGACTTGTAGTACTATAAAGACCCAATATTAATGTTACCAGAATCCTAGGACAGGAAAAAGAAATTAGGGCTATAAAAGTATTTGAAGAAAAAAAAAAGTGAAGAAATAAAGGCTGAAATTTCCCGAAATTTGACAAAAGATAACCTACAAAGGTGAGCAAACTCAAAGAAATCTACTCCAAGACACACAGACAAACATATAAACACTAAAGTAAAAAAAAATCTTGAAGGCAGAAAGAAAGAAGTGATACCTTACCTACTGGGGAACAGTAATTCCAATGACAGTGGATTTCTCATCAGAAACCAAGGAGGCAGAAGGAAGTAGCACAATATTTTTCCAAGGGCTAAAAAACTGTCATCCCAAATTCTACATCTAGCAAAAATAGCCTTCAGGAGCAAAGGAAGAAATCAGGACATTCTCAGACAAAGGAAAACTAAGAAAAGTTGTCAGCAAGATATCTACCCTAAAAGAATAGCTAAAGGAAGTTCTAGAAAGAAAGGGAAGTTCTAAAGGAAGTTCTAAATAGAACTAAATAGCTAAAGGAAGTTCTAAAAAGAAGGAATCTTGGAATATTAGGAAGGAAAAAAGAACAATGGAAAGAGCAAATATATGGCTAAATATATATATTTAAAAATGTGCCCCCCAATTTTTTTTAAACCTGCCTGTAAAAACCAGGCATATCCTAAATGTAGACTCATAAATGATTTCTATAATGCTGTAACACAGTTTCCTTGGGAGAAAAAAGGGGAGGTGGTGTGGTTAAATAAAAGAGACTTTTTTCTCACGTTAAATTTTCTAAATTATGTTTGATATTTGAAGCAAAAATTCTATGTGTCTGATGTTGTCCTCAATATACATAGAGGAACTATTTAAGACAATTATATTATAAATGGGGAAAGGTAAACTGATATAAAAGATTGTGATAAATTATTTATATATAATGAAATACCTAGTAATCACTAAAAAAAACTATACCAAGAAGTACACTCAAAAACACCACAGATAAGTCAAAATGGAATTCTAAAAATGTACAAGTAAACCAAAGGAAGGCAAGAAGAAGAAAAGAGAAACAAAGAACAGAAGGAACAAACAGAAAACAAAATAATTATCCAAATTTTGAGTTTCTATTGAGGAACTTAGCAGGTAATACAGCACCATGATTAAGAACCTGGGCTCGAGAGTGAGATTTTTGCTGAAATCTAGGCTCTATACCTTCTAGCTATGTTACATAAACTTTCTGAGCTTCACTTTCCTCATCTGTAACACAGAAATAATAATAGTATGTACCTTTAGAAAGCTGTTGAGAGAACTGACATTAATATTTTATATATATATAAAACTCTTAGCCCAATGCCTGGCACACAGTAAGGGTTCAATAAACATTAATAAGTATTTGGACTGAGCATTAACCAGCAATGCATTTAGAAAAAGACCTTCACCAAAGGGGGAAATATTAAATAAAAAAGAGGTTTTATGGCTAAGAGATTTCAAGGTTGAGTCAGGAGGTCATTCTGGAGGTTATGCTTAATGCAGGTCCCAGGCAGATTTCACCAACTATCCCAGTAAACAAAGCTTCAAACAAAAGTGCTCCTGAGGGCTCTAGGGACATCCAGACACTACAGGAAGGGCACACAGCCTCATGAAATCAACACCCCCCTCGGCAGGCCCTGTTTGGGAATATGTAAAATCTATTTACCCAATATAACATTGTTATACTCCTTTGTAATTCCCCCAATCATGATTCTTCTACTCCTTTTACTCAAACCTGTAATTTTCAATATATGTTAAATATCTCTCTCAGAGACTTAAATCTTCAAATGGTTCATATGCCAACTGAGCCCCGAAACCAAGCAGAGTTGCGCTAACTCCTACCTTCCAAATAGTCCTTCAGGCTTGTCCAGCACAACTAACAAAACGATGATTAAGGACAAGTCCTATCCCCCAAATAAGGAGTATCTACACCTGCAAGCAAAACAATTCTTCCATCTGCCCCATAATGTCTCAGTCCCATCTCAGTCTGAAGAAGTTGGAGCAGACACCATCCCAAATTCCTCAAGACTGAAGAATGAACAAACATAAGGGAGGAGTGTAACCACAGACCAAAGTAGATTTATTGTTATCATAATTATCTTGTGTTAGCAGAGTAACATGTAATGCTTATATCAAGACAGTGGTTACCAGGGGTTCAGAAGGGAGAGGAAGGGATGAATAGGTGAACTGTGAAACTGTACTATATGATACTGTAATGACAGATACATGATATTACACATTTGTCAAAGCCTATAAAACTATATAGCACAAAGTGTAAACCATAATGTAAACTAAAGACTTTCGTTAGTAGCAATGCTGCAATACTGGCTCGCTAATTTTAACAAATATACCACACTAATCTAAGACGTTAAGAATAGAGGAAACTGTGTATGTGGGGTTGGGGGGGAGAGGATTATACGGGAACTTCCTATACTTTTGGCATAATTTTTCTATAAATCTAAAACTTCTCTAAAAATAAAGTTTATTATTATATATTTTTAAAATAATAAATGTTTGTACCAGAGACAAAATAAATGTGTTTCCAGAGTTGGGGCCCTAGGGACAGAGAAAGGCAAGGGGAAGCTGAGGAAGTGAACGTGAAAGGCTCCGGCCTCCCTCTCACCAGCTCGACTTGCAGTCAGTCTTACCCCTCAGGAAGAGAATCAGAGGATCCTTCTAGAGAATGTGAACCCCAGAGAAGAGGCCCACAGATGTTGAAACATAAGTGTTTGTAAGAAAAAAGCCAGTCGCCCACCTAATTTTGGTGGAAGACAGGAGGGGAAGAAGGAAAGCAAAAATTCTTACACACTGTTAAGAGGAGATCCACAGATAATTTCAAAAATTAACAAGAGAAATAATGAAAAAATTACTTGAAGTAGGAGCACAAAAACCTCAAAGTATACTGGAATTGGGACAAGTTTGGGAATGTTAGCTATGATTCCAATTTTCCTTTAAAACTTTCTGCGCTATATTTTTTTCTTGCACAATGAGCTTGTTTTGCTGATAGAATTGAGGGAAATTTAATTTTAAAAATTAAATTATAAACAGATGTTAAAAGCAAGAGGGGTTCTCCAATTTAAAAAATATTTAGTTCTACAATTCCAAACTCCATAAGTGCAAGAATCAGGGATAATCATACTCTCTCATATCGGACAATTCTGTTTCTTTACAAAAGACAAACAGACTTTTATTTAGTGAGTCCAGTGTGTCAGTCTTAAAGATCATTTAGTTCTACTCATGGCCTCTTCCCAGTTCTTGAGTTTCTTCTGTAGAAGCTCCAGAAAGGGGAAAGCAAGTCTGAGCAGAGACAGCCCCACAGAGAGTTCTTTCCAGACAGTCTGTACCATGCCCGGCACCTCTATCTGAGAGCTCCTCCCTACTCTGACCTTTCATTTGTTTCCCTATAACCTCTGCTCACTATCTACTAGTCCGGATTTTACTCCTTGGGTAAATTTTTCTGTTTTTCACGTCAGCCCTTTAAAAGAGTTGAAGATAGCTATCACACCTACCCATACCTTCTCTTGATTTAATAGTCATAGTCCCTAGTATGTTTAAATATTACACAACAATTAAGAGAGGTGTATTCTAAAAAAGTTTATATTACTCCAAAGAAAAATGAAAAATGCATGTAATTACTGATTATAACTGTTATAACTATACTTAAATATACCAAAATAAGGGATCAGTTAAACAGTGGCAATGCATGCATACCTGCAATACATATGTAAACAACTGTTTAATGCGATATTGTAACAAATGCACCACACTAATGAAGAATGCTGTTAATGTGGGAAAATGTGTATGTGGGGGGGTAGGTAGTAGGGCATAAGGGAAATCCCCTATATTTTTTATGTAACATTTATGTAATCTAAGTATTTTTTAAAATAAATAAATTAAATTAAATTAATAAAATAAAATAAAATAAAATAAAATAATGAGATAGGGGAGAGAGAATAGCTCAGTGGTTGAGTGCCTGCTTCCCATGTATGAGGTCCCAGGTTCAATCCCCAATACCTCCAAAAAGGCAATAAATAAATAAATAAAATGAGGTAGAACTCTACATACCAACATAGAAAAACACCACTATATTTTAAGAGGGGAAAAAAAGCTATAGAATAAAATATATAGGGCATCTCCATTTTTGTTCAAAATCCATATAAACAGACCTGTATATTTTTTACACAGGCAGAGAAAAGGATACAGACATATATTATAAATAAAAGATATATTCCATACTCTTTAACAATAGTTACCTTAAGGAGACAAGAGACTTCCATTTTTATTTTTTAAAAATTTTAACAGTAAGCAAGTATAAGTTTTATATAAACTTTGTGATTAAGAAAATTAAAAAAGTTGGGGGGAAAACTCATTATTCACACCCTTTGACCTAGTAACAACAAACTTCTTTAAGTGTACTTTAATGAAAAATCATAGACCAAATGCCTACTGGACATTCCCATTCATCTAACAAATACGTAAACACCTACTATATACCAGGTATAGTGCTAGAAGCTGGATACAGAGCAGTGAAAAGACAGACAAGGCCCATTTACTCACAGCATTTATCATCTTGCAGAAAAGACATTCATAAAACAAATAAATATTTATAATAAAATACCATGAATATAATGGGAGACATGAAACTATTATCTCAAACTACTTCCCCCTCTCATCTTATATTAATGAATATCTTCATCCAAGCCAGAAACCTGAGGATCCCCTTAACCTCCCCACTTCACTCACACCCTTATCGACTTCATGACTGAGACACATCATTTCTACCATTTCTTTTATCTGTCCTTAGTTCCATTATCTATCATCTCTAGCCTAGACAACTGCAACTCTATCTCCATTCACTGTACCCTTCAGTCTAGTCTCCACATGCTGCCCAAGAGATCTTTCTAAAATAAAGCTCATCATGTCACTTTCCTGTCCAAAATACTTTAATGCCTTCAGGATAAAATCTTTTTATGCCTTCAGGATAAAGTTCAATTACCTGAGAATGACCTAAAAGTTCCCCAATGTGGATCTCAGCTTACCATGGTTCTTGCCATATCACACCTCCCATTCCACAATCCAGCTGTCCCAAACTACTTGCAGTTCCTCCATCTATCGTGCTTACTTGAAGCCAATGTGACTTTGCTCAAGAAGCACATTCTACTTGGAATAAACCTAACAAGACACCTACTCACCTTACAAGTTTGAAATTATCTCATCTGTGAAACCCTTCCTGACCACCATGCCCTCTAGTGCACTTGACCACTTACTTTTTCCTTTGCTCCTTCACCTCCACTAAACCTCAAATATAGTTCTTGTACATAATCTACAAATCTTTATTACATATATCTGTATGCGTGCCCACCTCCTAATAACCAAGAACTTCTCTTTATTTGCTTTTGTGTCCCCAATGCCTAACACTATACGTGGTACATAATACATGCTAAATGTTTGCTAAGTGAAAGAATGAATATTTAAGAGAAAACCTATATGCACCAAGACAGTCACCAAACATTATGCAGCAAAGAAACAAATAACAGTTAAGAACATAAATGGTTTATCTACCAGATGGTATATTATTGAGCCATAAAAAAAGTTTTTAAAGCCTGAAAAAACTTAAAGCAAGAAAATGCCCAGAATGCCTTAGGGAAAGAAAAAAAGCAAAATATAAAATAGAATATAACACAATTATAAACTATGCTGTTATTTTATAATAAAAGTATAGGTTTTTGTGTGATCTACATCTTTTAAAAATAAATAATATATTTTTTAAAAAGTATATGCATAATTTAATGGGTACAATATTCTAGAATTAGACTGCATTGATGGTTGCAAAAGTCTATGAATATATTAAAACCACCGATTTGTACACTTTAATGAGTGAATTTTGTTATATGAATTATCTGTAGCTTAATAAAGCCATTAAATTCATATGTATATATTTAAATCTTTATTGAAACAACACCAAAAAAAGAAATGAAAAGCCAAGGAGTTAAAAAAGACCTAAGAGATTATTCAGGTCAGTGCTCTCATTTTGCACAGCAAAGAAAAATTTTGCTTAAAGCCAATAAATGGGATTCAGCTTCCTCCTAACCCAGAGTTTTAAGATACCACTGCTACTTCCACTCTTCAGATGAAAGGAAATATTTAGAGTTTAATAAGGCTAGGTCTCATTAGGTGCTTTTTTTGGCCTCAAGTTAATTTTAAAAAGGTAAGTGTTATACCAAAATAAAATTTTCTGATGTGAGTATAGTTTCAGAGAATAAGAATCAATGGGAACTTATATTACAGCAGATTTCAGCTCAATACCATCATATTAAGAAAGTTCTTGATAACTATAATTCAATGTAGGAACAGGCATGCTTGTGATCACTGAAATTGCTGGAATTCAAGACAAACCTGGATAAGTCTTAGGACTAGATGACATTCGAGCTTTCCTCCTAACTCCAAGATTTTTTATGCTAAATGAAAGGCCAATATCACAATTATACTACAGCTCCAATTCATAAATATCTCATTTCAGTATTGAAATATTCTCAGACAGAGCCTGATATAGATCAATTACACTGAATTTCTCACTACAAAGGTATTTCAAGGTATAGCATGGGTTCAAAATATAACTAAGCTATGAGAAATTACAAATACCTGAATATTTAAAACTCTAAATATTAAAGTATCTATGTTGAGATTGGCCAATATACAGTCACCCTTCGTTCCTTTAACTTAACTCATACTTAACCTATTAATTAAAAATTTTCTTACCATAAAGAACAAACTGGATGGATGTGTGCACTTATTATTTTAGCAATGCCTCTTGTCAAGAAATCCCAGATGACAATGCGGCCATCATTACAGCCAACTGCAAGCAGTGTACCCCATCTATTAAAGGTGCAAGTTAGGGCCATACTGATACAATCCAAAGTTCCATCAGCTTCCTAAAAATTAAAGTGAATACAACAATATAGACAATCATAGCCAGGTATCCAAATTATTTTTCAGAAGTTCTCTATCATTTATGACACTTCTCTTAAAATTTAAATTGGCATTTATACCCAATTTGTACGTCTTTTTTTTTTTTTAAAGATTTTATTTATTTCTCTCCCCCCACCACCACCACCCCCAGTTGTCTGCTGTGTCCATTTGCTGTGTGTTCTTCTGTGTCTGCCTGTATTCTTGTCAGCAGCACCGGGAATCTGTGACTCTTTTTGTTGTGTCGTCTTGCCATACCAGCTCTCAGCGTGTGCGGCACCACTCCTGGGCAGGCTGCACTTTTCTCACACGGGGCGCACTCCTTGCACGTGGGGCTCCCCTATGCAGGGGACACCTCTGCATGGCATGGCATCCCTTGCACGCATCAGAACTGCACATGGGCCAGCTTCACCACACAGGTCAGGAGGCCCTGGGTTTGAACACTGGACCTCCCATGTGGCAGGCCGACACTCTATCCACTGAGCCAAATACGCTTCCCTGTATGACTTTTTATACCTATTAAAAGAGCCAAAATGAAGATCATATATAAAAGGCAATTTGAGGGAGAAGTAGCTCTGTGGTTGAGTGCCTGCCTCCCATGTACAAGGTCCCAGGTTCAATCCCTGGTACCTCCTTAAAAAAAAAAAAAGACTATTGAGGATTTTTTAAAACAGCTGTGATCCAGCCCTTACATTATCAATCCAACTTTGCACAAACTTTTTGGGGGAAATTAGGCAAACTATAACAAGTGTTATCATGAATTATATACCTGTTGACACAATAATCAAAGTAATCATATTTCTTGGAATTTAATCCTAGAAAAATAATTTAAAACAAAAATATCTGGGATGAATTATATGGTTTACATGATTATGGTGAGATTTCCAGCCAAAATTGTCTATTCAATTTCCCCAATCAAAATTATTTAGTTCCTTATTATAGTAAAAATATATTATTACACTTAATGCTTCTTTTGTTAAAAAAAACAACAGGGAACAAAAAGCATTTTCCCCTCAAACATAAATAATATATAATTAACATATTTCTAAAATCACAGCAATACTGTATTCTTACCTCTGGATAGTTCTGCCCAAAGGATTCTGCAACAAAGCAAAGAAAGAGTGTTGACGGAACACATATAATATACTAGGGATCCTACAGCTCAGGACAGCAGTGTTTCACAAAGGGAGACCCTTTCAGGAGCATCGTGAGGTCAAGTCTATTTTCATTACAATACTAAGATGGTAACTGATTGTTTTTTAACTCTCAGTATCTCATAAGTATACGGATGGGTTTTCCAGAGGTTATATAACCTGTAATATCGCAAGAGTGAATACAGATATGAGAATCTAGCCAACTTCTATTAAGGTAAACATTAAAGAGATTTGTGAAAATGTAAAACAATGCCACTCTTCTCATTAAATATATTTTGTTTTAGGAAACAGGTTTTTTTCATTAAAATGTTATGTCAACATATAATGGGCTTACTATGTTATTTTTAAATAATAAACCTGAAAATTTTCTGCTTTAATATCCGAATTGGTATACATCAATAGATATAAACCAAATAAGCAAAAGCTCTTTAGTGAGCCTCAGTTCTTTAACAGCATAAAGGGGTCCTGACATCAGAGTTTTAACTGCTGACATATCAAGATCTAGCAATATTCTGCCTCCTCCACACCCTCTAGGCAGTCCACAATTTATTTCTGTATTTACTCAAATGAAGAGCAAGGAAAGGAAAGGCAAGAACCAAATCAAATTATCTTAAGTTCCAACAGTCTGAGAAAACTATCAAATGGCAGCAGCCAATCAGCAGAGATCATTCCCTTCCTGCCTAACCATGATGTTTAGATATTAACATAATCTGCCAACTGATTAAACACTCAGTTCTCTATGTTCATTTCTTGAGCAAACAATACATGTTGCTTCTAATATCTCTATATACCTTTCCCAAATTTCCCTGAAACATGGTATATGTATATTAGTTACAAACATTTCAAGCTATAGTATGATGGTATGATGACACTGCCTACCTGTCTGAAGTTTAATTTTGGCAGCAGCACAAACTTTATCAGTATTTATGTAACTACCTAAATATTTTATCACAGTGGTTTTTAAACTATGCTCTGAGAACTTCAAGGAAGCTGTTTTATATATAGGGGTTATAATGAATTTTCATTTTTAAAAGGAGTCTGTTGGGAAGCAGATGTGGCTCGAGCAGTTGGATGCCTGCCTACCACACGGAAGGTCCCAGGTTCAGCTCCCAGTGCCTCCTAAAGATGAGCAAGACAGTAAGATGACATAAGATGATGCAATGAGATAAGCCAACGAGATCACGCAATGAGGAGACACAATGAGGAAACACAATGAGACACAACAAGCAGGGAGTGGAGGTGGCTCAAGCAATTGGTTGCCTCCCTACCACATGGGAGGTCCCAGGTTTGGTACCCGGTGCCTCCTAAAAAGATGACAAGGGGACAAAGAGAACACACAATTAACAGACAGAGAGCAGACAGCAAGTGCAAACAACAAAGGGGGGAGGGAGGGAATTAGCAAATAAATCTTTTAAAAGAAAAGAAGTCTACTGCTTAAAAAAAAATGAAAGCCAATTTTATTGCATTTTGTCCTTATTTTATAAAAATTAATGGAAAACTAAAGAGTGAAAAAATACCAAAACTTATTTAAAAAAACACAGGTTCTACACTTAAAACCAAAACAAAGATAAAAAAGGTAGATAACTGCCCAAAAAGGTAAATAATTTAGCTAATGTGCACCAGACTTAAGGTGGCTGATTGCATTCAATTATGAAAAAGCATTGTTCTTGTGGCAAAAACCAAAACGAAGCAAACATCCAAAAAACCAGAAACAAGGCAAATGCCCATTAATAGTAGAATGGCTGAATAAATTATGTTGCATTCAAATATCCATGAATTAGATTAATTCTCTTGGAAAAATTTCTACTAGTACTACCAAGTGGAAAAAAAAACCCAATACACAAAGTGTATACTCTTTTGTTGTAAACGTGTGTATGTACACACACAAGTACATAAGCATGGAGAAAAACATGGAAGGAGATACATGCACTTATCAACAAAGGAAGCAGATAAGAAAAAAGACCACACTTTTTAAGAAAATGCATTTATGGTTAAGTTAAAATTATATAGTATAAGAATGGGTCTCTGCAGGAATGCATTATCTACTAACTTGTAGGAATAGCATCTTAGAGTGTTAAATGAAGACAGCAAGTAGCAAATGTACATTAAAAGATTCTATTTCAGTAACAAGCAAAAACAAAACCTTCCCAAATTTATGTGTAAATATGTTTCTATAAGCAAGGAAAAAGGTATTAAAGGATAAACCCTAAAGAGTTAACATTTGGGAAAGGGAAAGAGGGGCAAGATAAATTTGTCTGTAGGTATATTTGTACTGTTTCCACTGTTTTGACAAAAATGTACTATATTTGTTCATTTGAAAAACATCAAATAAAAGAACCTTAACAAATCAACGACCTATGGGCTTTTCCAGATTTCAACTCACATTGGCTCATCATTTAAATGCGCAAACCTGCCCTTTATTGAAAAGTCAACATTTTCCCACCTCCTTTCTTTTCAGCATGTCTTCCTTTCTCCCCAGACCCTCACAATGGCCTTCAAACACATTGGCTTTCCTGACATTATTCTTAAAAAGTCTGTGCCGCCCTCATATGTTCAATCTTCAACTATGTGTCCTTCCTTTGTACATGCTTTTTAATTCCGTGCAATCACAGCAATTTCTTCAGGTACCTCCTCCTCTGTTTCTCTATGAGGATTCTTTCTCCAAACTTCCTTTTAGTTCTCCAGGTCTCTCTCAAGCCTTCTTCCTGCCACACATGACATGGAATAACATCTGTTCTCTGAATTTTTTGGCAGCCACCTCTTTAAAGGCTTGATTGGACCCTTTCTCAAATGTCCCCACTATTTTCTACTTGCCAACCAAATCCTCCCTGTTGTTATTACAGAGTAAGAGTTCCATTCTGTCTCCTCTAGTAGGTGATGACACTATTTCTTTTAGAGAGGTGAGACTGCAGGTAGCTAGATAACTGACCTCACCCCATCGCTACCATAATTACTTCATTTTCTTGGCTCCAGTCTGGTCTCCCTCAATCAGCTTCAAGAAGCTGTCAGGCCTGGGTCTCAAGTATTTCTAGAACTATTTTTTCAAACACAATGCTTAGTGCACAAGTTAACTCCAGGATACAAGCTAGCATGGGTAAGAATAGTAGATACAACACATAACAAAAACAGACTCACATGGTCTTCAAATACTGAAATTATCAGCATAGATTACAAAACAATTATATTATGTTCAAGGAATAAAAGCCAAGGTTGGAAAATCTGGCTAGGAACTGGAAATTCAACAAAATCATATGAGAAATTTAAACAAGAATAAACTGAAAACCAAGATTAAGCAAGTTTAAGAACTGAATATGGGTGGCGGACTTGGCCCAGTGGTTAGGGCGTCCGCCTACCACATGGGAGTGCGAGGTTCAAACCCCGGGCCTCCTTGACCCGCGTGCAGCTGGCCCATGGGCAGTGCTGATGCGCGCAAGGAGTGCCCTGCCACACAGGGGTGTCCCCCGCGTAGGGGAGCCCCACGCGCAAGGAGTGCGCCCTGTAAGGAGAGCCGCCCAGCGTGAAAAAAAGTGCAGCCTGCCCTGGAATGGTGCGGCACACACAGAGAGCTGACACAAGATGACGCAACAAAAAGAAACACAGATTCCCGTGTCGCTGACAACAGAAGCGGACAAAGACGATGCAGCAAATAGACACAGAGAACAGACAACCAGGGTGGGGGGGAAAGGGGAGCGAAATAAATAAATAATCTTAAAAAAAAAACCAAAAACTGAATATGTCAACTGAAAGAAAGCTAGAGTATCCAGGGACTGAATAACATAGTGAATCCAGAGATGGATGAGGACTGTGGTTAATAAAATACAATAATGTTCTTCTATGAACTAGAACAAATGTATGTCACTACTACAAAGTTGTAAGAATATGGTGATGCATAGGCAAAAATACAGTTAATGTAATTTATGGACTATGGTTAACAGCAATATTGTAATATTCTTGCACCAATGCCAAAGAAGGCATTATAGCAAAGCTGAGGGTCAATAATAGGAGGGTATGGGATTTTTTCTTTTGGACTAAGGAAAACATTGAAAGGTTTACTGTGGTGATGACTGCACAACTCTGTGATGAAAGTGAGAGCCACTGAGTATACACTTTGAGTAGAACATACAAGGCATGGGACTGTATAACACAGGGAACCATGTGGTGAAGGATGGGCTGTGGTTAACAGTACAAATATGAGAGTGTTCTCTCATGAACTATAACAGATGTACGATACTAATATGTAGTGCTAATGATAGGGGGTACATGGAAAAAATATCCCAAGTGGACCACTGGCAGTGGTAATGATCTAATCACGTTCTTCCATAATCTATAACAAATGTTCCCAAAAAAGTAAGGTGTTGGTGGAGGGGTGACATATGGGAATTCTGCACATTATACATGATTGTTTTGTAAACTCACTTCTCTAAAAAAAATTTAATCAGACCAAAAAAAAGCAGCTGCCATATCCAACTTTCTGAGCCCCAACTCCATTATGCCACTTACTTGTTTAAAAACCTTCTTTACTACACTCCTAAGTATAATTTTAAAAAGCAATTTCAATCTGGATCCAACCAGCATTTCCAATTTTCACCTTTGGCTATTTCCTCATCCCAACCTAGTATAGAATTTTGCATAACCCACCCTAAGCACCAGCTGCAGGCTGGTGAAGAGAGCCACCCCGCATGAAAAAAGCACAGCCTGCCCAGGAGTGGCACCACACACACGGAGAGCTGACGCAGCAAGATGACACAACAAAAAGAAACAAATTCCTGATGTGACAAGAATACAAGCAGACACAGAAGAACACACAGTGAATGGACAGAGAGAGCAGACAACGGGGTGGGGGGGTAAGAAGTAAATAAAAAAATAAATCTTAAAAAAAAAAAAAAAAAGCTGCCTAAGTAAAATTAGTGTTTTGCCTGTGGGCCTCTTGAGCATCCTATACTAATCTAAATGGCCCATTATCATTCACTTCTTTTATCTGGCCAAATGTCCTTTAGTATGCTCCCACAATCACAGAACTTCTGTTCCTTTCTCCTTTTTATTTGCAATCATTAACTTTCTCACTTGAAAACTCAGTCATTTCCATAAAAATTTATATCTTTTGGATCCAGTCTTCTTTTTAAATTGTCTATTCCAATGCTAAATATGCCTAAGTTTCACTTCATGAATCTTCTGTAAGAAAAACATTTCTGATGACCCTGCTATGTCTTTCAAGGTACTAGCCTATCACCTTTACTCCATCTTAACTTTTTAAAAATAAAGGTCAATGCTTTTCCTCCATTTCATCTCCCACACTTTCCTAAACCCATTGTAATCTGCCTTGTGTTCAAGATGCTAAAGGCCCCCAAACTGCCTAAGGACTAACTAGAGGAGCCCTTTCTCAGCTCTTGACCTCAACTGCCTTAAAACTGACACCACACCAACCTGCATTCTCTTCTAACTCTACATGGACAAATATAGGCAAGGCCCTTGAAATGATACATAGCTCATAGTAAGTATAATACTACGTAAACTGTTACCTATTATTACTATTACTCCTACTGCACTACTATTACTATATCTGACCACTTATTCCTCCTTTTATTTCCTAAATATATAGGTAATTAGCCAAGATTCTGTCCTTGGCAATTTTCCTTTTTCTGCCTTCCTACTGTCTACGTTGGCCATGTCATCTACTCACAAGCCTTCAATAAGCCCACCTGGAAGATGGTTATGAATCTCATAATCTCATCCTGTCCTGAACCCCAGATCCACAATTCTAAGTGCTAGACATTAAATATCCAAAGCTGTCTTTTCCCAATGTCCTTCAATATTATTAACACCATTATTTACTCCCATAATTTTTTGCTTCACTCTCTTCCTCATCACCACTACCACCATATACAAGCAATTCTCAACCATCAATTCTACCTCCTCAATGTCTTTTCTTTCCATTGTCTAGCTCAGACCAACCTTATTTCTCATCTGAGATCACCCTCCAAACTAGACTCATATCCCTCCAAGACCCAAGGCTTAACTATACATTGCTGTCAGATAAAATCTACAAAATCATAACTCTGAGTTAAAATACAAGGTCAAAACCCTTCAATGGACTTGTCCTACCTTCCTCAAAAAGCACAATTTCTTAGTTGAGTATTCAAGAGCCTCAACAACAACAACAACAACAAATACATATGGCACTAATCCTATCTCTCAACCTTCTCTTTATTCACAGAACCCACAACCTGTTCAAAGGAAAAGTTCTTTAGGTCTCCACACAATCTTTCACTGATGTCTTAGCTCAAACATATTCCTAGTGAGCATTATTCCCCATATCTTCATACTTCAGCCAGTCAATATTTTACCACCCTTAAATGGCCACTTGAAACACCAACTCCTCTGTAGGATTTTTTTTTTCTGATTGCCTTTCTTCCACTCCCCCAAAGATAATCATTCCCCTCTTCTAAATATTCTTTGCTCTTGTTAACAACTCTTATAGGCCTTGTTGTGTTTTGCGATATATTATGGCTATTTACATAATCATCTTAATCTCCCTAACAAAAAGCTCCTTAGAGATCATTTCTTAAATATCTTTGTAGCCTTCTGGACATACAGTCAGACATCTTTTTTCTTTTCCTTTCTTTTCAGAGAAACCTGACCATTAAAGACAAGTGCTTCAGAAGCTCTTGAAAACCTTCTCAGACACCGCTAGACAATATGCTAATGAAAGCCCAGAAGAAAGGACCTAGAGTTTTAAACAACTTGGATAAGAGGGAGGGGGGAAATAACTGAGAGAGGGTGATAAAATGGCATCTGCTGCTATTCTATAGTTCACACCCACACACAAGTCTCTGATACTCAAGGATCTTGAATAAGAAATCAAGATCATTGGATTCCATGACAACCACACCATTAACTTTACTAGTACCTTCAAATTACTACCCCATGGACCTTTTCTCATCTGTTCAATGAGGGACTTCTATTAGAAAATCTCTAAGTTCCTTTGACAACCCGTTTTTCTAAAGAAAGATTTAGCCTATCCAGGCACCCAACACACTCATAAGTCTTCAAAGCTTCAAACCAGGTCTCACTTCCTCAGATTCCTTCTCCAATAACTCCGGTCCTGCCTGGTCTGGGCTACTTCAACACCTGCGAGCCTTATAATCACAGCTAAATCACACACTGCTCCTATCGCTCCACAACTGATCTGAAAGTGGCTTCTGGAAAGGCAATGCATTATGTTCAGAAAGAAGCTGGGCTTCCTCCTCCCGCTGCTGCCGCTGCTCCGTACCAGGAGCACCCAATAAGCCATCGCAGACCCGAGTTCTTAAGACTGCAATCTGAGCTCCCTCCAGCCCAGATTCCCTCCTTTCCAAGACTAAGGTTCCCGAAGACACAGCCACAATTCGTCCTCACCCAACAACTCGAGGTTCATCCCTGCGGACTCCGGCCGCCTGGTCTCAGCTCCAGCAGCAACGCCTTCTCCCCGCTCGCTTCCAAGGCCTGCTTTTAAGTGGCGGGCACAGCTATTACCCAGGCGCAGGCTCCGGAGAATTTCTGGTTTAGAAGGCCCCGCGGCTTCCGCTTTCTTTCCTCCGCTTTCCTTGTTCCTTTCAACTGGGCTCCCCATAAATATGCCTAACAGAAAAGAAGCATAAACTTTCTCATAATTATTCAATTTTGATCCGTTTTAAGGGGACAAAATAGGATTGTTATTCAGTACTTTTAAAAGTGCAAGTATTTAAGGGTATTCTCTCCGGGAAGATGTAAATGAACCAGAAATTTCAGGCACTTAACTAGACTACTAAGCCTTGCTATGGTCCATGTTCAGCAATGTTGTCCGGCCAGGCTGCATCAGGCTCCGCAGGAAACGTTCCGTGCAAGTCCTACGACGTACGAAAGCCGAGAAAGGTCAGCTCCTGGTGCTTCCCGGGTGTAGACTTGTTTCTGTCAGGGCGTATTCTCGCCCTGCTATATAGCTGTTTTCCGTGTATCTGTCTCGGTCTCGTGGAAATTAGCTTATCTTTGTAAATATATTCTATTGATTATGATAGAATTTGTTAGGCGTCCTGTACGCGACGCAGGGCATTTTTATCTAAGGCTTTACCGAGTACCCAGCGTGGACCAGAACACCCTGAAAATAAAATGGAATGAGAGTTAGGCTGGCTTCCCTGGAGCTCAGGCAGGACTGTGATGAGGTACAGAAATCAATTAGAGAAACCAGCTGGTGGCAAATTTTACATAAGCAAGTTCCAGAAAGTATATTACAGACAATGGCTGCTGTAGTTTATCAGAGAATGAAATTTCAGCAGAGGCTTTCTGCAGAAAATATGACTCGAGCTAGATCCCCCTACTTAGATTTATGCTGGTGATTCCAGCTCCACCGCTTTACTAATCCTGCCCTCCCTGCCTTGGGCAGTATTTCAGCTTCTGTGCCTCTGTTTTAATCCATATAAAATGAAGGTGATAATGGTAGCCTTTATAGGATTGTTGTAAGGATTAAATAGTTAACACATAGAAAGAACTCAAGTGCCCAATAAATAAGTAGCCATTGTTATTTATAAATTACTTTCACCTAAATCAACTCACTGGATTCTCAACACTTTTTTGAAGCCATTAGGGCAGGTATTAGCCACACTTGACCAAATGCAGTAATTGAGGCTCAGAGACATTACGCAGTTTACCCTCTTTCAATGTCCAAAACATTGCCAAAATGCCATCCAAAATATTGCACTACCAACAATGTTATATAGGAGTGCATTTCTGCAAACTCCTGCCATCATTGGTTATTATCAATTCTCTTAAACTCTGTCAGCTGGATAGTGAAAAAAAAGTCATTTATTTCTTAATGAGGATGAAAACTTTTCACATGCATAAATTTGTATTTTTCTCTTCTTGTGGAGTGGCCTATTCATGTCCTTTGTTGATTTTCCTCTTGTAGGATTTTGAAGCAAGAAATTATAAGATCAGATTGGTGTCTAAAAAAGAAAGCTCTTAAGGACAGTGTGATATAGAGATTGATTAGAATTATGAGATTACTGCAGTAATCCTTGGAAAGTTGAGGAAGACCAGAAGTCACAATAGAGGGAAAAGAAAGAGGACTTTGCGTTCAAGAGAGATATATGAGACAGAAATGATAGCAAGTTTTTTGTGTGTGGGAAGTAATAAGACGTCAGAAGTTTGCCACGACCGCCATGTTTCTACCTTGGGTGGTTCCATTAAACAGGGCAGAAGATAAAGGGGAAAAAAAACTGTTTTGATGAGGTAGAAGAATCTAGTTTGGGACATGTTAGGTTTAAGGAGCCTGAGAAATCTAAGTGACAATACAGGTTTAGAGATCAAGGAGAAGATCTAGGCTAAAGATCTACTATTTCATTCCTGAAATAGGGATCTATCTTACAATTGATGATATCTAAACATTTAATTAGCAGTGTATTTTTCTTTCTTAGTGCTACTTAACTCTTTGATTTGATGACAATCAGTGTAATTGGAGTACATTGTTTTACAAGTGTTGGTTGGAGCTTATTAGTACTACGAACTATCAAAGGAAAGTACCTTTCTGTGTTGAGGAAAGGAAGGGAAAGTTAATATTCATTCTTCTTTGTTTGAAGCAGCTTATATCTGTTATTCAGACTCTATATAAGAAAGGAGATCTTGGATCTTAGGTATGCTGAACTTCTATACTATTACATATTTTTACAGGTCCTCCCTAAATTAGGCCAGCTGGTACTTCCATCTCTTCAAGGTAAAGGCAAGAAATTCTCTGAGCGTAGCATTTCCCAGTCAGCCAGGATATGCCCTGACAGCTACCTCAAATCATAAGGAATAGAGTGGGGGGAAGAAGATTGTTGTGACATTCCAAGGATATAATCCAGTGGTTCTCAACCTTAACTGCAGGTTGGAATTTCTGGGAAGTTCAAAAAACTACAGATACCTGAATCCCACTCTCAATGATCCCCGGGTGATTCTTTTCCTTAATTAAAAAAAAAAAATTTAAAAGAAGATTTAGATTACATAAAAGTTCCATCAAAAATATAGGGGATTCCCATATACCCATTCCCTCCCCCTCCCACACTTTCCCACATTAACATCTTTCATTATCATGGTACTAATTGGCTGAGATAGGGAGTAAAGCCTTTTTTGGAAAAATGTGCTCCTTTTTTTTTCTTTTGCTTAACCACAGAAATTTATGAACTCATGATTTCAGAGGCTGTATCTTCTGGCTGCCAGCAATCTTTGGAGTTCCTTGGTTTTTCCATTATGTGGCAATGCACATGGCAGCATCTTCTTTCTCTTACATGTTGAATTCCAGCTTCTGGCTGCTCTCCATGGCTTCCTCTTTCTGTGTCCAATTTCCTTTGCTTATAAGACTTCAGCCATATTGGATGAAGGCCCGTGCTCAAGAACATCTTCAAAGGTCCTATTTACAAGCCCGCAGGGCCAGGGTTTAGAACCTGAACATGCCTTTTGTGTGTGTTTTGGGGGGGGGGGGGGCCATGATTCAGTCCTCAAAAGCTGCCTATTAAATTCTTATCAGCTCTGTATAAGAAGAGACCTAGGCCAGCTTAGCAAAATCTACTCTACAATGACAGAGTTTGCCTGGAATACAGGAGACCCCTTAGGGCTTCTCATTACTACCATGCTGTAGCAGTTTGATATAGTTATGAATTCCAAAAATACATATTGGATTATGTTTGTAATCTGATCTGTACCTGGGTGTAATTAAGTTATGATTAGGGCTTTGATTGGGCCACGTCATTAGAGCATTGAGTCCCCATCCCTTGATGGGTAGGGATGCACAGATAAAAGCCATGACAAAGGACAGAGTTGAGGGGTTTTGATGTTGGAGTTTGATGCGGAAGGCTTAAGCTGGAGCCCTGGGAAGTAAGCTCACAGAGGAAAGAGAAGCCAGCCCCAGGAAGAGAGGAACCCTGAGCCCAGGAAGAAGCAAGCCCTGAGAAGAAAGGAACCTTGAACCCAGAGAGAAGCAAGATCCTGAAAGGGAGGAACGCAGGAAGCTTGAACCCTCACAGACGTCAGCAGCCATCTTGCTCCAACACGTGGAAACAGACTTTGGTGAGGAAGTAACTTATGCTTTATGGCCTGGTATCTGTAAGCTTCTACCCCAAATAAACACCCTTTATAAAAACCAACCAATTTCTGGTATTTTGCATGAGCACTGCTTTGACTGACTAATACATGGGGGTACCTCAAGATATGTGAGGCACACCCTGGCAAAACTAAAGGGAGAATAAACATCTCTACAATAATATTTGGAGACTTCAATACACCACTTTTAGCACTGAATAGAACATCTGAACAGAGGATCAATAAAGTAACGGAGAACTTGAATAGTATAATAAATGATCTAGACCTAACACATTTATAGAGCATTACAACCCAAAACAACAGTATATACATTCTTTTTTTTTAAAGATTGATTTTTTTATTTCTCCCCTGCCCCCTCATTGTCTGCTCTCTGTGTCCATTTGCTGTGTGTTCTTCTGTGACCGCTTCTATCCTTATCAGCAGCACCAGGAATCTGTGTTTCTGTTTGTTGCCTCATCTTGTGTCCGCTTTCCGTGTGTGCAGTGCCATTCCTGGGCAGGCTGCACTTTCTTTCGCACTGGGCGCCTCTCCTTATGGGGGGCACTCCTTGATGTACCGCAAGGAGTGCCATACCATGCAGGGGTGTCCCCCGCGTAGGGGAGCCCCATGCACAAGGAGTGCACCCCATAAGGAGAGCCACCAAGTGCGAAAGAAAGTGCAGCCTGCCCAGGTATGGTGCCGCACACACGGAGAAATGACACGTCAAGATGACGCAACAAAAAGAAACACAGATTCCCGTGCCACTGACAGCAACAGAAGCGGACAAAGAAGACGCAGCAAATAGACACAGAGAACAAACAACCGGGGTGGAGGGGGAGGGGAGATAAATAAATAAATAAATCTAAAAATAAAAAGAATGAAGTTGGAGAACTTTTACTTCCTGGCTTTAAAGCATATTACTTAGCTACAGTGGTAAAAACAAAAAACAAAACAACAACAAAAAAACCCAGCATGGTATTGGCATAAAGATAGACAAATTGACCGGTGTGATCCAATCAAGAACTCAGAACCTCATAGCTATGGTCAAGTGATTTTTTGTCTTTCTCTCCCCTTCAACCCCCTCCCCCACCCCTCAAAATTTAATACTTTTGTTCTTCAAAAAGACTTTTTCAAGAAAGTAAAAAAGGCAGCCTACTCTATGGGAGAAAAGATTTGGAAACCACATATCTGATAAGGGTTTGATATCCATATTATATAAAGAGATCATACAACTCAACCATAAAAAGACAAACAACCCAATATAGAAAAGGAAAAAAGACTTGAATAAAAATTTTTCCAAAGAAGAAATGTCCAAATGGCCAAAAAGCACACGAAAAAAATGTTCAACATCACTAGCTATTAAGGAAATGCAGATCAAAACTACAATTAGATACAATTTCATACTTCATAGAATCACCATTATTTAAAAAACAAAACAAAACAGAAAACCACATTTGCTGGAAGGATATAGAGATATAGGAACACTCCTACACTGTTGGTGGGAATGAAGAATGGTGTAGCTCTGTGGAAGACAGTTTGGCAGTACCTCAAGAAGCTGAATACAGAACTACCATATGATCTAGCAATACTCTTACTAAGAATATATTCAGAAAAACTGAAAGCAAGGACACAAACTGACATTTGCACACCGATATTCATAGCAGCATTATTCACAATTGCTAATATATGCAAACAGCCCAAGTGTTCATCAACTGATGAATGGATGAACAAAATGTGGTATAAATATGCAGTGGAATACTATTCAGCTGTAGGAAGAAATGAAATCAGGATGCACATGACAACATGGATGAACCTTGAGGACATTATGTTGCATGAAAAAAGCCAGACACAAAAAGATGAATATTGTATGGTCTCACTGACGTGAACTGAATATGATGAGTAAATTCACAGAGCTAAACTCAATAGAGTATAGGTAACTAGGTAGAATGTGGGGTGAGATAGGGACCTGATGCCTATGGTACATAGAATTTTTAATAAGACTTATAAAAATGTGGAAATGAATAAAGGTGATGTTACACATTATAGTGAATATAACTGACACTGCTAATTCATAAATATGATTGTGGCTGAAAGAGGGAAGTCTGTGGATGTAAATGAATTGAAAGGAAGCTAGAGGATAATCTAGGTAATGTATAACATAGTGATTTTAGTGGTGTATGAAGATTGTAGTAATAGCATAAATATAAGTATGTTCTGGGAAGCAGATTTGGCTCAATGGATAGAGCATCCGCCTACCACATGGGAGGTCCAGGGTTCAAACCCAGGGCCACTTGACCCATGTGATGAGCTGGTCCACGTGCAATCCTGATGCATGCAAAGAGTGCCCTGCCACTCAGGGGTGTCCCCTATGTAGGGGAGCCCCACATGTAAGGAGTGCTCCCCTCAAGGAGAGCCACTCAGCGTGAAAAAAGTGCAGCCTGACCAGGAGTGGCGCCATATACAACGAGAGCTGACGCAGAAAGGTGATGCAACAAAAAGAGACACAGGTTCACGGTGCTGCTGACAAGAATATAAGCGGACACAGAAGAACACACAGTGAATGAACACAGAGAGCAGACAACTGGGTGGGGGGGAGAGGGCAGGGAAGGGGAGAGAAATTAATTTAAAAATAAATAAATCTTTTAAAAACATATAAGTATGTTCTTTTACAAAGTGTTAAGAATATGGTGATACATGGGAAAATTACAACTACTGTAATTTATGGATAATAGTTAACAGTAATATTGTAATATTTTTTGCAGCAATGGCAAAGAAGATATATCATTTCTAAGGGACGAGAAAATGAGGGTTTAAGGGGGTATGGGATTTTTACTTTTGGAGTAATCAAAACATTCTAAAATTGACATGGTGATGGCAGCATAACCTTGTGATGAAAATGAGAATCACAGAGTTTACGCTTTGAATGGATTGTACCAACCATAGGATATATAAATAGGGAATCCAGTGGTAGAGGGACTGTGGTTGACAGAACAAATAGGAGAACATTCTCATTGGGTGGCTTGGGGGAAAAAGACACCAAATGTAAGATAAGACCTATTGTTATAGTTTGTAACAAATGTTTCACAAAGTGTTGGTGATGGGGTGATGTATGGGAGCCCTGTATAATGATACACATGTTTGGTTTTTGTTCACAACTTTTACTGTACAATTACTATTTATGTATGTATGATATACTTAAATATATTTTTATTTTAAAAATCCAACATTCAGGGGAGTGGATTTGGCCCAACGGATAGTGTCCACCTACCACATGGGAGGTCCAGGGTTCAAACCCAGGGCCTCCTGACCCGTGTGGTGAGCTGGCCCACGCGCAGTGCTGAGATGCGCAAGGAGTGTCCTGCCATGCAGGGGTGTCCCCCGCGTAGGGATATACCACGCGCAAGGAGTGCGCCCTGTATGGAGGGCAGCCCCATGCAAAAAAAGTGCAGCCTACCCAGGAGTGGCACCACACACAGAGAGAGCTAACGCAGCAAGATGATGCAACAAAAAGAGATACAGATTCCCAGTGCCGCTGACAAGAATATAAGCAGACACAGAAGAACACACAGCAAATGGACACAGAGAGCAGACAACTGGGGGAGAGAGGGGGAAGGGGAGAGAAAGAAATAAAAAATAAATTAAAAAAAAAATCCAATATTCACATTCAAGCAATTCTGCACAAAGTTTCTGAAACTGAGGAAGGGACAAAGAAGTAAAAAAGAGGTAGCACTCAGTCTGAATCTATGAACACCAAAATACGTTTCACTGATTCCGTTTCCAACATGCAGAGTAAAGGTTCTTCCTCCAGACCCACCGTGGGGAGCAGCTTCATGGCATGTGACCTGTGCAATCACACTGGGTCTCTACGTAGGAGGGCTCTGTATTTAGAAAGGCCCTGTGCTTAGAAAAGCCAGTGGTTGGTTTAATGTTCATTCGTCACCAACTTTTAAAATTATTAACAATTTTTTAACGAGAGCACCTGCATTTTCATTTTGCTCTGGGCCTCGTGAATTATGCAGCCAGTTCAGTCACTTCCCACTTGTCAACCACATGCTTACAGAAGGAAAGGCACCTTCACGCAGTGCCCCCTGTCCTGTTGCCATAGTTGATAGGTCTATGGATAAGCCACTGACCCAAGTAGAACCCAATTAGATTCCCAAGAATTAGGAGTGGGACCTAAGCAATCCCTACAATCCAACTATTCTGTTGAAAAGAATAGATATGATTTAGGGAACTGTTGGCCCCTAACAGATGGGGAGCTGTAGAAGCTGGCTGCAGTGTGAAAAATCAAGCAGAGTTTCAGATACAAGCCGAAGATAATCTCTGATTCAATTTGATCTTAAAGTCATGCTACATTAAAGTGTTTGCTTTCTGCTAAATATCCTTGGATCTTTATAACAGATATGCTTTTTACTTGCGGTATCTCAGAAGGAAACAGTCTCCAAACTAATTCCACTCCATGAACTGAAGACAATGGAGAATGCTGAAAAATGATTTGTATTGGAAGAACCTAGGGAAGGAAGTACCATTTCAACCTTTAACAACTTTTACAAAACCATTTATAAAACACAACCCAACCATTCAAAATCTATTAAACAAACAAGACTCACAGTTGCTGCTCTTCAGCAAATGAAACCATTGCATAAAGGTAAAGAAAGGAAGGAAGGAAAGAGGGAGAGAGGGAGGGATGGAGGGAGAGAAGGAAAAAAGGAAGGAAAGAAGGAAAGACATTGTATTCAGAAAATAGGCTCTCAATTCTGTGACTCTCCCATCCAGTGTAATCATTGTGCTCATCTTTATTGATACTAGCTATTAGATACTAATGTAGCAAATGAAGTTAAAATCTTTTGAAAACAGTGGCGTTACAAAACCCCTAAGGGTCTTTCAATGCCATCTTTTCCCATCCACCTATTTCTTTCCCTCTCTATCCTCCAAGTGTCTAGATTCTTGGTTTTGTTATAAGAAAGAATTTGTTATAAGAAAGAATCCAAAGATGAGCCACAAATCAAGTAAACAAGCAGAGAATTTATTGGGGGGTAAAGCAAGAGAAATAAATTACACCCTCAGAGTTGAGGGCAGGCATTCTCAAGGGAGAGACATGCTGAGTTCTGCTCTGAGGTCCCTGTCTCATGGGAGGTACAGGACTCCAGGGTCTGCGCTGATTGGCACATTTGAGACTAAGCAAGGGTCATCTATTGGGTGGTTTGATTTGCTTAGGGACGTGGGGTTGCTCTCCAGGGGTGATTGACTTCCGGCTGCTGACCACAGGCTCTGCAGGGCGTGTTGCCTGGCGGGGACTGGCCTCCGGTCACTGTCCACTAGACGTGAGGTACCCTGAAAGTGGGTGGGGGCAGGTGGAGCCTCTCCTGCCCCTTCCCTCTTTCCCCCATGTAATGATGCTGCCAGCTGCCGTCCAGTAATGCAGGCATCGGGTTGATGTGCTGTGAGCTGCATGGCGTGTGCTTATAAGCTGCCCCTTCCCAACTTGCTTAAAACAAAATGCCATTTTTAGAGTAATAAAATTGTTGTAAAATTTTTTGTGATGATGAATACACAACACTGTGATTATACTAAAAGCCAATAATGTACACTCTGGTTGGATTGTATAGTACCTCAATAAAACTGCTTTTAAAAATGAAAAAAGCCAAAATAAAAAAATAACTGGGCAAATTTCGATCAAGCAAATGCAAACAAAAAGAGCTGAAGGCGCAATTGTTAAAGTATAACTGAAGCTCTGTCTTGCATACAGTCAGAAGAAGTTCTAACTTTCACTCATGCTTGTCAGAAACAGCTGCAGAAGAGAAACAATACACTGAGATGGTCATCTCAAAAAGCAAAAAGCGTCTAGTTTTTTAGAGTTACTTGGAAATAAAGGCTAAATTCCTGGTAGAAAACCTCCAGCAGTTCATTGTAATCTCAGATTGTGTCCAAAATGATCAATAGTAATGCAATTTATTAACCATTATTATCTCTTACACTAGCTATGCTTTATGATATCACATAATTATTAAAACTATGTATTCTTGATAAATGAAAAGGTACATATTTTAGGTGGGAAATAAAACCATTTATTGGTATGAAACCCTTGTCCCTTTGAAAAGGTTAAAAAATATAGCAGAGAAAGTAGAAAATGAAATATGAGACCACTCTATTGACTTCATGACAAAAAAATATTTTTTAATTTAGAGGAAATTAATGATTTTCTAGTAATATTTATATATTTTCAAATTTAACCCAAAAAGAAGAAGAATAGTATGGATCAATACTATGGAAGATATTGAAAATCTTTTTAAAGATAATATATTTGGAAGTGGACTTGGCCCAGTGGTTAGGGCGACCATCTACCACATGGGAGGTCCGCGGTTCAAACCCCGGGCCTCCTTGACCCGTATGGGGCTGGCCCATGTGCAGTGCTGATGTGCACAAGGAGTGCCCTGCCACGCAGGGGAGAGCAGACAAGGTGGGGGAGGATAAATTTTAAAAAATAAATCTTAAAAAAAAAAGTGGGCAAACAACAGCTCTTTCACCTGTGGACTCTCATCAGCTTGGAGCCTTGTTTTCTATGGCTTCTGTATTGTCATCATTATAAGAAAGGCCTTTTCTACTCCAAGATTTTTTCTGTTTTTCCCATATTTTTTAAGGGATTTTTTACATTATTAAATAACAATAATTACATTGTAAGGAGTAAAATGATTAAGTTTATTATGAGGAATAAGATGGGGATCCAGCCTAATTTTGTCCAGATGGCTAGCCTGTTGTCCCAACAAGGTTTATTAAATGATGTATTTTCTCCACTATTTGAAATGCCACCTTTATCATACGCTAAATTTCTCTATATATTTGGATCAATTTCTGGATTCTAGGTTATTGTGTTTATCTGTTTATACATATGCTGATACATCTTTTTAAATTATTTTGATTTTAAAATGTATTTGATACCTGCTAGGGTTAGTTCTTCTCCATCATTACTCTTGCTTTTCGTGTTTTTTAAAAAATCTTTGTCTTTGACCACATGAACTTTAGAATTAGCTTATTTATTCTCCTTCCTCAATATCATGTTGGTATTTTTTCTGGGATCCTATTAAATTCAAACATTAATTTAATGATTTAATGTTGTAATTAATCATTGGAGAACTGACATCTGACTCAAGTACATCAATGACTTTCTGTTAAACAAGGACTTGCTTTAAGTCTTTAGTTCCTAGTCTGACAAATTCTGATCCAGGACACTCTTTCCTTCCCCAACCCCTGAGATGGTTCCCTCATCTGTCTGCTTGTTTTGTCCGCTCATTGTATCTGATCACTGTCTGCTCATTCTGTCCACTCAATGTCTGCTCATCTTCTTAAGGAGGCACTGGGACCTCCCATGTGGGAGTTGGGTGCCCAGCTGCTTGAGCCACATCTGCTCCATGCTCCTTGTGTCTGCTTGCTGTGTCTGCTCATACCTCAGCTCATTGCATCAGCTTGTTGCATCTGCTCGTCTTCTTTAGGATGCACCAGGAACTGAACCCAGGTCCTTCCATGTGGGAGGCAGGCAGCGTACTGCTTGAGCCACATCCTGACCACTCTTGATTTCATTTTTTAATTTCAAGGAGATAAACATTCAGGACTTAAATAAACAGTAGTAAAGAGTTCAATATTGGGAAGTGGATTTGGCTCAATGGATAGAGTGTCTGCCTACCACATGGGAGGTCCAGGGTTCAATCCCAGGACTCCTGACCCATGTGATGAGCTGGCCCACACACAGTGCTGCTGCACACAAGGAATGGCCTGCCATGCAGGGGCGTCCCCCACATAGGGGAGCCCCATGTGCAAGGAGTGTGCCCTGTAAGGAGAGCTGCCCGGCACGAAAAAAAGCGTAGCCTGCCCAGGAGTGGCACCACACACACAGAGAGCTAACACAGCAAGATGATGCAACAACAAGAGACACAGATTCCCGGTGTCACTAACAAGAATATAACACACAGAAAAACACACAGCAAATGGACACAGAAAACAGACAACTGAGGGGGGAGGGGAGTGAAATAAATAAAAAATAAATCTTTTTTAAAAAAAGTTCAATATTGCATTTATTCCCTATCAAATGTCATGCTGAACAATATTCAGCTATTTACAGGCATGCTGAGTGTGGGTTAGTTGTATAGGAGGGATGAACAAAAGTAAGGTCTTTTTTTTATTTTAATTTTCTTTATTAGAGAAGTTGTGGGTTTACAGAACAATCATACATAAAATACAGGATTGCCATCTACCACCCTATTATTAACACCTTGCATTGGTATGGAACGTTTCCTACAATTGATGTTAACATATTTTTATAATTGTACTATTAACTATACTTCATGGTTTAACTTCGGGTTCACTGTTTGTATAGTGCAGTTCCATGGATTTTTTTTAAAAAAACATTATCTTGTTAACCATCTATTCAACCTAACATTCCTCCTTTTAATCACAGTCAGGTATATATTCAAATACTGTTAATTACGTTCACAATGTTGTACTACCATCACTGCATTCCATTACCAAAACATTTCTACCATTCTGAATAGGAACCATGTACATTTTTTTTTTGGCTTGGTTAATACTTTTAATTACATGATTGTAATTATACAGTTTCCACTATTCAATATTTTATGTAAAGCCAGTTACAGTGCACAAGGTTTTCAGATGAGACAATACATATCAAACTATATAGACAGGCAAAGTTAGATGCCATTATGAGGCTTTATCTTAAAAATACTTTCAGGAAAATAAACATTTGTTCTACCAGCTCTCTCAGCTTTAAAAAATATGGTTAGAAATATACATTTTAATTTTAAAAATCAAGACAATGATTGATCAAATACTAATGAATCAGTTACATTTTAAAACTTTTAATGTTTATGAATGCAGGTTAGATAAAAGTCTGCAAATTATTTTAATATAAAATTGCAGTATTATAATCAGATGAACATGACTGCTGACCATTCCTTCTACTGGATAATTAAAGAGGTAAATTCCTACACAGTTTAGGTGAATTGTCCAGTCTTTCAAACACATCTATGGTATTCCCTTAGCAAAACTGGGAATACTCAGATTTAGGAGAGACAGAAGAGCAGCAGCTAGCCTCACTAGGACAGTTTCAGTGGGAAATGACGATTAAAGTAATAAAATACGTTTTTAACGTTGTTTCTGATGAGCACTGTTTTCCAAAATGTAGTAACTTTTTTTTTAAGTTGGAAGAGAAGGAGTTGTAAGAAATGAAGATTAGTTTAGTTTTCACATAAAGGAAGAAAATATTGATGAATGTAACCTGGCAGCCTACTGCCTCAGTCTCCCACTCCCGGGTTAAGCAGGAACAAAGGAAACCAGCTTAAGCCAGTCCTATAGGCAGTAAAAAGATGCCCAAGAAAGAACTAAGTCAATACCAATTCAGCACTAAATTCCATTCCTTATTTGGCAAAGAGGAGCAGGTAAAAACTAAAATGGTTGGAATGCGATGGGGGAAGCGGTTAATCACAAACTTTTGTGTGGGAAAGTTAGATCTTCTCCAATGGACTGTACCTTCTGAAGTATCCAAACTATGGAAAAACAGAGGAAGGGCTTGTGTGCTAGCTTAGAGGTATAAATTGTGTCATTTTTCTTTGTTCCGGGTGCCAGCCACGTTTTCTGGTTGTGCGCCCCTTCTTGCAAGATTGAGAATAAATTTTTTTCTTCTCCACAATCGGATGAGCCTTATTTTCTTCCAGAAGAACATTTCTTTCTAACACAGTCAATCTACTTTTAAAACAAACATCAAATGAGGACGTCGCTCGTTTTGATGTGGGCTATGGGTGGGAGGCTCTTTGTCTCTTAATAGATAACCTAAGCTGTCTGTGACTTGTGGGTGTGGGACTTAAGAGGCTGCAGTCCTGTCTTTGGTAACCACAGCAGCGACTCCAGTCCCAGGAAACAGTTTAACAATGCAAAGTCTATAAACTTTAAATATTCAGGGAAAATGCAGACCAAATGGGCGAGAGGCTTATCTGGAATGTGTGAAGTCCGTGCTGGGGGCTTACCTAGGATGTGGAAGATATATGCTAATTCAAGCCTATTGAGAACTGAAACAAAAGGACCATTTGGCCTTTCTTCTCTGTATAAAAGGGACTCAGAAGACTTGTTCGGGGCTAGGGATTGAAACGTAAAGCTCCCGAGTCTGGCCGGCCGTCAATAAACCATTTTTCCTTATAAAATCATTCCTGAGTCCTGGCCTCTCTATACGCAAATAATTGAACCTCTCTCAAATTCTACAGCGGTTTGTCCTCAGCAGTGATCTGAGGAAAGGAAAAGCTCCAGGAGCCCGTGGCACAGCGCCTCCCAGGACAGCTGGTCCATAAGGCTCGCACGCAGGATCACCCTCCAAATGCAAACACAAACTCAGGAGAACATTTGGGAACTCCTTTAAAACTTGTCTGGACCCAAGAAAAGAGTTAGAAATTGCCCCCTGGAAAGAGGGCAGGGAAGGGAGTGGGAGGGTGAGAGGCAAAAGGGATCAGGTTTTAGAAATGAAAACTTCTGGAGACTTAGAAGAGCAGCATGTTGCTTGGAAGCAGCTGCAGTTGACAAGTGAGGCTCCTTATTTCAATGGGGCACTGCTCAGGAGCAGTAACCTACTTTACTGACAGTTATGGAAGATTTCTAATTTTTATTTAGAACTACAAAATACAAGTCTGACTGTACTTCTGTGTCCACATGGTTTTGCAGACACCCTGTGGACTGTCCTCTTGACTATTTGGGTACTCAGAAAGCTTCAAGGGTACTTACAAACACTCATTTCTAATTTTAATTCCATTGGAAACTGTCTTGGTGTACTTTCAAAGCTATTTAAGCCTCTTAAATGAAAGGAATCTCCCCATCTAACATGCATTGTATTCATATCCCACAACAACAGGTCTTCTATAATGGACTCAAATTTAGAATCTCGAAGAATCTGGGTATGTTGGGGTTTTAGTGGCAGGTGGAGTTTAGGGGTAAAAGTCCACTCTTATCCAGGGCAGGAAGAATTTTCCATCCGTCAGACCCAGAGATTTTCTGGACTCTAGATATGTCCCCACAATTAACACTGTGATATGCAATTCATCTGAAGAATTATCCCATGTCATTTGTGTGTGCAAAGAAACACGTCTTTAAGAAATCACTCATTTCCTGTGACTGATTTTGGTGAACCTATTAAATACAAGGAATTTTAGAAAGAGCCACAGTGATGGCAGTTCTTGGAAACTTGAGCAGCCAACCTGAAAGGCAATTTATCAGATAAAAGGTATTGTGCTTAACACTGAAGACCAAGTTTTTCACATTTGGCCAAGGTACTGTTATAGATTAACGATACTGACCAGACTCAGACTTTGCATATAGTTCCAGTTGAGAGCTTTATTAGCCGCACAGAGACTGTCTCATCCTACGCAGAGGAGAGAGCAGCCCCGAGTCTCAGGGAAGAGGTGTTTTTATAGCCTTTTAGGAGGGCGAAGGGGTTTACAAGCAAGCAAGCAGGCACAGAAGCAGAACACTGCGGTTAGCTGAAGATAGCGTATCTATTTTTTCTTCTAAAAACCCCATGTTATTTATTGGCACTTTTCTTGTGGGCAGTTCTGAGTTATTTATCGGCACTCTCCTTGGAGGCCACCTTAAGTTATTTACTGCACTCTCCTTGGAGGCTGCCTTAAGTCATTTATCTATCTGAAGGCACTTGCAATTCCCACCTCCCAATGTAGTTCTATTCCTATTTTCCTAATGTGGCCTTACCCTTACAATACCAAGTGGCTCATTCAGTATTCTGCATGAGCTAAGGCTGGCAGCACATTTACTTGTTCTGAAGTAATAAAAAGCACCCAGCAAGAATAGGACTCCTGTACGTTTTAAGCCTTAACTTCCCATTCCCTATTCTCATCACGTCCTCTGCTAATCTATAGTCTAGATTCTGACTATATGAGTTTGCTTATTCTAATTATTTCAAATCAGTGAGATTATACATTTGTCCTTTTGTGTCTGGCTTATTTCAGCCAATATGACGTCTTCAAGGGTCACCCACGTTGTTGCATATAGCAGAACTTCATTCCTTTTATGGATGAATTATTCCATTGTATGGATACACCATGCTTTGTTTATGCATTCATTGGTTGATGGACACTTGGGTGTGTTTCCACCTTTTGGTTATTGTGAATAATGCTGCAACTACATTGGCATACAAGTATCTGTTTGAGTTCCTACTTCAATTCTATTAGGCATATACCTAGAAATAGTATTACCAGTTCCTATGGTAATTCCACATCCACCTTTTTGAGGAACTGCAAAACTATTTTCCACAGAGGTTGCACCATTTTACATTCCCACCAGCACTGAACAAGTGTGTCTTGTCTCCACACTCTCTCCAACACTTGTTATGGACTAATGACTAATGATGTTGAACATCTTTTCTTGTGCTTATTGGCCATTTTAATATCTTCTTTGTAGAAATGTCTAGTCATGGTTTTTTGCCCATTTTTAAATTGGTTTGTTAGTCTTTTTGTTACTGAGTTATAGGCACCATTTGTTGAAGAGACTATTCATTTCCCATTTGACATGCTTGTCAAAATCAATTGACTATAGACGTGAGGGTCTATTTCTGAGCTCTCAATTATACTCCATTGGTCTGTATGTCTGTCCTTTTACCAACACCATCCTATTTTGATAACTATAACTTTGTAAAAAAATTGGGAAATGTGAGTCCTCCCACTTCATTCTTTTCCAAGATGATTTTGGCTATTCGGGGACTCATAGCATTCCATATAAATTTGATGATTGGCTTTTCAGTTTCTGCAAAGATGGCTGTTTGAATTTTGATAGGGATTGTGTTGAATCTATAAATCACTTCAGGTAGAATTGACATTGTATTAGTCAGGGTTCTCTAGGGAAACAGAATCAACAAGAGATGTCTGTCAATAGTGTGTGATTCTATAAGAATCTCTCACGGAGCCGTGGGGATGCACAAGCCCAGGTTCCACAGGCAGGCTGCAACCAGGGGCTGCAATGGAAGTCCAGTGAAGGTTCCTGACGAGTTCTGAACAGTTCCCAGCTGTCCAAAGACGAGCTGGGAAATTCTCTCTCAATGCTGGAATCATTTCCCCTTTTAAGGCATTCAACTGATTGGGTTAAGTGTCACTCATTGCTGATGGCAATCTCCCCAACTGATATAATTATAACCAGCTATCTATGATTTACCACTGCAGTAAAGTCAATGGTGTCTTAGGCCCATAAATGCCCTTTCATTACAGTTAGCCCAGTGCTTGCTTGACCAAACAAATAGGAACAATTACCTGGCCAACTTGACACAATAGCTTAACCATTACAGTCCACCCCTTGTCAATTTGGCAACCATATACATTCCCTTAAGCCATACTTTGTCTCTAAGTAGAAACAATAACAGACATACACATATATATATTTCCACTTAACAATGTTCAACTTTCCTGCATACAACCAGAAATGCATTAATTCCATACAGAATAGGGTGCAAGTTCCTGGGTAATATTCACTCTCAAACTTGACATCCTCAAATATTATGGCATGAAATGGATACAACTTTTTATATGATAAGGGAAAAGTTTGGGGAAAAAGACAAAGAAATTCATTTTGTGTACATATATAATCATCATCATAATGAAACAAGGAAGAAAAATTCATGACCATTATAGTCCCCATTTCTGTAACTGGTTACATGGTCGAAGTTCATATTTATCATACCTTCTTCCACTACCCATTCCATGTTTCCATTACCCTCAGCAAGCACTTCAGCTGACAGTGTTTCTTTGTCTGATGGGATGACCCAAATTTTCATTCCTGAAGATTCTGGGCCATTGTTAGTCCTATTTGGATTGGTTTGTTGCAATTTTCCATTGACTTTAATCATAGAACATGGCAGTACTAGGAGATGCCCTAGAGGATCTCCTGTATTCTAGGCAAACTCTTCTTTACCCTCATTATGTAGATGCAATCCTATTTCCCTTTGATACTCAGGATTAATCACCCCAGCCAGTACAGTAATTCCCTTCTTTGTTGATTCAGAGGTAAGAGGAGCCCAAAGTGGCCAGTGGCCAGGTGGCAGTTTTAACTTCCAGTTCAATGGAATCATTGTTGTGTTCACTGGTGACAGCACTCCTCCTTTTGGGACTAAAACCTGTAGACCAGCAGATTTTGAGGTTGCAGGGACAGAAAGCAAAAATTCTCCTAGTGGGTCACTAGGGGTAATTGTGAATGGTGCCACTCCCATTTCCACACCTTGATTCTTGGACCCATAGATTCTGGTTATGGGAGAAACAGCACATAGAGTGGACACTGATTTAAAGCATACACAGTCTCCTGGAGAACACTGCCCCAGCCCTACAAGGTATTGCCACCTACATGGCACCATACTTGAGTCTTCAAAAGGCCATTCCACCATTCTTTCAATGCAGCTGCTTCAGGGTGATGGGGATATGGTAAGACCAGTGAATTCCATGGGCATGTGCCCATTCCCACACATCATTTACTGTGAAATGGGTTCCTTGATCAGAAGCAATGCTGTGCGGAATGCCATGGTGGTAGATAAGACATTCGGTAAGTACAAGGAATGGAAGAAGCATTGCGTGCAGACATCTTAACATCCTAACAATGTTTAGACTTCCAATTCATGAACATGGAATGTCCTTCCATTTATTTAGGTCTTCTTTGATTTAGCAATGTTTTGTAGTTTTCTATTTATAAGTCCTTTACCTCCTTCATTAAATGTATTCCTAGATTTTTTTTTTCTCTTAGTGCTTTTTTGAATGGAATTTTTCTTGATTTCATCTTCATATTGCTCATTACTAGTATATAGAAACAAACTGATATTTGCATGTGGATCTTATACCCTGACACTTTGCTGAATTAAATTATTAGCCCTAGTACTTTCGTTGTGGGTTTTTCAGGATTTCCTAAATAAGACTGTGTCATCCACAATAGGGAAAGCTTTACTTCTTCCTTTCCAATCTGGATGCTTTTTATTTCTTTTTATTGCCTAATTACTCTGAATACAACTTACAGTAAAATGTTAAATAACAGTGGTGACAGTGGGCATCCTTGTCTTGTTCCTGAACTTAGAGGGAAAGCTTTTTGTCTTAAACCACTAAGTATGATGTTAGTTGTGGGTTTTTCATATATGGCCTTTATCATGTTGAAGAAGTTTCCTTCTATTCCTAGTATTTAAGTGTTTTTTATCAAGAAAGGGTGCTAGATTTTGTCAAATGCATTTTCTGCATCAACTGAGAAGATGATGTGTTTTTTTTCCCTTTGTTCTTTTAATGTGGTGTATTATATTAATAGACTTTCTTATGTTGAACCACCCTTGCATTCCTGGGATAAATCTCACTTGATCATGATGTATATTTCTTTAATGTGCAGTTGGATTTGGTTTGCAACTATTTTTATTGAGGATTTTTGCATGTATAATGATGAGGTATATTGGTCTGCAATTTTCTTTTCTCGTGTTCCCTTTATCTGGCATTCATTTTAGGGTGATATTAGCCCCATTGAATGAGTTAGGGAATGTTCCCTTCTCTTCAATTTTTTGGAAGTTTGAGCAGAATTGGTGTTAAGTCTTCTTGGAATGTTTAGTCAAATTCCCCAGTGGAGTCATCTGGTCCTGGAATTTTCTTTGTTGGGAGGATTTTGCTTACTGATTCAATTTCTTTACTTGTTGTATGTGTGTTGGTCTGTTGAGATCTTCTGTTTCTTCTTGAGTCAGTATAGGTAGTTACTGTGTTTTTAGGAATTTGTCTGTATCATGTAGGATATCTAATTTGTTGGCATGAAGTTGTTCATGGTATCCTCTTTGTTTCTGTGGGCTCATTAGTAATGTCCCACCCCCCCCTTTACAGTTCTGATTTTAGTTATTTGCACCCTCTTTTGTTTTTTCTTTTTCAGTCTAGTTAAAGGTTTGATCTTTTCCAGAACCAACTTGTGGTTTTGTTGATTCTCTCTAATGTTTTTTCATTCTCTTTCATTTATCTCCGCTCTAATCTATTTGCTATGGGTTTAGTTTGCTCTTCTTTTTCTAGATCCTTCAATTGTGAAGTTAGGTCTCTGATTTGAGATCTTTCTTCTTTTTTACTGTAAGCATTTAGAGCTAAAAATGTCCCTCTCAGCACTGCCATTGTTGCCTCTCATAAGTTTTGGTATGTTGTGTTTTCATTTTCGTTTGTCTCAAATTTTTTCCTAATTTCTCTTCTGATTTCTTTGACCATAGGTTGTTTAAGAGTATGTTGTTTAATTTCCACAAATTTTTAAATTTTCCATTTCTCCCTTTGTTATTGATTTCTAGTTTCATCCCTTTGTGGTCAGAGAAGATACACTGTATGAGTTCAATAATTTTGAATTTATTGAGACTTGTTTATTACCTCATATATGGTCTACCTTGGAGAATGAGCCATATTCTCTAGAGAAGGCTGTATATTCTGTTCCTGTTGGGTGACGCGTTCTATATATATATATGCCTGTTAGATCCAGTTGGTTTATGTTATCATTCAAGTCTTCTGTTTCCTTATTGATCTTCTGTATAGATGTTCTAACCATTACTGAAAATGGTGTATGGTGTATTGAAGTCTCCTACTATTTAGAACCATCTGTTTCTCCTAATCTGTCAATTTTTGCTTCATATATTTTAGGACTCTGACATAAGGTAGGTGCATATATATTTATAATTATGTTTTCTTGTTGAATTGACCCCTTTATTACTATATAATGACCCTTTTTGTCCCTTATAACAGTTTTTTTAATTTTAATTTTTATTTTTTGAGGTACTGGGGATTGAACACAGGACCTCATACATGGGAAGCAGATGCTCAACCACTGAGCTGCATTCGCTCCTCAGTGAGAGTTGTTTTTTATCATTTGTTTGTTTTTCATTTGTTTTTAGGCACCCAACTACTTGAGGTACATCTGCTACCTCCTTGTAACAGTTTTTTCCCCCTTTTTTTAAATCTTTTTTTTTTCAAAGATACATAAATCACACAAAATGTTACATTAAAAATAATAAAGGTTCCCAAATACTCTACTCCCCACAGCAACAACTTCTTTCATTAGTGTGGTACACTCAGTTTTTTACCAAAATCTATTTCATCTGATATTAGTTTAGCTACCTCAGCTCTCTGCTGGTTACTATTTACATGGTTTTCTTCCTTTTCTTTTCACTTTCAGCCTACTTGTATCTTTGAATTTAAGGTGTGTTTCTTACAAACAGCATATTGTTGGGTCATAGTTTTCAATCAATTCTGCCAACCCCTGCTTTTGACTGGAGAGTTTAATCTATTTAGTTTTATTGTGACTACTGATAATGCAGGACTTTCTTCTGCTGTTTTGTTGTTTGGTCTGTGTATTTTTTTAAAGATTTTATTTATTTATTTATCCATCCCAACCCCCTCATTGTTTGCACTTTGCTGTGTGCTGTGTCTTTAGGAGGAACCAGGAACTGAACCTGAGACCTCTGATAAGGGAGGGAGGCACCTAATATCTTTTTTTAAAAAGATTTATTTATTTATTTATTTCTCTCTCCTCTACCCGCCCCGCCACCACTCCAGTTGTCTGTTCTCTGTGTCTATTTGCTGCATCTTCTTCTTTGTCCACTTCTGTTGTTGTCAGCGGCACAAGAATCTGTGTTTCTTTTTGTTGCATCATCTAGTGTCAGCTCTCTGTGTGTGCGGCGACATTCCTGGGCAGGCTGACCATTCTTTCGCACTGGGCGGCTCTCCTTACAGGGCGCACTCCTTGCACGTGGGGCTTCCCTACGCGGAGACACCCCTGCGTGGCACGTCACTCCTTGCGTGCATCAGCTGTGCACATGGGCCAGCTCCACACGGGTCAAGGAGGCCCAGGGTTTGAACCGTGGACCTCCCTTGTGGTAGACGGACGCCCTAACCACTGGGCCAAGTCTGCTTTCCCAAGGCACCTAATATCTTGAGCCACCTCTGTTCCCTGCTTTGTTGTGTCTCTCATTGCCTTTTTTTTCTTTTATCTCTTTTTGCACCATTTTGTTGTGCCTGCCTGTCGCATCAGCTCACTGTCTTGCTTGTTTTGTTTCGTTTTTTCTTTAGGAGGCATCAGGAACCTCTGCTCCATGTTTTGTTGTGTCTCTCAGTATGTTTTTCCTCTTGTATCTTTTTTTTTTTTAAAGGTTTATTTTTATTTATTTAATTCCCCTCCCCTCCCCCGGTTGTCTGTTTTCTGTGTCTTTTTGCTGTGTCTTGTTTCTTTGTCCACTTCTGTTGTCGTCGGTGGCACGGGAAGTGTGGGCAGCGCCATTCCTGGGCAGGCTGCACTTTCTTTCCTGCTGGGTGGCTCTCCTTATGGGGCGCACTCCCGTGGGGCTCCCCTACGCAGGGGACACCCCTGCGTGGCAGGGCACTCCTTGCACGCATCAGCACTGCACATGGGCCAGCTCCACACAGGTCAAGGAGGCCCGGGGTTTGAACCGCAGATCTCCCATGTGGTAGACGGATGCCCTAACCACTGGGCCAAGTCCGTTTCCCTTCTTGTATCTTTTGTTGTGTCATCTTGTTGTGCCAGCTTGCCGCACCTGCCCTTCATGCCAGCTAGTTGTGTTCTTTAGAAGGCATCAAGAACCAAACCACGGACCTCCAGTGTGATAGGCAGGAGCTCAGTTGCCTGAGCCACATCCACTTTACTAGTCTGTGTATTTCTTATATCTTCTTTGTCCCTCAATTATTCCATTAATGTCTACTTTCATATTTATTTGATTTTTTTGTAGTATACCATTTTGACTCCATTCTCATTTCTTCTTCTCTATATTTTTCATATGTTTTATTTGTAGTTACCATTGGGCTAAAATTTAACATCTTTAATCTATAACAATCACATTTGATTTGATACCAACTTAAATTTAGTAACATACACATACACTATTCTTACACCCCTCTGTCTCTGCCCTTTTTGTTGTACTTTTTTACAGATTATATTTTTATATACCATATTCTAAAACCATAGATTAATCATTATTTTTCATGCATTTACATGTTAGAGCCCATAAGAAGTAAAAAAATGGAGTTTAATACCAAAACTACAGTACAAGGAGTCTGTATATCTCAGCAGTTGAACAACTGTTTCCCATGTATGAGGTCCTGGGTTCTATCCCCAGTACCTCCTAAAAAATATAGAGAACAAGAGTACTCCATTTAAACTATCCATATAATTATCTTTGGAGGTCTTTATTTCTTTATGCCACTTTGAACTACAACCACAATCTAGTGTCCTTTCCCTTCAATCTGAAGAACTCCCTTTAGCATTACTTGTAGGGCAGGCCTAGTGGTGACAAACTCCCTCAGCTTTTGTTTATCTGGAATTGTCTTAATCTCTCCCTAATACATTTTTTAAATTATTTTAACTTTTTTTTAAAAAGATTTATTTATTTATTTAATTCCCTCCCCTCCCCCAGTTGTCTGTTCTCTGTGTCTATTTGCTGCGTCTTGTTTCTTGTTTCTTTGTCCATTTCTGTTGTCGTCAGCGGACAGGAAGTGTAGGTGGCGCCATTCCTGGGCATGCTGCACTTTCTTTCACGCTGGGCGTCTCTCCTTATGGGCACACTCCTTGCGCATGGGGCTCCCCTACGCGGGGGACACCCCTGCATGGCACGGCACTCCTTGCGTGCATCAGCACTGCGCATGGGCCAGCTCCACATGGGTCAAGGAGGCCCAGGGTTTGAACCGCGGACCTCCCATGTGGTAGACGGACGCCCTAACCACTGGGCCAAGTCCGTTTCCCTCTCCCTCATTTTTGAAAGATAATCTCAGTGGATATAACATTACTGGTTGACAATTGTTTTCTTTCAGCCACTTAGGTATTTCATCCCACTGTCTTCTTGCTTCCATGTTTTCTGATGAGAAATTGGCATTTAATCCTATTAGGATTCCTTTATACATAAGGCATTGCTTTTCTTTTGCAGTTTTTAGAATTCTCTAAAAACTGGCATTCATCAGTTTGACTATTATGTGTCCAGTTGAGGTTCTCTTTGAGTTTATGCTGTTTGAGGTTCTTTTGGTTTCTTAAATGTGCATATTCATATCTTTCATTACATTTGGGAGGTTTTCCACCATTGTTTCTTTGACTATTCCTTCTTCCCATTTCTCTCTTTCTTTTCCTTCAGAGACTCCCATCATACATATATTGGTATGCTTGATGGTGTCCTACAGGTATTTTAGGCTCTATTCACTTTTTTTTAATCCCCTCGCCCCCCGTGGCTTTTTGTGTGCTGTCTGCTTTCTGTGTCCATTTGCTGTATGTTCTTCTGTATCTGTGTTTGTTTATTTCTCCTCTCCCCCCTTGCAGTTTGCTCGTTTTCTGCTGTCTGTGTCCATTTGCTGCGGGCTCTTCTGTGTTCTTGCTTGTCTCCCTTCTTTTTGTTGTGTCACCTTGCCATGTTGGCTCTCCATGATGTCTGTGGACTGGGTCGCACTCTGTGGCACCTGTGGGCCAGGTGGTGCTCCACACGGTGCAAGTTAGCCTGCCTTCATAAGGAGGCCCCAGGATGTGAACCGAGGGCCTCCCATATGGTAGACAGGAGCTCATCTGATTAAGCCACAGCTGCTTCCTGGCTCTATTCACTTTTAAAAATATTTTTTCTTTCTCCTCAGCCAAAATCATTTCATTTGTCTTGTCTTTGAGCTCATTGATTCTTTCTTCTGCCTGCTCCAATCTGCTGTTGAAACCCTCTAGGGGATTTTTTATTTCAGTGATTTTGGTCTTCCACTCCAAAAGGAACAAATCGACTTCTGTTCGCTTCCTTTTTAAAATTTCTGTCTCTTTATTGAGAATCTCAGATTGCTCATTCATTGTTTTCCTAATATCCTTCATTTCTTTCCATGTTTTCCTTTATTTCTTTGAGTATATTGAGGATCATTCTTTTTTAAAAGTCATAGGCCAATATGACAAAAATCTAGCCTTTTCCATTGATGGTTTCTGAATTTTTATCTTGTTGATCTGGATGGGCTATCATTTCCTGTTTCTTTGTTCATCTTGTAAACTTTTATTGCATATTGAGCATTTTAATATTTTAAAGTGCTAACTCTTAGATTCAGTCTCTATTTTTTTTTGACTGATTTCTTCTTTTTTTTTTATTTTTTTATTTTTTATTGACTTTGTAATAATATTACATTAAAAATATATATGTGAGGTCCCATTCAACCCCATCCCCCCACCCCCCCTCTCCCCCCCCCAACAACACTCGTTCCCATCATCATGACACATCCATTGGATTTTGTAAGTACATCTTTGGGCACCTCTGCACCTCATATACATTGGTTCACATCATAAGCTGTCAGTTCCTTAAGATTTTATTCAACTAGTGATATGACAAAGATTTCCTTGCATCCCAGGTGCTAACAAAAACAAACCAATGCAACACTTTCCACAATCTTTGAAAATTGGCTCCATGTTGGCAATTGCTCTTCTTTAGTGTTTGGCTCTTCTATCAAGGCAATAAGCCCAAGGTGAATGTGAAGGCCAGGGTCCTCTCTGCCTTTTATGAGCCTGCATTTTTTCCCCCTGAACTTGTGCTCATTCATGGCCTTAGGAATCCCCCATATACAGGAATCTGAATATCCCCACCACTTCCTGAAAAATACTTCCCAACCTTCTCCTGGGTAATCTGTTGTATATTTTAAGGCTGGTAATCCTTTGTCCCAGGCCACTTAGACTTAATTGTTTCTTATCCATTTTAGCTGTCTGTAAGTTGCTCCTGCATGTAGGACAAATTCTGGGAGGACCACCTACAGATGAACTTCCTGGTTCAGTCTTTCAGGGTATCAACTGATGAGTTGGAACTGACATACAGGTACTCCAGATTGTGCATAGGTGTTACCCTGCTCCCTCTGGAACAGAACCATGGACCCACAATGGGAGCACAGACTGGCATCACACTGAGTAAGGAAGGGGCAAAAAAAATGCACTATGTGCCTCTCCTATCATTTTCTAAATCTGTGTTTTCTTGATTCATCAATTTTCCCAGTTTAATGCAAACTTTTAACTGTTTTCCTGAGTTTTGAAGAAGATGACTGTAAGTTTTTGCTAGTTGTTCAAAGATTTTGGGGGGGAACAGCGCCCTGGAGTGTCTTATGCCACCATCTTGGTCAACCTGTTTTTAAATCCTGTTTATTAAATTTCAGAAAGCATATATCACAAATCTAGAAGTTTAGTTCTAGAAATAGGAGCAATACATTAAAATATTATATATGTATGCAATATAAATGTGTGTGTATGTGTGTGTGTTTACATACACATGGTGAAAAGAAGACAAAGCATCTTAATTACTTCCAATAATAGCAACTACAAATTTGAATATCCAGTTCCTTATTCAGTTTGGAATGTGGGATCTTAATTCTGTCTTAATGGACTGGCACTGGGAGGGGGAATAAAGAAGGGGAAATGAAGGCATTTGCCTACTTTTGAAGGGCTTTCCAACCTAGCAAGAAAGGATTGTTTGTTATGTAGATATATAAATATATTGTTCAGGGGAAGGAAAAGGAAAAAAAAAGGAATAAAATCTTGATTACTGGATAGTATATCAATAATTGCTTAGAATACCTAAGTGGCACAATTAAAATAATATGATTTGATATAAAAAGGAGATATAAAATCCAATATCTTTTTATATTAAATTAGAAAGAAAAATAGAAAAAAATGTCAAATTCAGATGCAAAGAATCTATCAATTTACATATGGAGAAATATTTTCCAGGAGGGAAAGACAAAATATCACCGTGATAGCAATCTTTCTTAAATTAATACTTTTTATATTAATTTCTAATCAAAATCTTTAAAATAAAAATAACAACTGAATATGTGGCCTCGTGAACAGTTTAACCCCCCACTGAGGTTTCAAATGAAACTTCACAAAGTGATTATCAATTCTGCATGAAACAATAAATGTATGAAGATTATGAAAGAAATTTAAAAGATAAAACATTTTGGAGATTTTTCTTTAGCACATACTAAAATGAATCATGAAGTATTGTATATTTTTAAAAGCCCTATGCTCTACCAAAGAGAGATACAAATCAATGGAAAATTTTAAAAATAAATGACACTGAATATTTTATTTTATTATTATATATTATGTACTGGGATTGAACCCAGCACCTCATACATGGGAAGCAGGCATTCAATCACTGAGCTACATCCCCTCCCCAGTGAAGTTGGTTTCTTGTTTGTTTGTTTGTTTGGTTGGTTTGGTTTGGTTTGGTTAGGAGGCACCTGGGATCAAACCCAGAACCTCATGTGTGGGAAGCAGGTGCTTGACCACTTGAGCTATATCCATTACTCAAATTAGGTTATTTTAAATAGATTGCTTAGATTTTTGATGGGACTGTCAATTCCTTCAACCTGCCCTAATCCAGTCAGCCTAAAACTACCAGAGACAAACAGTCAACTTGACAGATTTTTTTGCAATAAGGATGATGGCACACTAGAAGAATCATGGGCTGTCCCACTAATCAAAGAGAAAAGTAAAGTTATTATAAGATTTAAGGGAAAGTACAGTTTAGGCGAAAATTAAATTTAAATTTAAAAGACTGTCAATATTTTGATTTTATGCTTTCAACCCTGTTTTGGAAATTGATATGACGGTGTTTACTAAAATTAAACATTCATGCATATATTTTGGGAATTCAACTTAAATAAAAGCTCTAGTATTGGAACCTAAGATTATTGAAAACATATACGTACAATTATTTAAGCACTCTTAGTAACAGCAAGTAACTGGAAACCACTAAATTTTCATCCACAAATGAATGGTTGGACAACCATATGTGAAACAACATGCAGCAGTTAAAAAGAATGAGATGAATTGCCTTGTGTTGACTGGAAGGAATGTTCATAACATCTTGCTAAATAAAAAAGTCAAGTTACAAAAAAATCTGTAGGATGAGACTCCATTTTGTTTACATACACACACACATACACATACACACACACACTTGCATGTAGATTGTTATAAATAAGGGGAAATTTTTGACCAAACACCACTACATAAGCAGTGATTCCTCAGAAGGGTGAGCTTGGAAGTGGGTGAGGGGAAACTGGCTTTAAATATTTCTGTAATATTTAATTACAAATTATTTAAATTATTACCTTTGTAATTCGCATCACTAGCATAGTTAGTCTTTAAACAACAATAAAAATTAGTGAAAAATGTGGCCTCATGAACAGTTTCACCCCTTCCACTGAGGTGTCAAATGACCTTTCTGAAACCCTAATCTCACCAGTGATTTATTCTAGCCCTTATCCTATAAAAGTCTTTCCCACCCTACAGAGAGAGACTGTTGAGTCCATTTGTTCAGAAAACAGAGTGCTTAGAAGCTCTGAAAGCCTCCGATCACTGTGCACCCCCGGAAAGAGTTCTAGCATAGCCTGGGCCACAGGCAGAAGCAGGTGCAGAGGCAGCCTGGGAGAGGCTCAGCATCCGGGAACCAGCAGCAGATGGACGGGGTAAGTGCCAGGACAAGGGGGATGATATTCAGGGCCAGCGAGGGCAAGGCACTCTGGATGAATGTAAGAGGATGCCTTGGATGTCTGGCTTGAGTATACTTCACTGGTTTTTTCTCATTTTCTTTTTCCCTTTCCTAGGCAGGTTTTCAGATCCCTGGACAAAGGCCTGCATGGGATGAAGTACTGCCTCATTAGCTGGGTCAAGACGGGCAAGCGGGAAGCCAGGCTGTGAGGGAGCATCAACTGGTGCCTCCCCAGAGCAGGAGACTTCACAGTACCTACCCAAGTGGCAAATGCCTCTTTTGCTTGGGCAAGCAGTGTCATCTGGCAGTTCACCTGAGGAGGCTCATGCTTCTCGGTGAAAAATGACTGTGAACTGTTCCTCCTTGTGACCTTGTTTGTGAAAACAAAAGTTAGGAAACAATGCAAATCTCCAATAATAAGTCTGGTTACACAATGTATGATACATTCATATAATGGAATATTATGCAGTATTTGTAAAAATGAATACAGAGGTGTTTTATGAGCAAATTTAAAATTTCCAAAGTTAAACAAGGTACAAACAGGATACTTTTACTTTAAAGATGTGGTAAACAACAATATACATTTTCACTAGTTTCTATTTACATAAAGATGTTCTGGAAGTTTATACCAGAGACTAGTTAATAAAAGTCCTTATGTAAGGCAGAGAGGGGATTGGGAATGGGTAAATGGAGAAGAAAGAGTTTACGCTGTAGAGCTTTTCTATTATTTGATATATGAACCAAGTGTATTACCTGCTCAAAATACTAAATTTAAAATTTACTGGGGAGCAGAGGTGGCTCAAGCAGTTGGGTGCCTGCTTCCCACATGGGAGGTCCCAGGTTCAGTTCCCAGGTCCCTAATACCTCCTAAAAACAAACAAAAACAAGCAACAAATGAAAAAGCCAATCCAGGGGAGCCAATGTGACTCAGTGGTTGAGCACCAGCTTCCCACAGATGAGGTCCCAGGTTCAATCCCTGGCCCTGGTACCTCAAAAAAAAAAAAAAATTGAAAAAAGGACTTACATAACAATGGCCCGGCCTCCCAAACTTTGGGCATGGCTGACCCTGCCCTCCCACCGCCTCCTGCATGTGACTTCTTGGTCGTGGACCCCATTACAGAAGGGGCTCTGAGAGGGGAGAACTTAGGTGAGCTTATCTACCTTGGGAAGGGAGGAGTAAAACCTGGTATCCCAGGCAAAGAGAGCTGTGCCAGGGCCCCTTGGGGTACAGGTGGCTGGATCGTCTCTGCCTTCTCTTGGCCGAGGCCTGAAGCTTTTTTTCAAGTGGCTGAGAACTCTTACAGCAACAGAAACGGTAAAGGGCAAAAGCCAGAGCCCAGCAACGGGAGGCCAGAGAAGAGGGCTCAGGCCCTGGTCCTCGGACAGAGATTCTGGAACCTTCCCTTCTCCCCACTTAGGTTTCTTTTGAGAGCAAGGGGCCCCAGGACCTGGGAGTTGGAGAGATGGGGAAGTGCCATCAACCATTTTCTTGGCCAGTGTTCCCCAGTTTGCCCTAACACAGCTGGTCCCTTTATCGTGGTACAAGAGCTGAAGACTCAGCCCAACTGTCCTTTCCAGGGGGATCAGGCCAGGGAGGGGGCTGGACCCACTACCAGGCGTCCTAGAAGACACTAGCCTGACACCCCCCCCCCCCCCCACCCAGTACAGGCAACCTTGGCCATCAATCCTAGCACACCCACAGGCCCCACAGCAGAGGAAGCAGCCAACTCTGAGGAGGATTCCGCCGGTTCATCAGCACCATCCACCGGCCAAACCACAGGGCCGAGATGGGGAAGGAAGGGAAGAGGAGAAGGAGGTAGAGACAACAGGAAAAGGGGGCCTGAGGCCAGGACTGGCTGCCAACCCTGCTCAGAAACTTCACCATGATCCTCCTTGAAACTGGATATTGCTGGGGCCTTCTCTGAAGAGGGGGAAAAATGGGGAAACCCCTGGCTTTTTTTTTTTTAACCTAGTGGGGTGTCCAGTTTCCAAGCTGGCCTCTGACGAGCCCTGCCTCGTGTATTCACTCCCTCACGTGGCCCCCTTCCACGTGGTAGCAGGCTTGGCCTGACAATAGCCTAGCACAGACGGAACCACAGGTCACCTCTGAGATTAGGGGGTGAGTTGCACTATGGCTTTCATCTTTTGAATCACTTGCTCTGAGGAAAACCAGCTGCCATGTCCCGAGGAGTTCTACCCAGAGGTCCACTTGGCGAGGAACGGAGCCTCTTTCCAACAGCCGTGTGAGTGAGCTTGGAAACAGACCCAACCCCAGCCAAGCCTTCGGGAGCCTGCAGCCCCAGAGGACAGCTTCGCAGCAACCTTGGGAGAGACCCTGAGCAGGAAACATCCAGCTAAGCCACACACAGATTCTTGACCCTCAAAAACTGTGTGAGACAATCGAGTTTTACTTTTCGTATGTTATTTTAAGCTGCTAAATTTGGGAGGTTTGTTATCCAGCACGTGAGGATTAATAAAGCTAATATATTTACTTTTATTGATATAAGCTTGCAATTTGAGGGCTTTTGCTGTGTTCAAGATGCTAAGTGCTTTCTCTTCTTTCGTGTGTAATTTTTGGTCTTTTATTTTATTTTATTCCTTCCCCGCAATTGCCGCCTGCTCTTGCTGTCTGCTCTCTGCGTCCATTCGCTGTGTGTTCTTCTGTGTCTGCTCATCTTCTCTTTAGGAGGCACCGGGAACTGATCCTGGGGCCTCCAACATGGGAGACCATTCAGTTGCTTAAGCCACCTCAGCTCCCTGGTCTGCTGTGTCTCTTATTGTCTCTCCTCTGTGTCTCCCTCTGTTGTGCCATCTTGCTGTACCAGCTCTCAGTGTCACAGGCCAACTTGCCTTCACCAGGGGGCCCCAGGAATCGAACCTGGGGCCTCCCATATTGTAGATGGGAGCCCAATCACTTGAGCCACATCTGCTTCCTGCGAAATGCTTTCTTCCTTGCATCTCATTTAATCTCACCAGTTGTATAGCCTTCCATTGTGGATGAAAGAAATGGAGGCTCAGGATCATGTCCAGGGTCACCCAAATGGCCAGTGGTTTATAGCGAGCCAGCATGAGACTGGAACTTTTATTTAAGTTTAAAACTGCTGCCCACCTCTTGCCCCCACTCTAGCCAACCCTACCTCCACCCCACCCCCACTTCCAGCTAAAAGGACTGAAGTCTAAACAATAGCCCCTAACCCATCCAATCTATTTCCCCCAACCCCTTAGTCCTCACTCAACATCCTCCACTCAGACTAGTGGAGGCACCACTAGTGCTCATCTCCTCCCCACCTTAATCATTTGCTCCGTCTATCCACTTCTCAGTCCACGTCTTATTGGAGGCTTTCTTGAGGGGATGGTGGCCAGTGAGCAAGGACCTAGGTGGTCACTGCGTGGATGGGTTATTTCCTGAGGATGCCATAAGAAACTACCACAGATTCAGTGGCTTAAAACAACAGAAATTGATTCTCTCTCTCAGGCATGGAGGCCAGAAATGGGAAATCACAGGGTCAGCAGGGTTAGTTCCCTCTGGAAATTCTGAGGGAGAATCCTTCCTTAGCTCTTTCTGGAATTAAATTGATCTCTGTGTGTTCATGTGCTATTTTATATTTACTGCCATTGAAAAGGAGGGTGTTTCTTATTCTCCAGGTACCCCCAACATAAAGAACAGGGCCTGACATAGAGTAATCACTCACTAATTTGAATAAAAGAAAAGGGGAGGAGGGGAAGGCCACACTAAAACGTCAAATGTGAAGATGCTGTAGAAACTCGGAAATCTGTTAATAATACATTAAGCCCCCTAACCAAAAACCCATATAAATAAATTAATAAAGTAAATAAAAAAGAATGCAGATAACAAATGACTACAGCATGGCCACAAATATATAAATGTACCACATACTCACTTTTTAAATAATATTTTTTATTAGAGAAATTGTGAGCTTACAAAACAATCATGTGTAATGTGCAGAATTCCCATACATCCCCCCTCCACCAACACCTTACATTGTTGTAGAACATTTGTTACAGATTATGAAAGAACATGACCAGATTATTACCACTAACTATGGTCCATACATACTGTAGCAGTTTGATATTGTTTATGAATTCCAAAAATAGATTTTGGGTTATGTTTGTAAACTCGTCTGTTCCTTTGGGTGTATTAGATTGTATCAACTTCAGAGGTTTTACTTTTACTAAATTAAATTAGGATTAGGACATTTACCAGACCTGTGGTTGGTGCTGGGGTTTAGTGTATACTCAGGGGACCTGAATCTCTGGACTGCTCATGTGATAGCCAGGCCCTGAGCCTCAACAGACTTGCAACTCCTATCCACTGCTTTATTGGGCTTACCTCAGCAAGCTAACAGGGAGGTGAAGAAGGTCAACCACCACACCAGGGAGCCAAGAATGCCTACAACTGCAAACAGGAGAATAGCATCCATCGTCCAAGTAGAGTCAAGGCACCCTCTTGAGAGAGGGGTGGAGAGGACATAGCCATCCCAAGGCCCACAGAATGGAGGAATAGAGTATGGATTAGAGTGGACTTACTGATACTCTATTCTGGAACTAATGTGATTAGTAGTGGAAGTAAATGTTAACACTGAGATGGAGAAAGTGGACATGATAGCTGCTGAGGGTGGGAATGGGAAGAAGAGAGGTGATGTGGGGGCATTTTCAGGACTTGGAGGTGTCCTCAGTGGTACTGCAGGGACAGTTACTGGACATTGTATGTCCTCCCGTGGCCCACTGGGTGGACTGGGGGAGAGTGTAAACTGTAATGTGGACCATTGACCATGTGGTGCAGCAGTGGACAGAGATGTATTCACCAAGTGCAATGAAGGTCCCATGATGATGGAGGAGGTTGTTGTTATGGGAGGAGTGGGGTGAGGGGTTGGGGGGTATATGGGGACCTCATATTTTTTTAATGTAACATTAAAAATTAATTAATTTAAAAATTATGATTAGGGTTTTGATTGGGCCAAGTCAGTAGGACATTGAGTCCCTGCCCCTTTGGTGGGCAGAGACTCACAGAGAAAATAATGTGACAGAGGAGAAAGTTGGAGTTTTGATGCTGGAGCCCCAGGAATTAAATACACAGGAGAAGAACACAGAGGAATAGAGACAACTCCATAGACATGGCAGAGGCCCTGGGAAGAGAGAGAGCCGATACTCTACAGCTGACCTTGAGGAAAGAATAGAGCAGCTGAGTCTGGGAAGAAATGAGTCCTGGGGAGAAAGACCATAAGAAGCTGGGACCATGGAGCCTGAAGAGGAAGGCTGAACCCTTGCAGAGGCCAGCAGCCAACTTGCTCCAACACGTGGCAACAGTGCTGGTAAGGGAAGTAATTTACGCCGTATGACCTTGTGACTATATGCTTCTATTCCAAATAAATACCTTTTATAAAACCCAAAAGATTTCTGGTACTTTGCGTCAGCACCCTTTGGCTGACTAATACACATCCCCTATTATTAACACTATGTGTTAGTATTGTACACCTGTTATAGTTCATGAGAGAACACTCTCATATTTGTACTGTTAACCACAGTCCACCCTCCACCACATGGTTCCCTGTCTTGTACAGTCCCATGCCTTGTACATCCTATCCAAAGTGTACACTCAGCGGCTCTCACTTTTATTGCAGAGTTGTGCATTCATCACCTCAGTAGACCTTTGAGTATTTTCCTTAGTCCAAAGGAAAAAAAACCCATGCCCCCTATTATTGGCCCTTAGTGTTGATGTAGTACCCTATTTGACATTGATGCAAGACTATTACGATATTGCTGTTAACTATGGTCCATAAATTACATTAATTGTATTTTTCTATGCATCACTATATTCTCAACACCATATAATAATGACATTCATTTGTTCTAGTTCATAGAAGAGCATTCTTGTATTTGTTATTAACCACAATCCTCATCCACCCCCAAGTTCACTGTGTTACTCAGTCCCTAGATTATCCTCTAGCTTTCTTTCTATTGATATTTACATCCCTAGACGACCCTTTCAGCCACAATCCCATTTATAAACCAGTCGTGTTAGTTATAATCACTATAATGTATTACCATCTACTCTATTGATTTCCACACTTTCACAGTCAAGCTAACTGAAAATTCTACATACGTTAAGCATCAGTATCCCTCTTCAGTCCTAATCCTATCTCCTAGTAACCTATAGTCTAGGTTTTAACTTATATATTTATTCTCCATATTTATTCCATATTAATGAGACGATATAATATTTGTTCTTTTGTGTCTGGCTTATTTCACTTAGCATAATGTCCTTAAGTTTCATCTATGTTATGATAGGTGTCCCAATTTCATTTCTTCTTACAGCAGCATAGTATATCATTGTATGTATATACCACATTTTCTTTCAACGGTTGATGGTCCCTTGGATTGTTTCCATCTTTTGGCAATTGTGAATAATGTCGCTATGAACACTGGTTTGCAAATTTCTATTTGCATCACTGATTTTATTTCTTCTGGACATAGTCCTAGGAGAAGGATTGCCAGATCATGCAGCAGTTCTAAACTTCCTGAGGAACCACCAAGCTGTCTTCCACAGAGGCTGCACCAGTCTACATTTCCTCCAATAGTGAAGAAGTGTTTCTATTTCTCTACATCCTCTCAAGCATGTTTTGTTTTCTGTTTTTTAAAAATAATGTCCATTCTGTGAGATGTGAGATGATATCTCATTGTAGTTTTTTTTAAAAAAATATTTATTTATTATTATTATTTTTTAATTACATTAAAAAATATATATGAGGTCCCATTCAACCCCACCGCCCCCGCCCCCCACTCCCCCCACAGCAACACTCTCTCCCATCATCGTGATACATCCATTGCACCTGGTAAGTTCATCTCTGAGCATCACTGCACCCCATAGTCAATGGTCCACATCATAGCCCAGACTCTCTCACGTTCCATCCAGTGGGCCCTGGGGGGATCTACAGTGTCCCGTAATTATCCGTGAAGCACTATCCAGGACAACTCCACGTCCCGAAAACGCCTCCACATCTCATCTCTTCCTCCCGTTCCCCACACCCAGCAGCCCCCATGGCTACCGTTCCCACACCCATTTCACATTTCCTCTGTGGACATTGGATTGGTTGTGTCCATTGCACACCTATGTCAAGTGAGGGCTTAGATTCCACATGGGTACTGGATGCACTCTTCCCGCTTCTAGTTGTAGACACTCTAGGCTCCATGTTGTGGTGGTTGACCTTCTTCAACTCCATGTTAGCTGAGTGGAGTAAGTCCAATAAGTCAAAGTGTAGGAGCTGAAGTCTGTTGAGGCTCTGGGCCTGGGTGTCATATTATCAGTCCAGAGATTCAAATCCCCTACATATATCTTAAACTCAGCACCAACTACAATTCCAATAAAGTAGCATGCAAGTCTTGTGAAAAGAGATCCCCTCTGAGTCCATTTCCATCACGCAGAAACACCAGCTCCAAAGAAGGGCCATCTGTCATGGCCGTGAACCCCTTCTGCCATGACCATAGAACCCGTGGGTCTCTTTATCCCTCAAAAGAACCAATACCTGGGGTTGTATCTACCTTATCTGTCTCTTAGACTCTGTTCAGTTGTACATAGGGGTATTCCTTCTGACAACCTCCAGACTCTTTTTTAGAGACTCACAGCCTTATAATCTCATTTCTCCTTTCCATTTCCCCCTTACATTAGGTCAAACCGCTTCCCGAAGTCATGTTATTATATGTAGACAGGTATATTCTGCTGTTCCGCATTGAATCTTTAATTCAAGGTCATTTTCTAGTTGCTTCTTCAGCTGGTATGTGGTAGTGCTCCCTCGGTGCCAGGGAGGCTCATCCCCAGATGTCGTGTCTCACGCTGGGGGGAATGCATCACATCTACACGCTGAGTTTGGCTGTGAGAGTGGCCACATTTGAGTAACATGAAGGCTGTCAGGAGGAAATCCCCAGGCACAATGCTACTCTAGGCCTTGTTCTTATTGCAGGTGCATAGGCTCAAAAGTGTAGCCATTAGTATCAAGAGCCCACTGTTGGGCCCTCCTTCCTTCCTGGTTCTTGCCATTGCACCTGGAGGATTGCCGCTGCTCTCCCAGGGCCCACAACAGTGACCCCCCGGCCAGGAGCCCAGTACCCCCCCAGCTGTTGTTTTTAATTGTTTCCACTATGAGTATATATAGACATTACCATATACCCTGGGCATATGCCCTGTATAACTCCCTGTCAACCATATATATCCTGTCAATAACATCCCATATCAGTATTCCTCCGCTGCCATTGTTGAACCACTCTGTGATCCAAAACTTCCCGTAAAGTGAATCCCAACATAATGTCAGCTTCAGAAGAGTCTTAGATCACCAAAATTCATATATACAATATACAGTATTTCCCCAGATCCACCATAAAACCTTTTCCCTTCCACAGCAATAATCTTTTAACTTATTCATATCATATTTCCTGAAACTGATGTACAGATTCCGAAACTATAGTTTTCAAACAAGGTAACATTTGTGCTTACTATGTGGTCCATACTTTAGGTTGTGCAGTTTTCTAAATTTTTTAGTTATCCTATGTTTTGTCTTATGGTTTTCATTATTAGTCTGTCGTCCCCTATATGTTTGTGGTGTAATATTAGCTGTTTTATATTCATCCTCGTGTACTCTCACATAACTCCTCTTTTGCCCCCTTATTTACCTTTGTTCTATCCATTGCACGTCCATTTTCCCCTCCCCTTAGGGCCCACAACGCCTGCCAATCTAATGCCCTGGGAGCCGTCCTTTCTCACGACAGATACAGTTCTCTCTATTCGACGGCATTAGTCTTCCCCAGGATATGGGTCCACCCCACCCAATGGTAGAACCCACCTTGGCAAAATGAGCCTTCAGCTATTCCCTCCGGAGTCCGTCCCGCATCAGACCATACCCCCTGAGCGTCCTAACCAGGTGACCCTCCTATTTATACTTTGATACGTTTTACTCAACATTTAGTTCTCAACGAACTTCTGGCACTCTCCCATGTTTGTATGTTGCCCCTCCCTCCCACCTATTTCTTGGACCATATTACCCCTCTTCATATCCCCAGCCCCCCTCAAACCCAGAAAACCCCACCCGAAGGTAACCCCTTGCCCCCATTTTGTCCCTTCTTTGTGCTCATACTTATCCCCAGCTCATCACAGATTCCACCCCTACAGACATTAACTCACATCCTTCCTCCACCCCCCGATTTCCAGTAAGCCACTTTTCCAGACTCTAGCTCTCTGAGGCAGTTAACTTATTTCATATCATTGAGGTCATATAGTATTTGTCCTTCAATGCCTGGGTTGCTTCACTTAACATAAGATTCTCAAGGTTCATCCATGTTATCATGTGCGATTGTAGTGTATTGGTTCTTACAGCTGAGTAGTATTCCATTGTGTGTATATACCACATTTTATTGATCCACTCATCTGTTGATGGACTTTTGGATTGATTCCAACTTTTGGCGATGGTGAACAATGCTGCTATGAACATTGGTGTACATATATCGGTTTGTGTCCTTGTTTTCAGATCTGATGGGTATATACCCAGCAGTGGTATTGCTGGGTCATATGGCAAATCTATGGATAATTTTTTGAGAAACTGCCAAACTGTCCTCCAGAATGGTTGGATCCTTCTGCATTCCCACCAGCAATGGATGAGTGTTCCCCTTTCTTCACATCCTCTCCAGCATTTGTATTCTACTGTTTTTTTCATGGCTGCCAATCTTATGGGAGTAAGATGGTATCTCATTGTAGTTTTGATTTGCATTTCCCTGATAGCTAGGGATTTGGAGCATTTTTTCATGTGCTTTTTAGCCATTTGTATTTCTTCTTTGGAGAAGTGTCTGTTTAAATCTTTTTCCCATTTTTTAAATGGGTTGTTTATCTTTTTGTTTTCGGGATATATGAGTTCTTTATATATGCAAGTTATAAGTCTCTTATCAGATATATGGTTGCCAAATATTTTCTCCCATTGTGTGGGTTCCCTTTTTACTTTCTTGACAAACTCCTTTGAGGTGCAGAAGGCTTTAATTTTGAGGTAGTCCCATTTATCTATTTGTTCTTTTGCTGCTCGTGCTTTTGGTGTGATATTCATGAAGCCATTTCCTATTACAAGGTCCTGTAGATGTTTCCCTACACTGCTTTCTAAGGTCTTTATGGTCTTGGCTCTTATATTTAGGTCTTTGATCCATCTAGAGTTGATCTTTGTATAAGGTGTGAGATGGTAATCCTCTTTCATTCTTCTACATATGGCTATCCAGTTCTCCAGGCACCATTTGTTGAATAGGCCATTCTCTCCCAGTTGAGAGGGTTTGGTGGCTTTATCGAATATTATATGGCTATATACATGAGGTTCTATACCTGAACTTTCAATTCGATTCCATTGGTCTGTGTGTCTCTCCTTATGCCAGTACCATGCTGTTTTCACTACTGTAGCTTTGTAGTATGTTTTGAAGTCAGGAAGTGTGATTCCTCCTATTTCGTTTTCCTTTTTCAATATGTCTTTGGCTATTCGGGGCCTCTTTTTATTCCAAATAAATTTCATAGTTAGTTTTTCTAGTTGCTTAAAGAAGGCTGTGTTGATTTTTATTGGGATTGCATTGAATGTGTAGATCAGTTTTGGTAGGATAGACATCTTAATAATATTCAGTCTTCCTATCCATGAACAGGGAATATTCTTCCATTTATTTAGGTCTTCTTTGATTTCCTTGAACAATCTTGTATAGTTCTCGATGTATAAGTTTTTTACCTCTTTAGTTAAATTTATTCCTAAGTATTTGATTTTTTTATTTACTATTGTGAATGGTATTTGTTTCTTGATTTCCTCCTGATCTTGCTCATTATTGGTGTATAGAAATGCTACTGATTTTTGCGCATTGATCTTATAACCTGCGACTTTGCTAAACTCATTTATGAGTTCTAGGAGCTTTGTTGAAGATCTCTCAGGGTTTTCTATATATAGGATCATGTCATCTGCAAATAATGAAATTTTGACTTCTTCCCTTCCAATTTGAATGCCTTTTATATCTGGTTCTTGTCTCAGTGCTCGAGCCAGTACTTCCAAGACAATGTTAAATAGGAGCGGAGACAATGGGCATCCTTGTCTTGTTCCTGATTTTAGAGGGAAGGATTTCAGGACTTCGCCATTGTAAACAATGTTGGCTTTAGGTTTTTCATATATACTCTTTATCATGTTCAAAAAGTTTCCTTGTATTCCGATCTTTTGGAGTGTTTTTATCAGGAAGGGGTGCTGTATTTTGTCAAATGCCTTTTCTGCATCTATAGATATAATCATGTGGTTTTTTTCTCTCAATCTGTTTATATGGTGTATTACATTGATTGATTTTCTTATGTTGAACCACCCTTGCATACCTGGGATAAATCCCACTTGGTCATGGTGTATAATTCGTTTAATGTGTTGTTGAATACGATTAGCAAGTATTTTGTTAAGTATTTTTGTGTCTAGGTTCATTAGAGAAATTGGTCTGTAATTTTCCTTTCTTGTGGTGTCTTTGTTTGGCTTTGGTACTAGGGTAATGTTGGCATCATAGAAGGAATTAGGCAGTGTTCCTTCTGTTTCGATTTTTTGGAATAGTTTCAACAGGATTGGTGTTAGTTCTTTCCGGAATGTTTTGTAGAATTCACCTGTGAAGCCGTCTGGCCCTGGGCTCTTCTTAGTTGGGAGATTTTTAATGACTGATTCTATCTCTTTGCTTGTGATTGGTTTGTTAAGATCATCAATTTCTTCTTTCGTCAGTATGGGCTGCTTATGTATTTCTAGGAATTTGTCCATTTCCTCTAAATTGTCATTTTTGTTGGAATATAGTTTTTCAAAGTATCCTCTTATGATAGTCTTTATTTCTGTGGGGTCAGTGGTGATATCACCTTTCTCATTTCTTATTTTGTGTATTTGCATCTTTTCTCTTTTTTTCTTTGTTAGTCTCGCTAAAGGTTTGTCAATTTTGTTGATCTTCTCAAAAAACCAGCTCTTGGTCTTGTTTATTTTTTCAAGTGCTTTCTTATTTCTATTTCATTTAGTTCTGCTCTTATCTTTGTTATTTCCTTCCTTCTTCTTCCTGTTGGGTTACTTTGTTGTTGTTTTTCTAATTCCTTCAAATGTGCAGTTAATTCTTCAATTTCTGCTCTTTCTTCTTTTTTGATATATGAATTTATGGCTATAAATTTCCCTCTCAGTACCGCTTTTGCTGCATCCCATAAATTTTGGTATGTTGTGTTATCATTATCATTTGTTTCAAGGTAGTCATTGATTTCTTTTGAGATTTCCTCTTTGACCCACTGTTTTTCTAAGAGTGTGCTGTTTAATTTCCAAATTGTCGTGTGAAGTCTGGGTCTCTGTCCCTTGCAAATTTCCAGCTTGATTCCACTGTGGTCAGAGATATTGTTTTGTATGATTTCGATCTTTCTGAATTCATTAAGCCTTTCTTTGTGGCCTAGCATATGGTCAATCTTGGAGAATGTTCCATGTGCGCTTGAGAAAAATGTATATCCTGCTGTGTTTGGGTGTAATGATCTATATATGTCTATTAGATCCAGCTCTTCTAATATACTGTTCAAATGTTTTGTTTCTTTAGTGATTCTCTTTTGAGATGTTCTGTCCAGAGTTGATAGTGGTGTATTAAAATCCCCCACTATAATTGTAGATGCATCTATTCTTTCACTTAGTTTTTCCAGCGTTTGCCTCACATATTTAGAGGCGCCCTTGTTAGGAGCATAAATATTTATGATTGTTCGATCTTCTTGACAAATTGTCCCTTTCACTAAAATATAGTATCCTTCTTTGTCTCTCACAATTGTTTCGCATTTAAAGTCTATTTTGTCTGATATTAATATAGCTACTCCTGCCTTTTTTTGGTTGTTGTTTGCTTGTATGATTGTTTTCTAGCCATTCACTTTCAACCTCCATGAGTCTCTGGGTCTAAGATGTGTCTCTTGTAGGCAGCATATAGATGGGTCGTATTTCCTTATCCAGTGTCCCAGTCTGAATCTTTTGATAGGTGAGTTTAATCCGTTGACATTCAGTGTTATTACGTTTAGAGAGTTATTTATGGTAGCCATATTTTGGTTGGATTTGTGTTTGTTATATTTTGTTTGTATTATTTTATTTTCCCCTTCTATTTTTGTCTTTCTTGTTGCTTTTACACTCTCCTCCATCTCTGACTGTCCTGTTTTTTCCTTTCTTCCTGCAGAATTCCCTTAAGAATTTCTTGAAGGGGAGGTTTCTTGTTGATATACTCTTTCAGTTTCTGTTTATCTGTGAATATTTTGAACTCTCCATCATTTTTGAATGCTAGTTTAGCTGGATAGAGTATTCTTGGTTGGAGATTTTTTTCCTTTAGTACCTTGACTATATCATACCACTGCCTTCTTGCCTCCATCGTTTCAGATGAGAAATCAGCACTTAATCTTATGGAGTTTCCCTTGTATGTGATGGTTTTCTTTTCTCTTGCTGCTTTTAGAATTTTTTCTTTGTCTTGAGCATTGGATAATTTGACAAGTATATGTCTTGGGGTGGGCCTGTTGGGGTTTATGACCAGTGGAGTGTGCTGTGCTTCTTGGATATGTACATCTGTCTCTTTCAGTAGATTTGGGAAGTTTTCATTCATTATTTCCTGCAACACTCCTTCTGACCCCTTTCCCTTCTCTTCTCCTTCTGGAATGCCTATAATACGTATGTTTGAGCATTTTGCGTTATCATTCAGGTCCCTAAGTCCTATCTGGATTTTTTCTACCTTTTTATTGACCACTTCTACTATCTGTTTGATTTCCAATGCACTGTCTTCCACATCACTAATTCTCTGCTCTGCCTCTTCTAGTCTGCTGATATTTGCTGCAAGTGTATTTTTGATTTCTTGAATTGTGGTGTTCATTTCCATCATATCTGTTATTTTTTTGCGCATGTCTGCAATTTCCCCTCCAAGTGTTGTCTTCACGCCGTTAACCTCTTTCATTACTTCATCAAATTTGTCGGTGATAAATGTTCTGAGATCTTTCATTGCTTGTGCAAAGTCCTGCCCCTCTTCCTGATTTTCAGTTTGTTGATTGGATTCAGCCATGTTTTCCTGATTACTGGTTTGGTTTGTAGATTTTTGTTGCTGTCTTGTCAACATTTTTTCTTGACGGGTTTAATCAGTTCCTTAGCTTCTTTGTCTAGTCTTGGAGATTAATTAGCTGTTGTTTTTGCGTAAGTGTTATATCTTCTCTTTGTCACTTTGTTCTTCTTATTCCAATTTCTTATTGCTAGTTAAGCTCACTTTAAAGGAAAGTATTAGTGCTGGGGAAAGTCAATTGTGTAAGGAAGGAAAAAGTGTGAAGTAGTATTGGTGATATATGTTTACAAAGCAACAATATGAGTTCTGGGAGGATGGAGGTTAGGTCATGTAAATTGTGTAGAGTTATAGTAGTAGGAAAGTACCTATAATGAGGTAGACGACTGAATATGGGAGGAATGTGGTACATACTAAGAGGCTATTGTTTTCGTGAGAGAGGGAAAGAGAAAAGAAAGGTAATAGTTTCAGGGACGAATACCAGATGGAAAACTAAACAAAGGTATTAGAAATTAAGAGTTAGACACTTTGTGGATCAAAGAAAGGGAGATGGAATATAGGAGAGATAGCAGATGGTGGAGGATATCAAGTTGTAGGGGAAAGGGGATAGTGTAGATAGGCTAAATCTATTCACAGAGAAATGAGGCAGTGGAGGGTGAGGAAACCCAGCAAATGTGAGGTATTTCCTGTAGGACCTATTGTATTGTTAAGGTAAAATAGTATAAGAAGAATACTTATACAAGAGAAGAAAGAGAGGATTAAAAAAAAAAAAAAAGAACAACAAGAACAACAACAAAAAATAAAAAAAATTAAAAAACAAAACAAAACAAAGAACAGAAACCCCGCCGCCAGGCTCGGCTGGGCTCAGCTGGGCTCGGCTTTCCCGCCCGCCGCCCTGCGCGGCGTGGCTGGGCTCGGCCCCCCCGCCCGCTGCGGCTCAGCCGGGCTCGGCCGGACTCGGCTTCCCCGCCCACCGCCCGCCGCCGTGGCGCAGCGCGGCTCGGCTCTCTCGCCCGCCGCCCGGCGCGGCACGACTAGGCTCGGCTGGGCTTGTCTCCTTCGCCCGCCGCCCGCCGCGGCACAGCGCGGCTCGGCTCTCCCGCCCGCCACCCGCCGCGGTGCTAGCTGCCTTGGCTCCGCCTACCCAAGGAGGGAGTCCTCCACACGTAGCTGGGATCTCCGTGTATATTTCACAGATGGATCCTCTCTGTTACCTTCCCTCCAAATCGATGTCCAGACACCTCCGGACCAGGAAAAATCCCGAAACAGCCGGTCCCAAAGAGTCTCTGACGCCTCCCAGCCGATTCCCCCCAGGAGCTAGTAACCGGGAAGTTCACTCAGCCGCCATCTTGCCTCCCCCTCATCATTGTAATTTTGATTTGCATTTTCCAAATAGCTGATGATATTGAACATTTTTTTCATGTGCTTTTGTATTTCCTCTTTGGAGAAAAATCTGTTTAAGTCTTTTGCCCATTTTTCAAAAGGATTGCTTGATTTGTTTTTTGTTTCTTTTGGAGGTACCGGGGATCAAACCCAGGACCTTGTATGGTTGGGAAGCAGGCACTCAACCACTCGAGCTACATCCACTTCCCAAATTGCTTCCTCTTTTATTATTGTGTTGTATGATCTCTTTATACAAACTGGAAATAAAATCCTTATTGGATATGTGGTTTCCAAATATTTTTTCCCATGGAGTGGGTTGCCTTTTCACCTTCTTGACAAAGTCCTTTGAAGCACAAAAATGTTTAAGTTTGAGGAAGTTCTGTTTATTTTTTTTGTTGTTGCTTCTACTTTGATGTAAGGTTTAAGAAACCACCAACTACCATCAGGTCTTGAAGATGTTTCCCTAAATTTTCTTCTAGGAGCTTTATCATTCTAGCTTTTATATTTAGGTCTTTGATCCATTTTGAGTAAATTTTGTATAAGGTGTGAGATAGGGGTCCTCTTTCTTTCTTTTGTATATGAATATCTAGTTCTTCCAAGATCATTTGTTGAATAGACTGTTCTGGCCCAGCTGTTCAAACCAGCTGGATCATTTCATTCAATCCAGCTTCCAGGATCATTTGTTGGATAGACCGTTCAAACCCAGTGGGTTTGATCAGCTTGTCAAAAATCATTTGACCATAGAAGTGAGGTTCTGTTTCTGAACCATCAGTTCTGTTCCATTGTCTATATGTCTATCTTTGTGCTAGTACCATGCTGTTTTTACCATTGTAACCATGTAATATGATTTAAATTCTGGAATTGAGAGTCCTCCCACTTTGTTCTTCCTTTTTAAAATGTTTCTGATTATTCAGGCCCCTTCCCCTTCCAAATAAATTTGATAATTATATTCCATTTTTTTAAAAAAACACGTTAAAATTTTTATCAGGATTGCATTGAATCTGTATATCAATTTGGGTATAATTGACATCTTAATGATATTTAATTTTCCCATCCATGAACACAGAATGTTCTTCCATTTATTCAAGTCTTTGGTTTCTCTTTGCAATGCATAGTAGTTTTCTCAATAAGTGTTTTGTGTCCTTGGATAAGTTTGATTCTTTTTGTTGCTATTGTAAATGGAATTTTTTCCCTGACTTCCTCAATTGCTCATTACTACTGTAAAACACTGATTTTTGCATATTAATCTTATATCCTGCCACTCTGCTGAATTTATTAGCTTTAGTAGCTTTATTGTACGTTTTTTAGGATTTTCTTGCTATAGGATCATATCATCTGCAAATGGCAAAAGTTTTACTTCTTCCTTTCCAGTTTGGATGCCTTTTATTTCTTTTCCTTGCCTGATTGCTCTAGCTAGAACCTCTAGCACTATATTGAACAACAGTGGTAATAGTGGGCACCCTTGTCTTGTTCCTGATCTCGATAGACAAGCTTTCCGTCTTTCACCATTGAGTACAATGTTAGTTGTGGGTTTTTAATATGCCCTTTATCATTTGAGAAAACTTCCTTCTATTCCTATCTTTTGGAGTGTTTTTATCAAGAAAGGATGCTAGATTTTGTCAAATGCCTTTTCTACATCAATCGAGATGATCATGGATTTTTCATCTTTGATTTATTTATGTGGTGTATTACACTGATTGATTTTCTTGTGTTGAACCACACTTGCATGCCTGGGATAAAATCCACTTGATCTTGATGAATAATTATTTTAATGTGTTGTTGGACTTGGGATTTTTGCATCTGTATTCATTAAGGATATGGGTCCATAATTTTCTTTTTTTTTTTCTTTTAAGATTTATTTTTTATTTCTCCTCTTTCCCCTCCCCCCCCCCCATTGTCTGCTCTCTGTGTCCATTCCCTGTGTGTTCTTCTGTATTCACTTGCATTCTTGTAGCAGTGCTGGGAATCTGTGTCTCTTTTTGTTGTGTCATCTTGCTGCATCAACTCTCCATGTGTGCAGCACCACTCCTGGGTATGTGGGGTGGCTCTCCTTACAAGGCGCACTTCTTGCGCATGGGGCGCCCCTATACAGGGGACACCCCTGCGTGGCACAGCACTCCTTGCACACATCAGCACTGTGCATGGACCAGCTCACCACACGGGTCAGGAAGCCTGGGGTTTGAACCCTGGACCTCCCATGTGTAGGCAGATGCTCAATCCATTAAGCCAAATCCACTTCCCTGTAATTTTCTCTTATCATATTATCTTTGTCTGGCTTTGGTATTAGGATGATATTGACTTCATAGAATGAGCTTGGTAGCATTCCTTCTTGTCCAATTTTTGGGAAGAGTTTGGGTAAGATTTGTATTAAATCTTCTTTGAATGCTTGGTAGAATTCACCTGTGAGGCCATCTGGTCCTGGGCTTTTCATTTTGGGTTGCTGTTTGATGACTGTTTCAACCTCTTTGCTTGTGATTAGTTTGTTGAGGTCTTCTATTTCTTTTAGAGTATAGGTTGTTCATATGTTCCTAGGAATTTTTCCATTTCATCTACATTGTCCAGTTTTATTAGCATACTGTTCATTGTATCCTCTTATGATCTCTTTTATTTCTGTGGAGTCAGTAGTAATGTCCCCATTTTCATTTCTGATTTTATTTGCATATTCTCTTTTTTTCTTTGTTAGTCTAGCTACGAGTTTATCAATTTTTTTACCTTCTCAAAGAACCATCTTTTGGTTTTGTTTGTTCTATTTTGTTGTTGTTCTCAGTTTCATTTATTTTTGCTCTGATCTTTGTTCTTTCATTCTTTCTTCCTGTTTGGGCATAGTTTGCTATTCTTTTCCTAGTTCTTCCAACTGTATCGTTAGGTTGTTGATTTTAGCTCTTCTTTTTTAATGTAAACACTGAGAGCTATAAATTTCCCTCTCAGTACTGCTTTTGCTGCATCCCATAGGTTCTGACATGTTGTTTTACCATTTTCATTAGTCTTGAAATATTTGTTTCTCTTGCAATTCTTTTTTGGCCCCCTGATTATTTAATAATGTGTTATTTAATTTCCATATATTGGTGAATTTTCCATTTTTCCATCTGGTGTTGATTTCCAGCTTTATTCCATTATGATCAGAGAAAATGCTTTGTATAACTTTGCTCTTTTTAATTTTATTGAGGCCTGTCTTGTGACCCAACATGTGTTCTATCAAGGGGCACTTGAGAAGAATGTATATCCTGCTTTTTTGGGGTGCAATGTTCTGTATATGTCTATTAGGTTTAGTTCATTTATCATATTATTAAAGCTCTCTGTTTCTTTATTGATCCTCTGCCAAGATGATCTATCCAATAATGAGAGTGGTGTACTGAAGTCACCAACTATTATTGTAGAGCCATCTATATCTCCCTTCAGTTTTGCCAGTGTTTCCCTCATGTAGTTTGGAGTATCCTGGTTAGATTGCATATATATTTGTGATTGTTATTTCCTCCTGGTGAATTGCCCCTTTTATTAGTATATAATGATCTTCTTTGTCTCTTAGAACAGCTTTGCTTTTAAAGACTGTTTCATCTAATATGATTATAACTAGTCCAGCTTTTTTGTTGTTGTTGTTGTTACTGCATCTGTGTGGAATATTGTTTCCCAGTCTTTCATTTTCAATCGATTTGTATCCTTGGGGCTAAGGTGAGTCTTTTGTAGACAGCATATATATAGCTTATATTTTCTTATCCATTTCTCCAGTCTGCATCTTTTGGTTTGGAAATTTAATTCATTTACATTCAACGTTATTTCTGTATAGGCAGTTCTTCACCCATTTCAACTTTCTGTTTTATCTGTCATATCTTGTTTTCACCATTCTTTTTACACTTCAGTTACTTTTACTGTTATAATCTTCATTTCTAGATTCTCTTCCAAGCCTCTCTCTGTCCTTTCTTTTCAGGCTGTAGCACCCTCTTTAGTATTTCCTGCAAAGTCCATCTCTGTGTTACAAACTCTCTCATTTCTTTTATCTATGAATAGTCTAAATTCACCCTCATTCTTTTAAGAGGTGCTGGGGATCAAACCCAGGACCTCATACTTGGGAAGCAGATGTTCAATCACTGGGCTACATCTGCTCCCCTCACCCTCATTTTTGAAAGACAGTCTTGCCAGATATAAGATTTTTGCCTGGCAGCTTTTCTCTTTCAGTATCTTAAATATATCATACCACTGCCTTCTTGCTTCCATGGTTTCTGATGAGAAATCATTCAATCTTATTGGGCATGCCTTGTATGTGATGAATCTCTTTTCTCTTGCTGCTCTCAGGATTCTCTAACTTTGGCATTTGACATTCTGATTAGTATATGTCTTATAGTAGGTCTATTTGGATTTATTCAGATGGGAGTATGTTGTGCTTCTTGGATACAGATATCTATGCCCTTCAATAGCATTAGGAAAATTTCTACCATTATTTCTTCAAATATTCCTTCTGGCCCCCTTTCCCTTCTCTTCTCCTTCTGGGATACCCATGACATGTATGTTTGCATGTCACTTGCCATCATTTAGTTCCCTGAGACCCTGTTCAATTGTTTCTGTTCTTTTCTTTATCTGTTCTTTTGTATGTTTGCTTTTGGATGCCCTGTCTTCAAGCTCCTTGATTCTCTCTTCTAACTCTTCAAATCTTCTGTTATATGCCTCCAGTGTATTTATAATTTCATTTGTTGTGCCTTCATTCCCATAGAATGTTATTTTTCTATGTATGCCTTCAAAGTCTTCATTGTGCTCACCAAGTGTCTTCTTTATATCCTTAATCTCTTTAGCCATCTCAATGAATTTATTAAGGATATTTGTTTGAGTGTCTAGGATTAGTTGTCTCAACTCCTTTGTCATCTGGAAGCTTACTTTGTTCCTTTGACTGGGTCATATCTTCCATACCTGTTTCTTGGTATGGATTGTAATTTTTTGTTGGTGTCTTAACATCTGATTTAATAGATGTATTCATTCTTGGCCTCTTTTCTTTCTTTAGTCTAGGGTTTTCTTCTTGATAGTCTTTGTGGTACAGCCCCTCTTCGATACTTGGTTCAACTTAATTTGGAAGTTTGTAGTGCTCGTGTTTAGCCCATTTGAATTTTTTCAGGCTTTTTCATCTATTTCTTGCACTTTCTCCCTTGCTGGTTGTGGAGTAGAAGTCAAGGATGTGGTTGTTACTGTAAACAATGAAGCTGAATCTGCCCATATTGCCCCAGGAACTGAGGAAGGTTCTCTCATCTTTCTCCCCTCCAGAGGTAGAGACAGAGTTGCAGCCATGTGCAGTAATCCAAGTTGTGCAGACCAAGACTGTCTGTAGTTGCCCAAAGAAACTGATGACGCTCCATGCCCCTTCCTTCCTTGCTTGGGGCAGGGATTGAACTGTGGGTGTGGTCAGCAAACTAAGCCGTGCAAGTCAAAACTGACTGCAATTGCCCAGGTAGACTGATAAAGCACCAGCCCCCTTCCTCTCCTGCCAGGGGGTGTGTCGGAGTCGGTGACCCGAGGGTACTGGGAATGAAAGACAAAGAAAGATTGGGTTCAGGGGATCTGAGAGCATTGATTTCTCAAGCTCATCAGACAACTTTACTGAGTCGAGGGGCTAGTATATATACCCCTAACATAGGTGACATTCAACATAAAATCAAGTTACCTATTACACTTACCTTATTCTATATTAACTAGTGATTGATGAACACCAACAAACTTTACTGGAACTATTATTATAAAAATCAATAACTATACTCATAAATCTTATTACTCAGGTCGTTCTGTTCTATATGTTATTGTTCTGCCTGTAGGTGTACTTTTCCAGCCATGATTGTGATCTGCACCGATAATCATAAGGGACAGCTTGACTCAGTGGTCAAGGAAGTAACTTGCTTCCATGGAAACAACATGCCTTTGTTTCCCACAGGGGTGGGAATGGAGTCTGTGGTATACCCAGCAATCTAGTCTGTGTAGGCCAAAAGTGACTGCAGTTGCCCAGAGAGAGTGAGAGAGAATGCAGTTGCCTGGAGAGGCTAGTGCAGGTCCCCCAAGTTTCCTCTCTGCCAAAGGTGGGGCTGGAGCCTAGAATAGGGCTGCAATCTGACCTGGGTGTAAAGAATCTGGTTGCTCTCTTTACTGTGATTTCCTATCAGTTTCACTTCCCCTCATCCAGGGGTGGAGTTAAAATGGAGGCTACTGGCATCTTTCTGACTTGGACAGGCTCATACTTTAACTGTTCTTAGGATTGGACTTCAGCCAGCCAAATTTACTAATCAGTAGCTGAAATTGGTGCCTGACTCTCTTTTCCTCCCATTTTTAGGAAATGGAGCTTCCAACTTCAGCCAGGGAATAGCTCCAGAGGTGACTTGTGCCACCAACAGGGTCTGGGCATCAGCCTCTGTAGCATGAAGTGCTCTACTCATGAATCTTCATTGCAGATGGGCAGTCTCCTCCTTCCATTCTTCCAAAGGTTTTGCAGAATGCTCTTTTGGTCACTTGGCCCCCCAAACAGGTTATTCAGCTCTGACTGATTACTAACTGTACTGTAGGATGAGCTGACTCTTGGAGCTCCTTATTCTGCCACCATCTTGCCCCTCCCACAGATTCACTTTTAACAAAGCATCCAGCCTCCAGGGTTCCAATCAATGCCTGACACTGTCTCCAGTCTGGGAACCCTCCCTCACCTTTCCACCACTGCTGTAGCTGTTTAGCCTGCAGGCCTTTTCTGGTTGTTTCTGTAGCTCCTGTTCCCTTTGGCTCCCTTGTAGTGAGAAGACTTACTCCAGGGCCTCTGCCCAGAATTGATGAGACAGCAGGGATACCTATTCATATCCCTTTCCTCCCCATACTGCCCTTCTACCCAACTATGTCCTCTTCTGCTGCATTGGCCCTCTTCCTCCTTCCACTAGCCCTACCTGCCTGACCTTTTTCATTGATATCCATGATCTCTGAGAAACTGTCATCTGACTGGCATCTGAGGAGAAGGCTCCTTCTTCCTCTCCCGGGGTGCTTCTCTTCAGCTTCAAGAACTCAATGGTGGCTCCAGCCCCACAGTGTCAGGAAGAGAGGCCTCACCAAAAGCCTGCCATCCCTCAAGAGATAGGGTCCTCAGATCCACCTGAATGGGTCCACAGTCACAGCAGCTTCTGCTCCTTGGGGCCAAAGTCTCCCCTCGTGTGTGGTCAATGAAATGCAGCAGACTGTCAACCTACAGCACCCTTTCTTTCCTTTTTGGAAAGGCTCTGTTACCTGGAACCTGTCCAGAACCTAGGTCTCTTTCTAACTGCCTTTTTTTCCCCTCTCCCCTTCCCCTCCCCCCCATTGTCTGCTCTCTGTCCATTTGCTGTGTGTTCTTCTGTGTCCACTTGCATTCTTGTCATGTGGCACTGGGAAACTGTGTCAATTTTTTTGTTCTTGTTGCATCATCTTGCTGCATCAGTTCTCCATGTGTGTGGCACCACTCCTGAGTTGGGCTGTGTTTTTTTTTTTTTGTGCAGGATGGCTCTCCTTGTGGGGCACACTCCTTGCATGTGGGGCACCCCTAGGTGGGGGACACCTGTGTGGCACAGCATTCCTTGCACGCAACAGCACTGTGCATGAGCGAGTTTACCACATGGTTCAGGAGGCCCTGGGTACCAAACCCTGGACCTGCTATATAGTAGGTAGGTGCTCTATCAGTTGAGCCACAACCACTTTCCTCTGACTGCTTTTTGATTATCTTTCAGGGACTACATCTCCGTTGAATGCAGTTTTCGTGAGCAGGTGAATCTAAGTGCTTGCAACTCACCATGGAATCTGAAGGGATAAATTCTTCCATTCTGAACCAATAGGGCTAGGAGATGAGCTAGGACCTGTGCTCAGCCATTCATTCTCCCTGGCAGATGACTCACAAGAGAGAAAATCATTCATGGTGAGGCCTTTGCAGTAGTTTCCAGAGTTGCCCTGGTTCCTACACTCTGATTGTTTGAGCCTGTTCTTTCAGTTTCCTGTCAATTTTGTAAGCCCCTATCTTTCCAATACATACTCACTTTCTCCTAATTTAACCAGAATTGGTTTTCTTCGAACAACAATAGATGTTCGTAGCAGATGAACAATAACAGAAATGCAGTACACTAAAAGTTGGATGTTCTGTCCCTAGGTGAACCATTGCTGTTGGTTTGGTATACGTCCTCACAAACTTCTTTTCTGTTAAGATACAGAGATGAAATAGATCTCTGGATAGTTTGGGAATATGGGAGATGGAAGGGATTTTTTTTTTTTTTACCAAAAAAAGGGATTATACTAGGTCTATTCTTATATAATTGTTTTCATTCAATGATACAGTATGAATCTTTCCATGTCAGCATATATAAATCTGCATCATTCCTTTTAATGGCTGCATAGTATTACATTGTATGACCACCACAATTTCATTGTCCCTCATTGTCAGATATTAAAATTGCCTCAAACTTTTTGGTAGTACAAAAAACAATACAATGAACATGCTTATATTTATATAGCTTTGCACACCTGTGCAAATATTTCTGTAGAGGGTACCATCTAGAAATTTCTGGTGTAAAGGACATCTGCATTTTAAATTTTATAAGGACTGCCAGATTACCCTTTGTGACTATTTCCACCCCACCCCAACAACATGGGGAAGTGCTTATTCCCCTGCAACCTTATGAATAGGGATTTTTAATATTTTTTAGTAATTTGATAGATGGAAATATCTTCTTGGTTTTCCTATGCATTTCCCTGATTACTAGTGAGGATGGGCATCTTTCTCAAGTATTTATTAGTCAATTTACTTTTAGATTTTTTTTTTTACTTCTTCACATTATTAGAAAGATAACCTTTTATCTGTTATTTACTGCAATTTATTCTCTCCAAATTAGTGATTTGTCTTAACTTTGGTATTGGTATCTTCTACTGCCATTTTTTTATGGCTTCTAGGTTCCAGATCATGGTCAAGTTTTCCCTGCCCCCCAAACTATAAATAAATATATTTACTTTCATTTTCTCCTAGAGGTAGCAAGATATAATTAGTTGTAAAAACAGAGGCTCTGACTAGACTTTTAAATTCAAGTTATTAGCTCTGCTACCTATTAGTAGCATGACCTCTCTGTGCCTTAGTTTTCTCATCAATAAAATAAGGTTGTGGTGAGGACTGAGTTAATATCTGTAAAGCATTTAGAATAGGGCCTTGCAATAAGAAATATGTGCTATCTTCTAGTTTCTTTATAATTTTTTTTGTCTTTTTACATTTAGATCATTTGTATGCCTAGAATTCTTTTTTTAGGAGGTACTAGGGATTGAAGCCAGGACCTCATATGTGGGAAGCAGGTGTTCAACTACTTGAGTTTCATCCACTCCCCTGGAATTCTTTTTTTGTATGATGATTTAAGAGTATTTTTTAGGAGATTTGATCAGAATCCTGTCTTGTCTCCATTCTTCTCTGGACTCCTGCCCCACCCTGTTTCTTCCCACAGGCCCCTGGACTCGCCCCCACCGGCCGGAGCAAGTGGCGCCCCATGTGGGTCTGGGACCCGGGACAGGAGCAAGTAGGCACTGCAGAAAAAGCCAGCGCTGGTGATCTGAGACTACACTGAAGACCTGGGAATTCTTGGGCTGAAGACCTGAGCGACTGCCTAGGGCAGAGGCCCTGCGCGACTGACTTGGGCAGAAGACCTGAGCTTCAGCTTGGGCACGTGTGATAGAGACCCTCGGGAGACCGCCTATCTTCTGAGGCCTCGGTAAGTGTCGACTTTACCATGGGGCAGGGCTCCTCTAGTAATAGTTCCCTTTTCCTATCCGGTCTGCAGGCCCCGCTTAAGACGAGAGGAGTAAAGGTTAATGCTAAAGAACTCTCTAAATTCTTTGCCTTCCTAAAAGAAGTTTGTCCCTGGTTTCCACAGGAAGGGAGCATTTACAACTCATAAAGGAGCTAGAGCAGCTAAAAGAATTAAAACACCACAAATGCCGAAAGGCAATTAACCACAATCCTTTTATCACCTTCCCACCCACCTGCGCCTGCCTAGAAAGACCACCCAGGCGTGCATCCCCTGCGGTGAAAAACAAAACAAAACCCCCCCTTTTTTTTTGCATATCCAGCCACTGAGAGGCAAACCGAGGGGCAAAACTATGAGGCAGATAATGAGGCAGATGGTGAGGTGAAGGTACTTCGTGTGCATTCCACTTTCCCCTTTAAATCTTTAAAAGAGCTTAAAACCGCCGCCTCCACCTATGGACCCACTGCTCCGTAACAGGCTTGGGAGATTATGAAAGCACTGTGCAACAAGCAAGATATGACCCCAGCCTTTTCTCCCAAATTCAAACTGCGGCCCTTAGAGCCTGGAAAAGGCTGCCTACAAAAGAACGCCCTGCCTCCTCCCTCACTACTATTAAGCAGTGGCCAGAGTAACCCTTTTCAAATTTTGTAGGCAGATTGTGCACGGCTGCAGAAAGACTGTTTGGCGATACCAACACAGAAACAGACTATGTAAAGCAAATTGCCTTTGATAATGCAAATGCGGCTTGTCAGGCCGCGGTAAGACCTTATAGAAAGAAGGAAAACTTGTCTGGTTACATCAGGCTTTGTTCTGAAATTGGCCCCGCCTATCAACAAGGCCAGCCACAAGCCCCAAAATCCAAACAAGCTTATAAGGCAATCAACTCTGGTCCGGCAAACGCCGACCCCTTTCACAACTCTTCGGGCTCTCTGCTGTCTACATGACAATGTAGCTCTGGGCTAGTGAAGGCTAATATAGTTAATCCACTGGAAAGAGAGAGAAACATGGCAACATTTGTGTTTTGTTTTGTTTCCATTCTAGTTCTGATTGGGCATGCTTGACCAAGATAATAAAATTGGTACAAAGTTTTTATCAAGGTCTAAAGGAAGTTTTCAGTTTTAAATCAATGGTTTTCTCCAGAACTTCAAGGCTCAGTTTAATCTTACAGTAATAATTCAAAAATGTGTGTTAATGGTCTGTCTAAACTGCAAAATGAAAACTACATTTATGCTGCTCAAGTTATTTTAACTGATTGTTGATAATTAATAAAAATGTTTCCAAGCACAAGCTTGCATATTACAGGCAACATGAATTCCAGAAAAAATCTTGAAAGGTATAATCTATGATGTGCTATATAAGAGAATTTAAAAGCAGCTATACCAAGAAAGTAAGAATTATGAGTTGATTGTTAATAAATTGTATGTTTCTGTTAATGTGTTGTAATTGTTTTGTGTTTGTCTGTCTGCTCATTCAATGTCAGTGTATATTGTGATACCTCTGGATGGTAAATATAAATTAGTAGAAATTTTTAAAAGAGCTCTATTCAAATAGCCAAAAATTAAATAAGTGCTTATATTAATACTTAAGTTTATTATATTAATACATAAGTTTAAATGTTAATAAGATATCTACAATGATAAAAATTGTAAGTCTTGATTAACAAAATTACTATGCCTTTTCATAAAAAATGGTTCTTGCCTAGATTGAAATGAATAACTTATTTTTCTTCACAGGATAATATGAAGGATGCAAAACTTAAATGAATATTAAAAATTAAAAGTTTGTGACAATGCTAACAGAAATTTAATAAGTTTTGCAAAAAGGTGTATTTTGTCCTAAAGTAGGATGGCTACTTTTCATAAACTCTTGGAACTTAATTTGCATGTGGCAAATTGTAGAAGGTATTGTGATAACTTTAAGTAAGGGAATGTGTTCTGTAAAGATAAAATTTGTCTAAAAATGATATCATTATAGTCTATATGGTTATAAATAATTATAAAAGGTCTTATGAAGCATCATTTACATTAAAGTGTTTAATTGGCTAATTCCAAAAGGTCATTATTAAACAAACCTGAATTAATAATAATAATAACAACAATAAAAGGTAATTTTATAACAGGAAAGATTGACAGCAGCCAGCCTCCCTTCACAACTTGCTTCTAGAAAACTGTTTCTGATATTGCATGCTACTAAGTATTTAAAGAAAAGTTCATTATTTTAACAAGCTTGTTTAATGTTCACAGTATTATGTTATAAAAAGTTTGCTTGATAACTTTGTATGTAGGCTATATGGAATGTGTTTTTATTATTAAGGAAACAGAAGATGATTTTGCCCTGAGATAAAATAATTAATTATTGGAAAGAGTAGAATGTGGGACAAAACCTGAGTAAATACTGAAAGTACAGAAGGTTGGTGGAAAAGGAATTTTTACAGTTAAAGTTAAATAAAATTTAATGGATCTATCTATAAAATTTTAAAGGCTTTAGTATCAAGTAGTATGCTGATGAAAGTTAAAATTTTTTATTCTTTCTCAAGGCCTCTCATCATTAATCTGTTTTGGTAAAAGTTCCTATCCTCAATAATCAGTATACAAAGAAAGTCTGTCTTATCATAATAACTTCTTGTGCTTCTTGTGCTTATCATTTCCTCAGTGTTCCAAGAAGGAAAGTTTTATCTCTTTTAAAGGGACATAATGTTCAAAACTGCTTTCTTGAAACCAAATCCTGAACAGTAGCCTTTTATTCCAACCTAATTATAAGATATTTGTTCTTTTACCTTGCAAGAAAAATTAAAGTAATAGCTAAGTTCATTTAATATGTTATAAGTCAAATAGAAGGTGTTTTAAAGTGTTACAAAATTAACAAGTTTTTCTTTCCTTTAACCCTCTATTAATTAAAGTTGTATGAATAAAAGGTTTCTAAAATGCTTAAAGGTGTATAAAGTTACCAATATTTCAGCATAATATTAAAGAGAAGTACAATGTGGTTATTTATAGTCTCAATTATAATAAAAGAGTATGTGTCACAAAAACAACCTCTTATCATACATTAAAGTAACAACACTGTAGTATGCAGCAATCCCAAACACTGCTAGTTTGTTGCAAAAAGTTAAAGTCCAGCTGTATTGCTATCACTTTGTTTTAAAACTTGCTAAGACTTTCTTTAGTGTCTTCTTACACAAATCAAGCCAGCTGCATTCCTCTATCTGTAAAAAAACCAACAATGAACTTTTGCAGTGCTTTTCAGGACTATGTGCATAGCCCAATCATCTTGTACAGTATTTACTGATAATAATAGTAATAAAAAAAGCAGCATACGTTACTTCTTGAAAAGAACAGGCTTGACAGACTCCATTCACGTCTGCTCAGCGTACTGAACTTGCTGCCATCATTAAGGTGTTAACAATATTTAAGGAACCTTTGAACAGTGTCTCTGACTCTGAATATGTATGTCTTACTCTCAAGCATATTGAAACAGCTCATATCTTTGCTACTAGTGAGTTATCTCAACTTTTCGCTGACTTGCAACATGTCATTAGGTTAAGACCTATTTATATTATTCATATATCTCTCATGTCTCTTTGCCTAGTCCTATGACATCAAATAATGCTCGAGCTGATTTATTGGTAGGGTGTTTACATTACAAAGTGCTCGTGATTGCCATGCTTTAACTTATATTAATGCTAAAGGCCTGCAAAATAAATATCAAAAGTTAACAAGACTACAGGCACAAGAAATTATTCGCATTTGTCCTACTTGTGGACCACTAACAGCGGTGCCTTTTCAGGCTGAAACTAATCCCAGAGGTCTAATTCCTAATCAATTATGACAGATGGATGTTACTCACATACCATCCTTTGGTAAATTACAATATGTTCATGTTTGTATTGACGCTTATTCTCATTTTATGTGGGCTACTGCTCAAAGTGGGGAATGGTTTCATCATGTTCGCTCACACCTCTGGTCTGTTTTTGCTGTAATGGGATGCCCTTTGAAAATTAAAACTAATAATAGACCTTCCTACATTAGTAAATCCTTTGAATCTTTCTGTTTAAAATATGGTATTGAACATGTTATCAGCATTCCTTATAATCCTACAGGTCAAGCCATAGTTGAATGCAGCCCTCATACCCTAAAACTATGCTTTTAAAACAAAAAGGGGGAAATAATGGTATTATAACACCAAAAGGTCAATTAGCAAAAGCTTTATTTACTTTACATTTTCTTAATGTTTATAATTCATTAACACCTGCGGAATATCACTTTGGAAAATGTCAAATATCTACAGTGGACGCAGGAAATGAAGATCAACCGATATTTTGGAAAGATATTTTAAGCAATGAATGGAAAAAAGGGCAGGATTATAGTAAGGGGGTGAGGCTATGCTCTTATCATTTCAGAAAATGGAAAATGAATTTAGTTATCTGTGAAAAGGATTAAACCCCAGAATGAAGAGATGGAGTCTTCTACAACTTCTGATGATGGTGATCATAAGTAATAAGGAAGCTGCCAGTAATTACACTTATTAGGCCTATATACCTAACCCCCATTACTTAAAGTGTTAACCTGGAAAAATCCATTCTTTCATATATATCTGAATAAAACCCATATATTCCCTAAAAAAAAAAAAAAAGAGTATTTTTTAAAAAGATGGTCAGCTAGTTTTCAAAAAGTCGTATTTTTCCACTGAATTGAAAATCTACCTTTAGAATATATAAGGAACGGCCCTTCCCCCACCCCCACCCCAAGGGTCCTGAAATGCTCCACCAGTCCAATTACCACTTCACAGACTCCTTGGAATACAACTTCAAAGGTACAAAGTTTGGAGCTGAATTTAATGATGTTCAGAAAAGGAGTTAGGTTCACCACTTGGTGGGGCCTCTTTCCCCTAAGGGCCACCCAAACATAAGACCAGGAAGGCAACCCCAGTTTTCCACTCAAGAAACAAGTATGTTCTTGAAAATGCATGCCCAATTTAAAAATGGGTATACCACAAGCAATTTTTGCTAAAGTAATAATGGTAAAGCAGAGGGTTAGGAGAGCTCAGTCACTTTGAATTGTATTTTAGGAGAATATAGGCTCTCTATATTATAGAGTCTATACATTTAAGATCAGCTATATTTAGCTATGAATAGTGGCTAGAGTTAGTGGAGAGGGACAAAGTGAAAGTTTCAGGTGTAAGAGGCTTATCCGCATTAAATGACCACTGTGTAGGGGTAGGCTGAGAACCAGAGATTCAACTTCAAATTTTCCTCTAAGAAACTCAAACACATCAACTGTTTAGATGTGCTGCCATCTCCTGGCCAACCTTGTGTTGCCCACAAACCTACAAGCAGAACAAAAAGTAACGCAGCTCAGATGAACACAAGCCCCGTGTGGCAGAGTAACCAAAACCAAGGCACCTGGGGGGAGGAGGCAGCACCCTCCATCCTGACCTACAACGCTGCCTGCCAGGCCCTAAGCAGCAGAGCTCCACAGTGGGATGAACCCAAACAGAGAATTCAAACATTCTAAAGGCAGGAAGGCCAATATATAGATTACACCCCCAAATTTCCTCATGTAGTAATAAAAAGTAGCTAGGCACATGTATAAACTCAGAATGCTGTAAGAAATTCTGGCTGAAAAGAAGCTGAAGAAAAGGGCGTGAACCCAGGATAGGCTCTGAAAAAGAAATTCCTCTCCATCACCCCACCTTGCCCTATCTTGGCATCCTACCGCGTCCCTTTGCCTCACCCTCCTGTAGAAGGAATGTAAATCCCCAGAGCCCAAGAGCAACAGGGAAGGCCCCTGAGGGGAAAGTAACATGTTTCATCAACATCTCCTAACTTGCAAACTGAAAAACACCTGACTAGAGAACACAGTGGAAATGGACTGGTTAACACAAGTGTGAAGTAAAGGAAAATAAAAAGCCAAACAGATACAAACCTTAAATGTTAATGTGATCTTTATTATACAGCACATCGGATATTTGTGCATCCCAACAAGTATATAGAATACTCTATAAAACCAAACCCAGCCATTCAAAATTACGTGAAATGAAGACTTAACCCATAGTCGCGTCTCTTAAAAATACACACAATTAACATGGTCTTGCTGTAACAGTATATGGAAAGAGTCAGGTGGCCCATGATGAGAGAGAGTACAAGGACGGCAGTTTGTGCCAAAGGAATCTACTTTTGTTATTGCACTTTTATTTTACACACTTAGTATGTTACATTTTTATTTAACACTGTAATAAACATTAGTCTTTAAAAAAAAAAAAAAAAAAACATTACAGAAAGACAAGTTGCCCAGACCAATTTCTTTTCAACCCTCTGGACAAGGTGACACCACCCTACCACTCCACCCCCACCAACGTCAGGTGTTCACACACAGCCTCTTCCATCACTTCAGTCTGACTGGATGTTAACAACAGAGATGAAGTTAAAAATAAACATTTTTAAGAACAGTAGTGCTACCTGAAACCCCAAAGGAGTTTGCAATACAAACGTTTCCCAAGGTAACCTTCTTTACCCACTTTTACATCACACTGCTCCATATTTAGAAGGATAAACCATCTTTTTATACTTTTAAAGAAAAAGTGAGTTATTTAACCCAGCAAATCCAAAGATCAAGCTTTGAAAATTCAAGAAAGCAACTACTCTTGTGGCAGTGGACTCTTCAGGGCTGTTAATCCTGCTCTGATGCAATATGGACTTGAGCATTTCCATGATCAGCCAAATGGAATACCAAGCATGCTGTCTCTCCAAAGCAAGGCCAGAGGGTCTCCCTATACCCCAAAGTGCCACTGTGAATTACCAATTCCCCTCTGCTTCTCAGTGCTAAATAATAATCCCCAAATAAAGTGTTATTCAATGTAGTAAACACTCCACAGCCATGCCACTCCAAACTACCTCCCCTTTCAAGAAAAAAAAAAACCACAACTAATCTCTCTTTGGCAGCTCAAGCAAAGACAGAAAAATGAATTCCAGAGCTGGCAGGTACTCAGGGAGAGTCCTGCCATCCCCCCATTTCTATCTCTGGTAGCAATCTATCTTTTCCTCCACTGATTCCTTGAATTTTAGTGTTTAAAATGGGAGAAGCTGCTCCCTAGGCTCTTTTTGCTTAAAGCTAATAGAGTGAAAAGTGACTCTCTTTGGTCTGGGAACAACTAGCACAGTCCTTCCCAGAAAAGGGAAGGGCATGCTCAATCAATGAGCCATTCTCTGCAGAAGATCAAGGGAACTAGGGCATGGCTGTGGAAACGTCAGTCAAATGAGCATTCTTCAACCTGAGACAGACTGACCTTGTCACTTGTTCTCTAGACGGGGCCGGCCATTCAGCAACACCCCCCCGCCCCAACATTTCTTCTGATTGCTCTGCAGGAAGGTCCCTCACTCAGTTCTGAAGCAAACTGAGTGACCAGACTTCAAGTGCATTAAAAATGGCCGGGTGATCATTTTTGGGCTGGGATCAGTTACTCTAATTAAGTAGATTTTAAGACTGGAACGTAGAAAGGGTCATTCTTTTATGCCATCCTCCTTCCTGTCCCAGCCACAATCTCATCTCACCACTTGGAAGCACATACTACCAAAGCCAGGAGGTAAAATCTTCAGGACTTTGGCCATGCTGAGCCCTCTACAGGCCAAGCGCCACCAGACTTCACTGAATACCTAGTGTCTTCCTAAGTAATATACAATACAGTACATTTCATGGCATTCCATCACTTTAGTAATAATGGAATAATGGAATAAAGTATCCAAAATTAGCTGGCAATGTTACAAAATAAAATCAAATATATATACATATATATGTATTTCTGCACTCAGCCTGCTGAGTATTTAAATAATACCCCCCTTCCCCCAATATCCCATATGTGGACTCTGGCTGGCCTAGAGACTTTCAGGAATATTTTGCACCTTTTTTCAGAATACTTTTTTTTAATGAACTCTAACACAATTACTCTTTTCCTTACTTAGCATTATGCCCTCCATTCCTTCTTCACCATGAGTAAAAAATGTGGGGAATCTGCTAGAAAACTGGTATCAGGGAGCAGACTAAATCATGGGGAAGAAACTGACATGAAATTCTGCATGGAAGTAAAAACCTAACTTCCCATGTGTAGATAGGATATGAGTTAAGACTCCAAAGAACATTAGGAATATGGTCTCTAGAATGAAAGCACAGACTTCTGATTGTAGCTAGAGTTAGAAGACAGCCTGGAAAAGGGAACTATATGTTTCTTGAGATTTCAGATAGAACAGATAGATTGATTTCCCCCCTTTATTCATTCATAGAGACTACTCGCCTCTCCTTTCTTGACTTGAAACCTGGCTTCCTGGATGCCCCCATCATTGTCCCTAGAAGGGCAATGAGTTATGCTGACAAGAATAGAGTGACATGAAGTATAGTTAATGAGTGTTAAAATTCTAAAAGATGTACCTAACATTCCACTAAAACAAGGCTGGAGCCTATAGTGCCCAAAGACTGAAAGACACGACATCAGTCACTTGATGCTTGGCAAGTAAAAAGTTTTTTAGTACCATATGGAGTTTCTGAAGGACTGCAAATGCTTAGAGGGCTGCTACACTATCATAAGCAGAGCCCAGGACAGCCAAAGATTTACCTGAACCTTAAAGGTTTTGTGAAAAATTTCTTATAGATTCCATTACGCTGTTAATATTCAAGAGATGGATCATTCTGTCACAAACAACCCTGGAAAATCTCAGGAGCAAATGTGCCAATCATCTTGAACACATACTTGGGGATATGTTTCACACACTTTGGGGCTGGTCACAAGGAGCAGACTGGTTCAGGGAAACTGGGCAAATGGAGGTTCCTCATCTCCACTGTCTATTCCATCATCTATCTGTTTTTCTAAATCTAATGGACCAAACTGGTTAAGTCTTAAAGTCAAGATCTGAGATGCAACAATGTATAAACTATGCCCCTTTCTGTGACAGAAATCAGATTTTCTTTCCTCATTTATACTTGATGTCATTCTCCAAAAGGTCATCCCACCTCCCAGCTGCAAAGGGAAGGGGACCTTCATAGACATTAACACCCGGGGCAAGGTGCACACACAGAACTACTACAGAGTGCTCTTTTTGGCCTAGTTCTTATTTTCCTCTAACAAATTATATTTAAAATAGGGCAATTAGAAGGGACAAATTGCAAAAGAAGCCTTGGTTAAAAAGCTTATTGATCAAGTTTTTTAAATGTCAGTGTGTCAGTTTCAAAAACAGAAAAATTTCTGATTTTATTTAGGTTTTAAAAACAAGCTGGTATCCATCCAGTAGGTTTGTATGGAGGCCATATCCTCCAGATCATTTTCCACTTCTCAGGTCTCACCAAATACCGCATATTAAGTCAGTTTTGCTCAGACACTCACCCCCAAGTACCATGTCATCTGGAGTTTCTGTCCACCTTGAGACCAAAGAGAAAAAAAAAAAAGTCAAGACCCAAGGGTAGAGGAACATATTCTGTGCTGTGTTAGCAGTAACTCAAAGTCCAATAGCTTATACACATGCATACATAAAACACTCATGTGTTTTTTTGTTTGTTTGAGTCTCTGTGATATAACAGTGAAACTTTCCCCCAGAAATCAGGGATATGTGGTCCTACAAATGTAAACACACTGCCACCATAAAGAACACATAGCTTTGTTTCAAGCCCGTTAATGGAACTTCTAACTGTTGCAACCTGATAGCAGATAACAGGTAGCAGGCATCCACAGTTACTTCTGTTGTTTTTATGTTCTCATAATCCCAGAACTAAACTCAAATTTTCTAAGGCTCCTGACCACTGAACGGAATCAAACTATGCTATGCTACAGCAGAAGACATGGAAATGACAGCTTTTACTATTATTGCCACTGTAGTGTCCCACCTAGTGTCTTGGAAAGAAACAAATACAGTGGACAATGAAAAGATTTGCCTCCTTTTCAGTTCTGAGACCAGAACATCCCATTCTTAAGCTTTACCTAGAGAATGCTAAACAGACAGCTTGGCTGAACTGCTGCATATGCTCAAACAGGCATCCAACTCTTCACTACACAGGAATCATTTTTGTTTGGGAAGGTCTCGAGTTGCCCAGCAAGCATTAATTCCCTTGAATTGCCTATAATGAATAAATGTCAAATTCTCCCCATGACCAAAAGATGGGGCGAAAGGGAAGAAATAGAAAGTAAGAAAGAAAGGTCTTTTCTTTGCTTTCAAGTAGAATCATCTAGTCCTTGGTTTGGCTGCTCAGAATTTGACTTGCACAGTCGATCCATGATGCCCTGGAGCATGGGCTGGACAATGCCTAAGAGAGGCCTCTGAGAGGGATCGCCATCCCAACAGGCTTCCATCAGCTGCCAGCACTCCTCATCAAACACAGGAAGACGTTCTGGGCGGGCCCCTAGAGAAAGGAACATGGAAATAAGACCAGAGTCAGGAAGAGAGGGACCAAAGCCATCATGAAGCGTGACCAGCTCACAGGTTGATTACCTAGCTGAGACTAAGGATGCTAAAGAATACAATGAGCTTGGATTTCAATTGCAAAAATCTAGGTTAGAACCTAATAATAATCACAATAGTGATGAAAACAGGAAGTTAAAGAACTGGAAACTTTAAAGAAAAAAAGATATGTACGATGGACTTCCTGAAATAGTTTAATACAATGCTGCCTTGGGAAACGGACAAGGGCGTCCGTCTACCATATGGGAGGTCGGCGGTTCAAACCCCGGCCTCCTTGACCCGTGTGGAGCTGGCCATGCGCAGTGCTGATGCGCGCAAGGAGTGCCTTGCCACGCAAGGGTGTCCCCCGCGTGGGGGAGCCCCACGCGCAAGGAGTGCACCCGTGAGGAGAGCCGCCCAGCGTGAAAAGAAAGAGCAGCCTGCCCAGGAATGGCGCCGCCCACACTTCCCGTGCCGCTGACGACAACAGAAGGGGACAAAGAAACAAGACGCAGCAAACAGACACCAAGAACAGACAAACCGGGGGGGGGGGGGGGGGGGGGAGGAATTAAATAAATAAATCTTTAAAAAATAATAATAATAATACAATGCTGCCTTAAACAGAGATTTGACTTAATTATATTTCTGGATTCCATGGATGGTAAGAGTCTATCTTATCCTGACATGGAGTGGCAGGAGAGGGTGACAGGAAGCCTCTGCTACAGTGCCTTGCCAAGGGAGTTAGGACAAAGCATGTGCATCTTACCTCTCCGCACATTGTTCCAGAGGTGGTCTTTGCTGGCACACCTCTCAAATGCCTCCGGGAGCTTGACAGAGCCTGAGCAGATATACCAGAAAAGAATTCCAAAAGCGTAGACATCCACAGAATTATCATACTTCCCTACAGCAAAAAGGGATGGAAAGTTATCAGTCAGGGAGAGGACGGGAGCAACAGAACTGCCACTTCACATCTGCAGAGGTGTCTATACATTTTTTTCTAAAACTTTCAACAGCCATTATCTCTCTTAACAACTCTGTTACGTAGGCAGCACACATTTGTAATGCCCCTGCTTTTCTTTTCTTTTTAGAGAAGTTGTGGGTTACAGAGCAATCATGCATAAAATACAGGATTCCCACATATTACCCCATTATTGACACCATGCATTGGTGTGGATCCTTGGTTACAATTGATAAAAGCACATTTTTATAATTGTATTATTAACTCTAGCCCATAGTTAACTTAGGGTTCACTGTGTAGTATATGGACGACATGGACTTCTAAAAAATTTGTATTGTTAACATATATATATATAACTAACATTTCCCCTTTTCATCAATTTCAGGTATATATTTCAGTGCTGTTAATTACACTGACAATGTTGTCCTACCATCATCACCATCTATTACCAAAACATTTCTATCATTCCAAATAGGAACCCCGTACACTTTAAGCCTTAACTTCCTATTCCCAATCCCCACCCTGTCCCCTGGTAACCTATATTCTACATTCTGACTCTACAAGTTTGCTTATTCTAATTACATAATGCCCACTTTACAATGCAAAAAAAGTATGGTACATAAGCAAAATAGATAAATTGGACTTCATCAAAATTTAAAACTTTTGTGCATCAAAGGACTTTACCAAAAAAGTAAAAAGACGACCAACAGAATAGAAGAAAACTCCATATATCTCATAAGGACTTAAAATCCAGAATATATAAAGAACTCCGAGAACTCAGCAACAAAAAGACAAACAGCCCAATTTAAAAATGAGCAGATATACCAGAAAAGAATTCCAAGGACTTGAACAAACATATTTCCAAAGAAGATAAATAAATGGCCAATAAAGCACATGAAAAGATGCTCAATATCATTAGCCATTAGGTATATGAAAATAAAACCACAATAAATGGTTTTATTTATCACCTCATACCTACTAGAATGGCTATTAATAATAAATTTTAAAAAACAACAACAGAAAGTAACTAGTGCTGGTGAAGAGCAGAGAAATAGGAACTTTAGTGCATTGTTGAATATAAAATAGTGTGGCTGCTGTGAAAAAGTTTGGTAGTTCCTTGAAAAGTTAAACAAAGAACTATCATATGACATGGCAATCCCACTTCTATATATACCCAAAAGAAACAAAAGCAAGGACTTGAACAGATATCTGTATAACCAGTGTTCATAGCATTATTAATCACAACAGCCAAAAGGTGAAAGCAATTTTCAAATGTCCATCAGCTGATAAATGGATAAACAAAATATGGTGTATACATGCAACGGAAGATTATTCAGTCCTAAAAAGAATGAAGTTCTGACATATGCTATGACATGGATGAACCCTGAAGACAACATTCTGAGTGAAACAAGTCAGACACAGAGACAGATATTACGTGATTCCACTTATATGAAACAGAACATGCAAATTCATAGAGCTAGATTACAGGTTATGGGGGCTAAGAAGGGAGAGTGGGGAGTTAATGCATCATGGGCACAGGATCTCTATTTGGGGTGATGGGAAATTCTGGTAATGGATGGTGGTGAGGGTGGCAGAATATCGTGAATGTGACTGATCTCAATGAATTGTATGCTTGGAAATGGTTGTATTGATTCTAGATTGGATCTAACAATGGAGGAAAAAATACTTAAATGGATATTATTGGGGCATATGAAAAAATTGGAATATAGACTGAAAGCACTATTATCAATGTTAAATTTCTCGAACTTGATAACTATTCTGTTACATAAGTGAATATCTTTGATCCTAAAAAAAGAACATCGATGTATTAAGTGTTCAAGAAGCATGATATATACAACCTACTCTCAAATGTTTCTAAAATAGATGGATAGATAGACAGATAGATAAACAGGTAGGTAGGTAGGTAGAGAGAATATAACAAAAGACATAATGTTAAAAGTTGAGGGAGCAGATGTAGCTCAAGTGGTTAGGTGCCTGCTTCCCATATACGAGGTCCTGGGTTCAATCCCTGGTACCTCCTAACAACACAAACAAGCAAACAAAAAAACCAACTCAGGGGAGCTGGTGGAGCTCAGTGGTTGAGTGCCAGCTTCCCATACACAAGGTCCTGGGTTCAACCCCTGGTACCTGAAAAAAAAAAAAAAAAAAAAAATTGAAAGTTGATGGATCTTGGTATTTTGATGTGTTAGAATTCTCTGTATGGGTTTTGTAGTATTTTTGCAACTGCCCTGTAAATTTGAAATTATATATTTTAAAAGGTTTATTTTTTAAAGAAACTATGGCATTGGGAGGTCAAAATTAAATATGAAGAGTCAAGTCTAAAACTTGATAAAGGAGAAGGAAAATAAAGCCTTTTATTTTATGGGACAGTTAAAAAGAGGAATCTTGCAAGGTCTTATTAGGGAATAAAGCTGGAAAAAGTTGGTGGGTGGTTAGGTTGGAACCAGGATACAAAGATTTTTAAAGTCAGATAAGAAAGTCTGGATTCGGTGGGCAGTAGGAAGTCATTTGTTTTACAGCAGGAGGTGATATGATGAAAATGATGCTTTAGAAAGATTATTCTGACAGCCATTGAGTGGACTGCAGTAGAAACAATTAAAATAACTTAAATATGAAATCGATTAGAGTAATATCAGTGAGAATAAAGATTTTTAAAAAGAAAAGTAAATCTAAGGACAGAAGAAATTGATTACTGTCTACTTGTTTCAGATGTGGCTAGTACTACAGCCATCCAGGTAATCTCCTAATCTTATGCATATCACTCATTGAAGGATTTGGGGAAGATTTCTGTTTTCAGCCAACATGACAAATTCAAAATTGTTGCTAATTTGAACTCTTACCAATATTAATAATTGACCTGTAATTACCTTTCCTTCTTCCCTGGCAATGGTACAAATTCTCCATCCACTCAGGCTCAAAACCTCAGAGTCATCTTCTAGCATTCTTTTCTGCTTATCACCCATATCAAGTTAATTTTAAAAATCTTGCCCATTCATGCTCCAAATTGATCCCAAATCTGTTAAACTTTTTTCTGTTTTAGCATCACCAATATAACCTGGAGAAAACCACCTGGTTACCTGGTCTCCCGATCTTGGTTCTTTTTTTTTTTTTTTTTTTTTTTTGTAACTTTTCATTTTGAAAGAATTTCAAACTTACAGAATAGTTGCAAAAATAATACAAAACCCTTACAGAGAACTAACTCCAGCATACTTTCCACCAGATAGCCAGATTCACCAATTTTAACATTTTTCCACATCATTCTAACTATCCATTTAGCTATCAACCCATCTACCTATTTATTGAACATATGAGTATAGGATATATAAATCATGCTCCTTCACAAGGATATTTACTTTTGCAACCACCTTAAATGCACTTATCAAGTTCAAGATATAACGTTAACTAGAAAAAGACCTTGAATAAAAGGGTCAACTCAGACCAGCAGAATATCTCAGCCTACCTGTAGGATTATGTGTTAAAAACTACTTTTTGATCTTGAATAAAAGGGGAACTGGCAAAGACAAATGAGTCTAGGTGGCTAAGAGTCTTCAAAAAAGAGTCGGGAGGTCATTGGAGGGGTTGCGCTTACGCACACCCCAGCAGAACCCCAAAGACAGCCAAAGTAGATACAACCCCAGATACTGGTTGTCCTGAGGGCTATGGAGACCCACAGGTTCTACAGTCATGGCAAATGGCTCTGGAATTCAATGCCATGCCAGCTAGCCCTACTTTGGAATTTGTATTCCTGAGTATGATGGAATTGGACTTAGAGGTGATCTTTTACACATGCCTCTTCTGTCACTTTCACTGAACCTGTGGTTGGTGTATACTCAGGAGACTCAAATCTCTGTTCTGTCCATGTGCCAGCTGGGCCCTGAGCCTCAACAGTCTTGCAACTCCTACCCTCTGGTTCATTGGACTTATCCAGGCCAACTAACAGGGAGGTGAAGATGGTCAACCACCACACCAGGGAACTGAGAGTGCCTATAACTGCAAGCAGGAGAATTGCATCCATCATCCATGTGGAACCTAAGCCCCCTCTTGATGTAGAGGTGGAATCACCATCCCAGGGTCCACAGGATAGAGGAATAAAATATGGATTATAGTGGACTTACTGATATTCTACTATGGAACTATTGTGACTAGTAATGGAAGAAATTGTAACATTGATGTGGAGAAAGTGGCCATAGTAGTTGCTGGGGGCAGGGAGAGGGAAGAAGAGATGTGATGTGGGGGTGTTTTCGGGACTTGGGAGTTATCCTGGGTGATGTTGTGGGGACAGATGCTGGACATTATATATCCTGTCATAATCCACTGGGTGGACTGGGGTAGAGTGTAGACTGCAGTGTGGACTGTTGTCCATGTGATGCGGCGGTGCTCCAGGGTGTGTTCGCCAGGTGCGGTGGGTGTGCACGGTGGTGGGGAAGGGGTTGTTGGTGAGGGAGGAGTGTGGTGAGGGGGTTGGGGGGGGGTATGTGGGAACCTCTTATATTTTTTAAATGTAACATTAAAAAAAATAATAAAGAAAAAAAAGATATAAAGCTTACAGTCTATATCACAATTTTTTCCTATGTCCCAATAATGTTCTTTTGAGCCTTTTGTCCTCCCTTATTAGATCCTGTTCAGGATCACATATTAAATTTAATTTTCATTGCTCTTTAGTTACCCTTTCTTTCTTTTTTAAATTGTGGGAACATATATACAACATAAACTTTCCCATCTCAACCTCTCCCAAGCATATAATTCAATGGGATTAATTACATTTACAATGTTGCTACACCTTCATCATCTTCCATTACTAAAACTTTCCCATCTCCCCAAACAGAAACCCTACACCCATTATGCATTATACCCATTCTTCCTGATGCCTACTCCTGGTAAACTGTACTCTACTTTCTGTCTCTGTGACCCTGGATATTTTCTGATATTTTCTTTGTAGCTACCACGGGGCTTAAATTTAACATCCTAAATCTGTAACAATCTTGTTTTCTTTGATGCCAATTTAACTTCAACAGTATACACAAATTATTTTCCTACATCCCTCTTTACCCCCACCTTTATGCACTTCTTGTCACAAGGTACACATTTATACATTATCAGTCCAAAACCAATAATTTATTATTATATTTTATGCATTTGCCTTTCTGAACATGTACCTACCTTGGTTCTTCCTTCTCATATCTCCTCTACCCACTGCTGTTAAGCTAATCTTCCACAAACATTTTCTTTGCATCACTCTCCTGCTCAAAAGTTCAAAAGCTCTTTATTCCAGGGTGTGTATTTCAGTGTATTTCCAACTTTGTTTTCTACTATTCCCCAGAAGGATTTCTTTCCTGTCATGCTTATCTCTATTTTGTGATTTTCCTCCTATTTCCCCTTCGCTAGCCTCCAGAAATTTTATCCTTCTTAAGTGTTTGGACTTTGCAGACAGAAAGACCTAGATTCAAAGACCAGCTCCAGTGCTTTCTAGCTCAATGTTTGTGGTAGATTACTTCATCAATCTGACCTCAACTTATATATTCATAAAATGGATATAGATGCATCATAGCAAAGAACTGCCATGAAGGTCAAATGAAACGAAATATATATATACCCATAATAGCTAGCTCAAAGTAAATACTTAATAGAGTTCCCTTCCCATCTACCAATTTTTCCATATCTGACTCAACTTCTACCCCAAATCTCACCCCTACTACAAAATCATCAAACATTTCAACCTGCATTTATCCCTTCTTTGAACATCGATAGTAATTATGTAGCCCTTAATTTTAGCACTTAATCACATGCTGTCTTATACTGCTTCCTAATTATTTTACCTCTCAGTATATCTCTATTCAATTGTAAGTTCTTTATTGACAAAGGACAACTCCCTATTATCTAACCAAGTAGGAGTTATTCAATCAATACTTTATTAGGAAATAGTTGGTTGACTATGACCATTTATGGCACTAAAATTCCAGAAAAACATTTAAAAGAAAAGTTGGAGACCCCCATTGGAACTTTTTTTTAAAAAAAGATTTATTTTTTATTTATTTCTCTCCACTCCACCCCTCCCCCCATTTGTCTGCTCTCTGTGTCCATTCGCTGTGTGCTCTTCTGTGACTGCTTCTATCCTTATCAGCGGCACTGGAAATCTGTGTTTCTTTTTTTGTTGTTGCGTCAGTTCTCCGTGTGTGCGGTGCTATTCTTGGGCAGGCTGCACTTTCTTTTACACTGGACGGCTCTCCTTACAGGGTGCACTCCTTGCCTGTGGGGCTCCCCTATGCGGGGGACACCCCTGTGTGGCAGGGCGCTCCTTGCGCGCATCAGCACTGCGCATGGGCCACCTCCACACGGGTCAAGGAGGCCCGGGGTTTGAACTGCGGGCCTCCAATGTGGTAGGCAGACGTCCTATCCATTGGGCCAAATCCGCTTCCCGCCATTGGAACTTTTCTTTCCTTTTTTTTCCTACCTCATTACCAGTTCACTTTCCCCCTTTACTCATCTTTTTATGTTTTTAATTTTTTAAAATTCTTCCCCACCCCCTCCCAAGTCCTATTGTTTTTGCTGTCTATGGCCACTCACTGTGTGATCTTCTGTATCCATTTCTCTTTGGGTCTTCTCTTCTTGTCTTTCTCCTCTGGGATTCACTGGGATTCAATCCTGGGGACCTCTGATGTGGAGAGAGGTTCCCTGCCAATTGTGTCACCTCAGTTCCTGGTCTCTGCTGCGTGTCACCTTGACTCTCAAGTCTCTCTTTTGTTGTGTCATCATCTTGCTGTGTGACTCACTTGCCCGGGCACTGGCTCGCCAAGTGGGCATTTGGCCTGCTACACAGGCATTCAGCTTGTCACATGGGCACTGGCTCACCATGCTGGAACTCACACAGGCACTCAGCTCACCATGCAGGCACTGGCTCACCACACAAGCACTCATGGGTACTCGGCTCACTATGCGGGCACTTGCATGGGCACTCATCCTGCTATGCGGGCACTCAGCTCAACCATGTGGGCACTCGGCTTGCCACACCGGCACTTGGTTTACCATGTGGGCACTGAATCGCCATGTAGGCACACTTTCTCTTCTTCTTTTTCACCAGGAGGCCCCAGGGATAGAACCCGGGTCCTCCCATATGGTAGGCGGAAGCCTTATCACTTAAGCCACATCTGTTTTCCCCTTACTCATCTTAGTTTCCCCTTGCCTGTGCAGTAGTACTCACAGTGACTTCTTAGTTTTATCAGTAACACTCAGGGAAAAGACACTGAGCCCTGCCTAAACCCAATCCGTGCCCCTCAGCCTTACCTGTGAAAAGTTCAGGGGCCATATGGATTGGGGTCCCCACAATGCTGCCTGACATCATGGCCTCTGGTTTGCAGAATCCTAAGTCAGTGATCTTGGCACGGTTCTGTTTGTCTAGCTGTCAACAAAACAAGGTAAGAATCACCCTGTCTCTGATCCTGTACAAGGCACTCAGTTGTATATCTAAGCTCAAAAAGAGTAGTCACCTAGCTCAAAGCAGGTATTTAGGAAATCGTCTCCAACCTCCCTGTCTCCAGATTCATTCCCAATACATTCTTCCTCCCCATACTCTGAGCAACCTAAGGGGAGGGGCTATCTTTTTCATCTTTTCTCCCCATCACTGATAAGACCTCAGGAGATCTTAGAAGAATGAATAAGTGAATGTCTATGAAAGAATACTGAGGAAAGTATTTCAGGTCCTGATTCTCCTCTGACCTTCAGATCTCAGAGCAAAAAGTTGATAACTAGAAAGTTGAGGCCCACTGGTTAGCTAAGGAGAGTTTCTTGAAATCCCTATAGCTTCCTTTCCTAAAGATCCAAGAGAATAAATCTATGTTTCACTTGGCTGTTGATAAGCCTCTTAGGTTTCAGCCTACAATTGTAAGAAGATTTATCCCTTCTCCCAAAGAGAGATAGAGAGAATTTGAATCTGAGTGAAGGGTATATGGGCCTTCATAGTACTAGTCTTTTTTTCTGTAAGTTTAAAAATTTTCAAAATAATGTTGGGAGAAAAAAAAACTCAAGTAATATAAGCTAGGTCTATGATGAAACCCATACGAACAAAATCTTCATTGCATTCCCTTAAGCCCTAAGTCCAAGATACTATCCGTAATGTTGTTAACTCTACCACTGTCCCTCTGCTCTCTTCCTAGGACTAAACTTACAATTGTGTGCATCCTCCAAAAGGTCACTTGACCCAGAGAGGCAGGGTATTATCTTGGGGAAATAGCCCTACTTACCAGCACGTTTTTCAGTTTGATATCACGGTGGACAAGTCCCTGGCTGTGCAGGAAGCGGATTCCTTCCACCACATCTAGTGCTATCTGTAAACGTGTCTCCAGGGTCAGCCCAGCCTTGGGAAAACAAAAGAGCTTACTTGTCACTAACAAGGCAAGTCCTCAATCCTTACTTGCTTAAATCAACTGAGAGTTCCTTCTGTGGGATGCTGAAAGACTGACTGTGTCAGGGCACACAAGGACAGAGAGGTGAATGAAAGAAAAAGAAAAGAGGACAGCAAATAGGAGAGGGAAGTAGAGGGAAATCAAAAAAGAACAAGCTATAAAGGAGGGAAAGCCAGAAAAAATCCCTTGGAGGCTACACTTATGCCAGCTGGATAATCGTAAAGTGTGATTAGGAGAGGGTGAAACCAAATGACTGAAGGTATGACCTCATTTCTAATACCTGAACAAACTCTGGAACTGTACAAAAGTCTCAAAGTATCTCTAGGTATTAAATCGCTCAGAAAGATGTACTTACATAGTTCTGTAGGTCTGGTTAGCCCATGTTTGGTTTTGTGGATTCAAATACCAAAGTCACTCATATTACTTCCACCAAGCCTCCAATTTAGGGTCTCTCAAACTCTGGAGAATATCACATCACTCACCCAAAAGCTCAAATATGGTTCTCTGGCCTATTTATGGAAAAGCATCAGACATTGCTGAGCTCAACTCCTTTAAAATACAGGGGGAAAACAAAGCCATGTGGAGAACCATTTTCTTCATTATATTGATTCCTCATGGTTCCTGGAAGCATTTCTAAGGTTTCCTCCACCCTTCTTTTAAAAGCCTCCATATAAACTGGTATAAGAGGAGTTTGTGAGAAGGGACCTACCTTCTTCTCTGGGGTCAACCTTTCTTTCCTTCTTCCCAGCCCAAAATATAGAGAACAAACAAAGGAAACCTCTCTATTTCCCTTCTGTGGTTATTTTAATGAGGGAAACTCAAGACATCCAACTGAAGATTTCACCATAACTCTTAGCCTTCACTCAAACAAAATTCTTCAATAGCTTCCCATCATCTATAACAGAATTTGAATTCTATGGAAATCTTAACATTTTTGGTCCTCTATAATCTAAGCCCAACATCCTTGTAGAGATTATATTCCCCCTATTTCCAAAATGAACCAGCTGCTCCAGCCTGATCACTGACCTTCAAATGAGCCCTGGGCATTATGCTGGCAATTACACTTCTTGGTATCCCCTTATGGTGCTTAATATAGGGTCCTGTGCAAAGTAATCACTAATAAATATTTGTTTACTAAAGCACAAAAACTGACTTTAACCATTGAGGGCCAAAAGAGAAAGAACAGTACAGTTACAGGAAACTTTTCTGCTCTTCTCTAAGTCTAGATTTTTACCACCATTATAAGAGGACAAGTAGTGAATGGCAGTGTTCTGGATATGAAATGAAGAAGAAAATAGATTTGGAGACAGAAATTTTTAAGGTTTTCTGGAAATAAGGGCAATAAAGCTTGATGACGACAATAATCTCTTAGAAAACTAGAAGCTCTTTAAAACAGGAAAGGATCAAGGACCAGAAAGGAACTTGGGTCTTGGCTGCCAACTGATCTTGCTCTCTCCTTCCCTTGCCTTACCTTCAACCCTGTGTAGAGGTCACGGTGTAGCCGCTCCATAATGAGCAGCACGGCAATACTGGAGCCACCGCCGTAGTTGTAGTCAATGACTGAACCATGGAGGTCCACTAGTCGCTCATGCTTTGGCAGAGACCTGGAGGGAAGGAGAGGAGCCTGGGGCTGTAATCCTGCACAGCAAGCCACCATGTAGGAAAGAATAACTTTAAGATATCAATTAGTCCAGGTTTAGAGGTAAAGGCTCTCAGGGTAAGGAGAGGGCCATGACAATGGCATCATCAGCAAGAACAAAGAATTGTGGAATCTAAAAGTTGATAAACCTAAGGACTAAGGAAAAAACTCAACTGGAAGGATTAGTTGGAGAATTTAGGATGGTGGGGAAAGGGCAAGCAAAGACAGAAAAGACTTTGAAAGGAGCACATTTCTGGGTCAGACACTAATATACTAGTTTATAACATTTGAGACCTGGGGGTATCGAGATACAGGATGTGCTGTAGCTCTTAGTACAAAACTTATATCAGGCTTCTGGTTTCTTCCTTGTATCTTTTCTCATAAAGATGAATAAGACGAGGACCCACCTCATGTAGTGAAACTCCAGAGCCAGGTCATTCCAGTGCTTCTCATCTGGAGGGACAACCGACTTGAGGGCACAAGGGAAGTGCCCCCCCCAGTTGTCACACAGGTACACCACACCATACTGGCCCCGGCCGAGTTCCTGTCCCAGTTTAGGTTTACCTGTAAGGTACAGAGACAGGCAGGAAGGATGTGAACTTGCTAGATAAGCTCCACATGATTCTTAGACATGGGCCTGCCTAAAAGCCAAGAAGTCATAATTCTGGTATCATACTAAATCAGTAGAAAGTAACCTAACCAGATGAATTTAAATAAACTTTGATAATATTATTCGAACCTTATTAATAGCAGGAACAAATAGACTTTAGGAATTCAAATCACATCAGTAAGTGCTTAGGTGACTTTATGAAGAAGCAGCTTCAGACAATGGGATTCTTACCAAGGCTGGACATGAGATTATCAGGTATCCAGAACCCTCCTCCACTTCATTCAGGGGAAAAAATAATTAAGGACTCACGATGTAGCAAGACATCCTGTAAAGAACGGCTCTCTAGAGAAAGGCGTGCCAGGCGGGGGGCATGGTCTTTCCGAACCTTCAACCACAAGTCTTCAGTTTTCTCCAGCCGGCCTGAGTGGCCAACTTCCAGCTGGGAAGGAAACAAAAAAAGACATATGACTTATTAAGTGCTTGTCTTAGCTTCCTCATCTATAATAGAGGGATAATAATATCTACCTCAGAAGGATGATTGTGAAAATTAAGTATGAGGTATGTAATGTGTTTAACTCAGAGCCTGACACATAGCAGGCACTCAATAAATAACGTTTTTTCCTCTTGGATGCATAACCACATCTATCCTCCCTCCAACACCATAGGCCCATAGCAAAGGAATAAGATGAAGTCACATGTTTAAGAACTAGTATGAAAATGGAAAATCATCCTTTTCTATCACTCATTCCTATTATATAAGCTTATATAAAATGCCTAGTCTTCTAGATTTCATTCCTTACTCAGTGGAATGGCGTGAGATTAACTGAGCTCCCTGCATTCTCTATAGTGTTAGAAAAAGATCTATATAAAAAATGTATTAATACAAATTCCTATAAATATTACCTTTTGACAAAACAGAAAATATACTGATGATTAAAAAAATAATATGAAGAGCAGAAAGCAGAATATTCCTCTATGGATGGGATTTTTCTCTGCTTGATCTAGGTTGTATTTCTTTTTCCACATACCCACCTGCCGCAAGGAGGATGCAAAAGCCTCGTGAGAACTATTGAGCCGAGTCCGAAATTGGCTGCAAATGCTCTTGGCCAACTTGGAGGCACTGAGGCTCTCTATGGCTTCCTGGGCCACCTTCCTCTTCCATTCTTGAGTGATAACAGGGGGACTCACCCATGTGATGCGCTGGATGATCTGCCAGGAGGAGGACAGTGAGATCACTGAGGGGCAGGAGACAGGGACCACTGGAAAGACCCAAAGCCCATCATTCTCTGGGCTACCCATTCATTAGGAGTAAACCTTAATATAGATTTGTATGAAGTCCAAGGCTCTCTCCAATTTTATTTACCTCACAATCAGGGCTCAACCCAGATGAAACCATCAAAGAACACTAGACCAAGTTTATGTGCTCACAAACGCTCAATACACTATATTCAATGCCAGGGAGTATCTGATAAATGTCTTTCTAAAGTCAGTAAATAAGTCTACATAAGAGCCAGACAAAATTCCAGAACAGAAAGCATACTTGTGGCCTTTGGCAACTATAAAACCTGGTTCTGAGAGAACATTTAAGTTGGGAAAAATATATATGAAGAAGCTAGTCAAGTACAGTCTTATGGCTCCATAAAATATCATCTACCTCCACTCTTAAGACTTAAAGGGGACGCTATTAATATTTCAAAATAGGCATAAGCCAGTATTTTTCCAGGCATGCGAAACAAGACAAATGGCTACCCTGCACTAACAGAAGATATAGAGATTGGTTCTCTATTAGGGTGACTAGGATTCATTTGCTGAGTTTTTTCCTCTAAGCGACCCCTACCTGCTTGATTTGCTCCCACAGCATCCTTGTAACTGAGGACCCTGAGTGAAATGTGACTTCAACGTGATAGGCAGCATTTAAGATCTAAGAGAAAATATACAAAGAAAATCAGTATGTCCTATATAGATTGACTATTTCAAGAATGCAATAAATTGGGAAGCGGATATGGGTCAAGTGATAGGGCTTCTGCCTACCATATGGGAGGACCCGGGTTCAATCCCTGAAGTTTCCTGGTGAAAAAGAAAAAGAGAAAGTGTGCCCCCGTGGTGAGCCAGTGCCCACATGGTAAGCCACTGCCTGGGTGGTGAGTCAGTGCCCACGTAGCAAGCCAGTGCCTATGCAAGTAAGTCATGTAGCAAGATGACGACGCAACAAAAAGAGAGACGAAGAGGAGAGTCAGGGAAACGGACTTGGCCCAGTGGTTAGGGCGTCCGTCTACCACATGGGAGGTCCACGGTTCAAACCCCGGGCCTCCTTGACCCGTGTGGAGCTGGCCCATGCGCAGTGCTGATGCGCGCAAGGAGTGCCGTGCCACGTAGGGGTGTCCCCCACGTAGGGGAGCCCCACGTGCAAGGAGTGTGCCCGGAAGGAGAGCCGCCCAGCGCGAAAAAAGTGCAGCCTGCCCAGGAATGGCGCCACCCACACTTCCCGTGCCACTGAAGACAACAGAAGCGGACAAAGATACAACGCAGCAAATAGACACAGAGAACAGACAACCGGGGGAGGGGGGGAATTAAATAAATAAATAAATCTTTTAAAAAAAAAAAAAGAGGAGAGTCAAAGTGAAGTACAGCAGAAACCAGGAACTAAAGTGGCACAGCTAACAGGGAACCTCTCTCCACATCAGAGGTCCCCAGGATCGAATCCTGGTGAATCCTAGAGGAGAAAAATGAGAAGACCAAAAGAAAAATAGATACAGAGGATCACACAGCAAATGGATACAGACAGCAAAAACAGCAGGGCAGGGGGAGGGGAAGGGGAGTAAGTAAGTAAATAAATAAATCTTCAAAAAAAAAGAATGCAATAAATTGTATTTATTTCAAGAACAAAGTCCAGTCTCAGGGTACCCAAATTCATCCCCCACAATATATGCAGAGTCAACTCCTGGGAACTCAGGTTGATTATCTATTTTGTGATTATTTAGGCCCCTTTATCTTCTTTTTTTTTTCTTTAGGAGGTATCAGGGATTGAACCCAGGACCTTGTACATGGGAAGTAAGCACTCAATCACTGAGCTATAGCCGCTGCACAATGAATTTTGTTTTTTGTTCCGTTTGTTTTTAAAAGGCACCAGGGATTGAACCTGGAACCTCTATATAGGAAGCAGGTGCTGAACCATTTGAGCCATATCTGCTCCCCTTTATCCTCATCTTCTTGCTCATCAACTTAACTGCATTTTACTGTCTGTGAGCGCCTGCGACAGACAATAGTGATGTGATATATAAAATAAAATAAAATTTAAACTGAAATGACAAAATTCTGAGTGGAAATTCTTGACTAGGTTGAAGTTGAGCTTGTGTGTGAATTCTATATCATGTGTTACTTGTGACACAGTATCTTTTTTTTTTTAAGATTTTATTTATTTATTTTTCTCCACCCTCTAATTATTTGCATGTGCTGTGTCTGGTGTGTGCTGGTCTTCTCTTTTTAGGAAGCACTGGGAACCAAACCCGGGACGTCCCATGTGGGAGGGAGGCACCCAACTGCCTTAGCTACCTTCACTCCCTATTTTACTGCATCTCTCATTGTGTTTCCTCGCTGTGTCTCATAGTTGCATCATCTTGTTGTGTCAGCCTGCCCTGCCAGCCCATTGTGCCAGCCTGCTGCGCCAGCCTGATTTCTGTAGGAGGCACCAGGAACCAAATCTGGACCCACCATGTGATAGATGGGAGCTCAGTTGCCTGAGCCACATCTGCTTCCCCACAGTACCTTAATAACCATTCTTTTAGTACCTGTTTGAGATAATTACTGGTGATGTGAATTGAAACATCTTGGGACTTTTCCAAACTCTGTAGACATCGTTCCAGGGTACCTACAAAGCTCTCACGTAGGTAATCCACTGAGCTGATCAGCTTGTTAGCTACTGCCTGATTAAGTCGGGAGATGATGAGTTCCTGGATCTGTCGGATGCAGCATTTAATCTCTCTGGTGCCCACTGGTTCCCCATTCTCAGAGATAATGACATCTACAGAAGCAGAAAAGTATGTCAGTTGGTTGTGAGAGGAAGGGGCAGGCACACTAAATAAAGGGGTCTCTGATGTCAGGAATTATGATGATGGCTATCAAAGCACATGGTTGGTTGAGAAACAATGACAGACTCTCATCCAGAACAGGCGCCATGCAATTTTCAACTATTTAAGGCAGCTAAGAATCTTGAGAAGGATATTTGTATCCAGAGTAAGCATGCCAATTTTGTTAGCTTTTATGCCACATTTATGGAAGGGGAGGAACAATATTGACTGAGTGCAGACTACTAGAAAGGCAATATAGTAAGTATTTTACATATGTAATCCAGTTTAATTTTCACAGATTTGTCTGGTGGGTATTACTGGTTATATTTTACAGATTAGGAAACAGCCTCAAAAACAGGAAAAAGCAGGCTTTAGGAGGGAGGTGGGATATAATGAGGCTAGCATTTGAATCCATTTGATTCAAATCCATGGAATCCATTTGATTTCAAAGCCTATGATCTCAGTCATATTTCATTCTGCCTAACATATTAATGAGAATTCAGAAATAAATAAGTAAAAAAATAAAACCCAATTGTCAATCCCACCATTCAACTACCTCTCAAGATTAGGAAATCTGTTTTCCCCATGGCAGGATAGAAAAACTTGAGAAGACGAAGTACCCGCAAAAAGCTCTGCCACCACTTTGGAGGAAATTTAGCAATATCTTCTCAAGAATTTAAATTAACAGTACTGTGGAAAGATAGCAGAGTAGATAGAAAGCTCCAAGTATCAGTCCCTCTACCACAACAACTACTGAACTGGCAGGACCTGTCTGAATCAACTATTGCAAAACTCTGAAGTCTAGTAGAACACTGTGCAGCACTCAGGGAAGAGCTGCAGGAAAAGGCTGGTAAATTGTGGCACATATCAGTAAATTTCATCCTTCAGGCCGTGGCTAACATCCCCCATTCCTCAATTGCATGGCATGCAGCAGTGTGGACTGCAGCCCAGGCTACTGGTAAGCTTATTGGTGCCAAGATAGGTTATAAAAACCTAGTACCCCAAAACCAAGGATGTATGATCTGATTGCTGATCACTGCTTTTGATCTACTTCTTCAGATCATGGGAGGGGGGTGAGGGGAGGGGCAGGGGACACGACTGGCTCTGAGGGTGGCCATTGGAAGCTAAATAAACTCCAGGCAGGAGAGACTCCCAGAGATCTACACTAAGTTACATTATATTAAAATGGTCAAAATCTAAAGACAAGAGAAGATTTTGAAAGCAGCAAGAGAAAGGCAAACTGTCACATAAAAGGAATCCCCAATAAGAGTAACAGCAGACTTCTCATCAGAAACCATGTTGGCCATAAGAGAGTGGGATGGTATATTTAAAGTCCTAAAGAGGGAAGTGGATTTGGCTCAAAAGATAGAGCGTCCGCCTACCACATGGAAGGTCAAGTGTTCAAATCCAGGGTCTCCTTGACCTGTGTGGTGAGCTGGCCCATGCTCAGTGCTGATGTACGCAAGGAGTGCCGTGATACACCCCCCCGCATAGGAGAGCCCCACGCTCAAGGAGTGCATCCCATAAGGAGAGCCGCCCAGTGCGAAAAAAGTGCAGTATGCCCAGGAGTGGCACCGCACACACAGAGAGCTGACACAGCAAGATGATGCAACAAAAAAGAGACACAGTTTCCCAGTGCTGCTGACAAGAATACAAGTGGACACAGAGAGCAGACAACTGGGGGGGGGGAGGAAGGGGAGAGAAATAAATAAATAATAAATCTTTTTTAAAAATAAATAAAGTCCCTAAAGAAACAAATTCTCAACCAAGATTTCTATAACTGGCAAAATTATCTTTCAAAAATGAAAGAGAAGGAATGGATGTAGTTCAAGTGGTTGAGCACCTGCTTCCCATGTGTGAGGTCCTGGGTTCGATCTCTGGTACCTCCTAAAAACAAAAAAACAAATGAAAAAGCCAGCTCTTATTGGGGAGTGAGTGTAGCTCAATGATTGAGCGCCTGGTTCCCATGCCAAGGTCCTGGGTTCAATCCTCCTTAAAAAAAAAAAGAAAAGAAATAAAGACATTTACAGATAAACAAAAGCTGAAAGAGTTCATTATCAAGAGACTTGCCCTATAAGAAATGCTAAAGGAGTCCTGTAGGTGGAAATAAAAGAACATTAGACAGTAACTTAAAATCATGAGAAGACATAAAGAACACTGGTAAAGGTAACTAGATAGGTAAATGTAAAATCTTGTATTATTGTACTTTGGTTCATAACTGTTTTCTCCCCTATGTGACCTAACAAGTAATGTATGGAATATTATTTTAAATCTACATTAAGGGGCACAAAATGTAAAAAATATGTAATGTGAAACAACAATATAAAAGGGTGAGACAGATAGATAGGAGAGTTTGAATACTACTGAGATAAGGCTGATTCTAGTCAAACCAGGCTGTTATTAGTTTAAGATGTTTTATTGTAATTACAAAGGTAAATCATTAAGAAAATAACTAAAAAATATAGAGAAAGGAGAGAAGGGAATCAAAATGATACACTACAAAAAAGCAACTCAGTATAAAAAAATGGCAGTAATGGAGTAACTAAGGAACAAAAAAAACCATACAAGACATCCAGAAAACAAATAGCTAAATGGCAGAAGTAAATTCTTTCTTCTCAGTTATTACCTAAAATGTTAATGGATTAAACTTCCCTATTTAGGCAGCAGACTTGGCCCAGTAGTTAGGGCGTCTGTCTACCACATGGGAGGTCCACAGTTCAAACCCCGGGCCTCCTTGACCCGTGTGCAGCTGGCCCACGCACAGTGCTGATGTGCGCAAGGAGTGCCCTGCCATGCAGGGGTGTCCCCCACGTAGGGTAGCCCCATGTGCAAGGAGTGTGCCCCATAAGGAGAGCCACCCAGTGCAAAAGAAAGTGCAGCCTGCCCAGGAATGGCGGCACACACACGGAGAGCTGACACAGCAAGATGATGCAACAAAAAGAAACACAGATTCCCGTGCCGCTGACAACAGAAGCGGACAAAGAACATGCAGCAAATAGACACAGAAAACAGACAACCAGGGTGGGGGAGGAAGGGGAGAGAAATAAATAAATCTTAAAAAAAAAAAACAACTCCCCTATTTAAAAGGTGGAGATTGGCAGACTGGATGAAAAAGCATGATCTATCTATATGCTGTCTACAAGAGACTCACTTTAGATAGAAACACACAAAAAGGTTGAAAATAAAAGGGTGGAAAAAGATATTCCATGCAAAGAGTAATCAAAAGGGAGATGGAGGGGAGCTGGTATAGTTCAGTGGTTGAGCACCTGCTTCCCATATACAAGATCTCGGGTTTAATCCATAGTACCTCCTAAAAAAAGAAAGAGATAGCTGGAGTGGCTAAATTATTATCAGATAAAATTGACTTCAAATCAAAATGATTGAGAGACAAAATAAGATATATATTAATAAAAATTTTAATCCAGGAAAAAGATACAATGATTATAAACATTATATCTTTATATATATATAAAGAATCTCACAAAAGAGCCCCCAAATATGAAGCAAACATGGGAGAATTGAAGGGATAGATAGTCTACAGGGAAGCAGATTTGACTCAACGGATAGAGCGTCCATCTACCACATGGGAGGTCTGCAGTTCAAACCCCAGGCCTCCTTGACCCGTGTGGAGCTGGCCCACACACAGTGCTGATGCGCGCAAGGAGTGCCGTGCCACAGGGGTGTCCCCTGTGTGGGGGAGCCCCACGCAGAAGGAGTGTGCCCCATAAGGAGAGCTGCCCAGCGCGAAGAAAACGCAGCCTGCCCAGGTGTGCCGCTGCACACACTGAGAGGTGACACAGCAAGATGATGTGACAAAATGAGACACAGATTCCAGGTGCCACTGACAAGAATACAAGGAGACACAGAAGAACACATAATGAATGGACACAGAGAGCAGACAACGGGGTGGGGGGAGAGAAATAAATAAAAAAAAAATCTTAAAAAAAAATAGTCTACAATAATAATTGGAGACTTCAATACACACTTTCAATAATAGAATATCTAAACAGAACATCAATAAGGAAACAAAGGACTTGAAAAACACTATTAATCAAGAAGAACTAATGGATATATATATATAACACTCCACCAAACAACAATAGAATACAAATTATTTACAAGCGCACATGAAACATCTTCTAGGACAGACCATATATTAGGCCACAAATAAAATTTTAATAAATTTTAAAATTTTGAAATTATACAAAGTATATTCTTGAACTACAACAGAATAAAACTAGAAATAAATAGCAGAAGGAAAACTTGAAAAGTTACAAATATGTATAAATAAAACAGCACACTATTCAACAACCAATGGGTTAAAGAAAAAATCACAAGGGAAATTAGGAAATATCTTGAGATGAATGAAAATGAGAACACAGCATACCAAACATTATGGATACAGCAAAGACAATACTGAAGTGAATTTTTAGCTCTATATATCTAAATTAAGAAAGAAGAAAGGTCATAAATCAGTAACCTAAATTCACACCTAAAGAAACAAGAACAAGAAGAATAAATTAAACCCAAAGTTAGAAGGAAATAGTAAATATTAGAGTAGATATAAATAAAATAGAGATTAAAAAATAGAACCAAAGAAACCAAACTTTAGTTTTTTTAAAAGATCAATAAAACCAACAAAACTTGACAGTATGATAAAGAAAAAGAGAACACAAATATTAAAATCAGGAATTAAAGTGAGGATATTACTGCCAACTCTACAGAAATAAAAGGATTATAAGAGGGTACTATAATTGCAACAAATTAGAAAACCTAGATGAAATGGTGAGTTCCTTGACGCATACAAATTTCATAATGTGACACAAGAAGAAATAGAAACAATCTCAAAAGAACAATAACAGGTAAAGAGACTGAGTCAGTAATCAAAAACCTCCCAACAAAGAAAAATCCAGGACCAGATGTCTTCACTGGTGAATTCTATCAACATTCCAAGAAGAATTAATCCACTAATCCTGCTCAAACTCTTCCAAAAAGTTAAAGAGGAAGGATTACTTTCTAATTCATTCTATGAGGCAAGCATTACCATGATATCAAAGTCAGATAAAGACAACACAAGAAAATAAAATAACAGACTAATATCCCTTACAAATATAGATGTAAGAAACTTCAAAAACAAGATACTGGCATACTGAATCCATCAATATATTAAAAGGATTATACCTCATGACCATGTGAGATTTATTCTAGGAGTGCAAGGGTGACCAAACATAAGAAAATAAATCAATATAATATACCACATGAATAGAATGAAGGGGAAAAACCACATGATTATCTCTAGTGATTCAGAAAAGGATTTGATAAAATCCAACATCCTTACATGATTAAAAAATAATAATAATAACATTCAGAAAACTAGGAATAGAGGGGAACTTTCTCAATGTGATAAAGGGCATTTTTGAAAACCCCCCAGCAAATACTGTACTCAACAGTGAAATACTAAAAGCTTTAACCCTAAGATCAGAAATAAGAAAACAATGCTTGCTGTCACCACTTATTCAGTATTGTACTGGAAGTGCTAACCAGAGCAATCAGGAAAGAGGAAGAAATTAAAAGTCACCTAAATAGAAAAGGAGGGAAACGGACTTTGGCCCAGTGGTTAGGGCGTCCGTCTACCATATGGGAGGTCCGCGGTTCAAACCCCGGGCCTCCTTGACCCGTGTGGAGCTGGCCATGCGCAGTGCTGATGCGCGCAAGGAGTGCCGTGCCACGCAAGGGTGTCCCCCGCGTGGGGGAGCCCCACGCGCAAGGAGTGCGCCCTGTGAGGAAAGCCGCCCAGCGTGAAAAGAAAGAGCAGCCTGCCCAGGAATGGCGCCGCCCACACTTCCCGTGCCGCTGACGACAACAGAAGCGGACAAAGAAACAAGACGCAGCGAATAGACACCAAGAACAGACAACCAGGGGAGGGGGGGAAATTAAATAAATAATAAAATAAATCTTAAAAAAAAATAAATAAATAAATAGAAAAGGAAAAAGTCAAATTATACCGATTTGCAGATGACATGATCTATATATAGAAAATTCCAAAAAATCCACAAGAAAGTTTCTGGAACTAATAAATTAAGAAAAGATGCAGGTTATATGATAAACACACACAAGTCTGTTAGGTTTCTATACATCAGTAATGGACAATGTGAAAAGGAAATCAAGAAAACAATTCAATATATAAAGAACAAAATACCAGGAATAAATATAACTAAGGACATGAAAGACTTGCATGCTGAAAACTACTGAACATTCCTGAAAGAAATGAAAAAAGACCTAAACAAATAGAACGACATCCTGTTTACAAGGATTGGGAGACTTAATAGTACTGCCTAAAGCAATTGAGAACTTCAAGGCAACCCTTAAAAAATTCCAGCAGCTTTTTTTTTTGCAGAAATGGAAAAGCTAATCTTCAAATTCATGTGGAATTGTAAGGGACGCTGAATAGCCAAAACAATCTTGAAGAAGAACAAAGTTAGAGGACTTATACTTCTTGATTTCAAAACTTACAACAAAACTACAGTAATTAAAACAGTGTGGTACTGCCATAAGAATAGACATACAAAGCCATGGAACAGAATTGAAAGTGCACATCTATGGCAAGGTATGGATCTTGACAAGGGAGCCAAATCCGTTCAATGGGAAAAAAACATTCTCTTTAACAAGTTTCTATATACCAGGATCACAAGTAATCTACATGCGAAAGAATGCATGTGGACCCCTACCTCTCACTATATACAAAAATTAGTTCATAGGAAGTGGTTGTGGCTCAACTGATAGAGCAGCTGCCTACCATATGTAGGGTCCAGGGTTCTATACTCAGGGCTTCCTGACCCATGTGGTGAGCTGGCCCACGTGCGGTGCTGCCACACAAGAAGTGCCATGCCATGCAGGGTGGCCCCTGCGTAGGGGAGCCCATGTGCAAGGAGTGCGCCCCGTAAGGAGAGCAGCCTCATGTGAAAAAAGCACACCCCACCCAGAAGTAGCGCCGCACACATGGAGAGCTGATGCAGCAAGATGATGCAACAAAAAATTGACAGTTTCCCAGTCCCGCATGACAAGAATGCAAGCGGACACAGAAGAACACAAACAGCAGGCAACGGGGGGCGGAAGAGAAATAAATTTTAAAAAACCAATAATAATAATTTTAAAAATTAATTCAAAATAGATAAATTGGACATCATCAAAAATAAAAACTTTTGTGCAAAGGACATTACTGAAAAAGTGAAAAGACAATCTACAGAATGGAAGAAAATATTTGGAAACCATATATCTGATAAGGGTTTATTATCTAGAATATATAAAGAAACCCTCCAACTCAACAACAAAAAAGATAAACAACACATTTAAAAATCTTCTCCAAAGATTTTCAAATAGCCCCAATAAGTATATGAAAAGATGTTCTACATCATTAGCAAAAAAGACAAAAAAACAGAAAATAACAAGTGCTGACAAGAATGCAGAGAAATAGGAACACTTGTACGTTGTTGGTAGGAACATAAAATGGTGTAGCCACTGTGAAAAACAGTTCAGCGGTTCCTCAGAAGTCAAACATACAATTATACAGCCCAGCAATTCCACTCCTAGGTACATTCCAAAAAGAATTGAGAGCAGGGATTTGTATATTTGTACACCAATGTTGACAGCGGCATTATTCATAATAGCCAAAAGGTAGGCACAACCCAAGTTTCATCAACAGATGAATGCATAAACTAAATGGTATCTTATTCAGCTGTAAAAAGAAGTGAAGTGCTAGTATATTCTACAACATGGATGAACCTAGAAAACATGATATTGAGTGAAATAAGCCACACACAAAAGGACAAATATTGTATAATTTCTTTTATATGAAATACTTAGAAAATTCATAGAAATAGAAAGCAGAATGGGTGGTTACCACAGGTGGAAGGTGCAGGCAAATGGGGAGTTATTGTTAAACGAGTAAGCATTTTGCTTTGGGACAATGAAAATAGTCTGTAAATAGTGGTGAAAGTTACAATGTTGTCAATGTACTTAATGTCAAAGACTGTCCACTTTAAATGGTTAAATGAGTTTTATGTTATGTGCATTTTACCACATAAATTTTTTTTAAATAAATTTTTTAAAAATTTAAAGCAACAAATAAGCGAAATAATCTATATATTCTTTGACCTAACTATTCTATTTCTAGGAACTTTTTTTCTAGAACTATATCCCTGTAAGTCTCAAAGGTGGGTGTGTGCAACGTTGATCAATGGAGGACAACTGTAATAAATAAATAGATGAAAATAATAAATATCCAGCAATAGGAGAGCAGATACGTAGTCCAGGGGGTGAGTGTGTGCTTCCCATGTACAAGGTCCTGGGTTCAATCCCCAGTACCACCTAAAAATAAACAAACATAAAAACTAACTCTCACTGCTCACTCTCACTGGGAGCAGATGTAGCTCAGCAGTTAAACACCCACTTCTTATGTATGGGGTCCTGGATTCAATCCCTGGTACCTCCTAAAAAAAATAAAGTAAAATAAGTCCATCAATAGGGGAAGAGTTAAATAAAATAAGGTATATAACCTTTAGGAAAATACAGATTTGCATGCACATTTATAGAAAGCTGGTTAAGATATATTGTTAAGTAAAAAAAAAACAAGGTGTAAAGCTGGGGTTCTTAACCAGGGGTCTGTGGAAAGATTTCAGGGGATCTGTGAGCTTGAACTGAAAAAAATCAACTTATTATTTTTATTTTCTTTGACCTCTAACTAAAATCTAGTATTTCTTCACTTATGAATGGATGCAATAAATTACAGTATTTATTTCATATCACATTACAGTTGTTGCATTATCTCAAAAAATCACTTACGCTCACCCATACTTTGAAATTACGGTAGTTGTTAGATCCAATGCTAGGTGAGTGTCATAAAACTATCTGCTGCTACATTCTGAGAAAGGGTCCATGGTTTTCACCTGACTGACAAAGGGGTCCATGGAACAGAACAAAAAAGTTAAGAACCCCTGGTGTAGAAGAATATATGAAGGGGAACTGAGTAATTGGAGGATAGTATCTTTATACCTTTGAATTAAGTACAATGTATGTAGGCATTATCTTTTTAAAAAACAAAAAAAATTTTTATAAAGTATATCATGATCCCCAGTGTGTGAACATTACATTACCTTTACTTAAAAATAAGAACCGGGAACAGATGTGGCTCAAGAGGTTGAGTTCCCATGTGGGAGGTCCCGGGTTCAGTTCCCGGTGCCTCCTGAAAGACCGAAAACAAACAACAAGCAAAACAAATGAAAAAACCAACTGAGGGAAGCCGATATGGCTCAGCGCTCCTGTATTGGCTTCCCACATAAAAGGTCCTGACTTCAGTCCCCAGCCCCCGGTACCTTAAAAAATTTTTTTAAATAACAAAAAAATAAAAACAAGAACCAACCAAAAAGAAAAAAAAAGTAAGAAAGAGAAACAGTAATAAAAAGCTGGCTCCATAGGGTATGGGATCTCTTCTAAATCATTGGCTTCTTCAAGGAAAATCTGTCTCAAGGATACCTAGAAAGGACTTAGGACAAGGTTAAAAACCAGATATATAAATTACATCTAATATGTAATAAACTATGTAAGTAGATCCAAATATCCACAATGTAGTTAACAGAGCCAGACATTTGATCTGTTTGTGCCCAGTTACCCTGTGTGTTTTACTGGCTGCTGTATCCCAAGCAACAAACATGGTATGCCCTAGCACATAACAGACAACCAAATATTTTGATGTCTGCCCAACTTACCTGCCCTGACCACCCTTTATCATGTATACCATGGCACCAGCATTGATGCTACAGATTTTTAAATTAAACATGGAGAAGAATTCTTAGGGTATCTATTCCAAGTAAGCATTTCTCAGCAATTGCTGCCTGCAGTGGGAATTCAAGAAAGAGGAATTTTTGTCCATCTTTAGAAAGATCTATAAGAGCATCCTGTGCTTCCTAATGTCAACTGCATTCCTTCTGTAACGTTAACTGCGACATAGCTATAAACCATCACAGACTCATTCATTCTCCAAAGCTGTACTGTATAGAAGACTGTTATTTGCAGTAAGGCATATTATGATGAATAAGACTCAGATTCTGTTCTCCTTCAATACTAGGAGTTTAGAAAATAGTCAGGAGAAAAGAAAATAACTATAATTAAAAATAGAAAGTAAAAAATGCCAGAGATAAGTTACAGATGAAATACTGTAGACTCCCTCATGAGACTGTTATTAGCTAAGAAAATTAAAGACTTCGTGAAAAATGGCATGTGGAAGGGGATAAGAAGGACAGGTAGAATTTGGCAACTCATAGACAGATAAAAGACATTTTAGGTTTAGTCAGGGTATGCACAAAGAAAAAGTAAAGGGAGTTCATGAAGGACAGCAAGCAGTTAAGATCAACCATAAAAGAAGTTACAAGAAGGGGCATAGTAGGAAATAAGATTGGAAAAGTTTTTAAAGGGTAGACCTTGGAAGGTCTTTAATACTAGGCCAATGAGTATAAATTTGATCTGTGGGAATAGGTAACCAGTAAAAATGATCTGAAGAAAGAAGAGAAAGAAGTAGGGGAGATCAATTAAGAAACATTAGGACTTATCGGGAGTTGGCAACTGGTTAGCATAAAACAAGAGAAAGAAAACATTGAAAGACCATGCTGCGGTTTTGAAGGCAGGTACCAAGAAGGTAGACTCAGTAACTGAGAACAGATTGAAGCAGTAAAGCATAGGGACTGAATGTACTGGGCTCAGGAATCAGACTGTGTAAATTCAAGTCCTGTCTCTACTATTTATTAACTGTATGACCTTGAGCAAATTATTTAACGTTTCTAAGCCTTAGTTCTCCATTTAGAAAATGGCACTAAGCAGAATTCACTGAAGAAATTGGTTTTGAAAAAACACTGATGTCAGGACCCATGTCAGAAATTCTGATTAACAGGTCTGTAGTGTTCTTTAGTTGTCTTAATAATCTGTGCTTTCAAAAAGCCTTCCAAGCGATTTGGATGTATAGCCACAACAGAGAACCTAAACTTGCAAACCATGTCATTTTGACTAATAAGTAGAAGAGCTAATGTTCATGCACCGAGGTTCACATAATAGTCAGTAACAAAATCAGCAGCATCTACGCAAATAAATGAAATCAGGAGTGAAAAGGGGAACATTACAAATGGCCCTTCAGATATAAAAAGGATCAAAAGAGGACATTATGAGAAACTGTATGTCAACAAATTAGACAACCTAGATGATATGGACAAATGCCTAGAAAAGCACAAACAACCTACAATGACTCTACAAGAAATACAAGAACTCAACAAACCAATCACAAGCACAGAGATTCAATCAGTCATCAAAATTATCCAATAAAGAGAAGGGGACTTGGCCCAATGGATAGGGCGTCCGTCTACCACATGGGAGGTCCATGGTTCAAACCCCGGGCCTCCTTGACCCATGTGGAGCTGGGCCATGCACAGTGCTGATGCGTGCAAGGAGTGCCATGCCATGCAGGGGTGTCCCCGTGTAGGGAAGCCCCACGTGCAAGGAGGGCACCCCGGAAGGAGAGCCGCCCAGTGCGAAAGAAAGTGCAGCCTGCCCAAGAATGGCCGCCACACACACAGAGGGCTGACACAACAAGATGACACAACAAAAAGAAACACAGATTCCCAGTGCCACTGATAAGGATAGAAGCGGTCACAGAAAAACACACAGCGAATGGACACAGAGAGCAGACAACTGGGGGGGGGGGGGCAGAGGGGAGAAATAAAAAAATTTTAAAAATAAATTATCCAATAAAGAAAAGTTCAGGACTAGATGACTTCATAGGTGAATTCTAACAAACATTTTGAGAAGAATTAATACCAATTCTGATTAAACTCTTCCCCCAAAATTGAAGAGGATGAAAAATTACCCAATACATTTTATGAAGCCAACATCACCCTAATACCAAAGCCAGATAAAGATATAAAAAAAGAAAATTACAGACCAGTCTTTTTAATGAATATAGATGCAAAAATTCTCAACAAAATACTTGCAAATCGAATCCAATAGCATATTAAAAGAATTATACACTATGATCAAGTGGGTTTTATTCCTGGTATGCAAGGGTGGTTCAACAAGAAAAACAATTAGCATAACACACCACATTAACAAACTGAAGGAAAAAAAAAAACACATGATCATGATCACCTCAATTGACACAGAAAAGGCAATCAACAAAATCCAACATCCTTTCCTGATAAAAACACTGTAAAAGATAGGAATAGAAGGAAAGTTCCTCAATATAATAAAGGGCATATGTAAAAACCCACAGCCAACATCATACTCAATGAGAAAAGGCTGAAAGCTTTCCCTAAGATCTGGAACAAATCAAGGATGCCCGCTGTCACCACAGTTATTCAACATTATGCTATAAGTTCTAGCTAGAGCAATTAGGCAGGAAAATGAAATAAAAGGCACCCAAATTGGAAAAGAGGAAGTAAAAGTCTTCCCTATTTGCAGATGACATGATTTTATATTTAGAAAATTCTGAAATATTTAACAAATAAAATAAACCTTTTAAAAAATTATTTTAAAAAATTGCAGCAAAAAGACTCAAATATCTAGGAATTAATCTAAGGATAAAAATGTACCTATTTCCAGAAAACTAAAAAACACTGTGAAAATAAATCAAAGAAGACCTGAACAAATAGAAGAACATTCCATGTTCATGAACTGGAAGACAAAATATCATTAAGATGTCAATTCTACTCAAATTGATTTAGAGATTCAGTGCAATTCCAACCAAAATGCCAACAGCTTACTTTACAGAAATAGAAAATTCAACTGGGCAGCAGAGTTGGCCCAGTGGTTAGGGCGTCCGTCTACCACATGGGAGGTCCACGGTTCAAACCCCGGGCCTCCTTGACCCGTGTGGAGCTGGCCTGTGCGCAGTGCTGATGCGCGCAAGGAGTGCCCTGCCATGAAGGGGTGTCCCCGCGTAGGGGAACCCCACGCGCAAGGAGTGTGCCCCGTACAGAGAGCCGCCCAGTGCGAAAGAAAGTGCAGCCTGCCCAGGAATGGTGCCGCACACACGGAGAGGTGACGCAGCAAGATGACACAACAAAAAGAAACAGATTCCTGTGCCGCTGACAACAGAAGCGGACAAAGAAGACACAGCAAATAGACACAGAGAATAGACAACCAGGGTGGGGGAAGGGGAGAGAAATAAATAAATAAATAAATCTTTAAAAAAAAAAAAAACTCAATTACCAAATTTATCTGGAAGGGAAAGGGGCCCCAAATAGCTAAAATCATCCTAAAAAATAATAGTGACGTGGGAGGACTCACACTTCCTCACCTTAAAGCATATTACAAAGTGAAGCAGGTGTAGCTCAGTAGTTGAGAGAAAGTTTCATTTGTACAAGATCCTGGGTTCAATTCCCGGTATCTCCTTGGGAAAAAAAAAGCCTATTACAAAGCTTCATTGTTCAAAGCAGCATGGTACTGGCATAAAGAAAGACACATTGATCAATGGAATCAAACTGAAAGTTCAGAAGTAGACCCTCACCTCTACAGTCAACTGATTTAACTTTTTATTTTGAAATAATTTCATACCTTCACAACAGTTGCAAAAATAATACAAATCCTATACAGAGAAGTCCAATGACCCAACCCCAGATATCAGAGCCACCACTTTTAACATTTTGCCACATTTGCCAAATCATTCTATCACCTGTCTGTCTATCTGCCTGCCTATCTATCTACCTACCTATCTATATTCTGAACATTTGAGAACAGGTCGGTCAACTGATTTTTTTTTCCTTTTTTTCTTTTTTTTAGTTTTTAGGAGGTACCAGGTATTGAACCTAGGACTTCGGACATAGGAAATAGGCACTCAACCACTGAGCTACACCCATTTCTGGTCAACTGATTTTTGGTAAGACTACCAAGTCCACATTACTGGAATAGAACAGTTTCTTCAACAAATATTGCTGGAAGAATTGGCTATCTGTAACCAAAAGACTGAAAGATGACCCCTGTATCCCTCCCTATACAAGTATCAACTCAAAATGGGTCAAAGACATAAACATAAAAGCCAGAACCATAAAACTCCTAGAAGATAATGTAGAGAAACATCTATAAGACCTTGTAGTAGGTTGGAGAGTCTCTTAAACCTTACACGAAAAGCACAAGCAACAATAGAAAAAATCACTAGTGATTAGGGAAATGCAAAATCAAAGCTACAATGAGATATCATTTCACACCTATAAGAATGGCCACTATTAAAAAAACAGAAAATTACAAGTGTTGGAGAGGACGTGGAGAGATAGGAAGACTTATTCACTATTGGTGGGAATATAGCATGGTACAACTACTGTGGATGTCTGTGTGGTGGTTCCTAAGGAAGTAAGATAGATCTGTCATGTGACAAAGCAATACCATTACTAGGTATATACCCAAAAGAACTGAGAGCAAGGACACACAAAAAATCTGCACATTGATGTTCACAGTGACATTATTCGCAATTGCCAAAATATGGAAACCACCCAGGTGACCATCAACTGACAAATGGGTAAACAAATTGTGGTATACATACACAATAGAGTATTATTCAGCTGTGAGATGAAATGATGTCATGAAGCATATGACAACACGGATGAACCTGGAGGACATTATGTTGAATGAAGCAAGCAAGGCACAAAAGGACAGATATTGTATGGTTTTGCTATTACGAACTGCATATAATGAGTAAACTCATGGAGTTAATAGCTAGAATATAAGTCAACAGAAAATAGAATGCGGTTAGATTATGGAAAGCTGAGGTTTAATTTGTGAAAAATTGATAAAAGATTGTTTGGAAATGTTTGGAAATGCATAGAAATGCACATCACAGTGTTTCTAATTAGTAGTGCTAATCTATGGGTAAGATAGTGGTTGAAAGAGAAAGTCTAAGGTTGTGTATATCACTAGAAGGAAAGCTAAAGAAGTGAAACATGGGACTATATAGCACAGTGAACCCTCTTGTGAAAAATGATCCTAGTTAATAGCACATATAATAAGAATGTTTTTCTCTGAAATAGAACAAATGTACATGAACGTTACAAGATGTTAACATCAGGGTGATTGGGCAAAAATACAACCAAAGCAAACTATGGAGAGTAGTGTATAGTAATATATTAATAACCTTCCATACATGGTAAAAAAATCAAAAAGGAAATATGCAAAGAGAAAGAAATGACAAAAAGCACTATATACTGGTAGTACTCTGTCTATACAAACTGTAAATACCAATAAATTATAGAGACAGAAATAGATTAGCAGTTATTTATGGCAGTAGAAGGATAGAGAGATTGAAGAGAATTGAGTGGTGACTAAGGGTAGGGTTTTTTGTTGTTGTTTTCTCCCTTTTTCTGGAGTAATGAAAATGCTCTAATCTTGATTGAACTGATGAATACACAACTCTGTAATTACACCACATGCTACTGTTTGCACACTTCAGATGAATTGTATGGTTTATGAATACATTTAATAAAATTGGTATTGAAAACCAGGAGCATCTAAACCTCAGATACCAAAAGGCCTGATTAATTATATTGGTCCAATTTTGTAAATAGCCATTCAGGAAGAATGGGAACACCAAAAAAGCTAAAAACACTACTTGGGGAAATCCTCCTGAGTTGGGTTTCAGTAGCAGCCTGAAAAGAAAATGACACCAAAGGACAAAAAGCAGAACCAATAAAGAATCCTTGGCCAGTCTGAAGGAATGACTTAATAACATTCTTCAAGCAGCAATTCTCTAGCTCAATTAGGGCCAGGGCAATACACTATAAACTAGAAATTAAAGAGAGCTATTAGAATGAATTTACCAAAAGTTGAGCAAACAGCACTGGGAAGGAATGCCAGTGGAATCTCCAGGAACGTTTTTAAGAACAAGAGAGGCCACTTTGGCTAAAGTAATGTAAAGTGGGCTCCTGCTGGAAATAGCAGGGGTAGATGAGATTATCCTGAGGAACCTTTAGCTTTAAGAGCTAATACACTCAAATTTCCAGCTAGTGGCTTTTACAGACCCAGCTCCCCACCAAGTTTACTGGGACCTACCTTTAAACTCCATGCTGGCAGCATCGTCCAGAAGTTCCTCCTTCATGGTGTTAAGTGTTTCAACAATCATGTCCTTCATTTCCTCTTGCTTTCGGTTGGCAATATTCATCAGTGATTCATACAACTCATTCTCCTTTTTTCGAGTATATTCCAGACGTTTGGGAGTAATCTGAAGGTCCCGCTGCATGTCAAAGGCCTGGTTAATAAAGATATCAAGGCAGTGGCAGTGCACCAGGTTCAGGGCCTTGGCCACATCCACCAGGCGAGTCTGTAGCACCTGGTGAGAAAAGGTGCTCAAGTGTCTCAGCTTCTCACTTTGTTCCACCAACATGTTCTGAGCTTTAGTATCCTGGCCAGGGGCCCCACAGTTACAGTGACTGCTGCTCAGATAGCCCAGGTCAATTAACTGTCGATAAAGTGGTGATCTTTCACTCTCCGTTCTTCTGGTGGAGGAGTCAATTATCTCTGAGCCCAGTTTCGGTACTTTGAAAAAGAATATGGGAAAGGAGAAATACTTTTGGATTTCTTGAAGCTCTTGCTCATCCCTCTCTGAGAGTTCATCCTTGTGGAGTGCATAAGTTACCACAGGCAAGAAATCATTTGCCAAGTCTCCCAGAACATCCACTGTGGACCGAAGGCCTCGGCACGGTGCTACCACTATGTCCACTTCCTGGAAGGGGAAAGGGGTTAGATCAGCACCTCAGGGTTAGAACCAATCCTTGCCTCCCCAAAAGTTCCACAGTGAGACCAAAATCCATATCTATCATGGAGCAATTGGACTTCAGTATGCCCCAATCATTTGTCCACCTCCTTCCTCTGGTACTAACACTCACTGGTGCAACCTATTCAGGCAGGCACTCTATCTAGAGAGAGTGAAAAAACAGATAAGTAGAAAGGATGGCAGTCCCTTTAGCCATTTCAGATAAAAAAGAATATTTGGTCCTCATCTTCCTTTGTTGCTTGGAAACACCCACTAATTACCGCTAATGAAGAAATAAGCCAAGGAATGAAAGAACAGGGAAATATTATGGAAATTATCAGACCGGAATACTGAGTCTGCTTGGAACATTCCTCCCCTTCTCTGCCTCCCCCTTCCCTCGCCTCCTATTATTCCTACCTTCCTAACCTGGCCAACTCCCAAGGATCCTTTAAATCTGAACATGTATGTCACTGTCATACTCTTACAGAATCTTTCCTATTACACAATCCCTCTCTACTTCCCTTTCTTAACACTCAACACATTTATCATTTATTTATTTATAACCCATCTTTTTCCATTAGCTTTTGAACGCTTTGAGGGCAGGGACCATGCCTATCTTGTTCACTATTGTAAGCCTAGTGCCTAGCAAATAGTAAGTCCTCAAAATTGTCAAATTAATTAAGTAGCAAATTAAAACCAGACCCACCAAACATTATTATCGTCCTATTTTAAGTGTCGGCAGACTCTTAGCCACTTAAGTCTTGGTAATAATTTTATTTTCAAGATCACTTGGTATGGCAGAGACTACAGTCTGCTTATCCAATATTAAGCCTCTGGGGATGGCAATGTCACTTACAGATAGGGGAAGCCAATGAGATGTAAGTGTGTGGAGCTGCCAGGAAAGCTCTTTAGAGGGGAACTGACTTTACCAGGTAGTGTACTCATCCTTTGGCCTTCCCCTTCTTACTGCCCGGCACACAGATGTGATAGCTAGAGGAGCAGCAGTTATCCAGAAATCTGAAGGCACACTTGAAGATGGAAGCCAGTGCTAAGGATGATGAAGCAAAAGGAAAAGGGAGTCTGGGTCCCCAAGGACCACAGAGCTGCCATGCCAGCCCTGACCTGTCTTCTTGAGACTTCTTTCATATGAGGGAAGAAATAAACTACTCTGTCTTTTCTAAACCCGTTTTTCTGATTATCTTTTACATGTGATAGAATCCAATTCTAGCCATTATAACCAAATTTCTAAGGTCAGTTTCAAGGATGATCTTTTGTTTAAGAAACAAACCTTCCACAGGTTATTTTTCCAACTTGTAGTTCCTGCTTTCTGTTCTACTTCTTTCTTGAGGACCTCAAAACATTTAAGACAGCACATATTTCCATTGACTGCATAGGGCCCCTCTATATCTCTGAAATTATCTACTTTGCCTGGTATTCCAGACCTAAGAGTTGACTTGGGGACTCACCATCATAGGCACAGAAACTCCTGATATCTTCAGGGGTCTGCAAATGCACCATCAATCCTCTACAGACTTCTAGCATACTTTAGAGAGTTATAAAAGAACGCAACATAAATCTGCTTAAGTTTGTATCCTTAATAGTTATCAGATCTTGTAAGTTTACTTTATTTGAAATCCAAAATATATGTAGTTTTTTATTTTCTTTCAGGCTAATATTTTGTTTTTATTCCTTACTTTATTTGAGCAGCAGGTATCTTCAATGATTTGAAAAGTCAAAACCTGGGAACTTTTCCTTTTTTGATTTCCTTTTCTAGATCAGTAAGAAAGGACTAGGAAATGCCAGCCTATTGCTTCTGATATTGCTTTTCCATTGAGACTGACACTTTGTGTCTGTTTTTTTATCTTTCCTATTCCCAGCAAAGCACAAAAGTCTCACCTTCTTTCCCAACCAAGAACTAAGCTTTCTTCTCAAGTAGGTCACATAACTTTCATTTGGCTGCCCACTATGAAATATCTAAAACTGAAAGTGTTTTGGCATTGCATCATTTGTAATTTGAGCACACACTGAATAAAAATACCTAATTTCCACCCAAGCCTAGTAGGCCAAGAAGAAATTTGCAGTTTCATCTGCGCCTCAAATTGCACTGAATGTTTTCTGATTGGAAGACTAGTCTGACACTAATCAAAATAAATCCCTTTTCACTGCCCTGAGTCACACATGCTAGAGTATGAATCCCATTAGTCAGGCATATTTAAAAAGATAAGTAAGAAACTCTAGAGTAGAATTTAAAATTGCATAAATGCCACTATTATAATAACATATAACAACTGAATAAAGATTAGAAGAGACTCTCAAGAAATGAAACAATTATAGTAAGATATAGAATTATAGGTGAAAATGTCTTAAAATATATATTTAAATATTATAACGCTGTCCTAATATATGCATTTTTAAAGATGTCAATCAAACTTACAATAGGAATGTTGTGAGAAGAAAGCTTAAATTTTTTTTTAAGAAAGCTTAAATATTCAAAACCAAAATAAGTATCATTTAGAAAATTTTTAGGAAGAATTTTGTTTGCTCGTCTATTTGATGGATTTTCCTAAAATTCTAAGCTAAAAATCCAGGTTTTCCTTGAAGGACCTTTTTGTGCATGCAAAAGAACCATCTGCCAAAGCTGTCAAGTCCATTTATTAGACCAATATCCTTCCTAAGATAAAAGTGGACTTTATTTCCTCATAGATGAAAATTCACTAAAAATAAGAAGGAAAGAAAAAAGGACTCAGGACTTTCTAATGGCAGGGTATAGTCTGATACATTAGCACATAGAAAGAAGCTGTCCACTCATGATGGGTATGTGCTTTCTCTTCTCCAATCACCAGTTAATTTACTTACTGCAGTGGTTGTCTCATTGCTCTGTTATGAGTATAAGAAGACAGGCAAAGAGTTGCAAACTGAGACCCTGGCAATAGTACAAATTATACTGGAATGTGATGTTAGATTCTGCAACTCATGGTGAAGGGATGACTCATGCCTGGTGGCTATGAACAAAAAAGAAGCAAGCCCTGTCTCCAGGAGACAGGGCCCTATAATGACCCAAATATTCCCTGAGAGGAAAGTCTGGTTTCAGGCGGTCTGTTTCATGGAAAGCTATATCCCTTGTACCTAGAACTATGCCTGGCACTTTGCAGGCATTCAATAAATAAATGTGGAATGGATAAATGAATAAATTTGATGCCTTTACTACTTACTCAAAACTATAAGTAAACTTTTTTTTTCTACCCACATCCCTCACATTTTAAAGATTATTTGGAATTGCTTATTTGCTCCCTCCTCCAAGAATGAAGCAGTAAGCAAGCATTTTGCTCCAAACTCAATCAAGGAAAAAGAATTTCAGGGAATCATGAGACTATCCCATAATTCCCATTTTGAGTAACAAAGAATCCCTAAAGAGTTTTCTCTTGTACAATGCACTCTGTACTAACCCATGGAGTTTAAAGAAGTTGATAAATTACAATTAAGATAATTCAACATAAAGGAGATTGCTACTCTGCAAACACCAGAATTAATCTCTTTGGTGTTTTCGTTGTTTTCTTTAAATGTAAATGCCAAAAGCAATCACTTAATCATAAATAAGTCTGAGCACTTCCTTAAGAATATTGGCTCTCATTGGCAAGGATTCCTTACTCTATGGCTCATGGCACACTATGGAAACTAAATTAGAGCTAAGGATAATTATACTAACAGATGACTCAAAAACAAAAACAGTCATGTACTCAGGCTACAGCTGGTAGATGTCTTCACCTTCTCTATAGTTCTGAAGCCTCAAGTTTATATCCCCCAGAAGAGAGGTACACAACTACGTAATAGTTCTGCCCTTGGTCTACAATTTACATAGCATCATCTTCAATCCCTGTCCCCATATTCCAGCTATCTTTATTTCCAATTCTCCTTCCATTCCATTCTCACAAGGCTGTTGAAAGGTTTTTCCTATTTGTTTTTATAAAAAGATTCTTTTTTTCATTTTTATTTATTTTCATGAACTCACTATCACCCTTAAATATTAATTGCATATTAAGAAAAATACTGTTCCATTCTTGTTACATTGTAGAATATACCTGGACTTTTGTTAAACCTCAATTGTCAGTAGTACAAATAATTTCCAAGGGGAAACTACAATGAAAGGTTTTCAGGCTACAGCTGGGACTAAAGTGGAGCCAAGCTAGACCTTTATCTCAGCAGTTACCACTGGAGGGATAATGAGCTTATCTCCCACCTAGTAAAAGTATGAGTGTAGTACCTTAGAGGCCAGAGACAAGACTTGGAAAAATTAACAACATAATCCCAACCAAAGTCCTAAAACAGCCACAGAAAGCAAGAGACCATCACACTAAGACTGGAAATATATTTATAATTCCAAATACACCAAAACAGAAGTTTTTGCCCTCACAAGCATGAGTCCTTAAGGACCAAAAGTATTTCTTCTTTATTTCATACTGTACTGAATTAGCCAATAGTAAGTTGACACAAATGTCCTGAATAGCCTCCATGCATATTAACCTTGCAGATACTCAAGCATCAGATACCAACAGATGCAGTTAAAAGGAGCAATCTAAGACTTTACTCCCTTACCATTTACTAGATTTGTCATGATAGCAGAATGAAGAGTAGGAAAAGAGGGAGGCTTTAACTTTTACCTTTATACATTTCTTCATGATTTACATTTTGTAACATCTTTCTTTCATTTATTACAAAAGCAAGTCATAATGAATTATGAAGAACTTCTTCTCTAATAAGATTAGAATAAGAATGACAAGTAAGCTTGAACAACAAGGATTTAAAGTTTGACAAAAGGGAGGAGTTCTGACACTGATGGCTGTCAAGGAAGAGATAAATGACTGAGACTAAGAAATCCTCTTCTCAAAAGGTATTGATTTATTCATTCAAAGGGAGGAGGGAACTGACCTACTATGTGCCTGACACTGTAGTAGGTGCTTTACATATACTCTCTCATTTACGCCTCACATCAGTTCTAAGAGATAGGGATTACTATCCCATCTTACAAACGAGGAACTGAACATCAAAGAATCATATGTTAGCTAAGTGACAAAGCCAGGATATAAATCTAGGCCCACTTTACTGCAAAACCCATGTTCAAACAGTAATTAAAGGCCCACTATGTGTCAGAAACTATCTGATCTGGTGTTTGGGAAATTCTAAAAAAAGAATAAACGGTGGACAAGACAATTTCAGGAATAGGCTCTGCTATGGAACAAGATAATATCCTTCAAGGATTGGTTGAGATACCACAAAAATGAAATTTTGTTTTAGAGCTCCAACTACAGACTTTCCGCCTGTTGTCAGTACTTTCAACCTGTGAGTCTCTGAATCAGGGCAGATTCCCTATCCTCACTGTCCTCCAAGGGAAACACAAACAAATCTTTGAGATAGAAACAGAGAAGAAATCAAAAGTGCAGGAAAGAGGTAAATAGGACCCTAGCAAGGGAGAAGACAAAAGAGAAAGATTAAGACTGCAATTTCTGGGAAGCAGATGTGGCTCAGCTGACGGAGCATCCGCCTACCAAATGGGAGGGTCCAGGGTTCCATCCCCAGGCACTCCTGACCTGTGAGGTGAGCTGACCCATGCGCAGAGCTGCCATGCGCAAGGAGTGCCCTGCAAGGAGAGCCGCCCTGTGTGAAAAAAGCGCAGCCCACCCTGGAATGATGCCACACACACGGAGAGCTGATGCAGCAAGATGATGTAACAAAAAAAGAGACGTAGTTTCCTGGTGCCACCAAGGGTGCAAGCAGGCACAGAAGAACATACAGTGAGTTGACATAGAGAGCAGACAACAGCGGGCGGGGAGGGGAGAGAAAGAAATAAAATAAATCTTAAAAAAAAAGACTGCAATTTCTGTCAGATATTTTCCCCAAGAGCTAATCTGAAGGCCAGAGATTAATCACTGATGGTGAATTGAGAAAATACAATCTTAGCTTCAAGCTATTCTTTTAAGAGCTATCAAGGTTACTATAATGAGCATAGGGATAAAAAAAATAATCATGTCTCTAAAATCCACATACCCATAATAAGTATATCAACCTTTATTAGATATTACCAGGTTTCTTGGCAAAGAAGAAAATGCAGGAGTTACATTTCACTATGTATGCTAGTGCTGGGGAAGGGAGAGAGAGATGTTAAATTCAAGGAACATAAGATCACTGCCTACAAAGAATTTATAAGTTTAGCATTTCCCTGAACTTCATATATGCCTTTTTTTTTTTTTAATTTCTCTCCCCTTCCCACTCCGTTGTCTGCTCTCTGTGTCCATTCACTGTATGTTCTTCTGCGTCCACCTGTATTATCAGGAGGCACTGAGAAACTGCATCTCTTTTTTGTTGCATCATCTTGCTGTGTCAGCTCTCCATGTGTGAGACGCCACTCCTGGGCCAGCTGCACTTTTTTCACTTTGGGCAGCTCTCCTTGCAGGGTGCACTCCTTGTGCATGGGGCTCCCCTATGTGGGGGCGCCTCTGCATGGCACAGCACTCCTTGCACATGGCAGCATTGCGCATGGGCCAGCTCACCACACAGGTCAGGAGGCCTGGGTATAGAACCCTGGACCCTCCATATGGTAGACAGATGCTCTATCAGTTGAGTCACGTCCGCTTCCCCGCATATGCCTTTTTAACACATCACTTTAATTCTCCTTTCTTCTTGCCTTATGGAATCATGGTTTCTTTTTATTTTAATTATATCTCTAGAATGTCATTCTTTATTTCTCTGTCCTGTACATATTACCCCAACCTTATTTCTTTTCCCTTAGAATAGCCATTTTTTGCCTAATTCCATATACTTCCTCCTCCCAACAATTTCTTCTTGCCCTGTCTTCTTTCCTACTTACTTACCTGTCATCCTTTATCTTTATCTTTCAATCTAGAAACATGATACAGAATCTAACTAGAGGTAGCAACACATACTAATTTCGTTGTACAAGGCACCCTAATAAATGCCAATAATAAAAATTGAGAGACAGTAGTTTTCTGGCAGCAAACCAAGTTTAATAAATTTGAGGGTTAAATTTTGAATAAACTTTTGTTATTGTAGTAATATCCTTTATATTGATTATAGGTTGTGAAAGTAGTAATTGTTGAGAAATTTAAAAATCAAAATCCTTAGGGTATTAAAAACAGTATTTTCCCTGATGGATATTGAGGGTTATAAAGTGAAAACTTTATTACTCCAAATGTTTAGAGTTTAAAATAGTGAAAAAATAAGCTCATTTGCAAGTCATTATACCTTGCCTGAAAACATTACACCACCTCATTCCCTGAAATAAACCCCACTGGACACCACCATGAGCTAGTAATAACTAAGTCAGTATGTGGCAGCCAGGTGTCATGAACATTTGTCTAAAGGGCCAAAAAACACCTGGTAGGGATAAACAGGCTACTGACAAGAACTGAGAGCTATGATTTGCCACAGTAAACAAAACACCACTGCTAGGGTGCAGGAATTTCATCTGAGACTTAGGAAGCTTAATTATCTCTGCTTCTTTTTATTCCTTTTCTTACAGGTTTTCATAGGAAACACACACATACACATATCAGATTGAAGCAATTGAGGCGAAGTTTTGTATTCCATTAAACTTGTGGGAGAAAATAAAATAAAAAAAAAGAGGTGGCAGATGTGTGTGCTAGAAAGAGGGGGTGATGATAGAGAAGAGCAATTAGATTTGTATATAAGGACAGAACTAGTGAATATAGTGAATGGTGAAATGCATTGGCCAAACTGGAAAATAACTATGTTTTAACACTAATTAAGGTTTCAGATACCAATAGCCTGACAATGTTCCTCTATTGCTGAATTATGATCTGAGACTCTCAGGGGACCCAGAGCTAAAAAGCTGAGAATACTAAGCACTGTGGGTCCATGTGAGTTGGTCTATTATGGAACAAGCTGAAAATGGCTAATTTATGAGGACTTTAAAGCAACACATTAGAAGAATGACTATTGTATAAGAGGGTAGGGGGAAAATTCTGCTTTGATAATTTGACAGTTCAAAATGACCATCCCATTTCCCCTCATTCAATCTTTGTTTCCTTTAGCTAAATGTCTCTTTTTTTTTTTTTTACCTCCCCCTTTACAAACCAAATGGAAGGGTTGTTTAGGGCTAACTCAATGGTCCTAAATATAACTGGAGCTAAACAAAAAGACCTTTCTCACTGGCGTGAAAAATCTTCAAGGTAGCTGTGAAATGCTCCTAGCAATAGCTGAGCTTCACTGATGTATTTAATCAGTCTGGAGTTTGACTGTGAAAATAGTGCCTGAACTCTACAAAGGCTACAGAGGCCCCTCTGAGGCTCAGCATCAAGATGTTCTAAACTTAGAACTACCGGAGTCTGTTACTATTTCTACATCAAAACCACTGGAGAATAAAGCAGATCTGGCAAAACACTAGCTAATGAAACATCATGAACCACATGAAACAGAACACTAGAGTCTAGAGAATTCCTCAAGAAAATAGAAGAGAATACATATATTTTACCAGTGATGAGAGAAAGCTGATTTGGTATCTCAACTTCCTAATCAAGTAGCTTCCTCATTTGTCACCTGAGTGTGAGTGCCCAGTACATATTAGGAATAGGCTTAGAAACTCTTACCAGTAAAGTATGGATAGATTATGTGCCTTGGCTTTTGCTTTCCTTCCTGTGACTTTCTTGTATCACCTCAATTCATGGAACAGTACATACAATGGAATATTGTTCAGCTGTAAAAAGGAATGAAGTTCTGATACATGCTGCAGCATGGATGATCTTGAAAACATTATGCTGGGGAGTAAACAAGTAAGGTGCATAAGGACAAATACTGTATGATTCCCCTTCTATGAAATATCTAGAATAAACAAATTCATAGAAACAGAAAGTAGATCAGAAGTTGCCAGGCTGGGGGGAGGAGAAATGGGGAGTTATTGCTTAATGAGTACAGAGTTACTGCTTAGGGCAATAAAAAGTTTTGGTAATAGATGGTAGTAATGGTAATACAACATTGTAAATGTAATTAATGCCACTGGATTATACACTTAAAAATGGCAAATTTTATGTTATGTATATATTACCAAAAAAATTTTTTTAAGTAAATGCCATTTGAAATTAAAGTCAATAACATAAAAAGACACAGAAAATCAACCAAGTAATTAGCCTCTCCTGAAGAATGGCTTTGTTCAAGATGCTTTTTGGGGTTTTTGTTTTGTTTTGTTTTTTAAAGATTTATTTTATTTACTTATTCCCTCTCTCCCCTCATTGTTTGTGCTCACTGTGTCTGCTCATCTCTTTAGGAGGCACCGGGAACCGAACCTGGACCTCTCACATGGGAGAGAAGCGCTCAATCGCTTGAGTCACCTCCACTCCCCGCTTTGTTCTCTCTCGTTTCCTCTTTGTGTATCTTGTTGCGTCAGCTTGCCGCACCAGCCCATCTTCTCCAGGAGGCAACCAGGAACCAACCGAGGACCTCCCATGTGGTAAGTGGGAGCTCAATCGCTTGAGCCATATCTGCTTCCCTAATATTGCTTTTAACAGGGAAGAATGGGAGAAATCACCACTGGACTTCCAGCAGTCACAGCAGTCATTTCAGTTTTTTAATAGTATTTTTTAAACTCCAGTTCACAGTGTATTAGATCATAGCATCAATTTAGTGGGTTGCTATCACCATTTTTTTAAAATGAAATTTTTTTTAAAGATTTATTTATTTTTATTTCTCTCCCATTCCCCCCCCCCAACCCCCACTGTCTGCTCTGTGTCCATTTGCTGCGTGTTCTTTTTTGTCCGCTTCTGTTGTTGTCAGTGGCATGGGAATCTGTGTTTCTTTTTGTTGCATCATCTTGTGTGTTGGCTCTCTATGTGTGCAGTGCCATTCTTGGGCAGGCTGAACTTTCTTTCGCACTGGGTGGCTCTCCTTACAGGGCACACTCCTTGTGCGTGGGACTCCCCTACACGTGGACACCCCTGCGTGGGGCAGCACTCCTTCCGTGGGGCAGCACTCCTTGCGTGCATCAGCACTGCACATGGGCCAGATCCACCCGGGTCAAGGAGGCCCAGGGTTTGAACTGCAGACCTCCCATTTGGTAGACGGACACCCTATCCACTGGGCCAAGTCCACTTCCCTAAAAAAGGAAATTGAGGGAAGTGGATTTGGCTCAATGGATAGAGCGTCCACCTACCACATGGGAGGTCCAGGGTTCAAACCCAGGGCCTCCTGACCCATGTGGTAAGCTGGCCCACACACAGTGCTGATGCGGACAAGGAGTGCCGTGCCACGCAAGGGCATCCCCCACGTGGGGGAGCCCCACATAGGGGAGCCCCACGTGCAAGGAGTGTGCCCCACAGGGAGAGCCACCCCATGTGAAAAAAGCACAGCCCGCCCAGGAATGCAAGAGTGGCGCCGCACACATGGAGAACTGACGCAGCAAGATGACACAACAAAAAGAGACACAGATTCCTGGTGCTGCTGACAAGAATGCAAGTGGACACAGAAGAACACAGTGAATGGACACAAGACAGCAGACAACAGGGGTGGGGGAATAAATAAATAGATAAATCTTTTTTAAAAAATGAAGTTGAATAGAAGAGAAAATAGTGTGCTTTGCAGGAAGTGAAAGTATTGTTTCATGAAACTTTTGTTTCAAATGTATGTGTGTGTATATATACATATATATGCACACTGGGTCATGATATAAAATGTGTTTCTTATAATGAGTTAAAGAAAAAGGATCGTTTGAAAAACATCTGCTCTATGGGAAACCTGAACAGAGAGATTGTGTAGAGATCAAATGATTGCATATTATGAAGTTCATAGGTCAACTGAAAAGGCCTCAGTCAAGAAACAAGGATTACTGTCAGAGCTACTTCAGAGTTAAACAAAACTCTCACATCATCCTGGAGTTAAGAAGTGAGAGCTCTCAGTCTGAAGACATAGGAAACCCACATCTGCCTTGCATACATTGCGTCATTTAACATTTATCAAAATAAAAGAAACCTTTCCCTGGAAGGAAATGAGATAACAGTTTTTACTTCTATAGTGTTATAGGCCATGGCCACAATCAAAGGACTCATTCATTGACTGGAAGACCAAGCCTGAGAGCAGGTATAGATGAAGAGACTATAAGAAAGAAAAAACTATTCTCCCAATCCTGACAAACAAGTCCTTTCTTCCTAACCAAGGTGATGGACTCTATTTTGAGCATGTCTGCATTATTTTATTCCTAACCATCCATGATCCCTAACATAGTTACATCCTTTGCTGATACCCATTTGGCCTAATCTAATACCCCAGTCACAGCTGTCTAGTAGGAAAGGAAGCCCAGAATAAGAGAGGAGTCCTTTCCAAGTAGAGATATAAATATGAGGTAGACAGTGTGATCTCTTGACATGCCACACAGATCTCAAGAGAAAGCAAAGATATTCCTTAGATGACTGGATCTCCATATCTCCTTACATTGAGCTGGTCATGTCCTCGCATTCCCAAGTTCCATTAAAAGTAGTAGATATGATCTGTCACACTTAATAAACTGATAGCTAAGTTTAAGAAAAAACTCACAAAATTTTTCACTTGTTCTTAATTCTAATAATAGCATTAATTATCCATCATCTTATCATTCTTTCTGGAGACAATTCCAGAAAAACCTTTCTCCTAAGAAATGAAAAAGGATTTTTAACTCATTAGAATAATTCTATAAAAATAAGATGAGTGGCAAGTATCATGCTCCTTTTATTTTAGAAAGGAGGATAAAGAGGCAAGGAGACAAGAAAATTGCTCAGAACCTAGCAGCATGGTAGCAGAGGCAGAGATGGGCATTGCTATGGCCTTGTCTATTTTTCAACCTCCTAGATTATGTTCCTTTGATTCCACCAGCTGCTGCTCAGTGCCTAGAATTTATTTCATCGAATTACTTTTCGAGACAACTCAAATTTAAAAAAAGCTGGTATATATGTGTGCAAGTAGGAATATGTAGAAGATTAATACCTGTAAGAGAGCATGGTGCATCATCACCTCCAGTTCAGCTAAAACATGGGCAGTGTCCTCACTGTCCTCTCGGACCGCCAGGTCCTCCTCCGGGATAGTCTCCCAATTGCCCTGGTGAGCAACCAGAGTATGCACTAGTTCATACTGGCCTGGGAGTGCCAGGCTGACCCGAGTCTGAGTCCCATAGGTGAAGTGAAGGCGCCGAAGCTTACAGCTCTCTTCATTGCCCAGCTTGGTGGTGGGAAGCACAGGTACCCCCAACAGCAGGTTCAACAGCTGGCACTTGACATTACAATCCTGGCCGAGGATCAAGATGCAGGGGAGGCAGTCCACAACTTGCTGGAGGTACTTCTCTTCCTTGAGCGGGAAGGAAATGCAGCTCAGCTGGCCTGGTTGGAGAAGGGGAGGGTGGGGAAGGAGGAATACAGAGAAAAAGTGAGGAGGGGTAGAGACACACACACACACACACACTCTCAGAGACCCCATTAGGATGTCAGGGTCCTAGAAGAGAAATTTCTAGGAAGCTCTCGGTTGAAAGAAAATTAGGGAAACATCCCAATCAGAAAATGCTTTTCAAACATCAGCCAGAACTCAACTCGTCAGGGAATAGGCTGTTATTTCTATCCAGAAAAGGTGGCAGTGACCTGATCTATACCCATTTTTCATCCAGTGGAGGGACAATTTACAAGGACTCAGTCACAAACATAAGATCATTGAAATGACAAAGCCAGAAAAGAGTAACTGGGGCATGAGTTGAAGAAGGAACTCTACCTGTACATGTCAAAATTAAAACCTTCCTTCTAAAAAAAAAAAAAAAAAACTTCCTTCTGACAGAAGGAATATACTTGAATATATAAGATCCTTTAAAAGTTCTCTACCATGTGTGGTTTTAACTCATTTTCCTCATTATGACATATTTTGTAACTAAATGTATGTATGAGCTATAGCTTTAAAGTCACATATGTTGAAATAAAGTATTATTCAAGTTTGCCACTAGAATCTTTTCCAGTTCATCTCCCTGATAGCTGGTGACAGCATCCCAGCTGCTAAGTCCATCTGTTTTCTTAAAACATCAGGTGCTCAATTAAGATCAATACCTACTAATCAAATCATATTCCTCCAGTTTATGATGAAAAATCCTGAGTAATACAAAGGGAAAGAACTGCCTGTTAGGATAAAATCCAGGCAAATCTAGGAAGAGGTGGACTTTCTATCAAAATCATTCTTCTTTCAGGACAACCACCTCAAATCCAATGGCTAGCTCCCTCAAGCAGATTCAAATAGTATTCAAGAGAAGATGAAACCGTTCTAAAGTATGAGAACCTCTGTTTGGGACAAAAAGAATCAGTAATTAGTTCACTGAGACCCTCTGATTCTGAACTAGATCATTTCTCTACTTCCTCTGTACCAGTGCCTACCTATGTCCATGATTCAAGCAACTGTGGCATTTGTTCTGAAAAGCACAGACACACAGTTCTTGGGCTTTAAGAAGGCCAGTCTATGCACCAAATACAAACATCTTTCTAGCACTTTTGGGTGACACCAACTGAAATGATATTCACTTTAGTCACTTAATTATGAGGTGCATTAAGCCATGTGTAAGCTGTTTATTTCGTTCATGTAGTTGAAATGAGAGGCTTAACTCATTTAAGAAGCTGTCCTCCTTCAGACTGTACCTATCTGGCCACAAACTTGCTACTTCAAATCCTCAAGCCTCCTCCTCTTCCACAAATGGCACCACCAAAACAGAGATAAGGTTTAAAAGAGATCTGCTTTCACCCAGACCGCCCCCATCCCCATGCATTTCATTTAAGTTCTTCCTTTCATGTCTGTCTATAAGTATATCACCCTGGCCTGCACACATACATCAGCAATATCACACACTGAAACAAGGAAAGCGTTAACTGAGGGTCTAATTCTGTGCAAAGTATTTTCCAATCACAGGAGTAAAGCACCAGTCTATCAGTGTAGTCTTTTAGGCTACAATCTGAAAGCAAGGGAGAGACAGCCAATTGCTTGTGTGATCCCTTAGCAAGCAGCAGTCAGCCAGTCCTAAGTACCTTAGTATGTTATTTACAACTATACAACACTTATCAGAGTTATTCTAATTATCTGATTATAACTGTTTATAACGATCAAAAACATGAAAACCATCATATTTCTCCCTACATCGTCAACCCCCAACACAATCACTGAAAAATAATAAGAGTTAAGTGTCATACATTTGTTTGTTCTAAGGATCCATTTACTGTGCAGAATTGTGTACAGAAACTATAAGCAGTTCCACTAAATACTTGGAAAAGTGTAGCATCATGATAAACAGCTTAAGACTAACTGTCATTCCTAAAAACTTCGTTCATTTCAACACGGAGAGTAGACGTGGACAAAAAAATAGGACCTCCCTCATTCACCTTGCAGAATTTAACTACCATAATCTCAGCCTGAGCAGTGAAAGTCTAGCTAGACCGCCTTCACTCTCACCATACTACCTTTCCTCTTTTCCCAGTCCTTCTCAGGTTCTCTGATGTCTGAGTGTGAGTCCATACTATCAACCTTTCAGACTCCTGCAATACAAGCTGTTACATTAAAAAACCAAGCTAAATGAGCTTTTTGATTGCTGCTGGTAGGAGAGTGGATAACAGGAACTAAAACCAATTAAACCACTTTTCAGGACCAGAGGGAGAGGTATCAACACCCCTGAGACAAAGTGCCAACTACAGGAAAGGCAATGAAACATGCTGCCTTAGCCAAAACCATAACAAACACACCTCATTATTCATCTGACCCAAATTATCACACATAACCCCCATCTCTCCTACAAAAACCATCACTACAAATAAACCCATTGTGTCAAAACAACCAAAGACCAGTGCTATGGGAAAATGGACTTAAGTTAAGCCCAATTCTAGTTTTTCATTTCCATGTAGTCTGCTAGATTTCTACATTCGAGCTACTGGACTGAAGAAAGGTCTTCAATATGAATAAGGCATCTCTGTTTTTCCAATACCTGATTATCCAAGGCCATTGCTTCTACTGATCTTAAGCTTTTTTTCACTGATCTCTACTATGTCTATGAAATTTGAACAAGGGCATGGAGAGAAATGAAGTTGAAACAAGATGGTTTTACTTCTTACTTTTCTGAGCAAATGACTCAGTGAGGGCAGAGTATAGCACTGAAATGAGAAGAGTACTAGAGTGGAGGGCAGATTTCTGGACTCCAGGCTTTACCACTGACTAGCTCTGTCACTCTGGCAATGCACTTGATCTTTCTGAGTCTCAAGATTTCTCATCTGTAAAATGAGGAAGTTGGAGTAGATCATCTTTAATATCCTTTCCAGATCTAAAATTCCAGAATTCCATTAGGTTTTAAAAGTTGAAAGAATAATGACTGAGGGGAATGGGAACATTGGTCTGTTTATTTTTATTTTATTTTAAATTGCAAGTGAATGAAATTATGCAAGCTACACCCTGGACTACTCTAACTGCAGATCAAAAAATTGACTGAACTAGCCAGGGGGCTCTGAGAACCTACAGTGATGTTTTAGCAGTTCTCTAAAGAAGAGATTAAAAACTGTAGACTGACAGTAGGAGGAAGGAAGAAAACCTGTTTCAGAGCTGGAACAGCTGCCACAATGACAGTTAAAGGCCTTCCAAGTTAATTGAGTTTCTTTTGTAATTAATATAACAGCATATGCATATGGGGCTGCCAGAAGGTAACAGCACGGTTTCTCAGCTGCTGCACATTAACCCTGCCAACTCTGGCTGGAGGAAAATTCATATCAAATTGTCTTAAGTGCAAAACCATGACTGTGTGTGTGTGCATGCACATAAGTGTTCTTAAATACAGATTGTCTTGATTTAGGCTATTTATGATTCAAGGAGGAGAGAAGCAACTAAAGTAGCAGCCCATTTTATTTGTTTTAGTTAACATTTACTGAGTCCTTTCTGAGTAATGATCATTTTATATGCATCATGTCATTTAATGCTCACAACTCTATCAGACAAGGACTGTTATTACCCCAGTTTATAGATGAGAAAACGAAAGTTTAAAAAAACACACAACAAAAAAACAGACCAGATTTCATTTGTCTAAGCAGGCTAGAAGGTGAAAAACAGGGCTGCCCAGAAGCTGTACTTAGGTCTCAGGGGGTAAGATTATTACTTGGTAATAGCCAATGCCCCCTACCATATTTTTTCCCAAGTTGGGGACAAACACACCTTAATAACTGCAGGACCCCAATTTAAAGCAGACTGACATAGTCCCTCTGAATATATAAAGTTGCCCAAAACCATAAGAAATAAAACCTGAGGAAAAATACAGAATTATCTCTAGCTGGTGCACACTTTTAAAAAATGTTATCGGGGAAGCGGATTTGGCTCAACTGATAGAGCATACACCTACCATATGGGAGGTCCAGGGTTCAAACCCAGGGCCTCCTGGCCCGTGGGGTGAGCTGCCCCATGTGCAGTGCTGATACACACAAGGAGTGCCGTGCCACGCAGGGGTGTCCCCTGCGTAGAGGAGCCCCATGTACAAGGAGTGTGCCCCACAAGGAGAGCCGCCCCACATGAAAAAAGCGCAGCCTGCCCAGGAGTGGCGCTGCACACATGGAGAGCTGATACTGCAAGATGACACAACAAAAAGAGACACAGGGAAGCGGACTTGGCCCAGTGGATAGGGTGTCCATCTACCACATGGGAGGTCCACAGTTCAAACCCCAGACCCCCCTGACCCGTGTGGAGCTGGCCCACATGCACTGCTGATGTGCGCAAGGAGTGCCGTGCCACACAGGGGTGCCCCTGCATAGGGGAGCCCCACACGCAAGGAGTGTGCCCTGTAAGGAGAGCCACTCAATGCAAAAGAAAGTGCAGCCTGCCCAGGAATGGCGCCACACACACGGAGAGCTGATGCAGCAAAATGACACAACAACAACAACAACAAAAGAAACACAGATTCCCGTGCTGCTGACAACAACAGAAGCAGACAAAAAGAAGAACACACAGCAAATGGACACAGAGAACAGACAACTGGGGCGGGGGAGGAGGGAGAAATAAATAAAATAAGATCTTTAAAAAAAAAAAAAGAGACACAAATTCCTGATGCTGCTGACAAGAATACAAGTGGACACAGAAGAATACACAGCAAATGGACACAGAGCAGACGATGTGGGGGTGGGGGTGGGAAATAAAGAAACAAATAAATAAACAACCTTAAAAAAAAAGTTATCATTATTCTACGTAAGATCTCCAGGGTTCCTTTTCCAAAAGAAATCATAGGATTTCTCAGAAATCAAGAATTTCTGAGAAATTCTTAATGCTCTCTTATGAGTGTATATTACTCTTCAGGTCTGCTGTTAAGACTGTTCTAGAAAAGCAGGACAAGAATAAGAGAGGGAAGAAACACTAAAGACCTTTTTATTGTCACTAGTGAACCACCAGGATGAGTACTTTATTTGAATGATTTCTGGAGTTAATGGTAATGATTTTTATCAATACCCTCCTCCCCTTCAGGCCTGGTTTCCATACTAGTCAATGAAATATAGCTGTGAGAGGCAAGTGAAGGCCAGATTAAGGTACAATCTGTGGCCTAGGTTGGGGAGGGTTTATGTGGAGTAAGTGAAATGGAACTTGATACCTTTACCTTATTTTACTATTCCAACTCATAAGGTTGAAAGGGGCTTCAGAGTTAATGCAAGTCTCAACTACTGCCATACTCTTTCCTGGTACCCAAGGACCTCTCTTCTTCTGTAAAGTTCTTTTGATCACAGGTCCTCTTCTGAAAATGGATAAAATACAAAGGATTTTACAGCTAACTGAAGCAATCAGAAATGCAAATATGTATTTCCACAACTAAGTAGTGATCCCTTTTTTCTTATTTACTATATGTGTCAAGAGTAGAGAAAAGGACAAAATCTAAGTTGAGAAAGGAAGGGTATACAGTTTTTCTACTATAATTAACTCTAAGTTTCAAAGTATGAAGCTGCAAAAATCCCAGGAGCTGAGAGAGAAATGATACTAGCCAAGAAACATTTATTTATCATTGCCAAACAAGCTCTCTGACCTTCAGCTAAGTTTAGAAGACTGTGAATTAAAAAGGGCATATGCTTAGGTGGTCTGGGTTTCAGAATCCTCTTTAGGACCTAACACAAGATTTTTTGGTTGAAGAGAATGGTTTTTCGGAAATTACAATTGAAATGCACTCAAGTAGTTAGAGTTCTTGTTGGAAGTTGAAATATCAAGCTGGCAGAAATGTCTCTAAATTTATCCTCTTAGTCATGTTAAGAGCTCTAATAGTTTTCAAGAAGCAAATTGGACTGGCACCTGGGAAGAGGGAGATAGCTTCCCCCAAAGACTTCCAGTCTCTGGGAGTCCTGTGAGATTAGGAGAATATACTCAGCATTAGTACTGATGCATTTTTGTCATTTGGAAGGCAGTGTCTTACAGTTTATAATCTTTAAGAATGATCCAAAGGTAGGAGGACATGGGGGGAGGGAAGTAGATGTGGTTCAACTGATAGAGCATCTGCCTACCACATAGGAGTTCCAGAGTTCAATACCCAGGGCTTCCTGGCCCGTGTGGTGAGCTGGCCCATGCGCAGTGCTGCTACGTGCAAGGAGTGCCACGCCACACAGGGGTGCCCCCTGCGCAAGGAGTGCTACCCTGCAAGGAGAGCTGCCCCACATGAAAATAGCACAGCCCGCCTAGGAGTGGCGCAGCACACATGGAGAGCTGACACAGCAAGATGACACAACAAAAAGAGACACAGATTCCTAGTGCTGCCTGACCAGAACACAAGCAGACACAGAAAAACACATAGCAAATCGACACAGAGAACAAACAAGGGGGGGGAGGAGGAGAAAGAAATAAAAATAAATCTTTAAAAAAAAAAAGACATGGGGGGAAGTGGACATGTCTCAACTGATAGAGCATCCGCCTACCATATGGGAGGGTCCAGGGTTCGATACCCAGGGCCTCCTGCCTCATGTGGTGAGCTGGCCCATGCACAGAGCTGCCGTGCACAAGGAGTGCCATGCCATGCAGAGGCGCCCCCACATGGGGGTGCCCCATGAGCAAGGAGTGCACCCTGCAAGGAGAGCCGCCCCACGTGAAAAAAAGCACAGCCCGCCCAGAGGTGGCACGGCACACATGGAGAGCTGACACAGCAAGATGATGCAACAAAAAAGAGACGCAGTTTCCCAGTGCCACTGAGGGTGCAAGTGGACACAGAAGAACACAAAGCTAGTGGACATAGAGAGCAAACAACAGGGGTGGGGAGATGTGAGTGGAGGGTGAAGGGGATGGGGGGTGGGGGGAAGGGGAGAGAATTTTTTTTTTTAATTTTTAAAAAAAAGGACATGGGAACTGCTCATGGGGTGGGGCGTGGGGGTCACAGACCAAATTGGGATAATTTGAGCATAAAAATAAAAAGCAATAGTAAGAGACTATAACCACTGAAAAAATTTTCTAGTCTACACTGTTACAAATAAATGAATAAACAAGCAAGCAAACAAAGGGAAAAGGAAAGTTCTTCCTCAAGGTAGAATGCCAACTAATAAATGTAAAAGGAATGATGGATATAAAAAAAATCACCATTGAGTCAGGTGGGAGTTATCTATGGATGCTAGGGCTAGTGAGAGGAGGTTTATTGGGGAACAAGATATCAGTGAAATCTTAGAATACCTCTTCATAAGACTAATCAACTATAAAGGGAAAAATAATGAATTTAAGATGGAGAATGGAAGAGGATGTGGCTCAAGCAATTGGGCTCCCGCCTACCACACAGGAGGTCCGTGGTTTGGTTCCTGGTGCCTCCTAAAGAGACAGCAAGCTGGCACGATGGGCAGGTGTGGCAAGCTGACACAACAAGATGACTCAACAAGAAACACAAGAGGGAAAACGTAAGGAGAGAGACAACAAAGCAGAGAAAGGAGGTGGCTTAAGCAATTAGGCTTCTCCCTCCCACATCGGAGGTCGCAGGTTCAGTTCCCAGTGCCTCCTAAAGAAACAAAGATGACGAATAGACACACCAAGTAAAAATAATGAGGGGATGGAGAGAGATGAATACATAAAATAAATCTTTAAAAATTAAAAAAAAAGATGGAGAAACCCCAAGACAGCAACATGACTGATGATTTAGGTTAACATCTCTAGGGCTGGGATGGGTTGACATTATGCGCCCTCTGATATGTTGCACAGCACTTCATTTCAGTTCTATTTCTGCTAAGAATTCATGACCTTCCTCTAGTCATAAGGAAACAACAGATGAATCCAGGTAGTATCATCCCATAAAATGTATGGCTTACTCTTTAAACCTGTCAAGACATGTATGCCAGGGAAAGGCTGAGAAAATGAGCCTGATTAAATGAGTCTGAACACACATGACAACTAAATGCAACATGTTCCTGGATAGGATACTGAACCAAAAAGAAAAGGAGACGTTGCTGGGACAGTTGGCAAAATTTGAATGGAGTCTGCAGATTGGAGGGAAGTAGTGAAATCAATGTTTATTTCCTGATTTCAAGAGTTGTATGCACTGAATCTGTGGACTGGCCATATGATAGCCAGGCCCTGAGCCTCAACAGACTTCAACTCCTACACTCTGGTTTACTGGACTTACCCCACTCAGCTAACATGGAGTTGAAGAAGGTCAACCACCACATCATGGAGCCAAGAGTACCTACAACTGAAAGCAGGAGGATTGCATGCAGCATCCATGTGGAATCTAAGCCCCCTCTTGATATAGATGTGGAGTGGACAAAACCAATGCAAGGTTCACAGGATGAAGGAATAGAATATGGATTAGAGCGGACTTACTGATATTCTATTCATGAACTATTGTAATTAGTAATCGAAGAAAATGTGGCATTGGTGTGGAGAAAGTGGCCATGGTGGCTGCTGGGTGTGGGGAATAGGAGGAAGAGATGAGACGTGGAGGCATTTTCGGGACTTGGAGCTGTCCTGGGTGGTGCTGGAGGGACAATTACCGGACATTGTATGTCTTCCCATGGCCCACTGGATGGAACGTGGGAGAGCGTGGGCTATGATGTGGACCACTGACCATGAGGTGCAACGATGCTCAGAGATGTATTCACCAAATGCAATGAATGTCTCATGATGATGGAGGAGAATGTTGCTATGGGGGGAGGAGTGGGGTGAGGGGGGCAGGGAGTATATGGGGACCTCATATTTTTTTAATGTAATACTAAAACAATGAATAAAGACAAAAAAATAAAATAAAATAAAAAGAATTATATGCAGATATGTAGAAGCATGTCTTTGTTTGGAAGAAATGCACACTGGAGTGTTTAGAGGTGATGACAGAACCTATTTGCCACTTGTGCTCTCAAAGGTTCAGAAAGAAACTAGAAATATATATACACACACATACATTAAAACATTAATAATTGGAGAATCTGCGTGAAGAGGGTAGAGAGTTCTTTGCACTGTTCTGGCAACTTTTATAAGTTGAACTGTTATAAGTTCAAAATAAGTATGAAATTATTTCAAATTTTCTTTTTAATGATCCAAAGAGATACCCAGCAAAGCTTACCTAGCTCTGGATCTCAGAGAAAAGAGATCAAGAGATTAAATTTTACTTCATAAAAAAGAACAGCAGGAGAAAATACATCAAATATAGTAATAACAGGATTTAAATAATAAGTTTCTTCACTTCTCCCACTTTTTGCCTGCACATTACCTCCTATCTCTTCAATCTTTTTGTCACAGTTTACTGCTATCAGTTCAGAATCTGGGAGTTCAAGGCATTAATCTAAGTAATTAGTTCAGGATTAGATTTAGAATTAAAATCCACATGGCTAAGGAATATAGAACACCCATGCTCCAGCATAGGACACCCTGATGAAAATTACATACAACCATCAAGTTTATTAAACAAGAAGCCACCAGAGGAAGCCTGACCTTGCATTGCCTTCTGTTAACTCAACAATAGAAACATATCTCCACCTCTTCAGGAGTGCTGGCCTTCTCCTTATGACATACTAAGAAACTACTTTCATCATATACTTACAAACCACTTTTCCAAGTTGGTACAGCAGAATGTCTCCATTTTTCTCCATGAAACAATATCCAGCAGAGCAAGTCACTTGCTGAATTAGGAGAAACTGAAATACGTTTTCCCCAATGGGGTTCTTTTACGTCAAAAAAAAAAAAAGGAATAACTTTCCTCCTATTAGCTATTTACCCCCACATTCTTCCTTGCACCTCCATAGCTCCATAATATTAAAAGTTAAGGCTAGAGTCAATATTGTATGGAATATTCCTAAAAAGTAACCTCCAAATTGGAACGGTCACTGTCCCTCTAAGAAAGACCTTTATTCAAATTTGCCTTTTAATCTAAGTGCATTTATGACAGGGCCTTAGTCTTTGCTCTGATAAATTTGGTTTGATTTTTTTTAAAAAAATCTGCAATTCTCTTCCTATTACATAGATTGTAAAGGATGAAAAAACATTAGGCTGAAATCTACCCAGCTTAAATAAGGCACTAATGCTGTCAGTCTGATAAAGCTAAAGTGATATACTTTTGACATGTGAGGGGGGAAAAAAAGGACCTAAAAAAATGAGTTAAAAAAAACAAACAAAAAAAGTGTTTATAAATATATAATCTAGACATCGTTCCTTGAGAAGCTCTGATACATCATTAGTTAGACAAGTGAAAAACAAAACAATCCTCAAGACCTACTTCTCAACTCTTGGCCCAGAGAACAACACCCCAGGGAACAGAAGCACATTATAAAACCCAGCTCCAAAGAGAGTGGTGGTCAAATGGTTCCCACAGACACAAGGCACAAAGCTGGGGAATACACCCAAACCATCTGCACTGCCGCCAGTGAAGAAAGAAAAATGCACTACCCATGACAGGCATTGTAACCAGGGCCCATGGGGGATACTGTTGAGTCCCCATGCTCTGACCAACTTCCCTTCAGAGAGTCTTGGTTTGGACTTTGGAGGGGCATTAAGTACAGGGAACTTTCTCAGAATATAGCTCAATTCCAGGGCAGCACACATCTTAACCACTGCTAAATATGTTCTCCTTTGTTCAGGCATCAAGTTCTAGGATCCTCAAGATCATGAAACTCCCCACTTGGCAAAGAATTGGCTCAATCTTCAAGCTGGGGATGGCCTATACCTAGACTAGATAGCATAAGCGGTTTCCAGCCAAACCTCTGGGAAGAAAGAAAGAAAAATTTTATCTTCCTCATGGATTTACCCTTTATACTCATTATGAACATTATGAACAAGGTTCAGATTCCCTGGACCATGTAAGAAGAACCCATCATCCCTAAAGGTGGGCTATTTTCCTACATGAATTAAAGAGCAAATTCACCCTAGGTCTTACAAGTGGTAGAGGAAAGAACCATGCCTGACCACATACCCCACGACTTTTATATGGCTTCTCTGTAACCTTCTGAGAAAGACATGGAGATGAAAAGGTTCTAATTCTCCTGAAAGCAAGCTGCATTTGAACCACACAAACAAGATGATATAATTATTCCACCGAAGAAAGAATAGGCCTAATTTTCTTACACTCTGTCAGAAAGTGAGTACAGCATTAAAATTCCTGTTTTTATAAATGCCATTTAATCTCACAACTTCCATATGCCCTACCCCCATCCTCTCAAAGACAGTTAATGGTTAAGTAGGTAGCAAATCTATAAAAAAATCCTCTAGAGGGAATGTAATGAACTAATTCTTCTTTCTTTCATGCCATCAATTTGGAATTAATAATCTCAGTTGAACAGAGTGGTTCACCACTGTGTGTCTTGTGCCCAATACAAAGTCAGGTATTAAATATTTATTGAGTGAATATTAAGTATTAAGGATTTAGTTCCTATGTTATAGCATGCAACTCCAGCTTAACCAGTCATCCATCAAATGCACATCATTCATCCTCTTTTATGGTTCCAGATAATAAAACGTGGGTGAATCTACAAAACTCCAAGCTTGTATGGGGGAAAAAAGTCCTTCTAAAGTGGGAAAGGAGAACCACATTTGCATTTAATTTCAAACCATCATTCCAATATCTACCAGCCATGGCAATAATTTAACAGATATTTATTTGCCTTTTGTGTACAAAGTATGATGAGGTATTGCAGAGGATACAGAGATGAGTAAAACATAGTTTTCACCTTTAAGTAGCCACAATCTAGGAGGTAGGGTAAGACAGATGAATGCCTGTGATCTATATGTACAGAGGCTAAAAGAATTGAATAATAGGTAAAAGGTGAAATTCATATTCACTTTTTAATAACACATTTTTTTTTAAGATTTATTTTTATTTATTTCTCTCCCTCCCCACCCCAGCTGTCTGGTCTCTGTGTCCATTCGCTGTGTGTTCTTCTGTGTCCGCTTGTATTCGTCAGCAGCACTGGGAATCTGTGTCTCTTTTTGTTGTGTCATCTTGCTGCATCAGCTCTCTGTGTGTGCAGCACCACTCCTGGGCAGGCTGCACTTTCTTTCGCAAGGGGCGGCTCTCCTTATGGGGCGCACTCCTTGCGCGTGGGGCTCCACTACACCAGGGACACCCTGTGTTGCATGACACTCCTTGCACGCATCAGCACTGAGCATGGGGCAGCTCACCAAATGGGTCAAGAGGCCCTGGGTTTGAACCCTGGAACTCCCACGTGGTAAGTGGACGCTCTATCCATTGAGCCAGGTCCACTTCCCATAATAACACATTTTTTGAGGTTTTAACATTCAAAGGATTATGTTTTTGAAAAGTACATTTATTGCAGAACTAGTCTTTGTTCCCTTAATCTAGTGTGACGGAGCAGAAGCACAAAGAAAGAATAGAAGATGCTGGGAAAGTGGGCATAGCAAAGCAAAATTTAAAAACCGGATAGCATTTTTATTTAAATCCATGTTTTCTTTTAAAACTATTTGCAGGAAGTGGATTTGGCGCAATGAATAGAGCATCCGCCTACCACATGGGAAGTCCAAGGTTCAAACCCAGGGCCTCTTGACCCGTGTGATGAGTTGGCCCACGCGCAATGCTGATGCGCACAAGGAGTGCCATGCCATGCAGGGGTGTCCCCTGCGTAGGGGAGCCCCACGCACAAGGAGTATGCCCCGTAAGGAGAGCCGCCCAGTGCAAAAAAAGTGCAGCCAGCCCAGGAGTGGTGCCGCACACATAGAGAGCTGACACAGCAAGATGATTCAACAAAAAGAGACACAAATTCCCAGTGCCACTGACAAGAATATAAGGGGACACAGAAGAACATACAGCAAATGGACACAGAGAGCAGACAACTGGGGGGAAGGGGCGCAGGAAAGGGGAGAGAAATAAATAAAAAATCTTTGGGAAAAAAAACAAAACTATTTGCCAAGAGTGGCTGTATCTCAAGTTGTTTGAACGCCTGCTTCCCATGTACAAGGTCCTGGGTTCAATCCCTGGTACCTTCTAAAAACAAACAATCAAAAAAAACCACAACAAAATAAACTATTTGCGAGGCAGAAGAACCAACCATAGTGAAAATGGTAAGGAATTTGAAATTAAACATATTGCAATAAGAAGCTTAAAGGTAATAATGGGTTTTTTTCTTTTAAGAACAAGCAAAATTATTCAGCCCTTTTCAATAGTGGTCTGCTCTGAGCCATGGGAAACAGATTACTCCAATAAAGGACAACTGGAAAGGGAAAGGTTATAAAGAGAAAGGGTGTAAAGAGCCATTGTGCTTGGGGAGGTCATTTCCTCTCAGGGTTACTCCCAGGAAGCAGAAGGTAGCAAGATCAGCTGAGGAGCCTGATCCCCTAAAAAGCCAGGGACTGGGAAACAGAATAAGAGGCCTGAGTAGATAAGTTACCTTAATTTAAATACATTCAATCAGATAACATCTCCATTGAAGTAAATTACCTTAGGGTTCCACAACAAGCTGCAGAGCCCGGTTATGACTCATTTGTAACAAAATCTCTCTACTGCCAGGGTGCATTTTATATTCCCATGGCCACATGAGAAAAGAACACAGAGTAGCAGAGGCAGAACTGGACTGCAAGCCTAGAGCCCCGGGACTAAATCTGGCTCCAGTTCAAAATTGTTCTGTCCCACATTCCATCTTTCTGCTCCTCTTATACTTTATCCCAACCTCATGTTTCAATTTCCTAATCAAACTTTCACCAACTACACAACACACATACACACAATCTAGTAGTCATAAAATATTTAGCAGTAACTGTATGCTTGTGCTAAACACTTTAATGTACATTATCTCTAAATGTAACAACCACCTTGTGAGGTACGTATTATCTCTCCCATTTTATTGATTGCTTGATAGATTGAGATATAAATCACATACTATAAAATTCACCCTTATAAAGTGTACAATTCTGTGGTTTTTAATATAGTCAGAAAGATGTGCAATCATCACTAATTCCAGAGTGTTTCATTACTCCAAATGGCAATCCTGAACCCATTAGCATCACTCCTCATTCCTCTCCCTCTCCCACCCCGACCAAGCCCTCTTCCTCTGCAACCACTAATCTACTTTCTGCCTCTAAAGATTTGCCTATTCACATAAATGAAATCATACAATTTATAGCCTTTTTTCCCTTTTTATATCTAAAGAAACCAAGACTCAAACAGGTTCAACAACTTGCCTCAAGTCAGACTGAACTATGGGGAAGCAGATGTAACTCAGTGGTTTGAGTGCCCGCTTCCCATGCATGTACAAGGTCCCACGTTCAATCCCCCGTATCGCCTTAAAAACAGAACAAACAAAAAATATGAGAATATGAATACAGATGTGACACAAATGCTTGTGCTTTTGATCACTATATGCTTTCATATCAGAAGAGAGTTGAGAAAAAAGGTGAGTTTTAGATCTACTTGGAAAAATGGGACTTTGTTAATCTAAGTTAATAAAAGTAATAAATAAGAATAATAATCATAACACCATATCTACTGCCCTTATGTTAAAATGCACTGGCAGCTCTTCTAAACAGATCACGGCAAACTACTGGAATGTAGACTCCTATCCCAGTCTCACTCAGTATTATCACTGCTGTGTTCCACTGCACAACTCCAACCTCTCTCCACCTCTCAGCCCATAAAGATGGCAGCTATATGACACCAGGCTGCAAAGAATCTCCTCTCTCCCAACTCTTAGTCCCTTTCCCAAATGTCTCTTTGCTAGTTAAACTTTATTATCCATACAAATTTCTAAGAAGTCCAAGAAAAACATCTATTTTCAATAAATATACTAGTGCATTTCCCTTTCTTAATTTCAGCAACCAGTTTATACCAGATGTGACAAAAGGAGGGTGAAGTATGTTAGGAAAAAATAGCTGTCAGCTAACTAAAGGCAAAGGGCTATAAAAAGTCAAGAATTATATCTGATACAAACTGCTTATAATCTAGCCATACCCACATAGCCAAACACACATAGCATTCTGTTTTCTGTTTCATGTCTTGCATATGTTTATGATTTAGGATAGATTATACCTTTCTAGGGGATGAAATTCAGGTCTTGCTAGTCCTTTTCATCCATCATCCAACATAAACAAATAGGTACACTGTAATGATGATTCTTTTCTTAGAGGTATAAAAGGTAAAGATTGATCTCCACTTAATAGAGGTCAAGGCCAGTGTCTTTGACTGTTTACTCTGCATTCTTATCACAGTGACCAGCACATAAGAGGCACTCAAATGTTTACTAAATAATAATTGATAATCTCACATAGCACCTTACCAGGCACTGTTCTAAACAATTACATATATTCACTCCTGACAACACTAGAGGTAAATACTATTATAATCAGCATTTCCAGATGAGGAAACACAGCAGTCATGATTTGCCCAAAGTCATTCAGTTAATAAGGGGTGGAATCAGGATAGAAGGAATGCAGCACAGAGTAGAGCTTTCCAACTAGATACATTTGAGTCATTCCAAATTCTTAAGATTGAGAGGGTTATGATAAATTGCAACAGCTAGAACTCCACTGGATCATGAAACAAGAAAAATACTTTCTCTCTGCTACTTTGTAATACTCCACCCTGCCTTTCCTCAGAAGTGCTCAAATCCTTTATCTTATTACCTCTGACCTTCTGACAGGAGAATAATAGAGGGATACTGCTCTCTATACTTAGGTAAAAAGAAGGGCAATTATATGGGCAGCAGAGGTGGGAACGAATCAAGGAAATTTCACTTACAATTAAGTTTTATTTGTACAGGCCAAGCTACTCTCAAAGAAAGAGACCGTTTTAGAGTTCTATTCCACCAAGTTTTTAACTTCTAAAACATCATGTACATTATGTATGCTCTACATTGGCCCTAGTGAATACTTTATAATACTATCAAAATTAAGAGGAAAGCATTTTTTAGAATCCTTCCCTCCTCCTTTGTGATTTAAAGCAAAAAACAAACAAACAAACTTGAGTATTATATGGCATTGTAAATGGAAGGTAGAGACATGAAAACTGTTTTACTACTGAAACCATCCTTATAGTTCAATGATTTCAAATTCAGAATTAATCTGTGATCTTCAATTGTTCAAACAACATACCACATCCACCCCAAAAGCACACTGCCATTCTGAAATGATGATTAAAACCTTCTAGAGGTTTATGGGGTTAAGAATTTAGTGTTCCTTCTCTAACATTCCAAGTTGCTAGTAATCAGAAACCAACATTCATAAGAGAAAGTTGAGGCAGTCTCTGAATTAACTTGATCTTGCACAAATAGCCTGTAAAAGAATAGAATAAGAGCTGGTTGTCTTTTAAGGAGCAGTTCCTACTTTCTAACATGATTACATAGGAAGCACTTTACAGAACAAAATCAAATTGCTCCCTATCCTATCATCTGCATGCTTCCCAGGTGTTTTTCGTTGTTGCTGCTGTTGTTGTTTTTTGGATGGAAAGACTCCAAAAGTGAAGAGGGTTAAATATGCAAAGATTAGTTCATGATGCAGCCAACTAGAAAAGCCAATGAGACAAAATACAAAGGTACCTTCAATATCTCCATCTCTCTGAGGTAAATCTGCTCTTTTTTTTCAGTAGTAATTCTAAAATAAAGAGTTGTTTTAAAACAAGAACTGCAATACAGGGTTTTTAGATAAACTGTAAGAAAAACTTCTGAACAGGGAAAGCACTGGTAAGAAATACTAAGGGAAAGGGTAAAAAGTACACGTTCTGGAGATCATTTCCAAAAACATTAGCCTTTCTCATGCATTTTCTTGTAGCCACACAGAAAACAGTTCCCTCTATAAATCCATTTCCAGAACAACAAATTTCTGGACATAAGATGTCAAAACTGTAACTTCAGTAAAGCTATTCATCCCCCTCCTCCCACTTCCTCGATGAGATATAATTGTATTGATATTTTTATTTACATTCAGCCAACGAAATAGAATAGTATACTGGATGATATCAGAATCTCACTATCATATTTTTACCCTCACTTCTGGAATCTCAGGAATATAAGGCCCAACACACAAATTCATAAATGTTTAACAATTCATTCAGTTATGAGCCTCATGTTCAAATTTGCTATCAGCATTTAAATAAAATTAGTGTTTCTGAAAGTATATCAGTAAACAGCCTGGATCAGAATCCTAGGACTTTTCCAGGACCTCCTACGTGGGAAGCAGCGTTCAACCACTGAGCTACATCAGCTCCCCCGAATCTTAGGACTTTTTATGTTTAAGTTAGATCCTTAGAGATCCCCACCACCACCGGACCTACTAAACCAGAATCTGTGGGGGTGGAGCCTGAGACATTTTTAACAAGCTTCTGGGGTGAGGTTTTATACATGCTCAAGTCTGGGACTCACTAAATTAAACTGACTTCTTTGCTATGTTGTGCCCAAGATACCCATCTACATGGGATGCCAGTCTCTTCTCCTTTCCAACCCCAGTTATTTCCTAATAAGACGCAGGAATTGACAAACCCTCCAGTTCCCCAGCAACAGAAGAATGTTAAGAGGAAGCAAGAAGTTAAGAAAGATCAAAGAACATGCACGATTTAAATGCTCTGGAGTCTTCAGCACATCCCAGAAAGAACCATGTCAAGAATGGTAAGAGTGGGCAGTTATGCAAAGGTTCAAGGCCAAAATGATTCCTTCCCTTTCCCTACCTTCTTCACCATAAGCACAGGCAACCTCTCTAGCAATTCCCTGACTCCTTATACATATAATTTCCTTAGGCGACCCCCAATCCCCTTGAGTGTACATTCCTAACTTCTACACAGAGCTGCTTCATGACTGGTGTGAACCATTTCATGTAAAAACTCACACACACACACACACTCCACTTCGGTCTCCGGGCCACCTCGGGCTCCAGGGGCAACCTGCCCACTGCCCCTCTCCACCCTTCGACCCCTCGGTCCCCAAGCAGGCGTCAGGACTCACAGCTGCTCACCCCCCAACTCGGAGCAACTTTCCCGGCTCCTCCCCCTCCCCCGGCCTCGCGCGACTCCCGCCCTTCCCACTCCCCCTCGCCGGGGTCCCGCTCCTGGAACTCCAGCCCCCGGAAGACCTTCGTCCCAGGTGACACCCCCCCCCGTCCCGTCCCCGGCGCCCCTCCCCCCACGAGGGGTGCCCGCTCCCGCCCCCCGATCCCGCCGGCTCAGGCCCGGGGGCCCGGCCACGCGGCCGGACGCCCACCTTCCGCTTCGGCGCGGGTTGTTTTGCAGGGGCAGGGGTGCAGGCAGCCCCCCAGTATGCCTCCCCGGCTCCCTCCCTCCCTCGGGGCTGCCTTCCTTACCCGCCGCCCGCTGCCCGGTTTCAGATCCATCGCCAACAAGGCCGGACTCGGCGCCTCCGCCGCCGTCCGTGGGGGAGGAGGGACAACTGCGGCTGTGGGAACACTTGATGTCGCGGAAGAACTTCTGGGTTTCGCGCAGGTTCTGTCTCAGCCGCCCCAGGTAGCGGCGGTAGCGACCGAAGCCCCGGCACAGCTCGCGAATCATTCCGCCGCCTCCGGGGCCGGGACCCGAAACGGGCTCGCTCCCCCACGGCAGCTCGCCGCCCTCCATCTCCTCAGGCTGCTCCGTGCTCGCCGCTCGGTCCCCGGCCGCTGGCCCGGCCTCCCTCCTCCCCGCCCCCCAGTGCCGAACGGAGGAGGATTCGGCCTCCTCACGCCGCGGCCAGCAGTCGGCCAGGCTCCTGCTCTCCCGTCACCACGCTTAAAAACAAACCAACCCGCAGTGCGCCGCTAGCGGAACCTTTGTCTTCGCTACCCAGGAGCGTGGGGGAAGGCTCACTGGGAGGACACTATCGCTGCGGGGTCTCCTGGGCCTTGTAGTCTGTATTTAGCCCGCGTTCCAGAACCTCGAGGGTGAAGAACTGGAGATTGCGGGACTGATGCCGCTTTGGGAAAAATCTCACCCAAGATCGTGTTTACACAGCCCCCTGGTTTAATTAAAAAACGTTTTCCTACTCCCCACGTGAGTATTCCTGAGCAGAGAGCTGAGCTGCTCCAGAGAAGTGGGGCGCCCTTACTGAAATCCAAGAGCGGCAGATTTTAATAACGAAGAAAAGGAAGGAAACATGACAGCGGCCAGTAATATTTCCATGGTTACCCTAAATGGCCGTTCCACTTTCCAGATATAGTAGATACTGGGGAATAAGCTGAAAATACCCTGGATACGGAAATCCCTCATATTTCTATTTTTTCCCCCGACTTTCCTTCTCCAGGTGGGGAACGGGTAATGTGAAGAGGTCCATAAAGAGCTATAAACTGAAGAAGTTCAGTTGGATTCTTGCAAAAGGGAGACTGGGCTAAGGGGAATTTAAGGTTTGTAGCCTTCCAACTCCGTTTGATTATGTTAACTCAGCTTCTGCTAATGTAGACCACTTTCTTTGGCACTGAACCTGTCACGGAGTCCTAGTTGCAATTAGAAAGGAGGCAAAACTTGACAATCACCTCCTTTTCACTTATGCTTTCTCCTATCTCTCTTTTCCAGACACAGAGCCCTTATGAGTGTCTCTCTTCTCCCCCTCCCCCCCCACACCTCAGAGCAGTTTTATGTTTACAGAAACACCATGCGGGAAATAAGAGTTCCCATATGACCCCCTCTCACACAGTTTTCTCTGTTATTAACGTTTTACATTAGTGTGGTACCTTTCCTACAATTTAGGAAACTTGTTTTAATCATACTGTTAACTTTAGGTCACTAATTATATTAGATTTCATTCATTGTGTTGTACAGTTCTATGGGTTCTCTCTGTATGTGTGCATGCATGCATGTGCGCTAACTTATGTACAACCTAGACTTTCTCTTTTTTCCCTTTTCCAGTATACAGTTCATTGGTGTTAATATTCATAGCTGTGCCTCCATCCTCATTATCCATTGCCAAAACTTTTCTATCACCCCAAACAGAAATTCTCCTAAGTCTTTCTTGCTGAGGAATGACCAGGTTTTTGCTCACTGACACTTCTCTCACATGCTGAATGGTGCAATGCAAAGAAGATGCAGTTGAGTCCTGAATTTTGGTCTCAACTCCTCCACTGACTTGACTTGGGAACACTGACAAGACCCCATGTGTCTTCATCTATGAAGTGAAAGGACTAGTTGATCTATAAGCCTTTTCAGCTCTAAAATTTTGAGTCCTGCTTCAGAGTTTTTACTTGTCTTCCAGCTGCTCATCCCTTGAGAGCAGATGCTCTTGGCAAAATGATGTGATGCTTATCAGGTTAAATTCAGTTTAAGATGTGAAGGCTTTACTCTTCCAGGAGGTTTTAGCATTAAAAAAAAGCGGGGGGGGGGCGCGGGGAATCACTAATTCAAATGAATTTGTACCTGGTAAATGGGTGAAGGCTGCTGGTAAGGAGAGAACCTCAAGCTCATTCTTACGTATTCTCGTCCTCTCTTTTTTCTTGGTTACATATTCTCCACTGGCTTTTCTGTCATCTTTGCAAAACCCCAGGCAGCCCTTAAAGGTGCAGTAAATTCAAAATACAAAGTTTCATACAAGATGGTTGATACTATTTTTACAATTAAATGAGCTGTAACAAAGCAATGTGTAATGATTTGCCACACACAATTTATAACAAATCAGATGAGAGAGCACTCAGGCTGGAATTGTCCAGAAAAGGAATTGGGAATTAAGATCTATCTTGGGGAAGTAGATTTGGCTCAACTGATAGAGCATCCGCCTATGACATGGGAGGCCCAGGATTCAAACCCAGGACCTCCTGACCCGTGTGGTGAACTGGCCCACGCGCAGTGCTGATGGGCACAAGGAGTGCCATGACACGCAGGGGTGTCCCCTGTGTAGGGGAGCCCCACACGCAAGGAGTGCACCCTGTAAGGAGAGCCACCCCACGCGATAAAAGTGCAGCCTGGGAGGCGACTGTGGCCCAATCAGATGAGTTCCCGTCTACCATATAGGAGGCCCTCAGTTTGCGTCTCAGGGCCTCCTTGTGAAGGCAGGCTTGCCTGCATGCTCTGGAGCGCCACCCAGCCCACAGATGGTATGGAGTGCCAACGGGCCCACAGACAGCACGGAGAGCTGACTCAGCAAGGTGACGCAACAAAAAGAAGGGAGGCAAGTGAGAACACAGAAGAGCCCACAGTGAAAGGACACAGAGAACAGACAGCAAGCTCGCCGCAAGGGGGGAGGGAAAATAAAAGTAAATAAATACAGACACAGAGGAATGTACATTGAATGGAAGCAAAGAGCAGACAGCACACAAAAAGCCACAAGGGGGGGTGTAGCAGTTTGATATAATTGATGAATTCCAAAAAGAAATATTGGATTATGCTTGTAATCTGATCTGTATCTGGACATGCTTGAGTTATGAGTAGGGTGTTGAGTCCCCACCCCTTGGTGGGTGGGGATGAAAGGCATGGTGAAGAACAGAGCTGAGGGCTTTCAGTGTTGGAGTTTTGATGTTGCAGTTTGATGCTGAAGCTGAAGCCCCAGGGAGAGAAACAGAGCCACACCTAATAGTCTCCTGTTGACCTTGTGGAGTAAACAGAGGAGCTGAGCCCAGAGGAACCCAGGAAGCCTGAACCCTCACAGCCGTCGGCAGCCATCTTGCTCCAACACATGAAAATAGACTTTGGTGAGGGAAGTAACTTATGCTTTATGGCCTGGTATCTGTAAGCTCCTACCCCAAATAAATACCCTTTATAAAAACCAGCCAATTTCTGGTATTTTGCATCAGCACCCCTTTGGCTGACTAATATAGGGGGGGATTAAAAAAAAAAAGTGCAGCCTGCCCAGGAGTGGCACTGCACTCACGAGAGCTGACACGGCAAGATGACGCAACAAAAAGAGACACAGATTCCCAGTGCTGCTAACAAGAATACAAACAGACACAGAAGATCACACAGTGAATGGACACAGAGAGCAGACAACTGGGGGAAAGGGGGAAGGGGAGAGAAATAAATAATAAAAAATTAAAAATAAATCTTAAAAAAAAAGAATCTGTCTTGAATATAAAGTAAAATTAGGGTAGGCAGAAGTTATCAGGGAGGGCATGTCAGCTCTAGGTCATGGAGGCTATCTTTTTTTTCCTCTAATAGTTTGAACCAAAATTGTCCTCTATGGAATTGAAATATATATTATAAAGTATATACAACACAAATTTTCCCATTTTAATCACCTTCATGTGTACAATTCAACAATATTATTGTCACAGTATTGTGTTATCATCACTACCATCTAGTACCAAAACTTTTTCATCACCCCAAACAGAAACTCTGTATCTATTAAGCAGTATCTCCCCACCTCCCCCTCTCCTAGCAACCTATTTATTTTCTGTCTCCATAAATTTTATAGTTTAGGTATTTTACATAAGTGAAATCATAAAACATTTGTCCTTTTGTGTCTAGCTTAGTTCACTCAACATAGTGTCTTCAAGTGTCATCCATGTTGTGGCATATATCAGAATTCCATTTTTTTGTGGCTGAATAATAGTCCATTGTATGGATATACCACATTTTGTTTATTCACTCATCTGTTGATGCATTGCTTCCACCATTTGGCTATTGGAAATAATGCTGCTATGAACACTGGTGTACAAATATCTGTTCAGGTCTCTGTTTTCATATCTTTGGGATAAGCACCTAGAATGGGATTTTTGGGTGATATAATTCTGTTTAACTCTCTAAGGAACTGAAAAACTGTTTTCCACAGCAGCTGCACCATTTTACTTTCCCACCAACAATGTACTATGATTCCTATTTTTCTGCATTTGCACCAACACATATTTCCTTTTTGTTGTTATTAGGTAAAACTCATCCTAATGCATGTAAAGTGTTCTTTCACTGTGGTTTTGATTTACATTTTCCTAATGGCTAATAATATTGAGCAACTTTTTGTGTGCTTATTGGCCATTTGTATATCTTTTTTTGAGAAATGTCTATTTAAGTCATTTGCTCAGTTTTTAATTGAGTTATCTTTTTGTTCCTGAGTTGTAACAGTTATTTATATATTTTAGATATTAAACCTTTATCATATATATAGTTTCCAAATATTTTCTCTCATTCTGTAAGTTGTCATTTCACTTCCTTTTTTTTTCTTATATAATAATAAACTTTATTTTTAGAGAAGTTTTAAATTATAGAAAAGTTACATTGAAAGTATAGGGGATGGGAAACAGACTTGGCCCAGTGGTTAGGGCATCTATGTCTAACCACATGGGAGGTCCGCGGTTCAAACCCCGGGCCTCCTTGACCTGTGTGGAGCTGGTCCACGCGCACTGCTGATGCATGCAAGGAGTGCCGTGCCATGCAGGGGTGTCCCCGTGTAGGGGAGCCCCACGTGCAAGGAGTACGCCCAGTAAGGAGAGCCGCCCAGCGCGAAAGAAAGTTTAGCCTGCCCAGGAATGGCGCCGCACACACGGAGAGCTGACACAACAAGACGATGCAACAAAGAAGAAACACAGATTCCTGTGCCACTGACAACAACAGAAGCGGTCAAAGAAGAACATGCAGCAAACAGACACAGAGAACAGACAACTGGCGGGGTGGGGAGGGCAGGGGGGAAGAGAAATTAAAAAAATAAAAGAAAGTATAGGGGATTCCCATATATTCCACCATCTCCCACTCTCACATTTCCCCCTATTACTAACATCTTATATTAGTGTGATACATTTTTTACAATTGATGAACAAATATTGAAGCATTGCTACTAACCAAGGTCTATAGTTTACATTATGGTTTATAGTTTGCACTGTACAATTTTATAGGTTTTGAAAAATGTATAATGGCCTGTACTTGTCATTGCAATATCATGCAGAACAATTCCAGTTCCATAGGGCCCATAAAATGCCCTATGTTCCACCTATTCTTCCCTCTCCCTCCCCTCAGAACCTCTGGTAACTACTATCTTTATATCAATGTTACAAGTTATTCTGTTACTACAATAATAAGTCTACCTTGATCTATGGTTGCAGTCCCCCTGATGTTTGCTCATTCCTCAATCTTGAGGATTTGGGGATGCTGATGCCTGCTCTGCCTCAGATTGAGAGGAGGCTCAGAACTTACGGGGCAGATGGAAAGAACTTTTTTTTTGTAGTTGTAGATACTCTTTGTTTTTTGGGGATGGGAGTTGTCGATCATCATCATTTTGTTAGTTGTCCTGGGTGAGTCCAGTGAACTGGAGAATAGATGTTGGGTACAATTCTACTGAAATTCAGGGTTCAACTGACATGTGAACAAACCAAAGATTTAAGTCTCTGGTACATGTATTTAATGAGTATAGTGCTAATTGTAGGTTCAAATAAAAGGGATAAAGGAATTCTGTGTAGGAAAATAATAAATAAGTCTAACTCTATTATATTGGGGAAATAAAGATAAGGCCCACATACAGGATGCTGATTTCATGGGGTTGTGTGTCTTGTCTATACTGTCTGGCTGTCTCTGGAGCCCTCGGGAGCACCCCTGTTTGAGGCTTTGTTTTTTGGGGTTTTTTTGTTTTTGTTTTTTTTTTTTTGAGATGTAGTTATTTTATTTATTTCTCTCCCCTTCCCCCTCCCCCCACCCCAGTTGTCTGTTCTCTGTGTCTATTTGCTGCGGGTTCTTCTTTGTCCGCTTCTGTTGTTGTCAGTGGCACAGGATAATGCCTTTGATGCAAAAAAAACTTTTAAAATTTAAATCCTATTTATTTTTTCTTTTGTTGTCTGTACCTTTGCCTTCATCTTGAAGAATCCATTGTCTAACGTAAAGTCCTAAAATGTTCCCCTATATTTTCTTCTAGGAATTTTGATGCAACAGCTTATCCTTTACTCTAGAAGGAATATCTCGACATGCCCCATACCACTGGACACCTAGAAATTTCACCAAGGTGGAAGTCCCCTGTATTTTTATTGGATTTATCTCCCATCCACTCTCACACAAATGCCTTACCAATAAGTCTAGAGGAGTTGCTATTTCTTGCTCACTAGGTCCAATCAGAATGATATCATTAATATAATGGACCAGTGAGATGTTTTATTGGAGGGAGAGCTGATCAAGTTCCCTGCAGACAATATTATGACAGGAATGGACAGTTGATATACCCCTGGAGTAGAACAGTGAAGGCATATTGCTGGCCTTGTTAGCCGAAAGCAAACTGTTTCTGGTGATCCTTACTAATGGCAATTAAGAAAAGTCATTTGTCCAATCAATAGTTACATTCCAGATACCAGGGGATGTGTTGACTTGCTCAAGCTACGATACCACATCTTGAACAGCAGCTGCAATCGGGGTATCCACCTGGTTGAGTTTATGATAATCCACTGTCATCCTCCAAGATCCATCTGTTTTCTGTACAGGCCAAATAAGAGAATCACCACCCCTGCATCCTTCAAATCCTTGATGGTTGCATTGATCTCAGTAATCTCTCTGGGAATCCAGTATTCCTTTTGATTTACTATTTTTGCTAGGTATGGGAAGTTCTAGTGGCTCCCACTTGGCCATTCCTACCATAAGTCCTCACTCCACAAGTCAGGAAACCAATGTTGGGATTCTACCAGTTGCTGAGTATGTGTATTCCAATCATGTGTTCTGGAACTGGGGATATAACCACAGAATGGGTCTGAGGACCCACAGGCCCACTGTGAGACAGACTTAAGCTAAAACTCCATCGATCACGTGCTCTTACTCTGACTGGTAGACCACAGTGATGTTTTGGGTTTCCTGAAATTAATGTCACTTCTGAGCCTAATCCCTAAAATATCTGGTCATTTCCTTTTTCCAACGCACAGTTACCCTGGTCAAAGGATATAGATCTCTTTGGGGAATGCTGGGAAAATTAACAATATAAATTTTTGTCAGTGTACCAGGATCTTTCCCCAAGGGGATCCAGCCTTCCTCTCATTCAAGGGGTTCTGGGTCTGTAATGTCTCAAGTCTGGGAATTGAGTAAGGGGATGTGACTCTCTGTTTTTGTAACTCGAGTTAATGTTTTGTTCACTCGACCTAGAACTCTTCTGCTTATACAGATCAAGTAGGATTTAGTAGATTGCCCATTTATTTTTCTTCTAGGTATCCCATGATCTATTAGCCAATTGCCATGCAATTCAGACTCTTGATTGCTGATTTGAGCCTGCCTTTCATTGTAGTAGCCACATCCACTTTGTCTTTGGTGATTAAGTGCTGCTACGTGGCTTCTGCCAGGATCTGATCATCCCATGGTGTTTAAGGATTCTAGTTCTGTGATAGCAGTTCCCACAGTAATATCTGACTTACAGAGAAGAACAATCATAGAGCTCTTCAGGGAAGATGGAGTTAGTCTCACAAATTTATTCCTCACAGTCCTGTTGAAAGGTGTGTCCTCTGGGCATTCCTGGGGTAGGTGGGCAGATCTTAAATGGAAAATCCATTCTAGCATTCCAATCTCTTTAAGAATTTGGGTCACCTCATCTGCAGTATACGAAGGTAAATGGGGCATCTCAACCTCAGGCATTGTAGGCCATTGTTTGGTCCATGTTTCAGCCAGCCACCCGAACAAACTGTTAGAGCCCTTTCTAACCTTTGAGCTACAACATGAATCCAGAATCTTTGCTCAGTGGGCTGATATCAATAAATTCAGCCTGATCCAACTTTATATTCCTTCCAACATTATCCCATACCCTTAATATCCATTCCCACACATATTCCCTTGATTTCTATTTATATAAATTGGAAAATTCATGCAGTCCTTTTATAGTACAGTGTACTTCCTCAGGCATCACACTTTGTACTTCACCTTTGGGGACTTGTTGTGACTTTAGTTATAGGTCATGGAAGAGAAGTGGGGTGCTAAGGTTGGGAAAGGGGAAACATTAGAAGTGTCTTGAAAGCCATTTACCTCAAGGCATCCCCTTGCAGTTTCATCTGGTGAGACTGGATTAATCTCTTCAGGTGGTGGGTTGGATAGCAGATCCCTCAGGGCAAGGTGGATTTTGGGTGATGGTTTCCTCAGGGCAGGGAGGAGGTTGAAACTTCTTAAAGCAGCAGAGGTTGGGTGATTTAGGCTTGTGATTGGGTGGTTTTCTCCCAGGGTGGGGAGGAGGTTGGGATTCTTTGGGGCAGTCTAGAGGTTGGGTGGTGCAAGTTTGATATTGGGTGGTCTCAGAGCAGACCAGTTCAGGTTTATCTGGCAAAGTCTCAGTAGAATTTAGCGTTTTAAACCCCTATGTCTTCATCCCAATCCTCAGGATTCCTCTCCTTTCCAATCAATGCCCTCACTTTAACAGCAGACACCCTGCAAGGTTCAGAGTTTAATTTCTGTTTTACTCTGCTACTCTAACAGTGAGACTTTGAGTCTGGTTTCCAGAGATCTCAAGTCTGTGGCTGCACAAAACAAGATTTTCTTTCAGAGCACACATAGAAAGTTACACATCATTCGTGAGGTGCTTACATTGCAAAGCTGAAGCCTTCAGCTCATCCTTTCTTTTTTGTAACTGTATCCAGATTATTTAGAAATAGCCAGTCAACATCATTGTACTTTTTTTTTTTTTTTTTGAGTTACCAGAGCTGGGGATTGAACCCAGGACCTCATATCAGGGAAGCTGGCACTCAACCACTGAACCTCATTGGTTCCCCTTCATCATTGTACCTTTTAACAAAACTCTGTAAGACATTAAAAATACTTTCACCCAGATCCTTGCCTCTTATAAGCATGGAGGTTATCATATCCAGTGGTGATATTTTGTTTGTCTTTACTACCAACTCATGCTATGGACTATCAGTGGCCTCTTGGCCTCTTCATTATTGGAAACAGAGTCATTAGTGCCCTTGAATCTAATCAGAGTAGAGAGCCAATTGCACAACTCCCAGATCCAATTCATAAATCCCATTTTTAAGATTGTTTCTCAAAAAACCAAACCCTCCTTGTACAAAGCTGTATTAGTCAGAGTTCTCTAGGGAAAAAGAACCAACAGGAGATATTTGTAAATAGTATGAGATTTTATAAAATTGTCTCATGCAACTGTGGGGATACACAAGTTCAGATTCCATAGGGCAGGCTGCAAGACAGGGACTCTGATGAAGGTCCTCATTGAATTCCCCAGGAAACACTGGCTATCTGAAGTACAGATGGGAATTCTCTCTCTGAAGGCTGAAATCACTTCCTTTAAGGCCTTCAACTGATTGGATGAGACATCACTCATTGCTGACTGCAATCTCCTCCATTGAGTATAGATGTAATCAGACATCTATTCAATCAACTCACTGATGATTAAAGTCCATGGAATGTCCTTGTATTATAATTAGCCCAGTGCTTGCTTGACCAAACAACTGGGCACCATTTTGCCTGGCTGAGTTGACACATTAGCCTAATCATCACACTGGCTTTTCCATTTCTGCCAAGAAACCTGCTAGAATTTTGACTGGGAATATGTAAACCACTTTGGTTTGGATTGCCACCTTAACAATATTAAGCCTTCTAATCCATGAACATGGTATGTCTCTACATTTATTTAGGTCTGCTTTAATTTCTTTAAAAAATGTTTTGTAGTACTCACTGTACAGTCTTTTACATCCTTGGTTAAACATATTCCTAGATATTTTATTCCTCTAGATGTTATTTATAAGTGGAATTTTTTTTAAATTTCCTTTTTGTATTGTTCATTGCTGGTGGTTAGAAACACAAATGAGCCTGTGTGCTTGAAATTTCAACTTGGCCTAGAGCTGTAGGGTGCCTAAGAGTTATCTCTTGAGAGCCTCCATGTTGCTCAAATGTGGCCACTCTCTAAGCCAAACTCAGCATGTAAATGCATTACCTTCCCCCCAGCATGGGACATGATTCCTGGGGATGAGCCTCCCTGGCGCTGAGGGATTACTACCATCACCAACTGGTGATGCAATTAGAAAAAGACCTTGAATAAAAGGGGGAAATGGTAAAGACAAATGAGTTTATCTGGCTAAGAGACTTCAAAATGAGTCAGGAGTTCATCAGAGGGGTTGCACTTATGCACGTCTCAGTAGGATCCCAGAGATAGCCAAAGTAGATACAACCCAGGTACTGGTGCTCCTGAGGGCTATGAGACACACAGGTTCTATAGTCATGATAGATGGCTCTGGAGTTCAGTGCCTATCCTACTTTTGAATTTGTGCTTCTGATTGTGATGGAGTTGGACTCAGATGTGACCTCTCTACACATGACTCTTCTGTCACTTTTACTGTACCTGTGATTGATGCTGGGGTTTGTGTATGCTCAGGAGACTTAAATCTCTGGACTGTCCATGTGCCAGCCTGGTCCTGAGCCTCAGCAGAGTTGCAACACCTACTCTCTGGTTCATTGGACATACCCAAGTCAGTGGATGGGGAGGTGAGAATTGTCAACCACCAAACCAGGGAACCGAGAGTGTCTACAACTGCAAGCAGGAGAATCACATCCATCATCCATGTGGGATCTAAGCCCCCTCTCGATTTAGAGGTGGAGTGGACATCACCATCCCAGGGTCCACAAGATGGAGGAATATAATATGGTTTAGAGTGAACTTGCTGGCATTCTACTGTAGAACTGTTGTGACTCTAGCAATGGAAGAAATTGTATCATTGATATGGAAATGGTGGCCACAGGAATTGCTGAGGCCTGGGAGAGGGAGGAAGAAGTGTGATATGGGCATTTTCAGAACTTGGAGTTGTCCTGAATGATATTTCAGGGACAGATGCAGAACATTGTTTATCCTGCCATTACTCACTGGATGGACTGGGGGAAAGTGTGAACTACAATGTAAACTATGGTCCATGTGGTGTAGCAGTGCTCCAGGGTGTATTCACCAAATACAATGAATGTGCCTCGCTGATGAAAGGGGATGTTGATGTGGGAGGAGCAGGGGTGGGGAGTGGGGTATATGGGAACCTCTTATGTTCTTTAACGTAACATTTTGTGTGATCTATTTATCTTTTTAAAAAGACAATAAAAATAGTTTTTTTAAGAAAGAAACACAAATGATTTTTTGTGTAGATACTGTACCCTGCAATTTTGCTGAATTTATTAGCTCTATAGCTTTCTTGTGGATTCTTTGGGATTTTCTCTATGTAGGACCCTATCATCTGCAAATAGAGAGAATTTTACTTCTTCCTTTCCAATTTAGATGACTTTCTTCTCCTTGCCTAATTTTTGTGGCAAGAATTTCTAGTATAATGTTGAGGGGCGGTAGTAAAAGTAGGCATGCTTGTCTGTTCCCAATCTTAGGGAGAAAACTTTCAGTCTTTCACTTTAAGTGTCTGTGGATTTTTCATTTGTGCCCCCATAATACTGAGGAAGTTGCCTTCTATTCCTAGTTTTCTTCTGAGTGTTTTCATCAAGAAAGGGCACTGGGTTTTGTGCAGTGGTCTTTTCTTCATCAGTTAAAATAATCATGCGGGAGGCTATCCTTTTAAAAAAAAAACATTAATTAGCACTTTAAATTGTAATTATTTTTAAAATAAGTAGCACAAAATTCAAATGGTGCAAAAAGTATATAAGGAAATGGTAAGTTACCTTTTTATCCCTGACTCCCAGTTACCTAGCTACCCCCCAGAAGGCAACCACTGTTGCAGATATAGATGATATACCATATATTTATCACATATAGATCAAATGTATATATAGTTTTAAGGCAAATGATAGCATAGTACACATACTCTCTTCTATCCTTACAGACTTCCACACCAGAACATAAAGATCTGCCAAATTCTTTTTATCAGTTTGTATAAAATACTTCCATATGGATAGGCATGTTTTATTTAACATGTCCTCTATTGAATGAGCATTTAGTTTCTTTGCAGTTTTTGATATTACAGTGCTTCATTAACCTTCTATATATGTCATTTTGCACATGTGAGTATATCTATACCACCATTTTTGATCTGAAGAAAAGTGATCATTTGTTTCTTGCTATTTAAAATCATAAAGAATGTGACAGTGAATTCTTCCTAAATCACAATCACATGTAAAACTACTTATTTTATTTAAATACCTAATTCTAAGGACAAATGGAGGAAGTAAGGGTTTGAATGATTATAAAAGAAGATACAAGTTAAAAGTTTTCTGAAAGTGATTAGAGTTCATTTAAACTGTAAATGAGGATGACTTCTAGATAAGGAAGGCAGATAGGACACATAGATCTACTTTGGTCTACTCCTAAAACACACTAAATAACAGTAAAGGGATTTTCTTTTTTAGTATAAACCCATGATAATGAGAGGGGTCGGAGGTAAAAAAAAAAAAAAAGAATGAAAAAGACAGAAAAAAAGCTGGAAAAGAAATGGATAAGTGTTAATTAATTTAGTAGCTTGGAGAAACCTGAATCCTAAACCAAAAGTGGGAAAAGCTGAGAGAACCAATCTAATCTATGCTGTGAAATTCCTCAAGCCTAGGAATTGATAGCAGTAGCTCTCCCCCCATACGTGGAGGTAAAGGGGTAGGACAGCAGGACTGCCATATATAGTTTGTATGATGACCCTGGGTAAGGATTAAAACAAGGAATTTACAAAATATTTTAAGAGCAGTTAGACTGCCAGTTTCCCTCTCTCTTTCTGACTGAAGTATTTATTCTCCAGAGAGGGTTAAATAGGAGATCTCTACATAAACAGGGAGATTAGGTGAATTTATACATATTGGATACTAAGATCCCCAGCCTTCTCCTTGACTTAATTCCTAGAACCCCAGCCACCAGGTGTTTACCCTCTAGAGAGGAAACTTCAAGTGTCATCCTTAAGAAATCTGACCAGCCCAGTCCAACAGGAAAGAATCAGAAAGACTGACATCAGAATAAATTTTTGTCTGACTTATTCACTGCTTTTATCTGCAGCACCTAGAATAGAGCCTGTCATTTAGTAGGTGCTCATTAGATTTTGTTGAATAAATGAATGTTCGTTATAGACGTTGTTGCATATTCAGAAAAACAAAAAGAAGAAAATAAAAGCTACTCATATTTCTACCATCCAGAAAGAACCAATAGGTTATATTTGTATCTATTAATGTTGATTCTCATTGGAGGAAGAGTAATAGGTGAAAAATATATCAGTAGTCTTTCAAACTTTCCTTTTAACTATAACAAGTTGCTGTTGGTTAGATAATTTCTAGAGAGTTTTTTTTTTTAAGATTTATTTTTAAAATTTATTTCTCTTCCCCCCCCCCTCCATTGTCTGCTCTCTGTGTCCATTCACTGTGTGTTCTTCTGTGTGTGCTTGCATTCTTATCAGCAGCACTGGGAATCTGTATCTCTTTTTGTTGCATCATCTTGCTGTGTCAACTGTGTGCGGTGCCACTCCTGGGCAGGCTGCACTTTTTTCGCATGGGGAGGCTCTCCTTGAGGGGTGTGCTCCTTGCGCATGGGGCTCCCCTACGCAGAGGACACCCCTATGTGGCACGGAAATCCTTGAGTGCATCAGCACTGTATGTGGCCCAGCTCACCACACAGATCAGGAGGCCCTGGGTTTGAACCCTGGACCTCCTATATGGTAGGTGGACACTCTACCAGTTGAGCCAAATCTGCTTCCCTGTAGAGAGATTTTTGAAGCCTTGATCTTCCTGCTCATGTACGTGGAAATCATGGTGCTTTTTGTGGAACACTAAAAATTATTGACATTTAATCCTACCATGTGAATTAGAAACATAATTACTAATACAAAGCATGACTATTCTCTATTACACAATATGAAAATCACAATCACAAACCCATGGTTTAAAGAAAAAAAAACACAAGCAATTAAAGTTTTGAGTTCTCCATAAGTATGTACTTATTATTTTTCCATTGTTTTCATCTTTCTGAAGGTCACTAACCAGCAAGTGGTATTTGACCCCAAGAGAGGAAAAAGTATGGGGAAAAAAGTTGAAAGCATACCATTATTTTCTACGAACTGGGAAAAGATCACCATTGTCAATTTTAGCAGCAGGACACGCCTTCTAGCTCAATACCTGTTTCCAAGAGAATATATTTGAGAATCCCTGTTCTAGACAATCTTGTTCTCTTCTCTGACTGTTTGATGTATTGCTAGTAGTGGATGAGAGAAGTGCCTGTCAAACTTCAATGTGCACACAAATCATCTGGAGACCTTGTTAAAATGCAATTCTGATTCAGTGGCTGTGGGGGCAGGTCTTGGGATACTGTTTTTGTGAGAAGCTCCTAGGTAATGGCAAGGCTGCTGCTCTGTGGACCATACTTTTTATTTTATTTTTTTTAAAGATTTATTTATTTATTTAATTTCCCCCCCTCCCCTGGTTGTCTGTTCTTGGTGTCTATTTGTTGCGTCTTGTTTCTTTGTCCGCTTCTGTTGTCGTCAGCGGCACGGGAAGTGTGGGCGGCGCCATTCCTGGGCAGGCTGCTCTTTCTTTTCACGCTGGGCGGCTTTCCTCACGGGCGCACTCCTTGCACGTGGGGCTCCCACACGCGGGGGACACCCTTGCGTGGCACGGCACTCCTTGCGCGCATCAGCACTGCACATGGGCCAGCTCCACAAAGGTCAAGGAGGCCTGGGGTTTGAACCGCGGACCTCCCATATGGTAGACGGACGCCCTAAACACTGGGCCAAAGTCCGTTTCCCCATACTTTTTATAGTAAGGGTGTAAGGAGACAGTACCAGAAGTCAGCAAAGCATCATGATTAAGGAAATAGGTCTTAGGGCCAATGAGACCTTTTTCAAATCCAAGCTGTACTCCTTCCCATCTGTATGCCTTTGGAGACATTACTTATTTTCTCTAAGTCTTAGTTCCTCATCTGTATAAAATGGGGATAATAATAATATCTACTTCTTAGGGTTACTGTGAACATTTAAAGAACAGTGCTAACTGAAAATCTCAAATTACTGCAAAGTAAAAAGTTTTTAAAAAGGGTAGCGTCTGGCATGTGAAAAGCACTCAATGACATTAGTTGCTTTTATTGATTGTGTTGGCATTATTACATACTTGAATTTTAATCCTGTCTTGCTACTGTATAAACTTTGGGCAAGCCATTGGCTGATCTTAGTCTTAGTTTTGTCATCCGTAAAATGGGGATAATAACATTTCTCACCTCTTAAGATCATTATGAGGATGAAAATGAAATATGTGTGTAAGGTTCTTAGCACAGAGCCTAGTACTTAGAAGGCATTCAGTAAAAGGTAACTAAGATGATGTTGATGATGATGATGATTACAAATCTAGGTTCTATTCCTGGATCTGTGACTTTTGTTAAAAGGGAGAATCCTATGTGCGTGCTTAATACTGCAGGGTCATTGGGAGGATTGAATGAGCCACAATAAGTGAAAGTGCTTTGAAAAGGAAATCTTGTAAAAATTTGGAGAAGGACATGGTAATCCAAGAGAATCTGACCTGAGTTCCATTCCCATGTGTTTCTTGCTTATTTTATGATCTGAAGCAAATTAACTAAATGTACATAGTTAAGTTATATAGTTACTTTATCTGTATAGTAAAAGTAAAAATACCTCACAGGATTGTGAACATTAAATGACAATGCAAAAGCAGTTAACACCTTGCCTGGCACATAGAAATGCCCAATAAAAGTGTTTTTCTTCCACTATCTATAGTAATTACTCACATTCAGAATTATAAATTTTCCCGATGAGAATAGTATTTCCAAGAATATTTATTTTTGCTCGTGAGTTTCTCTACATGAAGATTTATTACCTTAAAGATTTAAGACCTATTTATGAACTGCTAAATGCATTCTATTTAATTATACATCAAATATTACTGCAATGATGAATATTTCATCAGTGGTATTCCTGGCTGTTAGGATGCAGAGTGTGGGGAGGAAGAACATCAATTAAAAGAGATTTGGTATAACCTCAACCAGAGATAACCTTTGTTTTTACTGCCAAGTAGAAAAACAAGGTTCTCAAAAAATATTTTAGAGTAACTGCCCCAAAGCTTTCAGAAAAAGCCTGAACAACACTCACAGGTTCTGGGGATTAGGACATGTACATATAATTTTGGGGCCACTATTCAGCCCACATCATCTATCAATGTTATCTCAGCAGAGATTTTTTTTGTCTTTTTTTTTTAATGTTACATTAAAAAAATATGAGGTCCCCATATACCTCCCATCCCCCTCACCTTGTGGAGAAGTAGGAGCCTGTGACCACCCCCACCTGAGAGGAAAATTCCACAGCCCCTTAACCACCTACATCTCGCTTCTGTAACAAGCTTGCTCCACTGTAAAACCTTAAATCAAGGCCTCCTCCTGTAGAAAGTGTCGTCAGCCCCTACCAAAGACCTGACCCGACCCTTGTAAATAACAAGAACTCCCCGACCACTGGTCTCCCCTGATAGAATTCCCAGCGCTTGATTGACCGCAAGCACCTGCTTCTGTACGTGCTTGCTTGCTGAGCTATTGCCCCCCACCCTGAACCTAAAAGCCTATATAAGCAAACTCCGCCCCCCCCCCCCCCCCCCCCCCGTGACTCAGGGCTGCTCTCCCCTCTGCATAGGACGAGGCAGTTGCCGCGCGCCTAATAAAGCTCTCAGTTGGAACTTTACTCAGAGTCTGAGTCTGGTCGATATCGCTGATCTATAACAACCTCTCCCCCCATAACAACAACCTCCTCCATCATCATGAGATATTCATTGCATTTGGTGAATACATCTCTGAGCACTGCTGCAACTCATGGTTAATGGTCCACATCATGGCCCACACTCTCTCCCACGTTCCACCCAGTGGGCCATGGGAGGACATACAATGTCAGGTAACTGTCCCTGCAGCACCACCCAGGACAACTCCAAGTCCCAAAAATGCCCCCACATCTTATCTCTTCCTCCCACTTCCTACCCCCAGCAGCCACCATGGCCACTTTCTCCACACCAATGCCACATTTTCTTCGATTACTAATCACAATAGTTCATGAATAGAATACCAGTGAGTCCACTCTAATCCATACTCTATTCCTCCATCCTGTGGACCTTAGAATGGTTGTGTCCACTCCACATCTATCAAGAGGGGTCAGCAGAGATTTTTGAGAAGATCCTGAAGCCTTAGTTCTCAAACATATCTAATGGGCTTATGTTCCTTTTCTATCCAAGGTGCCTAACACAATGCCTGGCACAAAGAGGTTACTCACTGTATGTTGGCTGAAAGAAAATATTTCTTTCACTTCATCTTCTCTCCTACCTTGCCCATATCATCAATCTAGCACTGCAGGGAGGTGGTTTGATGGAAAGTTAGGATTCTAAAGCAAAGGTGGACAGAAGCCATCTTAGTCTTGAGAACCATCCCCATTCCCAAACTGCAGAAGTAAAAGGGATCTCTATCTACAAGCATCACAAAAATCTCCAAGTGTTTAGAAAATAGGCCCTGAAACCCAGCTGAGCTACCTTCATGGGTGTCTGTTTTGGGGGCTCCTATAATTCTCTTAGACCTGATTTAAGAAGCACTGACCTAGGACCCTTATGATCATAGGACTTAGTGATGCATCCAGACAAGTTTCCTGAGGATATGCACACATTTCCTGCATGGAGATGGTGAAATTTTTTTAAGAGCATGGAGGAATAAAGGGGGAAAAATAGTATTTAATTGAAAACACACAAAATAAATTAGAATACAACTTTCAATGCCCATATCTTAGCTTAAAACTTAGTTTTTCTCAGCACTCCCTTTGCATTTTTAGTAATTATCCACATTTTATCCATGTAGTTTGCATCATCTTTAATTCTTAGAGAATCCCTGGAAAGATGGATATTCTTATGTCTATTTTTTATGTGAGGAAACGGAGAATCAGATTAAGTTGTGTAAGTCTATATAACTAGTAACACGAGTTTGTCTAACTACAAAGCCCTCATTCTTCTAACTCGACACAATTTGCTATTCTACTGCTTTCATTTTACAGTATTTCAAAAAGGCTTTTCATGATTCTATATACTTATAATTTCTCTTTAGAGCATCAAACATTCCGTTATATTATTATGCCATTGTTTGTTGACCACTTTTCTTCTTGAACATTTGAGTTCTTCAGGTTTTTCAGTATTATAAACAATGCTGCTACAAACATTTTTTGTTTGTGTATCTTGTTTTCCTCTTTTGAATGATATCTTGGAGATAAAGTCCCAGGAAGGTATTACTGGTAGTACCTTATTACCAGTAAACATCATATGGCTCTAGCTCTGCATTACTATATTTTTCTCTGAAAGAATTGTGCTATGTCATTGCATCTTGAAAGAAAGTACTATTTTCTTTCACCAGCAGCCTGTGAAAAGTGTTAGTGCGCCTGGATGGATTCACCATTGAAAACAGCCCTTTGTCCCTGTATAAGCCTGGGTATGCCCCAGGGCAATATGAGACTCCCTAAAAAATGATTTATGACATAAGTATGCATACTCCAGAAACAGCTCTCACATGGGATGGTGTGATTCCCTCTTCCCAGAAAAGCCTTCCCTGATTAAGTTTTCTTTTTCCCTTTGAAGTCACAGGATCAACAGAAGATTTTCAAGCAACTGACACTTCCTTTTTGATTCAGACAGTAGTTCTCCCATTCCCGTACTGGGAAAAGGTGTGGGAGGTAGCTGTTAAAAATGAATGCTAAACGTTAATTAGCCCTTGTTTTCCCATTCCAAACTAGGTACTAAGGGTTGGGATAAATAACACCGAGGAAAAGGAGCCCCCAAAGTCAGAGTGGAAAACAATTTCAGAAACTGTCAGGAGGGAGTAGAAGTAAAGAAAAGTCAAATTAGAATTTAAAAAGCCCTGTTACAACTGGTGGAAAGTGGTTTTGAGATATTTAATATCTTTCTATCTTAGTTATCATACTGATCTCCAGATTTCCCTTTGAGGTTATTGAGAGGTTTAGATTGAGGTTACATGGCACATTCAGGGCCCGCAAATCATGGCTGTCATGAATAAACATGGTGGCCACCATTGTGTAGCCTAGGCAGCAGTGCAGTAGGAATTTGGGGAAATGTATGGACACTGAGAGCAAGCAGGACTGATTTGAAAACCTAGCTTTATCTCTAACCACGTGGCCATAGGTAAGTTACTAATCCTCTTTGACCCTGTTTCCACATCAATAAAGTGGAGGTTATGATATTCACCTGCAAAGTTTGTTTTGTAGACTGAATGGAGTCTTATATTGCCAGACAATATAGTAAGTGCTCAATAAAAGGAAGCTACTATAGAATTAACAAATCCAGCAATATTTTTAAGCAACCAAATCTTTCCCTACATCAGTGGTTCTCAAACTTCTACATGTATAAGAAATCATGTAGGAAACTTGTTTAAAATGATTTTCAGGGCCCATCCACACAGAAATTGTTTCTGTTGGTTTGGGATGGGATCCAGGAATCTGCATGTATAACTAAATTCCAAGATGATTATGTTTCTGCTAGTCCATGAACTATTCTGTGAGAAACACTGTCCTATGGGCTCAGAAACGAAAAAAGACCAAAAAAGTTCCATCACTAATATGCCAAAAATTCTATAGCATGCCAGATATAAAATTAAAGAGATTCAAACACTGAATGGTTCTATTTTCAAGATGATTTAGTTTTTTTCAACATGAAGCAAAATTATATCCATTAATGCTCATGCTATGAATAAATGCGTCTAAACTTTTCTTCCTTGGAGTTGTCCTGATCCCTCACTCTAACAGAGGTATCATTCTCTCCTCTGCACCCCTGGGATCTAATTGTTTCTCCTTGGAGCTTCGGCAGGCATTATCATATAAATATCATTTTGTGTCTCCTCACCCCAACTGAACTTTAAGCTAAAGGTTGTGACCAATGTCTTTTATTTTCTGCATCCTCCACAAACATCTTATCAAACCTTTGTACATGATATGTGCTTCAAAAATATATTTGAGGGAAGCAGACTTGGCCCAGTGGTTAGGGCGTCCGTCTACCACATGGGAGGTCCGCAGTTCAAACCCCGGGCCTCCTTGACCCGTGTGCAGCTGGCCCACGTGCAGTGCTGACGCACGCAAGGAGTGCCCTGCCACGCAGGGGTGTCCCCCGCGTAGGGGAGCCCCACGCGCAAGGAGTGCGCCTCGTAAGGAGAGCCGCCCAGCGTGAAAAGAAAGTGCAGCCTGCCCAGGAATGGCACCACACACACGGAGAACTGACGCAGCAAGACAATGCAACAAAAAGAGACACAGATTCCCGTGCCACTGACAACAACAGAAGCGGACAAAGAAGAACACGCAGCAAAATGGACACAGAGAACAGACAACTGGGGGGAGAGGGGGAAGGGGAGAGAAATAAATAAATAAAAATAAATCTTAAAAAAAAAATATATATATATATATATTTGAATGTATGTTGTTGACTAATACTCATGGATAAATTCTTCACCCAGGAGTGGCTCAGAATTGTAGGTGAGCCATGACAGGGTGAGCTATTACTCTTCTTGGCTTTGCAATCAGACAGAACTGAGTCTAGGTCTCTGGCCAATGTAAGTTCCGTATCCTCACTGAGTCTGTTTCTCACTATATAGAGCAAGAATAACACTTACCATGCCGGATTGCTGTGGAAATTAAGTAAATAAGAGTGTTCACATGGTTACTGGCAAAATGCCTAACATCTTGTGATAATCTTCAAATGGTATCTGCTTGCTTTTATTACTCTAAGAGTAATAATAGATGGAACTGCCATAGGCATTTACCATCAGATGTTAAATAATAATCAATTGATTATTCTTTCTGAGGAAAACTGGGATTCTTTCTTTCTTTCTTCCCTTCTGTTGTATTTTTTTTTAAGGTCTAGCATTTTCAGTTTTAAGTAACAGATTGTCCAAAGGCTTGTATGGATTCCCTATAGAGAAGGGAAAGGACACAAAGCAGTCTTTTTCTAAGTCCCAGGCTTTTGCACAGAACAGTACAATCAGGGTTTAAGTTTTTTCCTCACAAACCCACTCTGTTCACAGTCATGATTACTGCAAATTTCTCGCATCACTGAGGGTCAACAAACATCTGAAATGAGGACTATGCATCCTACCTGAATGCACAGATTTTCATATTACAGATAAGAGATTCAGTGGTACTGGAATGAGACAGACATTGGGATCTCCTGTGTAGGTCTTAGAGATGCTGAGAGAAAAATGATCACAAGAGTGAAAATCTGGGTTTTCTTATTCCTTTGAAACATTGCCAGTTATATATCAAAGATTCTATGCTATGGAGGAAAAATACATAAAATTTATGCATAAATATTGTGACTGAGCTTGCTTGCTTTCTCTCTCTCTCCCTCTTTCTCTCTTTATTTTGAGCTACCAGAGCTGGGGAATGAACCCAGAACTGTGTGTGTGGGAAGCTGGCACTCAACCACTAAGCCACATTGGCTCCCGTGAGTTTGTTTGCTTGCTTGTTTTTTTTGTTTTTAGGAGGCACCAGGAACCTAACCCGGGACCTCCCATGTGGGAAGCAGGTGTTCAACCACTTGACCCACATCTGCTCCCTGAGCTTTCTTTCTCTCTCTTTTTATTTTATTTATTATTATTATTATTTTATTCCCCTGAGATGACTTCCTCCTCTGTCTGCTCATCTTCCTCAGGAGGCACTGGGAACTGAACCTGGGACCTCCCATGTGGAAGGTGGGCACCCAATTGCTTGAGCCACATCTGCTCTCCTGAGCTTTAGTTCTAAAGGCGGAAGAATTGTAACAACTAAGTGTCAAAGAATAAGGTGAACAGTGCTTAAATAAACCATGATATATTCACTTGATTGAATATTAAGCAGTCACTAAAAATGTTTACTAACACATATATAAATATGTCTAATAACATATGGAAAAGTAACATGGAAAATGCTTCTGTAATAGCCTATGGAAAATGCATGAATTTAAAATAAAAAGGATAAAATTTACAATTCTATTTTTAGATTACAGCTGTTTTTAAAAAAACTCCAGTTTAATTGAGAAAAGAATGAAACAACCTCTCAAGAATGTTAACATTGCTTATGTTTGAAAGATGCTTATTTTCATCCTTTAACTTTACTGAGTTTTTCAAATTTTCTTTGAAGAATGTGTATGACTTTTGTGAGGTTTCTGGGTACCTAACAGTGAAAAAGAGAGATGGCAACAAAAACAGCAATAACCTTTATAAGCAGTCCAATTCAAGTTTGTGGTTGCTCAGGGAAGAAAAACCAATTTACACTAGACATGAAAGCCGTTGAAAAATCCTCCAGATGGTTTAGAAAAACTCCCACGTTCCCTGCCTGATATCGCCACTTCCATTTTCTCCTGATAAAATAGCGAAAATAAAATCTTTTGCTTCAAGATAATAAATGAAGTCATTTTGGGGGTCAGAAAGTTCCATATCCACACTGACTGTGGAACCACTGAAAATGATGGGTCACCACCCAGAGACCGGATAGGTCTTTAGGAGTCAGAGCCTTCTCCACCTCAGGCGTGATGCAGAGCCTTCCCAGTCCCCCTGCCTCTTACAAAAGCCAATAGTAAGCTCGAATTTAGGTGGTGGGATTGTGATGTCATCAACAATCCAGCCAATCTCCTCGGTGATCATTTGCATAGCTTACTCCTGATCCAAGAGAACCCAATTTCTTTTAAGGAGAGCTTCACATGCAAGTGGAAATCTCTAACAGAAAGAGAATAAAATTGCATTAACAAAGGAATATTTGTAATGATGCTAGTATCAAAATGCAGTGATCAAAATTATTATGTCTAGTCCCTCTGGAGTGTATTTGTACCCTCCAAGCACTGTATTTGGCATGTTAAATCTTAAAATAACTCTCTGACAACTACCTACTCATTTGATAGTTAAAATACTTTTTTGTTTTCTTTAAAATTCCTACAGAGTACAAAAAAGAATATTTTGGGATGATCTACAAGCCTCTTGCTAGTGGCAAAAAGAGAGTCCTTCTATTTCTGAGATTAATTGCTTTTACAAAACAAAAAAACCTACCTCACACTGTTGATCTTGGAACTTTACCCTCTATAATTAAGGCTTTATCAGTGTTTCAAACTATAGGAACTGGTTTTTGACAGGGAGCAGGATGCCATAAATCTGCTCTTTATCTTCCTTGTTTATAGAAGTGCTGGTTTGGGGGAGAGGGGCTTTCATTAGCCTAACTGGGATCTTGGTTCACAAAAAGCATTAATTTTCTTTGGAATAATTTTGTTTTTCTTGTGTGGTGATAGGAGACCTGGGAAATTTTTTTATTTCTTTCAGGTTTACTGAGCGTGTATTATGAGAGCACATACTATCAAGTGAATCTATCATGGGCTATGTATTAAACATTTTCACATGCTTTATCTAGTTTAATACTCACAAAAACTCTGTGAGGACAGGTATCATTAGCTCCTAGTTATAGAGAAGAAAACCTAGGTTGAGAGGGTAAACCATTTGGTTACCCAAGAACACACAAGAAGAAACAGAACCAGAATTCTATTCTTACATAGATTTTTCTAACACCAAGACCAGTGATCTTCCTACTACACCATGTTATTTATCTGTGATTAACTAGTTGTGCCAAAAACAAAATGAAAAATGTTATTCCTACATGGTGTGTATCATTTCTCACATTGTAAATCTGCAAATTTTTGTTTTATCTTAAACATCAAAACCTCATAGTATATGCCTATATTTTCCCAAAGAAACTTTGGTCAATGGAACAATCTAATTCTTTCAGTAAAATGTCATTTAGTCAAAGTACTTGCAGTTCTATTTATCTTAAATACCCTTGAATTTACTATGGCTGATGAAAATTGTCATCAGCTTCAAACAGGTGGTTGTAGATAACACAGGTCTCTACACAGACTTCCCACCCAAATGTCTTCGACAACAGCATATTTACTCAGTAATATGACACTCAATGAAAGTCAGAAATGTGTGGGACACACCTGAACTCTCAAGGATAGAACCATCAGAGTGAAAGTGCAGCCTTTTTGAAGTTGGGTGACATCTGTGATAATATCTAAGGACCTCACTGTATGCCAGGAAATGTTCCAAGTGCTTTGCATATGTTCCCCAACACCCTTTGATAGGTACTGTTATTTCCCCCACTTTCCAAATGAGGAAACCTGGATCTAAAGAGGTTAGATAACTTGCCCTCCATCACGTGGTCAGGGATAAAAGAGCCAGGATTTGCCCCCATGCACTGTGACCACAGAACCTGAACTCTTAACTAGTATGCTACCCTGCCTGTCCAAAATAGAATATAAAGTATTAGCTGATTTCATGACATACACCACAGGCATTTTTGTTGGTGTGCATCATACCTTGCTAAATGTGTCCACAAAAAGGAAATTTGGCCTTCATGTTATATGTCTATGAAAATATAAGTCAGGGAAGCAGATTTGGCTCAATGGATAGAGTGCCCCCCGGCCACATGGGAGGTCCAAGGTTCAAACCCAGGGCCTTCTGACCCGTGTGATGAGCTGACCCACGCTTAGCACTGATGCGCACAAGGAGTGCTGTGCTACGGCAGGGGTGTCCCCAGCGTAGGGGAGCCCCATGCGCAAGGAGTGTACCCTGTAAGGAGAGCCGCGAAAAAAGTGCAGCCTGCCCAGGAGTGGTGCCGCACACACAGAGAGCTGACACAGCAAGATGATGCAACAAAATGAGACACAGATTTTGGGTGCCACTGACAAGAATACAAGCAGACACAGAAGAACACACAGCGAATGGACACAGAGAGCAGACAACTAGGGGGGGGGAGGGAAGGGGAGAGAAATAAATGAAAAATAAATCTTTAAAAAAAAAGAAAGGAAATATAAAAATCAAACTTAAAGCCAACTTCAATGTAGTATAGAAATGAGGAATGATTCAAAATAATGGTCTTTTTCCTTTAAAATACACACCTAATCCCACCCACTTTTCTTCAGCTTAGAGTCAGGTCATGAACATGTGCCAATATGTGCTCACCATTTGCTGGCCACTGCTTGCTGCCCAAGACTTGCCCTAGATTTGTGGGGCCCTTACACTTCTACACTTCTCAGGTGCAACACAGGCAGGAGGCACTAGATTCCTCTGCCTGACATATGGCATAAGGGGAATCTGCCCCCATGGGTTCTGTCTAGTCTTGCTGCTGTCTATGCAGGCATTTTGCCTTTCCATCATTGAAAATGCTAGAGGTGCAAAGCTTTGTGTTTCCACACTCTGTCTGATGCTGGATAGTGGGTGTGGGGGTGGTTCTACATTCCTAGCTCATCTTAAACCCCTGTTTTCTGAAAACGGAGCTGCCTGGTTTAGAAGGTAGTTGCTTTACTGAAGGAAATTCTTAACAACATAGTCTCTTAGAGAATACACATTAAAATGAGTGGTTGGAAGGGGAAGAAGATGGAACTGAGAGCCAGGAAACTCACAGACTCACAGGAATGTTGGAGGCTAGAATGGCATGATGGGAGTGAAAGATTGGTAAACTGTAAAATCCTTTAGAGAGCATCCCCATGACTCAGAGACTGAACGGCCCCTTCACAGTCTAAGCCAGTAATTCTCAAATTTTAGCATGCATCAGAATCACCTGTAGGGCTCGTTAAAACAGATTTCTGGGCCCACTGCTTATGATTCAGTAGGTCTGGATGGTCCCTGATAATTTTCATTTTGGTCAAGTTTCCAGATGATGCTGGTGCTTCAGTCAGGACCCTGCTTAGAACCATTGGACCAGGCTGCTGGATGGACAAAGCCCACCTTAGCCTCAATAGGCATGCAAAAGGCACTCATATGGGGTTATTATTACTAGGCTCCATGTCATGAGGACCCCAGCACTGGCTCTCTTCTGCCTCCAGTTTGCTCAGCACACTTTGGCTGAGTGTTAATGGGAAAAAAGAGAGAGCATTCCTCCACCTGCCATGAAGAACCTTTCTTGTTCAAATGATGCTCACAGTTTGCAAGGAACTCTCACATACATTATTGTGTTTAAATAGGAAGTACTTACCCCCCCACACACACACACACGCACCCCAGCATGGGGACATCACTCCTGGGGATGAGCCTCTCTGGCACTGAGGGATAACTACCAAGTGCCAACTAGTAATGCACCTGGAAAAAGACCTTCAGCATAAGGGGGAAATGGTAAATACTAATGAATTCTTATGGCTAAGAGATTTCAAAGTGAGTCAGAAGGTCATTCCAGAGGTTCTGCTTATGCACATCTCTGCAGGATCTCACTGACTGCCACAGTAAATATTGCCTCAAACAGTGGGACTCCCCGGGGTTCTCGAGACATCCAGACACTATAGACAGGGCAGACAGTTCTGGAGTTCTGAACTGTTCGTGCTGTCAGACAGTTCAGGCACCCTGCCAGTGGGCCTTAATTTGGAACTATGCTCCCCATTGTGACAGGGTTGGACTAATTTGTGGTTTTCCTACAAATGGCTCTTCTGCCCCTTCTACCTGAACCTTAGTTAGTACTATACTTGATAGATGTGTGTCCAAGAGACCTAAACCTTTGGTCTGTCCATGTGCCAGTTGGGGCCCTGAATCTCAGCAGGGTTGCAACACCTACTCTCCAGTTCACTGGATTCACCGAAGACAACAAACGAGGTGATGATGATGGACAGCGTCCATCCCAAGGAACAGAGAGTCTGCAACTGCAAGCGAGAGTGTTCCATTCATCTGCCCCATGAGATCTAAGCCCCTTCTCAATTAGAAGCAGAGTGGTCATCACCATTCCCAAATCTTCAAGATTGGGGAATAAACAATGGCTTAAAGTAGACTTACTATTATTCTACTATAGACTTATTGTTATTCTAACAATGGAAGAACTTTTATTGATTAAAGGCAGTGGCCACCTGAGGTTCTGAGGGGAGGGAGAGGGAAAAATAGGTATAATGAGGGGTATTTTCAGAACATTGGAGTTGTCCTGCATGACATTGCTATGACAGATACAGGCCATTATATATTTTGTCATAACTTAAAAAATTGCACAGGACAGAGTGTTAACTAACATAAACTATAATCCACTGTTAATGGCAATATATTTAATATGTGTTCATCAGTGGTAACAAATGTACCACACTAACGAAGGATGTTGTTAATATGGGACAGTGTGGGAGGAGGAGGGAGGGGGGAATATGGGAAGCCTCTGTATTTTTTATGTAACATTTATGTAAAGTTTCTTTAAAATAAATAATTTTTTAAAAATACAGGTAATAATAATTTAAAAAATAGAAAGTGCTTTTCAGTATCTGAGCCTAAAGGTAAGCAATGAGTCATGAAATAAGTACTAAGGTGGGGGAGGGGCGATGGGACAGACGCCCCATCTCCTTTGCAGCTCAAACTGTTAAGAATAAGTTTGTGAACTCCGACCAAGTACACTGGAGGGGATCGGTGTCACACTCATTGAAGGGATGTATATAATCTAATGTGCAAAGTTAGAGAAGAAGAAAAAAAGGCAGTAATGATAAACATACTTATTGTGCCTCCACCCCGCCAAATAAAACGAGTGGGTGGGGAAAATCCCAGGAGTGCCCACACTGAGAGGGTCCCTCAAGCATCTGCAACACTCGCGTCGCCCATCTCCCGCCGCCCCCCTCCTGCTCCGCAGCCCGCTCTCCGCAGTGCTAAAACGCAGCAACATCGCCTTCCAGACTTCTCCTGGGGGATCGCACAGTGCAACCAATCCTAAAAACGTCGCCTAGAGACGCCCCCTCCGCTCTTCGGGCTTCCTATTGGCTCGTTGCCGTTGTCACTCCCTCTTTGTCTCGCCTTGCCCCTCCTCGGCGGAGGCAGACGGAGGGGCGGGGTAGGTTGCGCGCTCGCCGCTGGGCTCGGGCGCGGGCCCCGGCTTTGCAGCAGGCTGCGCGGCGGCCCGGGGAGGGGGCCGGGCGCGGTGCGGGCTCCGCTGCCGGCCCAGGCGGGGCGGGGGCCGTGCGGCGGAGCCGGGAGCTGCAGCCGGCTCCGAGGGCGGCCGACGGGGACCTGCCCGGCTGGCCGTCCCATGCCCTGGCTCGCCCGGCAGCCCGGCACGCTGGGAAGGATGCGCTGTGCAGCCCAGCCTCCCTCCGCCCTGCCCATGCCTGAATCAGAAAGTTTGGGGGTCGGGGGCAGTCTTGCCCCTCCCCGACCAGTGACTGCTCAAGGACTCCTGCTGTCCGGCCTCGACTGTGACCTGCCTGCTACTCCTCAGGTCGTAGGGAACTATTCCAAGCTGTAACCAAGGCTCCCCTTCCTCGCCCCTCCCACATCCTCTTTTTAAAATATATACATATATTTTTTAATTTAAGAATTTACACTGCCTTCCCTTCCTAATACTCGAACGCCCCGGCCTCATTTCTGAGTGTGAGAGGGGGTGCGGTGTCCACCAAGACGGCGCGCTGGAAGGACGGATTCCCCTTGCCGACCCACATACACCATGAAGAGGTGCACATCCGACGAGCTCCAGCAACAGCAGGGCGAGGAGGATGGAGCTGGGCTGGAAGACGCTGCTTGCCACCTGCCGGGCGCCGACCTCCGGCCTGGGGAGGGCACGGGTGCTAACTCCGCTGGCGGGCCAACTTCAGATGTGGGTGCTGCCGCGGCGCCCAACCCGGGTGCCCGAAGCAAGCCTCCTGATTTAAAGGTGAGCGCGCATCCTCCCCCGGCAAGCCCAGCCAGCGACTTAGCGTTCGCCACCCCTCGCACAAGTGCTTTAACGGGATAAAAGTGACGGGGAAGGCGGGCGGAGGGCCGAGAGGATGAACGGCTGCTCGGTTAGAACCCTAAGCTGGACGTCAGGTACCATCTGTGCGTCTTTCAGCTACATTTCAGGCCTCTGGGTTTGTTCCCCATTATACAGCAGACGTTCTAGTGACTCACCCATCTGAGAAGACTGAATAATGTGTGTGAAGTGCTATTCGCAGACAAAGGGCTGGATGCTAACTAAAACGTTGACATCACTTTCCCTCTGGTAGGCTAGCAGGGGAAGAAAAATTGCCGTGTGGGAGGCAAACGGCGACCCTCCGTTTCCGTGGCTGAATTAGTTTCCTCCTTGTGGGTTCTTTGAGGACCTTCCTGGAGCTCAGTTTGTCCATCTGTGAAAGGGGGCTGTGGTTTCCTGCCGTTAGGTGGAGCCAGAGGTTAAGCTAGTGCTTAGAGATCTTTGACTGCCTGCCATACCAGCCCCCAGGGTGGAGAACTGACAGGTGGCTCAAGTGGCGCTTGGGTTGGTCTGGGGCCTCGGTTCAAGTTGCACACATGCTGAGCCGGCAGCTAGAACTAGAGCCTGAAAGAGCTTTCACATGCAGCTGGGAGTCGTTTGTTTTCTGGCGTGAGGTTGCTGAAACAATTGCTGAGCTGTGAAGATATATATCAATTAAAACAGCAGCCGAAATAAATAATGCACCTTTGGAGCTGCCACAGGGACTGCAGGCCCAGGCTTCTCAAGCCAGCTCACGAGGGGGCTGAGAGAGATGTCAGCCCGAGGAAGGAACTTAGATGCCTTGGAGACTGATGCCTCGGAGAGATTTTCTCTGGAGGGGTGCAGGGTCTGGGCTAGGGGAGGGGAAGGGACCAGGTTACGTTAAGTAAAGCCTGTATCCTATGGCAGCAGCCACTAAGGAGCTCTCCAGAATAAGCCAATGACATTCCTCGTTTGGTCTGAGCAGCTCAGAGTCAGGAAGCCACTGGGGCGCAGGTGAGTGTGCTCTTACCTATGTATGTTACCTGTCTGTGTTCCTTGGGGAGGGACAAGAAGGAAGACAGCCAGCTCCTTGTAGTGTGTACTTGTTAAAAATTGTGCTAGTTATTAAAATCTAACCTCTGGTTCTGCTGCTGCCCTTTTCAGAGGCTCAGGACTAACCTTATGTCTAAAAGATGAGCTCCATTGGGTAGGCTTGGCACAGGGAGGCTGCGTCTTAGTCGGGCTCAAGGTGTCTATCCCAGCTGTCACCCCTGAGCCTACTCTTTCGTCAGGAGGTGCAGTTCCTGTTTCAAGTGAGATGACAAAGGGAACAGGGAATCCTGATGCTGTCATGTGGAGGCACTGAGCCTTCTCTTATGGACTTCACCCTTGGTGTGGGCTGGTCCCAGTGAGTCTGGCCCCAAACCTTGGTTCCTTGACCAGATGGGAGTCTATGAGGGGCAGCTTTGGAAACCTCCCCACTCTCCAGCTCATAGATTGCAAGCCCAAGTAGAGACTGCTGGCTCCATTTATTCTCCCACCCCTGGCCCACCCCGCCACCTGCGCTCCCTTCATAAGGGAAGGTGGGCTGTTCTGGTATGGGGCCGCAGTGTCTTTGTCTCTGTGGATAAAGCAGCCTTAAGAAGCTTGTTCATCTCCACACTCCTCTATCATCTTTTCCCCTTTTTATGGCAATGTCCTCATTCCGCTCAGGGGCAGATGTAGCAGCAACTTTGCACTTGATATTAACTGCTGAACGTCCCTGAACCAAAGTTGCTATCAGGTGTGAGAATAGGAGCCACCTAGAGATAAAATACTCCTCGGGTTGATTACAGCCACTTGGACCAAGGCCAACAGTGAAGAGGAGAAGGCATAGCTCAGTGGGAGCATGGGAAACAAGCAGGGCCTTTTCCTGTTTATCTCTGTCAACTTCATCACAACATGTTTACAGGCAGGGACGTCAGAACCAGGTGCAAAGTCAGGGGCCGTTACAATCTGATCTGTTGTGTGGTCTCAGGAAAATCACTCAACTTTTCTGAGCCTCTTTCTGGAGAAAGGGACTAGGAATATTGGGGTGTGTTCCAACTTGTTTCCCAGGCACAGTTTTCCAACAATGGAAAAATTCCATCATTTTGGCTCTGGAATTGAGTAGAAGCTGACTGGTTGTAGATTTGATGGTGGTACCAGAAAGGAGCAAGTTTAATTTTTAACACCTCCCATCTCATATCTCTGTTTGGCCAGGGCAGAGCAGTGGTTCTGACTTGCTTTTGTTTTCATGCTGTAATTTGGAGATAGGTAACTTTTGGTCCCTTAGTCTCCGCTTCTATCTCTGTGACAGCTTCAGGCATTGTGCTGTGTTGATTTAGTGTGTTGGAGGAAATCATCTTTGAGAGAGGGACAGAATATAAGAGGCTCCATTTGAAGCACCTCCATGGAGGCTGGGGTGGGGAGGGATGGGGAAGAGAGAATTTTATTTTTTGCCTAAGAGAGCTGGATGATGCCTTAACTAGTGGCAGCCAGAGAGTTCAGGGGCTCCCGTGGCCTCCCCTCCATGGCCCTTCAGATTGGTGGAGCATCTTGCCCTGCACTATAAATTTCTACTGTACCTGGGATCTGTGGCTATGGGGTAGGAAGGAACAATGAAAAGAAAGAAAAAGCTAAGCAGTAACTGTTAAAAACTAATTAACAGAGGAATTATAAAACCAAAGCTAAGTAATAATCTGAAAATGGATGTTGTTCCTCAGGAGGCTCATGCAGATAATTTGAGAGCCTTCTCAGCTACTACAACACATCTTACTGACCTTCAGGGGAGAACTCTGGAGACACTCCTGCTATAGGAACCCAACAATTCAGGGTCACATCCCCAGGTACCTGTGGCTTGGAGTTCTGTTTAACTATTTGTGTTCATTTCTCGATTCATTTGCGGTCATCGTCTATTCCTTTGCTACTACCAGCTTCCACGCTGCCTTGGAAGAGATGCTGGAATTGCTGGCCACAGAGAGTACTGGCTGTTCAAAAGTACACCAGAGTTCTCCAGCAGGAAAACTCCGCTCCAGTGAGAATGGGAGGGCGAAGGAGCTTCGGGGGGAAATGCATAAAGAGACATAAAGCACATTTTCCTGTTAAAAAGACAGCATGGGATAGATATTTCTGAAGTCTGAGATGAGCGACTGGCTGCATATAAAGTAAGCTGGTTCTGTCTTGATGCACTGTGGAAGCCAGAAGGCAGGGGAGGAAATTGCCAACCTCCCCGCCTCTATGCATCCCGCTTGCAGCCTCACACATTCAGCCTTCCCTGAAAGGGAGGGTCTGGGTGTAGGACCAGAGCCTTCCCCTGGACTTCCCCCTGAGGTTCTCTTTCCTCTCACCCTGGCACCTGCTGCATGATTTCCCCAGGGACTTCTGAGCAGCATTCATCTTTTTCCCCTGAAGCAAAAGGAGGAGCTCTGAATTCCATTATTTCAGTCCTGATTGTGATTTTGACTCAAGGCTCATTTGGTTCACACCATACTCTGGTCTTCTTGCTTGCTTAGAGCAAAGAGCAGAGCTGAGGGAAAGTCACAGCTAAACCCTATGTGATTCTCCCTGCTGGCTCACAGACTTTACCCATGCCTGTAAGTGCCTCAGCTCCCATGAATGGCTTGTTTCTCCAGAGCCCCCTGGAGATAGGTTCTCGCAGTCAACAGATACTGAACACCTTCCATAGAAAAGGTGCCGTTTTAAATTGTGAAATATGGCATGCATATACAAGTGTCTGAAGACATTTACACAGTTTAAATAACAGTAGCAAAACAGACACCCCATCTACCCGCTATCAAGTCAAGAAATTGAACATTGATTTTCCCAAGAAGCCCCTGCATGCTAGTTTTTCTCTGCTTTTTGTTTGCTTGTTTTGTTTTATTTTAAGGCACAAGGTAAAACTTCTGGGTCTCAGTTTCTACACCTTTTTAAAATTTTTATTTTTATAGGAGGTAGTGGGGATCAAACCCGGGACCACATACGTGGGAAGCAGGCATTCAACCACTTGAGCTACATCCACTCCCCTCTAAACTGGAGAAGATGAGCTGCTTCATAGTGGGCCTAGGGCAGGGTTCTGAGAGGAGAATCTGGCTCTCCGTGGCCTTGGTGCATCGGGAGGCTCCTAGCTCTACTGTGGAAGTGATATGTTCCTGCAGTCTTGAGTGGGAGCCGGATCCCTGGGGTAGATTTCATGGTGGGGGAGGGGGAAGGAGGTCCGGAAAGGGAGGAGGGGACATGGATAGAACTGAAGTAGACCTAAGACCTTAGGTATTCCTCAGAAACAGGAAGTCAGTTCTTTGACAATAGGCACTGCCTTCACCTCCAGGGGAACTCCCAGTCAAACAATGAAATACTTGCAAGAAAATGGTGGAAGGACAGAAGTGTAAGAGTGCTTTGATGGGAAGCGGACTTGGCCCAGCAGTTAGGGCGTCCATCTACCGCATGGGAGGTCTGTGGTTCAAACCCCGGGCCTCCTTGACCCGTGTGGAGCTGGCCCAAGCACAGTGCTGATACTCACAAAGAGTGCCGTGCCACGCAGGGGTGTCCCCCATATAGGGGAGCCCCATGTGCAAGGAGTGCGCCCCGTAAGGAGAGCTGCCCAGCGCTAAAGAAAGTGCAGCCTGCCCAGCAATGGCGCAGCACACATGGAGAGCTGACATAACAAGATGACACAACAAAAAGAAACACAGATTCCCGTGCCGCTGACAACAGAAGCGGGCAAAGAAGAAACACGCAGCAAATGGACACAGAACAGACAACTGGGGGGGGGGGGGAAGGGGAGAGAAATAAATAAAATAAATCTTAAAAAAGAATGCATTGAGCATGCAATGTTGTCAGAAACATAGGAGTTAATCAGGAGAGGTGCTGGAGGAGGCTTTAGAGTGAGGTATTAAAGAAAGAGCAGAGTGCTAATTAGCAAACAAAAGGGAAAGGCTTTCTAAATGGGGAAGCAAGATGGCTAGTGTAAGTCTTTTTTTTGTTTGTTTCTTAGGATGTACCTGGGATTGAACCCAGGACCTTGCACATCGGAAACAGACACTCAAACCACTGAACTACACCTCCTCCCAAGTACAAGTGATTCTAGGGCCTGTGCCAAGCTTGTTTGACTGGAATGGGTGTTGCTCTCACAGACCTGTAAACAGTCAGGAAGACAGGGGCTGATGAAGAATACGGAGCTTGACTGTTTTATTTTGTCTTCACCTCCTGTGAGGTGGGCAGAAGGTTCTAAGGCCCAGGATTGCTCCCCAGTAACATTCACAGCAGCCATACATGTGCGCTCAGGAGGAATTGGTGACCAGTGGGAAAGCATGTGGCCATCCAGACTCTCTTATGCTGCCACAGGTTGAGTTCTAGATGAATTCCCAGCTGCCCTAGTTGTTCTTCTAGCGCTGTCTTGCAGACTCAGCATCTGCGTATCTAATTGTGTCTTAACTGCCAATACCATTAACAAGAATCTCTCCCTTGACAAGGAAGTGAAACATCCGACAGAACTTGAATTTGGGGTTGAAGTTTAAAAAAACTGTGGCTATCAGGGACTGGAGAAAAAGGCTCAGGTGGTTCCTCAGTAGTGGCTTTAGAGGCCAGTTCTCAACTTATCTCTATTTTCATCTCTCTTCTGAGAAATGGCATTTCTCTTGGAAATCCCCCTAGGCTTGGTGGTGCATTTTTTGGAATGAGGTCATGGCTGGACAAGGTCCACCTTTATCAGCCAACACTTAAGTCTCTCTTTGTGTTAATAAGTTAGAAACAAAACTGTTGAGGGACAGCAGGTGTGTTCTGTGACTTTTGTTAGAAAAACAGTTTTGACTTTCAAACCCAATGACTGAAGGCTTCCTTATTCCAGCCTCGCCAAGTGCGTTACGTCTACCTTGGACAACAAAGCTGGGTGTGAGAACAGGAGCTTCCACCGCCCTCCCTAAGCCATTTGTGAGAACAGTAAACAAGTTCAGGCCTCTTGGTCTGTGTCCATCTCATTCCAAGGCAGCTCAATCTTGGCAGTTACTAACATGATAGATGGAGCCGAGGGTTTAAGCCGCAGCAAGAAGGAGCTGGGTTAGACACAAGAAAGAGCTGCCTGTTTGAGCATTTTAAGTGTTGGAAAAGATGAAATCTTTGGAAAAGCTAGTTGTCTGAGGATTAAATCACCTTTCTCAATGGTTATTGTAGGCTTGGATGGCTCCCCTCCAAAAGTAAACGAGCATATAATGAAATATCTTAAAAATACCTTTAATATTTTAATATTTAAAATATCATGTTTGTGTTGAAGTCTCTGCTGGGTCAAATTAGGGATACAGAGGTTTCTAGACCTGACTCCTTCCCTCCAGTTGCTCATGTTCTTACTGAGGAATCAGCCCATAAGCAAGTGAAAAGTTGGATAACAGTTTGAGAGAGCTGTAGAATCAATGTCACAAGGTAGTACACAACTAACTGAAATGAGTGATGCAGATAATGAGCTTCCCTGAAGTTGAGAGCTGGGGTGATCACAGCAATCCGGGGTGATCAGAGAGAGGGTTTTATGGAGGAGTGAGGCGGCCAAGGATGGGTAGGACAGGATGGGTGAGGCAGAGAGAGGGCACACTGTGCAGGCAGCTTTAATAAAAACCATCTCTGCCGGCGTGGGGGCGAGTCTGCCTAAAGAATTGGTGGACAAGGTGATCTTTCACCAACTTACATCGGCTCCAGGCAGAATTCTTGAAGCGATAATGGGCCAAGAAATTAAAATGAAATTTGGGAAGGAAAATCATTTGCCCCTGCATTGAAGTCTGTTTTTTAATGTCAACTGTGATGCTTTGGAAGAAAAAAATGATTCCAAAAATCTTTCATCACTGTGTTTCCAATGGAAACCCCAGCGGGCCTGAGCAGTTGCAGCTGTTCACTCTTCTCTGTCACTGTGGTTGTCAATGCCAAACCTGGGGTGATGGTTCCTCTCCCATCCTGCCTGCCCTCCGCCCCATCCCCCAAAGCTGCTTCTGGGCAACTGGAGACTTCCTCCATCTACTTTGTATCCTGAGAGCAAGACTCTGTGGGATTTTACAGTGATTCGCTCTCTAATGCCGGCCCTGTTTCCATAGAGACCCTATAAATAGAGGAACGTTGGCGACCCAGGTTCACCAAGGCTGCGAGTGACGGTGACCCAGGCACCCCACCCACCCTTCGCTGCTGAACCTGCAGTGGGGCCCCGGGCGTTTCAGACCCAGGCAGGAGGAGGGGAGATGTCAGTGGCCTGGGGATAACGAGCTGCAGGGTGGTGTGGCTTTTTACAGTCCTTCCCTCTTTTCTGGGAGCTGTGGAGGACACGGGGACCTGTGGGTATTAGAAGCCGCCTGTTTTCCAGGCAGATGGTATCAAAGTCACTGTTCCCCGAGGCGTTTCAGCTTTGGCCTCCTGCAGCTGTGTTGGCAGAATTTGGAGCAAACTTCCCCTTTGGGGGACCCACACCCATGGAGGAACAGCTGAAGCCCGACCGTTCAGAGACCACAGCCTTCTCAGGAAGGCTCTTTTGGAAGCCGCGTAGTGCCCGCTTTCTTCTGGAGTGGACAGTGGCACCAAAGGAGGCAGGGTCCTTCCAGGCCTTCGGGAGAGTTCCGGGGGAGCAGACAGCCTCGCTCACTGCCTGCCCGGGCCCGGGCACCAGTGCCAGGAGCCGCCCTCTCCCGCTGCCGGCCAGCCTCTGGGAACTGCCAGGGAGCTCTTCTTGCTCTGTTCTTGTGGGTCGTGAGGGCTCTGTTTGGGCCCCAATTCTAACTCTGAAATGCTTTGGCTCTTTCTTCTTAATCTTGGCTGAGTTTGGCCACCAAAATGATTTCTGGCAGTTGGGGAGAAGCAAAAGTCAATGTGGAAAAGCAAGTGACATTTAGTCCCTGGAACCTGCTAATTAGAGCAGGTGGTACTCTCTGCTGCGTTGGCGGCTAAGTTCCCTCAAGCTAGTCTCCATGGTTTTCCTCACTTCCAAAACGTGTAGCTGGTTGTGTGTATGTGCTGAGGTTTTTTGTTTTTTGTTTAAAACACTCACCACGTTATATCAATACTTGTTAGCCATCTCCTCTCTGACACACACAGGCAGAAATACAGAGCCAGCCCGGCCCGTGTGTCAGCCTGCTGGCCCTGCCTCTTCTTCTAAGCTAGGAAAAACCCCTGAATTTGGAGCGTGCCCCCTCCCTTATTCTTTGACTTCTTCTTGTTCCGTGTCCCCTCCTCCTGTTCCTCCTGTGGACACTAGCAGATTCCCTGGTGCTTCTGGGGAGTTGCCCCTGTAGTCACACAATCACAGTCCCTGACTTTGCTTCAATGCAGAACAGACGAGGAGGTGAAAAACAAGACCCACGGTGGTTAAGGGTCTTGCCCAATTCCTGTGCGTGTGGGCAGGTCCACCACTGTAGTTCAGGGGCCCTGACTCCCCCAGACCCAGTTTAGCCACCAAAATCTTTTTGTTTATATATATATTCATTCTATTAAAGGAGTAGTAAATTTTCAGAAAGATCATGCAGAAAATGCAGAGTTCCCATATAACTGCCCTCCATTAACACCTTGCATTAGTGTGGTACATGTGTTAGACTTGATGAAAGAATATTATTAAAATTATACAGTTGCCTAGAGTCCATGGTTTGCATGAGGGTTTCCTGTATTGTCCTGTCCAATGCCTTTGTGTTTTGTTTTGCTTTTAATTTTTATTGTAGTCTTAGCTATACCACCTAAAATTTCCCCTTTTGTTTCAGTTCTGGGACAAATGTAAATCTTTAGTGTAGTCTTGGAGTCAGTATGTGGGTCAGTGAAAACCAATTAGGCTAGAAGTTGGGGATCCACCTGTGTGGCTTGGATAATCCACTTAACTGTGCTGTGCCTCAGTTTCTTCGTCTGTGAAATGGAGTTACGGATACAATGAACTGTCAAATCCTTCCTGAGGTTACACAAGAGTCAGGCTGGAGTGGCAGCATGCGTCGAAAAGCACTTTGAAAATGCTGTTATATAACCTTTAAAATAAATGGGCCTAGGAGTTTAGGATGCCGAGCAATATGGCGGACAGCAGTGGCGCTGTGCCTCCCCCAGGAGCTCCACCGAGTTCTAGGATGAGGGAGAGGAGGTGCCTCGGTGCCCCAGGACCTCTGGGGCAGCCTTGGTGAGGTACTGCTAACTCTTTTCACCTGAGTGGATTTAGAAGACGAGCGTCAGTGCTGGACGGAAGCCAGTTTAGGAATGGGGGCAGGGAGAGGGGGCACCTGGAATAGGATGCTAGGAAGACAGTTGGTTATATGGGATGTGACCATTTGGCAGAAGCCGCTGGGCCAGTGCCAGGGCCAGCAGGGCACAGCCATGCCTGGAGGGCCGTCTCCTGTCAGCAGGCGGGAGGTGCCCTGGTGCACGCCCTGGCTCATCCTGGTCTTGAGCCTCCTGATCTCACCTGCCTCTGAGGCCTCCATCCCTCCCTGAGAGGTTCTGGGGCGCCTCGAGGGCCTGCCTCCGCCGACCTGGAGGGGAGAGCTTCCGGGATGACCCAGGTCTGTGGAGTCCATCATCTCCTGGGCGCCCAGAATTAAATTCTTAGGGAGGGATGGTGACAGCCCCTATTACCTCCTCTAGAAATGGAAATGCAGGGAAGCAGACTTGGCCCAGTGGTTAGGGCGTCCGTCTACCACATGGGAGGTCCACGGTTCAAACCCCGGGCCTCCTTGACACGTGTGCAGCTGGCCCATGCGCAGTGCTGATGCGCGCAAGGAGTGTCCTGCCACGCAGGGGTGTCCCCTGCGTAGGGGAGCCCCACGTGCAAGGAGTGCGCCCCGTAAGGAGAGCCGCCCAGCGCGACAGAAAGTGCAGCCTGCCCAGTAATGGCGCCGCACACATGGAGAGCTGACACAACAAGATGACATAACAAAAAGAAACACAGATTCCTGTGCCGCTGATAAGGATAGAAGCGGTCACAGAACAGGCAGCAAATGGACACAGAGAGCAGACAACTGGGGGCGGGGGGGGGGCTGCCGAGGGGATAGAAATAAATAAAAAATAAATCTTTAAAAAAAAAAAAAGGAAATGTTGCTGTCGTTGCTATTGTTAGTGTCTGGGAAAATCAAGCGAGATAATGCAGGAGAAGAAGCTCCTTGAAAACTGTAAACGGTTAGTTTGCCATTGGTTGGTTTACTTGGTCTGTGCAATGGGTGGTGTGAGGGCACTGCCTACTTCTGAGGACTGTGAAGAGGCGGGGAATGGAAATCCTCAGTCGCTCTACAAATATGTGGTGGCGGAGTTATTTACATCCAATGTAAGTACAGCTGTCTCCACAGACCAGTGCTGAGGTGGGAAGAACAGGAAGAGTAGGGTAACGTATTTTAGGAGATCTAAGGGAAACTTGTTCTTGGTGTCTGCATGGTCTAAGTTTTCTCCTCTGAAACTTTGTTTCTAGAAAAGAACAGCATCCCGTATTTGTGATTTTGGTGAATGCTTTAAAAAACGACTGAGGTTGCCTTGTGAGATGATGGGGTTTTCCTCACAGTTGAAGACCCGGTAAGGCTCACTGAGCCCCCAGTTGCTGGGTCCTGAGTCCCACTGCCTCCTCCCAACCTCTCGAAGCTCTGGGAGGGCTTGGCCTGGCCGGACAAGCCTTCCTCCCGGCAGAGTGGCTGCCTGGAATCAGACCACACGTTGGGCCCCGCGCTGGCCAGGCGGCCCAGCAGCCTCTCCCTGAGCGGGACTGGGGAGCAGGTGGAGAACCTCAGCGACCGAGCTAAGAGGGAAGGCCGGGGCCAGGGCAGCTGCAGGCTCCAGGACCTCTTTAGTTCGTTCCAGTCCGAGAAGAAAGGCACCCATTGGGACGATTGGTTCTGATAAGTATGATATTCACATCAACTGTACCACAGGCTCTGCCCACAGAAGTCAACAAGAATGAGCTTGACTACAAATAACAGAAAATGATACTAGCGTTGGGTAGAGAAAGATAAGTTTGTTTATTTCATGCAATAAGAATCACAGGGTAAATGGTCCTCAGCTGTTGGGGTAGTTTCACCTCGTGGTTGCAAAATGGCTCTTGGAACTCCAGGCATTACAGCCACATTCCAGATGGCAAGGACCAGTGCCATTATCAAGAAATCCTCATCTTCCTTTTCACTGGCCAGAATTATGTCACGTGGCTTATCCTAGTTGCAGGGGAGTCTGATGAAGCAGGAATTTTTAGCAAGGTACCTGAAGCTTTCTTTGCAATTTGGTTAGTAAGAAAGGGGAGTAGATAATTGGTAGGCAATTATCAGTGTCTTCTACAAAAATATGCATGACCCTGATTTTTACCAAGGAGTGTCGCAGTGAGTCATCTTTGGAAACGGATGCCTGGTGGTCTGAAAGGGCCAGTGCAGCTTGAATGAGGGCTTAGCTTAGAAGGAGGGAGGGACTGTCGGTGTGGGGCGGGTGTGGGAATCAGTCCAGAAGTGGACAACCCAGTGAGCGGGCTCCCTGTGTGTGCCACCGAGCCGCGGGCTGCAGCCATAAGAGCGTCACTCTTTTTTTTTTTTTTTAAGATTTATTTATTTCTTTCTTTCCCCTTCCCCCCCACCCCAGTTGTCTGTTCTCTGTGTCTATTTGCTGCGTCTTCTTCTTTCTGTGTCTCTTTGTTGTGTCATCTTGTTGTGTCTGCTCTCCGTGTGTGCGGTGCCATTCCTGGGCAGGCTGCACTTTCTTTCGTGCTGGGCAGCTCTCCTTATGGGGCGCACTCCTTGCGCATGGGGCCCCGCTACGTGGGGGACACCCCTGCGTGGCAGGGCACTCCTTGCATGCATCAGCTCTGCACATGGGCCAGCTGCACACGTGTCAAGGAGGCCCGGGGTTTGAACCGTGGACCTCCCATGTGGTAGACGGACGCCCTAACCACTGGGCCAAGTCCGCCGCCAAGAGCTTCACTCTTAGTTACCCCGAACCCACATGTGGCTTTGGAATGGCCGGGGCACCCTCGGGTGCATTTCTTCGGGAATGGAAAGGGTGGGTCTGCAAGGCCACCTTTTAGGCAGGCCAGGCCATCCATAGGCCTCTTCCAGATTCAGACACTGGAGCGGCTATGCCGGTCTCCGGAGGACACACACCCCTTCCCCACCTCCACTCCTCAACCAGCTAGGCCTGCGGGAGCTTTCCATTCACTGTGTTCTCCATGTCTTCCCCTTAAGAAAATCCAGCAGCTCTCAGAGGGCTCCATGTTCGGCCACGGCCTGAAGCACCTGTTCCACAGCCGCCGCCGGTCGCGGGAGAGGGAGCACCAGGCACCTCAGGATCCCCAGCAGCTGCAGCCGCAGGGCATGTCCGACCATGACTCCCCGGACGAGAAGGAGCGCTCCCCGGAGATGCACCGGGTCTCCTACGCCATGTCCCTGCACGACCTGCCCGCCCGGCCCACCGCCTTCAACCGCGTGCTGCAGCAGATCCGCTCCCGGCCCTCCATCAAGCGGGGCGCCAGCCTGCACGGCAGCGGCGGGGGCGGCAGCGGCGGGGGCAGCAGCCGGCGCACCAAGAGCAGCTCCCTGGAGCCCCAGCGAAGCAGCCCCCACCTGCTGCGCAAGGCCCCCCAGGACAGCGGCCTGGCCGCCATCCTGCACCAACACCAGTGCCGCCCCCGCTCCTCTTCCACCACTGACACAGCCCTGCTTCTGGCTGACGGCAGCAACGTGTACCTCTTGGCCGAGGAGGCTGAGGGCATCGGGGACAAGGTGAGACGGGCAGGGCGAGGGCCTTCTGGGTGGGAGGCCACCAGCGGCAAGAGCCGTCTGCCGAGGGGCCTGCGGGCCTGGGGACCCGCACTGGCCCCTCCCAGTGGGTGCTGACACCCTGCCACCTGCAGAGTTGTCTGCCCTGGTTGGAGGAGTCCCAGCTACGGCAAAGCCAAAAGCAAGAGATGATCTGAAAGTGGCTGTTGCGATTCTTGGGGAAGACAGGTTTGCCTTTCAAATTTTACTTTGCTCAGAATGATAGGGATTTTGGTTTGTTTACCTTAAACATGCTACCAAGAGCAGCGAGTCTGGTGGCTAAGATTAGAACCAGTCCTGGTCCTGCCACTTACCAGCTAGACAAGTTACAGTTAACCTCTTTATCCCTTAGTTTCCCCAGTTGAAAATAGGGATAATAATAGTTGGGTTGTTGTAGGATGAAATGAGTGCATATCTGTAAAAAAACACTTGAATCGGAGCCTGGCACAGCGTTGTTTGTAGTATTCTTGCCAACCAAAGGAGAGGGGGTAGGAATCTGTGAAGAGATGTTTGGTAAGGAGAAAAACTAGTTTGGCACTTCATGAATTTATATAGTCATTCTTCTATTCCTATAGCAGAGAGTTATTGTGTACTTATTCTATGCGACAGGAGTAAGCTGGGCTGCTGTCCTCACAGCGCTCTCTGTATGGGGGGAGACAGGCGAGCGGACATTCCAGAGCCGGTGAGCAGGGCTGTGTGAGATGCTGTGGGAGCCTGGACAGAATGGGGGGGGGGGCGGAGTTGGGGCACAGGAGGAAACTCTTGCACTGAATTTTGAGGTATAGTTTAGCCTCGGAAGAGCCCAGGGGGTGGGCAGGGGCCCTGCACAACAAGTACGAAAGCGAATGAGTGGCGTGGGCAGAGGCCAGATCACAAAAGGCAGTGTCGTGTGTCTTGGGGCAGTGTGAAGCTCTCGAAAGGTGTGCGGTGGGAAACTGGCGGGAGGAGTCTCTTGATCTCGGGGTCGACAATAGGTTGAAAGCAGGAACAAAACTGGAGTCAAGGAAACCATTTTGGGGGTTATTGCAGTCATCTGCAATGGTGGGAGGGGAGGGACAAATTCAAAAGACATTTGGAAGTTACAGTCAATGGTACTAGGTGAATGTAATTAATGCTGCCAAGTCGTACACTTAAAAAGGGTTAAAATGGTAAATTCTATGTTATATATATGTTACAACAAATGAAAAATAATACTAGGTGGGAAATTAGATGGGAATACAGAGGAAGGGAAGGGAATAAAGGAAACATTTTAGGGTTTCTGCGTTAGCAACCTTAGGGATAGGGACATTCTCTGAGGAAACGTAGAGGAAGGAACAAGTTTTGTGGAGAAATGGTGAGTTTAGTTTTGGACATGTTGAGTTCCAGGGCCTTTGAGAGGTATCTAACTAGAAAGAACCAACTGGCATTTGGCTTTATGGGGCAGAGGTCTGGTCTGGGCATTTGGGAGTTGGCACAGAGGTTGGAGTCATGGGTGTGTATGAGCTCTTCTAAGGGGCCTGTGTCGGGTGAGAAGAAGACAAGGAGAGATCTGACATCTGAGGGACAGGCCAAGCACAAGGGGCCTGAGGGGCAGCAGCCGGAGAGGTAGGAGTAAACCTGGAGAAAGGTGCAAAAAAGAAAGGAGTTTCAAGCAGGGGATGTAGTCAACAGCATGAAATGCATTAGAAATGACAGGTAGGATCTGGACTTGGAAATGAACACGGGCGATTTCAGGCAGTGGGGTCACTGGTGACCATGGCAAGGAACCAGTTTCAGTGGATTGAGGAGATGATGGAAATGGAGACAACGTGCAGTTCGGCTGGGAAGGAGAGATGACAAGCTGCAGAAGGATATAGGGTTCTGTTAGTCTGGCTTTTGTTGGACTTCAGAGAGGGGAGAGGCTTGAGCACATTTCACTATTGATAGGAGAGGGCCATATGGAAGGAGAGTCTGAAGATACTGATGAGGGTGGGAGAACGGATGGAAAAGAAGACTGAAGAGATATGGAAATGAGAGTTGGAGAAATGATGGATGACCAGAGTCTTACATTTAGGGGATAGGAGGCTTGATGGTATCTAGCCTCAAAGCTCCAAGAGAAGATCTGGTATAAAGTAGTTTCACCATAGATGATCACCAGAGCAGGTAAATCTCCATACAAGGTCTAGAACTGACCTCACATCAATGCAGACTGTGTCTCAAGTTCTTGTGCATCCTGAGACTTGAATACTTTTGAAAGTCCATTCATTCATTTAACAAACATTTATGTGCATACTGTATGCCAGGCACTGCAAGCAGCTCATGTTGTTTTGTGCTTTTCCAACTTAGGAAGTGTTTTTGTAGACTTTGTTTTGTGACTTCATTGCAACTGTCTTGTGATGTTGATAAGCCAGGTGATGCAGATATCCCAATTTTATACATAGAAAATAGACCCAAAGAAGGCATGTGACGCAGCCCCTGAGGAACAGGGCTGGGACTAGATCCTAGCTCCCTCGACCCCACGTCCAGTGCTCTTTCCACTGTGCTGTGCTGCCTGTGTGTGCCAAAAGGAAGCCCTAGTCAGTGACGGGTGCAGCCTTCAGTGTTTGACACAGTACCACCTCAGATCCCTCACTTCAGCATAATCGTCACCCTTGGGAATGATTTCCTAGCTCGTTAAACACAGTTTCTGATCACTTGCTGTTGAATCATTTCATACTTTCCACAAATGACCTTGGTTCTAGATTTCTTCAAGAAAAAAGGCCTTCCCATAGGAAATTATAGTCCTTCTGTCTGTCATAGCAGAGCCTCACCTAGGCAGCCTTCAGGTAGATAGCTGTCCTCTTCCCTTCCCCATCGGTACTGCAGCATCTTTGACGTGTACCTCCCTGCCTCCCCTTCATGCAACACTTACTTACTGAGCATCTACTATGTGTCAGGCACTGTTCTAGGCTGTAGGGATATAGTAGTGAATGAAAACATAGCTCTTACTCTCATGCAGGTTACATCCTGGTGGGAGGAGACAAACATTAAATAAATCGGTACACAATATATCAGATGGTAATGAGAAGCAAAATAATAGCTGGGTTAGAGTGGTGACAGGTTGGTCAGAAAAGGCCTCTCTAATAATGTGAGGGAGTGAACCTGGGGATATCTAGGGTAGTGCATTCCAGGCCAAGAAACCAACCAGAAAGTGCAAAGGCCCTGAGGTAGGAACGTGCTTGCATGAGTTCAAGGACTGGCAAGTGGCTTCAGTGGAATGAACAGGCCGAGAATGTAGAAGAGGTGAGATCAGAGAGGTGGCTGGGGCTGGGGGCATTACAGACTATACAAGACCTAGCAGGCCAGGAAAAGGACTTTGAATTTTTTCCAAATGAGATGGGATGTCATTAGAAGGTTTTATACAAGTGAGTGACACCTTTTATAAAGATCACTTTGGCTGCCGTGAGCAAAAGGGACTGTGAGCAAGTGTGTGAGCAGGGAGTCTAGTTAAGAGACCGATGCGGGAATCCAGGAATGAGGAGGCGGTGGCTTGGAGCCGGGTGGGAGTGGAGCAGGTGGTGAGAAGTGGGTGGACCCTGCATTTGCCCCAGTGATCAAGTCACAGAGGCTTCTGCTGGATTCGACTTAGGGCACCACAGGAAGGGAGTACAGGGGGCTCCCGGCTTTTTGGCCTGGGCAGCTGGAGAGATGTTGCCATTAACTGAGTCAGGGAAGACGGCTAGTGGAGTGGATATTTTCCTAGAGCGGTGGGGTGGGAGGTGGGGCAGATACCAGAGTGCGGATGTGGACATGCTACATTTGAGATGTCTGTTAAACACCCATGGGAAGATGCCAGAGAAGCAGTTAATGTCTGAGGCCAGACTCCTGGGGAGAAATCCAGGCTAGAGGCATAAACTTGAGAGCTGTCAATAGATAAATAGTATTTAAAATTTGGGCCGGTATCTCTGAGCGTAGCTTCCACTGGGAGAAGGCTGTGCCAAGAGCGAGATCTGGATGAGCCGGCAAGCACTTTAAGGTGGCCTGTGACATGGGGGCCACAGGGCCCTGCCTAGTGCAGCAGCCAGGCCACCTCTCCCAGGTGAGTCGCCAAATACATTCTAAAAATTAAACTTTAGAAGTCCCGCCAAGCAAGAGAGAATGGGAACCTTGTGGCCACCGGCAGCCCAGGGGCTTCCAGGGAGCACCCCAGCAGTTGGAGCAGACGGAGGGAGAGGGCGGTGCGGCCTCGGAAGGAGGCGGGGGCGGGGGAGTCGACGTTTGCCCACTGGGAACGCAGCAGGCCAGGGCGCTGCCCCACGGGGCGTTTGTCCTGTCTCTGCGATATCCAGAGGGCAGGAAGGAGTCTCCTCTTGCTGCGAGTGGGAGACCAGGCCCCGCGCCTCTGGGGGAAGAGGCCGGGGGACGACCGTGGGTTCCGGGTGGTGATGGGGAAATGGTCGTTACAGTCACTGTCTTGTATCCTTATGTAGAGCTTTCAGCTTTCTGAAGTCTTGCCGCCTGGGTTGCCTGGTTAATCTTAGCATCCCTGTGACGAGGGGAGAGCAGGTATTTTGTCCATTTTACACAAGGGCAGACTGGGGCCTCGGGATTTCAGGGACTGCTTGCGTGAGGACACCCAGCTGACTAATGGCACAAAGGAGACGAGATCCTGAGCTTTCAGGAGCTCCCCAAGACCACACTGAGGCTGACGTTCCTAAACTCGCCGGGGACCATTGAACGCGACATCCGCAGGGAGGGGGTTTGCCTCGGCCAGGGAGGGTGGGCTTCTCTCCCGGCTGGCATTTCCCCTCCAGTCATGGGGCTTTCCTGAGCTGGAAAAGGACGGACGTGGCCCTTGGGGCCCTGAGGAGAGGAGGGGCTCCCCGGTGCCCAGAGGCAGGGGTCTTCCAGCCATGGGGAAGCCCGGCTCGTCAGCTGACCGCCCCGGAGACGGGGCCATTGGTGGCTGTGGGACCCCGTGGTGCTTCCACCCCTGGCGTGTGGGCATGAATAGGAGTATTCTTCTCCCTAGTAAACACAGCCTCACATGCTCCCTGCAGGCTCCCCAGCTATTACGAGCATCTATTTTTAATTCATAAGCCTCCCCCACTCCCCACACCCTTCCCCATTGTTTGGAGCTCACCAGCTGGCTTTTGGACCCCAGCGAGCCCCATCAGGGGTGGAGTTACCGGCACACCCTGGAGGCAGCTAAGGTTCCTCAGCTGTCCTGGAGAGGCTCACCCCAGCTCCAGCCCCAAGAAAGGAGGGGACCCTGGACCCCAGGGAGAGCAGGGGCATGGCCGAGGACAGTCCAGGGATGCAGGCTCGGCCTTGGTGATGGTGGTCCGGTCAACATTTGTTCCCTACAGCTCCAGTTCACTGTCTCTGAGGGTGTACCTTAAATTATTTCCCTTAAATCATCGTCTCAGCCCGGCCATCCTGCTTTGTACTATTTGTGTGACACCGAATGAGGGAACCTCGCTCTCTGACTTACATCTGTAAAACAGAGGGAAACCCTTAGAGCCAGCTCTGCCGGGTGATACCTGACCTTGCCCGGCGGCCTTTCCCCTTCTGCGCAGCGCGGCCGGGCCCCTCCGAGGCCGAGGAGGAGCGTGGGGTGGGAGCAGGGGCTCGCGGAGGCCCAGGCAGCCTTAGGAGAGCAGCCCCGGGGGCGTCCGGGGGCAGGAGGGCCTCTCCCGACAGGCCAGCCTGCTGCTCCCTGGCGTTGGAGCAGAGTGGGAGGGAGATGCACTGTGGCCACTGCGGAGTGGGTGGGGAGGTGATGTCATGACTGGACGCTTTTCCTGTGGCCTCACGGAGGTGTTATCTCCGAGCCCCAGCCGGGGAACCGCGTGGAAATCAGCTCGTCACCCTAACCAGAGCAGGCTCTGGACATCCTGTGCTCTCGGCACGCTCCCCCTCCAGATTTATGCAGACAAGATTTCTTCTCTGCCCTGACATAAATAAGTGCCCCTGTTTACACTGAGGTCTTGGCAGGGCCGAGGGGCCAGGTGCGCTCACGGCCGGGAGCCTGCAGAGGTGGGTGGGGCTGGCTCTACCCAGAGAAGTTTCTGGAAAGAGGACTCTCAACTTACCCCCTTGTCAGCCGGGTGCCCCCCTACCCCCCACCCCTGCCTGCTCACACAGGGGCGTCCACCTTCCAGGTCACGTGACTCTGCTGTTCTCGCTCTCGAGGCCATGCCCGCTGTCCCCACACCCATCCTTTCTCTCAGATGCCTCCTCTGTCCCACCTCCCTCCACCCCCCGCCTCATCCTCTCTGTCACAGAAAGATCCCTCGGGCAGAGGGAGAGCCGGTGCCAGCTGCCCGGCAGGCCTGAGAGGAGCCTCGCGGGCTGCCCGTCCACTCGCCAGCCCGAGGTTTGCCATGAGCCACGGCTCCTGCTCTCGTGACTGGAAGCTGCTGCTTCCCAGGGCCCTTCAGGCCCCTCCACCACAGCGTCTTGTGAGGCATGGCGAGTCACGACTGACGGGAGGATTTCTGATGCGAAATCCTCATGTTCTGGCATCACCCCTCGGCTTTTAGGGGTCCTGTCCGCTCAGGAGAGGGACCAGAGCATGACCCTGCCTCTTACCTGAAAGCCTGCCGGCAGCCTCCTCTTGACTTAAAATTGTATTGTGGATAAAATTAGTTGCCCAAGCAGGCAACTGAACTCTAGAATAAGCCTTTATTTATCTTTCTCCCACTGCCACCCGTGACGTCCTTCTTGTTAGAAAAGCATCCAGGGCTCTCCAAAGAGCTCTGCCTTCTGGGAATGCAGAATTCCCCAGGTGCAGGGAGTTGAGTCACATAATGTCCAAGTTACCTAACCAAGGTCAGGGGCGATGCCTTCCTCGTGCCCTGGCCTTGGAGCTCAGGTCAAAACTCGTAGGCTGCAATGATGTCGGCGCAAGCACAGGTGAGAGACACGTGGTCGGGTCTCCAGACTTCTATCCTGGACTGCTGACCTCAGCCTTGGCCTGCACTCCCTCGAACGCGCTCCAGCACTGCCCAAGAGGACAGGGCGCTGGAGGTTCGGGTGTCAGCCCCCCCACGCCAGAGCGATAACAGTCAGCTGGAAGAAGAGCTCTCGGTCGTCGGCTCCAGACGGCGAGGAGCCGCAGCTGGTGCTGTGGGCATGGGTCACGGCAGTTGGCGCAGGTCTCCCCAGGCACTGAGCAAATTCTTCCCTGGATCTGCCACATCCCTGAGATGCGAAATCTGACCTGAGTTCCCCCTGGTGCCAGATGAGGCAATGGAAATCCAGTATCGTTCATCTGATCCCTGCTTCTGCCTCTTCTTCCTTTTCGTAGGCACAGTTTGGACTTGCTCTGTTTATACCCCAAGGGGCAGAGGGCTGATTGCATTCCTTCTGGGCTCCTAGGGAACTGAAGGCACCCCTGAGAAACAGTGGGGGGCTGGGGGTCCTGAGCAGAGCCTCTGGGGAAGTAGCCCTCCTGCCTCCCTTCTTTCTCAAGCTGGAGGCATTGGCAGTGCAACGAGCAGGTTTCCGGCTGCTTTTACCTCCCAGCCCGTTTCCCACTTCCTCCAGAGGCTGGCTCACGTGCCCTCTGCTGCTTTTGTCCTCTCTGACCCTGCCCCAAGTCTGGATTCAGGGAGTTCTCACCGCCTCCCTTCCCTGTTCCTTTTATGGCTCTCCAGATACCCCACTGCTGGGACCCCAAAGCTGGGCCAGTATCCACTGCTAGTGAATAATTCAGCATGTTCAGCAAAAGCTAAATTAGATCTAAGGTGATACTGTGACCAGGAGGCCTCCTCTGGGCGGCTGGAAAGACAAGCGCTCTGTAATATTAACTTCATTATATAAGGTTTCTGCCCTGCCTGAGAAGATAGCTTCAGACCCAAATATTATCTGGGCCCCGCGCCTTTCTACGAGCTCTCCAGGGGCTCAGCGGCACCATGGTCATGGGCCTTTGAAAGCCTTCCTGGCATCTGACGGCCAGTGAACAGCACGTGTGGTCTGCAGAGTGCTTTCACGTCCATTTCTCATTTAATCATGTCAGCGCATGGTAATCTCTGAGCTGAAGCCCACAGGGGCTCTGTGTGTCAGTCCTCTGCTTGTAGAAAGGAAACATTCTCAATTATTCTAGGCAAATGGATAGGATGGAGGGTACTTTGCCTCCGACCCAAAAACAAGATTGCTGCTTCCTCTCCAGGTCACTTTGTCCCGGGCTTCTTCCTGGTATGCCCTCCCCCAGGGGGACAGAGTGGCCTTGGAAGTTATCAGATCACCCATCTTTTCTACTGGCCTGGCACACGTTTTGATTTGCCCGAAAGTGGCCTAGGTGAGTGGTCCTCTCCACTGCCCTGCGACTGGGCGCATGCCCGGGCCCAAGAAGGGCTCCCTAAATAGGAGCGGCTGTGGCATTAGGCTGGCAAAGGCCCGGCAGGTGGAGAGGTGCAGCACCCCTGCCTGGCCAGCTGCGAGAGCTTTGGGGTGTGCATCTGGGGGTTGCCCACCGCGTCCTCCGTCGGGCCCTTCCTGCCACTTTTGCTAGTGCGTGTGGCTGTGCCTCTCCACATGGTCTTGAGACACGTGCCCACTGTGGTTGCTCCGGTTCACAGTGATGACCGACCTTCCTCCCCCAGGTCCCCCCAGGAAGCCAGGCTCTTTGGTACCTCGAGTTCTAAGAAGATGCCCTTTCAGCTGGTGGGAGAGTGAGGGATTTCTGAATACGGACGCCCTCCCTAACCCCCATTCTTAAGAAGGCCGGATGAGCATCCTGGAAGCTGCCAGCCTTTCAAAGAGGAGTCCTCCCTGGGGGCGTTCACAGCGCACTTGGGACCTGAGGCCTTTTAAGGCTGCCCTTGGCTTTTTTTTTTTTAGGAGGTATTGGGGATTGAACCTGGGACCTCATATATGGGAGGCAGACACTCAACCACTGAGCTACACCAGCTCCCACACCTTGTATTTTAAGCTGCTAAATTTAGCTGCTTCTCAGCATTGTTCTTTTCTCCTCAAGTCTAAAACTTCTCAGGTTTCCCACCCTACAGAATGTGTGATTTGTACTTTTTTTAAAGAGAAAGAAACGTAAGTAGGAGGATTTCAAAAGGGAGGGAGGGTACTGAAGAATAATAAAGATGGAAAAGAAAAAGAAAAAATTAGTGTTTAAAGAGTATAAAATAGGGAAGCGGACTTGGCCCAGTGGTTAGGGCGTCCGTCTACCACATGGGAGGTCTATGGTTCAAACCCCGGGCTTCCTTGACCCGTGTGGAGCTGGCCCATGCGCAGCACTGATGCGCACAAGGAGTGCCCTGCCACGCAGGGGTGTCCCCGCGTAGGGGAGCCCCACGCACAAGGAGGGCGCCCCGTAAGGACAGCCGCCCAGTGTGAAAGAAAGTGCAGCCTGCCCAGGAATGGCTCCGCACACACAGAGAGGTGACACAGCAAGGTGACACAACAAAAAGAAACACAGATTCCCGGTGCCGCTGATAAGGATAGAAGCGGTCACAGAAGAACACGCAGCGAATGGACACAGAGAGCAGACAACTGGCGGGGGAGGGGGGGGGCGGAGAAATAAATCTTTTTTTAAAAAGTATAAAAGAAAGAAAGGGCATGGCATAAAAATTAAGGGAAGAGGAAGCAACAAAGTAGAGTATGGAAGAAAAGAGCTGAACTAAGGGGAACCCCCTGAAAGAGAGGGCTGTGACCCGTGGGATGTGCAGGGAGAAGAGCCTTGGGAACAGGTCCCCGGCAGCCTTCCAGCCCCCTTCTGGGAGGAGGGGGCCCACCTGCCACACGGTCCTCAAGCTCAAGTTTGGGAGGGTGGAAAGAGCCAAGCCAGAGCTGTTCTCCCAGGGCGCAGCTGCCTGGGCCTGCCAACCGGCCGTGACCTCCCTGCCTTGGCTGAGAGGGAGCAAGGCATCAGAGGGATGAGGCATGGACGAGACCTGGTGGACGTACACGTGACTGGCCTTTACCCAGCAGGAGGTTAGTGCTTTGTGGCCTCCGTCCTTTCAGAGCCTGCTGCTTTAGCTCTTTCCACACCTGCCTGCCCGTCTTTCAAGTTTGCTCCAGATGGCAGCTCCTTTTCTGGCTCTCTGTGTCCCAGGCAGAGTACGGGAGAACGGCTGTGATGTGTGCACGTGTGTGTGTGTGTACGTGTGTGTGCATGCACATGTGGTAAGGGAGCCTCAGGACTAGTCATCTTTTTAAATGAAACCTACCAGGTGTCAGGCGTCTTCACTCACATTCTTATTTTATCTTCGCTGTGAGCCTAGGAGATAAGTATTCATACCATTTTGCAGCAAGAAAAACTGACACAGCTCTATAGCGAGTCAGCTCATTCGCCCTCCCCTCCGACTCATTCACTAAAGCCTCCTCTTCAAGGCTGCTGCATAGGCGACGCCGTCACCTTCTCTCCTGTCGAACTGCCGAGCTAGCGAGTGGCAGGGTGAGGATGTACCCCAGGCCGTCCGCCTCCCGAGCACTCTGCTGAGCCACTGAAAGTCTCAGTAGGGCCTGAGAGCCCAGCCCGGGCTTGTCCCCTGCCAAACACATTCAGCTTTAGCCAGGGCCGTCCAAGCCCCCCTCTCCCCCTCCACTTCCCAGACTCCTCCCATTGGCCCTCTGAGGTAAGGGTACTTCCCCAGTTTGCATTTGTGTAGACTGAGTCTCAGAGCTGTGGTTACTTGACCATGGTCGCGTAGCAAGGAAGTGGAGGAGCTGGGACACAAACCCAGGGCTCGGTATGGCTTTTCCCACCCGGCCAGGATGCCTCATGCCCCTGCACCCCACCTCTAGAACAGGAAGCTCTGTACCCTGGGCAGATTTGGGAACATTTCTTGTGTCTGAGAGAAAAACAGAATCACAGAGGAAAAACGCTCTGTCTCCCACTAGCTTGGCTGGCACACACGCCCCTGGTTCCCGTTTGTTCCCTTCCTCTTAGCAGACTGTTCGTTCACCCCGGAGCCTCCCCACTTTTCCTGCTTCTCAGTTATTGTGCTGATAGGTAAGTTGTCCCTGGAGTGGAGCTGAAGCCCCACTAGGAAGAAGCCAGATGCCTTGTTGGAGGCATCTGTCGCCAGCATCGTCTTGGTGGTGCAGTGTGGCCTTGTGGAAACTTCTTTCCGGCGCTTCTGACCTTTGTGATCCCTGACATGCTGAGAGCCCAGGGCCCAGGCTACTCAGCCCACTCCCCAACTCTGCTGCCGCTTTCTTCTTTTCTTCCTTTTCCTCTTTTACTTGTAAGGAACGTTTAAAAAAATCTTAGCTTGGTGAGACCTAGGAAGGATGGGGCAGGGCAGGGGTGTCTGGAGTATGAGAAGATGCAAGTGTCTCCCTTGCTACCAAGGACACGACTGCATTAGCTGGACTATCTTCCAGGGCCGCTAAATGAGATACATCATTCAGTCATTCTACAAACATGAATATTGAGAGTCATTTTATGTTAGGCACAGCGAAGAACCGAAATATTTTCAAGATCCCTGCCCTCCTTGTAGTTTAATAAGATCCATTTACAAGTAACAGTGCTCAGGAACAGTGCTCAGTGGCAAAGTATGACGTGAAATTCCAATATCCTGGGAGGGAGGTCCTGTACAGGCAGTGGGAGATGTCGGAAGTGGACCCTGACCCCCCAGGTCAGAGCCAGCCCCAGGATGTGGGACCCATGTTACATGCTTTGCTAGCTCCTGTCCTCACAAACCCCAAGTCATCGGCCACCACAAATATTTATGTGGCCCCATGTGGGGTTCCGTGCTCTGGAGCTCAGGGCCCCAGAGATAGCGCTGGGCCTCTCTTATCTCTTCATACCTTCTTGAGTTTGGGACTGCCCCGTCAGCGTGGTCCATGTTGACTCAGTATTTAAGCCCTGAGTCCCTGGCCAGGCTTCAGTTGGTGCAGAATCCGAGGCCCTTTTGACCTGTGATTGTGCTGCGGGAAGCTGCCCGGAGACAGTCCCACAGCCCCGGGGACCCTGTCCCGCTCCTCGCGGCTCGCTGTCCTCAACCGTGGGCTCTGGCTCCCTCTGCTGGCCACTCCCAGGATTTCCTGCCGAGACTGTCGAGATGAAGTCCAAGGGGGAAGAGACCGCTGTGAGTTTGCCATCTGTCTGTCCGGGTGTTATCTTGGGTGTTTTGGGCAAGGGCCCTGCTGGGGGAGAGGGAGAGTGGGGAAGCAGGAAGCAGAAGCTAGTGGAGAAGTAGTCACAGTGGTGTCCGGAGCGGAGAGCGGGTTTCTGGGAGAGGCTCAAAGGGCGGAAGAATTTCCTGGGAGGAGCCTGGTGAGGCCAGCCGCTGAGTCCTCCAGGCATTTGAGGGGTAGGGAATGTGCCTTGTGAGTGAGGGTGCCTGGAGCAGACAGTGGGCAGGGTGCAGGGAGCGAGGAAGAGGGAGGACGCAGGGCTGAGCTGGCCGGCTGAGCCCCCTCCAGGCTCTGGTCTTCTGGGCCCTGGACCTCCCCTTAGCCCCCAAAGGCTGGGTGGGAGGCCCCTTCCACTCTGGGATGGAAGGAGGGAGTGGACGGGCCTGGGCCTGGGGGGTGGGCCCCTGTTTGGGAGAGGGGCTTCTGATGGAGGGACAGGTGTGTGCGATGGGAGGGGCGGTGCAGAGCGCTGGTGCCGCCAGGTGCCTGGGTGCTTCCTTTCCATGGAAGGCGGATGGGAAGGAGCCTCCTGTGGGCCCCCGGGGAGGGGGAGGAAAGCTCCCAGAGCAATCCAGCCCTAATCCCTGGGCCCGGCCTCAGACTGGAGATGGCGGCCGTGGAGCTCGGGAGCTCGGGCACACCTGCTCGCAGACCCCGGCTCCCCACGGCAAGCCCAGCACTGCCCAGGCTCAGCGCCCCCGGCGGCCTGGCGCCGTCCGTGGAGAGCCGGGGCCTCAGAGCCCCCAGGATCCCGTCACCAGCCCAGCTGCGGGAAACGGAGCCCATACAGGTGAGCCCCTGGTGGGGGGAAGCTGAGAAGTTGCTGCGGTGGGGGTGGTGAGAAAGCGTTCCTGCTGACCTTGTCAGGTGGTCCTGCTCACGCTGCCTCTTGAGGGTACAGCCCCCTCTCCTCTTCTATGACAGGCTTGCACGGCTGGGAGGAGGCAGGAGGGCTGTTCACAAACTTCCCAGCCTTAGGCTGTCCAGGCAATTGCAGGGAGAGCCCCAGGGGCCAGGTGTCTGGGGGCCTTGGGCAGGAGGATGTGTGCACCCTGGCCAAGGCCCCCCCCCACCCCCAGAAAGCAGAAACGAGCAGCTGGGAGCCACTCCTCCCGGCCAGAGGAGCTGCGGTGAAGTTGGGTGGGTGGGTGTTCCTGCTTGGCCGCGTCTGGCCAGCCAGGAGGGGCGAGTGTGGAGGTACAAGTCCTGAGTCCTCGCAGGGCGGGGGGGGGGGGGGGGGGGGCGGTGAGCAGGGTCCCCAGGGTCCCCAGGTGGACAGTAGGAGGAGGGTCTGGAAGTAGCCTTGGAGCGGTTGGAGGATGTGGGGGTTGGAGGGCTGAGGAGACCTCGAGGAAGGGGGGCCAGTGGGGGACCAGCCCTGGCTCTGAGGGTGTAGGCAGAGGAGAGTGCAGAGTCTTTGTGGAAAGGGCGTTGTTCTCAGCAGGGCAGGACGCTACCGAAGGGAGGGTGTTTTGGACCGAACCTGAGGGCAAGATCTAATAGAAAGGACTGAGGACTAGAAGAGAGGAGTGTCTCCCCTCCACCTGGAAGAGAAAGTAGCCCTTAGAGCGAGGGCCGGAGGGAGAACTTGCTCCCCGCCAGTGAGCTCAGCAGACGCCACATGAGAGGATGAGGGAGTGGGTGCTTCCTCATCTTAGGTAGTCTGCACCCAGACACCCTGTGTAGCTGAGTGAGATTTTGTAAAGCTGCTGAGAGCACGCTGCACCATGGGGGGTGGGGCACTGCAGGACGAGCAGGCACCGTGGGCGCCTGCCCCTCCGAGTTCCTGGGTGGTGGCTCCAGCTGCACCCACCTGACCCTGGGTGAGGACCCACGTGTCTGCACTGCCTCACGTGCATCCCAGTAAGTGCCTGGGCATTTGTCTCCCAGTGCTCTGGAGAAGAGCTGCTTAAGCTCCCAGGTGCCAAGTGAACTTTGCTCCCTGGGAAATTCGGGTCATCCAGAGCTGGATTTGAGCAACTTCATGTTGCCCATATAGCCTCACCTGGAGGGGAAAGAGCCAAGAGTCCAGCAAGGCCATGGCAGCTGATTTGGGGGGTGCCGGCGGCTCCTGACTCCAGGACCGAGAGCAGGAAGAGTTTTTCCAGCCCGCTCTGCCTGGAACATCAGGTCGGCTTGGGGCATGTCAGGCTCCCTCCCTCCCAGCTTCTCACCGTAAGGTAGAGGAGGGCTAAGAGACCCTTTTAGGTTAAAGGCTGTGGCTGGCAATGGGTTTTCCTTTCTATCTTGGATCTGGCTTACCTCCTTTTCCCCCTGGGAACTAGTAGAAAAAAAGGAATCTGAGTGTTCTGAATCCCAAGAAGGTGCTCAAATCAGAATCATGGGGCCAGAAGTTAGCAGATAGGAGCTTCTCTGCTGAGTCCCACAGGCCTGGCCGCCCTGGACCACCCCCACCTGCTGGGCTTGCCTCAAGAGCAGCATCCTGCTCTTGCCCTTGCCCTTGACCTGCTTGGCCAGACCCACAGACAGGTCATGGTCAAAACCTGATTCCATTGTCTTCTGCCCTGGAGGTGGGCCCTGGGCCAGGAGGTCAGGGCGGCACTGTTCTCCTGGATGGAGGCGAGGGCCCCAGAAAGCTCTTTTCTCCCTCCCCTCCCTTTCTACCTTCCTTCCTCTCCCTCCCCTCCCTCCTTCCTTTTTTTCCATAAGAGTCACCTTTTTCCATAAGGTGTCAACTTTCCAGCCCCCTGAGCAGGTGGCGAGGACAGAAAGGCCCCTTTTCCATGCCAGCCTGCTCCCGTGACCCTAACGGGGTCCCACTTTGTAAGTCCAGGAAGGGGCTGCCTGACTGGGGGAGCCCTCTGTAACTTTCTCATGAGCCTGGAAGCACAGAGGTGGGGCACACCCACCTTGCAAGTGGTGTTTGTGTGGTCCATCTTGAATAGTGTCTAGTGCAAAGGGCTGCAGAGTTAATAAAACCATGATTCACACTGCCCAGCTTACATGGTTCCTCTCAAGCACAGTTAGTGGTTTCATCCCCTGGGAGTGGGGTGGGCTGTATGTACCTCCCGTCCCCCCCTTTCAAATTCCCTTAATCCTGGACCATGTCTACTGTGTGCCCACGTCCAGGCGAGTCTCCTGAGCTCAGGCCCGGGCGGAGGTGGGAGCGCTGGGAGGGCCACGCGAGCCGGGGCAGCGCAGAGCCAGCCGGCAGCTCCTCTGATCTGGCAGAGGGCCTAATCCAGCTTTGCTGTGTGTTGCCGGAGGCAGGGAGGGGGCTGCCCTCCAGGTGGGGGCGGGTCTCGCCTGAGCCAGGACTAGGGTGATCCGTGTTACTCCTCTTTGTAGTCACCCAGCCCCGGGGCAGAGGAATTGGGAGTGAGTGGGAAAAGCTTCTGCTCTATGGTAAACGGGGCACCTGTCTCTTTTCACAGCAGAGCAGAGGCCCTGCGGCCTGTCGTTGCCCTTTCTTGGCAGATCTTCTCTCCTGGAACTGTCTTGCTTGGTCACTCTAATGGCTTTCCCTAATGCTCCTTCCTCTGTCAACACCTCACTCCTCTCCACCTTCGCCAGCCTGTGCCTTGTCTCTTTCCCAGTCACCCTCCCTCCAGTCCTGCCAGGGAACTGCCCCCGGGGTGGGGGGGTGGCAGAGGACAATCTCCCGCCTTCCTCCGAGAAAGCCAGCCTGGCCTCTCGGGGAGCTGGTCCTAGAGGCCCTGGGGACCCTGGGGACGGCAGGGAGCTCTGCTCTCTCCTGTCAGCCTGCGGAATGGCCCTCATTCCCCCAAAACCTGAAACACCCCTGGCTGTGCGCGGTGACCGCAGGCCTGAGGGAGGTTAGCGCGGCCAGCTCCGGCCTCGGGCCGCTGCGACCAGCTGACGGCAGGCGGGGGCTGTGGGCTCTGAAGCGGGGGAAGGTTCCTCAGGTACTTCCTTGGGGCTGGGCTCGGGGCTGGAAGCAGGGGGAGGCCAGTCCCTGTCTAAATTAAGATCCCTCTCCATCCCTCAGTGCTGTGTCTGTCTCTGCGTGGATGGCAGGGGATGTTATTCAGGGGAGTGATGCCGATGTCAGCTGTGTTTCATCCCTCCTCCCGGGGGAGGGGGCACCTGGGGATTTCCCACAAGCCAACCCTCCCGCCACCCCTCCCCATCCCTCCCTCCCTCTGTCTCTCTCTCTCACACACAAACACACACACACAGCACAGCCCGCACCAGCAGCGGAGCCCCCACCCCGAGATGGCTGCAGGAGGGGGGTGGGGGCTGCGGGTGGGTGAGTGACGTCTTCACGGAGGTCACTCTGTTAGCTCCAGCGAGGAAGCTGGAGAGGCCGCAGTGACAAGTCTGCCGGGGGGATTTTAAATGCCGCTTCCCCTCCATGGACATTTCCAGGCATGTGCACTTGGGTCTGGCAAGGGCAGGATGGGGTGGGGGAGAGCTCCTTTCTTTTGCCTTGCTCACCTGGGGTGTAAAAACCCATATCCCAGCTCCTTGAAATTCCAATTTAATTGCTCTGGAGTGAGGCCCAGGCATTGGTTGAGAATCTCAGCTCTAGACTGTGCTTCCCAAAAAGGCGGCTGAGCGAGGGAACCGATGGGAGGGCAGGGCTCCGGCGCTGCGATGACCCGGGCAGAGCTGCCTCAAGCTGTGCGCCTGCAGGAGCTGTCCAGCCCCAGCCCCCCAAGGTGGGGGCCAGCCTTGGGTTTTGTGGCCAGGCCTTGGTTTTTGGAGAAAAGCCAGGTTCCAATTCTCATTTACTAGATGCGTAATCCTGGGCAAATTACTTAACACCTGTGGGCCTTGGCGTCATCACAATAGTAATATGATACCTACCTCGTGGGGTTGGTACCAGGATTAAATGAATGAATATATGTGAAACACTTAGAGCCCTCCCTGGGCACAAGCCAATAACGTTAGTGATTGTGCATCTGCCTCATCCAGGGCATTTCGAATAGGAATTCGGGGGGAAGAGGAGAGCCAGCCGAGGGGCACAGGGAGAAGATGCCGCCTCCCTGGTAGCCCCTGGAGCAGAGTGCCCCTTGGGGGAGGAGAGCGGAGTGGTGTTCTCTGGCCAGAGGCCCACCAGCAAGCCCTGTAGACCTTCACGTCGGCAAGGGGGTCTCGGGACCCCAGGCCGTTCCGCCTCAGCCGCAGCCGCACTGGAGCCGTCCTGCTGATTTTCCAGGGAGCGCCTGTTCTCTCATTCTTAGGGATTTCACAGCCAGCTTTGACTCTGCTTTTCCACTTGTAAGCTAGACAGACGCCACACTGAGGGAGGAAAGATGCCGATCTGCCAGCGAGGAGCCGCGGCAGGCAGGGAGTTTGCGATTTGACACTCGCGTGTGGTCCTAAAGCGGGCTTGCCTTCCCAGCATTTTCACATCCGTTTCTCATTTGCTCCTCCGGAGTAGGTGGGACAGATGCTCTCCACGTGGGAAAGATGAGCAAACGGCCTAGCACCTGTTGCATCAGGCAGCAACGCAGTCAGACTCAGAACTCAGTTTCTGGGCATCCTTTCCCCTGGAAGAGCGTGGAAGAGACAGGAAGCGGGTTGTGCTCCGGGGAAAAGACCTCAGGAGGCCTTCCGAGCACGCCAGATTCTTTAATATTGACACCGCGTGTGGCGTATAGAATGGGATGTTGTGGCATTCTATCCATATCGAGGAAAGTTGTATCTATAATCTTTTAAGTAAATTTAGTTTCCCTGGGGGGGGGAGGGCCTGGGGGTGATTATGTTGCCTAGATCCAGACTGCAATGAATGAGTGCCTGCTGTATGCTGTATACTAGGTGCTTGCTGGACATCGCCTTGTGGAATCCTTTACAACAGACCTGCAAGTAGATATGATGATCTCCGCTTTACAGTGGGGAGCCTGAGGGTCAGGAAGGTTGAGAGTGTTTGCCATCAGTGCTGGGAACAGCGCAGGGGGCGGAAGGGTTTCTCTCAGGACGGAGTTTTAAGTCAGTAGGAGCGATGATTTAAGGGCGGCTGTGAACTTGGCTCCTTTGGTACAAACGCTGAGAAATCCTGAGGAACAGGGTCCTGAAGGTATGAGCACCTGGGTGGGGAAGGGGACCTGAGGGGACCCAGAAGCAAACGTAAAAGGAAAGTCCTGAGTCCAAGAGGGATTGGGGAGGGGACCATTGTCCCCCGCGTCCCCAGTGGAACCCGGACTTGAAAACACCCAGGAGGAAGCCCCCAGAGACGCTGCCCCCTCCCCTGCCCCCGAGCTTGGCAGGGCTGTTGTTTACCCGTGTTTTCCCATAACTTTGCACCTCGGCAAGAATGGAATTCAGCGACTTCTGACTTCAGTTGGCACGGGCCGTTTCCAGGTCCGGTGCATGTGACACGGCCACTTTCTTTGTGTTTAACCCTTTCCCCCACATCCACCTCACCCCACCCCCATGCGTCTAAAGAGGGAAGGAGCGGACCCAGCCTAAGTCGGGGTGTGCTGTGTGTAAAAACACATGGGTTGAGCCATTTCCTGCTGCTTCCGTTGTTGCACGGTGATAAGACACTGGGAACTCGGCTGTGGACTGAGATCCTCCCAGCTGGCCCAGGGGCCCGGCCCCCCAGGCGAGGGCAGCGCCAGGCCCACCCACTTCCACCTGACCTTGCATTTCCAACCTTTCCTATCTTCCATGACATTCCCTTCCTTTCTCTCCCTCCCCCTCGTCCTTTCTCAGCCCCTCTCCTCCCTTCCTTGTCTCTCCCGCTTGTGCGTCTCTTGTGCCACCCTGATGCCCTCGGGGGACCCTCCTGCCACTGAGGAGGGCAGGCTGTCATTTCCTGCTGCACGTTCACCCCCTTCAAAGCCGGGTGGCTGGCACCCTCAGCCCCCCAGAACTGGTCCCTGCGAGGGACTCTCAAGCGTCGGTCCTCAGGGGCCTCGCCCTGCTGGCGGGTGGGCACTAGATACCCTCGGGGTTCTGGGCCAGACGCTGCCCCGTCATGAAGCGGAAGAGGTTGCTGATGACTCCAGAGAGCTGGAAGGTAAGGGAGGGCCCGGGAGAGGCGCCGGAGGGGCTGGATGACCCGCCATGTGCATCGGTGGGTAAGGAGGGCAGGGGTCAGAGGGTCGGCTTCAAGGCAGGGGCCTTTCGGGGAGGTCGAGTCCAGAGGGTCCACCATGTCTCCTCGCTGAGCACTCACCGCTGTGACTCTGGTGAGGCCTTAGGCCTGCCTGGTCTGTGTGGTGGAGCTGGTGGTTACACGGCTGTATTCCCATCCTGATTGTGTGTTTTTTGGTTACACATCCCTGAGCCACTTGCTTGACCTTCCTGGGCCAGTTTCCTCACCTGGAAAACAGGGAGGAGCAGATCTGCCCAGTCTACGTTTCAGGGATGTTGCTGGGATTGGGTAGCTAGCAGATGTGAGAGCCCTTTGTGAACGGTGCCCCCTGATGCACTGCGGTCGTTGTTACTCTTTAGACACTTTCCCTGAAGTTCCCTATTCATCCTACATCTCTTTTGCAGGTAGAGAAACCATGTCCAGAAAAAGCAAGTTCAGGGCCCTCCAGGGGCACCCGAAAGAGTTCTGCCGCGCCCTCCACCATGGTTTCGTGACTTGCTCTTCTCGCCTTTCTCCCCAGGTCGACAAGGGAGACCTCGTGGCCCTCAGCCTCCCCGGCGGCCCTGGCCATGGGGACGCCGATGGCCCCATCAGCCTGGACGTGCCCGACGGGGCCCCAGACCCGCAGCGGACCAAGGCGGCCATCGACCACCTGCACCAGAAGATCCTGAAGATCACCGAGCAGATCAAGATCGAGCAGGAGGCCCGGGACGACAACGTGGCCGAGTACCTGAAGCTGGCCAACAACGCCGACAAGCAGCAGGTGTCGCGCATCAAGCAGGTGTTTGAGAAGAAGAACCAGAAGTCGGCGCAGACCATCGCGCAGCTGCACAAGAAGCTGGAGCACTACCGCCGGCGCCTGAAGGAGATCGAGCAGAACGGACCCTCCCGGCAGCCCAAGGACGTGCTGCGGGACATGCAGCAGGGGCTCAAGGACGTGGGCGCCAATGTGCGGGCCGGCATCAGCGGCTTCGGGGGCGGCGTGGTGGAGGGCGTCAAGGGCAGCCTGTCGGGCCTCTCGCAGGCCACCCACACGGCCGTGGTGTCCAAGCCCCGGGAGTTTGCCAGCCTCATCCGCAACAAATTCGGCAGTGCCGACAACATCGCCCACCTGAAGGACCCTCTAGAGGACGGGCCCCCCGAGGAGGCAGCCCGGGTGCTGAGCGGCAGCGCCACGCTGGTGTCCAGCCCCAAGTATGGCAGCGATGACGAGTGCTCCAGCGCCAGCGCCAGCTCGGCTGGGGCGGGCAGCAACTCCGGGGCTGGGCCTGGGGCGGCGCTGGGGAGCCCCAAGTCCAACGTGCTGTACGGTGCCCCCGGAAACCTGGACGCTCTGCTGGAGGAGCTGCGGGAGATCAAGGAGGGACAGTCACACCTGGAGGACTCCATGGAGGACTTGAAGGCACAGCTGCAGCGGGACTACACCTACATGACCCAGTGCCTGCAGGAGGAGCGCTACAGGTAGGTCCGTCCACAGCCTGGCCAGGCCCGTGAGTGCGGGGCGCCGGGGTGCTGACTTGGGGTGACAGAGGTGGACGAAGTTGCCTTTAGAGGGGCGCTGGGCTGCTGGAAGGGCCGGGCGTGGGCGCGAGAAGCCTTTATCCAGATGTATCAGGCAGCTGGGAGTCCGGAGACGTGGCTTATGGAAGGCCCTACCTGCCTCGGGATGCTCTGAGCATCCCTGCCTGGATCATTGTGTGGGCACTGCCTAGACAGGGAAACTGAGGCAGGGAACAGCTATGTGGGCACTCATCTGGAAAGACTGGTGAAAGGCACTGACTCTGGCACCAGATGCCCTGGGTTCAAACCCCAGCTCTCCTGTTTACCGTTTGCCTGAAGCAAAGTAAGTGCCCCGTCTGGACCGGGTTTCCTTGTCTGTGAAATGGGGAGAATGTTAACCCCTACCTCGTAGGGTCGTTGGGAAGGTTAAATGTGTCCAGCATGTAGAGCCGAGGTGTGTCCGCTCACACCTGGTAAGCGTGGCCCTCAGCCGGGCCTCCGGAGGCCTGGCTGGATGGAGCAGGAGACGTTGGTCCCCTCCGGTACCCCTGCCTGGCTCTGCTCTCCGCTTTGTGGCTCTCGTGCGACCCTTGGCACTTGTTCCCTGGTGTCCTTGGGGATCTTTTCATTCATTAGCATTTTTCCTTTTCTTCTTTATATATATGAAGAAGCTTGGGAAGTTGAGGGAAACCCCCCAAATCCTCCCACCCACATGATAGTCACCTTGCTGTAGCGTGCCTTCAGAGTGGGGCCCGTGGCCTTGGCATCGGGTGTCCCTGTTAGCCAGAGGAGCATATGAGCCCAGGGCTTCCTACCCAGGCTGAGGTCAGGTGGTCCCTGACTCTGCTCACAGCCCTGTGGTCCCAGGCAGTTTCCTCCATCTCGCTAAGCTTCAGTCTTCTTGTCTGTAAAATGGGGTGCTGCCAGCCCCTCCCAGCGGGGCCGTGATGGGAACCACCTGAGACGACAGGCTCTGCACGGTGCCGGCACCTAACAAGCGCTGTGGACGTAGCAGCTTTTACTGCAGTTGCTGTTCAAACCCCAGCAGGGCTGAACACCTGGGATGTGTCGAATCGCCAATATGGGGATGAACGGAATCCATCCTGGGGGCAGAAGTGGGGCTCGGGGGGCTGGGCCGGGGTCTCACCTTCTCCCTCCCCCAGGTACGAGCGGCTGGAGGAGCAGCTCAACGACCTGACGGAGCTTCACCAGAACGAGATGACCAACCTGAAGCAGGAGCTGGCCAGCATGGAGGAGAAGGTGGCCTACCAGTCCTACGAGAGGGCGCGAGACATCCAGGTACGGCTGGGCCTGAGCAGGGACCCCATGCGTGCTGGCAGGGCCAGCCGTAGTGCAGGGCAAGTGTTTTATTGCATGGCGGAGGATATGGGCACAGGCGGTTCTGCTGGCCGCAGCAGATAGGCGTGTGGATGAGGAGGCCTGCGGGGCGGGGTGGACTGGAGATAAGAGCAGTGAGGCCCGAGGCAGGGGGCAGTGCAGCAGGCAAGGCGGGCATCCGGGCGACGCCTGCCTGGGCCCCCACATCTTCAATGGCAGCCTCGCAAATGAATATTGGAATTTCCAGATCCTTCTTGCCTCGAGAGGGAGCCCGGTTCCTTCCACATTACTCAAGAGTCCCATTGCCCAGCCTCTACCCCCAGCTGCAGAGGGGCCACCCACACCCCCACTAGCGTCCTCGTGCGCCGGGGCGGGTGGGGCTCAGCCTGGGGGCCCTCCCGCCCTGAGCGGTCACGTGCCATCCCCTCCGCCCCTGCAGGAGGCCGTGGAGTCCTGCCTGACCCGGGTCACCAAGCTGGAGCTGCAGCAGCAGCAGCAGCAGGTGGTGCAGCTGGAGGGCGTGGAGAACGCCAACGCGCGGGCGCTGCTGGGCAAGTTCATCAACGTGATCCTGGCGCTCATGGCCGTGCTGCTGGTGTTCGTGTCCACCATCGCCAACTTCATCACGCCCCTCATGAAGACGCGCCTGCGCCTCACCAGCACCGCCCTCGTGCTCCTGGTCCTCGTCCTCCTCTGGAAGCACTGGGACTCCCTCACCTACCTCCTGGAGCACGTGCTGCTGCCCAGCTGAGCGGCTGCCCGCCCCGCCCCGCTGGCCGTGTCTCTCCGGGAGGGACTCTGGGACTCCCGAGTCTCTTGGATGTCTCCGTGTGTCCAGTCTGGCCTTCTCCCCAAACTGTCCTTTCCAGCAGCTCTTGGCCCCTCCTCTGTCCTTGCTTCTGTCTGACGCCTTCTTCCCGCCCGCCCGATGGGAGCCTCGCACGCAGCCCTGGCTGGCCATGGCAGTGCCACCTGTGGCCACAGGGGGCACAGGGGGCACAGGAATTGGATTGTTCTGATTATTGACAGCCGCAAGTGGACTTCTCCCAGCTGACCTCAGAGGGCCCCGGGTCAGGAAGGCCTCTGAGAAGAGGGGAAGGAGAGGGCTCAGCTGGTCTGTCCTGGAGAAGAGCCCACCCTGGAGGCAGCTCTGGTTCCCTCCAGTGGAGAGGGTCAGGAGGTGGGCAAGGGAGCGACAGAGAGGCCCTCTGGCCCCGGGCAGCGCAGGGAGGGGAGGGCTCCCCAGCCTTTCCAGGGCCAGAGAGGAGGCTCGGAGGAGCCACTCGGGAGACCCACCCCACCCCGTTTTCCTGCAGAGCTGGTGTGAGGCTGGGCTCCGTGATGTGAAAGATGTAGGTTCTGGAGGCCGGGTGGGGTGTGGCTTTGGACTTGTATTCTCCCTGCTGTTCTGTCTGTCACGGGATCTGCCATTTTCAGGGAAACAGGCCCCAGGGCCTTCCCAAGCCTCAGCCTAAGGCCTTAGGCCTGGAGCATGTTGGGTTCTATTTATTATTTATTTATTTATTCGTTCTTTGGTACCTTAACGCCCACACCTTCTCCTGCTGAGCCCCAGGGAAAGGGCCCGGCCTGTCCTCTCTCTGAAGCCAGGGCTTGTTCTTGGCTCGCCAGGGCACTTCCATGCCGGCTGGCCTCTGGATAGTCCTGGGAGGGAGAAGTGGGCCCAGGCCCCCCAGCTCTGCTCTCCTGAAGCAGCTCTTGGGCCAGGATGGGAGGAGCCTGGCCCCTCTTTTATACGTCTATTTATTTTGTACATGTGCGTTTGGATGGAGGAGGTTTGATGCTTTATTTTTTTAAGGCCCTGGAGTGTTGTGTATGGTTTCTCCTCCCATCCCAGCCTTCCCACAGGCACTTCCAAGAAGAGAGGGGATTTCTCAGAAAAGGAGAGAGGAATCTCTCAGAGTTGGGAAGGCGGTGCCTGCCAGCTGTTGTGGACCTTCCCGAGAAATAAATATCCTCTAAGTTTCCAGACTGCCCTGTCTCTGTTGATGGATTAGGTCATTTCCCTGGAAACCCCTGAGTCTCCCTGCACACCCAAGCATCCTGGTATCAGACCCCGCCTCCCCCTTGGCCTGACGCCTCTCTTCGCTGGGATCTGACATGGAACAAGGCATCATCTCGCCCTCTTTCCCCCGTGCTCTGTGCAGCCAAAGCTGTGACCTAAGTGAGAGGGAGGTGGGCTGACACCCACTTCCCCCGTCCAGCCCTCCTGGAGTGCTTTCCCAGAGGGGGAGCTTGAAGAGGAGCCTTCCATAACTTGGAGAAGGCAAGCCACCGGAGGCCTGGAAGACAGCTGTCATGCCCAGTGTGACCACGAGAGGGCAACAGAGTCTTCACGAGAACCGCTCTTGGGCTTCAGCCCCCGGGAGGGGCGTTTGTTGCACATAACTTGGCTGGTCAGTGCTGTCGAGCCAGGCACAGACCATGCCACCTGCTCGCCTCGAGCTGCAGCGTGGCTTTGGGAGCCTCGGCGTCTGCTCTGTGCCCGGAGCCCCTGGCAGTTCTCCGTGAGCACTCACAGAAGGCACCGTGTGCCCAGCGGGAACCCTGTGGGAGCTTGAGAGGTGGTCTGAGTCTCCCAGCTGGGGAGCAGCCATACAAAGCCTGGAAACTTGGTCCTTGTCCACCACGAGTGCACCTGGGGCCCAGTCACATCCCCTCTCTGGCCTCAGTTTCCGTATCTGTAACATGGGTTGAATGCAGTAGCTGCAAATGTCAGAGGTTCTGTGAGTCAGAGGAGTCTAAAGTGGCAACTGGCCCCATGGTGCTCCAGGAGGCAGGATGGGCGCGCTGCCCAGATCACGGGGGTGGGAGGGCAGCTTCGACCCTTCATCTTTGGCCTCTGCTTGGCATAGGAGTTTCCCCCCAAGTGACCCATGCGGTGCCCTTCGCCGTGTCATTCCGGCCACATGCACACACTCACCTCCCTTGGGGGCCAGGCGGCAGGGAGCCCACATTCCTGGGCCCCAGGTGGGGGGTGGCTGCTCCAGGCTAAAGACATTTCCCACATTCCTCCCCAAGGTCAGGTGCCTTCCCTGGCATTGGCTCTTAAATGTCACAGCCAGCCAGTCCAGGCTGCGAGGGAGGAGGGTGCAGGGAGGGTGGCACCCCCCTACCCCCGGCTAATCCTGAGACTGCAAAGCGAACAGGCAGGGACGATCAGGCCCAGCTAGAGAGCAGCAGCCTCTGCAAAAGGAGCAGAGCAACGCAGGCCTTGTGTTGGCCTCTTGGAGGCAGATGTGCTCTCAGGGAGTTGGGTTTTGTTCTTGTCCCTCCAATGGCCACTGACACTTCCTGGTTTGCATCAGAGCCTCTCTTCCCTCTGTAAAAAGGGGGTGAATTTACTGCCCAGTTCACCAGGGGAGACGTCGAATCAGGGTGGCCTCCTGTGCCCAGGGAGCCTCCTCCCTTGGACTGGAGGACCCGGAGGTAGGCTCCTTCCCAGGGCGCCTGCCCCCAGGTCCCAGCCCCACCCCTGGGGGGCTGGAGGGTCCGGCTAGGCTGCTGCACTCCCCCAGCCTCTATGGTGGGGGCAGCTGAGAATTCACCTCTGCTTGGGGTTGGCGCTTGACCGCTGCAGCAGCCCTGGGCAGGGCTGGCCCGCGCTGGGCCTGTTGGTGTGCCCGCATGGAGCTGGTCCTCCCCGCCAGCCCTGCTGGAACAGCAGAGCTGCGCAGGTGCAGCCCGGGTAGACGCCACAGCCCTGAGAAGGCCCCGGGAGACGGAGGCCACTCAACCCTCGCCACCCGGCTTACTGCAGGGTGACTCTGGCCTGGGGAGTAGCTGGGAGAGAGAGAGTTGGGGCTTTGGTAGGCGAGGGATTTTCCCGGCAACCTCTATTTCTCTTTAAGTGAAATCCTGATCCTAAGACTTAAAGGCATGGGCTTTGGACCTGGGCTCAAATCCCACGTGCGTGCTCACCTTAGACCAGGCTCCAGCTGCACTTGGACTAGTCTCCTCATCTGCCGGCAGGAGGAGCAGTGGTGGCTGGCTCACAGGGTTGGAACTGAGGAGCCTCGACATACAGCACGTTCACACTCTCACTCGGTGCCAAGGACATAGTAAGGGTTCATCCCAGGCAGTCACTGTTATTCCTGGTACCTGAACCCTTGGGGATGTTAAAAACTGCTCAAAGAAGTCCGAGGCTGACGCTACAGAAACAACACTGAGGTGCTGCTGAGTGAGTCTGGGCCTCCGAGCCCCCGAGGGTTGGAGGAGACATTGTCATGGCCTGTGAGGAGGGGAGGCCGGGACGTGCCCCAGCACAACCAGACCTGCCGGCAGCGCCCAAGTCCCCTGGCCACCCGTCACCGAGCCAGTCTGGGGTGACGGGTGATGACAGCAACATTTCCTCCCACCCACGGGCCTCCCAGCAGAGCGCTCTCTCCAGACAGCCCAGTACTGCCTTCACCACTCCCCCACCAAGGCCTACCGTCCAGGTGAGGCACCCAGGGCCCAGCAGTGCTGGACAGGCCCCCCCAGCAGGGCCCTGCCTCCAGGCAGCCACTCACCCGGGTGGGCTCTGCTTCCAGAAGCACCCGGAGCAGGACAGCCCCCAGGCTCCCGAGGCCAGGGAGCTGCCGCCTGCCAGCCTCCAGCAGAAGCCTTCCCGGCTGCCCTTCCTGGCTTGTTCTTGCTCTGACTTCAGCTCAGTGGGGAGAAGCGTAAAGTGAAAGCTTTCTAATTAGAAAGACCTGGGGCTCTGCCTGGCGGAGAGGCTGTTCTCCGGAGCTGTTGAGGGTTATAACTGGAATTGGCTCCTCTTGTCCCTTTACTCATTGAGGTCAGCAGCCCAAGTACCCAGAGTTGGCTGGGGCTGGGTTAGGAGTGCCCATTAATTTGAGCCTTCAATGAACTCGTGCAAAGTGACAAGTCACCATCACAGCCTGCTACGTGACTCTGACTAGTCCCCAGCTCACCTCCGCAGCCGGGGGGAGCCAGTGCAGGCCAAGGATGGGAGGATGGAGAGATGGCGGCACGGCTGCTGAGGAGAGGGCCGAGGGGCCGAGGAGTGGGGCCTGGTCTCATTCCTTCCCCTCCGCTTCGTCCTCTGGGGGTCTTGGAGTTCCCATTATTGAGTAGCATCCTGAAGTCCAGGTGTGGGAACCCCAAAACATCCAGCCTTAGGTCCAGTTAAATTCAAGAAGCATGGTATTGGGAAGCAGATGTGGTTCGAGTGGTTGAGCTGCTGCCTACCACAAGGGAGGTCCTGGATTCAGTTCCCAGTACCTCCAAAAGAAGAGCAAGACAGCAACCTGACATGATGGGCTGGTGCAGTGAGCTGACGCAACAAGATGATGCAGCAAGAGACACAAGGAGGAATACATAATGAAAAACACAACAAAGTGGGAGGGAAAGTGGCTCAAGTGATTAGGCACCTCTGGGTTTGGTTCCCAGTGCCTCCTAGAAAAAAAAAAAGGAAGACAAGCACACAACAAACAGACACAGCGAGCACAAACGACAAGGGGGTGGGGAGAAATAAATGAATAAAAGAAGTCTTTTTTTTTAAAAAAAAGAGGCATGTATTTGAGAACCAATCTGTGCCAGGTATGGGGCTAGGCACTGGGGACCCAGAGAGGTGCAAGACACAGTCCCTGAACACTCAGAGCTTGTGGTCTAGTGGACATATACACACACATACACGTACACCTCTGATACAGGAGCAGGCAGAGATAAATGCTGCAATAGGGACTGGGGTGGGAGGCCCGAGGATGGAGAGCTTCTTTCTGATGGGCAGCGATGAGGAGGCTTCTCAGAGCCTTGGGGAAGAGGTGCTAAGGAGGGTGTCCCGTGGCAGGTGGATTTGCTCAGGACCTGGGGTTGGAGCTGGGATAAAGGGCTGTGCCGTCGTCTGTTTTCTCAGGCATCCGTACTGCCCAGTCCACACCCTGGAGGCAGGATGCTTGGGGAAGGGGCCACCAAGTCCCAAACAATGAGAAAGAGCAGGAATGAGGTCACCTCTCGCAGAGCTGAGGAAACCCCTACCTGAGAACTTCTGGGGCTTAGGGCCATCAGAAGGGCTGTTTGTGCTTGAAAACAAAAGGGAAGGGAAGGGGGAGCTTTGGGAGAGAAGGGACAGGCAAAGCATCCCTCTCAGGAGGAGGGGGTGTAATCTGGGATTCTGGGGACTGGGGGGGCAGGTGTTGCCACAGGACACTGGGCAAGTCACTGGGCAGGTCACAAGACCTCTCTGGGCCACAGCATCCCCATCTCCATACAAATGGACAACCAGGATGGGGAGATGGCGGGGCTCCTGAGTAACCAGCCCAGGGGCCTCTGGGAAGCTCCAGGAAGATGTCTCTGCACAAGGCTAACGCCTGCCCTGGAGAGGGGCGGCTCGGGGGAGGTCTGCGGGCAGGCGCTTGTGCTGAATGTGAAGTCGGGGACGGTGGGGAGCAGCAGAGGTCTGGGGCCCATGTCCTAAGCCCCAGAGGGATCCCCATCACTGGATGTCCAGACCACGGGGGCTCCCCACGACAGTGGGGAGCGTTGGCCAGGCATCCGGTGGCGAGGAGAGGAGCAGGGTTTGGAGAACCACTGGGCTCTCCTGGCCTCCCTCTCGCCCTCCCCAGGGAGGTGAGCCTGGAAGATGCAAGAGATAGCAGGCCTCCCTTCTCTGCTTGGCAGCTGTAAGATTAAAAAGGAGGGCGTCCATGTGGCTCGGTGGTTGAGCCCCGGCTTCCCACCTATGAGGTCCCAGGTTCAATCCCCGGCCCCCACCCCCCATACCTAAAAAAAAACCAACAAGATTAAGAAGGAGGTGGCTTCCACGCTTGGTCACTTGTGGGCTCCGGTATGATTTGAAGGTGTGGGAAGGCCGCACCCCAGCCCAAAGGCATGGCAAGGCAAATCCCTTTTTCTGCCCAGAGCTTACAGCTTACCAATGCATTTTGATGGGCAGTGACTCATTTTATCCTCACAACAAATTAGAGGGTGGCTAGAAGGTGGTACTGGGCCCCGTTTTACAGAGGAGCCAGCGAGACTCCGGAAGAAGAGAGGCACTGCTTTATAGACACAGCGCGGGCGCAGGCGGGGGCAGGCGTTTGCCGGCGTCGCCACTGCCCGTGCCCGAGTCGCTAACCCACGGTCAGGAGGAGCATTGCTTCTTCAGGCACAGAGGCAGTGCCCCGAGGTGGGGGTAACAGCTTGAAGCACTGGCATCGTTGAACGAACGAGATGATCACGTTGAATACTTCCCCTGCCCTGCTGGAGAAAGGGAGGGTTAGGATATGGGGGACTGAGGCAGAAATACTTTCAAAGATTAAACAAGCTCCACTGATTTTCTATTCTTCCCTAAGGCTGGGCCCTTTGGCCACGGAGCTTAACTCCAAGCCCAAAGGGGCAAGGCTGTCTGTGTGTACAGGAGGGGTGGGGATGGGCTCCAGAAGCACCATTCGTGCATTGGCTCATTCATTCTTTCTTTCACCTTCCTGGAGGAGATGGAAGTGAACTAGACAGACTTTCTCTTCGAACATCTCTAGATCCAAGGCCAAGCACAGAGCAGCTCACTGTGCTGCAGGGGAGCTGGACTGACAACGATCTCTCTGCCTCTTCATGACACATCCTTCGTCATGCCTTTTCACCCATCCGGGCTGTCTCATTAGCCCTCCAGCCGGAAAGTCTTTTTGGTTACCTCCCCTAAGTCCCTCTCGTGCAGCAGTTCCCAGGGCCTCCACCTGGAAGCCTCAGTGGCTTAGGTGAAGGGCTTGGGGAGCCCTTATCGACCCTGGCCAGCACCCCTTTCCCACAGATGAGGAAACCGAGGCCCCGAAAGGGAAGGGACTTGCCCACGATCACAGAGCAAGGTAAAGCCGAGCCAGGAGCAGTGCTAGGACACCCGGCTCCAGGGCTCTGGCCTGCAGGAGGCCTTCCACCCTGAGGCACAGAGCTGGAGGGGTTGGCCTGAGAGCCCCGGTGCCCCCGCAGGGTGGAAGGAAGGAAGGTGGTGAGCTGGGAGGGCGGCGGTCCTGGCTCCACCCCGGACAGAGGAAGTTCTGAAGCCAGGGAGAGAGAGGGTAGAAATAAAACCCCTATCAGGAGGGGTGCGGATGGCTACAAGGAGAAAGCATACTCCTAACATCCAGCATGTTCATTCGCAGTCTGCCTTATGGGACCCTTACAAGGCAGAGCTATTTAAATTTTAATTAACTGAAATGACACGAAATTAAAAACCCAGTCCCTCAGTCACACGGGCCACATTTCAAGTGCTCAATAGCCACAGGTGGCTTACTGCTGCTGCACTGTCAGCACAGATGGAGACGATTCCACCTTCGCAGAACGTTCTATGGCACAGTGCTGCTCTAGACATTTCACTTACAGCATCTCATTTTAAACATATTTTTCCAAGCAGTGGTAGCATGTGCTTACCGCAGAAAATTTTATGAGGGAACTCAAACCACGGGTAGTCCCCTCACCCACTGTTAGCATTTGATATGTGTCCTTTCAGTCTTTATTCTTCTTTAAAAAAAAATCAAATAATGCACAGTCATTGTAAAAATGCAAACTATTTAGGGGCATATAGGGTAAAAATATTGTCCCTCAACACACCACCTCTGTCCCCAGAGAAAAGTACTGTCAGCAGGTGGGTGCTGGTTTCCCTCAGCCTCATCATGTGGGCACAAAAAGGGCACTTGAACCACATAACAACCATTTCACGGACTCTTTCTGCCACCCACCTTTCAAGACTTCCAGTCCCTCCCCTCCTACCAACTCAAAGTCCCCAGGCACAGCTGAGAGTCCCCTGGACTCAAGAGCCGCTCTCTCACCCCCCTCTCCTTTGCCCCCTCCTTGGCATCCTCTGCCCGAGAAGCCCCTGCTCCCCACTGCAGGGCCCTGGGGTCTCACTCCCTCCTGCCTTTCTCTCAGCGATCCGGGAGGCAGCAGCAGGAGAGCAGAGCTGTGGGGAGCCTGGCCTGGGGAATTGGCACGGTTACCTCCCAGCTCTGCAGCTTGAAAGTTACCAGCTCCTGCACAACGGCCTTAACCTCCCTGGGTCTCAGGTTTCTCATCTGAAGAATGTTGATGACACCTACTCCAGCACTGCTGTAAGAGTTAAATGCAATAATAAAGGCAAAATATTTTGCATAGAGCGATGGTGATTATCCTCATTTTACAGATGAAAAAACTGAGGCTCGGCGAGATCTAGGCAGGGCTCAAGGTCATTGGCAGAAGGTGGAGGAACTGGGGTTCTGGCTCCCCGGCCTCCAGTGCGGCCCACACGGGGCAATTACATTCTCACCCTCAGCCCCAAGTTCCAGAGCACCTCATTCAAGCCCAAAGAGCAAAGCAGAAGCAAGGGAGGCAGCAGCAGGAAAGCTGTACGCCGGGAGGACTCGGGCCCGAACCTCAGTTTCCCCACGTGTATCCTAACCTTGCAGTCGGCCAGTCTCTGCTTCTGTGGCCCCCGCCTTGGGAGAGGCCAGGGACCCAGATTCTGGCTTCACCTTGACCTGAGGCAGGAGGCGGGCTCTGCTGCCCAGACCTGGCCAGGCTGGTGAGGGAGGGGAGGGATGGCACCTGCAGACACTGACCCAGAGTTACCTGGGCCCTCTCCGGGCTTCCCTGGCGCCCCGAGGTAGGGTGGGGTGCTCGACCGGCCTGCTAGGTGAGAGCAGGTTTGGAAGGAGGTTTGGGAAGGGTGTGGCGGGGAGGGTGGGCCTCTGCAGACTCATAGTGTGATCACTAGGGAGGGGGCACACCTGCCAGCCACGGCCTGGGCCTCTGGGCTCTGCTGCTGTGCCACCCCGAGCCCTTTGGCAAGGTGTGGACGACGTGGCTCGCCCTCCCCCTCCATGCCCCCCTGTGACAGCTGGGTGTGCTGGACCACCCTGCCCTGCAGTGGGTGAGGAGGGCAAGGGAGCCGGTCCGCCAGCTCTCCCCAGAGCTGTCAGGACAAGGGCGGGGATCCCACCCTGACAGGGTGAGAGTCTCGTCTCCCCAGCGAGCAGGAGCAGACAATGGCCCTGGTGAATCACCAGCGAGCCCTCCTCCAGCCCTGCCCCTGCGGCCTGGCCCGGGACGCGCGGCTTGTCCTCCACGAGAGCTGGAGACCGGCTTTACTGTGACATCGCTGCTCTCCTCACCAAGCCCTGCTCCGGGCGCTGGGCAACATCAGGGCCCCGGAGGCTCCGCGGTGGGGCGGAGAGAAGGGTTTGCCTGCAGCAGACCTAGTCTGGTCAGAGCAGACTCCTTTGGGAAGGTGGGCCGAGGAGAGCCACGGAGGGCCACGTCTGTCCCCTCTCCCCTGCCCTGTCCCTTCCCCTGAAGGCCTCACCCACTCTCCCCGAGTCCCTGGTGAGTGGTCACTGCCATTTTTCCATCCCCTGCCCTGGATAGAGCTTGGACCCTGCCTACAATTTATTCCTTCTTGCAAGACAAAAAATGTGGAGCCCTGGGGATTGCATTCCACCCCACGGTGGGACAGGGCTCTGTTAGAAAGCCCTTCCTTTTCCGGAGTTACTCTCTGCCTCCCTGGAGAATTCACTAGGAAACACTTCAAGAAATTTAATGTCCACCCCCACTCCCTGTCTACCCCATATTCTTTGCTCTGCACCAAATACTCTCACTTCTTTCAGTCATTCCACTTAGGACATGGTTTCAAGACCTTTTGACCTCTGGGCCCGTGTTCTCTGGAAATTTGCATTTGCCCACGTTCTTACAACCTGCTGCCAGGAACGGAGCTCCGCTCTCCAGCCAAGGTGGGCACCGTCAAGGGTGGGACAGGAACCTCGCCTCCTTCACTCTGGCCCTGTGCAGATCCCACATGCCCCACAGCGCTTGTGGCCTTGGGAGGCGGCTCTTAACAGGTTTTCGGTTGTGGGCTCCGTGGAGGGCCTTTGCAGAAAAATGCACCTGCTCAAAAATTCTGTATGTGATTCCAGGGAGTTCAAGGAGTCCCTGTGGTATAGCCTGTCCTTGGATCCCAGGTTAGGAATCTCTGCCTGGAGGCTGAGGTCTGAAAACTAAGTTCTGAGAACAATCTCCAGGTTCGAACTACGGGACCCAGGGCAAATTCAAAGTAACAACCTCTCTCACCAGGGCTGCCCTCGACAACTCATAAAGCATTTTCATTCATCTTGGGCAATCCATGTAACTATGTTGGGACACAAAGTATTATGGAACAAATGGGAAAGTCAAGGCCCAGGGAAGAGCAGTGACTTGCCCGAGGTCACACAGCCAGTCTGGGCAGCCCAGACCAGATTCTTCCTACTTGTACGGGGCCTCAGGGAAGCCCCACACAGTCTGTCTGCCAGTGGGGAAGACTCAAATGGACAAACAGTTGCCCAGGGCACTCCTGCGCTGTCTGCGGAGGCACACCCTGTCTGGCCTCCGAGGTGAGCTGTGGTTTAGCAGCCTCCCTCCTGGCAAAGGCAGAGAAGGGGCCAGGTGTCCAGGAGGCCTTGTGGGAGGAGAAGGGCAAGGAGGGTCCACCTGCAGAAACCAGGAACCTCAGGAACTCAGGGGGCAGAGAAAGAGCCCCAGGCCCCTACCTGCCTCAGCTTGGCAGGAGGCACACGGAGAAGAACAAAGTGTGGCTAGGGAAGGATCCAGAGTCAGGCTAGCACGCTCTGTGTATGATTTTCATACAGGCACCACACTTGGCGGTTTGAGGTGAGATCTTAAATTTCCAAGGAATTCTTGCTCCCTTAAAAATCCCTCTGACCTGGAAACCTCTTCAGCCTGCGAGGCCCAGCTCACTCCCTCCATGAGCTTCTGCCCCTTGCCTTCCTCCCTGCCCTCTGCCCTCACAGCCTGTGCTCAGACCCCCTGGGGGCAGCGCCTGGCTCCTGGGTGCCTCCTCTGAAGACTGTGTGCCCAGCAGGCTGGAGCCCTGCACTCTATAGCTTACCCCGCCCCTGGCCACAGGTGCTGGATCCCTGCTTGCTCAATAAACTCGAGAGACCGGGAACAACGAAATGTCCTTGGCCTCCGCTTGTTCTGTGACTTCGGGCTGCGTCCCAAATCAGCGGTCAAAGAAGGCCAGCCTCCCAAGCTCTGCTCCCTCTTACGTGGAAACTGCACCTAACAGTTCTTCCCAGGCCATCATGGATGAGGGAGAAATCTCAGGACAGAAAACCAGCACTTCCCTATCTTTCCCTAGATCTCATTATTTTGCTTTACTCCAAACAGTTGGCAGAGATGTCTAGGCCTAGAACAGGTCCCTAGAGAGGAGGACGGCTGAGCCATTCTCGGCTGGCCATTTGTGTGCAGCCTGCGCGAGAGCCGGCAAGGTGCTGCCGGAGGAGCTCAGGTTTGCAGGGGCGGGTTGCCGCTCGGACTCTCCATTCTTAACTCATCGCAGTGAATTTGTATTGGTTTTACGTGTCTGTCTCCTCCGCTGGACTACCAGACCCTGGGGAGCAGGGACTGCATTTTGTTCAATTCAGGATCCCGAATTGGCACAAGGTCAAGCACAGTAGATGCTCAATAAACCTTTCACATTAAGAATGTTTTCCAGTCCCAAGTATGCTGCCTCGGGTTTCCTGCCACCTGGCCTGACCACCCCAGCTGCACTTCTGCAGCACCTCCCAGCCTTCTGACACCCTCCACCCAATCTCAACCGCAGCTATTTCTGGCAGAACATGCGGGGAGAGAGGAGCCGAATGACCTCAGTCCTCTTGCTTTTGACATCTTGCAGAAGCCACAGGCCTCTCAGGCCCTTCACCGCTCAGAGCCACTTCCCCTTTTTAATAACAATAACAATGACGTGTTTCGTTCTCCACAGCTTCCTGGGTTTTTTCTCATCCTCCCGCTTGCAGGCCTATGCATTAAAAGGCTGATCCTCCGTGCTCCAGGTCCTTAGACCTACTTTTCCTTAAAGCTGCCCAGAACGGGGAATTAATTCTCCATCCTCCCATGGGTCAGAATCCCAATATCTGACCCAAGTTCTTCCTAAGGTCTACCTAATTTTTTTTTTTTTTTTTTTTGGTGTTAGGGCTGCCAGATTTAGCTAATAAAGTGCAGGATGCCCAGTTAAATTTGAATTTCTATGAACAATCAATTTTTAAATGTAGGTCTTGTTGTTTGTTGTTTGTCTGAAATTCAAATTTCCCTGGATGTCCCGTTCTTTATCTGGCAAACTACCTGACTATATTCCTTCTCCTTAGAACAGTTGTTCTTAAATGTGTTGGTCTCAGGATCTCTTCACTCTCAAAAATTTTTGAGGACACCCAAAGAGCTTTTGTTTATGTGGGTGAATTATAGCTATTAATATTGATCATATTAGAAATTAAAACAGAAACTTTAAAAATATTTATTTGAAAACAAAAATAATAAACTTATAACACACTTATATAAAAATATTTTAATGAAAATAATTCTGTTTTCCAAAACAAAAAAAAATAAGTGAGAAGGGTGGTCTTGTTCTATGTTCTGTTTTGTTTTCAAGTGTCTTTAATGTTTGGCTTAATGAAAGCGAGCTGGGTTCTTGTATCTGGTTCTGCTTTCAGTCTGTTGCAATATCACACACCAAGAAGCCCCTGGAAAACTCCACTGTACACTCATTAGAGGTAAGCGTGAAAAAGACAAATGGTATCTTAGTATTATTATTAAAATAGTTTTGACCTTGGGTGTCCTCTGAAAGCATCTTGGGGAGTCCCCAAAGGTCCTCAGGCCACACTTTGAGAATCAGTACCCTAGAGCAATGCTGGACTTCAGTGGCGGTCAGTACCAGCTCCTTTGCCTCTTAAGTTAAATTTGGGGTGGGACGGTGTGACACCAGACATGTCATTTAATGGGATCCAAGCTGATTCTTATTTCTGAGATTATGTTTGGGAATGGTGGGGAAGGGAGGCTGAGGCTGCATCTTGCCTAATGCCCTAGTGGGGTTGGAGAAATGAGCCTGGAAAAACTCTGACTCTAGGGACCAGGGCCTGAGATACAGCTTGAGAGCTGCAGCAAGCAAACTCAGCTGAGAAAGAGAAAACTGCAGCTTCCTGCCTTTTGGGGCTTGGGGCTTGTGGCTTTTCTCAAAGCAAGGAGAAAAGAATGGAGGAATGTGGGTTTAGCTCTTGTTTCTTGGGAACCAGGTCTTTGAGCTGGCTGCTTGCTGCCCTCCCCCACCAGCCCTAGGTGGCCAGGATGTCGACCAACTCTATCCTCCACCCAATCTAGCCTATGCCTGGACTCATTCTTTTTTTTTTTTTTTTAAGATTTATTTATTTATCCGCTTCCCCCTCCTGCCACTTGCACTTGCTGTCTGCTCTCTATGTCCATTCGCTGCACATCCTTCTGTGTCTGCTTGTCTTCTCTTTAGGAAGCACCCAGGAACTGATCTTGGGAACTTCCGATGTGGGACAGAGGCACTCAGTTGCTTGAGCCAGTTTAGCTCCCTGGTTTATTGTGTCTCTCCTCTGTGTCTCTTTTCGTTGCGTCATCTTACTGTGACAGCTCTCCATGCCACGTGGGCCAGCTTGCTTTTCACCAAGAGGCCCTGGGAATTGAAATCAGGACCCAGCAAATGGTAGACGGGAGCCCAATCGCTTGAGCCACATGCACTTCCACTCTGGGCTCATTCTGGGCTCATTCTGACCCTCATGGTAATCTGCGATGGCTCAGTGGAAGTGAGGCTAACGTTGATTGTGAGCAAGGACAATTGGTTTCTCAAATCTCAACCACATGACCTCAAGTAAGGCCTTCCCCAGGACGTAGGCTCCCAGAACCCATATTTTCAAGGGGCTTATACAGTTACTGAGCAATGGGGGAGGGGAGACCGGCAAAGAGTAGGGACTAAAAAAAACCAGTCCATCCCACCTCCATGAGTGGTCCTAGTACAACCAAGTCCGATGGGACTCGAGCATCTTATTACATCTTTTCTGTTGCAGACCCACACCCTTAGCACACTCAGTCATCATCCTGTAGGTGTTAATTTATAGCTTCAGCTATTTTGAGAGAGGGGACCATGGCCTTTGGAGCGTCTGTGTTTTCCATGGCACCTAGAACAACGGTAGGCAGGATAGAATGGGGACCTAAGGAGGAAGGGGGCAGGAAACCTGATAAGCCACACACACAGAAACTGAGGCAATGGTCTGCTCGCTACCACAGGCCAAGGCGATGGCCTGCTAGCTCAGATCAGCCTCCTGACCCACACAGCAAGTTGGGAAGGTGCAGCTTACGAGCACATGCCCCGCCGCTCACAGCACATCGACCCGGCCGCTGCGTAACCAGAAGGCAGCTGGCAGCCTCATTACATGGGGAAAAGAGGGAAGGGGCTCCACCCTCACCCCCCCACTCCCCCTTTCAGGGTACCTCATGTCTAGTGGACAGTGACCGGAGGCCAGTCCCCGCCAGGCAACATGCCCTGCAGAGCCTGTGGTCAGCAGCCGGAAGTCAATCACCCCTGGACAGCAACCCCACGTCCCTAAGCAATTCAAACCACCCAATAGATGACCCTTGCTTAGTCTCAAATGTGCCAATCAGCGCAGACCCTGGAGTACTGTACCTCCCATGAGACAGGGACCTCAGAGCAGAACTCAGCATGTCTCTCCCTTGAGAATGCCTGCCCTCAACTCTGAGGGTGTACTTTCTTTCTCTTGCTTTACCCTCCAATAAATTCTTTGCTTGCCTGATTAATCAGTTGCTCATCCTTGAATTCTTTCTCAGACGAAGCCAAGAACCTAGACACCGACTCCGGTAACAGTGAGGTTTAATAAATGTTGCTAGGTTTATTAGGGGGTGAGTTTTCACTGATTTAACAATCAGACGCTCCTTTACGAGGGGCTGGGACCAGAAAGGCAGGTGGAGGCCCTTTATTAAACTTTTACGGAGTTCCTGCTCTCAGTCCTTAGGTTCATCTCAGGCATTTACAGCTTACAAAGCATATTCACATGCTATCTCATTTAATCCTCACGCCAGCGTGACTGGCACGATTGGACTGTGAACGTGACCTTCAAAGTAACTGCAGTGTATTCTGCCTGAAGAAAGAAGGCGGAGGTTGTCTCTGTGGCGCCAGATGTGGGAGGGAGGTGCCCTCCAGAGCTGCCCTGGGGATGGGTATCCTGGGCACGACCACCAAGTGTGGCCCCAGAGGTCCCACGACAGATCCGAGCAGCTAAGTGAAGGCCAGACCTGCACTGTGAAGTCCTGGGTAAGCTCAGCGACCACGTGAGGCCCAGTGGCATTGCTCTACCTCTCTCCTGCCTTTTCCACTCACGGAGAGCCGGGCCCTGGGCTGGGAGGCAGAGCAAGCCAGGGGTCTCTTAGCAGAGAGGGGATCCCCGCCAGGGGCCGATGTGCTGAGAGCACGAAGCTGCGACTAGCCAGGGATGCAGCAGCGATGGCAGCAGGTGAGGAGGAGGACTGACCCTGCAGGCCAGGAGGGTGGTTCAAGTCCAGCCCGGGGACCCTCCCCAGCTCCCCAGTGGGGCATGTGGCCAAGGTTGCCTGCCGCAGCCGCGAGCGATCCCAGTCCAGAGCCCAGGTCAGTGAGCCTGGGACTCTCATCCCCATCACGGGGAGAGAATGGTAAGGAGGACAGGACAGGGGGAGGGGGTGGTGCTGGCTGGGCCTTGAATTCCAAAGGCATAGCTCATTACTTCCACCCGGAAGTCGGGTCTGGGCCGCTTTGTCTGGGAAAATCCTGGCGGGCAGGGTCTGTTTATCAGGGAAGATGAGTCAGAACTGAAGTTATCTCCTATAAACTCTGCTATTTCTAGGATTCCATCTAGTCAAAGCCAGTCCCAGACTCTTTCCTCTTCTCTGGGGAATTCCTCTGGGGGAGGAGGAGGGAAATAGATGAACTCTTCCCTAGAGACTTTGTTTTTGCCCATTTATGGACTTGAAGCCCCTTCCCCCAACCCTAGGATGAATGACTCATCCCCCACTTTAACCTAAATGCCCCTGGAGAGGGGAAAGGGTGAAGTCGAGAAGGTGGGATTAGCTTTGAAAGGGGCTTTGGAGGCTGAAGAGAGACAAGGGAAGTGGATGGGACATTCCTTTGCAAAGAGCCAGTGAGGGAGGAATTTAGAGCAAAAAGGAGGCAGAATGAGGAGAGAATGGTTTATATCTGAGAGAAGCTGCCTGCTCAGTGGTGTGGAATTCCTTCCAGACAGCAGCTCCTTAGAAATGGATTCTCAAGCTTCAGTGGGATCAGAGCTGCCAGCAATGCTTACTAAAATGCAGATTCCCGGGCCCCCAGCTGGCTGTGTGCACGGACTGAAAGCAATGACGTTCTGAAGCCCATGGTGAGAAGTTCAGCTCCAAGGACCAGGAAGCCACCCAGGACCCTGAATTCAGAACCACCTTGTTCTACCAGCCAGGACTCTATAAAGCAATTGCATGCCCTCTGCAGGGGCAAAAATCAGAGGCTGAGCCTTGGCCCAAAGATGACATTTTTAACATTCTTATTGAAACTGGGAAAACCTTTGATCCCCAGGGATGCTCAGTGATGGAGTTTCAGAGCTGGAGGTCCTTGAAAAGTCTTTTAGTACAACCCTCTCATTTTACAGAGAGGGAAATTAATAAAGTTAAACAATATGAAGGCCATTTCTCCCTGTCTTTCCCCTCCCATCTCTAAGAGAAGTCCTCTCATCTCATCTTTATTTATTTTTTTAAGATTTATTTATTTCTCTCCCCTTCCCCCGCCCCACCCCGGTTGTCTGTTCTCTGTGTCTATTTGCTGCGTCTTCTTTGTCCGCCTCTGTTGTAGTCAGCAGCACGGGAATCTGTGTTTCTTTTTGCTGTGTCATCTTGTTGTATCAGCTCTCCATGTGGGAGGCGCCATTCCTGGGCAGGCTGCACTTTCTTTCACGCTGGGTGGCTCTCCTTACGGGGCACACTCCTTGCTCGTGGGGCTCCCCTACGGGGGAACACCCCTGCGTGGCACGGCACTCCTTGCGTGCATCAGCGCTGCACATGGGCCAGCCCCACACGAGTCAAGGAGGCCTTGGGTTTGAACCGTGGACCTCCCATGTGGTAGGCGGACGCCCTAACCACTGGGCCAAGTCCACAGCCCTGTCCTCTCATCTTTACTGGGAGGAAAAGCCAACCCCAACAAAGCAAAACATGCCTCCCCAGCTCAGCACCGCCTGCCTCCCCCAGCATACCCCTCCACTACCATATCAGCCAGCTTTCACAAGCAATTGATCAGCTTTGGAAGTAACTGCATTCCTATTCAAAAACATCCTAGAATCTTTGCAGAAGGAAGTAACAGCAGAGGCCATCTAGTCTGATTTTCCACCCAATGTAGAGACTCCTAGCAACTTCCAAATCTCTACCTCCAATCCAAATCTCCTTCCCAAAAGGCAGTGCAGATTCCTTCTATCAGCTGCCTCTCACCCTCTCCACTGGGAGGCCTAAAGGCTCCTGAGCTTCCCTCCACATCTTCTCCACCTGCCAGCTTTCCCCATCTCAGGTCTCAGCTGATGGATGCTCTGTCCTTCAGGTCAGAACTTGCAGTGTGGTCCCTGACTCCTCTTTCTCTTGTATTCCTCTTCTCATGCTCCAAGAAAGCCCATTAGCTCTACTTTCAAAATAGGTTGGAATCTGACTCCTTGTCATGTCTTCCTGCTACTCCTGGACTCCAGCCCAAGCCCCCATCATCTCTCTCCAGGATTGCTGCAGAGACCTCCTCCTAGGTCGCCTGGCTTCCAACCTGACCCCCTACAGACTACTCTCAATAACCGCTAGAGGAGTTAAAGGCAAAACATGAGTCAGATTATGTCATTCCTGGGCACAAAACTTCCCAGAACTCCCCATTTCACACAGAAGAAAAGCCCTAACCCCTACAATAGCCCCTGCAGCTTGTACCTCCCCCTTGGCCATGACCGCTCCTGACCCCATGTGCTAGAACTCTCTCTGCCCGCCTCACTAGCTGGTCCTCAAACTTGCCTAGCCTGCTCCTGCCTTAAGGTCTTTGTGTTGGCTGTGCCAGCCTAGAACACTCCTTCCCCTCCTTCAGCTCTTTGCGCAAACGTCACCTTCTCCGTGATAAATTCAGTAGAGGAGTCGTTAATTGCCACTTCAGATAATGTTCAAGGTGAGTTTAGAGGAGGGAAAGATGAACTGCACCTTGGAAGATGCAATAGTGGCTACTATTTATTAAGTGCTTCTGTATCAGGCTTTTTTCTTGTATTATCTCAATACTCTCAATAGCTTGTAAGTTTGGTACTCTTTTTTTTTTTTAAGATTTTTATTTATTTTTTATTTCTCTCCCCTTCCCTGCCCACAGCCTACCCCGCCCCCCCCACCCCCCGTTGTCTGCTCTCTGTGTCCATTCACTGTGTCTTTTTCTGTGTCCGCTTGTATTCTTGTCAGTGGCACCTGGAATCTGTGTCTCTTTTTGTTGCGTCATCTTGTTGCGTCAGCTCTCCGTGTGTGCCGAGTCATTCCTGAGCAGACTGCACTTTTTTCACACTGGGTGGCTCTCCTTACGGGGTGCACTCCTTGTGCGTGGGGCTCCCCTACGCGGGGACACCCCTGTGTGGCACGGCACTCCTTGCACACATAGCACTGCGCATGGGCCAGCTCCACACGGGTCAAGAGGCCCTGGGTTTGAACCTTGGACCTCCCATGTAGTAGGTGGATGCTCTATCCGTTGAGCCAAATCCGCTTCCCTAGTTTGGTACTCTTTTATTTTTTTTTAAATAAGTTTTTTTTTTTAAGATTTATTTATTTAATCCCCCCCCCCGCCCCTGGTTGTCTGTTCTCTGTGTCTATTTGCTGCGTCTTGTTTCTTTGTCCGCTTCTGTTGTCGTCAGCGGCACAGGAAGTGTGGGTGGCGCCATTCCTGGGCAGGCTGCACTTTCTCTCACGCTGGGCGGCTCTCCTTACGGGCGCACTCCTTGCGTGCTGGGCTCCCCTACGCGGGGGACACCCCTGTGTGGCATGGCACTCCTTGCGCACATCAGCTCTGCGCATGGGCCAGCTCCACACGGGTCAAGGAGGCCCGGGGTTTGAACCGCGGACCTCCCATGTGGTAGACGGACGCCCTAACCACTGGGCCAAGTCCGTTTCCCAGTTTGGTACTCTTTCGATGATTCTCATTTTACAGAAGAAATTGGGAAAATTAATGTCCCTGTGTAAAATTTCATTCCTTGTCCCTGCCATCCCTCACTTTCCCAATACATATGACCTCTTAATATACTATATCATCTATTTATCTTATTTATTGTGTTGCCTGTCTTCTTCCACTAGAATGGAAGCCCCATGAGGGTAGAGATTTTTGTCCATTTTGTTCATGAATGTATCCCAAGAGCTAAACAGTATCTACTGTAGGCACTTTGTAAAAATAAATACTCAGTGAATGAATGAGTGAATGATCACACTGTGTAGATGATTGCCTTAGCAAGCTGAATCCTGCCTCTTGGTAGCCTGCCCACTGGCATTAGTTCTATTCTGAGCCACAAGCAAATATCTGTCCTCTTCCACAAGACCACCTCATCATCTATTATGTCCACCCCCCCCCCGCCAACTGGTCATCTTTTCTCTTGTTGAAAAACAGCCGGGCTCTTCAGCATATCCTTGTCTTGGGTCCATCCTGGTGCTCAGGACCTGCCTGGCTGCCAGCGACTACCCCGATTCTGACTCAGAGCTGGATGTGAAGCTCTAGGCAGGCTGAAGAGGCCCTGCTTTGCAGGGGATGCTGCTTCCATACATCATTTCCCCTTCACTTTATCCCACCACGAGGTGGGGTGGGCTAACTGGCCACTGGGGGTCCCCTGTCCCTGTGGAGAGGGGCCCCGGTACCACCCCAGTGAGGGGATTTCCACTCAGGGACAGCCTGGACTTTCCCCAGGAAAGGGCTGAGAGTGGGGAGAGGACTCCAGCCAAGACATTTCATTTAAAAAAGTTTTCAGAAGGCCCTTTCCTGTTTGCCAAAGTGGCCCACGTTTGTTGTCTGAGTTCTTCACATTCCGGAAGCAGTGATGTGGCACTAAATATTCCTAAGGGCTCCAGCGTCATCTCTCTGAGCCGCCTTTCTGGAATGATTTTGGTATGAAGCCTCCTGGCAGGTGAGGAGAAGGGCCATGCAGCCAGAGGCCCCGAGCCCCATGTCTAGGTCTCTGAGGGGCCGAGAATATTAGATATTCTTTTCCCACCCAGAAACTTCCTCCCCAGCAGGACGGGCAAGCTGGTGGCTAATGCCACACCTCACTCTCACCCTCCCAACCCCAGGCTTTGAAAAAGTTAAACAAACTGACCCCATGTTACGGGCAAATATCTCAAGACCTCGCATTTCCTGTTCCCTCTCCTTTCCTGAAATTCCATGCCCCCATCCCCTGCTGAAACTTCTCTGATAGCAAAGAGGTACAGGGGCTGGGGTCTCTCTCTCCCTCCCCATTCCACATCCTGCTGCCTGGTTTCTTTTTTTTTTTTAAAGGTTTATTCTATTTATTTATTCCTACCCACCCCTCCTTGTTATTTGCACTTGGTGTCTGCTCTCTGTGTCTGCTCATCTTCTCTTTAGGAGGCACTGGGAACTGAACCTGGGAAATTCCATGTGGGAGACACTCAATTGTTTGAGCCACTTCTGCTCCCTGCATTGTCTGTCATTGTGTTTTTCTTTTTGTGTCTCCTTGTTGCATCAGCTAGCCATGCCAGCTCACTGTCTTGCTTGTCTTCTCCAGGAGACACTGGGAACTGAACCTGGACCTCCCATGTGGTAGGTGGGGGCTCAATTGCTTGAGCCACATCCGCTTCCCTCCTGGATTTTTATTAGGTACAGGTCCTCCCTCCACTGTGACTGCCTCTCCCTCTACACCCCCATACCCCAACTTCTCCCTACTCCTACTTATCCTCTTCTTTCCCTTCTCCCTCTTGGGCCTTATAGAACTGAGGGGAGAGCATTTCAGGCAGAGGGAATTGCTATATTCTGGGTGCCTGGAAAAGAGCCTGGCATGTGTAGACGCTCAATAAATATTTGTAGTTCCTTTCATTTAATCTTTCATCCAACTTTTCCAAACCCAATCTGATTTTCCCACTTACTGGTTAGGCAAGTTATTTGATGTGTCTGAGTCTTGATTTCTTCTTCTGTAAAAAAAGAATGATAAAATAGCACCAAAGTAACAAGGCTGTTGTAAGCATCGAATGAGATCATATATACAAAGTGCCGGATACTAAGGCCTTGATACATGGACGTCCCTTTGATTAGTAAATTTTTTGGTAGCCTTTATTATCTCCAACTTCGCAATTCTTTTTCTCTCAATCAAATTCCCTTTGAATATTATCTGAAGTGACAATTAACAGCTTCTCTATTGAATTTTACTTATTCATATGCTTACTATCTCGCCTTCCAGTCTGTCACCTCATAGAGGCTAAGATCTTTGTTGCACTGGGGATATAGCAATTCCCTCCACCTTCCAGAGGTTAGCACACAGTAGGGCTCAGATTCATGAGCTGAAAGAATAAGCATAGCGAATCTCCAGAGCTAAACTCTATGCTTGTTGAGGGTCAAGACTCTCCCCTGAGTTTCTCCTGTGTATACCGAGTCCAGGCTGGAAGTCCAGCACTCAGTGGGCCCTCAGAGCCTTCAGCTCTAAATGCCCCACTTGTAGCCTAAGCAATTTCTTGTTGGTCTGACCTGCCAGGCCACCCTCACCTATCCCCCACCCTCCCCAGGTGCCGGAGGGCAGGTGTGCCCTGGAGCGGGGAGCTGGAGCTGGCCACGGAGTGGAGATGCTGGGGGCCAGCGAACACCACAAGACGATAGCGGGTGGAGGGAGCTCGAAGCCGGAGCCAGTCCGTGGCCTGCCTGCACTTTGTCCTTGTCCTCCCTTTCATCCCGGAGCCTGGGAATTTCTCAACCCAGCCGCTGCAGGGGGGAAAGCTCTGCAGGGGGCTGAGGGAGATGGCTTTTGGGGAGGGGGCATTCCAGGCATTCTTTGCTTCCTGAAGGAGTCTGGCGGAGGCGGGGAGAAGCTGCCCGGCACTGGAGGAAAGGGGATTTCTTTGGAACGGTTGAATAAAGGCATCTTCAAGCAGCAGGGGGCAGAGCTGGACGGGGGAGGGGAGAGAAGGGTGGGGGCTGGGCTTTAGAACTGAAGGAAGAACAATCGCCACCCTGGGCCCGGGCCTTTCCCACCACCAGTCTGCTTAATTGGTCCAGGTCAGAACTGCAGACAGAGGTGGGGAGGAGCCTTTGGGAGCTCAGGCTTTTGTGGGTTTTTTTGTGGGCAGTTTCTCTATTTCCTTCCCCACAACTGCGCGGGGGCGGGGTTGATAAGAGAAAGCTCAAAGACTTGCCCCTCCATCCCCACCCCAAACAGAATCACAGAGGCTGTTTTCCAGTCACCATTCTGTTTTTAATGGAGAGGTTCTTTCTGGCCACAGGAGAAGAGGGGGCCACAGCCCCACACCCAGGCCCTGGGATGGGACCTGTGGATTTGTAAAAGATCCCCATCCCCCCTCCATGATCAGTGGGGGAAATCACTGCAAAAATCTCTCTCTGTACACAAAACTTCCCTGTCAAAGTGGACTTCCCCGACTTCCCTGTAGCATTCACATTGAAAACAAAAAACACAGAGCGGAGGCCATAAAAATAAATAAGGATGCCTATTCTCAGGATCAGGAATAGCTTGGAGGCAGAAGTTCTTTGAGGTCCTGGGTGGGGTCCAGGAGAGGCTGGGCCCCAGGAGATGAAGTCCATGTAGCAGCAGCCTGAGCCTTTTCAAGTCTTTAGTCTGGTAGCAGCGCCCCAAGAGGCCTGGGCCAGTTTTGGAGGATGGGGAAGGGGGGTGGGGAACCTTTGAGGAAACCGTTGTGATCTCTTACTCCTAGGATAAATAAGGAAGGGCTGAGCCCAGGACATCACTCCCAGGATGTGGGGAAAGGTCCAGGTACCTTCAAGTTCTAGTTCAGTGGTTGGCAGGGATGGGAATGTGTATGTGAAGACTGCCCACCTCACTTTGCACGGAAAGAAGAAGGAAGGGCTGGCCTTGGTCGGCCCCACAAGCAAAACTTACTCATTGCAATGAAGGGATGGGCGCTATGGAGAGCACTTTCCAGAACCCAGCAGCCCTACTGGGCAAGAAGCAGGCAACTGGACTCCGCCCTGGGCCCTCCCAGTCTCCTCCACTGCTCCATCCTTTTCCCAGCATTATCTTCTGAGATTGACAGGGCTGAGTACACTGGACACTCAACACACTTTACTTGCCCACTTCCCATCTAGCCCTTCCCGGGGTGCAACGGCAAACGGTCTCAGCTCTCTGGGCGTGGATGCTGGTCCTTGGAGGCATTCTCCCTTTGGGGTGCAGGCAGCCGCATATCTCAGCGCCTGTTCCAAGTGGGCAACTCCCCTACCCTCAGCTGAGCTGGAGCAGGCCCCGTGCCTGTCAGCAGACCTCTGTTAGCTCCTGGCAGTCCATCAGGGGAAGCAGCTATCTCCTAGGCGGGTCCCGCCACCAGCGCCTCAGCCGGCTCCCGGGGCCCTCCGAGGAGGGCTCCTCAAGTCCCAGGAGATTGTTCACAGACACACAGCCCCGCAAAGGGGGATCCGGCAACCTTTTCGGCAAGTCCAGCTGGTCGAAGGACTCAGAGGACAGGATACTTTCCTCACTCACGGCCCCAGAGGGACAGCCGGCCTGGGTCATGGGGCGTGACGAGGACAGTTCGTCCAGGGAGCCAAAGGTGGCGGGGCCTGGGCACTCCGAGGCTGTGTGGGAGAACTTGCCGTTGTGTTTGAGGATGCCCTTGAGATGCAGGAGCTGCCCTGAGGCTTGGGGGGGCTTCTGCTCCATGGGGTCACTGTTCACAAACACGTCACCAGCATCCAGGAGCTCCCCAGACTCACTGGGTTCAGGAGAGGAGTAGTAGCCCGACTCCCGCTGCTGCGACTTCTTGAGGATGCCCTTCTTGGGAAGCAGGGGGGCAGCCTGCCCGGGGCTCACCAGGACGGGGCTCAGCTCGCAGGGGTCCTCCTTCGCCTCCTCCGAGGAGACTGGTGCCTTCTTTTTGAGAATGCTCTTTGGCAACTTGAGGATGCCCTTGGCAGGGCGGGGGGCGGTGTCCTCAGCCGGGTCCCCCTGGAGGGACTGGGCCATGTCGTTCTCCTTGCGGGACTTCTTGAGCGAATGCTGCTGCTCCAGGCCCGGGGCAGAGCTTCCCGCTCCGGGTGCATGCTGCTTGAAGAAGCTGCGGACCTTGGCCCCGTTCTCCAGGAGGGGGCGGGAGGAACGCCGGAGCCAGTCGGCCACCGAGGCCCGGGCAGAGTCGCCGCCGGGGTGCCCGCTCTCGTGCAGGGCCTCCTGCTCTCCCACTCGGGTGGCGTAGCCCCAGTTGACCCACCAATGGCTTGCCACATCCTCCAGAGTGGCCCGGCGGGTGGGGTTCACCATTAACAGCCACCGGATCAGGCCACAGGCATCTGGAAGACAAAAGGCAGGGGCCTCAGGCTGGCAGCCCCCAAGTCCCTCTCTCATGGGCGTACTCCCACTTGAGCGAAGACGTGGCTCCTGTGTCAGGGATGTCCATTCCCACCCAGCTCTCCCTGCAGGCCATGTTCCAAGCTGGCTCCCCCAGTCTCCAGCTTTCTTGGACCGACTCCACCAATTTCCTCTTCCGTCCCACTATCCCCTGAGCTTATGACTCCTTCCTTAGCCCTTGTTTGTACGTTAGTGTATCTGTCTCTTCACTGAAATGTAACCCTCTGAGAATAGGGACTATGTCACAGGGAAAACCAAGGCTCTTGCAGACCGTTCTTCCTGTGGTCATGAAAAGACATAAACAACAGAAAATGAGACAATTGTCACAAAGGAGATCTGAGTTAGCTCTTAGGAAGCTCTTCCCAAATAGAGTCAAATCTACCCATAAAGGAAGGAAAAGACACCCCCTCTTTCCTCTGAGGTCACAGACCCCCAAGGCAGTGAGATGACAGTAGGGGGCGAGGTGAAAGGGACATTTATCTACAGTGGGTCAAGACGGGCTGTTGCCCTTTTTGCTTTAGTTTCCTTAAGCCTCCATTTAGCTCACTGCTAGGGGTTCACATCTCCATTCCATTCCCCTCCGCGAGGCCGGCCCACAGGTGGGGGCGAGGCCCGGGGAGGGGCGCCCGCTCACCACCGCCCCCCGGGACCGTGGCCTGGCTGAGACACCCCACCTCCCACTCACCAGACGGCTTGGGTGTCTCCCGGTAGGCCCCATCACTGATCTGCTTCACCAGTGTCTTGTGGTCCTGCCCGTCAAAGGGCATGGTGCCATGGACCAGGATGTAGAGGAGAACACCCAGGGACCAGCTGTCCACCTGAGGGGGGAAGGCAGCATCAGTAAGGATGCTCAGCACCAGAGAGGAAAGGAAACACGGTGGAGATCTTGGAGGCCAGTCCTCTAGGACCCAGGAGCAAAGGGGATGGCACTGAGGAGGGACTGAGGTTCTCAGGGAGATATGGGGCAGGTAGCCACATAAGAGGGGTAGCCTGCTCATCCCTTCTGGGCCCGAATGGGTGGTTATGGCTGCTACCACTTCTAGATCATTCCAGGGAAGGTGGCTTTGGTGCCAGGAAAGGTAAGGGAACTAGGAGGGTGGAGGAGGCAAAGAACTGGACTGGGAGTCTGGAGACCCACGTTCTAGTTCCAGCTTTCCACTCCTGGAGAGAGATAAGTCAGTACTTTGAGGGGCCTGAGTTTTCGGCTTTGAGAAGGGGAATAACTAGAAAAGCAGCTCATGTACCTCACAGTACGTGACTAAGGAGGGCAGACGCATACCTCTGGGCCCATGTAGGGCTTCCCATTGACGATCTCGGGGGAGGCGTAGAGGGGACTCCCACAGAATGTCTGCAGGAACTTGTCTTTGTGGTAGAGGTTGGAGAGGCCAAAGTCAGCGATCTGCAGGATTACGAGAAACACAGGCAAGGGTCACACTCCTCTCCAGACTCCAGAACGAGAGTTCTTAACCTCTTCTGTTCCACAGATCCTTTACTAAGTTGACACTATACTGTGTATTATTTAATAAATAAACCACACCTGCAGCAACACATCCCCACAAGAATGCTTTCCTGAGTTTCGATTCAAGCCCATGGACCCCTTGCTAAGAAGCTCTGCTCTAGAACAACCCAGTGTCCAGTGCGGGCCCCAGCCCCACACAGGCCCAGGAAGAAAGAGCCCAAAGAAAGCTGTATCAAAGAGGAACTCCGTAGGCAGGGCTCTATGGGGGCCCCCAGCCCCTTTGTCATCCTGCACTCCACCCCCTGGGATGTATTCTCCAGCCTCTGCACATCCTCCTGATCCTATGAGGCCTGCTGCCCCTGGGACCCTTGCCCTGAGACCTCCTCCTCTTCTGTGAAGTCCTATACTCTTTCTGATGGCTCACTGTAGTCAGAAGGCACACTCCCTGTGCTGACCTCTTTCTGCCCCTCCTTACCCCCACTCCTGGTCCTGCACCTCCTGCACAGGTGAGACCCATGAATGAGGCTCAGTGGCCACTTACTGAAAGGAGGGTCTACCTGGTGAAAGGAAGGAGCCAACTTCTCATGCCATTGCCGCAGCCTGCAAAGCAGTGAGCCCACCGCTGATGAAGCAAGCAAGGCTTTGGCTGCCCTTCCTAGCCAGGGGCTCATCTCTCTGCCCACACCTGGGCAGGCCTTGGTGGCAGGAACCTAGGGCCAGTTGGATACAGCTGAGAAGCAAGTGTGAGTGCAAAGAAAGACAAGGCTAGAGGAGGAATCTTCTCACAGGATTCCCTGAGCCACCTGAGACTGAGGGTCTGAGAGGCCCCAACCCCATCTACTCAGTTCTTGGAGAGACTTTTTCCCCAGCGATCCTCTGACTGGCTGAGGTTGATGCCCTGTTGCTCCTGGCCCCTTCGCCCCATCAAATGGTTAATTGTGCCCAGGGTGGGGAGAGGTTATTTATGAAAGGCTGGCTGGCTCCTGAGTTTATGGTTTTATTGGCCTCTTATCAAGCAGTTGCCCTCTAAGCCCATAAAGAGGCAGATGATTGGTAGAGATGGGAAAGTTCAGTGCCTGCCCCAGTTATCTGGGTTTATTGGCTCTGGTGTCCCTCCCTCTGGTCAGCTTCAAAGAGAGCCCCACCTGCTCCGGGAATTGGCTGGGTAAAGGGAATGAGCTCGGTGCCAGGGCATGCATGGGTCAGGCGCCACTGGAGCAGAGACTGTCCTGGGTTCAGGAAGATTCTAAGGAAGGTCAGGGTGCAGAGTCAGCGGCTGATCTCTCTGCTTAGGCCCCTGGCCAGTGCTTGCTCTCTTTCCCCCCACTTCCAGCCCTGAGATCTGAGTTAAGTCCATCAGCATGAACTTCTCCTGACCTAAATTTAGCTACTTAGGCATGGGAATACAGCAGCTGGAGGAAGCAGGAAGCTGGGGCTGGAGTGCTTGGTCTGTGGGGAAAGATGCCAAAGGGCTGCCTAATTGCAGCAGATCAAAGTGTGCCTCCGTTTGTGTTTGCATGCAAGTGTGTGTATACACAGGTGGGGAGAACTCAGGCTGTGGCCCTCTCCCTGCCCAGTCCCAAGGCTGTGAGCAAAAGCTGAGCCTGGCTCTGTAACACTGTCAGCCTTGTGATGTTAAAGGGGGACATACTGCGAAGACAAGCACTGGTGGAGTCAGAAGACTGTGGCGAAGTCCCTTACTGGTTGTGAGGTCTTGTGCAAGTTACCTCTCATCTTGGAGGCCTCTATTTTCTATTCATAAAATGAGGAGCTAGGATGAATGATACCTGAGCCAATGTAAGAAGTACCAATGTATAAATATCTGAGCTTTGCTCAACTTCTTCTAGAACCCCTAAGGGCTAAGAGATGGCTAGGGATAGTACAGAAAGGCCGGGGTAGGGTCGGGGAGCAACTGGAAACGAGAAGCGGGCTTCACCTTGATATTTCCACTGGCATCTAAGAGGATGTTCTCCAGCTTGAGATCCCGGTGGACCACTCCGTTCTGAAAGAGGGAGGGAGAGAGTTGGGGGAGGTCACAGGGGAGGGAAAGGCATGAGGGCCTCATCTGGAAAGTGAGCGCAACACAAAGGGAGCCGAGTGAGCACAGGTAGGCTGGCATTCCCATCTTTCTTGACACATCGCCTCTGAATCACAGGCCCTTCCATGCGCGGAGAAGCCAGAAACACCACTGCTTCCTTCTCTGGGAATCCAGAACCTAGCCTTGCCTCCACTTCCGTCTCCCCGTGGGATCTTGGACGAGTCAAGGAATCGCTCTGGTCCGAATTAGCCCCGAGGACCACCCCCCTGGAACAGGGCAGGGCCGGCAGGTTGCTCACTTGGTGGCAGTAGTACACGGCCGAGATGATCTGCCGGAAGAAATGCCGGGCCTCGCGCTCGCTGAGCCGTGGCCGCTCGCTGATGTAGTCGTACAGGTCGCCGCGGCTGGCGTACTCCATGACGATCACAATCTTGCTGCTGCTCTCAAACACTGCACAGGACAAGGCGGGGAGGTCAGGCCCTTCCCGAGGGCACTGCTCCCCACCGGGGCTCACATACTTCTCCCTGGCCCCAAACCAGACAGGACACCCTCCAGGAATGCCTGCTAAGGGGGCAGGGGTGGGGGGGTGGGCGGCACAGAAGGATGGGAGGATTTTTAAGGTTCTCATCACCTTCCGGGAGCAACAAGTTGAGGCCAAGGGAACTGCCCCTGAGTCCCTCTTGGAATTTCAGGCTTTTGGGGATTCTTAAAATTACCCTGCAAACTCCCAGGAAGACACAGACATCATTGAATGATAATGAAAGGCTAGCTTCTTTGGTTCAGAATTCAGAACTTTTTGACTTCCAACTCTGAGCGAATCTCTTCTAGATGTGTCAGTAAAAAGGCAGCTTTGGAGTTTGCATCCTGGCCCCATCACTTATAGCTAAGTGGCCACAGGCAAGTTATTCAACCATTGTGCCTCAGTTTCCTCAGTGGAAGAGTGGGATAATCATGGCAACCTCACAGGGCTGGGGTAAGAAATAGGTAAAAGTCAGTGACAGCTCTGAGCCTGGCTGAGCAAACTGGCATAGCACCAAACACTCAGGAAATGGCACCTACAATTATATTTATTATCAGTGTCCCATCCATCAATTTGAAAACTAATGTCAATAATAATGCCTGCCTTGAGAATCAGAAGAGGGATAAAGTATACGAAGGTGGTTTATAAACTATGAAGTGCCATGGAGTGCTGAGATATGAATCACCCTCGTCATCACTGTCTCCCCTTCCAGAGGATCCTTGTACACAGAAGTGATCAATAAGCATTTGGTAATCAACTGATTGCCCTGGTTCCTGGCTGTCAGCCTGCCCCAGCTGCCTTGGGCGCCTTCTTGCCCTGGCTGCAGTCACCTGGAAAAGTGAGGAGGAGCTGGTTTACCAACCTGGCCCCTCGGCTGGGTAGGTGTCAGAACAAGTACGTCCATGGCCTTACATTTTTGTGTCAAATGGGTCCTATGAGTTGGGCTTACTCAGCTGTGGTCCAGCCTCTGAGAAGGACTGAGGGAGGAGGCTTCTCCCAAGAGGAACCCCAGCTCCAGGCAACGGGATACGAGGCCCGGGGGACCAGGCTTTCCTTCCTTCACAACATGACCAAGGCCCCGCTCCATGGAGGCCACCTGGCTGGCCCTGCCCATGTCAATGCAACCTTTGTGCCCTGAGATCAGGGGTCAAGAGTCAGCCAGGGAACATTCTGGGGAGCACTGGGTGAGAGGTCAGCTCCTAGGACAGGACCTGTACTCCTTGAGTCTGCAGCAGGATGGGGATGGATCTGGGGGAGCCCTGCCAGACACACAGTAACGGTGATATTCTCTCTCTGCTGACCCTGAAGCTGCAGGAGAAGCCACATCCTGAACTGCAAAGCTCGGTTCCCACACCCAGCTGAAGACATGGGTGTGGGCGAGAATTCACACACACACACTGCCCAATCACCGGGCTCAGTCTGGCTTCGCCAACACCCTGTCATCTGCCCACTCTCCCCTGCGGGAAATACAGAGATACAATTAGCCTTCTCAGACACTTGCCTGGGCACCTCATGGGACAGGGCTCAGGCCACAGGGCCACGTCAGTGGCTCTGTGAAAAGAACCTGAGAGGGGGGCTTCCCTATTCCTTCCCACCAGTGATATTCAGAAAGAGGACAAAGCCACAGCTCCCTTCCCTCCCTCCTGCTGCTGTTACTGCTGTCCACTGCGTCACATTTAACTGACAATATATAAAGGCTTGAAGCAGACAGGTGCATGTGGGAGGTGCTGCCTCTCTGCCCCTTCGCCCTCTCTTGTTCACATTCTTGTCTGGGTAGGACGCCTGGAGGCCTAGCTCAGAGGACTATGGAGAGGATCAGCACCCACACACCTGAGACAGGTGCATGTCCACCTAAGTCTAACGGCTGCTGGGACTGCTAAGGAGCTCACTGGGCCAGGCAGGCAGGGTTCAAGTAGGGGAAAACCTAATAAGAACAACAAAAGCCTAAACACTGAGAGCCTCCCGTGATCTGAGTGCTCAGTGACCTCAGTGACGGTATGTAATTGTATTTTTGCAACCACTCAGTGACGTAGGATGTGAGTATCCTGTTTTACAAATGAGGAACTGGGGCCCAGGGGTGAAGTTAGACTAGTGGCCCGGAGTCACACAGCTGGGCTTCAAATCCAGCGTTCTGCCCAGCTCTCCGGCCCAGCCCTTCTCCGTTTGTTCCGCCGTCTGCTCTGCCTGCCCCCTGCCCGCGCAGACCTCCGATGCCCAGCTCCCGGCGCCCGCCGCGGTACCTTCGTGGATGGCGATGATGTGAGGGTGGTTGAGCGAAGACATGATCTCAATCTCCCGCCGAATGTGCATCAGGTCTTGCTCGTCTTTGATTCTGTCTTTCCGGATGGACTTGATGGCCACCTGAAAGCCGAGGAGACAGGCACGTGAGGCGAAAGGCCTGGCAGGGAAAGTACCCCCGAGGACACTGCCGGTCTACCTGCCACCGCTACGAAGGCCGCAGGGTGCCCCCAGAGCAGCCACTCCATCCTTCGTGAGGACAGGGGGCAGGGAGGCTGGAGAGCCCCGTCCCTAGAGAAGGTTCTCCCGCTGCTTGGGAGCAGCTCCCACAGGGAGGGCCAACGCCTCCTTATTCAGACCCACAGGTGAACAGGGGGTAACAAGCTGCACCGCTGTGGCGGATGCTTTGTGATTTGTGAAGCAATTTACCATGCGCGATGTTTCTCCTGCACCATGAGGACAAGAACTGGGCTTGCTGTGCTCACACGGGATCCCCAGTGCCAGGTGCAGTGCCTGGACACAGTGGGCACTGAATAAAACCATTTCTTGAATTAGTTCATGAATCAGCCCTCACAGCCTGACAGGAAGGCAGGGGGAAGACATCGCCACCATTTACACATGTGGAAACTGGGACCCAGAGAGGTGACGGGACCGGCTCAAGGACACAAGTTCCTCAGGGGCACATGCTGGGGTGAGGGTGTTGGCATCTGAGTCTGGGTCTGGTGCTTTCCCACCACAGCACCCAAACTTACTGTAAACAACCAGCGTCCTCAGTCTGGATCAAGAATGTCCCTCCCCAGTGATAAACAACGGAGACAGAGTTCTCAGGACTTTGTCATCTTAATCAGGTAAGATGAAAAGCACCACGTAAGGATTAAACCTTCTGGCTGTACCACGTGGTAGGTTCAGGAAGGGCGGAGAGAGGCGAGAGCAAGGGGAACGCGGTCCAGGCAACCCTCTCGGAGACTGAGGCGTCTCCGTCCCTCTCTCGGCAACCCTGTGCTCAGGGGGCAGCTCCTGGAGAACGGACCGGCAGGTGGGCAAGGGAGATGGGGCAAGATCCAGACAGGGGAGAACAGCAGCAGGGCCAGGGGCTCTCACCCAGGCCCTGCCCCTGCCGGTGTGGGCAAGCCCTACCCCTCTCCGAGCCTTGGTTTTCTTTTCTGCAAAATAAAGATGCCTGAGGCGCTTTCCTGCTCAGATTCTGTGAGGCGTGCAAATGCCATGGGGCCCTCAGAGCCTGCAATGTTGGAACCAGGTGCTGAGAAGGGGCAGAGGAGAGTGTCACAGGGCTGTCGGTTCCTAAGTCGGTCCAAGGACAGCAAGGGAAACAGGACTTCCTCTTCCCGGGAGACAGTCAGGTAGGAGAAATCAGAAGACGCAGACCGAGGTAAACAGCTCCTCATTCAGTTTCCCTGGAGGGTCAGCCTCGCCTCCGATTCAAAGGGAGACAGAGAAAAGGAAACCACTGCCCGAGGGGAGGGGCCTCTAATCCACCCTTTCACAGGGTGCTGGAGGCAGACAATGGCTTCTGGCTGGCAAGGACAGTGGACCCGGCCGGCCTATGTTCCCCCATCAGACAAGAATGCGGAACAGCCTTAATCCCGTAAGAGGAGCTGCTCACAATGCCCCTGGCCCCGTCACCCCGGCAACAGGCCAGGGATGGCGTGCCCTCCACCCCGCTCCTCCCCTGGAGCTGCATCTGTGAAAGCACGGAGGCCCAGCTCTCGGGTCCTCCCCGAGCAAAGCAGGGAGGACAATGCAGGCGGGAGGGACGGTCACCATGGAGCCTCCAGCCCGAGATGCTGGAGAGGCCCAGGCTGCAGCTGCAGGGGGCAGGGCAGCACGCCCTCCCTCTTCACAGCCCCCCTTCTGCTCCAAACCATGCCTCTCCTCCACGAGCTAAACCGAGAAACCCCTGGGCTTGGAATTGGGTAGGGGGCTTGAATCCTCGTCCAACTTCGATTCAACCTGGAGCCTCACTCCCGCACAGGCCCCTGCCTACAGCCTGCCTCTACTGCACCGACACACACCCCTTCACTAGTTCCTTCCTCTCTAAAATTCTGTTTTTAAAATCAGATGATGGATGAAGTCTAAGAGATTTTCAGAGATAAAGGGCCATACAAATTATATTAATAGATAAAAAGAAAGCATAAACAGACATCAATCCCATTTTTAAACAATCAAAAATATTTGAGAGGTACAATCACTTGCAAAAACTAGATACATCCTGGAAGTACAATTTGTGTACCCACAAGCAAGTACAACAGTTAGAGAAATCATAGCAAGTCAAGGGGGCAGGGTTCTAAGGAACACAGGCCTAAAATAAATGAGGTTGCTAGAGAATTAAAGGTGTCTTAGGGGTGGCAGGAGGAGTCCCTGCATGGGTACTGGGTGCATAAGTGAAACACTGACATCCCTTTCTTTCAACTCTGAGAGCCTGTGATTCTACATCATAATTGGTAATCCTCAACGACAGTTCCATCCTCCTGCAAATTCATCTCTGGCCTCAGAGGCCTAGGCCAAGGACCCGTCAAGTCAGTCACATTAGGTCACAGGCTGGAGACAGCAGGTGGCAGCCCAGAAGGGTGGTGCATTACTCCCTTGGTGGGCCACGCCTCCTGGCCAATCCCAGCCCCAGCTACCTGCTAACCAGCCTGTCAAAGTCAACAAGATAGGGCAAGAGCTCAGGACTAGGCAGCTCAGCATACAGAAAGAGGTCAACAACTGTTTGCTGGTGACCCTAAATCACAAATAAATATTCATTGGTTAAATCACTAGGCTGACAACTGCTGTAACTAGTGCCCAGATAAAATTGTCTCCCCTTCTTCCCAGACATGGTGAAAAGTCAGCCTCGGTTATGAGGACTAATTTTGAGGCACCTTTGTTCTCATCTGCTAGAGAGTGGACAATCATTCTCTAGAAGAAAAGTAAACTGACTGGAGCCAAGGAAGAGGGTCAAATTGTTGAATGGATCACCCAAAGGTAAGATGACCGCATGCCCTGACAGTCCTGGTTCATATTATTATAGAAAATATTTAATAATAATCATTAGTGCCTCTTATACTCCAAAGTAGCCAGGTTTGGACAATACATTCTATGGTCACCCTATCCAGAAGGAATCCCAGCCCCAGTGATGATGCCATGACTGAGAAAACTGGATGGATGGAGTGGGTGCCAAGAGTCCAGGTCTCTGATTCTTATTGAACCCCATCAAGCTGTGCAACTCAAGACAAGTCCCTGAAATTATCCAATTGACTGACCTGGCTAGGTTTGAACTTCCTATCAGAAAAATGAAAGGTCATCTATTCTCCAAACAGCTGCTGAATACCTGCTATGCATCTGGTGCTGTGTTAGGGTGCTGGGGATTCATAAAAATTGGCCAATGCCCACCCCAACGTCCTCAGTGCAGTGGGAGGACTGGTAGTAAAATCCATCCCAGTCTAGTGTGAGGGAAGAGACAGTGAAAGTCCTACCTGCGCAGGGACTCCATGAGCAGTGGGTGAACTTTCTTTCCCCAAGGGGAGGAGGGGACACCATCCCGGGGAGAAAACTTTGAGGTCTTAAGGGGTTTGCCAAGTCAAAGGGTGGGGGTAGAGAGGGCCACTGGACATTCCATGCAGAGAAAAAGGTCTGAGCAAAGGTCAGAAAGAAAGGAGCCTTTCACAAATTTGTACGTCAGGGTTTCTAAGCTCCTGTCCAAACTCTAGCATTCTCTGTGGAGCTTCTTCAGAAAGGGGTCACCTGCTACTATGCCAGGAGGGCATGAGCCAAGGATTGTTGTCAGGGACTTGTTGAAATCACCCCGGCGATTTTCTTGTCCCGTGACCCTGCATATTGGAAAGGCAGCGGGGCCAAATCCCCTATCCCATTTTGCAAATGGCAAACACTGAAGTCCAGAATGGTGCGCTGACTCTTCCAAAGCCCCCGGCACATCACAGGCAATGTCAGGAGCCAAGATGGAGCCAAACCAGAAAACAAAAGTTCCTTGCAGAGGCCCTGCCCTGCCTCCAGTTCCCCTCCTCCCACCCTAGAGAAGAGAATGCCTCCGGTCTTGCCTTGGGCCAGGCTGTGCAGCTCCACCAGCTATCCCCACCCCACTTACAAATACACACATGCCCGCTCTTTCACCAACACCCTAGGAAAGGTGGGTGCTGGACTCATTTGGTAAATACTACTGCCCTCTCAGGAACTCAGATCGGGAATGATCTGGATTCAGGAGAGGAGGGCAGAAAAGGAAGATCCAGAGACACTGGTTCCAGGTGCCTGGGGAGAGGGTGCAAGCTGGGCACCTCTGGTCTTAGCCACTGCCTGGGTTTGGAGCCAAGATCCTAGACTTCTCTCTGGCCTTTCACAGGGCAGCTGCTGCCTGGGAAGTGGGGCAAGAAGGTGGAGGGTGACCCACTTAGATAATAGGAGAGGCTGGGCTGGGCTAGACGAGGTTGGGCTGGGCAGAATGGGGATGGGTGGTGGTGGGAGGGGAGACAGCCATCCCACCAAGCCCTGCTGAGAACCAGGCGTCATGCCTAAGCCCTATACTGTGCCCACCCACTCCCTGCTACTCTCCAGTCCATTCAGCCAGATTTCTGGACAAAGAGCTCCCCTTCCCAGCTTTCTTGTGTGGTTTGGCCAGAGCCCAAGGACAAGAGTTGCCTGCAGCCAGAGCCTCTCTCCCTGCTGCTGGGCAGGCAGGTGCAAGAAGAGTTGAGAGGACAGGGTCCTGCAGCCGGCCAGGTAGGAGCCAGCTCTGGCCAGGGCGAGCCTTTCTCTGGAGCTGGGGCCAAGGGAGAGACTAGGACTTTGAACAAAGCAGAGACCAATATGGATTGACTTAAGGGGGCTAAGTGCAATTCATTGTCTTGCTCAGGGCAGGACTGCCCCCAGGATGGGGGCCCTCTGTAGGAGAGGGAGGATAGGATCTGATCAAAGTCAGCCTTGCTGGGATAATAATACCGAATGTGCCTGATACTGGGCTAAGCACTTCACACGTAATTATCTTTACACATATTTAATCCTACGAGAACCCCATGAGGTAGGAATTATTATTAGCCCCATTTTCCAGATGAGGAAACTGAGGTCCACAGCTGGTAAGCAAAAGAACTAGGATCTGAACCCTTGCAGACTGACTTTGAGCTAAGCAGTCTTTCAGACAAGATAAAAACCAGGAATGTAGAGTATAGTTCACCCATCCCAGGTCCCTCAACAAACTCAGTGTGTATAGGGGTGGGGGTTGGTTCCCAGTGACTCCTTCCACCCTAAGGACTGCCTGGAGCACTGGGAAAGGCAGCAGGAGCTACTGGAATGACAAAGCACTCAGAGGCAAGTCCAGGCTCATCTGAAGGGAACTCTCAGTACTTGGTCACGCAAAGCCTGGAGTTCATCAAGGTAGGAGTCTGTGTTGCAAACATACTGCAGACATGCCACTAACCAGCCATGGTATAAGTCATGTCCCTCTCTGGGTATCACCTTCCCATCTGTCAATGAAGCCATTAGACCATGTCAGTCATATTAAAACATTTTGAAATTCCACATAGCAAACCAATGTATCAGAAAGACAGAAGCATCCCCACCCCGGAGCGCTGCCCACTTGCCCACCCTCCCTTATGCCCTTCGTGATACCCTTGGGAGATAAGGGCATCCCAAAGGCTTTCGTGGACTCCACCATTTCAGGGAGTATTTTTCTCTTTAGGGGCAGGTGGAAGAGTGATTGATCAAGGGAGCTGGCAGGAGTCACAGGAGGAAATGTCTCTTGGATGCCAGAAATGTACTTGGGAGACTAGAAGATGCAGAGCAAATATTTGTTTTTCCTTTGATGCCCGCCTAGAGCAGCCCTGAGTCTGCCTGCCTGCCCCTCCCTCTGTTCCCCTCCTGATAATCCCATCTGGCCCCTGAGAATCCGACCTAGGCAGGTTGGGAAGGCGGAGAGAAAACTGGGACAGGAGCCACCCAGCAGGCTTTCTCCCGAATCTGCCTCCACCAACAGGCTCATTTGGGAGGAGTTCCTGGGCAGGCCGGGTGCTCTGTGCACCCAGCCAGATCTCTCTTCAGGGAAGGTCAAGAGGTAAGAGTATGGATTAGAGTGGACTTACTGATATTCTATTCATAAACTATTGTGATTAGTAATCGAAGAAAATGTGGCATTGGTGTGGAGAAAGTGGCCATGGTGGCTGCTGGGGGTAGGGAGTGGGAGGAAGAGATGTGATGTGGGGGCATTTTCGGGGGTTGGAGTTGTCCTGGGTGGTGCTGCAGGGACAGTTACCAGACATTGTATGTCCTCCCATGGCCCACTGGGTGGACTGTGGGAGAGTGTGGGCTATGCTGTGGACCATTGACCATGAGGTGCAGCGTTGCTCAGAGATGTATTTACCAAATGCAATGAATGTCTCATGATGGTGGAGGAGGTTGTTGTTATGGGGGAAGGAGTGGGGTGTAGGGGGTATATGGAGACCTCATATTTTTTTAATGTAACATTAAAAAAATAAAGATTAAAAAAAAAAAAAAAAAAAGAGGCAAGGACCGGGTGGAGGTGGGGAAAGGACTGTTCTCCAGAACTGAGAAACCATTTGCACAGCAGGGCAGCTGCTCTCCAGGAGGAAGCGAGGCTGCGTGCGAGTTCCCAGCAAGAAGCACAAGGTGGATCTATGTTTCAAGGAGGTTCAGGGCACATCCTGCTGTCTGACCCTGGCTGCCTACAGGCAAGTGGCATGAGGACAGAGAGTACCGTTCAAATTTTCTTCTGATATAATAAGAGCTGTAATCCCTGCCTAGAGCCACTGAGGTTTAAAAAAAACCAGAAAACTGGTTTATCTCACTCTGGAATCAAGCGAGATGTGTCTTTACACAAACGTGTAGGACCCTGGGTCAAAAGCCTGACAGGAATCTCTGAACTCCAACCCCAGTTTCCAGGCCACCCCGGGCCCCAGGACCTAAGCTTCCCTCCTGCAGGAGAAAAGCAGCGCAAGCCACAAGCAACTATTTTCTGGTTAAGTCCCTGACCAAGCCTGGGCTCAGCAATCTCACGCCTGCAGCCTCACCTGGCTCTCGCACTTTTTATAGAAAGAGAAAGAAAAGGAAAGCCAGGAAATACATGATTGCCCAATAGCTGTAACCTGGCAGCGGGCAACTGGGGACTGGGCCAGGTGTTAGCAGGAAAAACATACTTGGTTCTATTGATGGAGCCATAATCCACCCCATTTCTCCAGCATCTACTCTCCTTCACCAATGAAATGACTTCTTGAATTTCAAACCTGTTACTGGCTGCAAAAGCAAACACAATCTGGGGAGGCGACTGCCGCCATAGCCAATAGGGCAAACCATGGCACACACAGAGATACACACACATCTGTACACAAATCTACACACATCCACACATGCATCCCTAACACTTGCAACACCCACAATATCCACACACTTGCCTCACAACCAGCACCTAACTGGATTTGATAAAACAACCCCTAGACCAACTGCCCTCAAAGACTTTAAATTCTGCTTTGGCCCCATCCCAGACCTTCAAGATAAAGTTGTTTGGGTATGGAACCAGAGAACATCCATTTTAAATAAGAAGCTGCAAGTAAGTCCTGTGCACATTAAACTCAAGTTTGAGAACTGCTGTTAACTGACTTTTGGCAAACCTGCCATGCTTTCAGGGATGACCTTTCCAGGTTCAGATTTAAGTGTCAGTTTTCATTGCAGGCTCTGGGTGTCATTCAATCCTCATAGCAGGGTGTGACCTGCATTTTTGCAGAAGGGGAAACTGAGAGAGAAAGGAGATGAAGTGAATTGCTCAAGGTAACACAGATTATAATATATATATATATACACACACACACACACTATTGCACATACAAACACACCAAATTATCAAGACAAGTTCCCCAAAGGCCCCAAATCCAATGGTATCTTGGGGCACGGTGGACCTTTCACCAGAACCTGGATTCCATTTCCCAGCATTAAGAACCTGCCATAACGAAACTTCCACTCACTCTTAGAGCTGTAGAGGTCCCGAGTGTCAGCCGCCCACCCCCTGCGCAGCTCTTCACAACATGCAGCGCCGCCCGACGGCTGAACCAAGGTGAGGAGCAGGACTCCCCGTTCATTCAACCACACCCGCGCGTATTAATCCACCGCACTAAGATCAGGCGCATCCACTGCCTCTTCGCATTCCACTCTTGGAAAGTCTGTTCCGAAGAAATTCAGGTTAAGTCCCATTTTCGCTAGGGAGCTTTCTGCATCCCAGGACAGGACACTTCCGCTTCCGAGCACTGCACGCCCAGGAGACGCTACACTTACTTGGCAATCGGCACATGCTGCCGGGGGGCTGTCGAGCGTCTCAGGTAAACGACCACTGTCTGCCTAAGTCCTCCGCGATGCACGGCCCCCAACCCCGGCGCCCACGACCTCAGCGTGCTGAAGACTGAACGCTGGCAACCCCCCGGGCCGCGCGCTAGCCCCCGGCCCGCCCCTGCGCTTGGCTGGGGGGGCCGCACTCACCAAGCGCCCCGAGCTCTCCCGCGCCTTCTTCACCTTCCCGTAGGTGCCCTTGCCGAGGGTCTCCAGGAACTCGTAGCGGTGCCGCAGGTTGTGCTTGTGGTGGTGCCGCTTCACCGCCTGCTTCTTCATCAGAGGCTTGGGCGACTTGATGAGCCCGTCGGCCAGGGGCCGGGCGAGCCCGGCGGTGGCGGCCGCGGAAGCCGCGCCCTGGCTCCGGGGGAAGGGCAAGGACTCCATGGTGAGCGGCAGGAACGCGCCGGCGGAAGGGGACGCGGCAGCGCCGGGAAGGCTAGAAGCCGGCGTACATCGCGCGTGCGGGGACCCGGAACACACAGTCTTCCCGAGGCGCCGCATCCCGAGTGGTTATAAAAGCTCGGGCCGGACCGCCTCCCGGGCCCATTGGCGGGCTCGCGGGCTGCGCGGCAGCGGCCGGCCCCCGTTGGCTCGCGCGGCCGCCTCCTCCCCTCGGCGTGGGGGGCGGTGTCGGCGGAGTCCCGCCCACCCGGGCCGCTCTCCACACTCGTGAAGGACGCGAGCGGAGACCGGGAAGAGGATCGGGAGGAAGGCTGTTGGCGGCGGGGCACTGCTGGGGTCCGGAACCTTACTTTGAGCGGGAAGTCCTTTCCCTGTGGGTGGTGCTCGGTGCCGGCTAGAGCCTTCCATCGCGGTGCCATTGTGCCGTGTTCTCAGTTGGCAAGGAGCAATCTGAGGTCACTAGAGGCCACCAAAGTATTTTTCTCCATCCTGAGTAGATTGCTTAACCAAAGCCAAAATCTGTAAAGTCTCTTCATGACTCTTTCAAGTCCATACAGGAGAAATGGGAGGATGAGGGCTGACTCCAGACAAGTGGAAGGGCTGGTGGAGAGCTGCTCCTGGGTTCTGGGTTCACCCCGCTTCAGTTAAAGCAACCTTAATTAGATCCCAGAGATACAATTCTGCAAAGTTCTTATTTTTTCATCAAAGTAGATCGGGGGCTTCTAGGGTGAGTGAGTCCCTCTAGATGTAGTAGTATTTGCAAAGTGTTGGATGGAGGTGGGGAGAGTCAACAAGGAAGCATTCATTCACCTTGAAAAGTATAATAGTATACTCCTACTATTTAATGGGCACTTGCACTTCCCAAATCCATAAATAAATGCTCCACGTTCTTCTTAGTGGTTCTGGAGCTAGGAGGACCTGTGGCATTCATGAGGTCTGGAGAACCAGGTCCAGAATCCCCATTCTGAGCGTTCATCTGGGAGTGAAATTAGACCTTCCAATGGCTTTCCTCCTCCATCAAAGGTGGGTTCCAATGGGAGAAAGCAACATTTTCCCCTTTAGTCTTCATAATAACCCAACCCTGTGAGGTGGGTATCATCCTGCCAAAGACCACACACTGGTAAGGAAATGGCAGAGTTGGGATTCAGACCCTGGTCTGTAGGGAGGGGAGCGGAGGATGACAGGCCTTGGTCTCTAACCTTGGGGAAACATGTCCTGCAAGCAGACTTAGAGATGGGACTCAATCCCAGGTGTCCTAGAGAGACTCCTGCTCTACCCCATACCCAGGGAAGGGTGCATATTTAGGGCATGCTGAGGGGAGCTGATGTGGCTCAAGCAGTTGGGTACCTGCTTCCCACATGGGAGGTCCCAGGTTTGGTTCCCAGTACCTCCTAAAGAAGGCAAGAAAGACAGTGAGCTGACGTGACAGGCTGGCGCAGCAAACTGATGCAATGAGGAGACACAATAAGAGAGACAACAAGCAGGGAGCAGATGTGGCTCAAGCAACTGGGCACCTCCCTCCCACATGGGAGGTCCCAGGTTCAATTCCTGGTGCCTCCTAAAAGAAGATGAGCAGACACAGAGAGCACAAATCGAACAGATACAGAGAGCAGACAGCGAGCACAAACAACGAGGAGTAGGGAGAAATAAATAAATCTTTAATTAAAAAAAGAAAGGCTAGAGGAAGCAGATGTAGCTTAAGTAATTGGGTGCATCCTCCCACATGGGAGATCCCAGGTTCAGTTTCAGTGCCTCCCCAAAAAACAAAACAAATAACAAGCAAAACAAATGAAAAAAATCAACTCATCCCAAGGGAATGAATGTGCAACAGAATCCAAAGACTAAAATGAAAGCACCTCTGGATGACTGATTTCTCTCCACTGCCTGCTAAGTTGGGCATGGCAGTGGGAACAACTCTCCTACCACCTCTTGGATCCCACCACCACTACTCTAGCTTCCTTTGATTAAAATCTGAATCCCCATTATGAGGCAGGCCATGGATGACCGAAGAGTCCAGAGACAAAGGAGCTTCCTTGTCCCAGCCAAGGCACAGCCTGGTGGCCGCCAGGGGCTGCAGGGCAGGACTTAACAGTGCGAGTTGGCTTAACCACTGTCTGTCCATGGCAGGTAGGCCAAGGAGGCAGGCAGACACGGAGCAGAACCGGCAAGTGACTTGGAAATGATCTTCTGCTGAAACTCAACTCTCAAATTCCTTACAGGGAGACCTGGCTGGTCAGTCCGTCTGGCACAGGGAGAGAATGGCCACAGGAAATCTTCTTACGTCAGGGGACTCTGCTGCCAGCAGATCTCGGGGAATTCCTGGGTCAGGTGCTTGGATGTGCTCAGAGCAGGGACTGAGCAGAGCCGCTGCCAGTCCTGCCGCCCCGCTGTGCAGCCCTGGGACCTGGAGCCTCCCCACCCTACGCCAATCGCTGTCTGGAGGGCCCTCGGGGAAAATCATTCACTGGGCCTCTCAGGTGCCACACTGGGGAAACAGCTGGGAATAAGAGACTGTGCCTGCCCCTCCATGCTTCACAGCCTGGTGTGTGCTTGTGGGGGTGGGGGCAAGGCAGCTCTCTCTGTCTAAAAAAGAGCCATCTAAGAGGAGTCCTAAGTGATGACTAAGAGTTAGTCTAGCCAGGGCTGGGGGTGGGGCTTGTTCCCCTCTCAGCTCATTCCACCAAGACCCAGCAGGGTGGCTGCACAGTGCAAGGTTCAGGCCCAGCAGGGGGCCTATTCTAGAGGGCCCGGCCCAGAGCTCTGCTAGACTTTAGAGGGCTTCAAAGCCCAAACGTGGGGCTTCCAGAGGCTTGCTCACTTCCACCTCCCATCTGTAGTCTCTGACTCATGACAAGCCATTATCAGGCCAGGTTTTTAGGCTACAGGGTCAAACCCAGGAAGGAAACATTTTGGCCAGGTGTACCTTTTTTTCCTGGTTCCTTTTTTTTTTTAATTACCAGGGCCAGGGATTGAATCCTGGACCTCATATGAGGGAAGCCAGAGCTCAACCACTGAACTACATCTGGTATTTTTTGTTGGTTTGTTTGTTTGCTTGCTTATTGTTTGTTTTTAGGAGGCACCAGGGACCGAACCTGGGACTTCCCATGTGGGAGGCAGGCATTCAACTGCTTGAGCCATATCTGCTCCTCTCCTGGCTATTCTTTTTTTTTTTTTTAAAGATTTATTTATTTATTTATTTATTTATTTATTTCTCTCCCCTTCACCCTCCCCACCCCAGTTGTCTGTTCTCTGTGTCTATTTGCTGCATCTTCTTTGTCCGCTTGTCCGCTTCTGTTGTTGTCAGCGGCACGGGAATCTGTGGTTCTTTTTATTGCGTCATCTTGTGTCACCTCTCTGTGTGTGCGGCACCATTCTCGGGTAGGCTGCACTTGAGCAGGCTGCACTTTGTTTCGCGCTGGGCAGCTCTCCTTACAGGGTGCACTCCTTCCGCATGGGGCTCCCCTACACGGGGACACCCCTGCGTGGCAGGGCACTCCTTGCATGCATTAGCACTGCGCATGGGCCAGCTCCACACGGGTCAAGGAACTGCGGACCTCCCATGTAGTAGACGGACGCCCTAACCACGGGCCAAGTCCGCCGCCCCCTCCTGGCTATTCTAATTCCATAGTATTCCAGCTCTGCCTCTCTGGAAAAACGAGTCTGTATTTTGTAAATAGTAAATGAAAGCCTGGGGAGGTAGAGAAGAGCCAGGAGGGAGTGAGGAAAGCAACACCTAACCCCCTGGAAGTTTCTGGGATTGTTCTCCTCAGGCTGGATCCCACCTGTTCCCAGGGTGCTCCAAGCATCTAGCAAGGGAAGCCCACCTCAGCTGGGGTGGCTCTGGCTAAGGCAGAGGACTGGTGGTCCTGAACAGCACTAGAATAGAAATATAATGGGGGATACATATGCAACTTCAATTTTCTAGTAGCCATATAAAAAAGGAGAGAAACAGGAAATGTTAATTTTAATTATATGTGTATTTTTTAACCCAATCTATTAAAAATATTATAATTTCAACAATCAACATAAATTACTACCAAAGAGATAGTTTACATTTTGTGTGTGTGTGTGCGCTAAGTTTTCAAGATCTGGTGAGTATTTTCTATATACATCACATCTCAGCTTGGACTAGCCGCATTTTATTAGTAAGTGTTCAGTAGTCAATATGGCAAGTGGCTGCCCTGTTGGAGAGCACTGGTCTAAAGGCTCAATGATGTGATGAACTGACTCCTCCTTGGGGACTGCAGGAGACCCTCCTGTGGGCTGGGAGCCACCTTATGAGAGGGTAAATCATCTGTTCATCCTTATTCCGGGCTGTATGTATGGGATAGAGACCAGCACAGGCTCCCTACCCTCAGGAAGTTCACGGGTCAGTAAGAGAAATAAGATAAATATGCAGTTTACCATATAGTCCAAGACAGAAAGTGGTAAGACCCTCAAGAGGGGTACCAAGTGCCATGTGGTACTGAAAGGAGGGATCTTATGCCAGCTCAGGTAGTCCAGGGAGGGCCTCCCAGAAAGCCAGTTGGGCATTGAAGGGTGGGTGGAACTTGGATAAACTGGAAGAAAAGAAAACTCTGCAGGGAGGGGGGAGACTCTGCGACTCTAGTGGGGGCAGGAGAGGAGAGAAGGGCTGTCTGAGCCCCCCAGCAAAGAGCAGACCCTGTATCTAATGAGCTCTGCCCACCCCCCCAAGTCCTAGAACGGCTCCTCCCCTGGATTTGCCTTAGCTTAGATGCCTGAGCCTCTCCCTTTTCTCTGGGAAAAGGGCCGCAGCACTCAGCTGAGACCTCAACCACTGTCATTCCTTTCCCTAGCTCTGACACAACCCCAGCCACTCCCAGGGCGATGGACAATCAGGTGTTGAAGTCTCTGAGCTTCCCCTCTGAGGTCCGTTAGAACTGGCCCTCCGAGACTGGGAGGTGTGGATTCAAAGAGAGGGGTGGAAAGCCTGTTACGCTGCGGCAAATTAGTGTGCCTGACTCAATGCTGCCCTCTTCTGATCAAAGCTGTATGCCTAGCAAGCTGTGGGAGAAACCCACAGAGGTGACCAGGACAGACGGCTTAGACAATTTGCTCCTTCACTGAGTCGACCGTTTATCAATTCATTCATTCAACAAATACGTACTGAGCAACGGCAGTAATAGATATAATAACACGCAACACTCACTGAGTCAGGCACTTGTTCTAGGCATTTTACGTATAGTGTTAGGTCCAAGACACCCATCTAGGAAATAGCAGAACGGGGAGGCAAACCTTGTCAAGTCCAACATCACAGCCTGTGCCCCTATCAATTGTTCTACCTTGTGGCACCTGAATGTGCACTAGAAATACAAGATGGCCCTAGTGAGCTGCTTACACTCAATTCTAGGAAGTCTTCTGGGGAATTTGGGGGCATTTTGTACTGCCAACACTGAAAATGTCCCCTGGCTCTCAGTTACAAAGGGAAATTGTGAGTGCTCTTCATAGGCCAAGCTTGGAAGGGACTGAAGGAGAAGCTAGCTTTTCTCCCTGAGTCAGAGAGCACGTTCTCCAGCCTGGAGCAGCAGGGCGAGCGTGCACAGAGGGTCAGAAGTCAGGGGCCCCGGGTTTTAGCTCTGCTTCTATCACCAACCCATACTGTGGCCATGGCCATGGACTTCCTCTCTCAGGGAAGTTTCTTCATCTATACAAAGGGATTTGGATAAACCAAGTCTGAGGTCTGTTTCAACTCTGTTGCCACCTCTGCACTATCTAAGCCAGGACAAATTTAGAAACCTTGGGGGAAATAATTAGAAACCTTAGTCACTCCCCTCTCTTGCCCACCTGATCTGATTCTCTCACAAGAGGACAGCCCTGTTTCCTCTCTCAGTTCAAGCAGACATGGTATTTTTGGCTCCCGGGTCTGGCAGCATGGACTCCAGGATCTACTCTGCCACTAATCAGCTGTGACCCTCTTATCTGTCAGCAGCTCTGTGGATAAAGTATCGTCCTTGTTTATGCGGCTAATAGAATACGCACCAGCCACTCTTCCTTAGTTTGTCTTTATTAAGGAATTCTTCCCTCACAACTCTGTAAAATAGGTAATATTATACAGTTCTCCCCATTGCACAGATGAGGAAACAGAAACCCAGAGAAATGAATGAAAATGCTGTGTGCAGGGTCACAGAGGGGCAAGGACCCCAGGCAACCTGGCTGCAGAAACAGCACTCTTATTGCACTGGAAGCTTCTTTAAGCCGTAGTTTATCATGGATTACTCATCTGAGATGTACCTGGTGGCTACCTCGCCTGCGGCTGTGGGACAAAACGAGCTAGGAAGCTGTCAGATTGATTGTTTCCCATCAGTCTGCCTGGGGTTTTGCTGGGCTCCCGTCTTCCCCCAAATCCTGGCTGAGACCCAAGAGGAGGCAGCAACAACAGTGGGGGGCTTATCAGACTCCTTGAGCTACAGCTGATCTGATCTGATCTGGAACCAGCACAGAAGCTAAGCTAGGAGCTGGGAAGCAGCCACTGAAATTGCCCCAGGCTGGAGCTCTGTGCTGGGGAAGAGGGCAGGGAAGTCTAAGTTGGGGGGAGAAGAGGGAGGACTTTTAACTACTTTCAGGACTGTTTTTGTTTGTTTTTTTTAACAGCAGAAAAAGGAGGTGAGAATTGGATGGGGTGCTCATATTTCTATAGCTTTCAAGTCTAGGGTTTCAACTCAGCGTTTTGGGTCTCTTTACCCAATTGTTAATTACAAAACAGATCTTCCTCTTTCTCTGCCCCCTTCTCCCGATTTCCAAGGCTGTGTAACCCCTGCGACTGTGGCCCTGGGAAGTGAGGAGACACTATGCTTATGACGAGGATAAACAGTTTCGTGGGATTCCTCCCCTGGGCCCGCATCATCTCCAGGTACTTTCCAGCCCTGCTGGCATTGCTGTAAGTCCTCTGAGCTCTTCGATGGACTAAGCTAGGGTATAAATAAGTAAAAACACCTCACCATCTTTGCAGGGGTCCACACTTTCGCATCCACTATATTTCTGATCTTTCACTGACCCTGGGAAGTCGAGGGCTTGGGTTAGATCCTGGGGTACAGGTCTATCCATGTAGATGAGCCAGGGGGCCCAAAAAGCCTCAGAATGGAAGCCAGAGGAAAGGGTTCTACGTCCTGCTCTGTGACTTTGCTGGCCCACTGGCCCTTGGGCAAGTGCCTCATCTCTCTAGGCCTCAGCTCCCAATTGGCCAAAGGAGACCCTGCATCTGGAAGTGCTTTGTAACTATGAAATGCGCCCCAGCCACTGGGCATTTCTAACGATGTGATTGCGGCTGGGAGCCCCGTCACACCACACTCCATTTAAATGCTGCTCTCTGTGAAGGCGCTGAGTGCCTGCTTCCTCCCGGCTCTGCCGCCGCAGCTGCTGCCCCATCCTGGCCTGTGAGGCCCAGGAGTGACCAGGCAGGACGCCGGAGATGTGCCCAGGAGGGGCGGGCGTTCCGCCCCGTGCCGCCTCCCTGCCCGTGCCTGGCTCCCGCTGGCAACCTGAGCCCTTGGCCTCCCAGCTGAGCCTGGAATGCAAACCCCCAGCAAAGCACATTCTTTAGCCGGGTCACCAGCTCCCGGCCCTTGGGGAGGGAAGGCGGGAGCCCGCATTTCTCTCTGTGCCAAGTGACACGAAGACAATCTGGTGAGGAAGGGGCTATTATTACAAGGTTAGTTGTGCCCCGCCGCTCGTGTAAAGCCGGTTCTGACCTATCACTCCTGTTGGTGCCCGCGGCCAGCTGGGAGGGAAGCAAACCCCTAAACAGGAGAATTTCGAATAAGCTGGATTCCTGGATTTGGTTTTTTGAGTCAGCCAGAGGCTGCAGACGGGCTTGGAGGGAAACGGGGCAGCCCCTCAGAACTGGGGCTGTCTCGGGCTCTTTGATTTCCGACTTTCACTCGATTCGGTTATTCACTACACACATAGGGACGTCCTTTAGACTGCGCAGCTCCCCGCGAGGCTCTGGGCATGCAAGGGTCAGTGATACGTCACTGTCCTAGGAGAGGGCCTCAAACGCTGTATGAGTAGGAGGGGGCGGTGGAGTGAGGAGACAGGGCCTGAGTTTACCAGGCACACAAGAGAGGGGCATTCCAGGCAGAGGGAACCCGCCGCGCCAGGAGGGGAGGCAAGGGCAGCGGGCTGTGCCCAGGGAGCTGCTTGCTCCCAGTCATCTCCTGCAGGGTACACAGGGCGGAGGGAAGGAGGGGAGGCTGGAAATGGGGGACCCTTGTGAAGGACCTTAAAGCCAAGCCAGCAGCTGGGAATCACCTGGAGGGCCCGACGAAGCTGGGGAGGAAATCCCCCCGCCCCAGATGGCTCCCTTGTCTGTTTGCTCATTGTTTTTGCTCACAGTCTGCTTATTGTTTTGCTTGTTCTTTTTGCTCATTGTTTTTGCTCCTTCTTTGTTTGTTTTCTGTTTGTTGTCTGCTCATTGCTTTTGCTCATTGTCTGCTTGTTTTTTCTTTAGGAGGCCCTGGGAACCAAACCTGGGAACTCCCATATATGAGATGCGCACTTAACTGCTTGAGACACATCCACTCCCTGCTCGTTTTTGTTTTTGCTTTTTTGCTCATTGTTTGTTGTTGTCTTGCTCATTGTTTTTGCCTGACATCTGCTTGTTGTTTGTCTTCTTTAGGAGGCACCAGGAACCCAACCCGGGACCTCCCACGTAGGAGGCAGGTGCTCAACCACTTGAGCCACATCCGGATTTTTAAGCTCAGTAATGATATAGTTAGATTTGTAGATAAGAATGATTTTTAAAAGGGCAGAGGGAAACTGTCAGCAAGGAGGAGAGCAAGGCTGAGGGTGGGGGTATGGGAGTTGCAGTACTATTAAAGAAGTGGTTCTCGTGAGAGACAATGAAGGTCTGAATTGAGGTAGTGGCCGGGGGAAGAGCGAGGAGGGGGCTAGCTGAGAGGTGGGATGGAGAGAAGAGCCATGGTGAGGAGGCCCCTTGAGACCTGGGGTTGAGAGCTTCCTGAGAGGCTGCAGGCCTAGGTCTGAGGTGAGGTAAGACTAAGTGAGGGGAAGTGGATGTGGCTCACTGACAGAGCATCCGCCTACCATTTAGGAAGTCCAGGGTTCAATACCCAGGGCCTCCTGACCTGTGTGGTGAGCTGGCCCAAGGGCAGTGCCGCTGCACGCAAAGGAGTGCCATGCCACACGGGGTGTCCCCGTGTAGGGGAGCACCACGCACAAGGAGTGCTTCCCGCAAGGAGAGCCACCCCATGCAAAAAGCACAGCCCGCCCAGGAGTGGCGCCACACACACGGAAAGCTGACGCAGCAAGATGACGCAACAAAGAGACACAGATTTCCGGTGCCACCTGACAAGAATGCAAGCGGACACAGAAGAATACACTGCGAATGGACACAGAGAGAAGATGGGGGGAGGGGGGAAGGGAAGAGAAATAAATAAAACAAATCTTTAAAAAAGAAAGAACTAAGTTGGAATTGGCTCCAGTTCAGTCCCCTCCTTTTATAGACACAGGCATGGCATGTGGAGAGGGGAAGCATGGGAAGGGGATTTGTCCCTTACATTCCCTGATAAATGTTTGTTTTTAAGAATATGACCTGCTTAGCTGCGATTAGGACCAAGGCTCATTTTCTGCTGAGTGGGAGGCAAGGGGTCCCATCCTCCCTTCTCGTCCTTCAGGGTGGGCCTCCTCTGGAGACAGCACAGCGGCCTCAGGGGCCTCTGGCCCTGCTGGCACAACTGCACCCTCCTCTCCAAGGCCGACCCGAAGAGGGGCCCAGCCCAGCCCAGTCAGAGCCTAATAGGCCAGAAGGCCGCCGGCCGCAAGCCTGGAGCTCCTCACCCACCCCTGCTCTCTGTGGTGTGGGCAGGCAGGGACCCCAAGAGGCAGAGGGGAGGAGAACAGATTCCCCCCAAACCTTTCAGGAGACCTGTCAACCCTAAAGTGTCACCTCAGCCACCAAGGCCTCCAGCCCACCTCACTGTCCCTTTGAATCACCTGCTGACTGAATCCTCTTTGGAGGAGGCAGGTGGCTGGGAATTTTTACATGGAAAAAAAAAAATCTGTCTCAGGAGCCAGGAGAGTCCAGCCTGGCTAAAGTAGGACTTGGCAATGGGGTGCTAGGCTCTTTTCTCAGTTCTTTTTCTCCTTGAACTTTACATTCAACTCCTGTTTATCAGGTGCCAGGCATGAGCTAGGTGCTGAGTGTACAAAGGTACGTGAGAAAGACTGGCTTCCCCTTTTTATAGAGATCAGTAGCTCTCAGCGACTTATGGAGGTCATGGGACTTCTGTAAAACAGACCAATTCCAACCTTTCAAGCTTGTAGGGCTATGAGGGTGCAAAACGTTCTTCCAGTCATTTTGGCAAACGGTGCCAGAGGCATTTGAAGAGCAGGGGCTGCGCAGAACAACCCCAAATTACAGGTGACCTTGGTTTGGGATGGACCAAATAAAGTTGCAGCAAACCAACCTTCCAAATTGAAACAACTGGGTTTGGAGCATCTGTTCTGTGTGGGTGTGTAAGAGCATGTGCGTGAACTTGTGCTATCAGGTTATGAGGTATGTGAATATGGAAGTGAGTGAGGTACATGTACTTGAAGTGTGTGAGTGTAAGAGTGTGGGGGTACGTTAAGTAGGAGGTGTAAGAATACGAGGCGATACACTCTGGTTTGTTGGACTTACCCCACTCAGCTAACATGGAGTTGAAGAATGTCAACCACCACACCATGGAGCCTAGAGTGCCTGCAACTGAAAGCAGGAGGATTGCATCCAGCATTCATATGGAATCTAAGCCCCCTCTTGATATAGAAGTGGAGTGGACACAGCCATTCCATGGTCCACAGGATGGAGAATAGAATATGGATGAGAGTGGACTTACTGATATTCTATTCATGAACTATTGTAATTAGTAATCGAAGAAAATGTGGCATTGGTGTGGAGAAAGTGGCCATGGTGGCTGCTGGGTGTGGGGAATGGGAGGAAGAGATGAGATGTGGCAGTGTTTTCGGGACTTGGAGTTGTCCTGGGTGGTGCTGCAGAGACAGTTACCGAACATTGTATGTCCTCCCATGGCCCACTGGATGGAACGTGGGAGAGTGTGGGCTATGATGTGGACCATTGACCATGAGGTGCAGCGGTGCTCAGAGATGTATTCACCAAGTGCAATGAATGTCTCATGATGATGGAGGAGAATGTTGCTATTGGGGGAGGAGTGGGGTGAAGGGGGTGGGGGATATATGGGGACCTCATATTTTTTGAATTTAATATTAAAAAGATAAAGACAAAAAAAAAAGAATACGAGGCGAGTGTGAGGTGTGTGTGTATGAGCATGAATGATTATGTAAGTGCAAATGTGTGTGTGCATGTACGGTGTGTCCGTAAGAGTGGGGGGTATGTGTGGGGGGGTGAGGTAAGTATATGGGAGTGTATGTGAAGTGTGGGGGAGAGTACGTGTGAGCCTGAGTGTGTGTGAGAGAAAGAAAGAGGGAGAGGGGGGCTTGGGAACACCCCTACTTCTCCTTCAACAGCAACAATAACAATAATGCAGCTACTCACCTAGTGTAGCAGTTTGATATTGTTGATGAATTCCTAAAAGAAATATTGGATTATGTTTGTAAACTGATCTTTTCCTCTGGGCATATTAGATTATATTGGATTTATAGGTTTACTTGATTAAATAATTATGTAAACCTCTTATGCTAGTAGGGCTTTGGTGGCCGTGGACTCACAGATAAAAGGCATGGCAAAGGACAGAGTTAAGCGTTTTTGATGTTGGAGTTTGATGCTGAAGCCTTAAGCTGGAGCCCTGGGAAGTAAGCTCACAGAGGAAAGAGAAGCCAGCCCCAGGAAGAGAGGAACTCTGAGCTCTGGAAGAAGCGGCCTGAGGAAGGGAGGAACCCAGGAAGCCTGAACCCTGGCAGACGTCGGCAGCCATCTTGCTCCAACACGTGAAAACAGACTTTGGTGAGGGAAGTAACTTATGCTTTATGGCCTGGTATCTGTAATCTCCTACCCCAAATAACTACCCTTTATAAAAACCAACAAATTCCTGGTATTTTGCATCAGCACCCCTTTGACTAATACACTTAGCATGTGCAAATCATTTTATACTTAGTAGGTAGTCTTATCCTCATGATAAGTGAGGCTGCTTTTTGCCAATTTTGCAAATACAGAAACAGAGACACAGAGAAGTTAAGCAACATACCCAACAACAGGCAGCTAGCACATGACAATCATGATTTGATCCTAAGTCTCTCTTGTTTCAAAACCCCCAATCCTCCTTTGCCTTGCTGGCCTCCGTCTTCTTCAAAGCTCAGTTTGAGATTTGATTTCCAGAAAGGACTCCCTCAGTTCATTCTGAACTCTCTGCAGCCACCACCGCATGGGAGCCCTATGAATGTTAGCAAAGACCACTGTCTGTCTAATTGGATACATATTTAGCCTCTTGTCTCCCTCCCCAGACTAAAATTGCTGCAGACAGGAATCCCAAGTCTGGCACCTGCCCAGGCACATATGAGGTGTTAAATGTTAAAGGATGATTTGGAATAGCCAACGGATTGAAAAAGGTAGAAGGGGAAAGCAGATTTGGCCCAACGGATAGGGCATCCACCTACCATATGGGAGGTTCAAGGTTCAAACCCAGGGCCTCCTGACCCCGTGTGATGAGCTGGCCCAAGCATAGTGCTGATGTGCGCAAGGAGTGCCGTGCTTTGCACGGGTGTCCCCTGCGTAGGGGAGCCCCATGTGTAAGGAGTGCGCTCCATAAGGAGAGCCGCCCAGCGCAATAAAATTGCAGCCTGCCCAGGAATGGTGCCGCACACACGGAGAGCTGATGCAGCAAGATGACGCAACAACAAAAAAAAGAGACACAGGTTCTGGGTTCTGCTGGCAAGAATACAAGCGGACACAGAAGAACACACAGCAAATGGACAGAGAGAGCAGACAACTGGGGGGAGGGGGCGGCGCAGGGAAAGGGGAGAGAAATAAATAAAAAATAAATCTTTAAAAAAAAAAAGAAAAAGGTAGAAGGCGACATTCCCAGGATATGAATTTAGGCATACTCAGCTCATTTCACATTAGGGATTCCTTGCCAACCTTCCCTTGCTAATCCTTTTACTCATCCCTTGGGAAACAAAGACTCCATCCTTCCAGGCTGGCATTTAGAACTCCTAACCTAGTACAGTACAGCAGATTTGTGTGCCTTTCCCACGTTATTTTATCGGAAGCAATGGAGTGCTGTGGTCCCAAGTTTCGAAGTCATTCTCGGTTCAGTCACTTGCTAGCTTGTGACCTTGGACAAGTAATATAACCTCTTCAAGCCTCAAGTCTTCTTATCTGCAAAATGGGAGGATTCTACCCATCTCATAGAATTGATCTGAGGATTGAGGCAAATGTCATCTGACCCTAGATCAGGTACAGGATCTCACTGCTCAACACTGACATTGTGTTTTTCTCCCACGCTTCACTGTGGCATCCCCAGAGTCTTCCCAAAACAGACCTCCAAGGGGTGAGTCCTCGGCAGGTACCAGCTCGTCCTAAGTCGCCCTCACAGGTCCCACCAGCTGTATGGTCCCTAATTTCCCATTATGGGCCTGGAAAGATCTATCCTCCACTGCCCCACCCCACCCCTCCACCCCTCCCCAGGCTTGGTTTCTTCTTGGAGAGGGTGTGACGCACTTCTGCTGTCAGTTTGTAAGCACCTTTCTTGGGGAGAGGAGTAAAGAGGGTGGGAGGGAGCAGTGCAGAAAAAAAAGGACACAGAATGGAGAGATGACACCATGGCTGAACCTAACAGCTTCTTCTAACCTGCTGCTCTATCCTTCTCTTTTTCTCATGGTTGCTTAAACAGGAGATCCAGAAACAATAGGGAAGGGGTTTCTGCAGTTTGCTCTTCTGTCACCAGGGGGCGCCAGCAGCCACAGGATGCCTCCTAGCCAGGGTGGAAGACCTGCTGGGCCAGCGGGTGGCAGTTCCCTTCTAGAGCCCAAGTCAGGTACCCAGAGAAAGGGAGAGAACATTCCCTATCCCTTAAAAGCCTCCACTTGCCCTTGAAGACTCAGCAGAGGTGTCGCCTCTTCTAGGATAGGTGTTTCTCCTCTGTTGGTGCCCCCATGAAAAATATGCTACCCTGTGGTGTTATCTGACTCCTCCACAACCCCTTCAGGGCAGGTACTTTATTCATTTTTTTCTCCCCGGTGCTAAGCACAGCTTTTAAAAATAACTGGGAGTCAGAAAGAGGTGTTATTCGTGCTAAAAAGAGACACATTCTTCACATTTTTAAGTTGTGAGCAATTCCCTTTCTACTTTGGACAAGACAAAAATGAGCTTAAGAGGAATGAATTGAGCTAGACAGACGGAGTACCCTGATGAAGAAGGGAGGTATTGAATGAAACCTTTTTGCAACATATATGTGGAGTTTTGACTCTTAAGAGAAGGAAAATACCCTGCTTCTCTGGGAGCGGGGTGGCTGGGACAGGATGGCTTGAAGACGGAACTCTCCAGTGGAAGTGGCCAGGACTAGATGGTCACTGGGACCCCATTTAGCCTGAGAATGCAGAGGGCTTGTTTCACTGGGTCCTCTCTACCCATCAAGACACCCTTCCACCTCACCCCTGCACCAGGATGCCAGAGAAGATATGAATATAGATTTTTAATCATTGTGCTGCTGCTTTAACCAGAGTGCAATAATCCATCCGTGATGGATTTTGATGCCACAGTGTAAATGAGAAGGTGTCACACAGGAAATACTCTGGGGGCTGTTGGGTGACAAAAAGGCCAGGCTTCTGGTGGGGAGGGGGTGGCAGAAGGAGAAATGAAGTGGGAAGCAGACCCAGGGCTGGGAGAAGGCTCCTGTCCCACTGTCACCTTCCCATCAAGGACCCAGACGGGAACGGGTCCCTCCTGGCCAAGACTGCTGACCTGGACTGCTCACATGAGCCCGACTTGCCTTCCAGTTCAGCTGCCTCCAGCGCCAATTCCGATTCTTGCTAAACGGATGAGGCCAAGCCCATGGTTGACCCCCAAATGGGGAAAGGATGTAGATTGAGAGGGGTTTGGGGCCCCCTCAACCCTTCCCTATTCTCCACCCCAAAGAGACTGCCACACTAATGCCACGCTGGGAAAGGACAGCGAAGTGGCTCATGCTCCGGCTCAGCCCACCTACTTCCTGCCTGGAAATGAGGGAGAGGCAGCTCTCCCGGGCTCCCAGGGGACAGGGTGGGAGATGCTCCTGTGCCTTTCCTTCCCTGAGCAGTCAGTGGAGGACTCTCCCCGGAGGATGGCTGTGCTCCAGCCTGGGGCTTCTTCCAGCCTTCTGGGAAGGGTGGGGTTTGGAGGTGGGGGGAGGCCCCTGAGAGCCCCGGGGCCTGACCCGCTGGGAGCTGACAGTAAGTGGCATCCTGGGGTGTAGCCCAAGCTGCTCTGAGGCGACAACCCTCATGTCGAGTAGGTGGTATGGTCCAAAGGCGCCGGGCCGGGCAAGCAGCTAGGAGTCAGGGACATGCAGCGCCTCCACCGCGTCGCTCAGCCCCTGGTTGACGCCCCCCACGGCCAGGAGGCAGTTCTTGAGGATGATGCTGGAGCAGGCGCAGCGGGGTGTGGGCATGGGAGGGAGGGGCTCCCACCTGTTCCTTCCTGGGTGGAACGCCTCTGCCGTCTCCAGGACAGTGGGCTGGTTCCCTGCAAGCACCAAGGGAGTCAGACGTCACCCTGGGGTCCAGCCGCCAGCCCGTGCCCCGCAGCTGCCCACCTCCTTGCCTACCGCAGGAACCCTCACCCACACGCCAGCCATCCTGCTGCTCCCGCTTCCCTGTCCTGGGCCAGCCAGTGGCTCTTGTCCAGCACTTTGCCTCTCTTACCCTTGCTGTGACTTTCTGTCTCCTTCAGAGTAAGCTTTCTTAAGCATCCCTTGCTTTTCCCCAAAGTTTCTGGAGTGCTACTACCTCCCTCCTGCCTTTTACCAAAAAAGCTACCTACCTGGTCAACCTCACAATAAGCTCCTCTGACCACATTGAGCAATCTCTGGGTGCCTGGAATACCTGCTCTCCCTGTTGCTGTGGGGGCTTCATCTTGAAAGCCTCTCCTTTAAAATACCAGTAAGCTTTGGAAGGGTGATATATCAAATCCCAAGCTCATAAGAATGATTTCTTTGTCCAGATTGCTTTCCTAGTCCATGATAAAGCTGGGTCAGAGAAAGAAGATCAAACTCAATCCCCTCCACATTTTTGACTCCATTCATTCCCGGATAGGGCACCAGGGATCTGTGCTCAGCAAGCCTGATGTGTTATGTAGTTATCACGATGTCTCGCTGAGCCTCAGTTTTCCCTGTGGAGGAGGACAGAAAGACTTCGAGGCTCCGATGATTCTCGAGGGCCCATATGTGGACAGGTGAAGTGCAGGCTGGGAGGGAGTGTTTTGAATTCTTTGGAATCAAGAAATAAGCAAATGGTATGCAAGGAACTAGCGCCCTCACCTGCTCCCGCTAAGGGCCAGGGACCCGCTGAGCACCAGACCAACAATACAGTCAAGTCTGAAAGCTCCATCCTTACCAAGACCTCCGGCCACTATGACCCGTCCACTCAGGGAGCCAGCCACAAAGTCTGCTCGCCGCTTCTTGAGGAAGAACGAGCGTTCCATCTTCAGCCATCCACCTACAGGACACAGGTGATGGCAGGACATAGCCAGAGAGTTACATGCTGACCCCCTACCAAGTCCATCCTAAACAGCTCTCACTGTGGGTAGCAGCTCCACTCCATTTACTCTTTGTACTCAGGGCATGCCCAGCGCCTCCAGCTGTGTGAAATGACACGTTCCCTGGCCTCCACCCTCTTCCCTGCTTGTGTCATCCAAGGAAATCATAATCCGCCACAATGAATCACCTGTTCCACCTCCCTAGGCCTCTGTTCTCTCAGGCTCTGAGCTGGAAAAGAGGATAACTAGAGGCCGTGAGCATAGGAGTGAGGAGCTTTCTGTTTCTCCATCAGCAAGAGTAGGAAAAATCCCTCCCTAACCTACACCTGTCTGAATGTTGTCAGAAAAGAGACAATAGGTAGAAAAGGCTTTGATGAAAACAACCAACCAACCAATAAGGAACTGATGAAAGAATGTGATCCTAAAGGTAGGTCTGAGAGGGAAGGGCCCCCTCCAGGTGGGTAAGTGGCCCCAAGAGGATGGAGGGGAGGGAGGGTGCGCAGAGTCGGCCAGAGGAGGGGGGCAGCCAGAGCTTCCACGGGGGAGCCCTGCGAGAGCAGGGCCAGGGCCCGGCACCCAGCTCACCCTGTTCCATGTCGAACACGTCCATCGTCCGCAGGAACTTGGGCTGCCTGTAGAGTCGGCCTTGCCGCAGGCCCCCCAGGCTGTACAAGCGGTTGTCCAGGCTCACGAAGCTGGAGAAGGCCCGCTTACAGGGCATGTTGGGAAACTTGGTCCAGGAGCGAGTCTCGATGTCAAAGACCTCGAAGGCGTTGACCGCGTACTTGGACTGCCGTCCCCCTGGAGGCCGGAGCAAGGTGGGGTTGGGCAGAAGAGCAGGTCCCTGAGGAGCAGGCTGGGGCTGCCCTTCTGGCTGATACCCACTCACACGATGTGATTACCCCCCTGCCAAGGAGCTGGTTCAGCAGCCAGGCTCTGCTTCCCAGTAAACAGACCCAAGGGAGGGTGGGAGGGATAGATACGGAGCAGACAACCCGTCCTTACCCAGCACGTAGATCTTGGAGCCTCGGAGGAAGGAGGTGGCGGCATATCTTGGGGTGGGCATGGGTGCTAGTGACACCCACATGTCCTTGAGCATGTCATAGTGTTGGAGGTGGTTGTGCGGACGGAGGTCCAGGCCCATCCCGCCTGCCGCGTACACTCGGTAATCTAAGGAGAAAGGACACACACAACCCCTGGCTCAGCTCACAGCAGAGACAGGCCCACCAGCCCCTGTCACCTGCCATGGCCAGGCCCTGTTAACCCCTTGACCACTCACGCCAGGCCAAGTTCCCAACCACTGCCCTGCCAGCGTGAGCCATAAATATGTCACTGGGAGTGTTGCCCTAGTCGAGCCTGGGCGTTCTCGAAACCCTGCATCTCCTTGAATCCTTGGGGTTCAGCCCTTGGCTAAGCTCGAACACGAAGCCCCACCCAGGGAAGAATGGTTGTGATGCCTACGCTTGGACAACCTTTGACAGGTCTTGCCTGTTCAGTTCTCCTCTTTTCTGGGCAGCCGGAGATGATGCCAAAGATGAAGGGTACAGAGGCAGTTTGAGATTATTTTTTCAATCCCCCAAAAGAGAAAGATTATGTTTGCAAACTAACCTGGGTGGGACACCTTTGATTATATTGGATTCAGTCGAGGGGCCCTTGATTACATTACCTGTTAAGATTAGGGCTTTGATTTGACCACGGCAGTAAGACGTGGCTCAGGCTGAGTCCCGCCCCCTTGGTGGAGCGATACAAATGGACACTCACTCAAGAAGATACATAAGGAGAGAACTTGGTCATTTTGGTCCTGCCACGTGACAGGAAGGAGAAGGCTCAAACAGCTAAAGCCCGGGGAAGAAAGATGAGCCATTCGCTGATGGCCGACAGCTGAGGCTGGGAAGAAGCTGGATGTAGGAAGCCCTGAGAGACAAGCCCGAGGCCAGCTGACAGCTGAGGCTGGGAAGCTGGAGCCTCAAGAGGAAAAGGAAGCCCAGGAAGGGGAGCCCAGGCAGACATCAGTGACCGTCTTGTTTCAACACAGGACAACTGTCTTTGGTGAGAAAACAACCCTGAGTTGGACTCTTTAGGGCCTTGTAACTGTAAGTTTTTACCCCAGATAAATATAAAAGCCAAGAGATTTCTGGAACTTTGCATCAGCACCCTCTTGGCTAATACAGGGACCCTCGGATGTCCTCCTGTAGTGGCCTGCTCCCCAGCAATCCCAGAATGGAACCCTCTAGATGCAGCAAGGGCCTTTGGAAATGAGGTCAGCCCTGTCGGCCCTGGCTCTTGGGGTTCACTGGGCTACCCCTGGTCCTGCCACCCCCACGGGGGGAGTATCACCCTCCTTCATAATCTGGGAGGCTTGTGGGCTCCGGGAGGCCCCCTGCACTAAGAGACATAGGGATAAAGCAGGATGAGGCTTTGTAGGAGAGGATCTAGCCCTTTAAAAAAAATCCCGAGGGACAGACTTGGGACAGAATTTAAAGCTCTGTGGCCCCTGCAGTGAGCTGTGCATTCTGAGAAGAGACATGTGTCCTCTCCCATTCTCTACTGCTCATGGCTTTTGAGGGACTTCCCTGACACACAGGAGGGGATGGGTAAGGCATCCGTGTTTCCCTAGGCCTGACCCCAGTACCTCCTGCTACCTGGCCAGGTAAACGGGGCCCTCCCCAAAGGGCCCTCTCTTTCCCAGGGACCTGCCCCTACCTGGGACTCTCTCTCCCAGCAGCCATTCCTCCTGCTTCCGGCTCTTAGAGGCCTAACTGCAAGGTTACTGCAGGGAGAAGTTCTACTTCTCTACTTGCAATCTTGTTTAAAAAAAAAAAATTCCAATCCTCGACTGAGGTCTGAAGATGGGGTCTAATAAAGAGGAATTTACCCTACACAAGCGCCACCCCTCATCCTGCGTCACCTGAAACACTTCCCATCCACACCGCACCCCCGCTCCTGTACCCAGTCCCTACTCACCCTTTCAGGTTCACCTGTGTGTCCCTGAACTGCAAGGCTGGGCTGAGAACGTGGGCTCAGGGCCCCCACAGCACTGCCACCATCCTCTTGCCACCGGTACTGAAATACTCTCTGCCCGTTTCTTCCTATAGATTGTCAGGTCCGTGCCTCTGATACAATCCCAGCCTCTGGTCCAATGCGGGGCACACTATAGGCATGCAAATGCTTACTATACTAACTGTGGAACCCCTTCCCTGGCACTGTAGGAGCACAAACTCGAGGCAAGCTGAATGGGTTTGAAGCCTAGTTCCATCAGTTACTAGCTCTGTAACCTTGGGCAAGTTATTTACATTCTCTGCGCCTCCTGTGGCTTATCTCTAAACTATAGCACTTGCCTCATCAGGCTGTGAGGATTATAGGGGTTAGAATCTATAAGCACCTATGGTAAAGACAATAAATGTTCTTAATCTGTCGGCTCACTTATTGAGGCCTCGGTAAAAGGGGTCCTCTTTCCCTCCCTCTCTCCTCATGGGTACTCTCCACCCTTCCTGGGAAGTCCCACTGTCCACCCTGCGCCGAGGGATGCTGGGCCAGTGTCTCCCTCTGCTCACCTTTATTGACCAGCCCTGAGCTCCTGAAGGCAGGGACCAGATCATCTGCCTCTTTCCCTCCTCGCTGGGGCCTAGCACCATGCCAGGACTGGAGCTTGTGCCTAAGAAACCACTGCTTCCCGACCCAGGAAACCCAGCGGACAGGACGGTTTGGCCAGAGAGGGCGGGAAGGAGAGGGGAGCCGGAGGAAAGGGCGCACCCCAAGGCAAGTCTGGGTGGCCCAGTCCAGTGCGTCTGAACCGGCCTCCTAACTCCTGCTGAGCCATTTCCCACAAAAGCCTTCATGTTTTAGAAGAGCTTTTTGAGCCTCCTCTATGCTCCAGGCTGCACCAAGTCTGCAGAGAAGGAAGTGAGGGGCTCTGAGGAAGTGAAATGAGACCCATAGAACCAAGTGGTCCATACATGCCTGCCCTGAGAACCCAGCCAGCCTGGGCCAGGACTGATGGAGTGGAGTCCTGGCAACAAATGGAATTACTATGTACTTCACCTCCTGTGCCTCAGTTTTCTCATCTGTAAAATGGGGCCAGAGAATTCCTAGGATCAGATGAGACTAGGAAAATGACAGTGGGTCCCCAAATCAGTGTTGGTTCCCGTCCCTTGCCCCCGTGGCCCCCCACTCCCTACTCTTTGCCCGCCCTCAGCCCTGGCCCCCACTCGCCTTTGGCCGTGACGGAAATGCCCATGGCCGCCTCGCGCAGCACGCTCCTCTTCTTCCACTTGCCCTCATCGATGTTGTACATCTCCACGACCTTCAGGGGCAGCTGACTGGTGCCCACGCCCCCGACCACCATGATCCGCTTCCCCAGGGCGGTGACGGCCATCCCGGCCCGGGCCGTAGGTAGGGGGGGCAGGGCTGTCCACTGGTCGGCCTCGGGGGAGTAGACCTCGAAGCAGTCCATCGGGACGCCGTTGTCGTCACATCCCCCGATGGCATAGACCTGCCCTCCGGTCTCCAGCAGGGAGCAGTAGACCCGGCGGCTGGGCAGCGGCGCCAGGCGCTTCCACTGGAAGTCCTTGACGCTAGGGACCTCCATGGCAGCCCCGGGGGCTCCGCCCGCCGCGCCCAGGCGCCCGCCGAGAGCCTCAGCGCCCCCGGAGGTGCGAGCCCAGGGGTCCGCCGGCTACTCGGCGCCGGCTCCCGCGCCCCCTGCCGCCGCCGCCATCTCGCTCCCCTCCGCGGGCTCCCGCCAGACCCCCGGCAGGGGCCTCGACGCCGGCCAGCGCTCTACCGGCCCTCAAGACTCCGCGGTCCGGCGCCGTCCACGCCTGGCCCTGCGGGAGGAAGGGGGCGCATCAAGAGCAGTCGGGGGCCGCGCACTCTCGTCGCGGGCGGGCGAGCCGGCGCCGCAGCCCGGTGTCAACTTTCAAGGGACCAAGCGGCGGCGGACGGCGCCACCTCGCGGCGGCACCCCCCACCCGCGGCACCCCCACAACAACCCGCTTCCCGCCGGCTCGTCAGAGCCCTCCGGGGCTCCCGGGGGGGAGGGCGCTTTGCCGCCTCCCGGCCAAGGAAGGAGTTAAGGACGGCGCCTCCCTTCCCCCAGCTCCGCGTAATTCCCAGCCCTCGCGGCGCCCCCGCCCCCGCGCACACTTACACGGCCAGGCCCGGGGAGCGCGGCGGCGGGGCGCAGACTACCCGGGGCTGGGCAGCTCCCGCCCGCGGCGCGGGGAGCCGGGGAGAGGGCGCCCTGTCCTTCCCCAGTCCTCACCCCGCCGTCAGACATGCAGATGAGGAGAACAAATGAGCAGCCGCCAGGCGCAGCCGAGCCGCCGCCGGGGAGGGGGCGGGCGAGCCTCTCCACGCTCAGCCCCACCCGCCGCCGCTACACCTGGGCAGCAGTCAGCCCGCGCCCCGCGGGGGGGCACACTGTGACCTCTTTCCATCAGCCCTGGCAGCGCCTGGCCCCGTGCGCGCGGCAAAGGGCCCCGGCGGGAGACGCTTACCTTGTCTACAGGGTCAAGGAAAGCGGGGCACTGGAGCCGAGTACCCAGATGACGGGGACCGGTCTCCCCCCCGCGTGCGGGGTAGGCGGTTTGTGAGTGTTTGTTTTGGATGAGGAGGCGGAGAGTCCAATTACCCAGTTTATCTACAGTACACAGACCCAGTTCGTGACAGGCTGGCTCAATAGTGAGCTTTCCTTTGGGGGAAGTATTGTATGGCTTAAACTAATAAATGCAAGTTAAGTGGGTATACAGCCAGATCTAGCAAAGGTACACGCGAACACACACGCACACACACCGACGGGCTCATGTATGCCTAACCAACGCGGCACCGTATCCCACTCCCAGCTGAAATAGACATATCCATGGAGAAATGAACAAATGCACAGACATGCAGATACACAACCTCAGACACCAACATTTACACAGCTGTCACACGCCTACTCATAAACACCACCCTTCTCCAATCACCTCAGGAAGGGGGACCTGGTTATCAAATCCCTTCTCTGGATACCAACCTGCAGGGCTTGCCAAATAATCCTTCCAGGCCACCCTCTAATAGCTCCAATAACCAAGCTACTCATGACGCCAGTGGCCCATCTGGTGTGTGGACTGAGAGGCTTCTCTCCTCTGAATACAGCCAAGTCTTGAAACACTCAGGCTGGGGAGTCTGGCAGAACTGGGGTTGATTCCTGGCTCTGAAAACTCTTTAACTCCTCTGAGCCTCAGTTACTTTATAGGTATTGTTGTTGGTGTTGGAGGTACTGGGCCTTGAATCTGGGACCTTGTACATGGGAAGCAGGTGCTCAAATACTGAGCTACATCTACTCCCCTGTTGTTGCTTTCTTAAACTAATTTTTTAAAAATTTTGAGATAAACATGCAGTTGTAAGAAATAATACAGAGATCCCTTGTACCACTTACTCATTCTCCCCCAATGGTAACATCTCACAATATTGTGATATAACACCATATCACAACCAGGATATTGACATGGATGTAGTCAAGATCCAGAACATTCCCTCACCTCCAAGATCCCATGTGGTCCTGTTATAGCCACACCCACTTCCCCTCCTCCGAACTCCTGGCAGCAACTACTTTGTTCTCCATTTCTTTAATTTTGTCATTTCAAAAATGTTAAATAAATGGAATCAGGCAGTATGTAATCTTTGGGTATTGGCTTTATTTGTTTATTTTTGCTCAACACGGTTCCCTGAAGAGTCATCTAAGTTGTTGCATGTATCATTCCTTTTTGTTTCTGAGTGGTATTCCATGGAGTGTACAGAGCCTTGTAGGTTTTTGTGAAGATTAATGTGATAATGTCTGTACAGTGTTCAGGACAGCCTCTGACACATAGCAAGGGCCCAGTATATAGATATGAATGCCACTGCTACTACTGCTAATATCAGCAGAATCAAGAAGAAGAAAACCAATAAAGAGAAGCACACACATTTTGCCTCTCACTTAAAAATGACTTCTTGTGAGAAATAGGAGAAAAGCAAAACTCCCAAATAGGATATCTTGAATATCTTGCGTTCTTGGCTTAAAAATTCCTTTTTTTTTTGTTTTGTTTTTTGTTTTTTTTTTTTTTTCATTTGTTTGAATTCTCTGTCCTTACCAAGTGAGTGCCTCTGGAACATTCACAGAGGAAGATTGTGTTCTTTTTCTCTATTCGATAAGAACTCATAAATTCCAAAAGAATGTGGCTTGAATTAATGAAGTTTCACAGTAAACACCAAACACTTCCCTCTCTTCCAGGGATCACAATCTGCCCAAATGACAGGGGAGTGAAACCCTCAACCTCCATTTGGATTATCTTCACAAAATTAGTTTGGGATGATCAGGGAGAGTGAAAGCCATTCATCTTCTTCCAAGGACTGGCTGGGGTGAGTCTTGAGTCTCTTTTGCCCACTGAACCTTCTACCAAAGCTGTGAAGCAAGGCCTCTTGTGCCCCCACCGGCCCCAGCTCGGGCAGCTTGATAAGCAGGTATAGAGTCCCACACACCATTTTATGTTTGCATAAAACTCGTGGAAATAAACCAAGTCTTTGCACATCCATCTTCTCATAGCCTTCACACAACCCTGGGAGAGGCCGCCGGGGCAAGTATCAGTCTCCACTTTTTACAGACTTAATGAGATGAGGCGACCTACTGGTGACTATGCAAACCATTCAGCGTAGGTCTAGGTTGTGAATTCCGAATCCAGTGCTCTTCCACCGTGTCCCAATCCAACCACAAACGGAAGGAGTGGGCATTAGGAAGGAAACCAAGCTTTTCCAGTCTGCCCTGGCTTCTGGCTTTTTGTCTGACTACAGTGAAGGAACCCAGACCCCCAAAGGAGTTCCAGCGCCTGCCCCCTCCCCATCGCCTCGTTAGCCTGTGCTGGGCAGCACAGCTGGGGAAGGCCTGCACCCAACCCAGACCAGGCCCATCCTGATGGATTCTCCTGTCACAGACACCACCCTCTATGCATCACAGGACTCAGGCCCTTGGAGAAGCACTAAGAACAGGATGCCTTCTTCTGCAAGCCCTGGCTTCTTGCCATCTCCCCCCCCTTCCCCCTTGGCTCTTCTCCCAGCCAGGTGACATCCTTTAGGCCTTACAGTGAGTGCATGTTGAGGAAGCTTGTAACCTAGCAACAGCCACTTCCGATTCCTGAGTCACCTACAATTTCCCTGCTTGGGCTAAGCGCTCCACGCTGGGGCCTTAAGGAGGGCCAGGCTGAGGAGCGTCCGCTGGCCCCTTGGGATCCTCATTCTAACGAGTGTCAGGAAGTTCTTCCTTATGTCAAACCTAAATCCTTCTTGCAGAGCAGAGCAGAGCCTGGGTTTCTCCTCTCTCTTAAAAAGTGTTTGGCTTTTGGCCTAGGTGATGAGATGGGAATTGGAGGGAGAGTGGGAATGTGGAGGAGGGAAAGTTCATGCAAGCCTCTGAAGATAAGGCATTTGGTACTTATTGAAGGATGCTCAGCCCCAGAGAAGGTCACTTGGCAACATTTTTCTTTTTCTACTCAAACTTGGATTTATTGAAGTCTAATTTACATACAATAAAATGTACATTGTTCAAATGTTCAGTGCTGGGGGTAGGGGTGGGGAGGGCAGTTTCTTTCCAGCAAACTGGAAGATTCCCAGCATGGCGGAACTTGGATGGATTAATTGTGGGCAGGGCATCTTGGGACTAGTGGAATTCCAAGCTTAGGGCATGTTTTGGGGGGACAGGGAGAAAGAGTCGTTGCTCAGTTATTAGTTGCTGTGGCAGCTCCCTCTCCGTCCTCAGAAATCTGTTTTACCCTGCCTGTCAGTGGGCAACTCCTGAACGCCCTCTGCTGGTCCCACACTGGTGGCAGGAGCCAGCCCCGGGTCTGGGACCACTGGCGCCAGGGTCACCTTTGCTGAGTAGTTCTCTTTCTGCAGTGACCCACAAATCATGGGGCAGTGGGAAAGTGCGTGGGCTGTGAATCCTGGCTCGGCCACCTCCTAGCTGTGTGACCAGGGACAAGTCACTCACTGTCCCTAATCTCAGTTTCTTCATCTGTGAAAAAGGGAATAAGAATCTGCTTTCTAAAGCTATGGAAGGAAGAGACACCAGGCACAATTCCTGGACACAGAGTAGGTGAGCCCTAAAGGCTAGTTTTCTTTCCTCCTTTTTTTTTTTTTTGAGGTACTGGGGCCAGGGGTTGAACCAGGACCTTGTATATGGGAAGCCAGCACGCAACCACTGAGCCACATCAGCTCCCCTAAGTTGGTTTTCTTGTTTGTTTGCTTTTTTTGTTGTTGTTGTTTTTTAGGAGGCACCGGGGGCCAAACCTGGGACCTCCCATGTGGGAAGCAGGCACTCAACTGCTTGAGCCACATCTGCTCCCTTTCCTCCCTTTTTGATGGCAAGTTTCATTACTACTGATGTGCTATGTTATCAGGTCTGTGTGCTCCAAATTGCAGGTGACAGACAATTTTAGAGAGCGGGCAGCCTCACGGGGGCCCACGCCCTCCTTTACCTGGCCATTTTTGGGCCTGTGTCTTGGACAGGCCATCTTTCCTCCTAGCTGACTGCAGTCCCTTCCACTGTAGCCTAAGCTGCATTCTAATCTGGAGAGCAGCTGGTTTCCTTTCTGTAGACAATCACCTTCTTACTCCTAAGCAGACGCTTGGTCCTTTTTCAGGGGTTGAGGAGCGAGGATGACTCAGCCAATTAGGACTGCAGCTGCCGGCAGAACACGGGCAGAGCAGGCTCCTCCTCCTCCGTGCAAAGCCTCATTAGGGCCTCCTCCAATGGGTCCAATACCAGCCAGCCCAGAGGAAGGATGGATGGCTCCCCAGGACTTGCCAGGAGACAGTGGGAGAGAAGCCTCAAAGACCAGGGTTCCCCTCTCCTGACTCCTCTCCTTCCCGTGCCTGACACACTGCATGTGCCTGACACTTAGAGGAACTTAAGCTGTCAGTTAAGGGATGCATCTGCCCACCTCTGAGCATCTTCTGCCTGTGGAGGTAAAATCGGGCAATAGCAAGTGGATCTCAGGTGTGGGGGGTGTGGAGGTCTGGGGAGGCGCTCAGACTCAGGAACTGCACAATTTAGAAAAGGGAGCAGTGGGAAGCTGCACGCCCCTCTGCCGCTCCCCGAGCATGGCTATCATGACAGCAGGAAGGGAAGCCTCTGTGAGATCTCGACTACTCTCCTGTGTTTGTTGAGGAAATCGTTAAGAGGATAGGGGGCTTATAATAAAGCCTGAGGGATCTGGGTTAAAAATAAGGAAGACTAGGAAGTGGACTTGGCCTAATGGATAGGGCATCTGCCTACCACATGGGAGGTCCAAGGTTCAAACCCCGGGCCTCCTTGACCCGTGTGGAGCTGGTCCACGTGCAGTGCTGATGCGCGCAAGGAGTGCCTGCCACGCAGGGATGTCTCCCACGTAGGGGAGCCCCACATGCAAGGAGTGCGCCCCATAAGGAGAGCCGCCCAGGGCAAGAGAAAGTGCAGCCTGCCCAGGAATGGTGCGGCACACATGGAGAGCTGACACAGCAAGATGACGCAACAAAAGGAAACAGATTCCTGGTGCCGCTGATAAGGACAGAAGTGGTCACAGAAGAACACACAGCGAATGGACACGGAGAGCAGACAACTGGGGGGCGGGGAAGGGGAGAGAAATAAATAAATAATCTTAAAAAAGAAAAAAAGAAAAGAAAAGAAGGAAGACTTTCCTAACCAAGAGTGTCAGAAATGGAAAATACCAGGGTCAGAAGAAGTGAGAGGCTGTAGTACCAGCTCCTCTGGGAAAGACTTTTAGAAACAAGGAAGACAAAGGGCTGAGAGGACACCTCTATGCTAGCCCACCCTTTGTCATAACTGGGCTGTGCAGCTCTGGGCAAGTCACTCCCATTCTAATGTCTACAGAATTAGAAGATTGAAGAAAAGAGCAGCTTGAGGACTCTCTCTGCCAGATTTCTTTTTTAAGGTGGTACCAGGGCTTGAACCCAGGACCTCATACATGGGAAGCAGGGGCTCAATCAATTGAGCTACATCCACTCCCCAGAGTATTAAGCAAAGCTCCCAGGAAGGTTGGAATCATGTAGTGGGAAGACAAAACCCCAGAAAAGGAATCATTTAGCTATGGTGACAAAGCTGCAGGTTCCAGAATGGAACTTCCAGGTGATAGAAATGCACAGCCATCCTGGCCCTACCAGCCCTCACAACACTGCCAGCAAGTCAAGGTCTAGTGGCCAGGAAGGACTTTACCGAGGACTTTTCCCCGGGGCTGCTGCGGCAATCACCTCCATCCCTCTCCAGTCAGTCTTCATCCCTGGACAAGGCGGGGTGGGAGCTTATCATAGCTGCAGCAGTTGCTGATGGGCTGCCTCCCCGTGACCTCGGCACCCACCTGGATGCCTCACCAGGCTTTCGGTTGGTTTCTGGCCTTCCCGGGGGCTTCCACAGGCTGCCAGGACAGCAGGCAGAGATCCAAGAGCTCAAATCATGCGATTCCTGCCCTGTCTCTAAAAGTGAAAATGTGCTACATTTCCCCAGGTCTCTAGACTGGGGCCTGACGATTCCTCGGGGCCACAGGGGAACGTCCTCTCTCCCCCTTCTGATGCAGAGGACAGCAGGGTCTTCATGGGGCCTGGGCGGCCCTGCAGAGAAGGGGCTGCGGGCTGGGGAAGGCAGCCACAGGCCTCTCAAACATGGCTCCTTAAATGCCCATTAGTAAGTCAATATCGCCATTTCCAGAGCCAGCAGCAGCCTCCATTCTTCTTAATTAAAAAGAGCTCCATGTCCTGGCAGAGCTGAGAGAGGGCTCTGAATGATTTACACACCAGCCCGGTTGCTTCAGCTGCGAAATGGGCAAGGAAGATTGATTGGCAGATGGGCCAGCCTGCCTGTCGTGGGTGGTGTGTGTGTGTGTGTGTGTGTGTGTGTGTGTGTGTGTTGGGCTGAGGGAGGACCTGGCTCTCCAGCTGGCAGGCTCTGAGTGAGCAGGGCCATAGACCCACAGCCCAGCGCCCCTGAGCTCTGCAGGCCTAGAGGTCCAGAGGTGAGGCCAGCCATGAACACAAGGCTCTCCTGCTCACCTCCTGTGGCATCCCTCTTCCTAGCAAAATTCTTATCTGAAGGTCAAATTCTTAGAGTTGTTGATTCATCTCGACCCAGGAAAGAAAGGGAGAGATTTCTCTTATTTCCAGGGGGATATTCTTTACTCAATAAATAACAGTTTGGGGGCTGCTATTTGATCATTACTACTTATTTTAAGAAGAGGATTTCTCATGGCCCAACTCTCCTTCTTTGCCTCCCTTCTAGCACTAAATTTTATCTGAACCTGATATCCAGTGGGATCCAAGCCCTGGGTCCCTTAGTGGGGCCAGGAAGGAAATGATGGAGGCCCACAAGTTGGGTTGGCCTGAGATGACACTCAGCCCAGGACCTCTAGAGAGCCAGGAAGTGAGAGCATCCACGCTGGAGGTTCCAGCCCTCTCCTCCTTCTCCCTGCAGCATTTACCAGAGCAGCCTCATTTTCCATCCCACCCCTCTGCCCACTTCCAAGAGCCCTCCATCCTCCACAGATGCCAGGGAGGCAGGTGCAGCTCACCCTCCAGCTGGAAAGAGGGGCCTGTTCACCACGGTTGGGCCTGTAAAGAGTGGCTTTGGGGCTTCACATCGCACATGTGTACTGGTGCACACACATGCATACAAACATGCACACGTGTGCACACACACGCACCATCCTCACCAGAGGTTCCGGAGAAGGGACCAGGCAGAGACATGCTGAGCAGGCAGGGGTGGGCACCGGATAGCATGCATTTGCCCTGTGCCCTGCTTTATTACCCCTCTCCTCCCACAGGAGTCAGGCAATCTGCCACAGCAGCGAGGTCACCACCTGGTGAAGAGAAAAGGGACGGGACGGGCTGGCTGCAAGTGGGCTGTGTGTGTTTATGAATAGATGTAAGAGGGGAGCAGGGGTAGCCCAGTGGCCAAGCACCTGCTTCCCATGTATAAGGTCCCGGGTTCAATCCCCAGTACCTCCTTAAAAAAAAAAAAAAGATGTAAGAGCGTCTAGGAAAGGTGAGACACAGACCAAGCTTTAGGCTCACCTTGAGAGGACTGCGGAGGTCTCAGGGAAGCTGCATTCTTTTCCCAGTTGAGGAGAGAGCACAGGCCCGAGGCCCCTTCTCTGCTCCTTCACCAGAGGACTAGGCAATGACAGCTTAGCACCCGGGAGCCATCAGTCCTTCACTCCTCATCACTGGGCGACAAGCAAGAGGACTCTTCTAATCGTACCCTGAGTGTGTTCTTTGTTTCCACATGTTCCTCCTCAGTCCTGTCCCAGAAGGGGCCGTTTCCCTCCCTGGATGACATCCCTCCCTGCAGTCCTGGCCTCCTGAGGGGTCGTGTTCTGAGAGCTCCTACAGCGCCCTCCCCACACCGGGTAGAAGCCTCAGGGCTAGGACCGGTGGGCCAAATGCAGACTGCCCCGTGTTCTGTGTGGCCTGAGAGCTCAGAATGTTTGTTTGTTTGTTGTTTGTTTTAAAGGGTTGAGAAAAAATCAAAAAGAAAAATAGTTTATGATATGTGAACATTAAAAATTTCCATGTCCGTGTCCATAAACGAAGCCGTCTTGGAACGCTGCCGCGCACGTTCCTTCACGTGCTCTCTGTGGCTGCTTTCCCACTGCGGTGGCTATATTGAGAAGCTGTGACAGAGAATGTATGGCCTGCAAAGTGTAAAATATTTACTCTCTGCTTCATTCTAGAAAAAGTTTGTCCATCCCTGCCACGGAGTATTTTAAGGGAAAGCGAGGGATGTCACCGCTCTCTTGACAACCTGCTCCACGCTTACTTGCCAGTCAGGGCTTAAGTTGGCACAGCCACAGCTAGCCACATTTTCTCTGTTGATCACATCACCTTTGCAAGAATCTGGAGAGAAACAAGCGTGGAAGTTCGGAGAGATGAGGGAATCTGTCCAAACTTTCACAGCCGGTCATTACAAGTGGCTGAATTCAAACCCAGGTCAGCCAAAGCCCGTGGCTCGCTGGGCCACCGTGGTTCTGAGACGACCTCCAGCAGCCCAGGGAGGATCCCCACCCCCCAAAAGGCTGCTGGCTTGGGCACATCCCCACAGACACACAGGGGACTCAGGCTTAGGAGTCCACCTCAGCCTCCCCCAGCCTCAGGTGAGGGGAGGGAGGGCCGCAGAAGCAGGTCACCACACCAGAGTGACAGCTCCGCCTCCCTCCTCCCGCCCACCCCCCCAGCTTCCTCATCCCTTCTATCTATTTTCATCACTTATTCGCTTTCCTTCGGGAAGACTCAATTTGCATTTAAATAGAAAACCTCCGGAATGCCTCTGATAGAATGTTAAGGTGCTAATTACAAATGTGTTCCTCTTTAAATCTGAAGGCACTTCAGTTCATCTCCGGGGTGAAGGAAGGCAACGGCACGGGCACGCTTGGTGTTTATGAGTGATGAATACTGAGCTATTTGCTGCAACGCCTTTACAACTCTTGACCAGCAGAGGGCAGAGAGCGGGTGTTCCTGAGGCCAGTGGGGGACTGCGTGTCTTGAGAGCCTAAAATCAACTAAAAATAGACGTCCAAGAGCAATAATCCTTGAGAGAAACGGGAAGATGGCCAGCGGAGTAGAAGCTGCCAGTGCGAGGTCCACGGAAGTCCTCAGGTTGCCAGTTCCCCGGGGCAGGGCCCGTGCCTGTGCTCAAGGCTCTTGCACATCACCTGACCTTATAAGGCTTGGCATTGTGTGGGGACTCAAGGAACATTATTGAATGAATGAATGAATAAACGAACGAGGGAATGAGGCAACCAGTCACTTATGGAGGAGAGCATTCATTCACCTCCTAGCGTGAGTCAGGCATTGCCTAGATGATTCACCTGCTCCCTTATATAATGATCAATTCCTTTGTATTTCCACCGGCACTGCACAGATGACACACAAATCTCCTTCATCTTGGGGAATAATCCTTTGCATTTTATATACTGATTTGTAATTTCACATAGCTATGCAATATTTAAGAACCGTAGTAAATTTGTGATGTAAGTCAAATTTTATTCTTCCCATTGTAAAGGTGAGAAAACAGACCCAGAGAGGTGAAAAGATTAGCCGCAGGTCACCCAGTTCAATCTGAGGCCAGGCCAGACCTGCCCTGTGGTCTCGGGGCTCCCAGTCGGGGTCTCTGTCGAGTGCCACATTCCCCCTCTGCCCAGGGCTGAGTCCTCTCAGTGTCACACCCCAAACTTGGCCCTTGTCCTCCAAGTGCTGGGAGCCCGAAGCCCCGGCCTCCAGCCCAGCCACGTCATGAGCTGGGGCCCAAGAGCCCCTGTCAGCTCCTCCTCCGCTCCTTGACCCTCTTTGTGCTCTCCGCTTCATCTGCTCATCCCTGCTTGTTGACATCCTACTCATCCTCCGTGCTCAGCCTAAATGCCTCCTCCTCCAGGAGCCTTGCATGACCCTTGCGGGCAGGAGTAATCTTTCCCAGGTTTCAGCAGCTCTTCATTTGGAACTCTGCCAGCACTTACGACCACCTCGTAGGAAAATAATCACCACCACCGAGATTAGGAGCATGAATCACATGCTAGGCACTATGGCAAATGCTTTACATATTCTGTATCTTTTGGATCTCAGAACAACCCAATAATAATAATAATAGTAATAGTTAACAAGTATACACTGCTTGTTATGTGTCAGGAATGAATCTAAGTTCTTTCTGTATATCTATAGGCTATAAGGTAAGTATTATTATTATTCTCATTTTACAAGTAAAGAAACTGAGACCTAAAGAGATTAAGTGACTTGCCCAAGGTCGTCCAGAATGGGTGTCAAGTCCAGCCTGCCTAACCCCAGAGCCTGTGCACCCTTCTGTGTAATGTTCTATCAGCAGCTTCTGCATAGTAGACGTTCAAGAAGTGTAGCTGAATTCAGAGCAGAAGCTAAAAGTTCTGGCTGTGGGTTGGATGTCGGCCAGTTTGTGCCCCAAACAGTGATCTTTGAAGGTGATTATCTAGGTTAAAACCAGATGGGAAGGAGGCTTTGAACTTCAAAGCCAGAGAGGCCCAGCGGCGGAGGAAAGGACTTTAGAGACCCCGAGGCTCCTGGAGCCCATGCCAGCGTGTCTGGGCTGAGCAGCCCTCCTCTCACGGACATCACTGCCTGGCTCCCCACCAGTAGGCACTCGGGATGCCAAGACATCACTCGGTACAGGTAGATTGAAATAAAACTTACCCCAGGAAAAAAGAGGCCATTAGGTGATCATCTGCAAAAGACAACGGAGGGAAAGGGATGGAGAAGGTCGGGCAGATGTTGACGTGGAAGCTTCTCCCAGGAACCAGCTGGGGACAGCGTCGGCAGCGTCCCAGGGTCCTGAGGGCCTGTCTCCACGATCGAGTCCACTGCCACTGCCGCTGGCCGCCAATGACCTGGGGTACGGCCAGGCCCTGTGCGGCTCTGCCCCTGATGCTTGGAGCGCGGGGTCTCCTGAGCGCCAGGAGGTGGGACTCCCACCACCACGGAGAGAACCTCGACCAGCTCAAAGGAGCGCTTGTCTCCACCCGCCTCTATCCTCGGAGCCTCAGCTGTGGGGCCCACTCTGAGCAGAGAGAATGAGGGGGCGGGCACGCGCACACACAGACAATAACTGCCATGGAAACGAACCAACAAAAAGATTTAGGGAGCCAGACTCCTCTGGCAGATGGGAGCGAATGGAGGGAGGAGAGAAAGGGGGCTGTCTTTGCAAAGTTGCCGGTTATGAAAAGGTCAAATGCCCACCTCAGCCCTAATCCAGTAATCGTAGGAATTTCTTTCTCTGGGCTAGGTTGTGGTTAAAAGGCAGAGGAGTTTTTGTTTTAGGGTTCCAAATAGCTACTCTGTGCCTTTGCTTTTTCCAGCACAGATGGGGCCATCAGTAGTTCAGAGACGGTGAGCAAGTCATGTGGAGATGCTCAGCAGTGCTGGCAAAGCTGGATGTGTTCTGTAGAGCACTGCATTTTTCCAGGGCAAAGCTGCACCTTTTAGGGCATTTTTTGATCACTTTGCTTGGGGAGATGGCTCGAAGAACTTTCTTAGATGAAAGACTCAGTGCTTCAAGAGGTAACAAAAGTAGGCTGCATTTTAAGCACTTTTCTGTCTGTGACATGAGAGCCCCTGCCCACAGCTTAAAGAAAGTAGGACCAAGCAGCTAACACAAATGTGGCACATGTGGTTTCCATTCTATGACTTTTAGATCAGTTTAGGGAACATTGCTTATTCTCCGAGGAGAAGGTACTGTTGGGGAAAGAACATTTCCCCACTGGAAATGCTTGGGTATGAATCCTGCTGCAATGATGTAGCTGTGTGGCCTAGTGTGAGTTTCTTCGCCTCTAAATGGGGCTGACAGGGTTGTAGAGAGGATTAAATAAGGCAACATGTATCAGGTACTTAGCACAGTGCCTGGCTCACAGTGTGTGCCATTACTATTATTGCTATGGTTATTGATCTTTCTGAGCCACCATTTCCTTGGTTATAAAATTGAGTCAATTACACCACTCTGAAGCCGGGAAAGTGTTGGATTCCTCTGTGTTTTTGGCTATGTCATGTAAAAGAATTTAAGAACACACCAGTTTAATTAGTCCAGTGTAGCAGTTTGATATAGCTATGAATTCCAAAAGTAGATATTGGAGGAAGTGGACTTGGCCCAATGGATAGGGAGTCCGCCTACCACATGGGAGGTCCGCGGTTCAAACCCAGGGTCTCCTTGACCCGTGTGGAGCTGGCCCATGCACAGTGTTGATGCACGCAAGGAATGCCGTGCCACGCAGGGGTGTCCCCCGCATAGGGGAGCCCCACGCACAAGGAGTGTGCCCTGTAAGGAGAGCCACTCAACGCAAGATAAAGTGCAGCCTGCCCAAGAATGACGCCGCACACATCGAGAGCTGACGCAGCAAGATGGCACAACAAAAAAAAGAAACACAGATTCCCGGTGCCACTGATAAGGATAGAAGCGGTCACAGAAGAATACACAGCAAATGGACACAGAGAGTAGACAATGGGGGGGGGGGGCCGGGGGGAAGGGGGAAAAAATAAATAAATCTTTAAAAAAAAAAAACAAAAGTAGATATTGGATTAAGTTTGTAATCTAGTCTGTACCTGAGTGTGATTGAGTTATGAATAGGGCTTTGATTGGGCCATGTCATTAGGTCATGTCATTAAGATAAAAGGCATGGCAAAGGACAGAGTTGGGGGTTTTCTTTTTTCTTAATGTTACATTAAAAAAATATGAGGTCCCCATATACATCTCCACCCCCCTCACCCCACTCCTCCCACATCCACATCAACAACCTTTCATCATCGTAGCACATTCATTGCATTTGATGAATACATTTAGGAGCAGTGCTGCACCACATGGGTAGTGGTTTACATTGTAGTTTACACTCTCCCCCAGTCCACCCAGTGGGCCATGGCAGGATCTACAATGTCCAGCAACTGTCCCTGCAGTACCACCCAGAACAACTCCAAATCCTGAAAATGCCCACACATCATATCTCTTCTTCCCTCTCCCTTCCCTCAGCAGCTATCATGGCCACTTCCTCCACATTAATGCTACATTTTCTTCCATTACTAATCACAATAGTTCCAGAATAGAATATCAGTAAGTCTACTGTAATCCATACTCTATTCCTCCATCCTGTGGACCCTGGGATGGTGATGGCCACTCTACCTCTATATCGAGAGGGGGCTTAGATTCCACATGGATGATGGATGCAATTTTCCTGCTTGCAGTTGTAAGCACTCTTGGCTCCCTGGTGTGGTGGTTGACCTTATTCACCTTCCTGTTAGCTGGCTGGAGTAAGTTCATTAAACCAGAGGGTAGGAGTTGCAAGTCTCTTGGGGCTCAGGGCCTGGCAATCACATGGACAGTCATGAGATTCAGGTCCCCTGAGCATACACCAAACCCCAGCACCAACCACAGATCCCGTAAAAGTAATAGGAGAGGCTTGTGAACAAAGATCACATCTGAGTTCAACTCCATCACACTGAGGAACACAAACTGCAAAGTAGGGCCAACTGACATGGCACTGAACTCCATCTGCAATGACCATAGAACCTGTTGATCTCTGTAGCCCTCAAAAGAACCAATACCTGGGCTTGTATCTACTTTGGCTATCTCTGGGACCCTGCTGAGGTGTGCGTAAGAGTGACCCCTCTGATGACTTCCTGACTCTTTTTTGGAGACTCATAGCCATATAAACTCATTTGTCCTTTCCATTTCCCCTCTTTATTCAAGGTCAAAAAGCATTTTTGACGCCTGATATTACATGTAGGCTGAGATATTCTGCTGATCTGAGTTGACCCTTTTATTCAAGGTTGTTTTCTAGTTACATCATCAGTTGGTAGTTGGTAGTAATCCCTTGGCGCCAGGGAGGCTCATCCCCAGGACTCATGTCCCATGCTGGGGGGAACATAATGCATTTACATGCTGAGTTTGGCTTCAAGACCGGCCACATTTGAGCAACATGGAGGCTCTCAGTAGGTAATTCTTAGGCACCCTGCAGCTCTAGGCCTAGTTCTTATTTCAGGTGCACAGGCTCACGAGCATAGTCATTAGTATCAAGGGCTCATTGTTGGACCGCCTTCTTTACTGGTCTTAGCCATTGCACTTTGGGGATTGTTGCTGTTCCACTGGGGAATGTGATAGAACCCCCCACCCCTACCCCAGCTAGGAACTCAGTACTCCCTCAGTTGTCGTTTTTAACTGTAACCACTATGAAAATATCCAAACATTTTTATGTACCCTGTATACATGCCCTGGAAAACTCTTTCCAATCATGTGCCCCCTATCAATAACATCCCACACCAGTGCTCCTTCCCTGCCATAGATGCACCTCTCTGTGATCCAAAGCTTTTTGAAAATGAAACCTAATATATTGCCAGTTTCCATTAATAGTAAAATGAACATAGTGATGGGTTTAAAGGTTAGATATAGAATACATACTAATTTAGAAAAATTAAAGTAAAAATAAATTGGGGTATCAAAAAATTAAAAAGTTAAAAAGTTTTTTTTTGATGTTTTGCCCTCCATCATTGCTATAAGTGTTGCCCTGTATGTACAGTAGCAAGGCAATTTCTTCCAATTTTCCCTCAGTGTCTACATTCTTTCTTTTCTTTTCTTTTTTTCTAAATATTAAGTCTGTCTTAACTATAGTTTTAGATCACAGTAATTCATATATACAATATATGGTACTCCCACATATCCAGCATGGAACACTTTGTCCCTTCCCCAGCAATGATCTTTTTACATGTTCATATTATATTTGCTGCAACTGATGTACAGATATTGAAACAATAGCTTTCAAACATGGTTACACTTGGGTTTACATTATGGTTTACATTTTAGCCTATAGGCTTTTATACATTTTTGGTGTACTTTAACGTGTCCTATATCCCTCTTTGCATAATCTTGTGGAACACTTCCACTGCCCGACAGTTACACTGATTCCATCTATTCAATACCTCTTTTGCGTTGGGGGTTTTCTGATGTTGGAGTTTTGATGTTGGAGTCTGATGCAGAAGTCTTAAGGTGGAGCCCTAGGAATTAAGCACGCAGAGGAAAGAGAAGCAAGCCCTGGGAAGAGAGGACCTGAGTCAGAAGAAGAACACAGAGGAATAGAAATGGCTCCTTAGACATGGCAGAAACCCCAGGGGGAGAGACAGAGCTGTTCACCTGATAGTCTACAGCTGACCTTGTTGAGAAGACAGAGGAGCTGAGCCCAGAGGAACCCAGGAAGCCTGAACCCTTGCAGACATCAGCAGCCATCTTGCTCCAACACGTGAAAATAGACTTTGGTGAGGGAAGTAACTTATACTTTATGGGCTGGTATCTGGAAGCTCCTACCCCAAATAAATACCCTTTATAAAAACCAACCAGGAAGCAGATTTGGCTCAATTGATAGAGTGCCTGTCTACCACGTAGGAGGTCCAGGGTTCAAACCCAGGGCCTCCTGACCCGTGTGGAGCTGGCCCATGCACAGTGCTGATGTGCACAAGGAGTGCCGTGCCACGCAGGGGTGTCCCCTGCATAGGGAAGCCCCACATGTAAGGAGTGCACCCCGTAAGGAGAGCCACCCAGCGCAAGAGAAAGTGCAGACTGCCTAAGAATGGCGCCGCACACACGGAGAGCTGACGCAGCAAGATGATGCAACAAAAAAAAGAAACACATATTCCCGGTGCCACTGATAAGGATAGAAGTGGTCACAGAAAAACACACAGCAAATGGACACAGAGAGCAGACAATGGGGGTTGGGGGGAAGGGGAGATAAATAAACAAAAAATAAATCTTTTAAAAAACAACAACAACCAATTTCTGGTATTTTGCATCAGCATCCCTTTGGCTGACTAAAACAGCCAGTAAAAAGAATTTGGGAAAAGAACAGAACTTGCTGAGAAATGGGAGAGAAGGATGGAAATTTGCACCGAGACTTGATGCAGGCTCCTCTAGGCAGAGAGAGCAATCCGGCTTGTGCAGTTACCTTTATTAAACTATTGATTACTCCTCCCCTTGCTAATGCTAAGGGGAGGGACCCCATCTGTTATTGGCTACCCCACCAATGGTGGGAGCCAATGGTGGGGGCTGTTTGGAAAATCTGGGGCCAATGGGAGGTCCCGGAAGAGTCAACTGGGGCCTCAAAGTCAAGGTCAAGGCCTTGGCGAGGTCTCATGGCCATGTTGTCTGTTGGCCATATTGTGGCTCATCTTTTCCTCATTTCTGTGTGCTAACCGGCCTCAGATCTACCTGACAGTGATTAAATGTAAGGATTAAAATAAGATTACACTTGATGGAGTGGTGGTTACATTTGTGTGGGTTTTATTGTACATAAATAACACCTCAATTTTTAAAATAAGAGATTATATAACCAGGTAATTCAGGCATAAGTGTCTGGAGCCTAGTGATGTTCACTCCCTTCTTATTGTCAAGCAAGAGAGGAGAGGAAATGAGGCGGATAGCTTAGAGAGGGGGTATTTGCATTACAGAAGATATGTTCATTTTTTAGGTAATGGGCCACCTATGGAGACTCAGACTTTCTGAATGCTTCCTGAGGTTCCAACATCCACCTACCAGCTGCAGAGGCAATGCCTGGGTGGTTGAGTTGCCTTTAGTAATCCAGGTTCTAATTTCATAATCTGGTATATAAAAGTGGAAAGTCTGTACATCTGCTCCAGAAGTCATTTCAACAACTATCGCCTCTCTGCGTAATTATCTTTGTCTCCCAGATTCCCCTCCAAGATGAACTTTGGCCCCTGAACCGGGTGGCATGCTGATGCTGACAGGAGGCTGTCACAACCCAATGAAGCGTTAGACTAGGAGACAGCCGTCCATCAGGGCAGCCCAAGGATGAACTGTGTGCCCCTCAGAAACACCTGGAAGGGTGTTTCTAAAGCCCAGCTAAAGAAGCACCGTTGGAAGCAAGTGTGACTCAAGTGATTGGGCTCCCACTACCATATGGGAGGTCCAGGGTTTGATTCCCAGGACCTCCTGGTGAAGGCGAGCTGTCCCATGCAGCGAGTTGGCCTGAGTGGAGGGCTGGCCCACATGGAGTGCTGGCCTGAGCAGAGTGCTGGCCCGTGCAGGAGTGCTGGCCTGCGCAGCCCCGAGCGGATAGCTGGTGCAGCAAGATGACACAACAAAAAGAGACACAGAGGTGAAGCAATAAGAGATACAGCAGACCAGGGAACTGAGGTGGCGTAGGAGACTGAGTGCCTTTTTCCCACTCCAGAAGGTCTTAGGATTGGTTCCTGGTGCTGCCTAAAGAGAAGACAAGCAGACACAGAAAAACTTGCAGCGAATGGACACAGAGAGCAAATGGGGGTGGGCTGGGGCGGAGGAGAAATAAATAAATAAACCTTAAAAAAAGAGAAGCATTGTATATGTTTGCTTGTGTGCCTGTATGTGTGTAAAGGAACTGTTATTATAACATAGCTAGGCTCTTGGCTATGTTACATAAAAGAACCTAAGAACATGTCAGTTTAGTTAGGCCAACAGTTTATTAAGGAAATAAGAGAATAGAAATGGGAGAAAATAACAGAATATGGGTCCCAGGTATGCTTGCGGGTTGGTCCAGGCAGAAAAAGGGAAAAAAAGGGACAATTTAGCCTCTGCACTTACTCTTTAGACCATTAATTATTCCTCCCACTTGCTAATGTTTGGGGGAGGGGGAAGACCCCTTGAGAATATCCAGGGTGTTTCTTTGAAATCTTGTTCTAAATGGGAGGTTCTCGTGGGTTCTTCCAGCACCTTTCTGGGGCAGTCTTTTTCTCAGGATTTCCAGGTGGAATTTCATGGCCACGTGTTTCATGGCTGTGGTTTTTTTTGCCAGCTCCCAGATTCATCGTCTCATTCTCTAAACTAGCCTGCCTCAACTCCCGCCTCAGAGGGTGTACGTCTCTTGCACTGAAGGTTGGCGGTCATTCTTCGGTGATTACTTCCTGCTGGTTAGGGGCCGTAGGCCTCACCTGACCCGGTGTAAAACCCTCTTGCTACTCTGTTGTGGTTGGGGAAGATGGATCTGGCACCGTGGGTGGACCTGGATGAAATCCCCATATGGCTAACAAGGTGTTGATTCTGGAATAAATAAACTGAATTAGAATTTTGAAGATATATGGTCCCACTAAAAGGACACCAGACCACAAGAGCAGGAAGGCCAGGTGCCTCCAAAGGCTGCCTTCTCCTGAAGTTGGTGGGCTTCACCTTGCCGATTCTGAACGCTGCTTAGGACTATTTCAGTGTTATTTACATAGCATTCCTCCTTAAGGAACAGACATGTCCTTCCTCCCTACGCTGCGGTTAGCATGCTGAGTGCCCTGTGATTTTGCAGGGCAACTGCAGCAAGAAAGTCCGTTTGCTGTCTTAGAGCTTCTAAGGCACAGCTAGTTTCTTCTATGCTGTTAGTTAGCTCTAAGGAGTGATTGTAAAAGATAACGGGGTTTGAAATAAATTGCCAATTCCAGGGAAGCCATGTGGCTCAAGCCCTTGGGCGCCTGCCTGCCTCCACATGGTAGGTCCCGGCTTTGGTTCCAAAGGCCTCCTAAAGAAGATGAGCAAGGCGGCCAGCTGACGTGAGGGGCTGGCACGGTGAGCTGATGCCACAAGATGATGATTCAACCAGGAAACACAATGAGAGACACAACAAGTGGGGAGCGGAGGTGGTTCAAAATGATCAGGCACCTCTTCCCACATGGGAGGTCCCCGTGCCTCCTTAAAAAAGAAAATGAAGATGAGCAGACAGCGAGTGCAAAACAATGAGGGGAGAGGAGAAATAGAGAAATAAGTAGTAAATCTTTAAAAAAAATTGCCAATCCCAGTTTTCCATGGTGGTGGTTATGACTAAGACAGCTAAGAGAGGGATGAGAAGAGGCATTATCCTCGATATAAATTTACAAAGACCGTATAGGCAACAACAGCAGCAGCAACAACATAAGCATATGGCAAGCTAAATAAAGACAGTACTTAAGAGAGCCATTCCTGGGAAGCGGACTTGGCCCAGTGGTTAGGGCGTCCGTCTACCACATGGGAGGTCCGCGGTTCAAACCCCGGGCCTCCTTGACCCGTGTGGAGCTGGCCATGCACAGTGCTGATGCGCGCAAGGAGTGCCCTGCCACGCAGGGGTGTCCCTGTGTAGGGGAGCCCCACGCACAAGGAGTGCACCCCGTAAGGAGAGCCGCCCAGCGCGAAAGAAAGTGCCCAAGAATGGCTCTGCCCACACGGAGAGCTGACACAAGATGATGCAACAAAAAGAAACACAGATTCCCGTGCCGCTGACAACAACAGAAATGGACAAAGAAAAGACGCAGCAAATAGAGAGAACAGACAACCGGGTGGGCGGGGAGGGGAGAGAAATAAATAAATAAATAAAAAGAGTGTCATTCCTTCATCTGATAGGCATGCTTATTAACTACTTAGAAAATAAATTAAGTTTACCAGAGCTTTTAACATGTTCAATATCTCTCTGCATATGATCTAGAATAGAAAAGATATCATCATAACCATCAGGTATACTTAATACTAGCTAGTACTTAATACTAGTTAATGCACATGTTCCTCTTTGAACTGCAGTGAATAGATCCAAGCCCTAGGTTTGCAATACCATACATGTTATCTCTCCTTGGGAGCAGGCCATAATGCCAGTTGTGTTTAAGTTCTACACACAGTACTCTGGTAATTGTTGCTCCACTTGGTATGCCCTTCACACAGCCACCATGCTGCAGCACAGATGATCCTGGAGAGAGACTAGAAAGGTGAGACTCCAGCCTTTTACCAGCCTGGTGCATCACACCCTTTGGCAGCATGAAAAAGAGTCTGGAGGCAATGTCCACCGCACATCTGGCCGTATCCAGCTATCGCGGGCTCTGCAGGAGTCGTAAACTGCAACATACTCTCCATCCACTGCCGGAGCATGTTCAGAAATGCAGCACATACTTTTGTTTTAGGGGTCAGTGACCAACCTAGCCAATAACTCAGATGGAAAGGCAAAATGCAGTGTATTGAAGTGTATAAGAGAATTTGACGATACTGAAGTCTATCTCTTAATTTTCATACATTTTCTAAATGCTTCCAATGCAATGTATAACATATCAAAAGAACTTAACTATTTCAATACTTTGCTTTTTGCTTTTACACCTTTACCATGATGATGTTAATTAACAGATATTTTACTTTAGCAGCACAGGAAAAACTTTCTCCATTATTTTATAAAAATCTGTGATTCCCAATGGAATTAAGATTATCTTTCCTTACTACCACTTTAACATGCAGACGGAAGCGGCCTCTGACATGTTTCCTGTTTTGAAGTTACTTTTTGTTATTGATGTCAATTTAGGTTTCTAATTAATAATGGCTTCCTGGAATTAGCTATTTAAATGCTTCAGTTTAAAAGATGCTTTCCTAAACTTCTTATAATTAACTAGAAGTTATTTTATCTTTAAATAAGTTTACTAAATCACTATGAGCAACCAATGAAATTTATTTTATCCATTTAAGAGGACAGATCTATATTTCCTTCTTTAACTTAATTTCATTAAACACGAACTTACAACTTTCATCATCTTAAAGATTTAATACATGTAATGTTAATTTATTGAATTGGCATTCTATAAACCCGGAGAGATTACACCCAAGCTAAATAAAATTCAAACAATTATACTTTCTGTAAGGAATGTTTTTCTCCTTCCTATACAGGAGGTTAGAACCTCATTTCTTTAATAAAATTCTAAAACTGTGAATAATTTTAAGTGTACTTACTGCTATGTTCTAGAATATATTACAATTGTTTAATTTGTTTTATCATAATTTAGATAAAATCTTTCCATAGCTTTCAAGGACTTTTCCTTTACTTACTGACAGTTGACATTTGGGTTTTTTTTTAAAGATTTATTTATTTATTTATTTATTTATTTCTCTCCCCTTCCCCCCACCCCAGTTGTCTGTTCTCTGTGTCTATTTGCTACGTCTTCTTTGTCCGCTTCTGTTGTTGTCAGCGGCACGGAAATCTGTGTGTCATCTTGCTGTGTCATTTCTCTGTGTGTGCAGCGCCATTCCTGGGCAGGCTGCACTTTCTTTCGCGCTGGGCGGCTCTCCGTACGGGGCACACTCCTTGCGCGTGGGGCTCCCCTACGCGGGGGACACCCCTGCGTGGCAGGGCACTCCTTGCGCGCATCAGCGCTGCGCATGGGCCAGCTCCACAAGGGTCAAGGAGGCCCGGGGTTTGAACCGCAGACCTTGCATGTGGTAGGCTGACGCCCTAACCACTGGGCCAAGTCTGCCACCGACATTTGGATTATTAATGACCCTTATTTTAAGGCTGGTAAAAGGTTTAAATTAGGGAATTACAGGGAAAACTGATTCTTACTCCCCAGTCTAGAAGATAAAAGTTTCAATCTACTACTACACCTAGACCCTCCCTCAGAGCTCAGGTAATGAGAAGGCCCAGGGGGCTGGGTAGGTCAAAGAGATCAGGAAAATCTTTTTCCTTTTCCTAATAGTTTCTATATTCAGATTTTTACATGACGTTTCCATTCTGCTTAGCCTAATTTGGGCTCCAGGAATATTCATTCACATATATAACAGCATATTTAATTTTTAACAGTTTGAACAGAGCTCTTTTAAGAATTTTAATTTGTTAATTTGGTATTACCGTCCCGATGTATGAAGATATGCCCTGAACAAATAGGCAGACACGAATAGGGAGTTAGACACACACAACCACTGATGTTACTTATAATTTGCATTCTTTTACAAAACAAGTTTAGCTATAAGATAACATTTAAAAGACCTTTTCGAAGTCTATTTCTAATTTATCTAATTTGCACTGTGACCGTGCAGTTTTGCACAAGAAATTTTTTCTTTAGTTATTGGCTTATAACCAAAATGCCCTCCACGCTTCAAAATACAATTTGCAACGTTTCCCTTTACTTCAGAGCTTTGCTTATTTCCCATTTTGACTTTGGCAGACCTTGGATGAGTAACACTAATTTCAGTGTACCCTCACTGAGGTCATTAATGCCTCAGGGAAACTGTTTTCTCTCAAGAATTGTTGCTTTTAGGAAGCCCAACACTCGAGGTGGGAGGTCCCCACTCCCAATCCTCCGGGTGACTGGAAGAGTAGATGTCCAACCCCGCGGGTCTAGAACTTCACAGGCAGCAAACACCTGGAATCAGGAAAGGAAGCAGGGTCACTAACACCAGTGGAGGACTGAGTCAGGGGTATCTCAAGTTTGCCTTCCCCCGAGCCATAGGGGGCAGAAGTTGCTAGGCTACAGACCAGAGAATAGAGTAGTCATTATCACAAAGGTAAAGCCAGCCCTGCAATAACCATAAGCAAAGGCAAACTCAGTTTACAATTATCATCACAATAGCTAGCATTGTAATTTCAGTTATTATCCTTCTGCTGTTTTATATTATAAGAGCATCTATAGAATGATCTTAACTTTGAGTTATAGTTTACAGTAAGCTTTTACTTTCAAGCAAATTGGGCACATTTATTAACTGAGCCACAAGAATTTTATTAGTAACAACTTGGCTAAGTTTTTCTGCTTTTTTAGCCGTTGAACCAATTCCATTTGTGACTTATACATCAAATCCAGCTGCAAGACAGTACTGACATTTAAAGACTCATCTTTAGGTTACCTTTCACTGTCATCCAGTTTGTAACAGGCTAACTCCAAATCTGATTTCTTGGCACAAGCAGCTTGACAAAGTTAAACACAGATTTAAAAGTTAAACACAAAGTTAAGCACAGATTAAACCAGAAGAGAGAATTTTATACCCTTAGCATTTTCTAGGAACTTTTTAATCTTAATGGATGGCATATGAGGAGGTTTCTTATTTTCCAGGAGAGAGGTTTAGTAAACGGCCTAGCTCTTGATCCCCATTCACTCCTCTTTTTAGGCACAACTGAGTTTAAAACTGGAAGGCTGTTTCTAAAAGGAGTTGATAGATGTTTGAGGTGCTTTTCCTCATCTCTTCAAGGAGACATGACCACATGGTGTCTGGCCCTTAGATCTATCTGTCTTCTCCTTTCTTCCCAGGTTTAACTGGAATTCAGGGTCCCATACAGAGGCTACTCTCGGCTACACTGTGGCCACGAAGATCATGACAGGTAGGCTTTCCCAAGCCTAAGAAGACAAACCTGTGGGGCACCTGCTGGTAGGCTAGAGACTGCGCGCCTTATCCTAGGAGAAAAGAAGTGCCTTTTTTAACCAAGCAACCAAAACAATTGTGTTAGTCAGCTGACCTGGCGTCCCAGAGTCCAAGTCTGACTAAATTTTCATCCCTTCAAACAGCAGCCCCCAAAATAGATGCTGACCCCTCGGGGGCAGCGTACGTTTTGGAAGCTGTTTGGAGGCGCTGCTCTGGTCTCAGCATCCTGAGAATTCAGAGCCCTGCCAATGGGCATCCCATGGCTTAACTAGGTCAGGAGATGCCTGAATCTGTAATTCAGACCAAAGCCCCCAAGCCGGATTTGTGGGAGACACTACCTCCTACCCGAAGCCCCCAGAACATGAGATTTTTAGGTCTTAGGAGATGCCCGAACTGGGAATTCAGACCAAAGTCCTCAAGCCCTGAATTTCCTTTCTTTTTTTTCCCCTTCCCCCTGTTCTTACAGAGGTTTTTATATTTTTTTTAAAGATTTATTTATTATTTATTTATTTTTCTCCCCTTCCCCACCCCCCCACCCCGGTTGTCTGTTCTCTGTGTCTATTTGCTGCATCTTCTTTGTCTGCTTCTGTTGTTGTCAGTGGCACGGGAATCTGTGTTTCTTTTTGTTGCATCACTTTGCTATGTCAGCTCTCCGTGTGGGCAGCGCCATTCCTGGAGGCAGGCTGCACTTTCTTTCACGCTGGGCGGCTCTCCTTAAGGGGCGCACTCCTTGTGTGTGGGGCTCCCCTATGTGAGGGCACCCCTGCGTGGCACAGCACTCTTACAGAGCTCTTAAGGAGCAGTCTCACTTACAGCTCTACCTGGGAGTCTGGCAGCTAAACCAGACATCAAAAGCCTATTAAGAGATCAGAAATCAACTGTTGCAACTAACAGGCTTCAGGACCCTGAAGCAACAAACTCCCGTGCTGTGGGTGGGACCAAAACTCCTCTAGCAAATGTATTTTCAGTTTTTAACGCATTCTAAAGCATTTTACAAAGGAGAAATTCAGCATAGTGAGATTAAATGTGGAGTTAAAGTGAATTATGGACACGGACACAGCGCCTGGTCCGTGACCCTCCGGGAAAGTGAACATGGACCACCTGGCAGCACCCACCTTGGCCCCACCTGCTGCCGTCTTCCCACCCCATCCCAGACCAGGGAGCCGGGTGGGGTCAATAGGAAGGTGGGCCAAGGTGTGGATGCGTGGGGCGGGGCGCACGTGCAAGCCTCGGAAGCTTTCTGCCATCACACCACCGCTGCCGAGGGGAGGGGCAGCAGGAGAAGGCATGGCAGTCTGCTCCGGGAGCTGGGGTAGCTGCTAAAAAAGCCAGGCTTTAGCATAGACATTCCCCATCCAGGCCAGGAAAAGCAGCTCCGCTGCACCCGGAGCTCAGCCCAGGACCTTTTACTTCATCAGGACCCTACTCTGAGCCCCTGCTCTGCACCTCTGCCCTCCCAGCTAGGGTCAGGCACCGACACGGAGAGGGCCCATACCCTGGCCTGGGATTATGTCCTGTGGGGGCCTGTAGGGCAACCTGTTTAAAAAGGATAACCAAAAGAGAGCATTAAATATGTAATGCAGAGTCAGGCTCACCTTATCAGGATTGAGGGAGATTACCTGCTTCTCCTGGCTGACTCGCCAATATATGTTACAGGATTCCCTCTAGGTTCTTGGCTATGTTACACACAAGAATTTAAGAACATGCCGGTTTAGTTAGGCCAGCAGTTTATTAAGGAAATTAGAGAAGAGAAGAGAAATGGGAGAAAATAAAAGATTATGGGTCCCAGGTATACTTGAGTTCTGATTCAGGAAGAAAAAGGAGAATAAGGGATGATTTTGCCTCTGCACTTGCTTCCCCCTCCTTACTGTTTGTGCTCACTGTCTGCTCTCTGTGTCCATTTGCTGTGTGCACTCTGTGTCTGCACGTCCTCCCTTTAGGAAGCACCAGGAACAGAACCTGAGATCTCCCATGTGGGAAAGAGGCGCTCAATCACTTGAGCCACCTCAGCTCCCTGCTTTGTTCTGTTTCTTATTGTCTTTCCTCTTTGTGTCTTCTTGTTGCACCATCTTGTTGCGTCAGCTCACCATGCTTGCCCATCATGCCAGCTTGCTGTCTTGCTCGTCTTCTCCAGGAGGCACCGGGAACCAAACCCAGGATCCTCCATGGGGTAGGCAGGAACTCAATCGCTTGAGCCACATCTGCTTCCCGCGCTTGCTTTTTAAACCAGTAATTATTCCTCCCACTTGCTAATGCATGGGGGAGGGGTCCCAGGTGTTTGCTTTTGATTGATGACCCCACCCATCAATTCTCCTGGGAGGCTCAATATAGGCCCCTTGAGAATATCCAGGGCTGTTCCTTTATCCCAGATGAAATTTCATTCTAAAGGGGGGTGGGGGGGTGGTTCTCATGCATACTTCCAACAGCTTTCTGGAGGGGGTCTTCCAGGATTTCTAGGAGGAATTCCATGGCCACGTGTTTTACGGCTGTGGTTTTCTGCCAGGTCCCAGATTCATCTTCTCATTCCCTAAACCAGCCTGCTTCAGAGCTGGAGGGTGTGGAGAGGAGAATGTAATTCAGACTCAGGTAAAACTGACTCCTGGAGAAAGATCACAGACCACAAGTAAACAGCTTGCCTAATTAATAACTGCTTGGTGATGCTGGAGATGAGATTGTAGCCATGTTGTCAAATGGCCCCAAACTAAAAGGAGGCTTATCCCCATTTGTCCTGTGGAATGGCACCTATCATTCAACAATCAATCAATCCCATTATCTGAGAATGGTTTGAACTCAATGTGTGGCTAAACATTGTAAGCAAATACTTAGGGCTCTGGCTTTGCTTTCTTTTCTGTTTTGCTTGGGGATACAAGACTGAGTTAAGAGGCAAATGTAAAGATGATGACTGTGTGAAGGTGTCTCAAACTTGAAATCCTTTCAAATTACTTCCCTCATTTCTCCAAAGAAGCTCATACCCAGGTACAGGCAGTAGTAGGGGAAGAGTTGAGATGGTGACAACTGAGAAAGTCATTAAGACTGTCGTAGCCACAAATTACAGCTCTGACTGTGAAATCCTGCTGATGAGAAGGTCTGATGTTCAGCCCAGAACCTTTCCCGTGATGAGAACAAGCAATGACTCTTTTGGCAGTGGCCTGATACTGATAACAAAAATAAAGTTTGTTCCAGCTGAAATTAGCAAGCTGGGGTCCAGGTTAAAAACCAAACAAAGGACAGCAGCCCAGAATCAGCTGGAATTTTGGGAAACAGCTATGTCACAGAGCTGCCTTATCCGCAGGTGTCAGGATTTATCAGCCCAGGGCATATTTCCAAGGCTCTTCTCTACAGCCACCAGTCCCAGGAAAAAAAAAAAGAGGAAGAAGGAGCCCAAGCTGAAATATAAAAAGGTGTTGGGTCTGAAATCCTGCCTAATTTAAGCTCTGTTCACAAAGGAGGCCAGGGAGCACAGGGAGGGGTGGAAATCAACTAAGTAAATGTCAGCCCTGCAGTTGGGTAGAAGCCATTAGCCAGGCAGAGCATCCAATTAGAAGCCATTGAATTAGAGCAGTGGAAGAGGGAGCCTGACATCAGAGGGCGCCGCGGGAAGGGACAGCGTAAGTGGGCAGGAAGGAGAAAGAGACGATCAATAGAGGATTACTGTAAGATGTGCAAACGGCAGGAGCAGAAAGAAGCTTTCCAAATGAGTTTCCAAATGAGGGCACCCAATCCAGACACCCTTTACAAAATGCCCACCCAGCTCCTTTGTCCTCCCTCAAATCCTGTCTCAGGGAGCCCAGCCATCTAACAGGCTATTTTGGAAAAGATTTCTCCCCTCGGCCAGAACCCAGAGACAAAATGGGCAGCCTTTAGCCCTCTGGGATTAATCAAAACAGAAAAAGAAGGGGAGCAAATCCCCTGACAAATAGTGCCTGGGAGATTTCATTTTTCGGCTTTTCCATACGAACGTACTCAAACAGATGCTGCAATACATCTGTCTGCCTGTGCACTCAAGAAAAGCAAAGTTTGTTCATATGGAAACTTTTTTATTTAAACCAAAATAATTATTTTATAACCAGTGGTTGACAATCCTCTTTTTTTCCTTTTAATGAAGTCTCACTTTCTTGTCCAGAGAAGGAAAACATTAAGTTTCTCCCTTTTCTTCTAAATTGGAAGATTTCAGGGTAGGTCTCTTAAAGCCACATAATTTGCCTGTGATGCCTGTGCCACTGATCCATGGATTTAAGGGGGAAAAAGCACACTGAAGATGAAAATAGAAACTAGCTCTGATTTAGGACAATCAAGTCTCCTTTGTTTAACAAGTAGCTAATGGGCATCTACTGAGGCTAAGGCACAAGATAGCATACAAGACTTGGTCTGTGTGCTCAGGAAGCTTCCAGGCTCAAGGGGGATAAGGCACAGAGCATACATCTCCAGAGCAGAAGGAAGCATTCGTTAAGTGACACATGATTAGTCTGCCCTTTGCACTATGGAGGTGCAGAGAAGAAATCATAACTTACTGAGGATGCCAGAGAAGATTTTATGAGACAGGTGATCTTTGAGCCAAGTCTTCAAAGAGATGTCAAATTTTGGCAAGGGAGAGTAGAATGGAGGGCATTCCAAACAGAGACCAAGTAGATACATGTCTGTAGACTGGCATGAGATTTAGATGTAAATACAGGATACCCAATTACATTTGAACATTTGGGACATACATTTCCTAAAACATTTGCTGTTTATCCAAAATTCAAGTTTAACTGGGCATTCTGTATTTGTATTAGCTAAATCTGGCTACCCTATGGCTTAAATCTGGAGCAAATGACCTTCTCGTACATCGAGTCCCTGCAATATTCTAGTTGCTTCATTGTGTTGTTATTCTCATAACCATCTCTGCAAAATGAGTATAATTATGCCCATTTTACAGTTGAGGGAACTGAGGTTTAAAGGGTTTTAGCAACTTGTGACTCTGAATCAAACAGCTAAGTGGCGGTGACAGAATTTGACTCTTGACCTGACCAACTCCAAGGATACTTTTTTTTTTACACTTTCAAAAATTAAAGTTAATAGTTCACAAAGAATATTACATTAAAAAACATAAGAGGTTTCCATACCACCCACTCCCCACTCCCCCACCCCCAACATTTTTGTAAATTGTATTTTTTGAAGACATATACATCACCCAAGGATACATTTGGAATACTGAAAGGCAGGTGAGGGGAAGGCCAGACCAACTCGAGAAAACCCTTGCTTAAATGCCAGGCTAGGGAGCTATGTCTCTAAGAAGAAAATGGAGAGTCCTTGAAGGTTTTGAGCTCTTGAGTGAAATGATCAGAGCAGTGTTTGGAATATTAACCTGGCAGCCGATGGTAGGGTGGATTTGGTCTGGCTGAAGACTTTAGAGATAAAGAAACCATGCATTCTTCTCTTCCACAAAGATTGGTAGAGCATTTACTAGGTGTCAGGCACTATGCTAGGCATAGAGGGTACAATGACAGGCACAGTCTTGTCCTGACAATGCTTATGGCCTACTAAATTAACATGCAACTGATTTCAATAAAGAGTGATGAGTTTTGAGAGGGGAACTTTGTCTACTTAGAAGACTGTTGATGTAGCTTACCAGTGAGGAGATGAGGACTTAAATTCCAATTGTGAAAAGGGGATTGTACAGTGCTTTTGCAAACTAAGATTTCAAAATATGTTCAAGATATGACCAAATTATCCAATTCTCAACTACAAGGATAGTTGGAATGGGAAAAGCACAGACCATTAAGATCCAGAGAGGGAAGCGGATTTGGCTCAATTGACAGAGTGTCTGCCTACCACATGGGAGGTCCAAGGTTCAAACCCAGGGCCTCCTGACCCGTGTGATGCGCTGACCCTCGCACAGTGCTGATTTACGCAAGGAGTGCCGGGCCACACGGGGTGTCCCCCGCGTAGGGGAGCCCCACGCGCAAGGAATGCACCCCATAAGGAGACCCACCCCACATGGAAAAGCGCAGCCTGCCCAGGAGGGGCACCGCACACACAGAGAGCTAACGCAGCAAGACGATGCAACAAAAAGAGACACAGATTCCCAGTGCCGCCTGACAAGAATCCAAGTGAACACAGAAGAACACACACAGCAAATGGACACAGAGCAGATGGGGGAGGGGGGGCAAAAGGGGGGAGAAATAAAATAAAAAATAAATCTTTAAAAAAAAATTTTTCCAGAGATAACCCAAATTTTTATTTACTCGGGTATTTTGTGCTCCTCTCTTATCCATGGATTGTGGATGTATTTGTCTTTATCTTTCACACACAGGACGGTAAAGCATAGTGGTTAAGAGCAAGGGCTTCAAGATCTAAATGTAAGAGCTAAAATAATAAAACTCTTAGAAGAAAACATGGGTGTAGATCTTCATGACCTTGGATTAGATAATGATTTCTTAGATATGACACCAAAAGCACAAGCAACAAAAGAAAAAAAATAGATAAATTAGACATCATCAAAATTAAAAACATATGTACTTCAAAGGGCACTGTTGGAAACTGAGGCACAGTGGCCTCTCAAGGAGAGACATGCTGTCTCATGCTAGTGCTGTCTCCATGACTACGCTTGCAGCCTAAGGAATGCAATGATTGGGAGTTCCCGGCAAATGGGCTGAAGCTGTTCAAGGCTGAAAGAAAAGATGAGCTCTTACCTTTTGTAATGAATAGAACACTTAGACTTTGTACCTTGAGATAAGATTTTTTTCTAAAATTCCTTAGACTATAGGTAATGCTGATAGTTAATATGTGTTGCTCCTTAACGTCACCTACGCTATGTTTGTGCTAGGTCTGTGCTTATTGGCACGTAGGCTATAGTGGTCCTGCTTGTAGACACGTACACTGTGGTATATAAAGAGCCCCTTGTAATCAATAAAGTCGTCTGATGAGCTTGAGGCTTCAAGGCTCTCAGAACCCCTGATCCCAATCTCTCTTTGTCTTTCATTCCCTATACTCTTCCAACAGGGCACCATCAAGAAAGTGGAAAGATAACCAACAGAATGGGAAAATTTTTGCAAATCATATATATGATAAGGGACATGTACCTAGAATATATAAAGAACTACAACTCAATAATATAAAGGCAAATAACCCAATTAAAAATTGTCAGAGACTGAATAGACATTTCTCCAAAGAAGATATACAAATAGCCAATGATCACATGAAATGATGTTCAACATCATTAGCCATCAGGGAAATGCAAATCAAAATCACATGAGATTCCACTTCATCTCCTCTAGGAGAAATAGAATTTTTTTAAAAAACAGTTATAAGAAGTGTTGGCAAGCATGTGGAAAAATTGGAATCCTCATGCGTTGTTGGTGGGATTATAAAATGGCACTGCTTTGGAAAACAGTTCCTCAAAAAGTTAAATACAGAGTTACCATATGCCTTTGGCCATTCCACTCCTAGGTATAAATGCAAGAGAAATGACAACTTAGGTTCTCAGAAAAACTTGTGACAAATGTTCATAGCAACCTTATTCATCAAGGCCAAAAAGTAGAAATTACCCAGGAGTGGATAAAAGAAATGCTATATTCACACAATGGAATATTATTTGTCAGTAAAAAAATGAAATACTGATACATGCTATAATGGATGAACCTTGAAAACATTATGTTAAGTAAAAGACACCAGTCACAAAGACCACATATTGTTTGATTCCATTTATACGAAAGGTCCAGAATAGCAAATCTATAGACACAGAAAGAAGATTAGTGGTTGCCTAAGGCTGAGGATATTGGGTGGTTTGGGGGGTGTTATTAGGGTCTGCAGAGAAACAGAACTGACCGGATAAATAAATACATGATATATAAGCAGAGAGAAAGAGAGATTATAGGAATTGTTGCAACTATGGGAATAGGCAAGTATGAATACCATAGGGCAGGCCACAAGCTGGAAACTCCAATGAAGGTGAAGTTGGCTTCCTCAGAGAATCTGGCTGGCTGAAGTAGGGGCAGAAATTCCTTCTGAGCTTTGAAATCCTCAGTTCTGGCTGTAAGCCCTCCGACTGATTGGATGAAGAGATTTCCCTCGTTGCTGAGGGTAATTTCTTTTGTTGGTTGTTGGTGCAATCTGCCATAGATGCAACAGGCTGACTAGAGATGCAAATCCATCTATGAAATACCATCAGAGTAACAATCAAGCCAGTGCTTGATTGACTAAACAACTGGACACCATAAATTAGCCAAGCTGACACATGAGCTTAGTCATCAGTGTGTAATAGCGAAGGAGTATGGCTTTCTTTTTTTCCTTTTTTAATCAACTTTTTTTTAAAAAAAGAACAGTTTTAGATTTATAGGGAAACGGAGAATATAGTGTAGACAGTTCCCATATACCCTGTACCCATTTTCCCCTATTGTTAACATCTTTAATTAGTCTGGCATTTGTTAGAATTAATGAACCAGTATCAATACATTAGTATCACCTAAAGTCCACACATTACTTATATTTCTTTGGGTTTTACCCAATGTCATTTTTTTATTCCACGTGGCATTTAGCTGTTGTATCTCTTTAGGCTCCTTTTGGCTGTGATGTTTCCTCGCACTCCTTGTTTTCGATGACCTTGTTGGCTTGGCAAGTACTGGTCAGGTATCTATAGAATTATTGGATTTTTCCTGATGTTTTCTCATAAGACTGGGGTTATTGTTATTGGGAAGATAAAAAGTACCATTTCATCACATCATATCAAGTGTGCATCCTATCAACAAGACCTATGACTATTAATGAAGTATTGGCTGAAGCAGTGTTTGTCAGGTCTCTCCATGTCAGGTTACTCCGTTTTCCTCTTTTCCTTATTGTATACTTTGGAAGAAAAGTTACCATGCTCAGCCTCCATCTTAGGAGTAGGAAGCTTGCTCTCACTCTCTTTGAGGGTAGAATATCTACAAAAATTACTGGGAATTCTTTTGCTTGGTAGATTTCTCTTCCATTTATTAATTTAGGCAATCATTTATATCAGCATGGACTATAAAATAATATCAGCTAATTATTTTATATTTAGGTTATAATCCAATACTACTTTATTTACTGTATTGCTCAAATTGTTCCAGCTTTGGCCACTGGTTGTTCTTGCCATTGGCTTCTATGTGCCTTTGAGATACCCTCTCCATGTGGTTTTGTTTATTTGTTTTTGTTTGCTTGTTTTAGCACTTCCTTATCTTCTGGCACTACAAGATGCTCCAGACTCATCTTGTATGTTTCCTGCCCTAGTGCTGGAACCAGCCATTTTTCCAAGGAGCCCTGGTTCCCTTTTATTGGAAAGTGGTATTAGAAACCAAGATTTGGGCACTAGGCATGCTTGTTGCTACTGGGGTGTTGTTTCTTTTAGGCCCTCTCAACTAACAGAAGCAAAAATATAAGTGTTTAAACCAACGTTTGTGAGATGGTTTGAAGCAGTATGGATCCCAGAAAAGCATGTTTGTAAAGTTAATCCATTCTCATGGGTGTAGACCCATTGTAAGTTAGATCTTTTGGCAAGTAGGATCGTTAAGATATGATCCATTTATGCAGAAGGAGTTTAAATCCTCTTACTGGAGTTCTTTGTAAATGGAGGACTAAAAATATACACACATAGGAGAAAAGCCTCAGAGACAGAAGGAGAGGTCCTGGAGGCCAGAGACTGGAATCAGTTCGGGGGGGGGGGGGGGGGGCGTTTACCTGAGAGGCTAGGCACACAGTGCAGCTCAAAGCCAAAGAGATGAAGCCCCGAGGAGAGGGCAGAGATGAGCAGACCGGCATTTTGCCTGCCTTGTGCCTGATCGCCCACAGCTGAGCTTGGAGAGAAAGCATCTTCAGATGACACTGCCATGTGCCTGATCGCCCACAGCTGCAATTTGGTGCAACAGCATCTCTTGATGATGCCTGGATTTGGACATTTTCACTGTCTCAGAACCATAAGATTTTAACCTAATAAATTCCCATTATAAAAGCCAACACATTTCTAGCCTATTGTATTGGCAGCCTGTAGCAAACCAAACCAGAAATTGGTACTAGGAAGGTGGGGTGTGGCTGCTATGCAAATACCAAAAACGTTAAAACGATTTTGAAAATGGATAGAGTGGATTTTGGAAGGATTGTGAGATGCTTGATAGAAAAGACCTAGATTGCCTTGAAGAGACTGTTGGTTAAAATGTGGATGCTAAAGATACTTCTGATAAGGCCTTAGAAATGATGACTGTGTCATTGCAAACTGGAAGGAAGGCAATCGTTGCTTTAAAGTGGCAGAGAACTTGGCAGAATTGACTCTTAATGTTAGATGGAAAGCAGAATTTGAAAGTGACGAGCTTGGACATTTAGCTGAGTTGATTTCTAAACTAAATGTGGAAAGCACAGCCTGGCTTCTTGCAGCCAACAGCAAAATGAGAGAGGAAAGGGATAAGCTGAGAACTGAACTCCTGGGCACAAAGAAACCAGAAAGTGATGGTTTGGGAAATTCTGAACTTCCAGAAAATGAGTCCCCAGAGAATAGGGCCCTAAGTGAGGACTTAAGTGAACTTGGAAACAGTCATTTCCAATAAGTCAGGACCGGAAATGCAGTTACCCAGGAAGGATTTGTGGAAAGCCTTACTGTCTGATGGCTTGGACTCCGGTTTCCTATATGCTAAACCAACCAGTATTTTTTTTTCAAGATCTGTATAAACGGAACCACTGTCAGGCTGAACTATAAGGGACAGAAAGGGTAGAGATTGAAGGAAAAATGACTTCAAGGTCAAAATCACAGAAGCTGAGGTCAGGTCTTAAGACATCTTCTGGGGCAAAGAGAGGGACCCCACCTCTGTGCGTGGAAAGGGTGAGTTTTCCCTGGCTGTTTGAAGAGGGTGGGCCTTTGTCCCTTTGTTCAGGCAGAATGCTGCTGCCCCAGGCTTTAGAGGGGGAAGAGCACATGCCCCAGGGGTTGGGGAGAGTTTGGTTGTTTCCCCACTGTTCTGAGGGGGTTAAGCCTGAGCCCTGGAGATTGGGGAGAGTCTGGCCACTCACCCCAGTGTTCTTGGAGGGTGGCCTAGGCTCGGTGGAGCTGAGAAGATGGTTCTAGGCAGACCCTCGGAAGGGGTGGGCTCCCACCCTCTGAGGCCCCAGAGGAGAAGAGACAGCTGTTCTATAGATGACTCTCAGACTTTGAAATCTCATGGAGTATGTCCTGCAGGGTTTGGGAAATGTTTGGGACCATGACCCTTATTTTCCTTTCCATTTTTCCCTAAGGCAATGGTAATCTTTACCCTGTGAGTATCCCTTTTTTGTATATTAGAAGCAGAAAACTTGTTTTCTAAGTTTTACGTGTCTACAACCAGAGGAGAATTTTGTCCCAAGATGGACTGCATTCCTATAACTGATTTTGATGAGATTTTATACCTAGCACTGTTGTTTAAACAATTTAAGGTTTTTGAAATATTGTGATGGAATGAATGTATTTTGCATATAGAAAGAATATGTCTTTTTTGGGATGCAGAGGGTGGAGTGTGATGGTTTGAAACTGTATGGACCCCAGAAAAGAATGTTCTTAAAGTTAATCCATTCCTGGGAAGCGGACATGGCTCAACTGATAGAGCATCCCTCTACCTTATGGAGGGTCCAGGGTTCGATCCCCAGGGCCTCCTGACCTGGATGGTGAGCTGGCCCACGTGCAGTGCTGCCACACACAAGGAGTGCTGTGCCGTGCAGGGGTGTCCCCGCGTAGGGGTGCCCCATGCGCAAAGTGCATACCCTGCAAGGGAACCGCCCTGTGTGTAAAAAGTGCAGCCCGCCCAGGAGTGGCACCGCACACATGGAGAGCTGACACAGCAAAGTGACGCAACAAAAAAGAGACTCAGATTCCCAGCGCTGCCTGATAATGCAAGCGGACGCATAAGAACACACAGAGAACGAACACAGAGAGCAGACAACAGGGGGAAAGGGGAGAGAAATAAATAAAATAAAATCTTAAAAAAAAAAATCAAAGGAAAACTAAGACATCAAAAAAAACCACAAAAAAACCAGCCATGCACACAGGAAAAGAGACTCAAGAGCCAAAGGAGGGGTCGAGGAGTCTGGTGGCTGCAATTAGTAGAGCAGAGAGGCATGGACAGAGGTCCCAGAGAGACTAGGCCCACAGAGCAACTTCAGAGCCGAAGAAAGGAGGCCCGGAGGGCAGGGCAGAGACGAGCTTACCCGCACGCTTCTCTGCCCTGTGATGGATCGCCCACAGCTGAACTGGGAGAGAAAGCGTCTTGAGATGACACCACCATGTGCCTGATGTGCCTGATCACCCACAGCGGCAGCTTGGTGAGACAGCTTTACTCGATGATGCCTTGATGTGGACATTTTCAAGGCCTCAGAACTGTAAGCTTTTAACCTGATAAATTCCCATTATAAAAGCCAACACATTTCTGGTATATTACACTGGCAATCAGTAGCAAACTAAAATCCATGTTTATATACATGTGTATAATATTTCTATCTGTAACTGTCTGTATCGATATTAAGCTAACCGTGAGTTCACACCGCTGTCTCCAACTCTAATCCACTACTACCACAGAGATCATTCTAGCTCCCTCCCCTTGCTTATCTGCAAACTTCTCCTCCAACAGAAAAAACTAGCTCCCACCATCTACCATCCATTTACGTAATTGTTTCACGCCAGCGTTCATGTTCAGCAGTATCAGAATTGTTAACCTGTACTCCTGTGAGAACAACTTCATGAACTAAAGTAGACACTTCAGTGGGATGAATTGCAGTCACACGGTTGTGCTAACCATCACCACCATCTATTACCAAAACTTTTCTATCACCCCAGAGACTCGGTATCCATTAAGCATTAACTCCCCTTTCTCTACTTTCTGTCTCTATGAATTTGCATATTCTTGTTATTTCATATAAAGTAGAATCATACAATATCTGTCCTTTTGTATCTGGAGTATTTCACTCAATATGATGTCAAGGTTCATCCAGATTGCAGCATGTATTAGAACGTCATTCCTTTTTTTTTTTTTTTACAGCTGAATAATATTCCATTGTGTATATATACCACATTTTGTTATCCATTCATCTCTTGAAGGATACGTGGGTCGTCTCCCCCTTTTGGCTACTGTGAATAGTGCTGCTATGAACAGTGGTGTACAAATATCTATTTGAGTCACCATTTTCAATGATTTGAATAACCCAAGAAGTGGGACTGCCACGTCATATGGTAATTCTACGTTTAATTTTGAGGAACTGCCAAACTGGTTTCCACAGTGGCTGCACCACTTTCATTCCTACTAACAAATGTATAGGGGTTCCTATTTCTACGCATCCTCACCAACACTTATTTTCTATGTGTTTTTTTTTTTAATAATAGCCATTCTAGCAGGTGTGAAGTGGTATCTCACTGTTGTTTTGATTGTCATTTCCTGATGGCTGATGATGTTGAGCGTATTTCCATGTCCTTATTGGCTATTTGTATATTTTCTTTAGGAAAAAAAATGTCTAGTCAAGTCCTTTGGCCATTTTTTATTGGGTTGTGTGACTTTTTGTTGTTGAGTTGGAGGAGTTCTTAATATATTCTGGATATTAAGTCTTTAGAATATGTGGTTTCCGAATATTTTCTCCCATTCCGTAGGTTGTCTTTTCACTTTCTTGATAATGTCGTTGGAGGTGCAAAGTTTTTAATACTGACACAGTCCCATATATCTATTCTTTCATATGTTGCTTGTGCTTTTGGTGTAAAGTATAACAACTCATTGCCTAATACAAGTTTTCAAAAGAGATCTTCCTTTAATTTCTTCTAAGAGTTTTATTGTTTTAGTTCTTATAGTTAGGTCTTGGTCCATTTTGAGTTGGTTTTTGTATATGGTGTGAGGCAAGGGGTCCACTTTCAATTTTTTTGTATTGAATATCCAGTTTTCACAGCACTACTTACTGAAGAGACTTTCCCCATTGAGTGGACTTGGCACCCTTGTGGAAAAAAAAATCAGTTTGCTATAGGTTTGTGGGTTTATATCTAAACTCTCAATTCTGTTCTATCGGTCTATATGTCATCCCTTGTGCCAGTACATCGCTGTTTTGATTGTTATAGCTTTGCAATAAGTTTTGAAATCAGGAAGTGTGAGTCCTTCAACTTTGCTTTTCTTTTCTAAGATGTTTTTGGCTATTTGAGGCCCCTTGCCCTTCTGTAAGAATTTGATAATTGACTTTTCCATTTCTGCCAGTAAGGTTGTTGGAATTTTGATTGGGATCACATTACATTTGTGAATTGCTTTTGGTAGTATTGGCATCTTAACAATATTAAGTTTTCTGACCCATGAACACAGGATGTCTTTATATTTACTTAGGTTTTCTTTTTTTTTTTTTTAAGATTTTATTTTATTTCTCCTCCCCTCCACCCTGTTGTGTGTGTTTGCTGTCTGCTCTCTGTCCGTTTTCTTTTTAGGAGGCACTGGGAACTGAACCTAGGACCTCCCATGTGGGAGGGAGGCACCTAATCACTTGAACCACCTCCACCCATTTGTTGTATATCTCATTGTGTTTCTTCACTGTTTCTCTTTGTTGTGTCATCTTGCTGTACCTCTTGTTTTGTCAGCTAGCTGTGCCAGCCCATTGCACCAGCCCATCATGTCAACTTGCTCTTTTGCTTCTCTTCTTTAGGAGACACCAGGAATCAAACCTGGGACCTCCCATGTAGTAGGTGGGCACTCAGCTGCTTGAGCCACATCTGCTTCCTGCTTGATTTTCTTTAATTTCTTTTGGCAGTTTCTGTGATTTTCACTTACAAGTCCTTTATATACTTGCTTGAATTTATTCTTAAATATTTGATTCTTTCATTTGCTATTGTTAATGGAATTGTTTTCTTGATTCCCCTTCTGGATTGTTACTGCCAGTATATAGAAACACCAGTGATATTTGTGTTGATTTTGTGCCCTACCTCTTGGCTGAATTCATTTATTAGCTCTAATGGCTTTCTTGTAGATTCTTTGGGATTTTCCATATATAGGATCATGTCATCTGTGAATGGGGATAGTTTTACTTCTTTTCTAATTTGGATGCCTTTTATTTCTTTTCCTTGAATAACTGCCCTGTCTAGAACTTCCAGGAAAATGTTGAATGCATAATAAGATTTTTTAAAAAATGTTCTTATTGTATCTTTTCTTTTTTTTTTAAGATTTCTTTCTTTCTTTCTCTCCCCTCCCCCCCCCCCAGTTGTCTCTTCTCTACATCTATTTGCTGTGTGTTCTTCTTCGTCCGTGGCACGGGAATCTGTGTTTCTTTTCATTGCGCCATCTTGTTGTGTCAGCTCTCCATGTGTGCAGCACCACTCCTGGGCAGGCTGCACTTCCTCTTGTGCTGGGCAACTCTCCTTATGGGGTGCACTCCTTGCATGTGGGGCTCCCCTACGCATGGCATGGCATTCCTTGCGTGCATCAGCATTGCGCGTGGGCCAGCTCCACATGGGTCAAGGAGGCCCGGGGTTTGAACCATGGGCCTCCCATGTGGTAGATGGATGCCCTATCCACTGGGCCAAGTCTGCTTCCCCATAATAAACTTTTATTTTATGTTACCTTTACCACTAAGGTTGGATGAATACCACCTTTTGTGTGTGATCACAGACCATCCTTTTTTTAAATTTTTAAATTTTTATTTTTTTTAAGATTTATTTATTTCTCTGCCCTCCCCCCTCCCCTCTCCCCCCTCCCCCCCACCCCCCGCAGTTGTCTGTTCTCTGTGTCTATTTGCTGTGTGTTCTTCTTTGTCCACTTCTGTTGTTGTCAGCAGTATGGGAATCTGTGTTTCTTTTTGTTGCGTCATCTTGCTGTGTCAGCTCTCTGGGTGTGCGGCGCCATTCTTGGGCAGGCTGCACTTTCTCTCGCGCTGGGCGGCTCTCCTAACGGGGCACACTCCTTGCGTGTGGGGCTTCCCTACGTGGGGGCACCCCTGCGTGGCACGGCACTCCTTGAGTGCATCAGCACTGCGCGTGGGCCAGCTCCACATGGGTCAAGGAAACCCGGGATTTGAACCAGGGACCTCCCATGTGGTAGGCGGACACACTAACCACTGGGCCAAGTCCGCTTCCCACAGACCATCCTTAATTTTAGCGCCTGAATCTGTGCAAAGATAGCCTCTGAAAAGTTCATGGGACTGTATATACATTCAGTGAAGTTATAGCTCTGCAATTCCATTTAGTATCTCAAAATATACCTCTTTAGGGAAGTGAATGTGAGTAAACTGATAGAGCATCTGCCTGCCATATAGGAGGTCCAGGGTTCCAACTCAGGACCTCCTGACCTGTGTGGTGAGCTGGCCCACACGCAGTGCTGCCCCACGCAAGGAGTGCCGTGCCATGCAGGGGTGTCCCCCGCGTAGGGAGCCCCGCACACAATGAGTGTGCCATGCAAGGAGAGCTGCCCCATGTGAAAAGCGCAGCCTGCCCAGAAGTGGCACCACACACACACAGAGCTGATGCAGCAAGATGATGCAACAAAAAAGAGACACAGATTCCCAGTGCTGCTGAGAGGGCAAGTGGACACAGAACACACAGCAAATGGACACAGAGAGCAGACAACAAGGGGGAGGGAGGAAAAATAAAAATAAAAAAATATAAAATAAATATTTAAAAATATATATACCTCTTTAGTATTATAAAATAGACCTCTTAAATTTGTTTAAATACAATTTAGAAAATCAAAATCAACAGATACCTACAGTGAAACTAATTTTGGTTCAAGTTTTCATAACAAATTTAGTAGGGAAATTTTTTTTTTTTAAGATTTATTTTTATTTATTCTCTCCCCTTCCTCCATCCCCCCCCCATAGTTGTTGTTCTCTGTGTCCTATTTGCTGCGTGTTCTTTTTTTTTTGTCCACTTCTGTTGTTGTCAGCAGCACAGGAATCTGTGTCTCTTTTAGTTGCGTCATCTTGCTGTATCAGTTCTCCATGTTTGCGGCACCATTCCTGGGCAGGCTGAAGATTCTTTTGCGCTGGGCGGCTCTCCTTACGGGGTGCACTCCTTGCACGTGGGGCTTCCCTAGGCGGGGGCACCCCTGCATGGCAGGGCACTCCTTGTGCGCATCAGCACTGCGCATGGGCCAGCTCCACACGGGTCAAGGAGGCCCGGGGTTTGAACCGTGGACCTTCCATGTGGTAGACAGACACCGTAACCACTGGGCCAAGTCCGCTTCCCAGGGAAATTTATATTAACTTAACATCCTGTGAATTGAATTCTATGAAGATATCTCAGATAGGTATGTGGTTGGCTAAAAGAGGATAAAACCAGCACCAGAACAGTAAAGAAAGGTTTTACCACAATTTCTATAGCTTCCACATGTGTTTCTTTTACTATCATTCAAATGGAACTGTAGGGAAGCAGATGTGGCTGAAGCAGTTGGGCACCTGCCTACCACACGGGAGGTCCTGGGTTCCGTTCCCGGTGCCTCCAAAAAAGACAAACAAGACAGCAAAGATGACACAATGGGCTGACATGATGGACTAGCATGGCGAGTTAACACAACAAGACTCAATGAAGAAATACAATGAGGAAATACAATGAGAGACACAACAAGCAGGGAACAGAGGTGGCTCAAGCAATTGGGCACCTCCCTCCCACATGGGAGGTCCCAGGTTTGGTTCCTGGTGCATCCTAAAAAGAAGACAAGCAGACAGAGAATGCAAACAATGAGTGTGTGTGTGTATGGGGGGGCGGGGAGAAATAAATAAATAAAATAAACCTTTTAAAAAAATGTGTACTGTGAAAATTAAAGGCTTGTATTTACACATACACAAGCTATGCTGTGAATGCATTATTGCTTCTGAACACATGAAACTAGTTCAACTAGGAAATATTATAAAACAATACACAACAAAAAGAAATAACCTTGAGTAGCAACTTTAACAGTTTAAATTTCTTCTGTTAACCCTCCTGCCTAACTTAAATGGGGATAGGCCTCCAGATATAAAGAAGTCAAATAACCCGAGAGGTCCCCATGTTAGGAAGCACTGCCGCCTTACCAATAAATGACACGTTTTGAATACCTGCTACACACAAGGTGTTTTCCACATACTACCTACTACACAAAAACCATGCAAGGGAGAGAGTTAAATCCCCATTTTATGGATGAGAGATGGAAGCCCAGAGTTAGTTTCCCAAGATCCCAGAAGCCATGAGTCTGATTTCATATGGAAGGTTCTCTTCTCCCACATCCCTGGGGACCCACTAGTTCTTACCAGGTTGGCCAATGAGGAGCAACGCTAAGGTCGCCCTCTGTCCTGTTCTCTGAGCTCAAATAGGTCTCTAAAGTGGTTTCCACCCAAGGCAATTTGTTTTCAACCTCGGCTGCTCACTGTTACCTGTGTCCCTCCTCCAGAGGTTCTGATGCAATTGGCCTGGGTCAGAGGGTACCTCAAAGGCCCCCAGGTGATTCTGGCAGGATCCAGGTTGAGAACCACTGGATTAGGGTAATCCTTGAGATAATGATTCTGAGCCTTCAGTCCAAACCTGCATCTTGAAGGACTCTGAGGAGATGCCCAGTTCTCCACTTAGCTTCGGCCAGATCAGATTTGTCCACAAGTCGCTGGATCTTGAAGATAAAGAAGAAAAAATGTTCCCTTGCCAGGTCTAAAGGCAGCCCAGCAGAGACTCTTGCATCACAGGCTTCTGTTACACAGATAAGACCACCAGGCCCGGGCTCCACGCCAGCAATCCCCGGTCAGGCAGTTGTTGAACCAGTTTAATTGTTGTGTGAACAAAATGTACCATTGCAGCAGTTTCTGGAATTTGATCTCAGAGGGACCAGCTCTCCTCCCACTCCTGCCCGGTGGCCCGAGCAGTGGATCGCTGATGAAGCATTCCACGTGCTCTCATCTGGCTGGTGTCCTACCCTCCAGGAGCAAGGGACGACTCAGCCCAAAAACAGGCTGGAAGGACTTGTCATTTCAGTAAACAGGCAAGAAAGACATCCAAGGAGAACGACAGGGGGGTGATTAGGAGATACAGGAGACAAGTATCCCCGTGGCCCTCTCCTCTGGCTTCTGGGTTGTTGCGAAACCCCTGACAGTAAGAATTTCTCCCTCTCATGGGGATTGTGCAAAAGAGAAGCAGAATTTCAGTATTCTGAATTTTAGTCCTCATAGTAACCTAAATCGAAAGGTAAAGTGCGGAAACGGACTTGGCCCAGTGGTTAGGGCATCCGTCTACCACATGGGAGGTCCGCAGGCCAAACCCTGGGCCTCCTTGACCCGTGTGGCGCTGGCCCATGCGCAGCGCTGATGCGTGCAAGGAATGCCGTGTCTCGCAGGGGTGCCCCCTGCATAGGGGAGCCCCACGCACAAGGAGTGCACCCTGTAAGGAGAAGCCGCCCAGCGCGAAAGAAAGTGCAGCCTGCCCAGGAATGGCGCCGCCCACACTTCCCATGCCGCTGACCACAACAGAAGCGGACAAAGAAACAAGACACAGCAAAAAGACACAGAAAACAGACAACCGGGGGAGGGGGAGGGATATTAAATAAATAAATAAATAAATCTTTAAAAAAAAAAAAAGAAGAAAGGTAAAGTGCGTCTTCCTTTTCCTCCTTTCAGCATCCACATACATGTTCACACATACTTCATCTCAAAATCACTCACCCTTGGGGACCAGGTATAGCTCAGTGGTTGAATGCCTGCATCCCATGTATGAGGTCCCAGGTTCAATCTCAGGTACCTCCCTAAAAATAAATAATAAATAAAATGTCTGAGCAAGTGAAAAAAAATCACTTTCCCAGAAGCCTGGACCATCCAGGGCTAAAATATATGTACTTGATTCACACAGTAGATGTTCACAACCTCATTTTGAACTTCTTTCCATTTTACTTCCAGTCTTTATTCAAATTGTATTCCAAAAACTTGTACTGCAATTAACATCTATTGAATCCCTACCGTCCGCTGGTACTGAACTTTTGTACCCTAACAATCCTCAATCTAGCTGAAAGCTACACATCTACAGCTTACCATACTACAAGCCAGACTAGGCCAAGAGAGTCAACTCAAACACAAAACAAAACAAAACTGGTTCAATTCTATTAAGTCTAGTTGGAGGTTTCTCCAAAGCACAGCAGATTAAAATCAGAAAAAGCCAATGCAGAGAAGAGAGAGCTGACAACCTGAAAGCAGGCAAAGAAACAATCAAAACCAACAACTCAAAAAAGCCTAGCCGATTGGGACCATTACAGGGCAAGCTCTCTAGAGGCCTCTGAGGTCCCCTTAGCGCATTCTTGTTTTAATATGGTGGCAGAATAGCGGTGGTGATACTAATACTACGCTTTACTGCTGGTGCCGTACTCTGTGCTTCTGTGTAGATGGCTTAATTTAATCCTCCCACCAACCCTATGCGATAGTTATCTGTTGCCGCCTTTCTCCGCCCCTCCTCCCCTTCCAGCCCCCGCCACCCTTCCCGCCAGTCCCGCCCATATTACCAACCTACAATCTGCCCTCTTCCCCAGTAACTGCTTACGGCGTATTACCAGAGGTCTGCCCCCCCAGTTTTAGCTAATCCGCAGCCACCCCTCCGCCCTGCTCTCCCCTTCATACTCCACCCCCTTCCCTGCCTATATAACCAAGTGTACTTCCGCAATAAAGCAGACCCGTTCTTGCGCTCAAGCGGTCTCCGTGGTTTTTCCTCAACCGCGCGTCCCCCACGCCTGGAGAACCGGTGCTCCATCTTGGAGCACCCCCCGCCGGCTGCCTGGCAGGAGCAAGCCCCCCCAACTCTTGGGCCTGAGCGAGGACGAAACCCTCACGCTCAGCTACAGTTATCCCTCCCCCACTCTGCAGATGAAAGAACGGCATGTGGCACAGCAACGCTGTGCAGCTTACCAGTACACTGAGCTGTGGGGAGTGGGGTCAGAATTTAAAGCCAGATCTCTCTATCTTTCCACTCCATCCCCTAAGCGAGGCTCACAGTTATAAAGTCAAAGACATGTGAGACTTGGCAGGAAGATGATCTAATTCAATGTCCCCATTTTACTCAAGAGGTTATTAACAATATACAAAATTACATTTAAAATCCTTTGCTTAGAAAGGCAAAGAAGAGCGTAACATTTCAGGAAAATTTCTACCACACATTGTTCCTCTAGTACTGTCATAGTTCAGGTTCCCTAGAAGCAGAACCTGAGTATGTGGCATCCTGCAGGAGGGCTTCTCAGAAAGATCTGAAAGGGTCTGAAGCAGAATAAGTAAGGGGACGAAGCCCAATAAAGCCGTGGTCTCAGGTAAAGTCTTGCCCCAGCCTGATTCACCATGGGTGGGTGATGGGTGGGATTTGTGGGACATAAACGAGATGGCAGAATTGTCCTTTCCCCATCTGATGCCAGGTGACAGACCTTTCCTTTCTCTCTACCAGTCAGTCTTTGGCTGTGTACTGCCGGGGGATAACTTACCAGGAGAGGCAGCCCCCCTCAGCCGAGGGCCACTCTCGGGAGGCATCCTGCATAGCAGCAGTGGGTACGTTGGTCCAGGGGAGGGGAGCTGGGCAGGGCACCAAAACAGCATCCAGGCATTCTGGATGGCTTTTGATAATGTTTATGTCTCCTCTTCCCCCACCAGATCGTGAGCTTCCTCTTGAGGAACGAAACGGCGTCTTCTTGTCGTGATACTCCAGCACCTAACAGCGCCTGGCATACTGCAAGCCCGCAATAAATCTCAGCAGACTGACAAACAGTTAAGATAAAAATTGCCAGATCTCTCAAAGAGGCAAGCCACGGTAATCTGGAAAAAAAGTGCTGGCCGAATGAGGCATTACTGGGTATGAGGCCACAGTGGAACATAAGGGTTTTAAAACTGTGGAGTCGAGCAGAAAGGCTCATTGAGCACAGGGCCACGAGTTTCCCATCGCCAGCAGGGTTTGCTGAGAATGCACATCTCTCCGTCTGAGCAATACTTCCGCTTCCTAGCTTTGGGAGAACAAATCACATCAAAAAGGACCTCTTTGATGGCTTCTTACAAGCAGGAGACATCTGTGCTGTCACTGAGAATTAATTGCAAAAAGCCTGGCCTAAGGAAATGCCCACATTTCTCCTTTTTACTACCAGATTTGGTATAAGCAGGCAGCGGACTGGCAGATGATTAGTGCTGTGTTCTCTACACTGCTCCAAATGGCCTACTTTTGCAAGCATCATAACATCTTTAAATAAAGCTGCTAGCAAATGCAGAGTGCTGCCTGTGTTCTTTTGCCAAGTTGTGGTATTGGGTTCGTAAGTGAAATACAGTACAGGTGACCTTTAGAATCTGCATGGCCTCTACTGCTCCAGTGACGTGAAGTCCTTTACACTGAGAGCTCATGTGCTGAGATTTTTTTTAACTGTCCTGGCTACAGCCAAAACTGTTTCCCTTAACTTTTATTATAATTAATTTTATTTACACACTCCATAAACGGGGATACATTTTACACATCAAAAAAATCAAGGAAGAGGAATAATACCACCTGACTTCTTTTCTGTTTAGTAATTTATTTATTTATTTATTTCCCCCCGCCCCTTGTCTGCTCTCTGTGTCCATTCATTGTGTGTTCTTCTGTGTCTACTTGTATTCTCATTAGTGGCTCCGGGAACCAATCCTGGGAACTTCTGCAGTGGGAGAGAGGCGGTCATTCTCTTGCACCACCTCACTCCCTGATCTGCTGTGTCTCTTATTCTCTCTCCTCTGTGTCTCTTTTTGTTGCATCATCTTGCTGTGTCAGATCTCCACATGGGCCAGCACTCCTGCGCGGGGCAGCACTCCTGTGCAGGGCAGTATTCTGGGCAGGCCAGCCCTTCATGTGGGCCAGCTCGCCACACAGGCTAGCTTGCCTTCACCAGGAGGCCCTGGGCATCGAACCCTGGACCTCCTAAACGGTAGACAGGAACCCAATTGTTTGAGTCACATCTGCTTCCCCACCTGACTTCTGACTGTGGTAGTGAGGAAGTTGATTTTAAAAGAGATGGAAAGGAAAGCGGATTTGGCTCAATGGATAGAGCATCCGCCTACCACATGGGAGGTGCAGGGTTCGATGCCCAGGGCCTCCTGACCTGTGCGGTGAGCTGGCCCATGCACAATGCTGATGCGCGCAAGGAGTGCTGTGCCATACAGGGGTGTCCCCCACATAGGGGAGTCCCACGCACAAAGAGTGCGCCCCATAAGGAGAGCCACCCAGGGCGAAAGAAAGTGCAGGCTGCCCAGGAATGGTGCCACACACAGAGAGCTGACACAGCAAGATGACGCAACATAAAGAGACACAGATTCCCAGTGCTGCTGGCAAGAATGTGAGCAGACACAGAACACACAGCAAATGGACACAGACAACTGGTGTGTGTGGGGGGAATAAATAAAAAATAAATCTTAAAAAAAAAGATGGAAAGAAAAAGATCAAAGGCATCAAATGTGACAAGAGAATAAAGGACTATTTCTCTAGGTCTGCATTAAGAAAACAAAGAAAATAAAGAATTCATAGCGTTCTTAGTGGTAAAAGAGAGCATGGGGCTAAAAGAATAAGTGCCCCAGGTTTCTGATGGGCTCAGCTAAAAGATAGGACTCTGCTGCTGGTGCTTTCCTACCTGCCAGGCACAGGTGGGGCACAGGTGCGATGCAGGTGGAGTACAGGTGAGGCACAGGTGGGGCCTGCCGGCTGTAGCATGTTCTGGTTGGGTTCCCAAGGGCACACAAAGTAGAAACTCGAGAGTCTCATCCAGGTATGGCTTACCTAGGCCACAACCTGTTATTAAGGGTAAATCATGGGGTGGAATCCAAGTCAAGGAGGACAAAGAGGAAACCAGGTGATAAAGATGGGCTATCTACATAGAGAGGGAGGAAATGAGAGGTGGCAGCATATTCCAACTACAGATGCATTTTGTTTGCCCTACAGGTTTTTTTTTAAGGTGTTGGATTCATGCCAACTTAAAGAGTTCAGAAATTTCATGTAAATATCCAGTTTACATCTCAGTCATGGCAAGTATTGGGTGGGCTGCAGATATGCTGCCCTCTCTGGCATGACGTGCACTCTACAGGTCCCCAGCTCAGTCACCTTCACAGCTTGCCTGGCCCCTGAAGGTACTTGAATCTGAGACCCCCAGTACAGTAACCAAATGCTGTGGATAATTGCTCCGTTCCAGGCTCACAGATTGCTGGTACCCATCTTTACAGATGAGGAAGCTGAGGCCCCAGGCATGCCCTGCGTTCCCACGTGAGGCCAGGTGCAGAATTGTACTTGGAACCTAGATCCCCTTCTTCTGTATTCGGGGCTCATGCCCCCGTGTGGAGAGGCCTCATCTCTCTAGAATTGTAACTGGAAATGACATTCTTCACAGCAGCAAAGCCCTCCTTATTTTCATAGGTTGCAGACTTGTTGTTATGGATTGAAATGTGTCCCCCAAAAGACAGGTTCAGGTCCTAATCCCCAGTCCTGTGTTTGTGAAGTTATTTGTAAATAGGAACTTTGAACGTATTAGGTTGGGCCCAAGCCGGTTGAGGGTGGGATTAATCCCATGTGACTGATAGCCTTACAGAGACGACAGAGAGAGGGCCATGTGACGGTGGCAGACCCTGAGTTAGGCCACCAGCCAAGGAACAGCGTGGATCGCTGGCCGCCCACCAGAAGCCAGGGCAGAGGCATGGGACGGAGTCTCCCCATTAAGAGGGGACACGGCTTGGCCAACACCTTGGTGTTGGACCTGTAGCCTCCAGACCCACGGGACGCTAAGTTTCTGTGGTTTAAGTCAACTAGCCTGTGGGACGTGGTTACAGCAGCCCTGGCAAACACTTGCCCTTTTCCTTGTTTGACCATTTGAGGGTTTGCACATCAGCCTTTTTTTTTTCCTTAGGTACTGGGGGCAGAGAATGAATGCAGGACCTCGTGCGTGGGAAGCCGGGAAGCCGATGCTCAACCCCTGAGCCACGTCATCCACCCCCGAGCCACACTGGCTTCCCTGAGGTGGTTTTTTTCATTTGTTATGCTTGTCTGTTTATTTTGTTTTTGTTGTTTAGGAGGCACTGGGAACCAAACCTGGGACCTCCCGTGTAGTGTGGGAAGCAGGAGCTCAATCACTAGAGCCACACACCCTCCCCCCAACATCAGTCTTGTGTAAAGGAAAAGAGCTGCCCTCAAGTCAAAACACTAATGACCACTGATAACCCATTCTCCTCCTAAGGGCCCAAACACAGATGCACCCCCTAGCCCCCCTCCAAAAAGGCAAACTCATCCCCTCCCCTCCACACGTGCGTGTGTTTAAGGGGGTACTGGGGACCGAACCCAGGCCCTCGTATGTGGGAGGCAGGTGCTCAACAACCGAGCTACCTCTGCTCCCGCCACATGTTTTTAATGAATCCTTGAACTCCAAAAGAGGATTTTCACAGTGGATCTCTAGGAACTACACTTGTCACACCAACCTCTCATTGCCAGGAAATGAGGAGAAAGTCCTCATCCACCGGCAGCGTGCCGAGAATAGCACCCTTCTGGCTCTCCAGAGGCCGATTCATCAGGCGGGACGGTGTTTAGGTGGCTTCCCACACACGCTGGCACTCAAGGAGCCACCGTTTTTCCGTGAATGGGGTCCGGGGATGCGGGAGAGGGACTGTGACACTGCTGATAAGCGTGTAGCTGCAACACCTCCACAGGGTTTTCCCCCAGCGCGTCACTCACCTGCTTCGAAGAAAGGAGCCAGAAGGCAGCAGAGGCAGGCGGAGCCCTGGGCTGAGCCTGCCCCCTGCCCCTCCTACCCCCGGGCAAGCTGGTTACAAGTTAGCACTGCTTACCCAGCTGATCTGCTCCCCTTTTCATTTTCTCCCTTCCAAGTCTCTGTGGGGGGTCTTCCTCAGGATCAAATGCCAAGTAGATTAGCACTTTCTTATTTCAGTCTTGAGATATGTTTTTGCTTCAGGAAAGACTAAATTTTAATCTTACTTCAAAGAGCAGCCCCTTGGTCTTACTCTACTCAGCAAGGTTTTCCTTGACTGGTGAGGAGGTGGGGAATGGGTGGGGAGGGGGAGAAGGAAAAAAAAGGCAAGAAACGACAACCTCCCAATCATCAATAACCCCTATTCTTGCACTTAAGAATTAGTATCAGCCGCTGTACATAGGAATGTGGTCTAGCACTTCTTTATTTTCGACGGTGGCAATGAAAATAACTTGGTACTTAACCAGTTATTTCTAAGAGGTGGTAACACAGTGTTTCTTTGAATGTCGAAAAGTAGAAATGGAGCCTTTCAGAATTTCTTCCGTCTGCCAGCCTGCAGCCCGGCTGGGCGGGATAGAAGCGGCACGCACGCAGCGGCAGTGGCCCGGCTGCCCATGTGCAGAGGCCAAGCTGGAGAGATGGAGCACGCTCGCGTGACGTGCAGCTAGCTGAACTGTCTCCCCAGCCAGCGCTCGGCTTAGCTGTTCGGCACTCAGACAGAGAACACCCGTTCTGGGAAGTGGATCTTAACCTGGGGATAAATAGTGACATTTACGGGAACGAGGCTGCCAGTGCCCAGAGACTGACAGTCCTGGGCAGGGCAAACCCTACCTGGTGAGGTCGGGTGGGAACGCCTTTCCGCAGCAGTTTGCTCCTTGTAGGGGATTCTTTACCCAGGGATAAATAGGTGAAATCTGGGGTGTTGGTTTTTGTGCAAATATCTATTGGGAATGAAAGCTGCTTGAAAATGAAATGAGCTCGTTCTGAAGGGAGGGAAGATTTGAATTTGAGCAGAGATGCAGAGATGATCCTGACACCGTCGGTGCTCCAAGGAGTTCCAAGATTTGTAAGGGAGGCCAATGTGCAGTCAGAACTGGAAAAATAAAACACTGATGGCTGTGAGTTTGCCCTTGATGAGACTAAATCTCTCTACTGATTCCCTTCCCATTACTGGGACTAGTGGGGGAGGGAGCACTGCCTGGGAATTTGATTAGTCCAAGGTCAAGAAAATCTCAATGTCATTGCCTCTGCTGGGGACTTAAGAAGCTAAAAGTGGCCTTGTGTGTGTGTGTGTGTGTGTGTGTGTGTGTGTAGACGACTCTTCTTGGGGAAAGGCACCAAATTGGGCCCAGTCCTTAGCACCATGTCTCCAGGTATGCTTTGGAAACAGAAGAAACAGAAAAAATACCTAATAGCATTAAAGTAAAATGAAACATAAGCTCTCCCCTGCTGAGGGCAGGGAAGTCTTGGGGATGGTTTGCTTTGGGGGAGAGGGGGTGTCCCCTCCCTACTTGGCTCAGGCTGCGTTGTGCTTGCAGCACTGTGACCTGGACTGGACAGGCCCGGAGGACAGCAGAGGGCTGCAGGAGGCACACATCGTCCTGCCGCCGAGAAACCCCAGAGGGGGCTGGGCTCAGGGCGTGGGGGCGCCGCCGGAGGATTAAAGGCAGGATTCTTAGGATAGGAAGGCAAAGCTGGAGAGGGGAAGCAAGGCCAGGAGCTGCGAGGCTTCTATGAAGAGCCCCTTCGATGAGATTCACTTAAAAAAAAAAAAGATTTATTTACTTATTTCCCTCCCCTTCCCTCTCCCCACCCCCTGCCCTGGTTGTCTGTTCTCTCTGTGTCTGTTTGCTGCATCTTCTTTGTCCACTTCTGTTATTGTCAGCAGCAAGAGAATCTGTGTTTCTTTTCGTTGAGTCATCTTGTTGTGTGTGCGGTGCCATTCCTGGGCAGGCTGCACTTTCTTTCGCGCTGGGCGGCTCTCCTTATGGGGCGCACTCCTTGCGCTTATCAGCACTGCGCATGGACCAGCCCCACACATGTCAAGGAGGCCCGGGGTTTGAACCACGGACCTCCCATGTGGTAGATGGACGCCCTAACCACCGGGCCAAGTCCGCTTCCAAGATTCACTTTTATTTCAGGAGGTGCCGGGGATTGAACCGAGGTCTCGTATATGGGAGGCAGGCCCCTAACCCCAGGGCTCCACCGCTCCACAGCATCCGTGGTTAAGGATCTTTCCTCCCTGCCTTTTAATGTCATCGTTATGTCTAAAATGTTAGAAAAGCTCAGATTATTGTACCGTGGAGGTTTTAGGGACAGGGCAGCGACGGGCAGGTGGGCTTCCGTGTCTCAGGCCCCTGCTGAGGTCAGCTTGGTGGCAGCAGTTTAATATGACGGAGGACGGTGGTCGTGGGTACTCAGCCCCACGCACCACGCGCTTTTCCCAAATTACTAGGGAAAGGTAAGCTTTAAAGAGAGGGTCATGAACTACTTGATCACATCATAAATATTCACAAAACAGGCCCAAGTGCGTTCTTTAAGCAGAGGGTTTTCTTCAATGTATTATTTTTTTGTTACAATAACAGACATTAAAAAATTTGCCATTTTAACTGTCTCAAGTGTGCAGCTCGGTGGCATTAATCCCATTCACAGTGTTGTGCTACCAACACCGCTATACATTACCGAAACTTTTTTGTCACCCCAGAAAGAAACCAAGCAAAGGGTTTTTTTTTGTTTTCGTTTTTTAAGGTTTATTTATTTATTTATTTCTCCCCACCCCCTCGTTGTTTGCACTTGTTGTGTGCTGTGTCTTTAGGAGGTGCCAGGGTCTGAACCCAGGACCACCGATGTGGGAGGGAGGTGCCTAATTGCTTGAGTTACCTCCGTTCCCTGCTTTGTTGTTCTCACACGTTTTTATTCTTGTCTCTTGTTGCATCATCTTGCTGTGTCAGCTTGCCGCACCTGCCTGTTGTGCCAGCTCATTGTCTTACTCGTTTTCTTTAGGAGGCACCAGGAACCTCTGCTGCCTGCTTTGTTGTGTCTCTTATTATGTTTTTCTTCTTGTGTGTCTTGCTGCATCATCTTGTTTTATCAGCTTGCCACACCTGCCTGTCACACCAGCTCTCTGTCTTCTTTGGAGGCACCGGGAACTGAACCACGGACCTCCCGTGTGGTAGGCGGGGGCTCAGTCACCTGAGCCACATCTGCATCCCCAAGCCAAGGGTTTTTAACTGCTTACCTTCTCGCCTCACCTGTTCGCCCTGAACAATTGCAGCAAGCTCATCTCTTCCTGGGAGCCCCGTGAAGGAGCCGCGTGTCTGCTCAGCAGCACCGTGGTCTCAGCCACCTGGGAGCATCTCCCTTGCTGCTCTGGCTCCTACCGCGTTGCTGCATATGCTGACCTTGTCAAGGACACGCACGTCAAAGAGTAACGCCACGGGTGACTGCCTCACACAGATGCTGGGGCTGCCCTCTCCTGCTGCTGCCTGTCACCTGAGAACCGACCTGCACTCCCAGGGCCCCTCGGGTGTCAGCAAACAGCCCTTCTGGTTTTATCCTCCTTAAGGAGCCCCCTTCTCTCTCCCTGTAAAACTCTTAGGCATGAGACTGTGGAAAATGGCATGGTGGACAGTGGGGGAGTCAGGTTTTGTTCTTAGAAGAGTCATTTTCTCCTGCACTGGCCTCTGGATTAAAGCGTAGTCTTGTTGACACGACCCCTAGGACTACCCTGGTCTGCGCCTTGCCTTCTTTTCCAGCCTCAACTCTCACCACCTCCTTCATTCTTTCTTCTATCTTGCAGTTGCCCAAACTTGCTATGCTCTCTCTCTCATACTCGTCTTTGTAAATATTGTTCCTCCAGCCTGAAAGACTTCCTTGCCCGTTCTCATTTTCTCTCCCTTCTTTTGACTAGGTCCTATTTATCCTTTAGGTTTTTCACCTGACACCACCCACATCCCCTCCCAAAGACTGAGAAAGTTGCCCTCTCATCTGCTCCCAGGACATTCTGTCCCACCATCAAAAGTAATGTCTCTTTCCTTCCCCATCTCCCTCACCAGACTGTATGCTCCTTGAGAGCAGGGACTCTATCTTATTTGCCATTTTATTGTGAGTCTCCAGGAGGTGCTAAATTATTGAATGAATGAATTGTGAAACATTGCCTTGGATCAAACTTGTCCTGAAGATTTCGCAAAGGGAGAATGAGTCCCCAGGGCACAAAGACTCAGGATGGACCTGTCCCCTGGTCCTCTGGCCTGAATCGTAGGGTCAGCCTGGCTTAGGCTGGAGCTAGGACTCGTCCTGCAGAAGCACCTGCCAAGAGGGGCTACAGCAGTGCTCCTCAAACTTCCACACACGTAGGAATCACCTGCGGACCCTGTTGAAATGCAGATTCTGATTCGGTAGATCTGGATTGGGTATGAGATGTGGACTCTGCTGGGGGGACATGCACCTGGAGTGCTCAGGCACTACATGTCTTAGGCTGCCTCTCTGAACTCCAGCTCCAGGATGGTTTGTGAAAACTGATTGACAAAAGCTGATACTGAAGAAGCCTCTCTAAGAGGGTTTCATTTTTCATAATGCTTGATCTTATTAATCATAGAAATTTCCTTTATTAAGTATGTGCGACCGTCTCTGTAGGTTGGTTCCTTCTATTCTTATATCCAGTCCTCTTCTCCCTCATCTGTCAAATATAGAGGCTGCTAAAGCTCAAATGCTCCTTTTCCCTGTCCACTTTGCTGCTCCAGCCGAAATACACAACTCAGTGCTGGGGATGAGATACTATTGAAGTCTGACCTTAAATGCGGATGATATGGCCTGAGCGTGGCTGAACTCATTTCAACAGTTCAAAGCTATCAGGACCAGTTTCACCGTGATTCTCTTGGCCTTTCTCCCATGTCTTTTACCCCTTGGTCACAGGATAGCTGCTACAGCTCAATTAGGTCAACTTTGCTTAATATCACCAAGTATCTAGTCAGTTTTAAATTTTCTTGATCATAATATTTTTTACATGAATTATATCTGGTTAAAAATGTCTTAAGTGCCAGGCTTTTTTTTTTTCAAATATTTATTTCTCTCCTCTCCCCCCCTCCCCGCCCCCACTGTTGTCTGCTCTTTGTGTCCATTCACTGTGTGTTCAGGCTTTTTAAGATTTGTTTTTCCCCACCCCCTCATTGTCTGCACTTGCAGTGTCTGTTCATCTTCATTGTTTCTTTAGGAAGCACCAGGAACAACCAGGACCTCCAATGTAAGAGGGAGGTGCCTAATCACTTGAGCCACCTCTGTTCTCTGCTTTGTTGTGTCTCTCATGTTTTTCTTCCTGCGTCTCTTATTGCATCAGCTTGCCTTGCCTGCCCATGGCACCAGCTCGCTGTCTTCTTTAGGAGGCACCAAGAACCAAACAAGGGACCTCCCATGTGGTAGAAGGGAGCCCAATCGCTTGAGCCACATCCGCTTCCCCAGACTTCTCTTTATGAAATAAAAGTAACTACCTCTATTTGTTTAAGCTGATCTTATTGGAATTTTATGTTCCTTGAAGCCAAATGCATTTATAATACACTATACAATTTTTTTACATTAAAATTTATTTTCTCTCAGCAAATTAATAATAGTTTATAAAACCTTTAAAAAATATAAAATTGAAATAAGGCGAAAAAATTCAGAGTCCCACCACTGAAATACTGCTGCCATTTTGATATATTTTCTTCCAGTGTTGTTTATGCAGTTGTGATAATACAGTACTAAAAAGTTTGTGTTCTTTTTCTGTTTATAATTTAAAAATAAGACTTTTAGGAGTTTCTTTTGGAATGATGAAAATGTTCTAAAATTTGTTGATAATAGTTGCACAGCTATGAATATACTAAAACCACTTAATTGTACACTTTAAATAGATGAATTGTATGGCACATGAATTAGATCTCAATAATGTTGTTATACAGTTTTTTAAAAAATAAGCATTTTTGATGTTATGAGAAATTCACTGCTGACATTTTAAATTATTGTGCAATCATCCATCAAGAGGCTATTCTACCAACAACCTATGAAACTGTTCCCCTATGGTTGCATATTTGGTTTGGTTCTAATTTTGGTACCATAAAAATTGCTATGGTACACTCCTTGTTCTTTAAAACATTTCTTTTTTTAGAAATTTTTTTTTTTTTAAGATTTATTTTTATTTATTTAATTCCCCTCCCCTCCCCCGGTTGTCTGTTTTCTGTGTCTTTTTGCTGCGTCTTGTTTCTTTGTCCGCTTCTGTTGTCTCAGCGGCACGGGAAGTGTGGGCGGCACCACTCCTCGGCAGGCTGCTCCCTCCTTCACGCTGGGCGGCTCTCCTTATGGGTGCACTCCTTGCGCGTGGGGCTCCCCTACGCGGGGGACACCCCTGTGTAGCAGAGCACTCCTTGCGCGCATCAGCACTGCGCTTGGGCCAGCTCCACATAGGTCAAGGAGGCCCGGGGCTTGAACCGCGGACCTCCCATGTGGTAGACGGACGCCCTAACCACTGGGCCAAAGTCCGTTTCCATTCTTTAAAACATTTCTGTGTACTTAGGATCAGCTAATACTAGGATTATTAACAGGATCAGGATTCTAATATTAGGATAAACATTTAGCGGGTGCTTACTACCAAGTCAGGTGTAGGGCACGCCAAGTGCTTTATTTTTTGTTTGTGTTTGGAGGTACCGGGGCCAGGCATTGAACCCACGACCTCGTATGTGGGAAGGTGGCACTCAACCACTGAGCCACCTTGGCTCCCCTGAGTTGGTTTTTCCATTTGCTTGTTTGTTATTGTTGTTGTTTGTTTTTAGGAGGCACTGGGGACTGAACCTGAGACCTCCCAGGCGGGAAGCAGGTGCTCAAACAATTGAGACACAACTGCTCCCCTGCTTTAGATACATTACTTCTTTTAGTTGTTCTTCACCTTAAGAGGTCTCATCTATCCCTAGTTTTGGATTTTGAAACTGAGGTCAGAGAGGACAAAGACCTCACCAAGACCACAGAGACAGTAATTGACAGTAAATGAAGGTGCCAGAGGGCTCCTTAGCTTTGCGGGTCCCCAGAGCTGGTGGTCATTCTGCTACCCCCTCAGGCCTTGGTTTTCTAAAACCTGGCTGCATGTCAAAGGCAAAAATGCTCTCTTGTTCTGCATCACTTTCACCTCTGATGATGCTGGACATTGCTTTGTACTTGCTAAACCAGGCACATTCCTCTTCTGTCACATGGCCTGTGGGGCTTTCCCACAGTTGGTGACACAATCTGAAGAAGGAATCCAATCAGATCTATGGCTTATCACCGTAGTTAAAAAGAAGAACTCCAGGCACAGTTTCCTGTTTTAGAAGTCTGCTCAAACTTGGAAGCACCTTTAATGGTGGCCGATGGGACCCGGGGAATTTCCTCACCACGCGCCCTGGGAGGCAGGTGCCTGGGTGCCTGGAGAGCGCGCGGAGACCCGTGAGAGCAGCACAGTGGGAGGGGGCGCGGCCCGGGTCTTCGGGGCCTTCGATCCTTCCCTGAAGTGGGGCTCAGAGCAGGGCCCGGGCGCACGTGTTAACTCGCCGGGGCTGCTCCTCTCCTCAAGCGTTTAACCGAAGAAAGGCTTCCTCTCCACGGTGATGTAGACGAACACCACGATGACGAAGATGCCGAGCACGGCCAGGGCGGCCGGCACCACTTGCAGTCTCCTGCGCCTGAAGAACCGGGCCAGCGCGCAGTAGTTTTCCTCTTCGCTTTCGCTGTCTTCTTTGATGACGGCTCTCGATGACCTGTGAAGACAGCCGTGGACCCAGCGACCCCCTGGGTATCCCCCGCTAGAGGGCCCAAGGCAGTGACCATGGGGGGCCTTTAGAGCCAGCCCTGCGCTCGGGAAAGACGATGCTGATCCCAACGAGCTTCGCCAGCAGGGTACCACTGGCTAATAAAATGACCTGTCTTGGGCTCTATCTGCTTTTTTTTTTTTTTTTTTTTGCCTCTTTTCCCATCTTCCAAGATACAAATAGGAATCAGTGTCTCCAAATGACTATACGTCTAGTTCTCCACCCATATTTAGAGATAAGGGAACAGGCCAGGGAGGGTGAGGGGCGTTCCAGAAGTCCCCGGGAGCCACCAGAAGCCACGGAAACTGGACACCGTGGAAGACCCACCCCCAGAGCTCTGGAGCTCTGAGAGCTGTAGGCAGGTTTCACCTCTCTCAACAGACTCTTTTCAGGCTCAAACCCTTTACATCCGAATAACGTTTTTCCAGGAGTTACCTAATACAACAATACTGGTTTCCTCATTCACTAAGGAAATCATTACCTTGTTTCCCTAGAAGGTCTATAATCCTGGTGGCAGTTATCTGGGGCTCTGGGTCTTGCGGTGGGAGCCTCAGGTCTCTAATAAACAGAAAGAAAATGTCAGGTGGAATTTACTGGTTTCCATGTCTTGTACATTTTTTTTATTCTAGAACAAGTCACATAACCTGGGGACTGTTAAAAATGTTAGTACTTCATAACACAAATTAAAGTTTCCTTTATGCGATAATTAGCAAAAACATTCAAGTTCTGTAGAGTAATATTTTACTTTGGTGACTCACATGAGAACAATAGACAGACTAGAGTCACATGGTAAAAACAGCTTTCTCTTCCTAAATATCAGCTCTATATTTTGCTCTCTTATTTGTACTTTTTCATTGCTTGGAGCTTTTTAATGAGCATGCATCATTTCTATACAACGAATAAAGTTATTTTAAAAAGCAAGTTGACAAGGATCAAGGACTAGAAAACAATTTAGACAAACGAAAAAGTTGCTTTGTAAAAGGGGCAGGAGTAGTGATAACCATGGTATTTTTTTCTCCAAACATTTTTTTCAGTTGTTATTTTTTTCAATAAAGTAGAAAGGCATATCCCTCTATGCCTTGTTTCCTTGCTGAGAAATAGGGTTGCTGTTATAAAGGGAGTTATAAAAACGATTACTGGGGGGAAGCAGGCTTGGCCCAGTGGTTAGGGCGTCCGCCTACCACATGGGAGGTCCACAGTTCAAACCCCGGGCCTCCATGACACGTGTGGAGCTGGCCCATGCACAGTGCTGATGCGCGCAAGGAGTGCCCTGCCACGCAGGGGTGTCCCATGTGCGAGGAGTGCGCCCCATAAGGAGAGCCGCCCGGAGTGAAAGAAATGGTGCCACACACAGGGAGAGCTGACACAACAAGATGACACAACAGAAAGAAACAGTTTCCTGTGCCGCTGATAAGGATAGAAGTGGTCACAGAAGAACACACAGTGAATGGACACAGAGAGCAGACAGCTGGGGGGGAGGAGGGGGAAGGGGCGAAGGGGAGAGAAAGAAATTAAAATAAATAAAATTTTTAAAAATCTTAAAAAACAAACAACAACAACAAAAAAACGATTCTTGGCACGTAGGAAGCATTCAATACATGTTGGTGATAATGATGATTACTTTTTTCATCCACCCCCCCCCCACCATGGCTTTTTTTTTTTTACTTGCCGTCTGCTCTGTGTCCATTCGCTGCACGTTCTTCTGTGTCTGTATTTTTATTTATCCCCTCCCACCCCCACCCCGCTTGCAGCTTGCTTGTGGTCTGTTCTCTGTTTCCATTCGCTGCGCGCTCTTCTGTGTTTTTGCTTGTCTCCCTTTTTTTGTTGTGTCACCTTGCTGAGTCGGCTCTCTGCGGCACTGGCGGGCTGGGCAGTACTTTGCGGCACCCAGGCCAGCGGCTCTCTGCAGCATGTGGGCGAGCCTGCCTTCACAAGGAGGCCCCCGGACACGAACCCAGGGCCTCCCATAGGGTAGATGGGAGCCCTACTGATTGAGCCACAGCCACCTCCCAATAATGATGATTGTTAATTTCAGGTTGCTGTTTTTCCTCATATGTCTGCTTTTCATTGATTGTCCATTCATATTTCATATTTAAGATTAAGGTTTTGGGAAGCAGATGTGGCTCAAGTGATAAGGCCTCTGCCTACCAAATGGGAGAAGCCAGGTTCGATCCCTGGGGCCTCCTGGTGAAAAAGAAGAGAAAGTGTGCCTGCATAGCGAGCCAATGCCCACGTGAGTGCCTGCATTGTCAGCCAGTGCCCGTGCAGTGAACCAGTGCCCACACAAGTGAGTCACGCAGCAAGATGATGATTCAACAAAAGAGAGACAAGAGGGAGAGTCAACGTGAAGCACAGCAGAGACCAGGAACTGAGGTGGTGCAATAGACAGGAAAATTCTCTCCACATCAGAGGTCCCCAGGATCAAATCCTGGTGGATCTTAGAGGAGAAAGATGAGAAGACAAAAAGAAAGAAATAGATACAGAAGATCACACAGCAAAGGGACACAGAGAGCAAAAATAGCAGGGTGGGGGAGGGGGATAGGAACAAAAAAAAAGATTCAGATCTTATCCTCAAATGTCTGCAATGTCCAGGTAAGGAACCCAGTGGGAATATGAAGACATGGAGTCAACAGGTAATGCTGCTAACCGCCATTTATCAAGGGCCAGGCCCCATTCACCCATTACCTCGTCGAGGTCTCCTAGACCTTACCTTGTAGGTACTGTCATTGCTCCATTGTAGAGATGAGGAGTTTGAGGCACAGAAAGTTGACACAACTTGCCTAACCATTATCAGTAGAGCTATGTGTTCGTAACAGCTATACTAGGGGCCTCCGTGTCCCTCAGTTTCTTTCTTTTTTTTTTTAAAGATTTATTTATTTCTCTCCCCTTCCCCCCCACACCCCGGTTGTCTGTTCTCTGTGTCTATTTGCTGCATCTTCTTTGTCCATTTCTGTGTTCCTTTTTGTTGCATCATCTTGCTGCATCATCTGATGCTCTCTGTGTGTGCAGCGCCATTCCTGGGCAGGCTGCACTTTCTTTCATGCTGGGCGGCTCTCCTTACGGGGTGCACTCCTTGTGCGTGGGGCTCCCCTATGTGAGGGACACCCTTGCGTGGCGCAGCACTCCTTGCGCACATCAGCAGTGCGCATGGGCCAGTTGCACACGGGTCAAGGAGGCCCGGGGTTTGAACCGCGGACCTCCCATGTGGTAGACAGACACCCTAACCACTGGGCCAAGTCCGCAGCCCCCCTCAGTTTCTAATAACTCCCCTCGTGCAGGAGTGAATCGCTCTCATCCTCTCAGATCACTCCTCAGTTCTGAGTCTTCAGTTCCTAATGTACACATTTTGTGTTGTACTTTAATTCAACCAACAAACATTTGTTGTGTACTCCTGAATGCCACGTCCCATGCAGACAAAGAGAATCCCAAAAAGGGACCAGCCCACTGTCCCTGCCCTAAACAGCTCACCACTGAGCGCGATTACTTTGTAAGAATTTTTCAATGGCTTCCTTCCTCCCTAAGCAGACCTTCTGTTGGCTCTCACGGCGCTGACTTCTCCTTTTCTCTAATCAAGTCACACTATAACATATGGGGCCACTCGTAGCTCGGTGTCAGGCCCCTTCCAGAGGGCCAGGACCCCTGAACACGAGGAGCCTGCTGACACCTGCAGCAGCCAGGGACCTCACAGTACAGGCAGCTGCGATGGCGGCGGGGGACTGGACTCCCGGGAGGTGAGGAGATGGGACTCGGGCTCAGACGGCGGAGGCTGACCAGCACCGGCAAAGACCCAGGAGACACCCCAGCAGCAGTGTCGGAGAGACTGGGCTAGGGTGAAGGGAGGGTGGGACAGGAGGGGGGCAGCTCCAGAGTCCCCAGCAGAGCCCAGGGCTCTCAAGCTCATGTCCAAGCACCAGTGCCCTTTCTGTGGGTCTCAGGAAACGTGTTCTCAGGATACCCCCAGAGCTCGTAATGCCAGTGAGGCGGATCTCTGAGCCCTCGGGTCTGTCGGTAGGTCCGGTGGTCTCAGCCCAAGGCGGGGGTGGGGCATGGCCTGCTCTGCTGTCATCTGCCTACCCATACAGGCCACCAGCGATGAGACAGGTCCAGCCCCCTCTCCTTCCCTAAGCTCCCTGCCCCCCTTCTTAAAACTGTTCCCCACAGTGGTTGAGGGATACCAAGCAGCGTCTTCTGCCCAGGGTGGGAAGCTGTGCATGGCACAAGGACACCAGGCCCGGCCGAGACACTGTAGATTTATACACCCCACAATTTCCTGGGAGATGGAGGTGAAGGCTCTTGGGGAAGAGGTGCTTTAAAAAATTTCTCACAAAGGTGCCATGTGGACTAGTGGAAGTCTGCTCACCAACAGGTATTTCAGGCTATTTCCTAGGGTATTGGAAAAATCGTTTATAAGCAGATTGGTTCTTTTAAACTTTTCTCTTATGGAAAATTTTAAAGCACATACAAAAGAAGACAACAGTATAATGAACCTCCGTGTACCCAGCACACGCAAATTATTTTTAATTCTCTTAAAATTTAAAAATAGATATATTAAATATAGCATTTGGGGTAGAAGTCTGTTGCAAAATCAAATTATAGGATTTCATAGCTCTCAGGCTATAAAATCCTCCGTCCCCTCTTTTTTTCTTTCTTGCTATAAGGAGATTTAGGGCTTTTATTTCCTTTTCTTTCATAACTTGTATTTCCTTTGCTCTCATTCATAGGTGGAGTTCTCCAACAGCACACAAAAGGTGGGCATTTTGGTTTCCCAAAAGGGAATAATTATGGCCTATCAACTTGACTGTGCCGCCATCAATTGTAACAATAATGAAGAACTCCATCACAAGGAAAAGGACGTCTCCGTTGACGTTAAATATAGCAAACAGAACAGCACTGCATGTGTACAGGAACGGCAACTGTGTAAACAACTACTGTATATGCACATAAACAAAAACTAGAGGGGAACAGGAAAATAAAATCAGTTTTTATATCAGGTAGCATGTCTGTAGTTGATTTCTTTTTCATCTTTAAAATTTTCCTTTAATGCAGTTATAATATGGCTTTCACTATAAACTGTGGAACTAACAAATATCGGCTTTTGTTAAAGCAATGGCTTACTGAGGGTAAATGGCACCCAGGGGATATATAACACTTTTCCCCTTTCTCCCTAAGCACAGGGCTGGAATCTGCAAAGAGTCCTGTTTTTAAAGAACCTTCACCAGTAGGAGCCAAGAAATATGTGGCCCCTCTTCACTCTACCCCCATATTCGAGTCAGGATGCCCTACCAATCCACTCTTCCAAGACCTGAAGCATAATCCGGATCATAGCTGTAGTTATAAATGCAGTACTATAGAGACAACAAACCATGAGTATCCCATTACAATAATAATACTAGCTAACACTTCAGCGTTTTTAGCAGAGGAATTTAGCATTTCCTCTGTATGCCAAGCAGTGTTCTGAGCATTTCATATTAAAAAACAAACTAAACCCCCACCTCGTTTAATCCTCAAAACCACCCTATAAGGAAGGTTCTTTTATTTTGCACATTTTGCAGATGGAAAAACTGAAGCCTGGAGAGTTTACGCAGCTGACCCGTTGTCACACAGCTGGCGAGATGGTGGGGCTAGCATTAACCTAAGAGTCTAGCCTGAGTCCTTGCTCAAAGTCATCATGCTATCCTACAGAATGGTAGTGCTGTCTCAATAGAATGGGACCTGAAATACCATGTTCTGAAAGTCAATTATATTATCTTGGACACTCAGCAGGCTTCAAGCTTTCTAACAACTCTAGGAGGTAAGCATTACGGTCAGTTTTATAGACGAGAAAGTTGAGGCTCAAGGAGCTAAACTATTTGTCCTAGGTAACACAATTGATAAATAGCATAGCTAGAATTTACACCCAGTTCTTCTGGCTCCAAAGCACCCCCACCCCACCATTTTTAAAAAATGGTGAACTCATTTACTAGGAGAACTCATCACCGAGAATATTGTTGAAATATATTTCCAAAAATTGTTTTCATAAATAAATAATCAGGTCATTAATTAATTCCTATGGACATAACATTTGTAACCATTGCTTCTCTTAAATATTTCAGAGGCATTGGCCTTTTAGTAAGATTTTTCCTGGTAGACTACTTGTGCTAATTCTGGGCTATCTAAGTGAAGCAGGCTAGTAAGATCGAGGATCAACAGACAGATGAGGACCCTGGCAAGAAGTCCACGTGTCATTCGGTACACCGCCCCCCCCACCCCCCCCAAAGATGGCTGCTGGAAGACCCTCACAAGAGTCTGCCCTTCAGAATGAGATTTCCTCCAGAAGCCAGGAGAAGCCCAGAATATTCTCCAAGGACTTTATCATTGGGCCCTCCTGGGGGATTGATGGGTGGGGTAATCAAAACAGCTGGAACTCCTCCCGTGCCCTTAGCAAAGGGGCCGGATAATTAATGGTTTAAAAAGCAGGCGGAAGACCTCTTGCTCTCTCTTGCCTTTGCGCTGACCCAATACAGGTCCCTGTTTCTGTTCCTGCCCTCTGCACCCTGCTCTCACCATTTTTCCCTGACATGATGGCCACACAAGTAAAAACTGGGCATTTATAATCTGTCATGGGAAACTGTAGTCTGTAAATCAGCCCACTTTATCACTTTTCAGCCCCTTCCCATGATGTGTTATTTTCTCCCCTTTCTCTTCCTCCCACCTTAATAACTTACTGGCCTAACTCACCCGACATGCTCTTGAAGTTCATTTCTGCAGCATGGTCAAGGACCTAGACAAAATCTGGTTACATAAGTATATCATATTGAATCTGAAAGTGCATTGTGAATGTAATATGTCATACTGTATTTTTCATTAAAAAATGTTATTGCAGTATATCATTCATATATGAACATAGTAAGTGTATAGTAAAAGTTGTGAACTTATGAAACAAATATGCATATCATCATACAAGGCTCCCATACATCACCCCACCAACACCTTGCATTGTTGTGAAACATTTGCTACAAACTATGTCATACTGCATATTATTGTAGCTAACAACAAAACACAGGGTTGATACCAGAGCCTGACAAAAAAGAATAATTTTGTATCTCATTAAATCATTACTCATCAAAAAATGTATTTGGATGTTGAAAAATGTTCTCCCTTGACTAAAGCCATTGTCGATTGTCCATAGAAAAATAAAAGTTTCCATTTTCACAAGATGTATATTTTATAGTGAAGACCAGAACATAGACAGGAATTTCAAGTCTATGGCAATCGGGGCAATCAGGGCAATCAGGAAGAGGTGATGAGTGCCCAGGTTCCCCACCCTTCTTTTCTCTTATTCTACCAGGACTTGCCAAAAAAGAGGAGGCAGAATTTAGGGATGAAGATGGAATTCTCTCCTAACTTAAACAATCACTGTACCTCATTAATGTAACACTTTAAAAAAGGTCTATACGCAGAATCAGATACAAACAATAGCCAACTGGTAGATAAGACCGGTTTACAGCAGAAAAAAACTTTTGATTTAAAGCTATTTAAGGGAAACGGACTTTGGCCCAGTGGTTAGGGCGTCTGTCTACCACATGGGAGGTCCGCGGTTCAAGCCCCGGGCCTCCTTGACCCGTGTGGAGCTGGCCCATGCGCAGTGCTGATGCGTGCAAGGAGTGCCGTGCCACACAGGGGTGTCCCCCGCGTAGGGGAGCCCCACGCGCAAGGAGTGCACCCATAAGGAGAGCCGCCCAGCGCGAAGGAGGGAGCAGCCTGCCATTCAGCCTGCCGAGGAATGGCGCCGCCCACACTTCCCGCGCTGCTGACGACGCTGACGACAACAGAAGCGGACAGAGAAACAAGACGCAGCAAAAAGACACAGAAAACAGACAACCGGGGGAGGGGAGGGGAATTAAATAAATAAAAATAAATCTTTAAAAAAATAAAAATAAAAAAAAATAAAGCTATTTAAAATTGAGTTAGTCCCAAATCCCTTTATTGGGTAAAAATATGTTAATAAAAGATCATACAATAATTTACTTCATTGTTTTACCGCAATCTTGATTTAATAAGGCTTTCGTTTAAACATCGGGTTCTTTCAACCTAAGTAATAATTTTGAATTAATTAGAAGGCTTTTAAAATAAATACCACATTAATAAAAGAAAGGTTAAAAACCTTATGATCTGACTTTAAAATGCTGTTTGACCTAAAGTAAGGGGGAAATGGAAAGGAGAAATGAGTTTATATGGCTACGAGTTTCTAAAAAAGAGTCTGGAGGCTGGCAGAAGGATTGCCCTCATGCACAACTGAGCAGAGTCAGAGAGACAGATAAAGCAGATACAACCCCCAGATATTGGTTCCTTTGAGGGCTAAAGAGACCCATGGGAGTTATGGTCATGGCCGATGGGGTTAACTACCAGGGCAGATGGCCCCTCTTTGGAAATGGTGTTTATGTGTGATGAATCTGGACTCAAATGGGATCTCCCTTCATAAGACTTTCATGCTAATGTGCTGGAGGTGCAGTTAATGTTGGGGTTTAAGATATATTTAGGGGATTTGAATCTCTGGACTGACAATGTGATAGCCAGGTCCTGAGCCTCAACAGACTCCAGCACCTACAATCTGATCTATTGGACTTACCACACTCAGCTAAGATGGAGTTGAAGAAGGACAACCACCACACCATGGAGCCTAGAGTGATTACAACTGAAAATGGGAGGATTGCATCCAGCATCCATGTGGAATCTGAGCCTCCTCTTGACATAGAGGTGCAATGGACACAACCAATCCAATGTCCACATAGAAGAGGTGGCATTGGATTGGGAAAAGTGGACATGGTGGACGATGGGTATGGGGAAAGGCAGGAAGAGATGAGAGGTGGAGGCATCTTTGGGACATGGAGCTGCCCTGGATGGTGCTTCAGAGGTAATCACCGGACATTGTAAATCCTCACAGGGCCCACTGGATGGAATGGAGGAGAGTATGGGCCATGATGTGAACCATTGTCTATGAGGTGCAGAGGTGCCCAAAGATGTACTTACCAAATCCAATCGATGTGTCATGATGATGGGAACGAGTGTTGTTGGGGGGGGAGAGGTGGGGTGGGGGGGTGGGGTTGAATGGGACCTCACATATATATTTTTAATGTAATATTATTATAAAGTCAATAAAAATAAATAAATAAATAAATAAAAAACCTTATGATCATTTTAATTCCTGATTTAGAAAAAAATCTAACAAACCAGGAATAAAATGGGAACCTTCTTAATTTAATAAAAAGTATTTTTCAAAAACTATAGCAAGAGTCATACTCAAAGGTAAAATGTTAAAAGCATTCCATTTAAAAGCAGGACCAGGAAAAGAATGGCCACCGTTACTATTATTCAATACTGTACTAAAAAGTTTTTAGCCGGCACAAAGAAAAAGAAATTAAATTGTAAATTAAATTAAATTTAAATTAAATTAAATTAAATTAATTAAATTAAATTAAATTTAAGTGTAAATTAAATACAATACTGGACTGCAAAAGAATGTATGGGAGAATTATTACAATTATAAAGAGTTCATTCTTATAAAATAGATGTACAAAAATCAAGTGCATTTCTATACATCAGCAATAAATCATTTAAAACATAATTTTAAAAAGATATTGGGGGTTGGGGAAGGGTGTGCAAAAAACTAACATTGAAATTTTGAAACAGCCGCAGAGTGAATGAATTTTATGTTTTGTTCATTGTTAGTGGTAAAGATTCCCCCCATGTAATTATTGTGAACACCTTGCTTTGTGGTCATTGCAACATTTGGGATATATGGGGCTGGGACAGAGAGGAAGAGTAACAATAGTCTACATGGCAGCTATTCAAAGCAGTGTGAAGAATGTAATGCTCTCTTGTAAGAAATGTTTTATGATTTTTAAAATAAATTTAATGAATTCAAAAAAAAAGATATTGGGAGTAGGTATAGCTTAGTGGTTGAGTGCCTACTTCCCATATATGTGGTCCTAGGTTCAATCCTTAGTACCTCCTTTAAAAGATGATATTATTCCCAATAGCAAAAAAAATTAAAATGCTACCTAGTAATAAATCTGACAAAAGATGTGCATCACTTTTATTGAGAAACTTATAAAATCTTACTGAAGGGCATTAAAGAAGATTTCAACAAGTGTAAAGTTATAACATGTCCATGAACAGAAAGACCCAACAGAGTGAAGGTTCAGTTCTTTCTAAACTTGTAAAGTAAAAATTCCATAAAAAATTTTTGTAGAACTTGACAAGCTTATTCTAAAATTGATAAGGAAGAAGAAAGGGATAAGTAAAATATACACCATTTTAAAACAACAAAAAAGTGGGGGTTTTGCTATAGAAATGAAGACAACCTGGAGTTCTACCTCCACCTGACAGTGCAGAGGTGGCACCTATTTACCTCCACAGCGTGGAGCCAGAGGAGGCCTGCTAAAAGAGAAGATTTAAATAAGATTCAGATCTCATAACATAATATCCAAAATGTCCAGGACAGAATAGAAAATCACTCATCATACGAAGAACCAGGAAAATCTCACCTCAAATGAGAAAGGACAATAAATATCAACACCAAGATGACAAACATTGGAATTTATCTGACCAGAATATTAAAGTAGGTGTCATAAAAATGCTTTAATGAACTATTATGAACATCTGAAACAAATAGAAATATAAACTCTCAGCAAAGTAGAACGCATAAAAAAAGAATCATATGGAAATTTTAGAACAGAAAAATACAATAACCAAAATTAAAAACTCAGTAGATGGGCTCAACAGCAGAATGGAGAAAACAGAGTAAAGAATCAGTGAACTTGAAGCTAGAATAATAGAAATACCCCGAACTAAACAAGACAGAGAAAACAGACTTTTAAAAAATGAACAGAGGTTCAAGGTCTTGTAGAGATGATTACAAAAGATCAGACATTCATATCATCAGAGTCTTGGAAGAAGAGACCAAGGGTGGGGCAAAAGACATAAATCTACAGATTCAAGAAGCTGAGCAAACTCCAAACGGGATAAACCCAAAGAAATCCATGCCAAAACACATCTTAATCAAACTTTTGAAAACTAAAGACAAAGAGAAAATATTGAAAGCAATGACCTCTTACCTTAAAGGTGAAACACAATTTGAATGACAGTGGATTTCTCATAAGAAACCGTGGCGGTCAGAAAGAAGTACCATAACATTTTTTAAGGGCTGAAAGGAAAGAACTGTCAATTCAGTATGCTGTATACAGCAAAATCCCTCAGGGACGAAGGGGAAATCAAGACAGTCTCAAACGAAGGAAACTAAGAGAATTCGTCACCTGCAAATCTACCTTAAAAAGAATGGCTAAAGGAAGTTTTTGAAACAGAAAGGAACTAAAAAAGAAAGGATTACAGAACATCAGGACAAGAGAAAGAACAATAAAAGGAGTAAAAATATGGATAAATACAATAGACTTTCCTTTTCCTCTTGAATTTTTAATAGTTTTTGAAGCGTAAATTATAACATTGTCTGATGTGGTTCTCAATGTTTGTAGAGAAAATATTTAAGTCAATCATATTAGAAAATAGGGGAAGGTGAAGGGAAGGATTCTACAACTCAGTCAAACTGGTAAAATGTCGACACCAGTGAACTCTGGTAAGTTAAATAGGTATAATGTAATACCTAGAGCAACTACTAAAAACCTGTACAAATACATATACTCAAAAACACTAAGTTAAGTCAAAATGGAATTATATTTGAAATGACGAAATTATAGAGATGGAGAACAATGTAGTGGTTAGGGATGGTGGGAGGAGAGGAGTGGGTATGACTTGAAGGGGTAGCTCCAGACAGTGCTTTGTGGTGATGGAATATTTTGCATCTTTCTTTCAGTGGTAGTTACATGAATATTAACATGTGACAAAATGGTGTAGAACTATGTACATACATTGTAACAATTTCAGTTTCCAGGTTTTGTTTCTTTTAAAGATTTATTTTTTATTTATTTCTCTCCTCTTCCCTCCACCCCCCAGTTGTCTGCTTTCTGTGTCCATTCCCTGTGCGTTCTTCTGTGTCTGCTTAGATTCTTGTCAGCAGCACCAGGAATCTATGTCTCTTTTTGTTGCTTCATCTTGCTGCGCCAGCTCTCCATGTGTGTGACCCCACTCCCGGGCATGCTGCATTATTTTCGCACAGGGCAGCTCTCCTTATGGGGCACACTCCTTGCGCGTGGGGTTCCCCTATGCGGGGGACACCCCTGTGTGGCATGGTATTCCTTGCGCGCATCAGCACTGCGTGTGAGCCTGCTTTACCACACAAGTCAGGAGGCCCTGGGTTTGAACCTTGGACCTCCCATGTGGTAGGCGGATGCTCTATCCATTGAGCCAAATCCGTTTCCCAGGTCCCAGGTTTTGATATTGTACTTCAGTTATGTAAGATATAATCATTGTGGGGAACTGAGTTAAGGTACCTTCTCTGAGTTATCATTGAAATTCCTGTGAATTTATAATTGTCTCAAAACAAGTTTTAAATGATGGTATTGGGACATGTTGGTTATCCACATGAACAAACATGAAATTAAATCCTTGTCTCACATTATAAATAAAAAAATCAATTCTAGGTAGATTAAAGACTTAAAGATAGAAAAACTGTACAACTTTTAGAAGAAAATATAAAATGACATTTTTACAATGTTGGGATAAGAATGGATTTTTTAATAAGGGTCCCCAACCCACAAAACAAAGGAAAAGATTAACCAATTCAGCTACATTAAAATAAAGAAATTGTGTGTCAAAAGTCATTTTGAGGATAAATGAAAAAACTAGATTGAATGCATGATCCTGAACTAGATTCTGGCAAAGGGAGGAAAATGCTATAAAGGACAGTATTGGCACAAATGACAAAATTTGAACAAGATTTGTAGAATAGATAAAAGTATTTTATTGATTTAAAATTGCCTGATTCTTGTCATTTTACTGTAATTATATAAATGAATATCTTTATGTTTTTATTCTAAGGAAGTATCTACTGAAGTTTGGGGAAAGGGCCCCAAAGATCACAATGTCTGTAATTTGCCCTCAAATAGTTGAAAAAAATGAGAAACAGATGATAACAGATAGATAAATGTTAAAATGTGGCAAAATGTTAACAATTAGTGAATCTGGGTGAAGGGTATGTAAGAATTATTTGATGGAAACTTTCTTAAGTTTGAAATTGTTTAAAAATAAAAAGTAAAAATGTTAAACACATTAATATATATTATATATTTATAGGCACCAAGAAGAAAGTGAAAAGACAAGCTGCCAACTACTACAAGAAATGTGCTACACAAATAAGCTGACAAAGGATTGGCATGCAACATATATAAAGAACTTCCATAAATTAATAAGAAAAAGGTAATTAATCTAATAGAAAAAATGGGCAAAAGACATGAACAGGCATTTCACAGATGAGGAAACACAAATGACTAATAAGCATGTGAAAAGATGCTTAACCATATTAGCAACAAGAGAAACACATGAAAATCTTAATGACATCCTATCTTACATCCACTACTTTTACAAAAGTTAAATCTGGCAATACTAGGTTCTGGAGTAGATTTAGGTCAATGGAACTTTTCTATATTGCTGTTTGGAGTATAAAATTGTACAACCAGCTTGTAGAGCAATTTAGCATGACCTTTGAAGAGGTGTAGCAATTTCACTCCTGAGTGCATTCCACCAGGAAAAAAAGTGCACATGTACAAAAAGGGCCACATACCACAAAGTTTGTAGCAACATTGCCTGTATTAGAAAAACATGGAAATTATCCAAGTGTCCAACAAACAGGGAATGGGTAAATACGGTTCTACAATAATTCTATACAGCAGTGACAATGAATGAACTAGAGCTAAAAATATTGGATGAAGCCCACAACATAATGCTGAGCAATAAATGGAAGTTGCAGAAGACTACTTACACAATGATATTTAAATAAAATCCAAAACCATGCAAAATTAAAGGTTTTGGTTACTATAAAGAAAAGGAAAAGAACATAAGTAGAAAATTCCAGCTCGTGGCTACATTGTGGGAAGGAAGGGCTATAGTAGGGTCCTCAACTGATTTAGCAATGATTCCCTTTATAATCTCTCTAGTGGGATTCCACCTGATCAGGTATGTCTTTGTACCTTTTCAAGTGCATAAGATGTTTTATAACAAAATATTTCAAAGGTTTTTAAGCTTGGATTTTTTTTCTCTCCATTTGGGCACATTCCAGCTACCCATTCATACATGTCAGCCCATTTCTAACTGTGTCCATATTTGTACCACGGTTTTGATGTGTACATGGAGAAGTCACCAAAAAGTGCCTTGTACAGACCATTACAAACAAGCACCAGAAAGGAAACCTTTCCCTCCACAGGTAAGCAGATACCCTGAAGTCTTTCTGCCGTTACCACAAAAAGGGACACTGGAGGGAGCTATTTCATCACTCAGGTGCCTCGTTTTTCCTCCCCTTTGGCCTTTTTATAACATGGAAATAGTAAGAGAATGGAAATGAGGAGAGTCGAAATCTAGGTCCAACTTTTTTTCCTAACTCTCTGTATGGTCTTGGTCAAGACATATCCCCTCTCTGCCTGTGTCCTCATCTGTAAGACAGGGGGATTGAACCACATAGTCTCCTCCAAGAAGCCTTTCAGATAGAAAAGGCCACGATCCATAATCATCCATAAGAAATAATGCTTGGACTCGTGAATTGCGATGAGCAGTGCCTGGTGCTCAAGAAGCCTTGACCATCCTTTCCACATCAAACCCCAAAGGGAAAAACACAACTCAGGATGCTCATAGGGGACCTAGGTGAGGAAATGCCTCTCCCTCAAAGGGATACATCATTCCCACAGAGCAAATCATAAATAAGCTACAGTCAGTACTGTTAGTCTTAGATGGAAGGAAAAGAAAAGCTGAGTTTTCTAAACAACTTTGTAGTTTTCCTATAGAAAGAGAACACCATTGCTTGTAATTCAATTGCATGAAAAAATAAAGATATCCTTAATCTTCAACGTGGAATCATTGTAATCGGAGGTTGGTTTCACTACCTCATCCTCCTGTGTCTGTATTTCAAAAACCAGGTTCTATTACATAGAAAGAAATCAACATGAAACCATAACATAAAGACAATTGATCATTAAGTATATCTAAATCATAGCCACCAGGAGGTCAGTATCTCTACAAGAAGAATGTTAAATTGCATTCCTGTAAAGAACTAAAAGCATTTAGTTCCCATTAGCACATGTCAAAGGTAAGCAGAAAGGGCGTATTAAGCAGTTATAGAATATGTAATTTACTCTTCACTTTCACCCAACTGGAACATAACAACTACTACTGGGAATAAGGATGCTTTTCAACTAATTAAGAAAATATCTCAGAGCTGTTTCTCATCAGGTCCCTAAAAACCTATGCTACTCGTACCACTCACTTTATTGCAGTCCTTTAGTATATTCCCTTGTCACATTTGAGTCTTCCAGTTGCAGCATTTGGAGTGGGCTCTGTACATGCTAACTGGTAGACCTACAACAGATTTTACCAACCGACAATAGAAATTGGGAAAGAGAGTAAAAATCCTATGAAAGTTTTGATGCAATGTCATTGAAACAAAGCTAAGAATTGGAAACAAAAAGTACCATAAGGGCTTTCCTCCCCACTCCCCTCCCCCTTCCTTCCCCCCTCTTTCCTTCCATGGGGTGTGAATGAACACTGCACACTAGGAAGCAGGGCAGAGGGGACTTGGCTTGCGTGGTGTCAGCATGCCTGAGTGGTCGGGTTGCATGGAGGTACTGAGGTGCCGGGTGGCTGAAGAATTGGAGCAGTGGGGATTGGGGCAGCATGGATGCTTTAGTGTGCCTGAGGCCGAAGAAGCAGCACGGTGAGGGTAGGGCCACACGGAGGCGATGGCAGGTCCACCGGTTGAGGAAGTGGTGAGGAGGGTAATGCAGGGGCAGCAGGTGAAGGAGGTGGTTGGTATCATTAGGAGATTGGTTACACTGACAAAATAAGAAATTGAGCAAAAATAAAGGAAGGGCAATGGGAGCCAGGTTTCTCTCTATCGGAGAAGTGATTTACAAACGTGGGAAGTGGAAGGATTAGAAAGAACATTGAAAGGTTGAATTGGAATTCGAGATATCAATATGAACTCATGGGAATGCAAATGTGGCTCAAGCGACTGGGTTCCTGCCTACCACATGGGAGGTCCTGGGTTCAGTTCCCAGTGCCTCCTGGAGAAGTTGAGCAAGACAGCAAGCTGGCATGACGGGCAGGTGTGGCGAGCTGATGCAACAAGATGATGCAACAAGGAGACACAAAGAGGAAAGACAATGAGAGACACAACAAAGCAGGGTACTGAGGTGGTTCAAGTGACTGAGCACCTCTCTTCCATATGGGAGGTCCCAGGTTCGGTTTCCAGTGCCTCCTAAGAGAAGACAAGCAGACACAGCACTTGGCAAATGGACACAGGGAGCAGACAGCAAGCACAAACAACAGGGAGGGGAGAATAAATAAATTAAAAAACAAACCTTTAAAAAAAATGAACTCATGGTTTAAAAATCTATTTAAACAGATATAAAAATAGGTACAGATGTGTGGATACCTGTACATACATATAGGTATTTATTTTCTAGATCTATCTTCTGACAAGCCCTAGAAGTAATCGCCCCAGGAGGAACAAGCTCACTGAGGGTCTAGATCTTAGTTTATCCTGCAGGAAAAGAAACCAGGGCTCCTGGGGCAGGAAAAGTACAAGATGAATCTGAAACATTTTATTGTGCCAGAAATTAAGGAAATGCTCAAAGCATGATGAGAACCTGTCAAAAGGACACAGTATCTATCTCAAAGGGGCTCCCATTGGCCAACTCTGGGATAATTTTCACATTAAAATGAATAATGCTATCCATAAACTACAACTCACTGAATTAAAAGGAATCCATGAGTCCACACTAAGATAAATAAAAGAATGCACAAATGAATGAATGAAATCAGGGAGAAGGAAAAACTTCTTTATAGTAGAATGCCAACTAATAAATGTAGAAGAAATGACGGAAATAAAAAACACCATTTGACCATGATCAAAATAGAAGTTGGTTGAGACAGTCATCAGTGGATGCCAAGGCTAATGGGTGAGGTTGGATGAATGTTGGTGTCATCTCATAGTATCTCTCCACAAAATACTGTTCAATTACAAGAGGAGAAATGATGATTTTATAGTGGAGAAATCTGATGCCAACTTTTCCCAGTGATGAAGGTGACTAATACCAGCGGTGGGATGGAAAGACATTGTCCCCTGATGTGATGGACTGAGAAGAACATAGCATCATTTCTGAGGCATTTCAGCCAAGAATGCATGGCCTTTAAATCTCGTCAAAAGGAAAAATTGGATGGATTCAATATGAGGTTTGCCCTACGGAATGGAAGGCTTGTACTCATTAAAACTGTCAAGGACATGAACAACAGGGAAGGACTGAGGAATCGTTCTTCTGAATTGAAGAATGAGGAGACCTGACACCCACAGACAACATGTGTTCCTGGACTGCTCCTGGACCAGAAAGGAAAAAGCCATCAGTGGGACAGTAGGCACAATCTGAATGGGTCTGTCTAAGTATTGGATGGTAGCCCTGGAGTATGAGACGGTAGTTGTACAGAAGAGGGTCTTTTGAGGGCAGAATACATGCTGGATTGGTGATGGGGCGTTATGGCTACAGCTGGCTCTCAAATGATTTAGAAAAAGACAATGATAGTGTCCCACACACAGAGTAAATGTGGTCAGAGTCAATCGTGGAATCTGGGTGAAAGGGATATGGGAGTTTTTGTACTGTTCTTGCAACTTTTCTATAAATTTGAAGTTATTTCAACATAATTTATTTTTAAAATGCTTAAAGAGGTGGAGGAAGAATTTAAGTATAAGAGTCAGAAGGGGGAGTCCTAAATACTGAGAGGGCACATATGGCATTGTTTTTCAAAGCTTGGTCTGCTCCCTTCAATGCACAGCATTTACAGAAAGCAATCTTTAATATATACAATATTTATTTAATTATATAAACACATTCATTGGCATGCTGATAAATCATATTCTGTAGCACTTAGGAGTTCAATATTAAAGATGTAGTTTCCATTATATTATTTTTTTTATAATAAAAATAAAAATAATATCCTTTTAAAATTTATTTATTTTTCCTTTGAGAGGTTGTGAGTTAAAATGATCACGCATATCATATAGGATTCCCATACATTGCTCCATCACCAGCACCTTACATTGTTGTGACACATTTGTTACAAATCCATTGTATTCTTTTCAACTAAATATGTTCCTTTGTATTGCAGATAATTAAATATCATGCTTTTAATGCAATAACATTAATTATAATAGTTCTTATTTGTACTTACGTAGTTCTTATATCCTATCACTACACTGATTCACATATTTTAACTCAATCCTCACAACACTCTTTGATGTTAAGACTATTATTATCTTTACTTATAGACGAGAAAACTAAGACATAGTGAGTTAAGGGACCTGTGCAAACTCATGGCAGAGCTGGGATTTGAACTCAGACACACATGCTTGGTATAATAGCTAGGTTTTTTGTGTTTTTTTCAGGAAGTATCCAGGACCTCCTCAAGAACGTCTAACACAATGTCCTGCACTCGGAAGATAATTAACTGCAGGCTGGTAGCCAGGGGTGGACTCTCTGTTGCAGCCTTCACTGGATAGTCATCAATTCACCGTGACCTGAGCATTGTCTCTCAAGAGAATACATGAAGGTATGTCCACGAGACAAAATACGTGGTACAGGATAGAATGGCGGAGAAGGGAGCTCGTCAACATCAATATTGGACAAGGGCTCCTTTCAGTTCACTGATGGGCTGATGGGCTGAGCAAACCTCCCCCAGCCCCATGTCTGGTGCCGAATTAAGTGCAGGGGGGTTGAAGACATGGGCCTTTTCATTTAAATTTTAAATTTTTTGTTAAAGATTTATTTATCTCCCACCTCATGGGCCTTTATTTCACTCTCCAAATTTTACAGTCTAGTGCACTAGCTCTTGGGCCTAGGGTGGGGGTGGCAGCTGGCTGAAAAGGCAGATTCCTCGGCCCAGGCCTACAGCACAGAGTTCGAGAAACTGCCAGTGTGATAGCTTTCCTAGGACGTGCGTTCAGGCTGGGAGAACAGAAGGAACCGGGTTTGTGGCAGGAAAGAGCATGTCGAGTCTGGGAGAGAATAAGGCAACACTCTGATGGAACCATAAGCTTGCAGCCTCCCAGGCCCAGGGCTGCTGGGTGTGGGTGCAGCAGCCTGGGGGACAGGGGGTGAATGCACCCCAACACTTGAGCCCTTGGGACCACTCCCCAAACCCGGGGGCTCCATACTCCTGGCTGCCAGGGTGACCCCTCTTGTGCCAGCCTCCCGCTGGCTGGTGCCCACTTTCATCTCAAAAGCATCCTGTCTTGGACGACAAATCACTACTTGGTCACCCGGCTCAAGTCCCACTTTATGTAGAATGAAATTATAGATTACTCTGCCTCAATCCCATCTCCCCCTCTTCAGTAGGAGGGGATTTGTGGTCTGAATTATGCACATTGTCTTAACCCTCTGCTTCATCAGTGGAAGCATACACTGTGTGCATCTGAGGTAAAAATTCCCAATTAAAAAAAAATGTTGACCTGGCATCTGAGTGCTCATCATGACCAAATCAGACAGACTGATTTAGTCAAATATGTGATTTGATAAAATACACATACAGAGTATTTCAAAATGTTCAGAAATTCACGTAGCTGGAATTTCGGAGTGGTTTTTATTCCACTAGAAACCTATTAGTGGAAGGAACCTACTACTGAAAGGAAAATATGTGTTCATTGGTGTTTCAAAGGAATGCAGATACTATCTTCCTAGATACTTTGAGGACTAAAAGACACAGACCACTGCTCTCCCTGCTCATAAGTAATTAAAATCTAGTATTAGACTAGTGTCTCGATAAACCCACTTGCTACTACCTTTTACATGAAAAGTTAAATGCTTACATACATTTACTTTTAGATTAAAAGGTGAACAGATGTCTTGAGACCCTTTTGAGAATTAAAATGGTTTATATAAATCCTTCAAATCAACACATTTTATGCCATCACAAACTTTTTACTTAATTTTATTGCCAATCCAAAATATCGATGTGGTTTTATTGCAGGTCTACATAGAGCAAAGACTGAAGGCTGGTGGTCCCACCTGATTCATTTTATATACTCAGGTTGCATTTTCTACTGTAAATGTCTTTGCAAGAACTATACCAAAGGGCTTTCTGCAAAACCGAGGTCTGCTGACTGGAAAGGATTCCTTTAATTAGCCATTTGAATGATTTAAAAAATCCTTTCAGAAAATTTGAAAAGTTATCAGAATTACTTCATCAAATTTGAATTATGTTTAAATGGGAAACTAAAGAGGCAGGATTTTGCAGCAATGTTTATTTGGGGGTTTCTTTTCATTCATTAAAACTCAGCAAGTAGATTAAATCATAGACCATATTTGCAAACTCTCACTGGAGCTGTTTGGTAGATTAGGTGAGGTGGGTCGTGAGTTCCCACTATGTGCAAGACCCCATGACAGCTGCTGAAGGGGGTGGAACCCCATTTTAAAGGGGTTCACCTGGGAGGCATTTGAGACCTTCCTTAAAAGATCACAGGAACTAAACAGGAAGGAAATTGGGGTGGGAGTGGGAACAGCGAACTATTTCTCTATGTCCAGACATAGAGAATAGTTGGGGAAACGGCACAAGAGAATAAAGTGTGAGAGGTGTAGAAACAAAGTGAGTATGCATTGGGTTGGCTGGTGAGGGAGATGAGGGTACAGGAGACACTGGAGTCTCTTCTGAAGCAGTAAGTTTGCACCTTCTTTTATACATATTTGGGACCCACTGAAAATCCCCAAGAAACATGAGTACATCTTTGCTGGCAGATCTCAGCTGGAATTGGGAGAGGCTGAGGTAGATACCAGAGAGGAGGGCTTTGGAATAGTTTAAATAAAAATATAAAAACAAGGATGGGGGAAACGGACTTGGCCCAGTGGTTAGGGCGTCTGTCTGCCACATGGGAGGTCCGCGGTTCAAACCCCGGGCCTCCTTGACCCGTGTGGAGCTGGCCCATGCGCAGTGCTGATGCACGCAAGGAGTGCCGTGCCACGCAGGGGTGTCCCCCGCATAGGGGAGCCCCAAGTGCAAGGAGTGCGCCCCGTAAGGAGAGCCGCCCAGCATGAAAGAAAGTGCAGCCTACCCAGGAATGGCGCCGCCCACACTTCCTGTGCCGCTGACGACAACAGAAGCGGACAAAGAAACAAGACGTAGCAAATAGACACAGAGAACAGACAACTGGGGGAGGGGGGGAATTAAATAAATAAATAAAATAAAAAAGAAACAAAATAAACAAAAACAAAAACGAGGATGGGTGCAGGCTAGGATACTGGCTGTGAGAGAGACTTTCAAAAATCATAATTCACATCCATAGGACTTGGCAACTGATTATACATGAAAAGCTGAGGGGATGATCATTCTAGGAAATCGGAGGCTTTGAACCTGGACGGTAGACAAAGCGTCAAGAGAAACGAAGCCACTGTGGGCTTGGGGTACGTGATGGTGAACTTGGGCCCCGATACCCTGGGTTTGAGGCGCTGGGGGAAATCCAGGGAGAGAAAAGTAAACACATCTATATAATCTACAAAAAGTTCATAGTTATAAAGAACTTTGTTGGTTGAAAGATGGAAGGAAGGAAGAGAAGAGAAGGAAAGGGAAGGCGCTTTCTGGACGGAGTTGGCCGTCAGACCCCTGCCTCAGGAGGGTCCCGCGCTGAGGTTTCTGTGAGTCACGACTTAGAGGTGGTAAGCGAAGGAGAGGCCGAGCGGCGCGCGCAGAGCAGGAAGGGAAGGGGGCTGAAGACAGAGATCTGGGGTGCTAGGTACATTTAGGAGAGAAAGACAAAGAGGTAAAAGAGAAACAGTGGGAGGGGTACCACTAAGAACCAAGAGAACACAGACTTGCTGCAACCTGAGGAGGCAGATGTCTCGAAAGAAAGAGCGGAACAGGCTGAAAATAAGTCTCTGGAGCTGGTGTCTTGGCGTTCATTACGAGAGTCACGCTCTTTACTAAGAAGCTTTACTTGCCTTTCACTCCCACACCCACCACAGGGGGAAAGCTCTGGCATTAGGCTGCACAGAGGAGGTGTAGCTCCAAGGGACCACCCCCCACCCAGGTCACACGACTAGTGAGTGGGAGGGCAGGGGCTCTAACCCAGCTAGGCCTTACCCCGAAGCTGATACCCTCCCCCACTCAGCCGAGGGGGTGGCGGCCAGAGCTCGGAGTATCTGGAAGGAGAAAGGGATGGGAACTCATATTCGTTCCATGGCCAGGGTCTAGAACTGGTCTAAAGGCTGTAGATAGACTCTGGTGGGGAAAAGTAGGGGCGAGAGGAATTGAGAGCCAGAGGAGAATGCGGGGGGTGGGGAGGGTGTCTCTGCCATTTCAGGGAAGGGTGGGAGTGAGCCTATGGCCCTGGGTCACCCACTACGATGGGGAGATGGTTTCCCAAGAAAAACTGTATTAACAGGGTCTTTTTTAAACTAAGATTTTACCACTATACCAGGATATAGGGATTCACTCTTTCCTTTCTTAATATATGTGAAAAGTGCTACTTCCTATTTTGAATATACATGTAAAGTATTCATGCATTAGAATTGTACCTACTTTTTTGGGTGCCTTGTCATTTTCTGTTGAGAGTATGACACCTCCTTTCAAAACGATAGTGGTATTGAGCTCTGAAGGATGGAAAGAAAAGGAAAATAGGCCGTGAGGACATACGAGCGAGCAAAAGGAATCAACGTTAATCACTGGGGTGATGTTTCTCAATCAGGGGGCAGAAGATTTTTATGAGGGGAAGAAAATTCACTGTCCTTCTGAGGGAAAGGAGCATTTCTCCTGAGCTGCGGTGGCCTTCGTGAAACCCTGGGCCACCCACCCCCGGGAATTCGGGGAGCTCCTCACAGGGAGGCTGTCTTATGTGGAGGCCTGTGAGGGAAATACAAGGTCCCCTGGCTGGCTGCTCATCCAGGCCGCTGTTTCCAGTCTACTCGCTGTCCCTTTGAAACAACTAGCCCTGTGCATCCTTAAACATCAAGACAGGACAGGAAGATTTTCTTCCTATTGTACCCTGAAAAGCACCCAGAGTGGAGAGGGGCCAGACCTGTACTAAAAGGGGAACTGCCAGGGACAGAGAAGGTTGTTAATCAAACCTCAGTTTCAGCTGGTGGAGAAGCATTTTGATAAACTTGCTATAGGAGGAATCATTTGTTATAACTCCCTCAGCAGAGCTTTTAATAGAGAAGATTTTCAAATGTGCTTTCCAAATCAAAAATATTTGGGACGTTTGAAAGGAGGTTAGCAAATCAGAGCTAAGGGAAGCAGATTCAGCTCAACTGATAGAGCATCCGCCTACCACATGGGGGGTCCAGGGTTCAAACCCAGGGCCTCCTGACCCATGTGGTGAGCTGGCCCACATGCAGTGCTAATGCGTGCAAGGAGTGCTGTGCTATGAGGGGGTGTCCTATGCATAGGGGAGCCCCACACACGAGTGCACCACTCAAGGTGAGCCACCCCATGCAAAAAAAAGTGCAGCCTGCCCATGAGAGGCGCTGCACACCTGGAGAGCTGACGCAGCAAGATGACGCAACAAAAAGAGTCACAGATTTTTGGTGCTGCTGACAAGAATGCAAGTGGACACAGAAGAACACACAGTGAATGGACACAGACAGCAGACAATGGGGGGAGAGGGGAAAAAGAGAGAAAGAAAAATAAAATAAAATAGAGAAGAAAAAGAAAACAAAGCTAAGTCCACCTAGTGCCCAAACAATGAACATGAAACAAATCCAATCCACCCATTGTTCAGTCTACCAAATGCCCATCTACAAGCCGGGACCCCCCTTCACTCCCCATAAGTTATTTTTTGGGGAATGCCCAAGACTGGGCCCCACGAGACCCCCATCCATCTCATGTCAACCCCTTTCTCTCTCCCCATTCTAATGGCACCAAGGTCTGGAGGACTCCCCCAACGTGGCCAGCTCGGATGTCGGATTCAGACCTGACCTAAAGAACAGGGTTTTTCTGCTTGTATCAATTCACAAGCCATGGATAACACAGAATCACATTCCAAGGGAAGGGCTGAATCTGAATTTCCACTGCTGACCTGATTGCTCACAGCGAGCTAGCTTCAGGTGGACCCCGTCTACCATTTTTCTCCTAGCCCTTGCAGAAACTTCACATTTAGAAAATGTGAAATAATCACAAAGAATGCAAAACGTATTTGCATAGGGCTGTAACTAAATCCATTGCAGTCTATCCAGGGTGTCAAAATTGGCAGCTGGGAAGATTTTCCCATCATCTCTCCTCCTTTGTGACATATCAAATGGGCCTGTTTGGTAGGGAGAGTCTAAGGGGATAAACAGAATCCTGTAGACCTCTTTCCAAATCTCCTTCTATGTCTGCTTTGTAGAACTGGGCAGGATGAACTTTACAGATCACCGAAAATCACCTTCATTTTATAGGCAAGAAACCTGAGGTCCAGAGGTTAAATATTACAACTATATCACTAAATCGTGATATTCGGCCACAATTGGGTGTTTGCATTTAACAAGTAGGACACTGGCTCCATGTGAGCAAACAGGGGTAGATTTGTCTAAACACTGACCGCTAGGAGTTAGAGACTCCAGATCTCACATGTTCACCTCAACCGTCAGGGAACAAGAGGTTTGACTAGTCCAGAGCCCCGCCTCCAGAGCAGCTCCCCAAATGCTCCCCACCCCCCGACCCCTGCCTCATGTTGGTGCATGCTGGGAGCACTACGTCTTGGCTGGAGTCCAGGATGACTTAGCCTGCAGCTTTGACCTGCAAGCATGAGAAATCACAAGCATGAGTGCACAAGCCTTTCTGCCCGGCACGAAAACCAGAATCTTCTAGCCTGTCATTGCCTTTCACCCAAGGGCTAGTCTAGTCCCTTGAGCTCCTTCTTGTGACAACAAACAGAGTCATTTTCAGGTCTGGACTAACCACTTGCCCTGAGCTGCCCCCATGTTAACTGTCCGGTTAGGGGTCAGTGGGGTCCATCCCAAAGCCTCGTTGCCCTTTCCAAATGGGGCAAGCGATGCCAGATCCCTGGGGAAAGCTCTCAGCACCTGTGCCACCTCCAATAGCAGCTATTAGGTTACAGGGGATTTTTCAGAGGGCTCCAGGCACTTGCACTGTTTGTTAATTTGAATGATATGAAATTACCATTTTTGCAGACCAAACATGGTCAAATATTGGCAGTTTAATGTGTTCACCCTGATAGAAATTGTGAGAAAAGTATAGAGTATGTGGAACAAGAACACAATTTTGAGAGCCTCCCCTAGGCCAAATCTCAGTTCTGTTACTTTCATTCAGCAAACATATACCGAATTCCTGCTGTGTGCCTGGGACTATTCAAGGAGCTGGGTACACAGCGGTGACAAAGGCAGGTGAGACCTGTTCTTCCTGCACCATCTAATGGGTTAAACATTATTACTATCTCACTAAATCATGACGTGCAATCACAATCAGCTGTTTGCAGTTTAGCAAGCTGTGGGACGCTGGCTACGTTAGAATAAATAAGAGCAGACCTGTCTGGGGTCGCTTCCTAGCTATAGGGTGTTGGAGAAGTCACTCAGCCTCTCTGAACTTCAGCTAAATGTTGTTTTGAGGGTCAAATATGATAAAACGCATAAAGCATGAGGCACACTGGTGGCCCTCAATAGTTGGTTATTACTATTATTTTACCGTGACTCATAGAGGACTCCTAGTAAAATGAAAGAATCTTGGAGTATATTGTGGAACTCTCCAAGCTCACCCCAAGAGCCCTGAGGCTAGGGGTCATGGCAGGAGAATAGAGCACCTGGGGCAGGGGCCGCTGTCTGCGAAGCCCCAGATCCCAGGGACCACCACTCCCCACCTACTCTAGGACATGGACGAGTCCAGCTATTGTCAGCTCCTGGGTATGTCAAGAGGGCAGTGGGCACAGGAGGCATTGAGGGAGGTACGATCTGGTTCATCTTTCTTAATGGGCATGAAATCACTTAATCTGCACAAAATAAAAGTCAAGTGTATTGATTGAGGCAACGTAGAGGTGTGAGACTTCAAAGAACGCCCTGAAGTTTACCCATAGGAACATCTGAGTATAGGAATCAGACACAGATTTGGCTCTGGAGAATAAGAAGACATGCAAATTGACCAGTCCTTGCCCGCACTTCCCATCCAACTGAGTGGAAATTCCAGATTCCTTTTGCAGCCCAGGGGCATTATTTTCCAGGCTCTGTGTGCAAGCAGGCCACAGCGCTATTTCACTGGTCACCCTGCATGCCACTGAAAATGGCACAAATTGTGCTGGACAAGGTGTGAGTGAGAATGGAGCTGCCACCCAGAAGTACAGGTTAAGATGGTACCTTCACTGTCATCACTGTCTGGAGGTACGTCTGGCTCTCTAGGTCCGTTTGTCGCGGGGGGTGCCCTGGGAGCAGAGGTCAACAACTGCACCAGCTTATTTTGATACACTTTTCTGGTGGAAGCTGAGGAAGAAGGTGGAGTACAGATTACATTGCTCTATTTTTGTATGTGATCTTGCAGGGTCATGATATTTCACCGCTCAGATCCTATTCTTGTGCCTTACATCACAGGCTTTTAAAATGAGGTGGACTCCACCGCTACTCAACGCACTCCTTGCCTTCCATAAACACTGATGGTGAAGCCACTGTGGATTAGCCATGAAACCAGACTTCAGGGCACATCCGAGAACAAGGCAGGCCAGATTGTGCTCCTCATGGAGCTTCTTGTGGGGAATATGGACAATAAGCCCATATGTAAATAGATAAAAGAGATCAGGTGCCAGGAGCAAAATAAACAGGGCAACGTGAGCAAAAGTAACTGATTTCTTCTTGTTGGAAAAAAACAATGCCTTCTCTCTTGCCACCATACTTACTAATCTCTGGGTAGAGTTTGGGTATATTTATCTCCACTTCTCTGTGTGTTTTCACTTTTCTTTATTTTCCTATTTCTATGTTAATGGGTTTTATTACATATGTTCCCTCTACTGTAAGCTATTTTAGATCTTTGGGGGCAGTTTATAGACACATGATGAGTGTCTACCACTTGCTCTATACATACGTAGTATTGGACCAGGTGAATATCCAAGCTTGCAGAGCTGTTCTTCTAATTCACTGTCAGTGAGACTCTTCACGTCCACCATGGTGACAGAAGTTTGTTCTCTTTTGACAGTGGAAGCTTTAAAGTAGTGAAACATGAAATTCATTAAGACAACCTTACAAATCAGCACTAAAACTTTCCCATTTCACACAAGTGTTTCTAACCAAGTTCCCCCACTCTTCGAGATGCACAGCCAATGAAAGAAAACTCATTTTCCGCTGTCTTCTGCCACAAATCCCTGCCAAGATTAGTTGCCTCGGTGCACAGCTTTGGATGGGTGTCATTTTTCCCAATGTCGTGGGGGTTCAATTATTTCCAACATTTCTGCTCAAATAATATGAGAAAATCTTCTGCACACACACAAAATAAACAAATGCTTCCATTACTGTTTGGAACTCTGAGTAAGACTCAAGCGCTGAGAAGATAAGAAGTTAATTAAATATGAAAGAGCTGAGAGAGATTTTTTTTAGTGCGTTAAATAAAACTTATCTATCCCTGCCCTCCTTTTGATGAGAGTACAGAGAGTACAGGGCAATTCCGTTATTGCAAACAGTAGTCGTTTTCACACTTGTAATTTTACTCTGAACATAACGAGATGGTAGTTTTTAATTAACCGCCAGCCGACTTTGTAATTGCTGAATTGGCATTTGAAAAAAGTCAGCTACTCATTCTCTGGCACACGACTTGATTTATATAGATTTATGCATGTCTTCATATGGTTTTCCAAATCTGTGCAGCCTCTAGTTCAATTAGTTTTATTCAGTTGATCCCTTTTCCCCAAAAAACAACTGACCCTTCTACCTACTTAACAAAATCCTGAAAAAGACTCGTTTGTCAGACCTTTTTTTTTTTCTTAAAGGGCATTCCTGCAAAAGCCAGAAGACCTACTAGACAAATTCTAAAAGAGCTGTAACACTTGTCAGACCTTTTAACAGACATTTTTAATTTAGGGCTTTATTTATTGTGCCTCATTTCTATCATGTTTCAAGGCGGTGTAATATTGCAGTGAAAACGACCCAAGATAATTACTTAGCATAGGAGGATCTAGACCAATTTTAAGTAATGACTTTGCCTTTATTGGTGATCAGTCAATGTCTAATTAGAAAGAACATTGAATACAAACTAGAAAAAGTCGTGAATTGTTATGTATAACAGGGTTGACCAGGAACATCTAGTTAGTTCAACAGTTCTCCACTGCAAAGCTCTACTTTAATGAGACCCACGTCTTGGCACATAATAGGTGCTTAGTAGATATTGCTTTCTTTCTTTTCTCTGTGTTTAGGAAGCTGAATTAACACTTCTAGGCCACTAGGGAACAATCCAATACTATGAAGAAAAAGGACAATGCACCTCGGGATTTTTTTTTTCCTCCTGGAAGCTTGCTTAGGCAGATCCTGTGACATTTGTTCCAGGGAACAGCTGTCTGTTGTTTCACCAGCTTCCCAAAAATAACCTGCAAAAGAGCCCTCATCAATTTCAAGTGACACTAGACAATTGCCTAGAGGGAACACACATATGGAGGAAAAATATTCAGATGGAATCCAACTGGATGATGAATCCACTTACCCCCTTCACATGGTCGTCAAACGTCTCTCGCAGGCAGGTTGCTTACTGAAGCTGGGCAAGTGTCACCCTAGGGTTTCCACTAGCAACCAATCCCTTTTTGCCTGTTAACCATTATGCTAATCATAATACTGACAGTATGACATCAGTGACCCCCATAGCAACAGGCTGATGCAAAAGTGAGATGATTGATTTAACATAAATTCAACCAGAAGGAGGCACTGGTCGACTTCACAGGCAGACTACCATGATAAAATGTCAAAAGACACAGAAGTGACCATTTCGCCTAGGAAGTCAGGGGCCACTGCCAAACCAAACAGTGACAATAAAATGGGAAAGGAAAGGAGAAATCAAACTCAAGTGTCTGGACCACCATCAAAAGACCCACAGTAGGAGTGGCAGGAGGAGAGGAGATGTGGGGGCGCCTTTGGGACTTGGGGTTGCCCTGGATGGTGTTTCAGGGGCAATCACCGGACGTGGTGAGTCCTCCCAGGGCCCACTGGATGGAATGGGGGAGAGTGTGGAACTTGATGTGGACCGTTGACCATGGGGTGCAGAGATGCCCAGAGATGTACCTACCAGGTGCAATGGATGTGTCATGATGATGGGAGTGAGTGTTGCTGGGGGGGGGAGTGGTGGGGTGGGGGTGGTGGGGTTGAATGGGACCTCATATATTTTTTTAATGTAATATTTTTACAAAATCAATTAAAAAAATAAAATAAAATAATAATAATTAAAAAAAGAAGTTTTCTTAAAAAAAAGAAAAAAAAAAAGACCCAAGCCATATGCTTGGGGAGAAATGGGAGAGTAGAAGAAACCAGCACTCACGCATTAGGATTGCTCGTCCAAGCAGCGGCAGCAGGGTGGAGTGCAGATTCATAATAAGACAGTGCATTAGTTTGAGGTGTTTGGCCTTTTCAAGGCACTTTCGTATCATCTCATGTCATCCCTCTGGATAGTCGTGTAAGACAGCTAGTCAGATATTACCGTCTACATCGCAAAAGGCTAGTTTTTAACGATGTTACTTTATTTTGTTTAAGGAAAGATCCAGCAGACTATTAGCTTGAGTCTTTCTAGAAGACTATGGAGGTTTTAAAACCAATTATGCAAAACAAAACGTAACACTTGGAAAACACAATGCCTCGATCAGATACCGGGATAGGAGGGGTCATCCAAAAGTGGGTTAAGAGGACAGTGGAGCCCCTCTGCCTAGGGTTAAAATTCCAGCTCTCTCACTTAGCTGCTGGGCGCCATCTGGTTGAGTAAATGACTCAGCCTGCTGAGTCTGTTTCTTTCTCTTCATCTGTTAATATAATGGGGATGATACTGGTATCTACCTCCTAGGGCTGTCAAGAGGATTCAATGAGTTATAATGTACATAAAGTGCTTAGGGGTGTGCTTGGCACACAGTGAGCCCTATACGAACGTTTACCATTATAATGACTCACAAGTCCTGCCCGCATTAGGAGTCCACAGCCAGGCTCTTCCTGGGGAAGCTCTGCCTCATTTACACTTGCCCATAGCAGTCCATAAATTCAACATTTTCAGATTCTGGGAATGAGCTCAGGATCTTTGGGTGGACGGCCAGGAATACGCATTGAGCGATTCCAGGCTGTGATCCCAGAGTTTCTGCACAGAGCATCAGTTTCCAGCAAACATGTGATGCAAACATTTGCCAACATCCAAACATTGGATTCACCAAACAAAGACTTTGAAAATTGACACATTTGTTTCAATCAAAGCAAATAAATGATAGGCTTGGGTTACTGGGATGAGCAAGCATTTTGTTTATATTTCACAGAACTGCTTTCAACAAAAAAGCAGCCAGCAGGTGGAACCGCTTCCATTTAAAAGGGCTGTTGGGAAAAATAGGCGTTTCTAAATTATTTTCTTGGTCAGACCTCTGGGGTTTAAAACAAGTTAGGTTGACGAGGGATTAAATTAGATGCTCTCCAATAACCTAGTGTTGAGACCCCTATTATGTGCAAACTATTGTCTGAAGTTATTCTGTTGAAGATCCTCATTCTATTCTAAGCATTATTTCATTTAAGAACCCCTGTACTTTGCAGGATCCTGAAATAGTTGCTTTCATGTTTTAAGCACCCTGTTTCCTTCAGTGTTATCTGTGTTGTCCTGGGCATTAGCTTGCTTTTGTTTTTTTATTTCCCCCATGGCTGCAAAGATGTTTTATTCCATTTCTTGAGGAAAGCAAGTTTTAATTGCCAATCGACTAGGTATTCAACATGATAAGGTATCTAAACCCTGAGAGCTTCCTCCTTTCATTAAAATGTAGATCCAATTTCTCTTCCCTTAATGCCACATGCTGTTATTAAACTGAAATAACGGAAATAGTAAAAGCCAGATGTCACTTCAGTCTCAGGTTTGACGAGGGGCACAATTTCCTCTCCCAAAGTTTAATCTGCAGTTATTTACTAAACCCATCCAGTGGAAGAATGCACAATTTAAATGTAAATGCAATTTACATCGGGGAGCAGATAGTAGATTTGCAGTTTCAATTGCCAATAACCATTTGCAAAGGGGGAAATCATCTAAAGCAAAGATCAGCAGCTGCCAGGCTGAAGTCTGTATCATTCGCCATTCTCAGGCAACTTTCCTCCTGGAGCCACCTGCCTGAGTCTCAACTCTACAGGCAACAGGAAACAGAGAACTGAAGCATTTTCCCAGATTTTTCAAGCTGAATTTACTATTGACTTTGGGGGCAGGGATGGGGGCCATTTGGGATTTCAATGAGCTAATCCATTTGGCATCATTGCTGAAAACGTTAACTGGCCAATTTCAACACATACCCGTTGGTCCTTTCCTATGGGACAGGCCCATGCTTGGTCGAAAGGAAAGACGGAGAGGAGAATCCAAAGACGCCAAAGCTAGTTCTCCTCTTAAGGAGCACACTGTCTCCTTAAAGAGAAAAGTAATCAAAGAATTACAAGAAAACAAGGTGAGGAGGTGCGGAGAGAGTGCTGCAGGAACCCAGAACCAGGAGCCCCCAAGGGCTGAAAGCTTCGTTTCTGCTGAGACATAAAGGGCCCAATCACCGCCTGATACAGGGGGGCTGGGGCCAGAAGCTCTAAGGGTGTGTGTGTGTGTGTGGCTAGGGCGGCGGAGTGGGGGGAGAATAACAAGGGAAAAAAACCAGGTTGGAAAGGCTGGGGCAATTCCTGTGGAACCATGCAGGCCACGCAAAGGAGTTTGGCCTTCGCCTCTGTGTTATAAATGGGACATGGAACAGTTGTGGCACAACTAAATTTGTGTGTGTGATACTGTGTGGAGATTTACGTGTGTGTGTTTTTTGAATTCTTTATTTGTTTGTTTTTGAGGTACCAGGGGCCATGGACTGAACCCAGGACTTCACATGTGGGAAGCTGGTGCTCAGCCACTGAGCCACATCCGCTTCCCTGAGTTGGTTATTTTTTCGCATGTTTGCTTTTTGTGTTTTCAGGAGGCACTGGGAACCGAACTAGGAATCTTCTATGTGGGAGGTGGCACCCACCTTCTTGAGCTACGTCTGCTCCCTGTTTGTTTTTTTTTTATGCAATTTAAGTGTGATACCATATGGAGGATGAGTTGGTAGGGTAGTTGGAAGGCTACAAGACTAGATGGGAGGTTATTATGATAATCCAGAAAATAAATGATTTGGGATTGGACCAGGCCAGTGGGGGGAGAGCACTGGAGAGGAAGACACATGGTTCCTGCAGGGTTTAGGAGGCAGGATAGACAGGATAGGTGGTCTGATGTTTCCTCTTCACTTCACTGGCATAGGTTTCGCCTTAGTATAAATCTTTGGTCTCAATCGTGAGTCTGCCTCCATAAGGAACCATATGGAGTTTAGCCTACACAGCTCTGACACTTAAAATTATTCTGCACTTGTTGAGTCAACCCTTGCTTATCCACAGTACTTGAAGGCAGCAGCAACGTTGATCATCCATAACTCTCGTCTTCTGAATTGGAATTAATTACACCTTTTAGAGCAAATTTGCTTTGTTAATTAATCTTTCTTAGGATAATATTAGAATTAACTACTATTCTCTGAGCCCATGCCAGCTGGGCAGGGGAAGGAGAGCCAGGCAGGGCAGGGAAGCAGCTCAGGCTCAGGCAGGAGGGAGCCAATTTCACATAAAAATTCACTGAAGATTATCCAGAGCTCATCCACAGGAGATGAGCTGGGTCTAGCTCATTGACAGGTAGCTGCATAATTAAAGACTCAAATCCGGGAAGCGGATGTGGCTCAACTGATAGAGCTTCCTCCTATCAGATGGGAGGACCCGGGTTTGATCCCTGGGGCCTCCTGGTGAAAAAGAAGAAGAGAAAGCACGTCCACTTGGCAACCCATTGCCCAAGTGAGTGCCCGTGTGGTGAGCCAGTGCCCGCACAAGTGAGTCACACAGCAAGATGAAGACGTATCAAAAGAGTGACAAGGGGAGAGTCAAAGTGAAGAGCAGCAGAAACCAGGAGGTGGCGCGATTGACAGGGAACCTCTCCTCCGATCAGAGGTCTCTAGGATCGAATCCCAGTGAATCCTAGACTAAAGAAAATGAGAAGAAAAGACAACACAGAGAGCAAAAACAGGAGGGTGGGAGGAGGGGAAGGGGGCAAATAAATCTTTTTTAAAAAAAAAAAAGGACTTCCGGCAAGATGGTGGCTGAGTGAGCTTGCCTTGCCGTCTCTCCTGGGAAGAGGCAGCTGGGCACCGCTGGAGGTTCTCCGGGACCAGGCTTTTTCAGGATTTTTTCAGGGCAGGAAGTGTCTGGACATCGATTTGGTGGGAAGGTAACGGAAAGGACTGGTCTATAAGATATAAATTGGGACTTTTCAGGAGGGGGAGGCAAGATGGCGGCTGAGTGAACTTCCCGGTTACTAGCTCCTGGGGGGAATCGGCTGGGAGGCGTCGGAGACTCTTTGGGACTGGCTGTTTCGGGATTTTTCCTGGTCCGGAGGTGTCTGGACATCGATTTGGAGGGAAGGTAACAGAGAGGATCCATCTGTGAAATATACACGGAGATCCCAGCTACGTGTGGAGGATTCCCTCCTTGGGTAGGCGGAGCCGGGTCAGCTAGCACCGCGCGGAGCCCCAGCGGGCGGCGGCCAGGGTAGCCGAGTCCGGCCGAGCCCGGCTGAGCCGCGGCGGGCGGAGGGGCGGAGCCCAGCTGAGCTCAGCTGAGCTCGGCCGAGCCCAGCCGCGCCGCGCCAGGCGGCGAGCGGGAGAGCCGAGCCGCGCTGCGCCACGCCGGGCGGCGGGCGGGAAAGCTGAGCCCAGCCAGGCCCGGCCGAGCCCAGCCGAGCCGCGGCGGGCGGCGGGCGGGGAAACGGAGCCCAGCTGAGCCCAGCCGAGCCTGGCAGCGGGGTTTCTGTTCTTTGGTTGTTTTTTTTTTATTTTTTTTTATTTTTTATTTTTTGTTATTGTTGTTGTTCTTGTTGTTCTTTTTTTTTTTTTTTCAATCCTCTCTTTCTTGTCCCCAATATTCTTCTTATACTATTTTACCTTAACAATACAATAGGTCCTACAGGAAATACCTCACATTTGCTGGGTTTCCTCACCCTCCACTGCCTCATTTCTCTGTGAATAGATTTAGCCTATCTACACTATCCCCTTTCCCCTACAACTTGATATCCTCCACCATCTGCTATCTCTCCTATATTCCATCTCCCTTTCTTTGATCCACAAAATGTCTAACTCTTAATTTCGAATACCTTTGTTTAGTTTTCCATCTGGTATTCGTCCCTGAAACTATTACCTTTCTTTTCTCTTTCCCTCTCTCACGAAAACAATAGCCTCTTAGTACGTACCACATTCCTCCCATATTCAGTCGTCTACCTCATTATAGGTACTTTCCTACTACTATAACTCTACACAATTTACATGATCTAACCTCCATCCTCCCAGAACTCATATTGTTGCTTTGTAAACATATATCACCAATACTACTTCACACTTTTTCCTTCCTTACACAATTGACTTTCCCCAGCACTAATACTTTCCTTTAAAGTGAGCTTAACTAGCAATAAGAAATTGGAATAAGAAGAACAAAGTGACAAAGAGAAGATATAACACTTACGCAAAAACAACAGCTAATTAATCTCCAAGACTAGACAAAGAAGCTAAGGAACTGATTAAACCCGTCAAGAAAAAATGTTGACAAGACAGTAACAAAAATCTACAAACCAAACCAGTAATCAGGAAAACATGGCTGAATCCAATCAACAAACTGAAAATCAGGAAGGGGGGCAGGACTTCGCACAAGCAATGAAAGATCTCAGAACATTTATCACCGACAAATTTGATGAAGTAATGAAAGAGGTTAACAGCGTGAAGACAACACTTGGAGGGGAAATTGCAGACATGCGCAAAAAAATAACAGATATGATGGGAATGAACACCACAGTTCAAGAAATCAAAAATACACTTGCAGCAAATATCAGCAGACTAGAAGAGGCAGAGCAGAGAATTAGTGATGTGGAAGACAGTGCATTGGAAATCAAACAGATAGTAGAAGTGGTCAATAAAAAGGTAGAAAATATCCAGATAGGACTTAGGGACCTGAATGATAACGCAAAACGCTCAAACATACGTATTATAGGCATTCCAGAAGGAGAAGAGAAGGGAAAGGGGTCAGAAGGAGTGTTGCAGGAAATAATGAATGAAAACTTCCCAAATCTACTGAAAGAGACAGATGTACATATCCAAGAAGCACAGCACACTCCACTGGTCATAAACCCCAACAGGCCCACCCCAAGACATATACTTGTCAAATTATCCAATGCTCAAGACAAAGAAAAAATTCTAAAAGCAGCAAGAGAAAAGAAAACCATCACATACAAGGGAAACTCCATAAGATTAAGTGCTGATTTCTCATCTGAAACGATGGAGGCAAGAAGGCAGTGGTATGATATAGTCAAGGTACTAAAGGAAAAAAATTTCCAACCAAGAATACTCTATCCAGCTAAACTAGCATTCAAAAATGATGGAGAGTTCAAAATATTCACAGATAAACAGAAACTGAAAGAGTATATCAACAAGAAACCTCCCCTTCAAGAAATTCTTAAGGGAGTTCTGCAGGAAGAAAGGAAAAAACAGGACAGTCAGAGATGGAGGAGAGTGTAAAAGCAACAAGAAAGACAAAAATAGAAGGGGAAAATAAAATAATACAAACAAAATATAACAAACACAAATCCAACCAAAATATGGCTACCATAAATAACTCTCTAAACATAATAACACTGAATGTCAACGGATTAAACTCACCTATCAAAAGATTCAGACTGGGACACTGGATAAGGAAATACGACCCATCTATATGCTGCCTACAAGAGACACATCTTAGACCCAGAGACTCATGGAGGTTGAAAGTGAATGGCTGGAAAACAATCATACAAGCAAACAACAACCAAAAAAAGGCAGGAGTAGCTATATTAATATCAGACAAAATAGACTTTAAATGCGAAACAATTGTGAGAGACAAAGAAGGATACTATATTTTAGTGAAAGGGACAATTTGTCAAGAAGATCGAACAATCATAAATATTTATGCTCCTAACAAGGGCGCCTCTAAATATGTGAGGCAAACGCTGGAAAAACTAAGTGAAAGAATAGATGCATCTACAATTATAGTGGGGGATTTTAATACACCACTATCAACTCTGGACAGAACATCTCAAAAGAGAATCACTAAAGAAACAAAACATTTGAACAGTATATTAGAAGAGCTGGATCTAATAGACATATATAGATCATTACACCCAAACACAGCAGGATATACATTTTTCTCAAGCGCACATGGAACATTCTCCAAGATTGACCATATGCTAGGCCACAAAGAAAGGCTTAATGAATTCAGAAAGATCGAAATCATACAAAACAATATCTCTGACCACAGTGGAGTCAAGCTGGAAATTTGCAAGGGACAGAGACCCAGACTTCACACGACAATTTGGAAATTAAACAGCACACTCTTAGAAAAACAGTGGGTCAAAGAGGAAATCTCAAAAGAAATCAATGACTACCTTGAAACAAATGATAATGATAACACAACATACCAAAATTTATGGGAGGCAGCAAAAGCGGTACTGAGAGGGAAATTTATAGCCATAAATACATATATCAAAAAAGAAGAAAGAGCAGAAATTGAAGAATTAACTGCACATTTGAAGGAATTAGAAAAACAACAACAAAGTAACCCAACAGGAAGAAGAAGGAAGGAAATAACAAAGATAAGAGCAGAACTAAATGAAATAGAAAATAAGAAAGCACTTGAAAAAATAAACAAGACCAAGAGCTGGTTTTTTGAGAAGATCAACAAAATTGACAAACCTTTAGCGAGACTAACAAAGAAAAAAAGAGAAAAGATGCAAATACACAAAATAAGAAATGAGAAAGGTGAAATCACCACTGACCCCACAGAAATAAAGACTATCATAAGAGGATACTTTGAAAAACTATATTCCAACAAAAATGACAATTTAGAGGAAATGGACAAATTCCTAGAAATACATAAGCAGCCCATACTGACGAAAGAAGAAATTGATGATCTTAACAAACCAATCACAAGCAAAGAGATAGAATCAGTCATTAAAAATCTCCCAACTAAGAAGAGCCCAGGGCCAGACGGCTTCACAGGTGAATTCTACAAAACATTCCGGAAAGAACTAACACCAATCCTGTTGAAACTATTCCAAAAAATCGAAACAGAAGGAACACTGCCTAATTCCTTCTATGATGCCAACATTACCCTAGTACCAAAGCCAAACAAAGACACCACAAGAAAGGAAAATTACAGACCAATTTCTCTAATGAACCTAGACGCAAAAATACTTAACAAAATACTTGCTAATCGTATTCAACAACACATTAAACGAATTATACACCATGACCAAGTGGGATTTATTCCAGGTATGCAAGGATGGTTCAACATAAGAAAATCAATCAATGTAATACACCATATAAACAGATTGAGAGAAAAAAACCACATGATTATATCTATAGATGCAGAAAAGGCATTTGACAAAATACAGCACCCCTTCCTGATAAAAACACTCCAAAAGATCGGAATACAAGGAAACTTTTTGAACATGATAAAGAGTATATATGAAAAACCTAAAGCCAACATTGTTTACAATGGCGAAATCCTGAAATCCTTCCCTCTAAAATCAGGAACAAGACAAGGATGCCCATTGTCTCCGCTCCTATTTAACATTGTCTTGGAAGTACTGGCTCGAGCACTGAGACAAGAACCAGATATAAAAGGCATTCAAATTGGAAGGGAAGAAGTCAAAATTTCATTATTTGCAGATGACATGATCCTATATATAGAAAACCCTGAGAGATCTACAACAAAGCTCCTAGAACTCATAAATGAGTTTAGCAAAGTCGCAGGTTATAAGATCAATGCGCAAAAATCAGTAGCATTTCTATACACCAATAATGAGCAAGATCAGGAGGAAATCAAGAAACAAATACCATTCACAATAGTAAATAAAAAAATCAAATACTTAGGAATAAATTTAACTAAAGAGGTAAAAAACTTATACATCGAGAACTATACAAGATTGTTCAAGGAAATCAAAGAAGACCTAAATAAATGGAAGAATATTCCCTGTTCATGGATAGGAAGACTGAATATTATTAAGATGTCTATCCTACCAAAACTGATCTACACATTCAATGCAATCCCAATAAAAATCAACACAGCCTTCTTTAAGGAACTAGAAAAACTAACTATGAAATTTATTTGGAATAAAAAGAGGCCCCGAATAGCCAAAGACATATTGAAAAAGAAAAACGAAATAGGAGGAATCACACTTCCTGACTTCGAAACATACTACAAAGCTACAGTAGTGAAAACAGCATGGTACTGGCATAAGGAGAGACACACAGACCAATGGAATCGAATTGAAAGTTCAGATATAGAACCTCATGTATACAGCCATATAATATTCGATAAAGCCACCAAACCCTCACAACTGGGAGAGAATGGCCTATTCAACAAATGGTGCCTGGAGAACTGGATAGCTATATGGAGAAGAATGAAAGAGGATTACCATCTCACACCTTATACAAAGATCAACTCAAGATGGATCAAAGACCTAAATATAAGAGCCAAGACCATAAAGACCTTAGAAAGCAGTGTAGGGAAACATCTACAGGACCTTGTAATAGGAAATGGCTTCATGAATATCACACCAAAAGCACGAGCAGCAAAAGAACAAATAGATAAATGGGACTACCTCAAAATTAAAGCCTTCTGCACCTCAAAGGAGTTTGTCAAGAAAGTAAAAAGGGAACCCACACAATGGGAGAAAATATTTGGCAACCATATATCTGATAAGAGACTTATAACTTGCATATATAAAGAACTCATAGATCTCAAAAACAAAAAGATAAACAACCCATTTAAAAAATGGGAAAAAGATTTAAACAGACACTTCTCCAAAGAAGAAATACAAATGGCTAAAAAGCACATGAAAAAATGCTCCAAATCCCTAGCTATCAGGGAAATGCAAATCAAAACTACAATGAGATACCATCTTAGTCCCATAAGATTGGCAGCCAAAAAAAACCAGTAGAATACAAATGCTGGAGAGGATGTGAAGAAAGGGGAACACTCATCCATTGCTGGTGGGAATGCAGAAGGATCCAACCATTCTTGAGGACAGTTTGGCAGTTTCTCAAAAAATTATCCATAGATTTGCCATATGACCCAGCAATACCACTGCTGGGTATATACCCATCAGATCTGAAAACAAGGACACAAACCGATATATGTACACCAATGTTCATAGCAGCATTGTTCACCATCACCAAAAGTTGGAATCAATCCAAAAGTCCATCAACAGATGAGTGGATCAATAAAATGTGGTATATACACACAATGGAATACTACTCAGCTGTAAGAACCAATACACTACAATCGCACGTGATAACATGGATGAACCTTGAGAATCTTATGTTGAGTGAAGCAACCCAGGCATTGAAGGACAAATACTATATGACCTCAATGATATGAAATAAGTTAACTGCCTCAGAGAGCTAGAGTCTGGAAAAGTGGCTTACTGGAAATCGGGTGGTGGAGGAAGGCTGTGAGTTAATGTCTGTAGGGGTGGAATCTGTGATGAGCTGTGGGTAAGTATGAGCACAAAGAAGGGACAAAATGGGGGCAAGGGGTTACCTTCGGGTGGGGTTTTCTGGGTTTGAGGGGGGCTGGGGATGGGAAGAGGGGTAATATGGTCCAAGAAATAGGTGGGAGGGAGGGGCAACATACAAACATGGGAGAGTGCCAGAAGTTCATTGAGAACTAAATGTTGAGTAAAACGTATCAAAGTATAAGTAGGAGGGTTACCTGGTTAGGACGCTCAGGGGGTATGGTCTGATGCGGGACGGACTCCGGAGGGAAGAGCTGAAGGCTCATTTTGCCAAGGTGGGTTCTACCATTGGGTGGGGTGGACCCATATCCTGGGGAAGACTAATGCCGTCGAATAGAGAGAACTGTATCTCTCGTGAGAAAGGACGGCTCCCAGGGCATTAGATTGGCAGGCATTGTGGGCCCTAAGGGGAGGGGAAAATGGACGTGCAATGGATGGAACAAAGGTAAATAAGGGGGCAAAAGAGGAGTTATGTGAGAATACACGAGGATGAATATAAAACAGCTAATATTACACCAAAAACATATAGAGGACGACAGACTAATAATGAAAACCATAAGACAAAACATAGGATAACTAAAAAATTTAGAAAACTGTACAACCTAAAGTATGGACCACATAGTAAGCACAAATGTTACCTTGTTTGAAAACTATAGTTTCGGAATCTGTACATCAGTTTCAGGAAATATGATATGAATAAGTTAAAAGATTATTGCTGTGGAAGGGAAAAGGTTTTATGGTGGATCTGGGGAAATACTGTATATTGTATATATGAATTTTGGTGATCTAAGACTCTTCTGAAGCTGACATTATGTTGGGATTCACTTTACGGGAAGTTTTGGATCACAGAGTGGTTCAACAATGGCAGCGGAGGAATACTGATATGGGATGTTATTGACAGGATATATATGGTTGACAGGGAGTTATACAGGGCATATGCCCAGGGTATATGGTAATGTCTATATATACTCATAGTGGAAACAATTAAAAACAACAGCTGGGGGGGTACTGGGCTCCCGGCCGGGGGGTCACTGTTGTGGGCCCTGGGAGAGCAGCGGCAATCCTCCAGGTGCAACGGCAAGAACCAGGAAGGAAGGAGGGCCCAACAGTGGGCTCTTGATACTAATGGCTACACTTTTGAGCCTATGCACCTGCAATAAGAACAAGGCCTAGAGTAGCATTGTGCCTGGGGGTTTCCTCCTGACAGCCTTCATGTTACTCAAATGTGGCCACTCTCACAGCCAAACTCAGCGTGTAGATGTGATGCATTCCCCCCAGCGTGGGACACGACACCCGGGGATGAGCCTCCCTGGCACCGAGGGATCACTACCACATACCAGCTGAAGAAGCAACTAGAAAATGACCTTGAATTAAAGATTCAATGCGGAACAGCAGAATATACCTGTCTACATATAATAACATGACTTCGGGAAGCGGTTTGACCTAATGTAAGGGGGAAATGGAAAGGAGAAATGAGATTATAAGGCTGTGAGTCTCTAAAAAAGAGTCTGGAGGTTGTCAGAAGGAATACCCCTATGTACAACTGAACAGAGTCTAAGAGACAGATAAGGTAGATACAACCCCAGGTATTGGTTCTTTTGAGGGATAAAGAGACCCACGGGTTCTATGGTCATGGCAGAAGGGGTTCACTGCCATGACAGATGGCCCTTCTTTGGAGCTGGTGTTTCTGCGTGATGGAAATGGACTCAGAGGGGATCTCTTTTCACAAGACTTGCATGCTACTTTATTGGAATTGTAGTTGGTGCTGGGTTTAAGATATATGTAGGGGATTTGAATCTCTGGACTGATAATATGACACCCAGGCCCAGAGCCTCAACAGACTTCAGCTCCTACACTTTGACTTATTGGACTTACTCCACTCAGCTAACATGGAGTTGAAGAAGGTCAACCACCACAACATGGAGCCTAGAGTGTCTACAACTAGAAGCGGGAAGAGTGCATCCAGTACCCATGTGCAATCTAAGCCCTCACTTGACATAGGTGTGCAATGGACACAACCAATCCAATGTCCACAGAGAAAATGTGGAGTGGGTGTGGGAACGGTAGCCATGGGGGCTGCTGGGTGTGGGGAACGGGAGGAAGAGATGAGATGTGGAGGCGTTTTCGGGAGGTGGAGTTGTCCTGGATAGTGCTTCACGGACAATTACGGGACACTGTAGATCCCCCCAGGGCCCACTGGATGGAACGTGAGAGAGTCTGGGCTATGATGTGGACCATTGACTATGGGGTGCAGTGATGCTCAGAGATGAACTTACCAGGTGCAATGGATGTATCACGATGATGGGAGAGAGTGTTGCTGTGGGGGGAGTGGGGGGCGGGGGCGGTGGGGTTGAATGGGACCTCATATATTTTTTTAATGTAATTAAAAATAATAATAATAAATAAATATTAAAAAAAATAAAAATAAAATAAAAAAAAAAAAAAGACTCAAATCCCTTGGGAGCTCAGTTACCGAGTACCTACTGTGCACTGGGTGCCCTGCTGGCGCTGAAGGTGAGAAAATGACTGAAGCAGGGTCTCAAGGTGCTGTAGGTTTAATGGGAAAGGTGAGGGGTCATTGGATCATTTAATGGAATGCAGTGAGGGCTCTGGCAGAAGCATCTTCGCTTCAAGAAAATAAGGTCTGAACACGATTAATGGAGAAAAGGCCCAAATGTGTATGAAATAAAGGGTGGAAAGTTGCTTAACTGCCATTTTGTAAACAATGGCAAAATATGCTTTTAATAAAATGGATTTTCTCTCAGTAACACAAATTAGTCAATTCTTTTCATGCAAAGCAAGATGTGATCTTCCCTAGAGATATGAACTGAGACTTCAGTCCTAAAGTTTCCTCAGAGGCCCCTAGGGCCACCAGGAGGCGAGGAGGGGCGGGGGAGGGCAGAGCAGCCCCGTGCCCCCTGCCGGGCAACAGGACAACTCCACCCAGCTGCCCTGCACACAGTATTGGCTCCTAAGCAGACTGGGTATAAAGGAAGAATTTCACTGCTACAATAAGTTAGGAGACTACCCACCTACCCTGTTTTCTGAGCTGCTTCTTAAAACCAAAATAGCCCTAGCCTCCAGTCCCACCATGAAGACAAACCACACCTTGGACATTGAAAAATTATGATCTTGAGGGCTCCCTTCCTGGAATCCTGCAGGTCCTGTGGAGATTTATTTTGTATAAACCATAAACAAGAAATTCTGGATAGCCTGTGAGAGACATCTAAGACATGCTTCTTGTCCCCAGAGAGATCACGCTCTAGACAGAGAAACAAACCAAACAAACGCACAGGTAAAGGTAAGAAGTCAGGGAAGTGGACTTGGCCCAGTGGTTAGGGCGTCCGTCTACCACATGGGAGGTCCGTGGTTTAAACCCCGGGCCTCCTTGACCCGTGTGGAGCTGGCCCATGCACAGTGCTGACGTGCACAAGGAGGGCCCTGCCACGCAGGGGTGCCCCCGCGTAGGGGAGCCCCACGCGCAAGCAGTGCGCCCCGTAAGGAGAGCCGCCCAGCGCGAAAGAAAGTGCAGCCTGCCCAAGAATGGTGCCGCACACAGAGAGCTGACACAAGATGATGCAACAAAAAGAAACACAGATTCCCATGCCGCTGACAACAACAGAAACGGACAAAGAAGACGCAGCAAATAGACACTGAGAACAGACAACCGGGGTGAGGGGAAGGGGAGAGAAAGAAATAAATCTTTTAAAAAAAAGGTAAGTCAAAGCCCATAATCAAATACCAATAGAGGGGTACCCGAAAGTGCCTTGAAAGTTTTTTGCCTCTGTAAAAGGGAAATATAGTGATAATAGTACATTCCTCATAGAATTATTGAGAACTGAATTAATGCATCTAAAGTGCTTAACACAGTTTTCAGTAAGTGCTCAAAACTGTGAGCTATGAGTAAAGCCCCCCATTGCCATGCCATGGTACTAGATCCTATCCTAGGAATCTGGGGGCGAGGGAGACACAGCTGGTGACAGGATCATCTGCACCACCTCAGTATCAATGCAGCCCACTCCTTCACCTGTGAACTCAGAATCTGAAAGTAGCTTCTCACAGAGATCGACTCTTTCTTCAACATTTGAGGGGAAGAGAACACACTAGAGTGAGCTTGCTTTGCAGTATGAGTGTGGTTCAGCAACAGGAGAAATCACTAAGGAGCAGCAATTTAATAGGGGCTAGACTAGCCGAGACAGAGAGGGCATTGTGGAACAGCCATTCCTCGTCCTCAAAACCCTGGGGAGGGAGCGGACATGGCTCGAGCAATTGGGTGCCCGCCTCCCACATGGGAGGTCCCGAGTTCAGTTTCTGATGCCTCCTAAAGAAGATGAGCAGACGCTGCAACCAGCAGACGCCGCAACCAGCAAGGCGCAGAAGTGGCTCAAGCAGCTGGCACTCGCCTCCCACGGGTTCAGTTCCTGGTGCCTCCTAAAGAAGACGAGCAGACAGATGAGGGAACCATCTGGCGGGTGGGGGGCGGGCATTGGCAGGGGGCAGATGAAAAAAAAACCCAGGGAGTTGAATTCCCATGGTTTAAAGGAGACTCTGCACCAGAGCTGAAGCTCTCCAGAGAAAGAGAATAAAAGTGGAAGCAAAAAGAAGAAAGAAAAGGTAGGAGCATAAAATGGAGGCTAAGCGATATGGAAACCCCAGTGGCCCAGAAACTCACTATTCTTACAGGAAGATCTCCAATTTGACCCAGCCTTCTAGCAGCCACCCAAAACATCTAGTCAATTCCACACTCATATAATGAAAGCAAAACAACTCTTCTGGAGCATTATAACTGTCCCTGGTGCTAAGAAGAGTGGGTGTTTCCTCGAGATCCTCGGATGCATACTTTCCTGGCTGGAGTGCAGAAAGCATGAAGTGACTGCCACTTGGCGAGGCTGAGAGACTAGCAGGGGCCGGATGCCTGATATGGAGCTTAAGCTTTCTCCCTCGGGCAACGGGAGCCATCTTAGACTTTATGGTAAGTTTCCCCACCCCCCAAATTTTTAAACTTAAATTTTGTAAAAATTTCCCAACAAGTAAATTATAAGCAAGTCGAGTGAAAATCTGAACGCACACAAAGCCCTCACGCCCCTCCAACAGCTGTCAACATTTTGCCAGTCCTGTCACCAAAGGGCTTCGAGCAGGGAGTGACATGACATCTGGGTTTGAAAAAGATCTCCCTAGCTGCTACGGAGAGAATGACTGGCATGGTGCAGGACTGGGTACAGGGGGATCATTAGGTTGAAGCAAACCATTGGTTCCTTCACTCATTCTTTCAACAAATATTTCCTGAGTGCCTCCCGCATGCCTGGCACTGTTCTGGGGCTGTGGATTCAAGGGTGAGCCAAGCAGCTGAGGCTCCTGCCCTCCTGGAGCTTATGCAAACAAGCAAATTAGGGGAACAAGAGAACTTCCGAGTGTGATGACAAGACACAGCGATGTGATAGAAAAGGACTAAGGAGGGAGGGATTTAATTTAGATGGGGTGGTTAGGGAGAGTTCCATTTCTCTTCCCAGAACGTTGGAGAAAGCCAGGGTGGCTGGAGTGGCACGAGACGGTGCGGTAGGAGATGAGCCTGAAGAGGTCAGGTGAGAGGACAGGGTGGCTTGAACTACGGCGGGGGCAGTGGGAACAGAGCAAATGCGGGCTGCAGCGTCAAGGATGACGGTGGGATTTCTGGCTTGAGTATCTAGGTGGACAAAGGTGACCACTGAGACAGGAAAGGGGTAATGGAGGGATTCCGACCCTGGGATGGCTTCCTCACAGCCTTCCCACAGGAGAGGCTGGCCATGTGAGGCCGCTTCCACCACCCAACCCCAGTTCAAAAACAAACAATCCACGCAGCCTCCTGATCGGGCAATTCCAAGTGATCCTGGCTACCGTCCCAGCCCCAAACCCTCCACAGCTGCCACCCCCCAAACATCTCATCAATTAGGCAGTTTAGAAGGATACCTCCAGGTCCAGCTTAATTTGCTTGGAGGAGATGAATGGGATGCTACAACTATTTCGTACAGCCTTGTGGAGGGGGCGGGGCATCGACAGCTACAGCAGAGCTGGTCCAGAGGAAAATGGTTATCTGCGGGGTCTATCTCAAAGACTCTTATCGCGATAGGGGTCCTCTGAAGCCATCCGATCATTTGGGAACCTACCTCCCAATACCTCATTGTCCCAGGCAGATATGAGGGCTGAGATTTAAAGGGTGTAGGATTTTGCTGGGAGATAATACGCAGCCCTGGGCTAGTGGGAAGTCTAGAATTAGGCCATTGTTATACCTACATCCTGTGGCGTTTGCATGATGGACAGATTTATTAAAAAGGACATAAAAGAGGCCCATGGCGGTAGCTGGTGTTGGGGACAAGATGAAGAAGCCCCAAAAGCAATCTAGATAGGAAGACTACAGTGGCTAGGGCAGGTGTCTCTTTCTGGAAATGACATCTCCACTTTCCTTAGCCCCTCTATTTAGCTAGTATCTGTCCTTGCTACACCTTGCCCTAGAAGGGCATTTTTCTCAGCTGTCTATTTGGGCGGGAGGAGGGGGGAGAACAGGTATTCGGGGGTCATTGTCTGGGAATGAATCCTGGACAGCAGGAGGCTGCTGCTCTCACTCCTCATCCCCATCATCTGTCACCCAGCGAGCGCGGCGGCGGCCAGGCTGCAGGCTGCCTAATGAAGACGGAGAGGTGGTTCCGGCTGTGCACAGGTGCCGCTTCCCCATTAACAGAGGTGACATTCGGAAGCACTGCTCATTACAGAGCAGACATTGGACCAGGATGGGACACATATTGATGGCAGCAGGGCCAGCCAGCGTCTGTCTCAAATCCCATTGCCCCTGAGAGAGTAAGTGAGAACAAGAAAGGAGCGGCATGAGTGTCAAACCCGCAGGCCCTGCACTTTGCAGAGAATAATGAATCCTTGCCACCCCTGATATTAAGGGGCCAATTCATTCTCTCTTCTGCTTGCAGCGGAGGGGTCCCGTAGCTTCAGGGCCATCCAAACACAAGCCAGCTACTGCAGAATCCTCCAGTTCCTTCCCTCCTTGGGAGGGCAGATGGTGGGGATGGCTGGGGATCCAGATCCTGAGCCCCTGAGGTCTGGTTTTAGAGATGCTAATGGACCCGAGTTGCAGTGAGGAGGTAGGGAAGTAGGCTATGGGGTCATCAGGGACAGGAGAGGAGGACAACTGAAGTCACGAAATCTTTCTTTCCGGAGGGTCCTGAGAACAGGACAAGCTCTCCATCTTGGCTGGGATGGAATGCGAGTTTTGCATGACCTAGAAGCCTTCCCATCACCTCTGCGGAGCCAGGAGGGCACCAATAGTTTGCTCAGCAACCGAAGCCAAGTACAAAGTGGCCAAAGGACGAGCCCATCCTCCAGGCCCGCGCGCGCGTCCCCACGCAGCCGCGAGTACCCCCCCGCCCCCCCACTCCGCCAGGACCCTCCACCCCGCCGGCGAGCTTCTCCGCGGGACGCCCCCGCCGCGGCTCGGCTGGGTTTTAAACCAGCAACAGACGGAACTCGACTTAAAAATAACTATTTTGACAGTTCGGATGTAAATATGTGAGTGACGCGTGGAGCTGGTTTTCCTTCACACTTCCCCGCACCCCTCGCTGCCTACCCCAGCCCAACACTGCTGAGCCCGAGATGACGGGAGAGCGCCACCTGCAGGACGCTCCCCAAAAAGGAAGGAAGGAAGTGACTTGTCCGAGAGCGCTCAGCCAGTTCGTGGGGGGCGGGGAGAGCCCGATGTTAGAGAAACCCTAGGCTACTTTCTCCATTCCACACAACATTGCATTAGGGGCAGGGATATTCCCGATTTCTTATCTATTGCCTGAGAAAAGAATTTCTAGGACACAGGCAAACTTTTAAAATAATTCCTGGCACCTACATACCCCTGACTTCAACTCAATTTGACCTGTGTTTACCGCTTACCTACATTGTACCCAACATTGGGCTAGATGCAGGGGAATATTTGAGGTGCGTAAAATGTACACTTGCCATTTGTGAACTATTTCAGCTCTCTTGATTCATTCTCATTGAATATGTGCTTTGTGCCTAGCTCTGAGCTAAGTAAGCACTCAGCACATGCCATCATATTTCATCCTTGCACAAACTCACGGGGTGGGTATTATTCTCTCCGTTTTACATGTGGGAAAACAGAGGATTGGAGAGACTAAATAACCTCACAGGGCCACTAGAGCTAGGAAAAATAATTGAGAGTGGGACCCTAGTCTTACGCTCTTTCTCCCATAGTCAATTGAACAGAAGGGAAGTGAAGGTAGATTTCCACCCATTCTACAAGTAGGGAAACTGAGGTCCAGACAGAACACACCTATCTGGCCACCAACAAAGCATCTTGGCTGGGACAAAGGAAGGACAAAAACACAGCTCTATGACTGCCAGTCTAGGACTCACTTCCTGAACTGCTGGTCTCAGGCACTGTGGTGGGACATGATGGGGCATCACTTAATCGCTTTAAGGTCTCCTCGTTGTCTCTCTGGAAGGGGTTTGAGGAAAGGTGGTAGGAGAGGAGTCTGGAGGCAGAGAGAGAAAGGAAGAAGAAGGAAAGAGGAGGGAGGAGAGCTGGAATGCGAACAGCATAAATATGCCATGCATGGCCTGGCCGGGCAGAGCTGTGAGACAGAAGTTCATTGTCAGAGCTCCCTGTCGGCCCTTTCTTTGTCCCTGTATCATCAGCCAGATGTTCTCATGCTCCTTCCTCCCTTCTAAGGAAAACCAGCTCAGGAGAGAATCTGATATATTCATTGATAGTGTGGTGCAAATGCCTGATAAACCATCCAATGTGAGCCTCTCTCCTGGATTCCCAAACCTGGGGTTAAGGCCTAAAGTCAAAGAAAAGAAGCTCTAATGGTGCAATTTCAGGTATTGGATTACTGGAGAGGAGAGGAATTTGGGAGAAGAGGCTACCTGTAGCACTTGCTGGTAAGGTTGTTGCTGGCTCTGTGCATATATCCTTGGGCAGAAGTCTGTAGATATTGACAAAGGGAATGAGGGGTTCCCAGGCTCTGTGCCCCGAACACACTCTCCTTCCCAGCTGAGCCTCAGCTCGATTGAGTCCACAGAGATGCTTGCCTTGATCCCTCCCCACTCTCCAGACAATGCCCTCTCAGGGCTCTGAAGCCCCAAAGAGCTTTGCTTGAACGCTACCAGAGGCATCTTGGGTTCTTTCTAGTCCTGCTGTTTTTTAATTACACTGAGAGTGCCTCAAGGGCCCCGGCCCCGACTGCTTTACCTGTGTTTCCCTTGCAGCTCCTACCACAAGGCTTTGCACAGTCAGGACTCGATACTGACTGAAATGGACTGAGTCACGAGCAGTATACACCACACATTTCTCCACACGAGGGAGGAAGAGCTGGGGGGGGACAGAGGAGGGGTTAGGGGCAGGCATCCCAGCCTATCCTGGCAGGTGCCACAGACTGAAAGGCTCGGGGAGCGTCTGTCCCTGTATTAGTTTCCTAGGGCTGCCAAAATAAGCTATCACAGACCGGGTGGTTTAAAACTACAGAAGTGGAAGCTAGAATCAGAAATCAAGGTGCCAGCAGGGCCATGCTCCCTCCCAAAGTTGGAGGGGAGAAGGCCCCGAGCTTCTGGTGGCTCCAGGCCCTGGCTTGGGCCTGTGGGACTCCAATCTGCCTCCCACCTCAGGACGCCCTCTCTCCTGCGCATCTCCGTTCACCTCTGCCTTTCCCTTTGGAGGACACCTGTCACTGGCTGTAGGGCCCCTCCTGACTCCAGAATGATCTCATCCTGAGCCCTTAACTTCATTACATCTGCAAAGACCCTTTTTCTAAATAACATCCCAGTCACCAGGTTCTAGAGGTTAAGAAGTGGGTGTATTCTTTTTTTTGGGGGGGGGTAGTTTGCTAGGCTGACAAAATGCAATATACCAGAAATGGGTGGGCTTTTACAAGGGGGATTTATTAGCTTAAAAGCTTACGGTTCTGAGGCCCTGAATATGTCCAAATCAAGGCAAGCGCCCCCCGCCAAGACTGGCTGCCCTTGATCCTGGACTTCTTTGTCACGTGACTGTATCTGCTGGTCTCTCCCTTCTCGGTTTCCTCACTTTTAGCTTCCCACTTGTGTGACTTCCTCCCTCAGGGTCTGAATTCATTCATTTACAAAGGACTTAGTAAAAGGATTAAGACCCTCCTTGGGCCTCACCTTACCAAAGTAACCTAATCAAAAGGCCCTTAACTGGAGTCTAATCAAGCAGGTTTATACCCACAGGAAGGACTAACCCTAAGAACATAATTTTCTGAGGTCCATTCAGCTTTAAACTGAATAGCGGGGTCACTATTCAACCCCTGACAGCGCCAGACCTCTCAGCAAGCATTTATTGAGTGCTTACATTCTGGTCACGTGAAGGCTGAACAGGCGAAGGTGTCACCACCTCTCAGAAGCAGTCTACTGCTTTAAACCAGACCTGCCCAGGAGGGGCTTTCGCCTCGTCCTGTCCCAAACCACTCTGTGCCTGGCAGGAGGCTGGCTTTGGGGTTAGGCTGATGGATCTGATTCTCTGCCCCCTCTAGGGGCCCCTTGCTTCAGTATTTATTTGAACTCTCTGTCCTCTCAACCAAAGTGGAGTTATGCTATATTAATCCTTGTCCTTAATGCTACACCATCTTACAGCATCTTCCACTTCTTGTAAGTCTGAACATTCTCATTTCTTTCAATAATTCTGAGAAGCCCAACTAAAGGTCTTCCTTCTTTCTGTTAAAAACAAAGGCCCCTTGAAGTCTAAGTGTTCATGCTGTAGTCCTAAGCCACTTCCCTTGCCCTCCCCCAACCCCACTCTTCTGCTGAAATGTTAGGAAGTGTGAGACCTAGCTCTGCTCCACTTACAGGTAGCCCAAGTGAGGCTCAGAGCTCAGCGAAGCCTCCTGCTAAATCCCATCATCTCGCTTTATGTCCATGCTCCTGACTCGTCCTCCCTGTCTCCATTCTCCCTCCTCTCCCCAGCAGAGTTGGTGGAAACAAATGTTTAGCTTCTTTGCAGCAGCATATCCCAGTGCGAAATAAACACGGATGTCCCATCTACCCTGACAGCATAATTCATTTACTGCAAAGGGATATAATAAACTCTGTTTATTACAGCAATTAACAGAGCAGCATTTGCCAGCATGCTTTTCAGTGGCAACCAGAAAAGTGCTTACTCCAGGTGCATAGATTCAGGAAACCATGCAACTTGAGCCAAAATGAAACCAATTAGAGGCTTAGTAAATGGGTCCCAGCCACCCCAGGAAAATTAACCGTCTAGCAGTCAGTTCAGCCAAGGTAGAACCTCCATGCAGGAGGCCAACACTACAGAGAGTCCTACTTTATTGAACTAAGACCTGGGCCAATTGTCTCCAGGGCTAGTGTATGGAATTGTTTCCCCCTACCGTGACCCCAGCCCCTCAGGTGCTGGGTTCAAATCTCACTGATTTACATAGGAGCATATAGGTGGGGAATGTTAGCACCATTGGCTCAGGGGTCCCCCTGCCCCTGGAGTGGAGTGAAGATGGAGGGAGAGGGCCGGGAAGAAGGGACAACAGAGAAAGAGCAGCTCAAGGAAATCATTTCATTAAACCCTGTCCTCAAAACCATCCTCGAGATTCAAGACCTCAGGCCCCTGGAGAGAATCACAGATGTTTGGCAGGGAGGAGAGGAATCCAGAAGTCTGTTTTCCAGCCTGGAGAATCTATGCCATCTTACTTTGGGCAGTAAAGAAACCCATCTGCCCCGGTTCTTTGGTGGAGGAGCAGAGGAAAGGGAAGTCTTTGTTTAAATTCCCCAGGGACATAAGTGTATTTGATTGCTAATTAACTAAACTTATTCTCTACGCCTTTCGAGAGTCCAAGGCTTAGCACGGACCGACAGGGCATCATCCTTCAGAACCAGGTCCAGTTTTCCCAAGAAGGGCAGCAGCTCCAGAATCATGGTGGATTCTGGAAAAAAACTCATCCCTGGGGCAGCTCTTCCTTTTTCTCTGGAGCAGCCTCCCAAAGAGACCGTGGGGAATTTTGATCTCCTAGAAAACATGAAACTGAGGGCCTGGGAAGCCGAAGGCTCACAAGTGCAGATGCAAACCCCTGTCAACCAGGTCCCCCGGCTGAGGGGTGACCTGCTCCCTTCCCCTTCCCTCCAGCACTCTTCCCCCTCCTCAGGCCTCCGGGAGAAAGTGCTGCATTGAAGGATGAGGGCAGAAGCCAGCCCGGCCTCTTTGGAACAGAGAAAGTCAAAGCTTTGAGCATCATGAACACTAGGATAAAAATAGCAGTGTTGCCATGGCAACGAAGGCTGGGAGAGTCCCGAGGATCTTGTCTGGGTCCTGCCATCTCCCCCTCCTGCCTTCCTCCCCGCCCCGTGGATGGAACGCAGGAATGAGCTGGGGGGTGAAGGGAGGCTGCCCACGGAGGGCAGGGAGAGAGGTCAGCAGCCCCCTCGAAGAGCCCTGGGGTTCCTGGCCCTGAGGGTGTCTGCCACGGCCTGGGCTGCCCGGGCTTTGGGGCTCCTGGCCCTTGGAATTCCTTCGTCAGTATAATAGGGTCCTGGAGGGATGCCCTAGGCACACCCCCAACCCTGCTGGTGGATGGTCTTGACCTCCTGGGCTCCTCTTGTGAACAGCCAAGGTTCCCATTTCCTCTTCACGGTCTGTGGTTCGGAGGGTGGAGCAATGTAGAGGAGGGTAGGTTCCCAGGCAGGACCGGCCATGCTGTCCCCGTCACAGTGGGCACTGACCACTCCAGGACGGCTGGAGGATGCACTTTCCAAGGCAGACCCCTGGTCCCAAGCTGTTTAGTAACGTGGACTTGGAGGGCTGAGTCTGGATTGGGAACAGGGCGATGGTGGCGGCAGCTAGCTCTTGCTTAGTGTCAGAGGGACAGAGTGTTCACTCCTGGGGGATAGATTCTGGTTCTTGTTTCTTGTGGTGCTGTCAGTGCCATCAACTGCTGGGCACAGCAGTCACCTTCATGGTGAACACAGACTTGCCAGACCAGCCTATGAGATGCCAATCGAATGCAGCAGCCCAGAGATTTTCTTCTCTGGGTGAAGGCCCATCCACCAGGTTGTGAACTGAGTGTCTGTCTCCAAAAGTCCAAGCTACATCTGGAATGAACTGATACAATGTGACTTTGCAATGCATGCCTTCCTGTGAGGTAAGGAGGGGACGGGGCTCGCTGCCACCTTTTGCAAAAGAGGCTGAGGAAGCAATTTACAAGGACAGCTATGGGAGAGTGTTGGGAAACTGGGGGCTGTGGCTCTCCATCCAAAGACGGTCATCAGCCCATTCCACCACCAGCGTATCCCAAATCACTGGGGAAAATGCACATTCACTCTGTAGACAGGGCAAATTCCAGCCTGAGGCACTTTCTTCCCCTTGCAGAAAGCAAGGAACGAGGTGGGGTTGCCCAATCAACTTGGAGCTGGGCTCACCAGCAGATGTGCAAAGGAAAGTCCATGGGTTACATACCTGGACAGAGGGCCAAGCCTTGAGATCCCTTCTAGAATCTCTGGAGCATCTGCAAGAGTGGTGTGTTTGCATGTGGGTAAGAGAGAGGGGGCACAAGAGTGGTGCCTAGACCTTGGGCCTGGCTGTGGAGGGAGGAGCAGGACTGCTGGGAGGCAGGAGCCCCTGCTGGGGGAGGACTCTAGCAGCAGAAGCTCTGAGTACCTTGGCCTTCCCACCCACTCCACCACCATTTCTTAGATCTACTCCATCACCGCCACCTTCCCACTCACATCGCTCTCTCACACATACACATCCACTTGCTGCATGTACCAGCTGGGGCACAGGAAACCTTTCACCCCTCTGGTGCACACCCTATGCCCCACTGGGGTGTGACTTCCCAGCCTCCCAGAGCCATGCACTTGAAGGGACCTTAGAGGACTTTAGTGCAAACCCCTCTTTAGAGCTGAGGATACTGAGTCCCAGAATCAAGACATGACTATCTATGGCCACATACTCATTGGTGTCCAAGCAGGGCTGGAACCCAGGAGACCTGGTTCCCAGCTGAATGGTCTTTGCATTTCGCTATGCTACCATGTGCATATTTCAATTAAATTATTGCTTTTTTTTTTTTAAACAAAAATAACCTTGCTATATATGTATATTGATCCATATGCTACATTCAGAAAACCCTTCCCTGGGAATGGAGAAGGAAATGACATTCTCATAAGAAGGCTTCAACCTGAGTCAAGGAGCCCCTCGGGGCCTGTGGGCCGGGATCCCGGGCAACCCTGAGATCACAAGGGCCCAAGTTCCCTTCACACTTCTCTAGCTTCTGTTCACCCATTTGCAGAACAGGAGAGGAAGTGGGCATGGGGAGGTCACCCTTTTACAGAGGGGGGAAACGGAGGCCCAGGGAGGCCAAGGCACCCACCGCGGGGTTAGCAAGAGGACACAGTGCGGGCAGGCAGGATCATCGCCCCGGGGGCCCTGGCCTTACCCCAGGAGCTCGAGACCCCCACCTCAAGGGAAGGGAAAGAGCCATGAGGGGATTAGAAACAGGAAGGCCACAATGATCCAACGAACCCCTGGGCAGGTGTGAGACTCAGGGCAGGAAACGAGGTGGCCGGGCCAGCCCCGATGGAACAGGAAGAGAAGCCACCTCTGAGGCTTGGGGCACGTGGCCTGGGGCTGCTTCTTTTTTTTTTTTTTTTGGTAGAAGTCCTCTGCCTTGGCCTCACCCAAGGGCAGAGGTGGGAGCAGGTCTACAGACCGCTTCCCAAGACGCTGAGAGGAGCAAAGTCTCATTTTCCTGAGAAGGAAACAAAGGGTCAACAGCCAGTGGTGGCGGGTGGCGGGCTGGAAGCGGCTCTGCCTCCTGCTCTGGCCCCTTCGACTACAGTGCAGGCTCTAGCCTCAGCCCTGGATGAAGAAGGGGCCATGTGCTTGGAGGTCAAGGGCAGTGGTCTGCAGGAGTCCCAGGGGAAAAAGGCCTCTGAACTGGCTCTCCGCCAAACCCCTGCAGCTGAAATCCCTGCCAACCATGGAGAGGTGCAACGGGAGAGCTCTTCCTTGCCACCCCCCGCCCCCGCGTCTCTTCTCCACCCTGCTGACCTTTCCTCCGGGGTGAGCCCATGTGGTCGGGACAGGACACCCAACACCTCTGAGCCTCCGGGGTACAATTTCACCCTCTGCCACAGGCGCTGCTTCTCGGGGCACTGCTGCCTTGCTGGTGGCCGCTAGGGACACACGCACCCTGGAGTCGAGCTCTCCCCTCTGCAGCAAGCTGCCTCCTGCAGGCTTTTCTGCCCATCTCAAGGCCTCTACTGTCCAGGAGGCCGAAGAACCAGGGATTTTGCTTCTGTCCCCTGTGACCTACTGACCTTTATTGCTGAATCGTTCCGTTTCCTTGAAGGAAGGCCTTTTGTTTATAATTCTTTGGATTGATAAAGGAGAGAAAAGGATTGTAGAAGGCTGGGGCTAGGAGGTAAGGGCAGAGGAGGAGCTTGGGGGTGGGAGGAGAGAAATCTTAAGTTGTGCTCAGGCCTCACAAAGGCAACCTGGAGACCCTCAAACCTGCCAGAAGCCCAGGAGATGCCCCACGCAGGGTCAGGATCCGGCCAGGCAGAGGCTTCTCCAGGTGACAAGTCAGCAGAGGAGGCGCCTGTCTCCGTGATGGCCCAGAGGGGCTCACATTCCAAGGAGACGTCCCTCCTGTCCTGGGGCCCCAGCCTCCTCTACCCAGGTCACCTGTTTACCACAGATCAGTTGTCCTGTCCCTGGATGCTGGAGGGGATCTGACTTGCTTCCTCCACTAAACTGTTTCTGTGATGAAGAGGGCAGGCTTGCCGAAGCAATGGGATTTGCCTGAAGTTCTGTCTCTAGATTTCCTGTCTGCATCCCACCCCCAGCACCTAACTGAGACACAGGGACAGAAGTCTAGGTATAATCAAAATGAGGAGAGGAAAAAAGTAAATAAATAAAAAATGAGGAGAGGTAAGGAAGGAAGGAAGGGAGGAAGGGAGGAAGCAAGGGAGGGAGAGAATGGAAATGAGATGGGGGAAGGAGGATTAGGGAAAAAGTCAAGGAAAGTCCTAGAAGTTCCTTTACCCCAGAGTTTCCCTTAAAGGCACCACATACAGGCATTTCCCCACCTAGACCCACTAGAGGAAGGAAAGAGGCAGGTGGGTGAGGCTTGGAGACAGGCGAGTAGACTGGGGGGGGGACAGTGTAGTTCCGGAAGGGGGTCCCCGGTCTGGCCCCCGGAAGGCAGCCGCTGAGGAGGGGCTCAGGGCCTGCAGCAGCATCCCCGCATCTGTGCTGCTGCCAAGGAAGCCAGGCCCCAGGGAGGTGGGGGTCAGCGAGGCCGGGCTGGGGGAAAGACGGCCTTCTGGTGTGTGAGGGAGAGCGAGGTGGAGGGAGACACGCAGCCAGGCTGCTCTTTCAGGCAACCCTGATAGGCTCTGCCGCCCCATGCACAGCCCAGCCGGCCCCGGGGGACCCAGCTCCTCTGGGCCCCGGCGGATGCTGGGAAAGGAAGGGGGTCGGGCCAATCTCTCACATCCACACGCCAGCTGCTGCTGCTCTGGCAGGGGGCTCCTGCCTTGGTCCCGGGTTCCCCGGGAGAGCCTGGGCTTGGCTCATCTCACCCTCCCACCCCCAGCCTGCCTGCGGCCTCTGGCAAGCTCAGGGCTGCTCGGGGAACCTCTCCCGCAGGAGGCCTGAGCAGCCAGGGCTCCACGCGGCAGCAGCTCTCCTGGCCCAAGGCAGCACATCCCTCAAGGGGATTCGCCTGACAGGAGAGCCTGGAGCCCTCGGGGCAGGAAAGAAGTTCCTCCGTGGCCTCCCCGGGGCTTCTCCTTCCCTGGAAGGCAAATGCAGGTACGGGCTTCCCAGGTGGGGCTGCAGCATCTCTCCAGGGAGGCCTCTGCTGGAAGCGAGTGGTGTGGGCACGAGGAGGAGGGGACACACAGGAGGCTGACGCCCACGGGGTAGAGTCAGGTGGAGACTCAGGACGCACAGGGGGCTTCGGGCTCCGCGCTCGCGGCGGGAAGCGGGTGCCCGCGTGCCTGGAGCCTGCTGGGGCGGAAGGGGCCCTGGTTCTGCTCACACCGCCGTTTCCCGCTCTCGGCGAACTTCCTCCTTTTTCTTCTTCATCTTGCAGAAGCCGTGCAGGCCACAGAAGCAGGCGAAAGTGAACTGGGGCATGCCCTAGGCCAGGCTGGGGGGACGGTCACCAGAGGAGATCTGCAGGGAAAGGCAGGGGAGGAAACGGGGGCGGGAGGAAGGCAGGAAGAGAGAAGGCGAGCTGGGGTTAATGTTCCCAGAACCTACCGGGCCTGGCGGAGGCACGGCCACTCCCTGGGGCTGCCCGGCCCTCCAGATTGGACTGAGCTCCCCGGCTGGGGAGAGCAGGGGAGGGCAGGGGCAGCCACGCACCCAACATCAGCCTCTTTGGGACCTCTCTGTTTCCTGATGTGTAGGGAGCTGGTGTCATTCCTCAAACTGGAGCCTGGTAAGTCCAGGGTAGGGAAGGGAATGCCCCAGCTGCTGCCTTCTTCGTTCCCCCCCCCACCCCTCAGGCCCCCACCCCAGCTTCACCTCATCCTTGCACACCTGTGGTTGGAGAACAAGAAACACACTGGCTCAAAATAAGCCCTGGCTCATGCCAGCCTCCACAGGTTAGAGGTGGGGGCAGGTCTCCAATCGCTTCTTTAGGGAGCACGACCCCATCAGTGATCCAGATGTGTGACTTTGGGGACGTGGAAGCAAGGCCCTAGACCAGCGTGGCCTCTACCTTGACACCTGGAACTGAGTCATCGAGTCTTCCCTAACAACCCCAATGGTTCTGATTCCTTTAGGGAATTTCTTCTTTGCTCAGACCAACACCAATCCCCCCCCTCATCCTGTAGAGAATAGACAGCCAAGAGAGTTCTTTTCAGCCATCAGGCATTTATTGAGCCCCTATGCCGGGCAAAGGGGTTGGGGGCTAGGTACAAAAGGATGAAGATGTAGTTTCTTCCCTGGCACAAGAGCAAGCACGTCTAAGGTAGAGGCTGGGCTGACACACCGTCTCCCCGCTCAGCACAGGAGACGGCCGCTTTGGTATTTGCGGGCAGTCTGGCTGGGCATGGGAGAGGGCTTTAGATGAGCTCTTCAGACGAGGTCTCAGTCTGTAGGAGTATCCCTTTCTCCACACATTTTACTTAGGTCTCCCTAGCCTCGGCCACCTGTGGATTCCTCCAGCTCACTCCTCTGCCCTGGGCTTGCCACCGCAGGAGCAGGACTGCCTGCAAGTGAGCAGAGCAGCTGGGAACACAGAAAAGTCCTCGGCACGGGCGCTCGGGAGGCCTGAGCCCTGGCTCTGGCTTGAGTCACTTCCCTCTCTGGGAAGAACACGGGGGACAAGTGTTCTGCGTGGAGCTCAGATGCTGGGGGGAGGCTGGGAGCCACAGGGGCTATGTCGGAGGAGTTTGGAATAGGAAGGGATGAGGAATTCCCTTCTCCGCCGGCTCTCGCGATAGAGACTGCATAGCCCCAATGCCAGGCACACCCGTAAAGTGGTTCTACGGTCTCTGAGGAACGGGGCATGGCCCACGTGGTGGCCTTCACAGGTCTGACCAACCTTGACCCTTTGGACAAACTCATGTTTCTCCAGGCAGAGCAGAGGGCCCGGCCGTCAGGCCCTCAGCAATCACGGTGCCCGCGGTGGAACCGGGACCGCTCCCTCGCCCTCTTGGTGTCTTGGTAACACATCCAATGGCTGAAATTAATAGGTGCAGTGCATTGCCAGTGGCCAGCTGGGTGGGCAGGAGGCCCAGCGTGAGGCAGCAGGGGTAGGTAGACTGGTTATTTAATAACCCGCTTTCCAGCACCATTCACACACCCACTCTCCTGGAGTATATATAGAGAGCACTGAGCAGCAGTCTCCAGGATATATATAGACGAGACACAACTACTATCTTTCCAGATCTATCTACTGCAGCTCTCTCTGGATTTCCCCAATGGCAAACCTAGAGAGAGATAGGGGCTTAGGTGGCCTGGGTTCTATTCTTGGCCCTGATGTGGGCATGCTGCGTTACCCTGGGCAAGTGGCTGTACCTCTCTGGGCCTTGGTTTCAATGTACTAGGTGGTTAATCAAGACTTAACACTTAGACCCCAAACCTAAGGGGCTGAAAGGGCACTTGGGCTCCTATGGTGATTGGGGAGGGGGAGCGAAGGGGAACAGGTGGGTCTCTTATAATCATTGTAATGCATGCATTTATTTCTCTTGCTGGGAACTGTATGTCAAGGGTACTATCAACAGAGCGTTCCCAGGAGTACAGGAAACATACATGAAGAGAAATGTGGAGGCACAACAGAGCTGACTAGGGAAGGCACACCTAACACAAGCCAAGCATGTAGCTCTGATCATCACACCCCACTCCCACCCCCATCCCCGATCTAGGTGCAGCTCCGGTCTCTTTTGTCCCAGGATACATAGGTCCTCTATCCTCTGCACCCCTCCACACGTCCCCTGCAATACCTGCTCTTCCTTAAAAATCAAAATAAAACACGCAAAACGTACTCAAGGGACTGGTCCTCCCTTGGGGTCCTGCCACCTTTAGGGAAGACGAGGAGATCCTGCCTTTTTCGTTAAGCACATCACTGTAAGGAAGGCTTCGGGTGGGGGCGGAGGAGGCACAAGAACCTGCACATCAGAGGCAAGGAGGGGGTGAACTAAGCCGCTGGGGAGCTGGACTGGGAGCTGCAGCCTGGCTCCAGGGCCATGTCTGAGGGCCGGCGGCCTCAGTGGGATTCCTGGGTGTCTGAGGAATCTCGGGACCCAGGCACAGTTGTCCTTGTTTCTAAGAACAGAGAGAATAACAAAAAGGGCCCGGTTATTCTGCTCAGATCTTTGATGCGAAGTGCGCTGGCTCTCCTCCCACTTCTCTACCAGGGCCTGTTTGAATCCTCGCTGCAAGAGGCCCTCGCAGCAGTTTCCCACGCCCCCTGAACTCTCCCCCATCAAGGGGTCACCCAAGCCCTGGAGGCAGCCTGGGCTCTGCCCGGGGCATACAGGCCCCTGGGAAAGCGGGGAGACAATAGGACAGAAAAGGCCGTCCCATTTCTGCATCCCTGCCTGCTGTGGCTCCATCCCTGCCTGCTGTGGCTCTGCTCCTCCTCTCAGAAAATCCCTCAGCCCTGCTGACAGGTACCTGAGGAGCCCCTTTGCCAGAGCCCGGCCTCTGCTCCTCTCTGCTTTGCGGCTGACTCTTTTTCCTGCATTCATCCCTTCACATTTGACAGAGTGCTCCAACACCAGCTAGGGCCCTCCGGAGAAGTCAGGCCCTACTGAACCTCCTCTTGCTTATCTCTACTTGAAGGGAAGGGGACCTGAACACTGGCGATGGAAGGAATCCAGAAATCTCATGGAAGCAAGCCCAGAGCCTCGGTTCACACCCCACTCGTCCGTGCTCAGGATGGAAACTTCCCCTCCTGCCCTGCGACTTTCTCCTCCAGCCCCATTTTCATGCCTGGAGTCCGCTGGAGTTAAGGCATAGAAAAAGAGCTCCCAGAAGCAGAAGAGGAAGGAAAGGGAGGTGGACATCAGACGCCCCTGCGGTCCCAGAGTACAAGCTGTTGGCCCTGGTTTCTTCCCTGCCCTCCTCTCTGGCCTTTCCCCAGCTCACGTCCAGGCTGGGATGTGGGGGCATCCCCAGCCAACTTTGTGGGAGCAGAGCAGAAGGGATGCCAAGCCACAGAGCGACTTCCCGAGCCACCCAGGGGTCCGCCAGCCTTCCCTTCGCCTGGCCTGGGCCCCCACAGGGCTGCCTGCGTGAACACCCTCCCGGGGTCCTCCAACGCTAGCGTCTCCAGCAAAAGCGGACAGTGGGTCAGAGACCACTTGAACATGTGGGAGTACCAAGAGGAAGAAGGGGGTCAGGGTGGGCTAGAAACTAAGATGAGGAGAAAGCCAGGCCTCTGGGTCTGCAGATCAAGCTCCCGGATGTCTCTAGTTTTCGTAATTACCTCCGTTAAAGAGGGGGAGGCGGTGGGGAAGGTATTTACAAGTGCTGGGACACGCAGGGAATCCTGACAAACAAGGGATATTTCCCTTCCCCTCTCCCCACCCCCCTTCACCTCTCAAAGCAGAGTAGCTTCTACAAGGCACCCCCCACCTCCACCCCACCCCCCATCAGGTAAAGGGCAAGAGAGAAGTGACCCAGTGAGGAGGGAGCGCCCTCAGTGCCTCCTGAACAATGCTGGGCCCTCCGCCCCCCTCCCCAGCTCCCCTGAGCACCGCGCGCCTCAGTAATTAAAATATGAATTCACCTTCCCTCCCCGAGCCATTCATCACAGCGAAGGGAAGCAGCTGCGGTTTAGGAGACCGGATTTGGGGGATTAGCTCTGGCGATGGAGCAGACACACCAGGAGAAAGAATTTTAAAGGAAGGGGGTGAATTGGGTTTTCTCTCCCCACCTCCTCCCTCTCCCTCCTGCCGCCACGGAGCCTCATACCCACCCCCGCCCCCAAGCCTAGCCTCTGCAGGTTTCTGGGAACTGTAGTCTACAAGGCCGTGTCGATAAACAGGCAGGCCAGGGGTGGGTGGTGGCACAAACTACAGATCCCAGGACTTCTTCCCGGAGTTGGCAGAGGCAAAGCTGGGCACAGGCCTCCAGTCTGGGAGAAGCCCGCGTTCTCCTTGGAGATTAACTCCTTCTAGGCCTGCTTGAGGCTGAGCTCCAGCCTCTGGCCTACTGTGCTCTCGAGAACCAGAGGCTAAGGGCCCTCTGCCTTCCAAGGCCAGCTTCGCCCTTGTTTCCTGCTTGGCCACCTAGGGAGAGAAAGGGCACGTCTCCACCCTCTTTGAGAAGGGCAGCCAGCCAGTTACTAGTGATTCCGAGGGACTCGAGGGCCATGACATGGGAGGGGACAGGACAGCAACGGTCTGGAAACGTCCTCATGCGCAGGCGTCCAGGGCTCTCCAGGTCCCCTCAAAGACCTCCGGGCAGCACGAGGAAGCCGGTGACCCAGACTGCCAGGACCAGACAGGCCTGAGCTCGGAACAATTTCCTTCTAAAGAGGAGGACAGAGATTTTCAAAACAGACTGCATTTAGAAAGGAGCAAGTCTTAGCAGTCAGACTCCATTTCCACTAAAAATGGGACAAATACAAGAGAGGTTCTCGCAGTCTCCCCGTTGTTACACAGGGACCCACACTCCCAAGGGAGGCCTCAGGCTAGTTATCTCTGAGGACTGTGAAAACGATTTAGACTCCTCGGAATATTTTAGGTTTCAGCTGTTCTGCAGGCAGGGACCGGGCTGACACAGCCCTCTGATCTGAATCCTCGGAGGAAAGAGGGCACAGGGCCAGCTTGCCTCTTCAGTTCAACAATTATGTGAAATACATAATTACATATCTTCTCCCAGCCTGTTCCACTGGCGGTGGCAAAGAGACCAAAAAAATTAAAAAAGAAAAAAGTGAAGGAGCTCCAACTTCGTAGCCCCAGCCAAAGAGGGGGCTGACTCAAGCCAGATATTCAGTCGTGGGCCTACTCCGTGCCCCTGCTTTGGCAATTTACCTCTTCGACACCCCCAGCCACGTTCTCCCAGTTCCCCATCCATTCAACAAACATTTCCCGAACAGCCCCCGCTGAGTGCCTGCCTTCCTAGCAGGAGCTTTGCAGACCCAGGAGCTGGGACTTTCCAGAAAACGCACAAGTTGGATTCCTGGGGAGGACCCAGTTGCAGGGGGCAGGAGAAGGGCGGCACCTCAAGCTGACTGTCCAATTAGGAGAGCTAGAGCTGGGGGCCAGGGTGTCCTCAGAGCAGAGTAGGGGCAAGTATGGTCTCATTCTGAGCCTGGGGCAGCTGAACCACAAGGCAGCTGGGGGAGGGGCCAGCCCCCTCTGGTCTCTGGGGAGAAACCTTGTCAAATTCTCCTCCCTGTGCCTTCTATCGTCCAAGTTGGGGTCAGAGGGGAAGGAGCCTGGATTGCCCTGGCAAAACCCCAGCTAGCTTGGGCTTTCTCTTTGCTTCTCCTATTGTTTTGATTTTTCCCCCCTTCCTCTGCTGCTGCTGGAAAAGGAAACCCAGTGGTAGATCAATGGAGATTGGAGTTGGGCCACGGGGGCCAATTTGCGGACATGCATCCAACAGAGACCTGGCCAGAAGAACCCCTCATGTGAGAATAGCACTTTCCATTTTCAGAGTACTTTCCCACGCACTGGCTCATTTGGCTCATCCAACAGCCCGCATGATGTGATAAGAGCATGGGTTCAAGTCCCAGCTCTGCCATTTACTAGCCATGTGAACTTGGGCCAGTTTCTCAGTTCCTCTGTGTCTCAGATTTCTCATAAAATGGGATAACGATAGTACCTGGTTCAAAGGGTTTTCTCCAGGATTAACTGAGTTAACACAGTCAAGTATGGGTAAATGTTGGCAGGGGGAATTAAGGGCTCTGAGATGTTTTAAGTAACTTGCCTTCTGATTCTCCATACCAGAGTGTTTTCTATAACTCTTCAGTGGGCTAGGGTGCTTCCTCGCTGTTCCAGCCAGACTGCCTGCTTTATTTCCATCTGTTGGAGTCTTCCGGCATGGCTGGGAGTCACGCAGACTTAACTGGGGGTGAGGGGTGGGTACGGGAGTGGAGCAAGGTGGGGGAGCCAGGCAAGCTGAGTGACAGGCAGGAGGGGAACAGGCAGGGCAAGTACCACTCACAGGCCCAGATGAAAGAGGGCAGACTCCTGGGGAGGGCAGTGCAACAGGAGCGCAGCCCTGGCGACCGACCCTGGGCTCTAAGTCGCCGGCAGGTGTGGAGCTGCTGCCTTCCTAGTTTCACTCTTTCCAGCCTCCCCTCCCCGCAAGGCCAGCCTGACTGCTCCCATTTCAGCCACTCAGGAGTCCCGAGATCCCCCTTATACAGAAAAAGGCAGAGGATTCTGCCACAGAGGAAAGAGAAGGAAAGGGAGTGAGGCAGACAAACGGAGGCTGACCCGGAAGTACTGAGCACAGCCCAATTCGGAGTGGCCCATCACCTCCAACCTCAGCCCCCAAATCCCCGGGCATCTTAGCTTGGCAAGGGGAAAGGAACTGACGCCGAGCCCTCAGCACACCCTGACTCTCTCCTTCCTCCAAGGGACTCTCCCTCTGTAACCAGCAGCCCCTGGGTCCCCTCGTTTCAGTGAGGGACCAGGTCCAGAGAGAACTGCCTGGGCTCAGGCCACACGGCCGAGGGGGGCTTCCCAGCTGCCCTGCAGGGCGCCCGGGGCCCCCTTTAGCTGGCTCCCCACTTGGTGCCGTGGGGAGGTGCGGCTGCTGCGGGAGAAAGGAGCAGGCCCCTCGCCGCAGCCCATGGCTTTTAGCCCTACGTGAGTTTGGAGCAGCAATCACATAGGAATGAAAAGCCATAGGCCGCGGCAGAGCAGAGGGGCTCCAGCAGCAGTGGGAGTCTCCAAAGGAAGTGGGTGCTGGGGACACCCTGGGAGGCCTCCCTCCCCTTCCCACCAACCTCCCCTCACCCCCCCAGGCCTCCCTCGTGGTGCCGGGCCCCCCAGGTTACATCCTCTCACCATCCCCCACCTGCCCTGGCCCCAGGAGCACTAAAGCCACCCCTGTAATGAGTTCCCAGTTCCTGCCTTACAAAGGCGCCACACAATGGTCCTCACCCCAGCTCCGGGGAGGGGTGGCTTCCTGGCCATAAAGGACCTCCTCAAATTCCCCTAATTAGTTTCCAGCCCCCTACCCAGGATCCTTAACTACCTCCTTCCCCAGAGAATAGGGCCGGATCTTTTCAAAGCCGCTTCTTCCAGGGCCCACGACTGGCCCCTTCTTAGGATCCCTCTCTACAACGCTTAACCCTTTCTAGTGCAGCCACACGAGGCTGTGAGGGCAAGGGAGGGTCTGGGGAAAGGAGAGCAGAGACAAGGGCCTGCCTTTTCTTTAGAGGGGTGAACAAGGTGATTGAGCAGCTCCAGGGGTGGGAGCTGGCCCACCCTTCCCAGACCACTCCGGGGGCGGTCAAGAGGTGTGCCCATTCTTGTGTGGTTAGAGGGGAGTGGGGTCTCTGCTTCCAGGCCCGGGTGGAGGGAGGAAAAAGGCAGGGCTTGAAATCCCCACCAGCTCAGGGCAGCTGGCTTGGGGCCTTCCCCCCGGGTATTGGGGAAGGGGCCTGATGCTCTGCCCCTCTAACTGGGCTGGAAGGTGGAGCCAAGAGGAACCCAAGTCCCAGGATCCTGTAAACTCAAGTCCGGTGTCACCCCGCATCTCGTGATGGCTCACCTGTGGGCACCAGCCTCCACGTGCTCCTGCTCATCCAGGCTCAGAGAAACCCCAGTCAGACACCAAGCATGGCCTTGACCTCTCAGGGACTCCCAACAGGGCGGTAAAGCCTCAGGCTCAGGTGATGCCCGCGTCTGCCAGGGGGCCCTACCCCAGCCTCAGGGGCAGGCTCGCCGGCTCTCTGCTGACCCTGGCCGGAGCAACCCTCCTCTGACCAGGCTTCCGGAACTCAACACGAAACCACCACCACCGCTGCAGTAACAGCGTGTGTGCCTGCACACACTTACACTCTGACACGTGCACACGGTTCACACACAGCCCAACCCTAAGGGCCAGACTGGACACCCTCCAACTTTCCACCTGAACTTTGGGTCACCCGCCCCAGCAGCCCTCAGAAATCGAGACCCAGGACCTGCCAAAGCTGTGGGACCAAATTGCCGCTCACCTGGCAAGGCAGTGAGGCCTCCCTGGAGACACTTGCTGCCTTCCGGGCAGCAACCCACTCCTCCACTTACCCCCAGCAGCTCCGCACCCCGGCGAGGTCAGGCCTCCTCCCTCTTCCTGCCCACGGCCTGGTCTGAGCTGTGCCCAAATCAACGTGACTCACTGGAAGACACTGACCTGCCCGTTCCCCAGCCCTGGGGACAGCAGGCGAGGGGGTGGGCCGTGCAGGGGGGCGGTCAGGTATTCCTTCAACCCTGACTTGGGCCCGGCTAACAAAGGTCTCATTGAGCCTCTGGCTGTCTGGTCGGTGAAGCACAAACCCCTTGTATCTCACTGGCTTTTGATCTCCCTCCCTCTGAACCAGCCGGGTATTACTCACATCCCCCCTGCCGGGCTATTGGTGTGGAGGGGCTATTTCATCCCCTCCCTCCCTTTCCATCTCCTTTCTCTCTCTCCTTCTCCTCCCGCTCCCCTCCAGCTTTTTTATGGTTTAATTTTTGGCAGGAGACCTGAGGCGGCTCCCTGGAGGCCCCCTCCTGCCCTGACCCCCCTTCCCAGTCTTTCCAGCCCGAGTTCCTCCCATGGCCCGTACCCCTGCTCTGTGTTCTCGCTCCACATGCTCTACTCCCACCACTCCCTGCCCCAGGAGGACAAGGTCAGCACTTGTCCATCCCTCTATCTCCTTCCTCAGGCCAGCTCAAGTCCAGCCCCTCCACCCACCCTTACCAGCCCCCGCTCTTCTTCCCTCTGATTTCTTTCCTGACTAAGCACCTTGCAAAAATCAGTCTCTCCTGGCTTCCGGTCCTGGGGCACAGGGAAGGCTCAGCCCTTGCCCTGTCTGCCGGACCAAGTCCATCTGACAAGTCCAAGGCATACTATGGAATGGCCCAGAAGCAGTGGGGAAGGAACGGCTGTCGGGCGTGCACTGGCTGGGCCTTGCTTGGAACGTGGAAGGAAAGACAAGTCAGCTAGGCTTGACCCCCTCTCCCAACCCCAGGAATGTATTCTCTGCACCCTAGGCAGTGTCCGGCCTGCTTGGTCAGAACCCCGAGGACTGAACCTGGCCAAGCTGGGGCCATCCCCACTGACTCTCTCTCTCTGCGGCAGCCCCCAAACTCTCCTCCGGTTCTACTGGTGGGGTGAGCTGGGGCCCAGGCAGCCTAAGGAGGCTGAGGGGCATTGGCGGTATACAAAGGCCACCCCACAGCTTCCTCTCTCTGGCTTCCCAAGCCCTGTCCCCTGCACCACTTTGCTCCTTGCCTACTCCAGGGAGAAAGTTACCTTTGAGGTCTGAGCCTCTCCCCAGAAATGCCAAAGGACGCTAAGAACCCGTGGTGGCCGACTCTAGAGAGCCCTGCCCATTCCCCCCCTACCACCTGTGCCCTCCTCTCCACCTCCCTGAGCTCCCCCCCTCCCTGGCCCCCAGGTACTCCCATTCAGCCGAGCCCAGGATTTGGGAAACTTCTGCCTTGACAGAGGCCCCATTCTTCCCGGCCGCCCGCTCTCATTGTCCCTGATGACTCCACACATTCTTGGGCCTCTAATGAGAAGCCAGGACGGCCCCAGCTCTGCCTGGGCCCTGCCACCCGAGGCAGGAGTCGGAAGAGGGTGGGCAGGCAGAGTAAAGGGTGGGAGACAAAGCAGAGGAGGGGAGGAGACAGAAATTGTGAAAGAGGAAAGGAGGTGACAGCAGCTAGAAATGTGAGAGGCGTCAGATAGGAGAAAGAGAAGAGAAAAGGGGGGAAAAAACCTTTTTAAAAAAATGAAAACTACATTACGTGTCATGCAGGTGCTGGGCCCCTATTAATTATAACCATTCAGTGACACAATGCTATTATTATCCCCATTTGGCAGATAAGAAAACTGAGACTTATAGAGACTATGACTTCCTGGGTGAGCATGTTTGCCCTTAGAGCAGAGGGCAGGAGAAGCCTGAGAGAAAGCAAAGAAAGAGCCTGGAAAAGGAGAAAGCTGAAAAAGAGGCAAGGACCGGGTAGAACGGGAGGAAGCAGAAATAAGGGGAACAAGCTGGAGGAAGAGGGGGAGAAAGGGGGCGAGAGAGCAGCCCTGCCAGCCCTGACCTCCTGCCGTGCCCTCAGAGTCCATCCGCCCAGCTGGAGAGCAGTGGGTGGGCCCCAAGGGGTTCCCTCTCCTTAATACCCAGCATGAGTCTTAGAAGCCAGGTCCAGCCTGGAGCCTGAAGTCTGGTCCACTTCCTGCAGCAGCTCTCGTTTTCAGGGAGTCCCCTCCAAGGACACACAACCTACGCCTAGGCGCTGGGATCAGAGGAGCCTCCAGCCAAGGATGAGCCAGATGGGGAAGCACTCCTGGGCAGGGAGAGGAGTGGGGATGGAGAGGACGAACCATTGGCTCTTGTGTCAGTTTGAAGCTTTGTGTGGATTCCAGAAAAGAGCATGTACTTGGAGCTAATCCACCCCTGTGGGTGTGGGGCCCTTTGATTGGATTGGAGTCAGCTCGGGGGCCTTTGAAGGGATTGCTTCAGTGAGGCGTGACCCAGGGTGGGTCTTGGTCCTTTTGCTGGAGTCCTTTATATACGGAGGACTCAAAGCAGAGACACAGAGGAAAGGTCGGCAGGGACAGAGACCCCGAGAGGCTGAGAGAGGTCCCAGAGGCCGGAGGCTGGAATCAGTGGAGCAAAGAGGCTGGGAAAGAGGCAACTGAAAGGCCCAACGAAAGGAGGCCTGGAAGAGAGGGAAGAGAAGAGCCATACGCTGGAGCACCCACAGCTGAGCTTAGAGGAAAAGGAAGCACCAGACCCAGAAGAGAAGCAGAGGCCTCCATGTGCCCTGCCACGTGAGGGAGTCCAGGCTCACCAGCCGCCGACCCTTGGTGAGACAGCACCTCTGATGATGCCTTGATTTGGCCATGTCCACAGCCTCAGAACTGTACGCTTTTAACCTAATACATTCCCATTATAAAAGCCAACCCATTTTGGTATATAGTTCCCAGCAGCTTTGAGCAAACTAAGACAGCCCTCCACAGGAGAGAAGTCCACAGAGGGAAGGGGCAGGAAGGCAGACTGAGCTCAGTCAAAGAAAGGACTAAACGAGAAATAGAACTGCCCAGCAATAACCTGAGCTCAGGAGCCGGTGAGCTCCCCACCCTCAGAGGTAATCAAATGCAGAACACACAACTGCCTCTCAGACACACTGCCTGGCACATACACAACAAATGGTATGCTAGTATAGAAGGGATTCTTTCATGTGGGAGGAAGTTTGATAGATCAAACCTAAGGGCTCATCGACTATAAGATTTCATGAGTCTGCGCTGGGAGCTGACTTCTCCTCTCAGAGCTTTTCCGGCTTATGCACCTCTTCCTGGGGCCTGGAGCCCAGCCATGCCTCTTTGCCCCTGGTGCCTGGGCATCAGAAAGACACAGGATGAGACACTCTATCTCACTACCTCACATACACCAGCCCAGAGGAAACTAAACTGGAAGCATACTGTGTTATTCTGAGGATGCTGGCTGAATGATAAAGGTACCCATTTGTTGAATGAATGAATAAATGGCTGATGAAGGCAGCAGGTGGCTTGGGAGAGAGGGTAATATACTAGGTTCTCCCATTTCCCAGTCTTTGTGGGTGCTTGGGGCTCCCTCATGCCTGAACTCTCAGGGAGGAAGGGCCCTGAACTGGGGAAGGTGGTGGGGTGGATGGGGATACTGCCTGGCAACCTGACTTCTCCCACATGGAAGGGCTGCTGAACCATCAAAGGGGTCTCAGGGGATTTAATTCTGGGGCCTCTTCCCCAGAACTGATCAGACACAGAATTAGTTTCAGATGGACCTGGCAGGCTCCTATATGTACTGTCCTCCAGACCTGCACCAGCCCAGCCAGGTGCCTACTGCTGAGAACAGGATGACCTCCCAATTTCTAGGCCATTAGGAAGCCTTCCCCAGGGCTCAGGGACCCACTGCTCCATTGCTCCAACTCTACTCTAAAGCAGGAACATCTCAGGCTCCCTCTCTGTCCCTGGCTTGGGAAGTCCCCTGGGAGGGAAGTTGGGGGTGGGGTGGGGTGGTACAAGAAAGCACAGCCAGATCAGGTCTGAGTTTTTTTCCCCAAGGGCTTTCTCCAGTTGTCCCACCAGCCTCAGCTCTCAGCCTTCCCAGGCAAACAGAGGGAGTGCCCAGCCAGGCCGCATCCCTAGGCTCTTAGAGGGAAGGGGAAACCTGGTGATACCCTCAGGCAATCAAGGCAGAGAGAGACCCAGGGGAAGGAGAGAGGGCAATGTCAGAAGCTGGGGGATCTCTCCAGCTCTGGCACTTCCAGCCCCTGCAACTGAGCTCTCCTAAGCTGGGCTGTGCGAGGGGAAAGGACACAGGGAGGTGCTGGCATCACCAGAGTCCAGCCACCCCAAGCAGAGGACCCAGGCCACAGTTTTGTCTCTCAGAGCAGCCAAGCTGTTAAAGAAAAATATAATAATGGGTCATTGGCAAACTCACATGCATTTCAACCTCAGCAATTCATGAATATCAAAATGTTCCAACATTCCGCCCAAGGCTTATTCCAACCCTCGCCCCTTTCCTCCCATGCCCCCCTCAACTAGGGAAGGTGATGGTGGCCCAGTCTAAAGAATTATGTAGCCAGGCTCTCCCAAGCCCCTGGACAGCCCCTCTCAGAGAGGAGGAGGCAGACGGGGAGAAAGGGTGGGGGAGAAGGTCTGCAAAAGCAGCCACTCGTTAGCAAACAGGCACTGCATACAGACAACGTGAACAGGCACTGTGCTAGGCACCCGGAGGCAGCACTCAGCACTTCTCCCCCATCCAGCACGCTCCCATTCCAGCCTCAAAAGAGCCAAATTCCCTCCGAAACTGGCCCTTCTTAAGGCTTAAGTCAGACTGAGTTGTCACTGGCAGATGTAGATACATTGAAAAATCACCAGGAAAGAGAAAGCTGACCTAAAGAAGGTATTAAAGAGGTGTGAAGGGGAGGAGGCAGGAGACTAGCGCTTCCAAAAGGAGGCTGTGGAATCCTGATCAGGAAGGAGGGGTGTCCCCTGGGCCCCCAGGCACCCTCTCCTGACCGACTTGGTAGAGGCAGGGGTTGGTGGGCAGCCGCTGTTCCCTGGGGCCAGCCCCCTGTCATGAACCGCTTTCTCAGGAAAAGAGCAGCCATCCTCTCCGTAAGTCGTAAGTCGCCTCCTCCACCCAGCCCCCACCCCTAGCCAGGGCCTCTCCTCCTTGGTGGGCCTCCAAATCCAGCCACTCTGAGGAATGCAAAGGCCCCAGGGTTGAGATGGGAGGTGGGAGCCCGGCTCAGAGCCAAGACACACAGCCAGACCCAGACCCCATAGAGACAATGACTGGGAAGGACTCTGGTGTGTGTTTGTGTGTGTGTGGGGGGGTGCTCCGGAGGGAGGGGAGAGGCTGGTGTCCCTGCTAAGCCTGGGGCCGTGTTCGCATTGCATGCTCTGGAGTTGGTGGCTCTGCCCATGGAAATGGCTCCTCTCAGCTTCCCAAGCTGGGGTCTCCTGAGGACCTCTACCCCAGGGGTACCAGGCACCCCTGCACTTGGCTCCTTAGTGCCAAACAAATACACAGGTGTCACAAAGTCCTGGTCCCATATCCATCCCACCTCACACCATGGGGCAAAGGAATGGGCGGGGGCAGCAGAAAGCGGGTGTCTTCCAGCGGGAGAGGGGACCCCACTACCTTCTGAGCCAGGGCTCTAGCTCCCTATCAACACTGCCCCCCACCCCCGGATCCCACCAGCTACAAAATCCTTTAAAACGAACAAAGGCAAAGGGGGTGAGGTCGGGGGGTGGGGGGGTCTTCCCTTTGACGCAACCCCAGGGCCAGTCAGTACTGGCTTTTAGGTGAGTGCCAGAAGCCGCCTCCTGGAGTCCGGGCACTCCTCAGGGACCTCCCTCCTCGCCCAGGCAAACCCCCCGCGGAGTGGCGAGTCATCCTCAGCCGCTCCCGGGCCCCAACCCTGCCGAGGGGTCCCCGACTCGCAGCACTTTCTGCCTATTCGCTTTAGCTCAGTACTCACAGTTCGGATGCTAACCCGTCTCGTCTCTTCCACTCACTTCCTTTGTCTCTCTTTTTCTCTCCCTCTCCAATCTCTGTCGTGCCTCCTTGTCTGATTCTCTGCTGAAGCTTCCAGTGGAGAAAAATAATTATTCTTCTCAATGGGTTCGCACGGGGCGCACGCACCCCCGCGCGCGCACACACACACCGCCGTGGTGCCCAATCAATGCACAAATCTTCGGGGTCCCTTTAACCTCTGCGGATGACTCCGGGAGTTAATTATGAAGCCTATTTCGGCGCAGCATAAATATGCATTAAGGTATGAAATGACAACCGATGCGCTGAACTTCAGGGAATTGGCATTTAGACAGACTTGGTCGCGCCGTCTCCTGCTCCCCCATCGCCCCTCCGGCCGCCTCCACAGCCTCCTCGCGCATTCCCGGGGCTCGCAACGGAGCGCCCTGCCCGGGCCAGGGATCCCCGGCGCGGCGTTGGCGCCACGTTGGGGAGACCCCCCGCGTGCGCCCCCTGCGGTCGGGGCAGGCCCCCAGCCGGAGGTGCCACCTCCCCGCCCCCGCAGGCCGGGTCCCCGCCGCGACGTTTCCTGCCGGGTCTCTGTGAACAAACTCTGAGCTCAGTCCTCGGAGCAGCTGGCGCGAGCGGGACGACTACCTGCCCGCACGCCGAGTTCCGGGCACAGCGAAGCACTCGGGGCGCGATTCCGTTCCCCATGCTGGCAAAGCCGGTAACGACCCGCGCACACACACACGCATGTGTACACACGCGCGCACCGACACACACAGGCACGCACATCGATGCACACACGCGCGCACCGACACTCCCGCGCGCGCTCACGCCCGCAGACATTCCGGGTTATAACAAAGGAAGAGGGGTCAGCGCTGCCTTACTTTTCCGTCTCTCCTCTGGCTTTGGCAGCTCCCCAGCCCCGGGGCCGGCGTGGCCAGCCCCACCCCGCCCTGCGCCCCACCCCGCCCTGCGCCCCGACGGCAGCGGGCGGCCGGCGGTCCCCAGCAGCGCGGCCGCGCGGCAACTTCGAGCCCAGGCGCCCGCGCCCGCGCCGCGCAGCCCGCCGGGCGGGAGACAAAAGCTGCGGCGCCCGAGGCCGCGCGGCCAAGGTGTGCTCGCTAATTGTCAGGAAATGTGTGTGTGCGCGGCCTGGAGCCCGCAGGGGCGGGGGCGGGGCGGGGGGAGGGGGAGAGGAGCGGAGACCCCCCCCACCCCCACCCGCGCCGCTCGCCAGCGTAGGGCACCCGAACCGGGATTAGAGAATAAATTATCTGCTCTCTTCTCATTGGGCTACGGCTGAGGACGCCGTCGGCGGCGCGGGGCTGGGAGCTCGCCCGGTTCTTTGCATTCACCGCACAGCTCCGGCTCGCCTCGCTTCGCGGGGGCCGAGAGCCCGGGGCCTCGGGCTCCAGACGCCAGAGGACACCAGCAGGCCGGCGAGCCGCCCCTCCCCTCCCCCTCCCCGCGCGGCCTGACCCCTCCTCCCAATTCTGGCTGGTGTCTCGGGGACGAAGAGACAGGGAAAGGGAAGCCCGCACCGCGGAGGTCTCACAGACCTTCCACCCTCCTTGCCGCACCCTCTCCCCTAAGAAGGAGAAAGGCGGGTGGGGTCAGTCACTTGAGCCAATCCCACCTGAGTCAGTGAAGGCTTTGAGATGATCCCTTGAGTGACCAGAGCTGCTGCCTCTGAACCATCTCCTCCCCACCACAAGACAGCAATAACAAAGAGAAGGCACCAAGGATTTTTGCTTTTCTTCTCTCTCCAGCCCCATCGGCTCCAGCCCAATCCGCGTTCCCCATGTCTGGGCCTTCTCTTGGCCCACCTGGGAAGACAGCTCATTAACTGCCCGCCAAGGAAATGCTCTCAGGTTCAAAGCAATTCCCTGCCAAGAATTCATTCATTCATTCTTTCTTTTTCTTTCTTTCAGCAAACAAGCAATATGTAAGACCTCCCCTGAGCCACCACATGAGCTAGGCACCAGGAATACAAAGAGAAAAGATTCCGATGAGACAGTCAGGTAAAAGAAGAAAACAAAACGAAACTACAGCTGTGAGAGAGGTGCTATATCAAGATACAGGCAAGGCCTGAGCTCAGAGACAGGAGTGACAAACTTCATCCATTCATTCTACAAGTAATTTAGCATACCTTAAGTGCCAAGCTCTGGGCTAGCACTGGGGGTGCAGAGGTGGACCTGTGGGCATGGTACCCACTCCCTTGGAGCAGTCACTTATAGAGAACATGGACGCTGATGGTGTGATATGAGCTAAACAGGAGACATTTGCAAAGGGGGGGGGGACGTAGTAGTGAATAATGGGGCTCCTAATCTACTCTGGAGGGCCCAGAAAGACCTTTTTGAAGAAATGAGATCTAAGTGGAGGCCTAAAGGATAAAAAAGATAGCTCAGTGAAGATGGGTGGGGAGGGAGTGGGGGAAAAGGTCTGGGCAGAAGGAGCATATAGGAAGGCTCTTGAGCTGCTGGTAATGAACTCTTTTGCCTTGCAGAGGGAGCACAGAAAGGGAGGTGAAGCCTTGGGGAGGACCCAGGCCCTCCCGAGCTTGAGGAACTAGGATTGCTGTCCAGAATTGTAATTATAGGTGTAACCAGGTGAACTTCTCCTCTAGGTTCTACGGCCTAATAATGTCTTAGGAAAGTCTCACTTGTGTATTGCTGTCTCTCCTTCAAGGCCAGCCCTGTGCTACCTCCATTTTCCTTCTAATGGCTGTCTGATGCAACTGGACCAGCTGTGTGCCTGTTGAGGACAATCCTAAAATCAGGAACATAGAAGACAGCACCCCTGCTTTGCCGTCACACTTCTCGGCGGTTCCCATCACTGATTACTTCGCCCTTCCGTGATGCTTGGCCCTCTTCACGCGGGACTGACTCTTTTCTCTGGGCTGGGATTGTGTGCTTTCCAAGCACTTCGTGTTTATTATCCCTAGATCCTCATAACAGCCCCGTGAGGCAAGGTCCTTCCCATCAGGCAGATGGGGAAACTGAGGATCAAAAAAGCATAATGGCCTGGGTAGTGCCACACACCAATTTGGGGCCAAGCCCGAGTTTGTGGCTCCCTGCCGTCTCCCTGCTTGACTTCCCCAGAACCTTGGCGCGCCCTGTGAGGTCGGGAGCTGAGTGATGCCTTGTCTTGGTGTGAGCCTTCAGCACCGGGGACAGGGCCCAGCACACCAGGACTCTCAAGCCTGCCGGCTGGCTGCCGCACTGTCAGAAGGGAAGAGAGGGCAGAACGACCTCCCATCGCTGTGGTGGGAACACGGAATAGCAGAAACTGTATGGGCTTTGCACTCACACAAGTCTTGATTGGAATTGCCACTGTGTTACGGCTACATTGGGGACTAATGATACACAGCTGAGAAGGCTGTTGTGAAGATAAAATGAAACTACAGATGTGTGGAATATCTGTGAAACAATACACAAGACTTCTGAGAAGGGAAACTAGGAGAAACCTACTTTCCATGGTTTACCCTCTTGTTCATATGACTTTTATGCCATGTACCTGTATTACCTGTTCAAAATGAAGAATGAAATGCTTTATTGAGATAATATATAAAGCAACGTAACAATAACAACAAATATAGTTTAATTAATAGGCACTCCATTCATCTTTGTTGAACTGAATGGAGTCGTATAGTTTAAAACAACAGGGTGTGTTACCAAGAAAAATGACAGAGTCTCCTTCAGAAAGTGGCCCTCGCCAAGAGGTTTGCATCCTGCTCTAGCTACAGGGGAGGTAACCCAGTGAGGGTATTTTCTAGCCCTGAAGTTTATCATTCAAGCCCTTGGTCACAGAAGGAAACATCATCCCAGCAGCCTCACTGTTCTGTGGAGAGACCCAAAGCCCTGGGGGTAACAGGAGATTGGGCAGGGACAGAGAAGGGGTGATGGGGAGGAGAGGCTGTGGGGTCTGGACAGCCCCTCGGCAGGCTCACTCTGCGCAGGCAGGACCTCCTGGATCTGCTTCTTTCGTGCTGCTCTTCTCAGGCTTAGTGAGCCAGCTCCTGCCTCGTGCCCGTGGGCCCTGAGGAAAACGCTGAGCGCAGCAGGTGCAGAGCCTGAGGAGGGGAGTGGACTTTCTCCTGCCACCCTCAGGTGTTGAGGTCCCAGGACAGGACAGTGTGGCCATTCATCAGCTAGCACGAAGAACACTTTCTCTGCCACACAGAGCCCAGGCCAGGTTACCTCAGACACTGGGGCTCTACAGTGGGAACTTTACAGGCCTTTTTTTTAAAAAAAGCCGGGGCTTTGGACTTTCACATCTAGCAGTATTAGGGAAGGGGCTGGGCCAGAAAGGAAGCATGTTGTGGGAGATCCTGGAGAGGAGAATGTAGAGAAAGTGCAGCCAGCTTCCATGAAACCAAGGGGAGAGCAGACGTCATCAGGAAGACTGGAAAAATAGTATCTAAAATAAATGGGGGAAGCAGATGTGGCTCAACTGATAGAACGTCCATCTACCATATGGAGGGTCCAGGGTTCGCTCTCCAGGGCCTCCTGACCCGTGTGGTGAGCTGGCCCACGCGCAGTGCTGCCACACACAAGGAGTGCCGTGCCACGCAGGGGCACCCCCACATAGGGGTGCCCCACATGCAAGGAGTGCAGCCCGTGAGGAGGGCCGTCCCATGTGAAAAAAGTGCAGTCTACCCAGAAGTGGCACTGCACACATGGAGAGCTGACGCAGCAAGGTGACCCAATGAAAAAGAGGCGCAGTTTCCCAATGCTGCCGGATAATGCAAGCAGATGCAGAACACACAGCGAATGGACACAGAGAGCAAACAATGGGGGAAGAGGGGAGAGAAATAAATAAAATAAATCTTAAAAAAATAATTTAAAAAATTTAAAATGGAAATAAATAGAAATAATTTATCCTAGAGAGGAAGTGGCTGAGGGGAAGGAAAAGGAAGAAAGGAAAGGAAAGAAAGTCAAAGGCCCAGGTTCAGAATGGCCATCTTTCAGGCGAGGGAAGGCTGTGGCTGCTTCTTTTTGAGCTGAGTTCCCAGAGAAGGAGCTGGGCTGGTGGAGAAATGTTTGGGGCTGGGGTGGGGATGGCAGGGATGTCCTATAGGGCCAACCACAGGCAGGTCACCTTCCTGTGCCTCCCGGCCACCTCCTCCTAATAAAGTCAAGACACAGCTACAATGCAGTTCCTGCTCAGCCTTGAGCAAAGTGCTGACTTCCATCGGTAGGGACAGAGTAGGAACTGCTTTCCACTTCAGGCAAAGTTACTCAGAGTATCATCACCCACACGATCCTGAGCACCTGTTGTGTACAGGGTGCCAGGTTAGAGCCTGCTCCTAGTGTGGTCATCAGAGTATAGACATATATATTTATGTGTGTATATATATAGCCATGCACAGTGTTAATCAATAAATATGCTATATGCCTGGCACAGCACTAGACACCTGGAGGATACAAAGATTCATTTCATTCATCCTTTTCTTCAATAAAATACTCATACTTGCCAGCTAAACACTCTGGACTGTAGTGCTAATTGACCATCCACCATTTTCAATGACAGTGCCAGGACATATCCCATCACTAGTTGCATCGCCAGCCCTAGCTTCCTAAATCATCCACAATCCCATAGACCTGAATTCCAGAGTCACTCTTTACAGCTACTGAATGAATTCCATCTCCCATCCTTCCCCACCCTCCCAAGTCTTCCCTCTGTATCCTCTGGAACTCACAGGCTGACACCAGCCCCGCTATTTAAAGCCTTCCCTGAGTATCCCATTCATTACCTTGCTCTATTGATGCCTGGGTGTCCCCTTCTCCAGTGGAGGCTATTTTTTTCCTCTCTTATTCCATGTATCTAAGAGTCTATAGATGTGCTTCCAAGCTCCTTCTCTGTCTGCCTCCTACACAAACTCCAGCCTCTTTGATATGGATATGGCTAGACCCCACCACCTGCTACCCTGCTGCTGTCCTCTCCACCCACTCACATGCTCATACCCTAAATCTTGTCCTCACTAGTATCTGTACTTCTAAAACCTCATTTTCAGGCATCTTAGTCACTGATGTCTCCTCTTCTTCCAACTAACTTTCTTTGAATTGCCCATTCCCATAATTCTCTTAGAAACCTTATCTACTGAGCCAGGTTTATAGTCTATCATGCCTTACATGTTCCTGCTTCTCATCCAGCTTGCTTTCCATGGTTCATTACTACAAGCTTTCCCTTTCAAACACATCTTTCTGCCTCTCATTTATTTCATTGTACTTACCTGGAAAAACTACCAATTCTTGATAAGCCCAGTTAACCACCACCCTTCAACTGCACCCAAGCAGCTGAAGATTTTGCTGAAGAAAATCACACAACCATACTTATGAAATGGTCTCATTTTTAAAATTATGAGCTTTGAATCTCAAAAGAGCACTTGACACTACCTAGCAAACTGTCTACACTTCCCTGGTGTATTAATCTTCCCTTCTTCTCAAAAGACAATTTCATACCTTCCCTCTCTAGTCAACCCCCCGGGACCATTCCAAGCGACCCTGTCCCCTACTTCACCAATATCATAAATAAAAATAAATGTGTTGGGAAGCAGATGTGGCTCAACCAGTTGGGCACCCATCTACCACATGGGAGGTCCCCAGTTCACGTCCAGATGCCTCCTAAAGAATATGAGCAGACACAGTACCCGCCACAATAAGCTAAATGCCACACCCGCTACAACAAGCAGATACCTAAAGGAGGAGATGCCACAAGCCAGCAGACGCCACAGCTTATGGGCAGCAGATGTGGTTCAGCCCGTTGGGCACTCATCTCCCATGTGGGAGGTCTCAGGTTCGGTTCCTGGTGCCTCCTGGAGAAGGCGAGCAAACAGTGAGCAGATAGACAAGAGAACCATCTGGGGGGGGAGGGGATAAAAAATAAATAAATGTGAACACATGCTTATACCCTAAATCATGTCCTCCAAGAGAACTACTTCATCTTCCCATCATCAAATCCACCGACCCATCTGCACTGTGTCTATTCATAGTCTCTGCCTTTCTTGCAGTTAGAATAGATGAAGAGTCTCTGTTCTTAACTAGGACCAGTTCCTCCATGTGTGCACTGGATCCCATCTACTCTCACTACTTCTATGATTTTCTCCTTCAATTATCCCATCTCTTTCCTGAATCATCAGTCTCAACACTAAATCATACCCACTCATGTAAAAATATGTCTTAATATGCCCATCTTAAAAAAGGAAACAACCTCTCCTTGATCCCCACATCTTCTTCCAAGTACGAGCCAATTTTTCTGTCATTTTATAGCAATACTCCTCAAAAGAGTTCTCTGTAGGGGGAGCAGATGTGGCTCAAGCAGTTGAGTTACCGCCTCCAAGACGGGAGATCCCAGATTCCATTTCCGGTGCCTTCTAAAGGAGACAAATAAACAATGAGTAGACAGCAGCAAAAACAACAAGCAAGACATGAGCAAACGACCAGCAGACAATGAGCAAAAACAAACAAGCAGGGAGTGGATGTGGCTAAAGCAGTTGAGCACCCACCTCCCACATGGGAGGTCCTGGGTTCAGTTCCCAGTGCCTCCTAAACGAGCATACAAGAGCAAAAAAATACCCCCCCACACACAAAAAACAAGCAGACAACGAGCGAAAACAATGAGCAAACAAGTGAGGAAGCCATCTCAGGAGAGAGACGGTATGGAGACTCCTCTGTAATTGCTCTAAATGTCCTTACCTACATTCTCTCCTCAGTTCACTCCAGTCTGGTGCCTGATCCTACTACCCTGTGGACATCTCTCTTATCAAGTTCACTGACAATCTTTATCTTGCCAAATCCAAAGGCCAAAGCCAGTCTGACTTGACCTACCATCAGTGGTCGACGCAAGCCACGACTCTTTCCTCAAACTCTTCCCTTGGCTGCTGGGACAACCCCTTCCTGCCTTGCTAGCCATTCCCTCATCTCTCCCTCGATGCTCTTCTCATCTTTCTCTAACTCACTCTAAGCAATCCCATCCAGTCCTATGGCCTTAAAAACCAATGTCCAGGCTTACATCTCCAAATGGCTGCTTGACCTCTCCACTTGGCTATCTAAAAGATATATCCAAGTTAAAATGGAACTCTTGACTTCTATACCTCTTGGCTCCAACCTGCTTCTACCCTAGTTATCTCCACCTCCATTTGCAGACCACCAGCTGTGCTCAAAAACCTAGGAGACACCCTGATTTCTCTCTTCTCCCTCTACGTCAAATCTCTCAGCAAGTCCCACTGTCCAAATCCAACCCTTCTTATCTCCTCTGCTACGACCTGAGTCTGGCGATCTCATCTCGCTCCTGGACTACTGCAGGAGAGAGCTACTGCCTAGCTGGTCTCCTTAATTCACTTATCCCCACACTACAGTCCACTTTTCATCTAAAAGCCAGAGCAAGTGTTTTAAAACATAAATCAGATCACAGCCCTCCTACTGCTTAAAGCCTTCCAAAGATGTCTCAGTGGAATTAGAATGAAATCCAAGCTTCTTAACTTGGCTTATGAGGCTTCACATGGTCTAACCCCTCTTCCCTCATCTCCTACAACTCTCTCCCAAACTTTTATCTCCCTTGAACGTTCCTATCTCAGGACTTTGCATTCACTGTTCCTTCTGCCTGGAACAGCCTTCCTCAGTCTTGGCATGGAGAGCAGCTTCTCACCATTCCAGGCACATCTCAAAAGTCACCTTCTCAAGAAGCCCCCCGCTGCAGCAGGCACTCTCTATCCCATCATCTAATTTATTTCATTCCAAGTTCTAGCATTATCTGAGATTGTTTTATTTGTTGGCCTCTGTTTACTACCTGACTGTTTCTATTAGAAAGTATCATGAGAGCAGGGGTTTTATCAGCTTTTGTCACTGCCAAATCTCCAGCACATAGTAGGTGATCCATAAATATTTTATTAGATAAATAAATTTAACTACTATATGTCAGACACTGTGTTAGGTCTAGGGGTTCCGTGGTGAGTACAAAACAAAATCTTCTCCTTCTCCATAAACAAGACAGCACCCCCCCTCTCCCCCCCAGGGAATACCGGCTCCTGAACAATTTCTTGGCAACACTGTCTCTGAGGATGGATCCGCTCCCTCCAAACCCATACCAATTCTGACATTTCCCTGCCTTCCCATCTCAGAAGATGAGTTTGGTTTCTATTTCAGAGAAATCTGAGGTAGGACCAGAAACTCTTCCCCCTTAACCTCCTGTTTCCTTCCCTCTCTTGTATGCCTGGCCTTGTGGACAGAGCGTGCGCTTTGCAGTCAGGCAGATGTGGTGCCAACCCTGGGTCTGTGAGAGGCCTTAGACAGAGTTCTGCACCTCTCTGACCTTTGGTTTCCTCATCTGTAAAATGGTCATCAGAATACCTACTTTGAGAAACAGATGTGGCTCAACCAATTGGGCTCCCATCTACCACGTAGGAGGTCCAGAGTTCGATGCCCAGGGCCTCCTGGTGAGGGCAAGCTGGCCCACACGGTGAGCTGGCCCATGCGGAGTATCGGCCCACATGGGAAAGTTGCCCCACACAGGAGTGCTGGCCAACGTGGAGAGCTGGCACAGCAAGATGACACAACAAGAAACACAGAAGAAAGAAAATAAGAAGACGTAGTAGAACAGGGAGTTGAGGTGGCGCAAGAGACTAATCGCCTCTCTCCCACTCCGGAAGGTCCCAGGATCGGTTCCTGGAGCCGCCTAATGAGAATACAAGCAGACACAGAAGAACACACAGCGAATGGACACAGAGAGTGGATGGCAGGGGGAACGGTGGGGGGCGGGGAGAAATAAATAAAATAAATACCTACCTCATTAGGTTGTTCTGAGAATTAGACAGGTCAACCTATGGCAAGTGCTTGGCTTTTCACAGACGCTTGGCAAATGTGTTGTTCCCTTTCTTTCCCATCTCTCCCCCATCACCTATGCCAGCTTTAGAGATGGAGAAACTGATGCCAAGTCTACTGATGTCCAAGTCTCTCGATTAATTTATACAAGTCACTCTCTTCTCTGTGGCAGACCCTGAGTTAAATCCCAGAGCTCAGCCCCAAGCCAAGAAATGCCTGGAGCCCCGGGGGCTGGAAGAGGCAAGGACCTCCCCACCCTTGAACCTCCCCAGAACCTTGGGAGGGAGCATGTCCCTGTTAACACCTTAATTTTCAACTTCTACTTTCCAGAACTGTAAGACAATGCACTTCTATTGTTTTAAGGCACATAAACACTCAAAAATAAAGAAAGAAATCCTGCAGCTCAAATGCTGGGCCCAGGGCTTGCACTACTGCCGCCGTGGCTGCCAAACCCTCCCACCTGGTCTGCAGCAACGAGCAAACACAAAGACTTTCTAATAAATCCAACTTAATTCCGTTTAAGGGATCATCCTTTTGTCTGAGATTCATTTTCTTTGTCTTTCTCTTTCTCTCTTTGGAATCAGAATGCCCATTCTTTTAGGAAATGATTTTTGTGTATTTTTTCTTACTTGGGAAAGAGTTTGTTGTACAAGTGCCATTCCCACTGTCACAAAGCTCCCTCATGTATTCGTATAAGCTGCTCCCGATGCCCCTCTGGCACAGGGCTGGTCCCAGAATCTGTATTAGAAGGTGTGGCAGTTTGACATTATTTGTGAATTCCAAAAAGAAATAAAGATTATGTTTGTAAATTGGCCTGTTCCTCTGGGCATGATCACGTTTTGATTACAATAGATTCAGCTGAGATGTCTTGGATTAAATTATGTTAAGATCAGGGTTTTGATTCAACCATGTCATTAGGGCATGCAGGATTGAGTCCCCATCCCCTTGGTGGGTTGACAAAACAGACTCTCACACAGAAGTAGAAACACAGAGAAGAAGAACACAGAGGAAGAGAGATGGCTCATTAGGCACGGCAGAATCCTGGGAAGAGAGATGAGCCTGACAGTCTATAGCTGACCTTGTGAAGGAACAGAGCAGCTGGGCCCAGAGAGAAACAAGCCCTGGGGAGAGAGATAGGCCTTATGCCAGTCAACAACTGAGATCAGAAGCTGGGGCCACAGAGCCTTAAGAGGAAGAAGGAAGGCTGAACCCTTGCAGACATCACATGGGAACAGAGTTTGTTAAGGAAGTAACCTTGAGTTGGACTCTTTAGGGCCTTGTGACTGCAAGCTTCCAAGCCAAATAAATGCCTTTTATAAATGCCAACAGAGTCCTGGTACTTTGCATCAGCACCCCTTTGGCTGACTAATACAGCGGGGCTGAAGTTGGCAGTTTGGTGGAAGGAGGAGGCTGGGGAATTGTCTTGAAGCTGTTTGCATGGCTATCGACCTTGCTTTATGGGATTAATGGAGATGCTAAAGAAATTGGAAAATTGGAACCCCTGGCCTCCCTCTGCATTGTTGTCTCCTGGCACACAGGTACAGCCCCTTCTGAGAAGGAGCACCAAACAGCTTGGATATTCTGCATCTTCTCTGTAGTCTTCCTTCCTTGGCCAATTCTAGAATGGTCTCTGCCTTTCTCCCCTGAATAGTTCCCAGCAAGTCCCATGGGAAAATTTTTGAATTTGAGTGAGAAGCATAAAAATGGGGGTGGCATATTGGTTCTGCCATTTTCTTCTCTTTTCTCCTTTCTTTTCTTTTTCATGCAACCAGCACCAGGAGGTGACTGACAAGTTGGGCCAAATGCACTGTAAGCCCTGCCTCTGCTGTCCAATAGCTCCTGAGCCACACAGACCCCCAAGGACCACACAAGACAGCAGAGAGCCATAAATCTGACCAGTTGGAGGCTAGGAGCTCACTGACTGCACTGGGGGGAAAGCAGCCAGATCTGATTGCTACGTGAGATGGAGAGAGAAAAGGTGGTGACTGGAGTGCTGGAAATACAGTACTTTGGAGCAAAATGACGCAACAGAGGGATAGCAGGAGGGGCTCATCTGTACAGCAAAGGGCCTGGACTAGACTGCATCTGAATCCCTTTCATCTGCAAGTTTGGGCTCTGCTTTGCAAATAAGGTCAACACCGTCCAGCAGCTGTGGGAGCTGTCAGGGCAGGAAAGCTGACTTGGGGCGGGGACCGGTACAAAGAAACCAAAAGAAGGTGGGGAGAAGAAGGAGAGATTTATTGACTAATTACTATCTTGTGTAATCCTCAAAATAATAAATAGGGTGGATACAGTTAGCCCCACTTTACAGAGAAGAAAACCCAGGCATAGAGGTTAAATTAATTTCCCAAGGCCACAGAGTCCAGTTCTCAGGCTGGGATTCCACACAGGCAGTCTGACCCTGAGCCTGCTCTCTTGACCATGAAGCTGTCTTACCTGAGTTGCCAGTGACCAGGAGAACACAGAAAAGCTTGCACACAACTCCTATTTCTCCACTCTGAAGTGGAGTGAAGTGAAGTGGAGGGGAAATAGACCCCAAGGAGTAGGTTGTCCAACATGTATACTTGCCTTCCTGATGAGAGAAGAGGAGTGTATGTCTATGTCTGTCTACCTGTCTGTCTGCAGGAACTGTGGCAGATAGCACCACGAAGCACATAGATGGAAATATTCAATAGGAAGGAGTGCAAATTTCTGGACTCAGAATCACCATTATATAAGAATAGAATGGGGGAGTTAGGGTCATTCACCTGACAGCCAGTTCAAGTTTGTGGTGAGACTTCCAGAAAAGCCCATCACAGGGCTGAATCAACAGAAGCGGAGTATCCCAAGCCAGGGGCTTCTCCCTGGAGGACTGTCCTGGGATGAGTTTCAGGCCCCTTGCTATGGGAGGGGCAGGGGCAGGCTGGGGAGGATGCAGAGGACGGCGACTGGGACAGAGATGGGTGGCGGAGGAGGTGGTGGAACACTCGCCCATTGAAGGGGCCAAGTGATCTTGTGCTAGTTACAGTTTCTTACCTGTGAAGGGGATTTAATGTAGGGCTGGCATAATGAGATAATGCGTGTAAAGTGCTTAACCTGGGGCCTGACACGATAACTGTTAGCTGCGGTGGCTGTGCTTGAACACGGGGGTGTGCGCACCTTCTAAAACTGGGCGTGTCACGGCCAAGGGGAGTCAAAGCCCGGGAGGGTCAAAGCTGTCCTTGGAGTCCTGTGCTCTGGGGTGGAGGTATACCTGGAGGTCCTCCGTCTTGTTCCTCATCCCCTGCCGTTAGTAGTGTAAACCTTTTGCCCTGCCCTGTAAACCTTTTGGTACTTCTGGTGATCAAAGCAGAGCCGTGTCAGGCAAGCAGAGCTCCCACCTTCCCCCAGAAGGGCAGTGGGAAGGCTCCCAGCGGCTGCTGAGGTCTACGTGCATCTCCTGCTTGCCCACTCTCCTCCTCCCCAGCCTCCCCAGCCTGCTGCCCCATCTCTCCCGCTCCTGCACCCTCCTTCTTACCTGATGGGAGCAGGGACAGTGACGCTGCTCTCCCCTTCGGCTATTTCCATGAGCCCTGCCTGAGCCTCAGTGGCAGATATCGCCTCCACTGGTAAGAACGAGGCAAACAGTTGGCTTTTAGTGACAAGGAGGTGGGGCTTGTAGTGTCAGCCAAAAGGGTGCTGATGCAAAGTACCAGAACTCTGTTGGTTTTTATAAGGGTATTTATTTGGGGTAGAGGCTTACAGTCACAAGGCCCCAAAGAGTCCAACCCAAGTTAGCATGAGGGGTACCTTCTCACCCAAAGTGTGTTCCCACGTGTTGACGCAAGATGGCGGGCAACATCTGCGAGGGTTCAGCCTCCCTCTTCCTCTTAAGGCTCTGTGGTCCCAGCCTCTTTGATCTCAGCTGTAGGCTGGCATTAGGCTTGTCTTTTCTCTCTGGGCTCAGGTGCTCTGTTCCCTTCGCAAGGTCAGCTGTAGACTATCAGGCTCATCTCTCTTCCCTGGGGTTCTGCTGTGCCTAATGAGCCATCTCTCTTCCTCTGTGTTCTTCTCTGTGTATCTACTTCTATGTGAGAGTCTGTTTTATCAGCCCACCAAGGGGGTGGGGACTCAAATCTGCATGCCCTAATGGCATGGTTGAATCAAAGCCCTAATCTTAACATAGGGGAAGCGGATGTGGCCCAATGGATAGGGCCTCCGCCTACCACTTGGGAGGTCCAAGGTTCAAACCCAGGGCCTCCTTGACCCGTGTGGAGCTGGCCCACACACAGTGCTGATGCGCACAAGGAGTGCCCTGCCACGCAGGGGTGCCCCCCGCGTAGGGGAGCCCCATGCACAAGGAGTGCACCCCGTAAGGAGAGCCGCCCAGCGCGAAAGAAAGTGCAGCCTGCCCAGGAGTGGTGCCGCACACACGGAGAGCTGTCACAACAAGATGGTGCAACAAAAAAAGACACACAGATTCCCGGTGCCGCTGGTAAGGATGGAAGTGGTCACAGAAGAACACACAGTGAATGGACACAGAGAGCAGACAACTGGGGGTGAGGTGAGGAGAAATAAATTAAAAAAATTTAAAAATCTTAACATAATTTAATCCAAGACATCTCAGCTGAATCTAATACAATCAAAGGGTGATCATGCCCAGAGAAACAGGCTAGTTTACAAACATAATCAATATCTCTTTTTGGAATTCACAAATAATATCAAGCTGCCACGGGGCTGAAAACTCAGAAGACAGGAAAGTAGATCACAGGCTGCCAGACTCAGAAAGCACCTAAGAGATCATCTAGAAACCTCAGGAGTTTTCTAGATTTACTAAGCATAATAAATGCTGGGGAGCTTGTGAAAACGCAGATCCCTGGTCCCTACTCCAGTCCTACCGACTCAGAACCACTCGGCTGGATACCACTTTTGTAATCTCATTTGTAACAAGCACCAGCAGGTGACCCCACGTCACCCCAAGTGTCTGGCTGGCCTCTTTGAGAAGCACTGCTCTGATTCATGAGTCCTCTCTAGAGTGCTGCTATGTGCCTGGACTTGTAGAGCAACTATAAGATGCTGACAAAAATGCCCCTGCCCTCAAATACTTCACAGCCCAGCTGGAGAAAGAAGACAGTCCCAGGAGCAATTATACGTTTAGGCCTTGACCGATGGCAGGCACTGAGAGCCGAGAGGAGGGCTGGCCTAGTCCAGAGAAGAGGCAAACTCTGACCAGGGAGAGGTCGGCAGGTACAGTTTTCTTCCGCAAGCAGTTAAGATATGCTCCGTAGAGGAGGCGCTCAATCAGCCAAGCTCCTGAATCCTGCTTGTCTAACTGGCTTTCATCCACCTCCTCGTCCTCCCTTCAGAGGGAGCCCTCTGCTCCCTACGACAAAATTACAATAGCTGGTCTGCTTTAATGAAGGCAAACATATTCAGGATTTGTAAGTGGCTTCTTGCCTGTTGGAGAGGGGGCTGGGCAGGGAGGCGGTGCTTTGGGAGAAGTAGAGTAGGAGTCTCAGTTCACAACGCCACTTCACACGAATTTTCTCATTGAATCTGCTGCCCAATCAGGGGGACAGTGCATTTTAGAAACGTCTGCGTTGGCAAGACGTGCCTGCATGGTTTTTCAAATGATGTTGACATTTATGTCAGCTCAAGTAAATCAGTATTTCCGTCTCAATCAACTCATTTAGCTGGAAGGATGGATGCCAGAATATAGGTTAACTTACCTGATCCCACCATCAGAAATGTTTCAGTAGGGAATCATTTTTTTATTTCTCTTACTTATTGTTCATAGTGATATTTACCGACCTACTCCTGGCAAACTACACAAGCCAAGAACTGTCGATTGTAAGCAGCACAATTATTTTACAAAGAAAATTAAGAGCACTGCCAGTTACTATGCAACCATCAATTGTAGGATGCTTATCGGTATCAAAGATGTTAAAATCAGTGAAATGGCATAAATGACAGAGCACAACAGCAAACATCAGTCGACCCAGCTTTGGCTCATGAAACTTTTTATTGAGCATTTGTCCCAAATTCACTAACAAAGGGGAAGGGGGTACAGAAAGAGAGAAATGAGGAGTAGTTTCACATTTATCAAACTATGGAGACCATAGCTCATTTTTCTTAGGCTCTAAAATAGCATTACAGAGTGGAACATTTTACAGTTCCATTTTACATGTGGAATTGTCCAAGACCAAAGACATTACACTGCTGCTCAAGGCCATATAGCTAGGAAGTCGTGTAAGTGATGTGGAACTCAAACTTATGGCTCCTATTTCTAATTTCAGTGTCCTAAAGATCCCAAATATCCATCAATGGAGGAGTGGATAAACAAAATGTGGTATGCCCATTCAATGGAATACTATTCAACTGTGAAAAGGAACAAAGTTCTGATACATGCCTGAACATGGATGAACCTTGAAGACATTATACTCAGTGAAAGAGGGCAGACACGAAAGGTCATATATTGTATGATTCCATTTATATATATATTATCTAGAATAGCCAAAGTCATAGAGACAGAAAGTAGATCCATGGTTGCCAGGAGCTACAGAGAGGGGGGAATGGGAGTGACTGCTAACAGGGAGGGGGTTTCTTTTTGGGGATGATGAAAGTGTTCCAGAACTAGACAGTGGTGATAGTCGCACAACATTGTGAATGTATTAAGTGTCACTAATGGTAAATTTTAGGTTATGTGCATTTTACCACACTTTAAAATAAGAAAGGAGGTAAATAAATAAAGATACAATGAGAAAAAAAAATTCAGTGTCCTTTCCTCCCTGGTCATGCTGCAGCCCCAGTCTGCGGGCCTGGCGTGGCGCGTCCCTCCCATATAGCGGGCACGCAATAAATTGTTGCTAGAGTGGTGGAGTTTGCTGCTGTTTAGAGAGTTGCCAGAGGGCAGGAAGTCCCCAGGGAAAGCCCCCCATGAGGATCTGGAGGTCCCAGTAAGGAGGCTGGAGGGGGTGGGAGAAAGGAGCGGCAAAGGGGCAAAATGGGGGAGAGAAATGAAAAGCAGAGAAAGAGGAAAGGGCCCTCTCCAAGAGAAAGCAGGGCAGGAGGGACAGAGGGGGAGGGAGTCAGGTGTGAGCAAGAAGGAGGGCGTGTGGGGACTCTGGGGGCAGCTGGAGTGCTAAGGTGCCAGAGGAGAGGGCACGCGGGCACTGGGCCCGCCCTCCTCCCCTGCCCTGCCCCGGGTTGTAACTCTGCCTCTTCTAGCAGGAAGATGAGCAGAGCTGGCTTGGGATCATCCGTCTTCATTACACCATCCCCGCCAGCTCCGTCACTTCTTGCCAAGAGACTCATCAATATCCCCCTGTGGGCTGGCAGGCCCAGACCCCCTCCTCTCCGTCCTCCCCTCCAGCTCCTTCTCCCCAGCTTTGTGCCTGGACGCACTGATGGGCACACCGCAGGCCTCCTCTCCAGGTCCTCCTGGCCCTCGGGAAAGCCTCCCTCCCTGGCTCAGGGTGCAGGGCACCTGCTAGGGAGGAAACGGGATGTGCCCTGGGGGTCGGAAAAGAGCCCTCCCTGGGATCCAGGCTGAGAGGGCCTGTCTCTGTGCTGTCAGCCCCTCGATGAGGCTGTCCCCGACCCCTTACTTAAAATTTCAAAGCACCCAGGACCTTCCTTTTTCTCTGGTCTAAAGCCTCTGTCATTTTCTACTGCAGGTTTTCTATTCCTAGCCTATACTAGGTATTTATGTTGTTTACTCTGTCACCTCCAATGTAAAAGGCAAGCGCCACGAGGGTAGGAGCCCCTGTCAGATGTGCTCATTGCTGCACACCCAGAGCCTGGGACAGCGCCCGGGACGTAGTAAGTGGAATGTTGAAGGGGTCAGGATTCGGATGCCTGACAGCAAGGTGCTGGCACCTTCGGGGGGCCTAACCGTTCACTAAATGCTGAATCAGGGGTTTCCGTACTCCTGACCCCAGTGCTTCAGGAGCACAAAACAACAGCGGAAATCACATCAGAAATGCCCCTGCCCTCATCATTTGATGCCCTTTGCATCAAAATCCAAACTCCCTTCCCACCCGGCCTGACTGGCCGCGGCACCTGGTCTCTGACTTCACTTGCTACCACTCTGCCTCATTCTCTCCGTAGTCTTCGCAGTTCCTCCAAGCGCCGGCTCAGGGCTCTTACTCCTTGCTGGTCCCATAGCTCAGATTCGGGCACCGTTTCCCATCAGGCATTCACCCGGACTTCGAGAGCTGGTTCCTCGTCCAGCCATGCAGGTCACGGCTTAAAGCTCACCTGCTCAGGCACGTCGCCGTGACCACCTGAGTCGGCACGTGTCCCGCGGCTCCCGCTTCCCCTGTACCCGGCTTTATTTTCAGGGTGTGACCTGACTGTAGACTGTATGCATTTGTTTCTCTCCCTCTCTAGAGTGGAAGCAGGAAGTCCGGGTCACGCAATGAAGCAGGTGATGTGGGCAGCCCGCCCATCTCCCCGGCCCTGACCCCAGTCAGAGCTCAGCAGGCTTGACTCCAGCTGCCAGCTCTGCAGTTCTTGGCTCCGTGGCTTTCTCCTACTGTGCCTGCTTTGCTTGCCCGTGCAAGGGAATTAACAGGAAATTAACACACATGCACCCAGCACCCCTAACCAGTGGCTGTGAGAAGGTGATGTGTACATACACCTGCTCTCCTGCTTCGCGGGTGGGATAACTCTGCACAGCAAGCTCAACACTGGCCCAGGGGCCTTGGCTTCAGTATCTCACAGTGGTCACTTGCTTGATGATGACCTTTTATTGGCTGCCTTCCCTTCCCTATCTCCTGTCCCGACTTCCCTCCTGGTGTTTCCTGGGATCATTTCCCAAATAAAATCCCACAGTTAAAACCTAATCTCAAGCTGGAATCTTCATACATTGCTGCTGGGGATGCAAAATGGTGCAGCTGCTTTGGAAAATAGTCTGGCAGTTCTTCAAAAGCTTAAACATGGATTTACCATATGATCCACCACTTCCACTACTAGGTATATACCCAAGACAAATGAAAGCAGATGTCCACACAAAAACTTGCGCACGAGTGCTCAAAGCAACGTTATTCATAACAGCCCCAAAGTGGAAACAATCCAAATGTCTATCAATTGATGAATGAATAAATAAAATGTGGCATATCTTCACAATGGAATATTATTTGGCCATAAAAAGGAATGAAAGGCTGATACATGAATGAAACTTGAAAACATCATGCTAAGTGAAAGAAGAAAAGGGCACATATTGCATGATTCCATTTCTAAGAAATGTCCAGAATAGGCAAATCCAAGAAGAGAGAAAGCAGATCAGTGTTTGCCTGGGGCTGGAGGAAGAGGCCACTGGGGAATGACTGCTATTGGGTGCGGGGTTTCTTTATGGTGATGAAAATGCTCTAAAATGGATTGTGGTGACGGCTGCTCAACTTCATGAATAAATTAAAAATCGTTGAATTACACAGTTTAAATGGGTGAATTGTACGGTAAGTGAAGTGCATCGCAATAAAGCTGTTTTTTTTTACCCCTTATCTCAGCATCTATTGATTGCAGAGCACAAACTAAGCTTGCCAGAACCTAGAATTGTATCTAGCACATAGCAGATATGTGCTAGATACAATTTTTGGTCAATGTGGAAATACATGTTGAATGACTAAATGAAAGGAGAACAACTACAAACGTGGACTTGATGATAGTCACACAAACAGCTTCACACAGAACTACAACCAGCACTCCTGCAAGCTCTTCATCAGCCACAACCACTATGTTCCCCACTGGAAACAAACCACACATCTGACAGGCCTGTCTGTTTGGAACTGCGTTAGCTTGTGAAGGGAGCTGTGTGGCGTGTGTGTGCATCAGTGAGAGGATGAGCGAGGGAAAAGTATGTGTGCTTGGGTTTGTGTGTTAGTGAGGGAATGCTGGGCTGCCTGTCAGTTAGATTGTGCTGGGTACAATTGGGCTATGTGGGATGGGTGTATGTGGGGGATGTGGAATTGTGGGGTGTGGGGTGGGTGGGGGTATGTGTTGTATGGTATATGCATGTGTGAGTGTTGTGTGTGTAACCATATAGAAGGTATGTACATATGGGTGTTGTAGTGTCATGTGGTGAGTGCGGTGTGTGTGGTGGGTGTGATGTGAGTGGTGTGATATGTGTGTGGTGTGGTGTGCATGGTGTGGGTGTGATGTGTGTGGTGTGTGCTGTGGTGTGGTGTGTGTGGTGTGGTGTAGTGTAGGGTATGCAGTGTGTGTGGTGCGGTGTGTGTGGTGTGGTGGATGTGATGTGTGTGGTGTGGTGTGTGTGTGTGGTGTGGTGTGTGTGGTGTGTGTGGTGTGTGTGTGGTGTGCTATGTGTGGTGTGTGGTGTGTGGTGTGGTGTGTGTGGTATGTGTGCTGTGGTGTGGTGTGTGTGGTGTGGTGTGTGTGTGGTGTGGCATGTGGTGCGGTGTGCATGGTGTGTGTGGTGTGATGTGTGTGGTGTGGTGTGTGCGGTGTGGTGTGGTGTGTGGTGTATGGTGTGTGCGTGGTGTGTGTGCTGTGGTGTCTGCAGTGTGGTGCTATGTGTGTGGTGTGGTATGTGCGGTGTGGTGCGGTGTGTGCGGTGTGGTGTGTGGTGTGGAGTGGTGTGGTGTGGTGTGTGGTGTGGTGTGTGTGGTATGGTGTGTGGTGTGGTGTGTGGTGTGTGTGGTGTGTGTGGTGTGGTGTGTGTGGTGTGTGTGGTGTAGTGTGTGTGGTGTGGTATGTGGTGTGTGGTGTAGTGTAGTGTGTGTGGTGTGGTGCGTGTGGTGTGGTGTGTGGTGTGTGTCATGTGTGGTGTGTGTGGTATGGTGTATAGTGTGTGTGTGGTGTGTGGTGTGTGTGGTGGTGTGGTGTGGTGTGTGGTGTGTGGTGTGGTGTGTGGTGTGTGGTGTGGTGTGTGTCATGTGTGGTGTGTGTGGTATGGTGTATAGTGTGTGTGTGGTGTGTGTGGTGTGGTGTGTGTGTGGTGTGCGGTGCGGTGTGGTGTGTGGCGTGGTGCGTGTGGTGTGGTGCGGTGTGTGCGGTGTGGTGTGTGGTGTGGAGTGGTGTGTGTGGTGTGGTGTGTGTGGTGTGTGTGGTGTAGTGTGTGTGGTGTGGTATGTGGTGTGTGGTGTAGTGTAGTGTGTGTGGTGTGTGGTGTGGTGCGTGTGGTGTGGTGTGTGGTGTGGTGTGTGGTGTGGTGTGTGTGGTGTGTGGTGTGTGGTGTGTGTGGTGGTGTGCAGTGTGGTGTGTGTGGTCTGTGTGGTGTGGTGTGTGGTGTGTGTGTGGTGTGTGTCATGTGTGGTGTGTGTGGTATGGTGTATAGTGTATGTGTGGTGTGTGGTGTGTGTGGTGTGTGGTGTGTGTGGTGGTGTGGTGTGTGGTGTGGTGCGTGTGGTGTGTGGTGTGGTGTGTGGTGTGTGGTGTGGTGTGTGTCATGTGTGGTGTGTGTGGTATGGTGTATAGTGTGTGTGTGGTGTGTGTGGTGTAGTGTGTGTGGTGTGGTGTGTGTGTGGTGTGCGGTGCGGTGTGGTGTGTGGCGTGGTGCGTGTGGTGTGGTGTGGTGTGGTGTGTGGTGTGTGTGTGGTGCAGCGGTCTGACAACGGGTCCGCCCATGGCGGTGAAGGAAGCCTGGGAGCGCCAGGAGCCGCCTCCTGAGGCCTCCGCCCCTGCCTGCCTCGCTGCCCGCGCAGCCTCCAGACGCCTGTCTTCTCCTCTGGGGTCCCTGCCGCAGGTCACGGTCCCCCGACAGGATGTCCCCTCCCGCGGGGCTCGGCCAGCATCTCAGCCTGCTCGGCTGGTTCCACCTGAAGGGGCTCAGGGCGGGGAGGGGGACAGGCTCTCCGCCCCACCTCTGAGCACGTGTGGAGTGGAGGGGTGCCCCTGCACCCATAGTCCTGCTCCTTTTCCTTATTTGTCCATTGGCAACAAAACCAGTGTTTAACCCACCTAGAGCCTAATCGCCACTAGGATGCACTTTGATTTTGTGACTCATCCTCCCACTTGTCTGAGTGAGGCCTCTGCGCCCCTGCCAAGGCCCACCCTACCCAGGCTCAGCAGTGAGTTGGGGGGTAGCACCCTGCCCCCTTCCCTGTCCAGGGCCCCGGTCTCCTCACAGTGGAGTGAGGGCACAGGCTGGACATCTGCTGACACTCCGTGTCCTATCTGACATGGGACAGCCCTACTCCTCCCACGCCATCCTGGCAGCGACAGGCCCTCCCCCTCCTTGCTGGCACCCCGGCAGTCCCAGGGGTGTGCTCTGCCCCTCCCCTGGCCCGGCCAGCTGCCCCATCCAACCCGCGGGGCCATGTGGACGCTCCCTCTAGCTGGCCCCGGGCCGGGATCTCAGTGGCAGCAGAGTAAATCCTCCAGGCTGGCTCTGGCCTCCACCTCCCTGGGCGCCTACCTGCCTTGGAGGACGAGCCGGGCCTTCCCACCCCAGCAGATGGCCCCGGAGCCTGCGGGAGCTGGGAGCAGGAAACGAAGGAGCGTGGCACCTGGACCGGGCATCCTCCAGCTTTGCCTCCTGTGACCCCGGCACCTTCCCTCAGACCCCTCCCCAGGGAGCCCCACTCGCCTCTGATGCAGCATTGGCTGTCTGCCTCAGCCCATCCCCGTGCGTGGACTGACCACCCGATCAGTTTGTCACACAAGTATTTTTGGCCTGGCTGCTCTGATCCAGGCACCGAGCCAGGCCCTGGGGATACCAAGATGAATGAGGAAGTCAGAGGGTTCTTGGGGGCAGCTTATAAGTGACACATAATAGTGTGCTAAAAGCAAAGAGGGTATTAATGAAATGCAGAGAGCTTGCCATGTGCAAGCACTGCTCTAGGGATTCTCCATATATTAAGTCATTTAATCTTACAACAATCCATAGTGTGGCTATTATTACTATTCCCACTTTATAAATACAGAGGCTGAGGATCAGAGAGGTTGGGTAGCTTGTCCAAGGTCACCCAGCTGCTAAGGGGTTGAGGTGGGATTCAAATCCAGGCAATCTAACGATAGATTGCTTCCAGATGAATACAACAAAGAAGTACAGAGGCCAGGACATCTCAGCAGCCTAAAGGGGCGGGCAAAGGATTGCTGGGCAGTCTTTGCCCAGAGACCTTGCGCTAATTAAATATCACTCCAGACACAGGGAACTGGTGGGGGCCTTGGAGCTGCATAATAAGAAGCTCTGGATGGCTCAGAGAGCAGCAATGTTGGCCCTGGGCATGGTGGGAGTGGGAGGGTAGGGAAAGAGTAGGGCCATGGTGCCACAAGATACCATATCTTCTCACTCCCCTTTGACACTTGGTGCCACACTTGGCCAGAGAACAGACCTGGGGGCCGCAAGGAACTCTGGCTCCAGCATCTGTGCTTGTAGCTACTGTCTTGGCAGCAAAGGGAAAACGCAGGTGCCTTATTAGTCAGGCTAAGGAGCCAAAGATGATCCTACAGGAGATGGGGAGATGCTAGAAATTAAAACAGGAGAGCTGGCGAGGCCCTTTAGGGGCATGACTCCGTAGGCCACAGGAGGGTAGGTTTTAGGAGCAAGTCAGGAGAGTTGTTAGGAGGCTGATGCTGCAACCCGGCGAGAAGAGGGCAAAGGGAGTTGGGTAGAGAGGAGGCAGGTTTGAGAAAAACTGAGAAGGTAAACTGAGCAAAACTGGTGACTGGCCTGAAGTAAAGAGTTGGGAAAAGGAAAGTAGGAAGGGAGACTTACCAGCTTCTGGCTGGTTGGCTGGAATACAGAACCCGGAGAAAGTCTGTGGGGCACGGTCCCCTGCTCAGATTGGGACATGTTGCCTTCGGGCATCTGTAGCTATCTGGGGCATGCAACAGTTGCAGAAGCAGCCCTACAGCCTGCTGCTGTGCAGACCCACTTCCTCCCTACCCACCCTGCCTCTCCCCCAGCCGGCCACCACCCCGTCGTTTCTGCCACAACCCCCTCGTGCCTCCATCCCAGAGCTGCCAGCTTCCTGAAAAATCCCAGTGCTTACTGGAGATTTCCATAAAGCCCTGCTCTTCCCAACCCTGTCATCTCCTGTGGAGCCAGGGCCCTCCCTGCGGCAGCTGTTAGCCTCCTAGGACGGGGGCACCGCAGACCCTCCCCCATTTCCTGCCTGCCTCTGAGGTCCTCAGTCTTTGGGATGGGACTTTTTCCACTCTGGCTTCCCCTGGCAGCTGTGATCTCCCTCCAGGTAACATGAACAGGGCCTGTGATCTCACCCCAGTAAGTGAACTAGCACCCAATTGATGACGGCCCCATGCCAATCCAAACACAGGAGCTACAAGTTCGCCCAACTGGATTCCCAGAGGACAGCCCCCATGTCCTTGGTGGGAGAGGCGGAAGAATGGGCGTGGGTGTAGGGGTGGGGTGGGGGAGGTGAGCACGTGCCAGGCAGATCTCAGGATGGGACGGGACCCAGGGTGCGCGGGAGAAAGCTCTCACTGGGAGTCAGAAGTCCTGGGCCTGCTGCTGACAACTGTGTGACCTTGGGCAATTCATTGCCTCGCGGGAGCCTCTTCTGTAACATTGAGGCTAAACTACATAAACTTGGCGCCATGCGTTTTGATTCTCATCCCTCACCCAACACCCCTCGAAGGGCAGCCCCTCTCCCCATAGGAGCACAGATCACAGGTCCGAAGCGGGAGGAGACCCTGCAGAAAACTCAGCAAGGTGTTTGCGCAACGAGCAGGACAATAGAGCGGCTTAGCGCCGGGAGCTTATTCTGCTTAGGTTCCCGCGTGCGCGCCGGGACGTGCCGGCCTGGGTGTCTGCGTTTCCCTAAGCCTCTTGCTACAATAGCAATCCCGGCAGCCGCAGGCTCGTCACCCACAGCGGTAATCCGCTCAGGAACAGCCCGGGGCTCCCCGCAGCCCGGGGCCGCGTTTGGGGCGCGGTGTCCCTCGGTCCGGGCTCCCGGGGGCGTGCGTCCCTCTCTCGCCTCCCCCGGCGCCCGGCGCGCCCCCTGCAGGCGCCCCGCAGGCCCACCACCTGGGCCGATCAGCAGAAGGCGTCCTGTGAGGGGCCGAGCGCCGAGGGACACGCCTCCTTCCCTGTCGGAGGCCGAGGCTGGGGGGGCGGGGCTTTGGCTGAGGCAGGGGGATGGCCCTTAAGCCCGCAGAGCACTCTGCAGAGGAGCTGAGTGGTACTGGGGAGGAAGACACCCTCCCCCCCGGAACAGCTCCCAGGACAGCTCCTCTTTCCTCCCCGCTTGAAGTGAGGGGTTTGACCGCGGGGCCTGCGTCCCGGGTGTGTGGGCTGCCTGCCGAAAGAAAGCTCTCTGACCCGTTTCCTCTTAGGTCACAGAGTTTCTGGGCTATAAACATTTCCAACAGGACACTCTCAGCATCTGATACTCTTCACCTGTACGTCCATTTTGAACTCTGCTCTCCCTTAACCTCTGAAAAGTGACATTATTCAGGATCTCCTTCCTCTGTGCGATTTGAAGCTGTAAGTACCCCCAAAAAGTATGTTCTTAAAGTCCCTCCATTCCTGTGTAACCAGTGTAAGTATGATCTTTTGGTGAGTGGGATTTTAAGTTAATATGTAACCCACCTCCTTCACGATGGGTCTTAATTCTCTTACTGGAGCCCTTTATAAAGGGGATAAATACAGAGCGCGACAGAGAAAGCCACAGATGCAGGAAGCTGAAAGCAATGAAACCCGGAAGCGGAGGTGGAGACCAGCTGACACTGCGATGTGCCTTGCCGGGTGACAGAGGAGTCCAGGACCCCAGGCAGCCGGTCTCTGGGGAGAAAGCATTGCCTGATGATGCCTTGATTTGGACATTTTTCTCACCTTGAAATGTAAGCTTGTAAAGCTAATAAATTCCCACTGTTAAAAGCCAACCCACTGTATGGTATCTGCTTACGGCCGCCTAGCAAACTGTAACACTCAGGATGAGTCAGGAATCATCCATTTTGCAAGGAACAGAAAAATCCGCTCAATTGGCTTAAACAATAAAGGACATTTATTCACTCACACATGGTTCAGGGAAGGACTGATGGAGCAAGTCAGGGGTGTCACCGAGGGCCAAGTTTCTTTTCTTCTCTTCCCCTCTGTCTTCCTCACCCGTGGCTTCACCCTAAAGCTGAGTCCCCTTGTGCTTCCAGATGGGGCACCTGCTCCTGGAGGCACCTGCTTCTTTGTTCATGTACTACTGGAAAGAGCTTCTTTGTCCCAGTATTTCCATCAGCGGTCCTGTAATTCTCTGATTGGCTTAGGAGAAATGTCCGCCAGAGCCAGTCACAGTTGCCAGAGGTAGAAAGCATTGGTTGGTTTGACCAAGGCCACGCGCTCCACTCGGCCACTGTAGGCGCCTTCAGTCTCTGGAGTCACCTGAAGTCGCCTGGATCCCCAGTGGAAATAGGAGATGCTGAGATGGGGAAGAGGATCGGCTGCTGACGTGGCATCAGCAGACGCCCTTCCATTGGACCTCCCGCCTCACCATCATCTTTCTCCACGCGGGTCCCCAGCATCTGGTCTCCCTCTCACAGTTTCACAGATCACGTCCACCTGGGTGATTTCCATTTTTCCCCTCCCCCTCCCCCTCCCCCGCCCCCTACGTCCACCTGGGTGATTTCCATTTTTCCCCTCCCCCTCCCTCTCCCCCGCCCCCTGCCCTGCTGTTTTTGCTGTCCGGGTCCATTCCCTGTGTGATCTTCTGTATCTGTTTCTCTTTTTGTTTTATCTTCTTGTCTTTCTCTTCTAGGATTCACTGGGATTGGTTCCTGGGGACCTCGGATGTGGAGAGAGGTTCCCTGTCACTTGCGCCACCTCAGTTCCTGGTTTCTGCTGCGCTGCACCTTGACTCTCCCCTTCATCTCTCTTTTTTGTTGAGTCATCATCTTGCTGTGTGACTCACCTGTGTGGGCACTGGCTCACCAGGCGGGCACTCGGCTTGCTGCGTGGGCACTCACACGGGCACTCTGCTCGCCACGTGGGCACTGGCTCATTGCACAGGCATGCATTCTCTTTTTCCTTTTTACCAGGAGGCTGCAGGGATTGAACCCGGGTCCTCCCATGTGCTAGGCGGAAGCCCCATCACTTGAGCCACATCTGCTTCCCTGATTCCCGTTTTTACATCTTGAACCTTGACTTTTCCAACATCTACTTGCCCAGCACTTCCACTTGACGTTCTCAAATCCAGCCCCTTATAAAGAGAGCTCATCATCTTTTCCAACTCTCAAGGCTCCCATCTTGAGCTATTCCTTCTCCTTCATCCCCACATCACATGAGACTTGACACCGTTGGGTTCTGCCCTGCCCTGGACCACCACTGCATGTGTAATCACCTCAAGCCTGGGCTGTAGAGACCTCCTTCTCGGCTCCCTTCCCAGACGTGCCCAATCTCCTTGTCACGGTCACACGAGCTGTCCTGAAACACCATTACTCCCTCAAAAGCTTTCAGTGTCTCCCCTTTGCCCACGAGATCAAATCCACCTCCCTCGGCCTAGCATTTGAGGTCCTTTGCAAACCAGCATCCTCTAACTCTCTGGGTTCCCGTTTTGCCCTCTGCTCTGCCTTCCGGTCCCCTTTGTGCCCTGAAGGACGGAGAGCATTCCTGCCTCTGCCTCCCGGCGGCTTCCCCAAAGCTCCATCCTCTGGCACTTCCCTGACCATGGCTGTCGCTAATTGTGTGAGTCCTCACATCCATAGCCTGTCCTCAAGATAGGCATGTGTGTGTGTGAGAGAGTGAGAGAGCGAGAGAGAGCTCCTACCTGGTTTTCCTAACTGCATCAGAAGCCCCTTGAGAGAACAGTCTGTGTCCTCAAGTCCCTTAGGGGACCTGTTCTCAGCAAAGATGAACTCGTGTGCTTGGAAGAAACTTGAAACAGCCTAAGAGTTGTGCAGGGGTAGAAGACATGAGTGGTGTTTTATCAACGAGCAGGGCAGGAGCAGGAACACTTAAGGAAGCTGCCGGAGGCAGAGCCTCAGGGAGCGTGTGTTCATTCGGCGCAGCCTGCTGTACAGGAGAAAGCCCAGCCTGGCATCAGCAGGGACGAGCCACAAGTTACCATTTGACCCAACAATTCCACTTCTAAGTGCATACCCAAAGAGAGTGAAAACAGGGGCTCACACAGATACTGGTACACCAGTGTCTATAGCAGCATTTATTCACAATAACCTAAAGCTGGATACAACCCAAGTGTCCATCAACAAATGAAGGTAAACAAAGTGTGGCACATACACACAATAGAGCATTATTCTGCCATAAGAATGAAGTTATGAGACCTGCTGGAACGTGGAAGAACCTTGAAATAAGCAAGACGCACAAGGACAAAAGTTGTATGCTTTTGTTTATAAGAGATTACTAGTATTAGCAAATTTGCAGAGATAGAACATAGATTAGCGGTTAGCAGGGGAATGGGGTAGGGGAGAAGGGAGTGGTGTTTGTAAAAATTATTTTTAAAAAAGAAGATATGAGCTGTAATCCTGGCTGCCGTGCTAAACTGCTGTGGGTCCTTAGGCATGTCGCTTTGCCTCTCTGAGCTTCGGTTTTCTCACCTGGATGCAGGGCTATCACCCCATCTGTTCTTCTTGCATTGCAGGTTGTTGAGGATCACGTGAGGTGATATACAGGAAAGGGCTTTGCAAAGCTGCAAGCAGACTGGACAAGGAATATTTACCCAGTGACCTGGCCTCAGCCTGTCCTGCTCCTGGGGGACGGAGAAAGGCCAAGAAGGAAGTCTGGCCTGTCCCCAACAGGAAGCTCTGCACCAGCCTGGCCCTCAGCCGGCGGTGGAGAGAGCAGGAACCGATCAAAGGCTAGAGTTGTAAACAGCAGAGGGGGGTCCCTCTCCCCAGGCGGGAGAACCTGCAGACTGGCTCCACCTGACACCTCCTGGCCGCCAGCGGAGCCTTCCTGCTCTCTAGTGGACACAGTCAGGAGGTGCACCCACAGTCAGAGCCAGGTGGCAGGTGGAGCCATCTACCCTGACGGCAAAGTGGTGTAGGGATTGCGGAACACGCTGTGCACCAAGGACTGCGGTAAGAGCGCTGCCACAGAATTCTTCAACAGTCCCTCTAGGTCTGCATTGTTAGCCCCACCTTACAGTGGAGATTCTGAGGCTCAGAGGTTATGGAATTGCCCGAGGCTACGTATTTCTTAAGGGCGAAGCCGGGATCCTTCTCCAAGCCAGAGGGATCTGGGTCCGTTTGGGATCTCCACCAGGAAGCTAGGGCAGGCTCTGTGGAACCAGGGCTGGGAGGGCGTGGGTTCGTCATCAGGGAGAGTTTTTCACGGGAAAATCAGGGCAGCTGGCAAGGGTTGTCAAGAGCCCACTCCTCTCCTCCTGCTCCTTTATCACCCCGCTGTCTGCAGTGAACTTCCCCTAGGCTGCTTTGCCTCGAGCACAGGGGATAGAACCTGTACCTGTGGCCCTTTTCTTCTAAGATAGGGGACAGCAAACATTTTTTGTAAAGGATCAGATAGTAAATAAGCCGAATGGTCTCCATCACTACTACTCTGCCCTGCCATTGTAGCACGACTGCAGTCAGAGACAATATGTAAATGAATGAGCGTGGACGTGTTCCAAAAACACTTCGTTTAGGGACACTGAAATTTCCTATCATTTTCACGTGTCATGAAACATTATTCTTCTTTTGATTTTTGTTCAATTATTTAAAAATTTAACATGGTTAGCGCCCTCCTTTGGCCCCCGGGCCATAGTCCACCAACCCCTGCCCTAAGATGTTGGAGCCTGTCTCTAAAGTGCTGGTGCTTCAACCTCCTGCGCCTGACCGCCCCTTCTTTGTTCCTTTCTCTTGTTTCAGTTCTTTCTCTGATTCCTTCAGTGATAAAAGAACCCAAGTTCCCGCCCTCAGCCCTCTGTCCTTCTTGCCCTCCTGCCGTCCGGCAAGGGGCATCCTAGGACCCACCCCCTTCCCACTCCTCAGCCACAGAGCCTTCGAATGCTGACCCCAGCCTGCTCACACTTCCATGCCCGGTGTCTCCAGACCCGCAGGGTGACGTGACGTGGAAGGGAATGCGTACTGCTTTTGCCACCACCCTCTGACTCGGATCTAAGTCCTGGCCCTCCCACTAGCCAGCATGTGGTCTTTAGCTTGCTCTTCTCTGCACACTCACTTTATCCTTATTTTATGTATGTGTCGGCGGTGCCGTGAGGGGCTGTGATGTGAGCACTGAGTCGGGAGCTCGGAGACTCTGGGTCTAGTTCCAGCCCCACGCCTGGTAGCTGTGTGATTGGAGGGGAGTTACAGGTGCTAGCATGTTAGAGCCATTTGCACCGGGATACACAGAGCTGGGACTCATAAGAGATAATGATTTGGAAGTGGACAGCAAATTACTGGCCAGGTAGCTGTGGGTGCAGATGACATCACCCACAAAGTGTGAAAATACCCACAGGGCCAGGCTTAACCCTCTGTAGCCAGTAGGTGGCAGCAGAGGCCACTAAGGAGGGTTCTGAGGGCGGGAAAGGAGCTGGGGAGAGAGAAGGAAATCCCCCCAAACTTTAGATTTACCTCCTGGTTGGGCAAAGGTCTTGGGACCCAGGTGTGGGATGTGGGGGAAGCTAAATCAGAAGGAAGTAGGAATATGTATAGCTTTTTCCAGCTAAAAGCTTCCAAATAAAAACTCAATGGATGGCAATGAAGCAGGTGGTATATTATCACGAGCACTAAACTAGGAGCCATAAGGGTAGTGCTTATTTGGAGAAGGGGAAGGAACACAGGCTCCCTAAGTTCAAATCCCAGTTCTTCACTAGCGGTGTGACCTTAGGCAAGTTACTTAACATCTCTGTGCCTCACTTTCTTTAACTATAAAATAGGGACATTAATAGTATCTATCTCCATAGGGTAATGTGAGTATTAGAACTGATATGCAAAAAGTCTCTCAGAACAGTGCTTGGCACATAGAACGTGCTAAATAAATATTAGCAATTATTACCTTCAGGATCCCACACTGAATGAGCAGCCGTCCTGTTTCCTCCTTCCCAGGAGGAGGCCCCCAAGCGCTAATCCTGAGACTAGGAGCCACATCAGGTCAGCCCTGGAGAAAGGGGCCCTGGCAGAAGCATTCTACATGATGCCCCCCCAGGGGCCTCCGATTCCAGAGGCCATGCCAGTAGCAGGTAAGAGGGCACATGCCCCCCTGCCCTGGTGCCCCTTTTACTCGAACAGGGCCTAGCTCCCCCCTTCACCCACCTCCCGGGGGAACTGGGGCTAGAACAGGCCCGATGTATGCGTGTATAGGGGAGACTGCCTCCCCGGGCTGGGTCTCAGGTGACCTGGGCTCCAGTCCTGGCTCTGTGACTTTGGGCAACCTACTTTCCCTCTCTGACCTGTTTCTCAAGGGTCCCTTCTAGCTCTGATATTTTATCCTCTTTGAGTCAGCTCACGGTCTTGCCCCCCGATCGTGGCAGCTCCGGCTCTGACTCCTCTTCCTTCGTCGTCTTCACCCTCCTCATCCCTCCATGCCCACCCCAATGTCCTTGTAAGGGGCTCTCAAAGTTTAGAAATGGATTAAGTCTGGTGTGTGTTTGTGTGAGAGAGAGGGGGGGGGGGAGGGAGGAGGGAGGGAGGGAGGGGAGCAGGCAGACTGCCAGCCTGCCCGTTTCCATCTCCACCTGCAGCAGTGCTTCACAGGGCTCGGTAGGTGGACCCAGGCTGCCAATTTAGCAAATGCCCGGGCCCCTGGGAACTGGAGTCTAAAAACAGCTGAGGGGCAGACACTGGAGGTCAGAAGCTTCGAGCCGGCTGAATGGGAGGGCGGGTGGATGGGCTGAGCTTCGGCTCCGGCCTGGCTCGGCGCCGGGCTGCGCGGTGTCTGGGGAGCCTGCCCTGGCCATGGTTTGCTGACCTTGCTGCTGGGAGCCCTGCCTCCGCCTGGCCTGCAGCCTCCCCCAGGGCTGGAGAACGGAGCCACCGCGCAGGGCTGGGCCCCGGCGGGGGAGGCGAGGCGGGATCCGAGGCTCCCAGCCCCGCAGCGCTCTTAAGGCTTAGCCCGGCCAGGGGCCCCAGGGAGTGCCAGGATCAGGGCTCAGGTCACCCCGAGAAGCCCCTCTCCCCAGAACAAGCAGGAGCGTGACCTGCTCGGGCACCTGGAGGGGCTGCGTGCAGGCAGAGAGAGAGCGTGGTTCGGGGCTCTCTCTCAGACCTTGTCAGCGAAAGCAGGATGCGTGGAGGATGAGCAGAAAAGCATGTCCTGGGCACAGAAATGCGCGAAATGAGAAAATGTTCCAGAGTGCAGGGCACAGTTAATCCTTTCTGGATTCAGAGAACTGAACCCAAACCAATAACCAGGACCAGTTATATAATTCACAAGGCCCCGAGTTTAGAAGCCCAGGAAGGCAACAACAGAGCATTAGCCTGCCTGGGGGGGTCCTTGGGAGCACGGACTCGGTGCCACGGAACAAGCCGCACGCCAGAGGGACCGCCCTGCCAATAATGACCACATCGTAAGCCCCTGCTGTGCGGTAGACACTGTGCGCACGACCCCTTCAAACAGGAGACATTACTGTGTGCTCTTCAGGGTGGAGGAAACTTGCCCAAGGTCACAGGTCCGGCGAGAGGCGTCTGGGTCCAGATGCTTCTGCGGCAGAGGCAGAGCCGCTCTGTCTGTCCTGTGGCGCTGCCTCTGCTGGGAGTGGCGTCATAGGGCCGCCAGGAAGTGCGGGCATCTGAGGGGGCCACTCTGGAGGCGGGGGCAGGGAACCCCACAGGTGGCCCGCCCTGTCCTGGGCCCGGCTCTCGGTGTCTGGAGGGGCCTGGAGCCTGGCTTGAGTATGGAGGCGGGGGCCACGCGCGCCCGGGGTTAGACACAGCTGAGTGTAGGAGGCAAGTCACACAGCCTCTTGAGCCGCAGTTTCCTCGCCTGTAAAATGGGATAACAATATCTACCGCATGTTATCATGAGGATCAACTGTGGTCTGGTATGGCAAGTGCAGCTGGTACTGAACAGGCACCCAGAATAGCCAGTTCTGGTCAATCAAACACACTGGCCAGCGCCCGCGCCCCCTCTCTCGCTCTTTGTCATGCCCCTTTGCTGCGGCCTCTCTGCCCCTCCTAAAGCAGTGTCAGTTCGCTCTACCCCTAGGCCTTCTTCCCTTCCAGGAGCAGCTTTCAAGGGGCATCTCCTCAGCTGCCTCCCTGGGTTTCAAGATTTATTGTTAATCACGCCAGGGAGAATTAAAATGCTGAATGTGGGCGAAGTACCAAGTTTCCCTGTGGCCCTGGGTCCTTCTGAGGTGGCTGCTGCCAGCCTTGGTGTCTGCACCGGCCTTCTTCATTCCTCAGCAAGGGTCTCACTCAAACCCCCTCCCCCTCCCCTCCCTCCCCTCCCCTCCCTTCACTTCCCCATCTCTCCCCTCCCCTTCCCTCCTCCTTCCTCCCCTCCCTCCCCCTCCCCTCCTCTCCCCCTCACTTCCCCATCCCTCCCCCTCCTCCCCTCCCCCTCCCTCCCCCTCCTCTTCCCTTCCTCACCTCTCCCTCCCCTCCCTCCTCCTGCCCTCCTTATCTCTCTCTCCCCCTCCCCTCCCTCCCCCTGCCCTCCTTACCTCTCCCTCCCCTCCCCTCTCCCTCCCCTCCCCTCCCCACGCCCTTCCAGGACGTGGCCTGCAGGAGGCCTTCTCCTGGGAAGCCTCGCACTGGGCCACCTGGGTAGGGCCACGGCACCTTCTTGTCTCAAGCGGGTGGTCTGGGTTTCTGACACTCCCGGCTGAAGTCCCTCATCTGCTTGGCCTTTGCCCCTCTCAGGGTGGTCCCCATCTCTTCCTAGTGGTCCTCCAGGCCCTCCCTGGCCCATGCCAGGAAGCGGAGGTAGCTGGCTGGGGAGAGGGTGGGGGATGCCTGAGGTCTGAGAAACCTCCCAGGACCTGAGAAAAGAGCAAAAACTCCCCTCCTCTCCCCTCCCCCAGACCCCAGCCAGTGGCGGCTCTGGACCGCAGGGTGACGCATGCCCCTTTGCCCTCTCTCCAGGAGTAAATATTGAATCAGGTTCAGTCACCAGCTGTCTAACTGAGAGAAGCCAGGGGTGTACAAACGACCGGGATCCTGGGGAAGAAATACTGAGCGATATTAACGGCCTGCGCGGACCAGTGGGCAGGCTCCCCGGGGCGAACAATAGGTCCAGGCAGGTACAGACACCACCTGTGAGGCGGGCTGGCCCCCTGGCATGAAGTTTTCTTGCCAGGCCATTGGGCACTCTGGTCTGATTTGGGGCCACCTGGTGTAGCCAGGTATTGTACCTGGACACACCTGTTCACTCGGACGCACAGCCACTGCCTGGCCATCCATGTGCATTTTCACCTGGTGGTAACTGGTACACTCAGATGTATTTGGATTGGGCATACCTGCTCATTCAGGTGTAGGTTCCCTGGGCCTACCTGATCATTCAGGTGTGCCCAGGCTGAGCTCCATCATTCCTGGAGGCCCTAGGAACAGGGCTTACCCCAGAGAAAAAGGGGTGATGAGGATACCCCCACCTCTTCCTCACTCCTCCAACTGTGACCCCCCCACCCTAGGCCTGTCCAGACTGCACCCTCTTCCTGACGGCTCCTGACCCCTCCCTCCCTCCAGACCCCACTCCCATCCCTGCAGCCACACCTGACTGCGCTCCCGGCCAGGAAAAGGGGAAGCGGTCAGGGAGGAGGCCCCAGGGAAATGAGTTCTGACTCCAGGAAACAATGGTCCACTCTGGCAAAGGGCCCCTGCTGGCACTGGGGACTGGGCAGGTCGGCAGGTCGAGGAGAGGGCAGAACAATGGTTCTTCCTCGGTCCTGGGCACACGCCCCCAGCTAGCCAAGGGCTGCGCAGGAGCTGGGATTTTGAGGGAGGGGAGGAGAGGAGCACAGCCTGCCCGGGCGTTTTATTTCTTAGGCTGTGCTAGCCTCTGAGGACAACACCGTGAGTCACCACTGCAAGGCTGTCCCCACCCTCCCTCCCCAGATGGGGGAAGGGAAGGGGTGGGAGGAGGGTAGGATCGGGGGCCAGTTCGAGCCAGGGTAACCACCAAGGGAGAGCGGCAGGGAGCTGAAGGGGTTGCCGTGTCCTTTTCTGACTCTACCAGCAGAGTTCCTGGACTCTAGCTGGGTGCTGGCCACCAATTCAGCTGCTCTGTTTCAACATAAAATGCTATGCAAATATATGCCAAAAAGCATTCATTTCATCCTCGGTTTCAGAAGCTCTGGCCTCCGGGTCTCCCCGTCTTTGTCCCCAGTGAACTCACCTTCTGGCCTGCGTGGAATGATGCTCTCAGCGGCCCTGTCCTTCCCCATCAAGGTCCAGCTGCAGGGGCCGAAGCATCGAGCATCACCATGTGCTGACCCCAGCTGCTCAGGCGGGGGGTAGGAGGCCAGAGAGCCCCTCACCAGGGCCCCCTCCTCCTCCCATCCTCACTCCTGGCCCAGGGCAGGCTGGAGAGGCTGGAGCATCTCCTCTTAGCCTCCAGCTGGCAGGACACACGTGGATGCTGAGGGCAGGCTAAGTGCTTGGCGCCTCTTCAGAAGGGGATCTATTAAAGAGCTGTGCAAAGTGATTTAGAAGAACGGCCAAGGGCTTCGCAGGGCCAGCCTGGGCTCCTCTTGGCCTCTCAATCTGGTTTACGTTCCCCACTCAGCAAAGCGAACGCCCTGCCGCTCAGCCGGTAGCCGGCCCCTCCCTCCGTTACTAGAGCAGGCAGTGGGAGCCCACCTCTACCCCAGAGGCCGGGCAGGCCATTTCTCCTCCCATACATCCAGGAACATTTCCGGGCTGTTTCAGGCATCTGCCTAGCTGGCCCAGCCCTTAATCCTATTCTGGTACAAGGGCCTCTGGGAGGCATTGTGTCCAGCTCCTTCTGCCCCACGGCGTCCATCCCAGTCAGCCCTTGTCCACTTCCAAACTGGAGTGGGAGAGGGACCAGAGCGACCCTGGAGCCAAGGTCTTTTTTTTTCTTTTTAAAGATTTACTTATTTATTCCCCACCCCCACCCCGCCGTTGTTTCTGCGCTGGCTGTCGGCTCTCTGTGTCCACTCGCTGTGTGTTCTGCGTCTGCTCGTCTTCTTTTTGGGCAGCACTGGGAAACGGTCCTGGGACCGTCTCCAGTGGGAGAGAGGTACTCGATCTCTTGTGCCATCCCAGCTCCCTGGTCTTCTGTGGCTCTTATTGTCTCTCCTCTGGGTTTCCTTTCCTTGTGTCATCTTGCTGTGCCAGCTCGCCTTCACCAGGAGCCCCAGGAATTGAACCCTGGACCTCCCATGTGGTAGACGGGAGCCCAATCGCTTGAGCCACATTCACTTCCCAAGCCAAGGTCTTTATGGCCCCCTGCTTTCTAGGACTTCATCTTCTAAAGTCCTGCCTCAGAATGTGCAGAACCCAATGGGGCCCATCTCCTCTCATTAGGTCCTCAGTGCCCAGGGAGGGTGAAGGCAGGGTGCCCTTCTCTCAAACACTGCCCTCTCACTTCCCTTCTCCAGGGCCTCCCAAATCTCCCCTCGAGGTTGGGGAAGGGCCCTAAGCCACCCACAACTCATGCCTCTAGTTTCCCCGATTCTGAGCAGGGCACCAATCTGCAGCTCACCATCCCTCTTCCCCACCTCACTGCCTCCCTTCCCCCTCACAGGAGGGGCAGCCAGATGCCTCCAAGAGGTTGGGATTTTGTGTTTAATTACGGAGCAGGAACTTGGCAATGAGGCGGCTACCAGCAGGGCGTGCGGTGTCTCCCGGCACCCTGGCTAATGAGATAGTGCCGAGCCAGCTGACAGGGGCAGCCTGTGTAATTTATGGTGCCTAATTGCAGCGGAGGCTATTGCTTTTAATGCGATCAAGAGCAAAGGCCTTTTTTTTTTCACTTGTCCAACTCAGGGACGGAGTTCACATTGTTCCGGCTGGTCGGACGACTCGGCCGAGCTGGAGGGCTGAGTCAGTCTTTATGGTGGAGCTGCTGCCTAGAGCGGGAGCCTGAAGACTTGGGACAGGGGGAGATGCAGAGAGGAATTCAAGAGCCCCGAGGGCACACCTCGTTCGAGTTCCCCTCTGTCACCTGTCGCAGCGGGCGCTCCGCTCAGCATATGGGTCGGCCTTGCCTGCTGGACCATGGCCACTTCCACCTTGTCTGGGTCACAGAACCCCTTTCCAATTTCACAAAAGCTTCTCTCTCTCTCTCTCAATAAGAATAACGGTCCCATCCATCAGTCCTTTGGGTTCACAAGCCCCTTCAGTTAGAGGTGGATGGGCATCACCATCCCAGAGTCCTCAGGACTGGGAAATGATAATGGACTAGAGTGGACTTACTGGTATTCTACTATAGGCTTATTGTGATTCTAGCCATGGAAGAAATTACATCATTGCTGTGAAGGCGGTGGCCACTGGAGGTGCTGAGGTCAGGGAGAAGGAGAACAAGTATAATACAGGGACATTTTCAGGACTTGGGAATTGTCCGGAATGACATTGCAATGACAGATAAGGCCGTTATATATTCTGCCATAACCTACAAAATTGTGCAGGAGTGAGTATAAACTACAATGTAAACTATAATCCATGTTTAGAGGCAATGCTCCAAAATGTGCTCTAATTGTAACAAACGTACCACACTAATGAAAGATGTTGTTAATGTGGGAAGTGTAGCGAGTGGGGCATATGGGCATCCCCTTTATTTTTTATGTAACCTTTATGTTATCTAAGTATCTTTAAAATATGTATATATAACTTTTTAAAAAATAAATGATCTAACTCAGAAAAAAAAAGAATAATAGCTAACACCAATTGTCCTCAGTTATTTTCCAAGAATTGTTCCAAGAACTGTGCTACGTTTTTTATATACATGTCCCATTTAACGCTCACTACAATCCTATGAGAAAGGTGCTATATTATCCCCATTTTACAGATTAGGAAATTGAGGCACAGTGTTGAATAATTTGTCCAGATTTCACAAACAGGATTTGAACCCTGGCAGATAGAGTCCTCTCTGACCTGTTAATCTGTGGGCTCTCTTTGGAAACGTGCAGTCTCTCTCTGTCCCTCGCCTCTGTGTGCCGGGTCTGGGTGGTCTCTCACAGGCTCACACACTCCCAGCCAGTCTTTGCATATAAACCAAAGCCGTGCGCGGACCTGGCCCTGCTCAGGGCGGTGAGAGCACCCAGGGCGGGATGTGCCTTCATCTTGACTGCAGGGTACACACTTGATTAGTGTTTACTGAAGGAACAAATGCAGAATCTAATTAGCGGAACAAGATAGATCAAAGTAAATAAGGTTTTTAAATAACAGTTCAAAAGAAGAGAAGAGCCATCCCAGTCCAAGCAGGATCCGTTGTACCAAGTGGACAAAACACACAGATTCTTGCCACCAGTCGGAGGTCAGCAGCCGGAGGGCACTGGTGCTGCAGGGGTCGGGTGGTGGGAGGACTGGCTGGGGAGAGAGGTGGCAGCCTGGAGCCCTTCAGGGAGGAGTCACCAAGGGTGACGCCAGCTCTGTTGGCTTTCTCTCCAACACGGGGCAGCAAGGGCAGAGAGAGGGACCGCCCGAGGCTCCATGATCCTCAGCCTTCCGCCTGCTCCAGCACAGCCAAATCCCGGCACCCCCAGCACTCCCAGTCTTCCTCCCCTCACCCTTACCCCTCAGTGACCCCCCACCTTCAGAACTGCTCTTATTATGGTCACAATGCAGAGTGACCCGCCACCTAATTTTCAGTGCTAAAATCAGAGTCCCTGGCAAGCCAGGGCAGTTGGTCACTCTCCCGATGGCTTCCTCATTGCCAAATTCAGAGATGCCACTAAGTCCTGAACACCTTGACCTCCAGACTCCTCCCATCACCCCTTCCCTTCCTGATGCCCCGTCTCCTGCCCCTGCCCTAACTTCCAGTTGGCTCTGATAGCACCGCTTCCCCTGCCAATTCCATTTTGCCCAGTTTGGTTCTCCTGGCCCTGCTGAGCACCTACTGTATTCTTGGTATTGGAGACGCCATGGCCAAAGAGGTGGACTCTGGCCTTAGGAAGCTTGCAAGAGATGGACACAGAGACCAGTGCCTCAGGAGACACGCAAGGAGAGAAGGCGTGGACGGAGCAGGGGTGCTTCAGAAGGGGGAGTCATCAGGCCCATCTACACAGCATCAGGGACAGTGTCAAGGAGGTGGTGGCTCCTGAACTGGGTTTTGCAGAATGAATAGTTTACCAGGTAACAGGTGATGGAGGAAGCCTCTCCAGCTGGTGGGAACATGGCAAAGGCATGCAGCAGTGACGTGCTGTGTTGTGGGTGTGCAAGGGAAGTGTACATAGCTGGATGTAGGTGGACTTGCACCACGAGGGGCTGAAACTCAAGACGAGCTGATGAGGGAGTCACGGCCAGGTCACAAGGGACCTCATTTGCCATGCCTACAAGGGACTCTTGGAGTGAGCTCAAAGAGACCCATGGCTGCAGAAATTGTGCCTCAGCTTTCATCAGATTCTGAAGGGGCCCTTGAGGACCCAAAGGCTCGCTGTTTGGAAGCTACTGGAGGCAACTGGGCAGGGAGGAACCCTACTGCCAGATTTTCATTTCTAATTAAGATCTCCCTAGTAGCTTCCTGAAGGGGAAGATCATGAAGCAGGGAAGGTGGAGGCCAGTTTACCAGTGGGGTCCGCAGAGCTTGAGCCTCAGCCCTCTTCCTTCGCCCTGAGCAAAGTCTCTCTGAGGTGGTCTGCCACCACATAAACAGCTGCCTCCAGGCCCGTCCAACAGGCCTCCCTGAACATCTCCACCAAGATGCTCCACAGGTCCCTCAAAGTCCACCTGGCCGGAGCTGGGACCAGCATCGCAGTCCCCTTTGCCCACCCCCCCCATCTTCATGAAGGACACCACTCAGCAGCTCTCCCCAGCCCTCAACCAGTCAGTCACAGACCTGTCAGTTCTAGTCCTGAAGCCTCCCCCACCTTCAGTCCTGCTGCCCTGTACCAGACCCTTGTCTCTCAGACTGGGGCCTACTTTCCTGCTCCCCTGAACAGGCCAGGGTGGATAGTGTCACTGCCCCGCTCTCAGCCCCACAGCAGTCCCCGCCACCTGCAGAATCTTGGTGTGGCCACCAAGTCCCCTAGCAGCCAGCTCTGGCCAAGTTTACAGACTGCTTACGATCTGAATTGTGTCCCCCAGGAAGATGTCCAAGTCCTAACCCCCAGTACCTATGAACGTGGCCTTATTTGGAAATAGGACCTTGGCCGATGCAATTAGTTAAGATGAGCTCATGCTGGATTGGGGTAGGCCCTAAATCCAATATGAATTGTATACTTATAAAAAGAGGGGAGGGAAGTGGACTTGGCCCGGTGGTTAGGGCGTCCGTCTACCACATGGGAGGTCCGCGGTTCAAACCCCGGGCCTCCTGACCCGTGTGGAGCTGGCCCATGCACAGTGCTGATGCGCACAAGGAGTGCCGTGCCACACAGGGGTGTCCCCCCGTGTAGGGGAGCCCCACACGCGAGGAGTGCGCCCCGTAAGGAGAGCTGCCCAGCGTGAAAGCAAGTGCAGCCTGCCCAGGAATGGCGCCGCCCACACGGAGAGCTGACACAACAAGATGACACAACAAAAAGAAACACAGATTCCCGGTGCCACTGGTAAGGGTAGAAGCGGTCACAGAAGAACACACAGCAAATGGACACAGAGAGCTGACAACGACGGGGAGGGGAAGGGGAGAGAAAGAAATTAAAAATAATTAAATAAATCTTTTAAACAAACAAATAAATAAACAAAAAGAGGGGAAATGTGGATGCATAGACATAGACACAGAGGAGAGACGACCGTGATGGTGGAGGCAGAGCCTGGAGTGCTGCTGCCACAAGCCAAGGGCACTGGGGCCACCAGGAGCTGGAAGCAGCAAGGAAGCTCTTCCCTAGAGCCGTCAGAGGCAGCATGGCCCCCCTGCACCTCGGTTTCAGACTTCCAGCCTCCAAAGGTGGGAGGAAAGACATTTCTGTGGTATGGCGCTGCCCAGCTGTGGAGTTCCGTTACCGCATCCCCGGGAAGGTACGGCAAGGCCTGTCTCCAGAACGCCTCCGATTCACCTGGCCTCCAGGCAGCCGAGGGTGACCTGAAGATTCCAGGCTGCTGCACACCTTCCTTCCTGCTTTCCCGCTTGCTGACATCCACCTCCAGCCTTCATTCAGCTGAGGGAATCCTGTCCATCCGTGAAGGCTCAGCTCAAATACCATCTCCTGTCTGTGGGTTTCCCTGACCTCTGTCACCTTTTCTCCCATTCGCCTCAACTCCTAGAAAGTTCCATTCCCATCGCGCTTTGTGCATCTTCTGTCATAACACTTGGCACCCTGGGGCATGATTACATGTTTGCATTTCTCTCTCCCAATAAACACCGAGCTTCTTAGCTTACTCATCTTTGTACCCCTGGCACTGAGCACAGTGCCTGGCACATAGGAGATACTGAGTAAATATTTTCAAATTGAGTTGAGGTCTGACTTTACAATGAGCTTGTGAGCTGGATTTTAGGTATTTCTGGGGATCAACTCCCTTTTACCCACATGTCTCAAATCCTTAACGTTTTCCTAATAGAAAATCTATAGCCTTAGTTTGATATTAATTGAATAATAATTGCATATACTCAATATATACTATGAAGTGAGACAGGATTCTTTGACCCACTCCATCGATGAGCAAATTGAGACCCAGGGCCACAAAGCAGGCTTAGAAAGCCCAGGTAGACCAGCTTTCTCTCTTCTCCCCCATGCAGCATGAGACTCTCTTGGCGCCAAACCCCAGCCATGGTGGCCTGCGTCCTCACGCAGTGACTCGCCAGCCTTGCTGCCAACGGCCACATCCCCGTTTTCTCCAGCTCTGTGTCGTAGTTTCATTGTTGTGACGAGGCAGCGACCTGAGGGTTTTGCCCTCGCGAAGGTGTATGTGTGTGCGGTGTGTTTGGGCAGCCTGCTGAACCATGGGGTGGGGCTCTAATTGGTTTGATGGTTGTGATTGGCTGACTCTGTTTATGTGTCCACCCTCTCCTAGAACCCTGTGGGGTGCAGCTTCTGCCCCCTCTAAGTTGTGCGGTGTGTGTGTGCATGTGCGCTTTGCGTGCATATGTCCCTATACGTTTAGCACAGTCAACAGAGCAGAGAATGCGATGCCGGGTGCAGTGATAAAGCAGGAACTCCCTGGCTTTCTACTGGAATCACACTGGGACCAGGTAAATGATATTTGTCTCCTAATCATCCCCACTCACCATTAATCACTGGGAAGCAAAGCCTGGGGTTAGTCCAAGGAGGAGTAAGACCTGGCTGCGCCCAGCAAGCCCACCGTCCCCTCTGACCAGCATATTCCTAAAAGCGAGGCCCGGGGCTTGGGCCCTGGGGCAGGTCTCTGCTGCCACTCCTCCTCCCCCCTGCCAAGGACACACAGACACTTGGGGAGAGTTTATAACTCTGCACATACTTTGTTTCCTATTTCTCTTGTCTTCATTTGTCCCCTAGAACCTGGAGAAGGGCCCTTTGGCCAAACACTAGTCATCGTACTTGCAGATTTTTTAAGTTTACAAAGCATTTTCACACTCACAGTCTCATTGAACCTTCACTGCCCGAGAGGCGGGCAATCGCCTTATTCCCATTTTGCTGGAAAGGAAAACTGAGGCAGAGTCAGGTCTCCGGGCCTCCCTACCGTCCCTGCTACCGTCCCTGCAATGCTTTTGGAGCGGGCACCTGCCCAGGTGTGGGCAGAGCCCCCGATGTGGGTAGAGCTGGCGGGGAGGAGAATCTGTGCAGCATGCAGGAGGCAGATTCTCTGCTGGCTGAACTCTCTGCGTCTGGATTCTGCGCCTCCCAGGGGACAGTGGGGCGGGCTTGAACTTTGGTTTTTCTGAAGCTGTTTGGATGTGCTGCCCACACAGTCTGCGAGGGAGAGCTGTTTCCAGCCTCCCCACTCAGCCCTCAGGCGCCCAGGGACGCCGGCCCTGCCTGCAGAGCGGTAGCATGTCAGTGCAGGGAGGAGCTGCACAGCCCAGGATCTGGGCTGGGTGATGCTGGGGCTCCATTGTCATGCCGCTCAGGCCTCCCAGCATCACCCTGCTAGGGCGACCAGGGCCTCCCAGCGAGGCCACAGACCCTTCTGCTAGCAGAGGGGAAGGGGACTGCTGAGCCTACAAGAAAGGACCTCAGGAGCCGGGGTGCCACAGCGAACCCCAGCTGAGCATCTTGTCTGACCCCTGCAAGGAGGGACTTCTGGGCTGCCGAGGAGGGAGACAAGCATTGAGCGGGCACCAAGTGCACATCCGTTCTCTTCAAACCCTCCCAACAGTCCCCTGGGGGAGGGACTATTACCTGCTCCAGGTAACAGGAGAGCAAAATCAGATGGGATTAGCTGTGCCAAGGACAGGGCCTGTGTGGCTTTGAAGTCCAGGGTCTTTCCTTGCAGCGCAGCAGGAGGGAGGCCCTCCTGCCCTCCTTGTAGATGAGTCAGGTAGTGCTGCTTTACTGAGCGGGGCTTGTTGAGAGATGCATGGAAAGACAAACTGGCATGGCAGGAGAGGGGGGGACACCAAAGGACTCAGAGAGAATTTTTGGAAGGGTACAGACAGGGAGCAGAACACTAGGATGGCCCGCCCAGCACACGCACAGTAGGCCCACAGGTAGGCACTCCCTATCCCGCCAGCGGGCGCCACCCACGGCCTCTCACCTGCTGCCCCCTTCTACCTGCCCATCTACTCAAGCCGTTCCCTGGGGCCGCCAAGGCACCACGTGTCATTTCTCAGGCCTGGAGGGGCCTATTCCAAGTAGACACCCATCTACAGCCCACGCTCCTCCTCCAGCCCTGGGAAGCAAGAAGCCTTTATTTATTTATTTATTTTTAAAGATTTATTTATTTATTTATTTAATTCCCCCCCCTCCCCTGGTTGTCTGTTTTCGGTGTCTATTTGCTGCGTCTTGTTTCTTTGTCCGCTTCTGTTGTCGTCAGCGGCACGGGAAGTGTGGGCGGCGCCATTCCTGGGCAGGCTGCACTTTCTTTCGCCCTGGGCAGCTCTCCTCACGGGCGCACTCCTTGCGCATGGGGCTCCCCACGCGGGGGACACTGCAAGAAGCCTTTAAACCAAAGATTTCAGAGATTTGGAAACACAACCCCGTGTCAGGGAAGTGATGTGAAGGTCCCTGTGCGGATGGATGCTCCTACAGCATTGAAACTGTCACCTCTTTCTGTGAAGTGGTCCCTGTTTCTCTTGGGCAGAGTTAGGAGCTCCCACTTCCCCTGCCCCAGCCCAGTTGCATCAGCTCCTTTGCACATCTGTCTCTCCAACCGGACAGTGAGCTGCATGCAGATAAGGACTGAGACTTAAAATCTTCTGTCTCCCAAGGCCCCAGTACAGGGCCTGGCACATAGCAGGTGCTCAATAAATGTTTTATTGAGTTCCTTTTATGAGCCAAGCCCTCTGATAGGCTTAGTGTACATTGTCTCTAATAAGCACAACTGTTCCAGATCGAGTCTAGTTTCTTTGTTTTACAGACAGCAAAACTAGGCTCAGGAAGGTTTAGTCACTCGTCCATGGTCACACCGCCAACGCAAGGAGATGCTGGAAACCAAGGCACACCTAAGAAGCTCTAAAGCCCAGCTTGGCCCAGCACGCAGGGACTCCAGCCTTGGCACTCTTTTCTCCCCTACCTTCCCAGCTTCAAACAGGCAAAAAGTTTCATGAGTCTGTCTCCCATCCCTCAAAATGATTCTCTCCTTCTCACAGCCCACATCATTCCTCACCAGATCAGCCTCCGATTGGGGTTCTGATCTCTAGGGTTGCCCCCCGCCGTTCTCCACTGGGCTGCCAGAGGGGTTGTGCTAAATCCCAGATGTGGTGATATGTCTTTCCTCTGACATGCTCCTTGTTCCCAGCTCCAGGATAGCGGCCCGGCTTCTCAGCCGTGGCATGGAAGGGCCGTTCCTGTCTCCCTCTATGGGGACACCGCCAGTCCCACTTGGACTCGAAGCTCTGGTCTCACGGGACCCTGCAACCGCACTTTGTACACGGTGTCCCCCCTGCCAGAGACACCCTGAGCCCCACTACTGCTGCCCTCTCATCCTTAACCCCGAGCTCAAGCACCAGAACACCTCTTCCCGGCAGCCAGGACCCCAGCCTCTGTCCTTTGGCACTGTGCCTGCTCTCCTACCCGCCCATTAGACTGCAAACCCCTCGAGGAAAGGGATCCAGTTCTATTCCTCTTTTGTGCCCAGAGTCCTGCTTACTCTTTGGCACATAAGGAATGCTCAGAAAGTGTTTATTGAGACCTCTTGGCCCAATCCTCTGGTTCCTTGAAACTCTGCTCTTTGGCCCCATTCTCTCTCATCCTCTAGTTCCCTGCCCCTTCCCTGCCTCTGGACGGCCTCCCTGCTCTCCAGGATTCCTGGATTATGGAGCCAGGCGGGTTGCCCCCCTCCCTGAAGCCTGGAGGCTCTAGAGCCTCCCACTCTTTGCAGCCCTTCAACCCTCAGAAGCTTTATTTTTTATGTACTTATTTATTTATGTATGCACGCATACAGTTGTAGGTTTCCAGGAAAATCACACAGAGTTCCCAGATCCCCTTCCCCCATAAACAGAGTGCATTAATTTGGTACCTTTGTTGCAACTGATGAAATGATATTATTATAATTATATTATTACTTGTAGTCCACATCAGGGGTCACTCTGTGTTTCTAAATTTCTATTCTGGTAACATATATACAAACTAAAAGTTCCCACTTTAACCACTTTCAAGCACACAATTCAGTGGTGTTAATTCCATTCACAATGTTGCCGGCAGTTGTATTTTATAAACTGCCTGTGTCTCAGAAATCTGCATGCCCTGGCAGAGAAGACAGAGTAGCAGAGAGCTGGAAGGCCCTTGGGGGTGTCCTGGCCAAACCCACGCCACTCTCATGCACGGATCCAACACTCCCTTCTCTCTGTTCCTGTGGAGTCTGGATAGGACCTGGTCCTGGAGGCTTGATGCAGGCTGAGGTTAGAGGGCCAGAGGCTGGCCCGAGGATGGGAGCTCTGGCTGACATCAACCAGAAAAGGAACTTGTTCATTTTCCCCAAGGAAAGCCCCCTTGCTCAAAGCTTAGGACCTGAAAAGTGGCAGTCTGGTCAGACGAGCAGTGGAAAAAAGGGTTCAGGCAGATACACATCCACACTGCGGAGCACTCACATATCCACACTGCAGAGCACCCCTTCTCTTCTCAAGACACCCTCCCTGCCCCTCCAGGCTGAAGAGGCCATGCCTCCAGGCAGACTTCCCTGGCGTGGTTCCTTGGGAGCGAAAGTAGCACTTCTGGAAGCCTTTAGCAGGAAGCAGGGCTGGAGGGGACCAGATGGGGGCACTGCTGCCCTTCACCCTGCCCCACCTTCCTTCCATCCCCGAAGGCAGATGGTGGGGGTGGAGGGACCACGGGCTTGGGTTCTAATTATGGCTCTCCACTAACTCCTTGCAGAACTTTGGGCCAGTCCAACCTTCTTTCTGGGCCTCAAAATCCCCTCGGGATATTTCTGAGCGCTCGACTGGCACTAGCTCTTCCGTAGGGCTTCTTGGATGACCCACAGTTGGCCCATAAGGGTTGATTCCAAAAGGACAAACAGTATTACCCTTCGGGAGAGGAAGCGGCCAATTGAGAGGGCTTCATTCAGGCACTGGAGCGGGGGAGCAACAGGGGTGGGGACTTTGTTCCTAAAGGTAAGTGACAAGTTCCCCTGGACAGGTCAGAGGGCGCGTCCCAGGGCTTCCGTTGTCAAGAACTCCAAAGGCGAAAATTGACCAACAGGACCTGCCCACCCACGTGAGCTCCCGGGGTGCCAGTCCAGGATCAGGGCCAGAAGGTGAGCGAAGGGCATTTAGAGACTGGCGCTCTCAGCCAAGTCCCGGGTCCCGCCGCCCCAGACCTGCGGCTCTCCAGGGCAGAGGGCTCCATTCCCTAGCCAGGCTGCCGGGGGCTGGCCGAAACGAAACAGGAAGAGGCACTTGGACCCTGGTTCCCAGAGTGGGAGAAAGGGGTGGGCACCCGGGCCGAGCGAGCCCTGGGGATTGGCAGCGGCTGTGGGCAGGGCCGGAGGGGCAGGGGAGGAGTCAACTTGTACGTGTGAAAACCTCGGCCGGGGGCCGGGCTTTTCCCTTCCTCCTCCTCTTCCCTCCTCTCCCCCACCTTCCTCCACCCCCTCCTCCCCCTCCCCTTCTCCCTCCTCCTCCTCCTCCTCCTCTAGCTCAGGTTGCAGCTTCTCTGGGGAGCCGCTCACCTTTCTGGAGCAGGGGGAAGCAGCCCCGAGCCCCGGCAGGGACCCGGGCAGTGCGCAGAGCGCAGGGCACGGCGCGCAGCCCGGCGGCGCCCCTGCCGTCGTGGGCCGGAGCCGGCGCGCCGCGGCCCCCGGGACGAGCGCGGTGAGTCCGGCGGGCTTCGCGGTGTGTCCGGCTGGCTCCGGCGGGCGGCTCGCCCGGGAAGGAGGAGGGAGGTCGAAGGAGGAGGGGGCGTCGCGGCTCCCCGTAAACCGAGCAAAGGTAAGCGGAGCGGCTCTTAAAGGCGCAGTTCTGCTTTTGCCCTGGGGAGAGAGGTCGGAGGGAAAAACCGGAGCGACGTAGGGAGATGGGAGGTCGCAGTTCGCCTGTGTGTCGTGGGGTGGGTGATGCGCTGTAAAGGGCCCTCCCAAGTTCAGGTGCTTAGGTCAGAGAGCTAGTTTGCATTCTCAGATCCGCCCCCCTCTCCCCAGGGAGTCTCCATCTGGGACCCACTTTGGCCCCTGGGCACCCGCCTGAACTCTACAAAGTTTTTCCACCCAGCGCTAGAGCCAGGTGTCTTCTAAGAGCCTTTCCTTCTGGGAAGGGCGAAGGTCAGGAGTCTCCGTGATGAGAGTTCCCAGGGTTGCGGGGCCGGATCGCCCCCTTGAAGGGCTAAGTAAACCCTGTTGAAATTTCCAGAGCGGCAGTCTTAGGAGTGTGTTGGAGGGGACGGGGCCCCCCTGCAGGGCCCGGGGGCGAACGTGGAACCGCGCGTGAAGGCCTGCTGGTGGCGGGGGCGGGGTGCGGACCTCTGGAGGTTGCTGCCTCCTCCCTCCGCCCACTGGAGAAGACCAAAGGGGCAGTGTCCCCCCACCCCCGCAGCAGACAAAGGGTTAATGTAGCGGTGGGAAGTGGGGGGGGGGGGAGGGGCGCGGCGGCTGGACTGAGGCTCAAGGGTTCTTCTCTCCCTATACGTGGGGAAGACCTTCGGAACCAGAAATGGGCCCTGGGCCAGAGGCCTTCGCTGTCTCCCTGGTTGGGGTGAAGGGTTTCTGGGCGCTGTCCACAGCCGTGTGGCGGAGTCGGGCTGGACAGCCTGTCACTGCTTTGCTAGGCACCTGGCCTGTTTGTGCTTCTCTCTGAGCCCCTTCCTGCCAGTGGGGGTGGGGGGGCGAGTTGGGGTGTGAGGGGTGGGGACCAGCTCCCCAGAACCTCCTCCCCTGGCTCCCGCTGCCGTCCGCACATCCCCACCCGCCTGGGCCGGGTGACTCACTGACACCAGGGGCTTACCCCCACTGTGTCAACACCCTGGGAGATTTGGCATGTTGGCGTGGACCCCCACTGCACAGGCAAACGCCACATTCCTGGACACTGGCCTGAGAGCAGCATCTTCTCTCAGGACATGGCTAGCTGCATGTCCTCAGGCATCACCTGCTTTCAGCCTGGCTCTGGACAAGGCCGGGGAAGGCAACACTGGCTGCGGGGTTGGGGTTTTGGCACCCCGAAGGCGTTCTGGGGAGAGGGTCACCTTGCCTCAGCAAAGCTACTGTCTCAGTGTTACCGCCGGGCCAGCCACCTTCTGTGCAGCTGATGGGCTTGTGGGGTCCTGATACCCCCTCACCTCTGTACCCTGGGTGTGTCGGGACCCCACTGACCCTTAGGTTCCTAGGACCCTCCCTGCTGGCTGCCCACACCTTGCCAGGAGAATGGAGCCTTCATTCTTCCCAAATTTATTGTGGTTTCCAAAAACCAGGCACACTTTGATAAGTTGTATCTGCTCTCTGCATGCCTCAGTGCATTCATTGAAAACCTACTGTGTGCTAAGCACCGTGTCACAACAACCATATGAAGGCTATATCATCATCCTCACTTGACAGGCGAGGGAACTGAGCCTGGGAGACCAGCTCTCCCAAGGTCACACGGAGGCGAGGTCCAGCCCACCTCCACCTGACCCCAAGCCCCTGCTCTCCGTCTGGCTCCATCAGGGAGGTCCCAGCCCCCCTGAGGTTCTCTGGTTCCGCATCAGTCCTGGGGGTGGGGGGGGAGGGATGAAGGGGGGAAGAGGCACTCTGAGTGATGAGACTCCCGTTAGTCCTGTGCCAGGCAGAGCCAGGCTTCTCCGTGGGCCCCAGGGGAGCGGGCCCCAGCGCTGAGAAACAAGCGGGTTTGGGCTGAGATCTCATGGGGCGGCTCGGCCTGTCTTAGCACAGCCCCTCCTCGGGCCTGAGGGGCTGCGTTCATCCCCCCACAGACCCAGCCTTGGTCCTCTGCCTGCTGGGCCTTCCTGCCTCCCGTGAAATGGGCCCCACAGCGTAGGCAGAGCCTGGCTCGGCTCCTCCCATCTCCTCCCTGCTGGGCCTCACCTTTTGGGGCCCACCCTGTTTGGGACTTTCTCAGCAACACCTCCGTCTACTCCCTCCCATGATTCCCTCTTGACTTCCTTAACTGAGCCTGAGACCTCAAGGGGAGGGAGAACCTAGGGTCTCGTGGGAATCCAGCTCCACCGCATACCAGCTCTGGCACGTGGCAGATGCTGAATAACCAGCGGCCGTAGAGATGGTGGTTATTCCAGAGGGGCTTCCTGGTGACTGCACAGTGCCCAGCCCAGGGGCAGAGATGGAAGCAGGCTTTCCTCCCATGTTAGGCTCGGGCCTCGTCCTGCTCTTCCGGGGTGTGTGAAAGAGAACCGGGGAGGGGGGAGGCACCTGCCAGGAGGGGACCAGGAATCATGCCATCGTGCCGTGGTGGGCTCTGTCCTCTAGTTTCCAGAGCGTGACTAAGGCGGGCACCGGGGGCTGGAGATCACCAGCCTCCTGCTCCAAGGGGCCTCAAGCAGGCCTCCCTCCCCCAGAGCCAGAGGACCCTCTGAATTGCAGTCCCTGTTCTGCGCTCTCTCGTCCCCGAGGCACCTGATTAGCTTCAGCTCTTTGGGAACAGGTCACATTTCTCTTCCCTGGCCCTGTGTCCCGCTGTGACCCCTTCTCAACCCACTCTGGACCCTTTGCCTTCACGCTGCAGGCATCAGCTGCTGAGTGGGCACTTTCCCATCTCCAGGGGGCGGGAACAGACCAAGGTTAGGCCACCACGGCTGCAGGTCCATGCACGTGCGCGCGCACACACACACAGAGGGGGTGGGGCCCCAGGGTGGCTACCGAGCTGTAGCTGGGCCTGGTAGCAGCTGCCCGGTGGCACAGCAGCAGGTTGGGAGGAGGGAAAGCTGCAGGTGCCTCTCAGCCAAGCCGGCTGTCTGCAGGGAGACCTGGAACCTCCCAGCTTCTGTCTGCAGCAGAGGGTAGGGAGGGGGCGTAAGGAGAGTGCGAGGTTTGGCTTTGAACTGGAAAGGCTCTTGAGACTCCCTGACTGTGTGAGGGACCCTTGTGAGACCGAGATGAGGGCACCCTGGTCTGGGAGACATTGGCCAGATCCTTTGGAGGGCCAGCGGCGGGACCCTTCTTCCCAGAACTCTTGATAATGGCCCCCACCCTGTGCCACCGCATGCCACCCCCCACCCCCCCAGACGGTAAGTTAAGTCTTCCCTGGGAAGAAGGATTGAATAGAGATGAGATGACCCAGGAGACAAGTTGCTGGTCGGTACATTCACTCATTACTTACATGCTGAGTATGTGTCTCTGGTCCATCCTAGGTGGACTTCGGGGCCAGTTCAAATCCTGCTTCTTCCACTTGGTAGCTGGTTGTCTGAGGTTAGGTCGTTTGCTCACCCAAGTTTCAGTCTCCTCCTTTATGAAATGGGTTGGGTAATAGTACTACCTCGTCCGAGCTAATGGTCACGAGACTCCTAGCTTTGGGCTTGACCTAACGTCCTCGTGGATGAGGGGTGGCAGACGGAGTCAGCCCGCGATATTGGCAGCCCTCAGGACCCTGGCCTCTGTTCAGTATCTTTTGAGAAGTGAGGATCCCTGTAGAAACCAGATCTCGGGCCGCAAACTGAAAAGGGGACTCTGTTTTTAAAACACTTCTGTCTTCCCCGCACTCCAAATCCCCTCTCCATTTATCCTCTTCTTGGGAAGCGCCAGCAGAGCTCCAAGATGATTTCTGTCCTCACACCCTGCTTCCCTAAAGAAGTCTGCCTTCTCCTGGGTGGGGAACCAGGGCATCTTCTTGCCTCTGGCCCCAGCCACCAAGCACAAAGGACCCTTGCTAGGTGACCAGGCTCAGTAGGGGACAAGGCTGTCCCTCCCGGTGTCCTGGCGGGATCCACTGCCTGAGGCCGGTGTCCCAAGCAGGCGGTAGGCCCTGGGCTGGTGAGCATCGCTCGTGATACAAGCTGTATGGGACTCCAGACTGGCTCTCCCGGCAGGGCACAGGATGAGGCCAGCAGGGGGGTCACAGCCCCTCCCTGCTTCTGGCACAGTGCCCGGCTGGCACCCTCTCCTGCCGGGCTGGGCACCACGCTCTGTGCAATGCCAGACCCGCCACGGCTTCTTCCCTGTGGAGGGCGGTGCGGGAGCAGGCTGCTGGCCGCCCTGGCCGTGGTGCCAGGTGGAGGGCATACCGTCTCGTCCTCCTCCTCCCCTCACTCCCAGCCCCGAGGGTGCAGAAGAGGCACTGCACACAAAGTCGCAAGCCTCGGTTCTAGTCTCACCTCTGCCTGTCAGTCTGTGCGGCCTTGGGTGAGTCACGTAGTTTTCCCTTCTTCCTCTGAAAAATGAGGGCACAGGCCAGGGGATTTCTAAAGCCCCATCCAGGACTTTCGCCAGTCCTGCTAACAAGGTGAGCTGTGCCCCGCGGTTCCAGAAGGGACTCAACCTTCTGCTCCTCCAAACTTTGGCTGCCCCACCTGAGGCCTGGGTACCTAGTCCCTGCCACCACTCAGATGTGCAAGGAAACTCTAGAAGGCTTCACCCTTACCTGAAAGCAGGAGAAAAAGTACCTTCCAAAGGAGCAGATGCTGGCTCCAAACCACCACACAAGCACTGGGTGCTCAAGGGCAGGAGTTGGCAAACCGTGGCCCGTGGCCAAATTCAGCCTACCACCTGTTCTTGGATGGGCCATGAGCCAAGAATGGTTTTTTAGATGTTTTAATGATTGAAAAAAAAAAAACCATAAAGAAGAATATTTCAATGGCACTTGAAAATTATATAAAATTCCAGTTTTAGTGTTCATAAGTCAAGTCTGATTAGGTGCAGCCACTTGTGTATGTGTGACTGTGGCTGTGTCTCTTGTGACAGAGACCATGTGGCCTGCAGAGTCCAAAATTTTTACCATCTGGCTATTTACAGAAAAAGTTTGCTGACCCCTGCTCAAGGTAATCATGGTTCTTTCTCCCCAGGCCTTGCTCGGAACCGTCCTGGAATATCGGTATGATATTCCTTTTCATTTATAAAGAAGTAGGGAGCAGATAGAGCTCGGTGGTTGAGGCCTGCTTCCCATGTCCGAGGTCCTGGGTACTGTTTCTTCATTACATAAGCAATATATGTTCATGATTTAAAAAGTAGCAAATGCCCGTAAGCAAAAGGAAGGCATCTGAGTCACCCCCAGCCCACCACCCAGATAGAACCGCTGTTAGCATTTTGACTTTTCTCCTTCTGGATTACACGTGGCTTGTATTTCTATGTCCGTGTTTAAATATATCACACACACAGCTTTTACAAGTTGTATATGTCAGCCCTTTTCACTCAAAAACACATCTCATTCTAACTCCTTGCTATCTCCAGGCAGTCCTAGGCCCAGGGGGTAACTCTAGTTTCTCAGACCCTTGGGCCACAGCCGCACTGAGATGTCCAGTCCCGGCGGGCAGCTGGTCAGCGCGGCTGAGGCTCAGGGGCCGGGGAGGCCAGAGCGGAGTCATCGGCATGTGGGTGGTGGTTTCCACCGCAGGAGAGGATGAGATCACCCAGGAAGAGGGTGTCAAGAGGGAAGAGCCAAGGGCGAAAGGGGAACTCTGGGGAGTGCCCCATACAGGGGCCAGGGGAGGAAGAGTCCACCGGGCCCTGAAGGGGGAAAGACTAGGAGGAGAATGAGGAGGCCGGAGGGGGCGGCTGAGGCCTGGAACAGGGCCTGGCCCAGCCGGTGCCTGCGAAAGCAGCGAGTGACAAACCAGCGCCTCCGGCGAGGGGCCTGAGCTCCAGGCGGGTGGGTGACCCTGACACGGGGGACATTTAGAAAGCAGTTGAGCAACTGTGAGGCCTTCGGAGGCTTCGCAGAGGAGGCCTTAGAGCGGGGAGGGCCCGAGTCGCTGGAGAGGAGGTGGGGAGGGGCTGGACGGCAGTCCATCTGGGCCCACCTGGCCTGGTGGAGGGAGGAAAGGGAAACCCGGCTGACCAGAGCCCCAGCCAGGCAGAGGGACCTGGAGGCGTCCCTGGGGCGACATGTAGCTGCTCCTCTAGGCTGGCCACTGGGAGTGGAACGAGGAAAGGCTGGAGAAGGCTGGCCAGGGGCTCCCGTCAGAATGAGGGCAAGGGGCAGTGTGGGCCAAACTGGTGGGTGGGTGGGGCTGGGAGTGGAGTATAAATAGGAATGTCATCTAGAAATGCTGGGAAAACCCTCCCCTCCTCGCTCCTGGTCATGAGACCGGGAGGTCCCCAGGGATGCCCAGGGCTTAAAGGCCCCTTCAGTTCCATTGCTAAAGTTGGGCATGGAGAGAAAAACTGAAGGGCTGTTTGAAAAGGTCCCATGACAGGCCACCAAGAGAACTGTGTTTCCTGCATCTGGAGGAGGGAAGGCTCGAGGGCGGGTAAACTGGATGCTCATCTCTTCTATTTATTGTATAGGAGACGCTGGGTATCATCATCTGCCCTAAAGCAAACGGAGAGGAAACAGACATAAGCTATTTCCTTTGGGATTTAAGTAAGACATGAAAAAGGGCTTCCAGACTTTGGGATTTTGAAAACGTGAGGCTAGGTAGGTGAGGGGCCTTCCTGGAGGGTCTCTCACGGGCTGTTCTCACGGCCGACAAGCTCTCCCCTCCTGGCCTGCACGGCCCTTGCTCCTGCCTCTGGTCTGGATGCCCAGGGAGCTCGGACATGAGCTGGCAGGAGGCTTGCTTGTCCCATCCTAGCACTCAGAAATCCAGAGCCTCTGGATTTCAGACCAGCCTTAGCTGGGTCCCTAAAGAGGGGTCAGAAAGAGAATCCCAGAAGATGAAACGTGAGCCTCCACTCCTGGAGCCTCAGGGAAGCCAGATAGGCCCGCAGAGTGGGTGCGGGGCCGGTGTGGGGGCTACAGCAGAGCGCCAGGAGTGGGGGGCTGAGCTGGATGGTGCACCCGAGGGTGGGTGCTGTGCGCGCCTGGCCACACCCATTCCCCACGGGCTCTGGAGGCCCTGGCCAGGTGGCTCTTCAGTTTGAGCCTCTCATGAGGATTTCCCCCTTCCAGGTCCATCTCTCACTGTGGCTGGCAGCTGCAGACCTCCCTGGGGGAGGGGGCTGCTGCTTACTGTCCAGCCCTCCATCCCCCCACCTTGGTCCTTAACTGGGACCAAGACCTGGGCTGGAGAGGAGGGTCCCGGGGCTCAGCTGCGGCCTCGCCCCCCATCGCCAGCACCTTGGGTCCAGTGGACAATTGACTCCCCTGGCAATCCTCCCACCTCCGGACAGCTCCCAGAACCAGGAATTCCCAGTGTTCCAATATCCAGGAGCTGAGCATTTGTGGGTCCTCTGCGCTGGCCCCATGTCCCACGCCGGCCCTGCTGATGCCCACTGTGCCACTCCGCTCGGCTTCCCTGAGGCTCGAGGAACGGAGGCTCACATATCACGAGTGGGACCCAGCCATGGCCCTTGGAAAGCTAACAGGCGTGTAGGCAAGTAGACACCTGGGGCCAGGTGCTCTGCTAGGGGCCGTCTAAATGCTGTGGGGGCTCAGAGGCGGGGCCTCGCCTGGGGGCACAGCGGGGCTTCAGGCTAGGGGAGAAGAGGTGAGGGCGAGGCCGAGGGCGAGGGCGAGGGCGTGGTGGGAGGCGGCCGGGGAGCCACTGCCGAGCCCTGAAGCTGAGTGCGGCTTTGCTGGCTTTCTAGCCCCTATAGCCTCACCTCTGCACCCACCCCTCTCTTGGTTCTCTCTCTGAGACCCGAGAGAACTGCAGAGGAAAAGTGTCCCAGGGCTTCCAGGACCGGTGGTCTGCACAGCCCCTGCTCGCTCTGGAGTGTTAGAAAGAGGATGAGGGGGCGGCGGGTCCCCCTTGCTCAGGTTCCAGCTATGGAGAGTGGAGCTGGCCCAGAGAGGGGAAGAGAAACCCAGAAACAGGCAGACCGAGGGGAACGACCACTTACTGCACACAGACTGTGCCCTGCAGAAGGAAAGGGGCCCAAGGTTCGGTCTCTGTCCCCCCGGGCCCTAACGTTTATGTAACATGATAACATTACTGCGTAAAGAGGCTTCAGCAGGTCATTAAGACCCTGTGGACAGATGGGCTAAGCCAGCCCTTCATTCCTTCGTTCCGCATTCACTCGCTGAGCTCCTGGCAGGTTCCTTCCACTATTTAAGGCACAGGGGAAACAGAAATGATTAAGACCCTATTTTTGTCCCGAGGAGTCACAGTCCAGTTAAGAGTGTGTACAGGCTGCTATGGAAGCAGCAAGGAGGAAGCATCTGATTTTACCTAGAGGAAGGAGGTGTGGTCGTGCACAGTTCCCAGGGGAAGCAACACTGGAGTTGAGTTTTGAAGTGGTTTTACCAAGGGGAAAAATGAGGAAGGGCATCCCGGGCCAAGTGAAGGGCATGTGCGGAGTCATGGGGCGTGAGTGTGGTTTGCTGGGAACGTCAAGTACACCCGGTAAAACTGGAGAGCGGGGAGAGCTGGGGCTCAGGAAGAGGCAGGGATCAAAACACACGGGCTGAGTTTGCTGGGCCCTGGAGCTAGGATTGTTCCTGAGGGCCGTGGGATTTTAAACAGGGAGAGATGTTATCAGCATGCTCCTGAGAAAGAAAAGTCTAGCAGCCTTGGTAATTGGATTGGAGGTTAGGTTTTATCCCCATTTAGCAGGCAAGGAAACTGAGGCATGGGGTGTCTTCCCAGGTCACAGTTCTAGCACGTGGAGAGCTGGGACTTCTTCCTTGACACCGAATGTCAGAGAACTTTAGAGCCCAGGGCTGGGCGGCACGTGGCCCTCACTGTGGGGTGTTTGTGGTTAGAGTGGTTAGAGTAGGGTGCTGCAGAGACCACTGGTGCATTTGTCCAGAGCGCAGGCAACCCTGGGCCCCGGGCTCTTTGCCTCCTGACCAGGCATCGTGCAGGTTTGCCCAGCTGGCCCCGAAGGCCTTCCCCGCCTGCATTCCTGGCAGAGGCTGTGCGAGGCCTCTCCAGCTCCGCCGCTGTCCAGGGCATCTGCTCACGGGGGCTGACTGCAGGCCTGTCGTGTCCCACTCGGGTCTGGCTGCCTGGGGCTCACAGCCCCTCCCGTCCAGGCCAGAGCTGGGGCAGGGAGAGGTCAAGGATGAGGCTCCAGGGCTTTTGCTTCTGCTGCTGCTTCGGCCTGACAGCGGAACCAGGCAGCCAAGGGGTGACTGGCTTCCCCTGAGGTTTGTCACAGGCTGGAAAAGGACAGCCTCCCACTACGCCAAGCGGGGTCAGTTAGAGGGTGAAGGAAGAGATGCTATCGGCCCGGCTCCCTGCAGGCAAGTTACCCCGGGAGGAGGGCGTGAGTCTGAAGCCTCAGCTCATGACGTCTGCAAACCTGCTCAGCCTTGGTCTCCAGTTCTTTTGAAGCTCGCCCAAAGTTCCAGAACGGCTGAGTGACCGAGGGATCCGGGGAGGACGGGGGGAGAGAGGGAGACAGAGGGTGTCACCAGGGTCCTGGCAGGCGTCAACCTCTGTGGCTGGGCCCGGACCCCCTCGGCTTCAGAAGGTGGGCAGCTGGGGGTTCTGTCTGTCAGCCCCTGTCCCTGGGCCCAGAGAGACTGACGTTGAAAGTAAGGAAAACAAAACCAAAGCAGGGACATGGGGGCAGCACCTAGCTTGCGCCTGGAAGCCAGTAGGTGCTCCACACGTGCTCGTGAACCCGACAGACGTGCCTGCTGTGTGCCAGGCCAGAAATGGGTCAGAGGTGACGATCCTGTGGTTCTGAACAGGTTGTCCCGGCGGAGGGCCACTGGCGCTTTCAAAGACCCATGAGCCTCCTACAAACAAAACCAACAACAAGCAAACTAAGGGAAGAAACCAACCCGGGAGAGCCGATGTGGCTCAGTGGTCGAGCGCCAGCTTCCCACATACAAGGTCCCAGGTTCAAGCTCTGCCCCCGGGACCTCAAAAAAAAAAAAAAAAGACCCATGAGACTTGAGCAGTGTGCCGGGGATGTTGTCAGGACCCGGAGCAGAGCCAGAGTGGCGGGGAGAGGGGAGAGGAGAGGCAGAGAGGAAGGCAGGGCCCAGAGCTGGAAGGACCTGGGCTGCGGGCTACGGGGTGGGAGTGGTTCCAGGAAGGCCAGGGGTTATCCCTCAGGGTTTTGCTGAGAGGCAGCTCAAAACCAGGCCCCCCAGAGGCTAAGAAGTGGACTAACCGTCTCCTCTCCTGGAAGCTCTTCTCGGGTCCCCTGGCCGCTCTGCCAAGCCCCCTTCTCTGCCTCTGTGATCTCCAGGGCAGGGTGCCCCAGGGCAGGGGTTAGGCCCGGGACCTGGCGGAGGTTGTCCCGGGGGTCGGGGACAGTACGCTGAGCCTCTGGCCTCCATCCTCCAGGCTGCCCCTTGGGGCTGGCCCAGCCTGCCCCGCGGGCCCTCCTCCCTGTAGGACGGGGCTGAGGGCAGAGCCAGGTCCTCTGAGGGTGGTGGCTGGGCCCGCCCGCCTGGGCTTGCCGAGTTGCGTCCGTCCATCCTCCTTTTGGTGGCTGGCCCTTCCCTCTCATCCGGCAGCTCAGGCCTCTGCCAGGCCTGCCCCCTCCCCTGGTCCACCCTGGGGTCTCAGAGCATGAAGTGCCAAGAGGAGGTCTGTGAGCGAGGCCTGCTGGGAAGTTTCTGAAGCCTCTTTCCTGGTCTAGCTCTGTGTTTGAACAGGAGCTCGAGAGAAGAGGGGAGGAGCTAACCTTTCTGGGCCAGCACCTCTCAGTGGCTCTGCTCGGATGTCCGGGGGACATCGCACACGGCCTGCTCCAAACCCAACCAAAACCTCCACCCCCACCCTTCCTCAGGGCTTCACAAAGGGCCGCTCCAGCACTCCAGTTGCCCAAGCCAACACCTTCTGTTGTTCTTGTCACCTTTCTCACACCCTGCACACCACCTGTGGTCTGCAGAGCCCTTTGACTCTGCCTTCAGAATAATCCAGAACCCCACGTACTTCTCACCCCTCCACGGTGTCCCCTCCGGGCCCTCTCTCCCCTGGATCCCCGCAGCGGCCTCCTGACAGGGCTCCCCGCTTCTCCCCTTGCCCATGTACGGTCTGTTCAACACGGCAGCCAGAGGAGCCACTCAAACCCATGGGGGGGGCATGTAAGCCCTCTGCTCCAACCCCCCCATATCCCACGAGGTCCTACACAGGCTGGCTCCCTGCTCCTGTCACGTTCTCGGCAGCCACGCTAGCTTCTTACTGTTCCTGGCACACACCAGATTCGCTTTTGCCTCAGGACCTTTGCACCTGCTTTCCCCAGATTCCACAAGACTAGCTCCCTCCCCTACTTGGAATCTTTCCACAGGTGTCACAATCTCAGGGAGGCCTTCTTAATTTATTTAAAATCACAACCCCCCACCTCGTGCGCTCCAGTCCTCTTTCTTGCTTTTTCTCCATTGTGCTTATCACCATCTAACATCCTGTGTATTTTATTTGTTTTATTATCTGTTACCTCCCCTCCATTAGAAGGCAAGCCCCATGAGGGCAGGATTAATGTCAGTTTCCTCTACAAATGGGCTCTCAGGGCCTAAAACAGTGCCAGGCAGATTGTAAGTGTTCAATAAACCGTTATTAAATGACATGGGGAAAATATAATTAATGGAACTTATAGACTACAGTTAACAATAATATTGTACAGTTTTTGTCACAAAATCAAAGAAAGTACTATATTATTGCTGAAGGTAAAAAAGAATATGGGATTTGATCTTTGTGAGATATGAAAATGATAAGGCTTTTCTTTCTCTTCTTCATTTTCTCCATTACCATGGAGACCTTGACTACGTCATTTAACATAGTCAATTTAATTGTTCATCTGTGTATCTTTCTGAACACTAGAGGAACAGTTGAGTTTGTTGTTGGGATTAGATGAGATAAAAGTGCCTGGGCAGAACTTTTAGAAGCTAGGTTTCCATAACTTGTTGAGCTGCCTTTTTCTATTATTTTATTTTTTGAATTTGAAAATAAAGTCTGGGAATTTTGAAAACATCATTATTAAATGAATAAACCCAAGGCTAAGTTCATCCAAATCACACAGTCTGCGGGGGGCAGCACCAGAATTTGAACCTGGGTTTGCCTGGCGTTTAATTCAGCCTGGGAAGGGAGGAGAGCCGCCGGGAGGGGAGGAGAAGAGACCTGAGGGAGAAAACAGCACCCACTGGAGCCCAGGCAGCAGGAAGGGGACAGGGAGGGAGGTCCCATTTGGGAGAAGGAGCCGTGTGGTCCCGGCGCTTGTGGCCTTGGCTTCAGCCAGGGAATTGCTGCGTCATTTTGCCCAGGTCAGTTTTCCCCTCGCAGCCTCGGGCCCGCGTGGGTAAAGCAGGGCTGGAATGGAGGGTCTGAGTGTCTTCCTGTCCAGCCTTGCGGGAGTCTGGCCCTTTCACGCTGGATGCACAGTGGCCTCCGGGCAAGGGCTCAGGATCCTGCCCGGCTCCTCCTCCCTCCTTCTGTGCCACCCGCTTCTCTGGCACCAGCAGGAAGTTCTGGGTTGGTGTGCGCTCAGGAGGAAGTGCTGGGAGGTAGGCTGAGAGCCCGCCCGACCTACCTGGGTGGGGCCAGGTGGGAAGGCTCGGCTGGAGGTCCTGGGGGGCCTCTGCTTCTCCCCCGGGTCCCTGGCCAGCCCAGCACCCCTGGACGCCCATCTCCCTCTTGCCCTGGCACCAGTTGCACGAGGACAGCCCCAGATGGTTTCTGGCCCCAGGACAAAAGCTACACTGTGCCCAGCCCTGGGCTGGCCTCGGGCTGGGTCACACTGAGCCCTTCTGTCCCCAGTTGGGGGTGAGGGGCAGACAGCACCAAGGTGACAGGGCTTTTTCCTGTCTCCCTTCCCCCTCGACCCCCAAATCTGTGGAGCTGACTGTCCCAAGGGAAAAGTGACAGAAGCCACCCTGTGTCTTGTGCTAGAGAACAACAGGCCATTCACTGCCCAGTCTGCCCTGTCACACCCAAGACCCTGCCGGGTTCAATGCCTGATTGTCCCGAGCAGAGAGAGGCATCCACTCCCTGCGGCGGTCACCACCCCCAGCCGCCTGCTCCCCTGTCACCATGAGGAAGTCCATCCCTCCATCTGACCTCCATCCCTCCTGCTGCAGTGACAGCTACTTCCTCTTGGTCTCTTCTCCGAGGCAGGGGGACAACAGCCGGTCCCCATCCCTCCTGCATCCCTTGACCCCCACATTCCTGCTCCAGTCAGCTGCACCCAGTTCTACCCTCCCTCTGGCTCCCTTTCCCACCCTCCAGCCCACCCCAGGCACAAGCTGATGGCGTCTTGCTCCTAACTGCACCACGGGGAGAGCAGAAGCGATTAGGGCTGGTTCTTCTTCGTCTGGCAGAAATTGGGGGCCTCCCTCCCTGAAGGTTTTTAATGAGCTCTCCTTCCCCCCTACCCCACAGTAAGATTTATAGCGGCTACTGGGAGATTCCTGAGCCACAAACTCAACACGCTGTCCCATAAATCCCGGGCTGCAGGACAGCTTTATGGGGAGCCCTCTTTTTATAAGGGGGCGTGGCTGGCCCCTCCCAGGCAGAGCTTAGGTCTCTCGGAGCGAGCCCGGCGCCTCCCTCCCCCTTCCCACCCACCAGAAGAGCTGTGACTGAGCCGGCAGCGAGTAGCCAGCGACCCTGTGCCTGCTTCCAAAGCAGAGTCATTTCCTTCCCTTCTCTGGAGGCCCTGCAGCCCCTGCCCCCTCCCCAGCTCTGAGGATTCCCCACCTTGGCACAGGGCCGGGGAGACAGGCAATCTGGAGCCCCGGGCAGGATGCCAATCCCGAACTGGACCTTGGATGCCTCCAGGTCCAAACCATTCAGGATGCTTTTTAAAAAATACAGGTTCCCAGGTGCCATCCAGAATCTGATCTTTTTTTTTTAACACTCCTCCCCCCCAGTACTCCCTGGTGATTCTGATGTTCGGCCAACTTTGAAAATAATTGACCTCTACAGTGGGGTCGTCTCAGCTCTTCTGTCCTGCTGGGAAATGGGAGTCACCAGGGAGGGAGTGTCCGGGTCCCAGGGGCTGGATGCTGCCTGCAGAGTGTGAGGCGGGCGCTGCCATCTGGGAGCTTCCTGGTTCTGCGAGTCCTGCAGCCCCAAGACATCACCCAGCGCCGCGGAGGAGCGGGAGGAAGTGGGGCCGGCCTCAGGGAGGCAGCGGGCTTGGCCAGGGGAGCTGGAAGGAGAAGAGGTCGCAGCTACGCTCTCTGCAGCGTGGGAGGGCTTCTCAGGGTAGGTGTCACGAGACCCTGAGTGCCTTGAAACAGGGACCATGCTGTCCTCCCACTGCACCTCAGGGGCTAGCACGGTGCCTGCACGTGGGAGACGCCCGCCCACATTTGCTGGGCTGCGCTCAGGGAGATCCCAGGGCCCACTGGCAGATGGGGCTCGGCTGGCAGCGCAGACAGACACCTGTGATCTGAGGGGCGCCGGCCTGACCCGTCCCCTGCTCTGGGCTCCGGGGAGCCAGAGGGCCACAGCTTAGCTGCATTTGGGAGTAGCCAGGAGCCTTCAGGCCCCAGGCTGCCTGAGGACAGAAGGATGTGGTCATTAAGCAAAGCAAACATGTCACTGACCCATAATCCTTTAAATCGGAAGGATCCAGGAGGGGCCCAGTTGCCGGAGGGGCCCAGTTGCCTTGGCAACGGGATGCCGGGCATCGGCTGGATGAGAGCATCCTTCCCGGGAATGGGCTGTGTCTGGTGCGTGGGCAAAAGCTGGGGCGGGGTACACGGTGGCTCCCTCCCGTCACAGGGCTGGTTCCTGGTGCCTTCTTGGCAGGTGTGGGTGGGGACCCCTGAGAGGCCTCTCGGTTCAGGCCCTGCTGCAGTTGAGGGAGGTGTGGGCAGAGCAAGATGGGGCGGGTAGCTGCGCTGGGAGCTTCTCCAACAATGGAGGGCAGGGGCGATGGGGCAGGAGGGAGAAGGGAGGTGTGTGGGAAGAAGCACTTGCAGGAGCCTCGCCAGGACGCCGGCAGGGCAAACCCTCATTCAGAGGGCACGAGGGAACCCCTGGTTCTGCTCCCTGGTGGGGAGCAGAGCAGCTTGCTCCTCTCCCCCATCATGTGCAGGGAGCACTCTGCCTGCGGGCAGGGCTCGCGCCCCCCTTTCCCTGGGGTCCCCTTTGTTTTAACTGCCGTGGCCTCCCTTCTGTTCGCTGGAGAGGAGAGAGGGCTGCGCCAGCTCAGACCCACATTCCCTCCCTCGCCCCCTTTCTCCCTTCCTGTCTCCCGGGAACCGGGGCAAGTCAGGGTCCGTGCGAAACGGGGTCTGGAGCAGGTCACGTTGTCAGGGTGTAGCTCGGAGCCGGCTTGAAGCAGAGCCTGGCCGTGCAGGCTGCTAGACTGGAGCTCCTACACGCTCGGGGTGCAGAGCTGCTGGCCTGGGGCCATTCTGGAGCCTTCTTGCCACCCCAGCCCTTTTCCAGAAGCCTCCAGATCCCCGGCAGCTAAGGGCCAACGTCTGGCCCTGGAGGACTCACTCACTCGCTTGTGCGTCACACTCACCGCCGTGATCCCTGCCGTGTCCCGTCAGTCGGTGGCACTGTGACCACCTCCCAAAGGACAGGGAACCTCGGGGATGCGAGTTGGGGGAGGGGGGGAGAGGGGAGGAAGAAGGTCAGGCCGCCCCACACGGAGCCCAGAGGCAGATGGAGAAGGCGCAGCGCGGCGCGGTGCTGCCCCCAGAGTCCCCGGTTCGGCCGGAAGACAGAGCCCAGGGTCCTGCCTCACAGAGCCCAGGGTCCTGCCTCATGTTCGGTGGAGACCTCCGTTCCCACCCGTTCCTCCTTCCCCGTCCCAGGAGCGGGCGGCTGCCAGATGACCATGAACAAGATGAAGAACTTCAAGCGCCGTTTCTCCCTGTCGGTCCCTCGCACGGAGACCATCGAGGAATCCTTGGCTGAGTTCACTGAGCAGTTCACCCAGCTCCACAACCGGAGGAATGAGGGTGAGGGGTCATGGGGACCCTCCCTGAGCTACCTCCCCGCCCCCGGCACTCCCCAAGAGCCCCTCCTGCCTGTCGCGAAGTCGCCTTCAACCCTCTGTCTTCGGGGGCTCCTGGCAGCCAAGGGGGCAGGACGGAGGTGGGGGCTGGACTCCCCACCCCTGGGACACAGAGGCAGGAAGGGGGGCTGATGCCCGTCCCTCTCAGACCTGCAGCTCGGACCTCTTGGCAGAGATGCCCAGCCCGAGTCCAGCACCTTCTCGCCCACGGAGAGCGGGCAGGACCCCCCGCCGCAGTCCCCCAGCCTGCAGTACCGGAGGCACAACCAGCGCCGCTTCTCCATGGAGGTGAGGCGCTCCGGGCCCTGCCACGCTGGCGTCACTGTGCGCCCGCAAGTAAGTGCGTGTGAGGGTAGTGGCCTTGCAGCCAGACGTCGTGGGTTCAGATCCCAGCTCTGCCACTGCCTGGCTCTGTGAGCGTGAGCAGTGACGTCACCTCTGGGCACCACAGCCTGCTCACGTTTAAAATGGTCATCGTGAGGATGAAATGATATATGCCAAGTGCCTGGAACATTCCTGGCACATTGCAAGGGCTAGGCTGCTTGGCTGCTAGTGTTATAACTATTATCACATGCACGTGCCAGGTATAGGAAATGTATGCCTGCAGAACCACAGCGCCTGCAGGAACCTGGTTCACAGAGGGGCCGCTGAGGCCCAGAGAGGCAGGGGACCCCCCGAGGGTCTCCCCGCAGCCCCAGGGTGTTCCTGTAGGTGGCTCGGAGCACGTCTGGGAAGGAGCTGAGAGCCTGGGTCCCAGCCCGCGGCCTGGCCCTCCCATGGTTGCTCTGCAGGGAAACCTGGGTGAGAAGCGAGGGCCCCACAGCCCTAGCTGCCTGCAAGCGAGCCCTGGGTCCCCTTCTCGTCCCGGCCACCGTAGGACATCAGCAAGAGGCTCTCCCTGCCCATGGACATCCGCCTGCCCCAGGAGTTCCTGCAGAAGCTACAGCTGGAGAACCCAGACCTGCCCAAGCCCCTCAGCCGCATGTCTCGCCGCGCCTCCCTGGTAAGTCCCAGAAGGTCAGGGGTCAGCGGGGTGGGCACCCTCTCCCCAGCACCCCCAAGTTCGGTGGTGCCCAGTCCCAGCTCGGGCCTCTGGCGCCACCTGCTGGCCCCAGCTGATTCCAACAGCCCATCCTCCTAGCGCGGCCTCTGCACCCCGGGTGGGCCCCAGGGCCCCGGGAGACCAGCTGGTCGTGCTTCCCAGTCCTGGCAGCCTGGGGGCATCTTACAAACAGGCTTCTGGGCCTCACTCCAGATGCCTACGGCATTGAGCTCTCTGGGTCATGAGGCCCAGGAATCTGTTGTTGAGGGCTGGGAAGCTGAGCTAGGAAATGTGCTGATGACTGTTGGGGAGGTGGGTTCTGAACCAGACGGAAGCTACAAGGAGATAAAGGTGCAGGAGCTGGTGCTCCAGGCGAGACGCACCCGTGCTTAGAGTGTGCCGCAGTCCCCGGAGGCTGGGAGGGGCTTAACCTCACTCTCCCAAGGCTCCTTCCTCTATCCCAGGGATGAAGGGAAGAGGAGAAGGATTGGCGGCTGCCCTCCCCTGCTCCCCTCCGTTGTTCCCTCTCTCTGGGGGTGGAGGAGTGGGGTAGGGTCTGCTGCTGTGGCCTTCATGTCAGGACCCTTCCTCTCTCCCTCCCAGTCTGACATCGGCTTCGGGAAACTGGAAACATACGTGAAACTGGACAAGCTGGGGGAGGTAGGAGGCTGGTGTTTGCTCTCCTTGGGTTGGTTGGACAGAATGGCTGGGCCTTTCCTGCCCCCTTCCCGCCCACTGCCCCTGCCTACGGAGGGCATGACCTTGGCCCCAGAGTCTGGCCCCGCCCCCGGCAGGTGTGAAGAGAGCCCAGGTCCTGAGGCAGGGCAGGGGTATGCGGCCATCCCCGGGTGCTGGGCAGAACCCAGACTTTTTTGTTTTTTCCCCTGAAAATACTTCTTACCTGGGTCCAAAAACCCCAGCTCCACCATTTACTATCTCTGTGGCCTTGGGCAAGGCACATGACCTTACTCTGTGCCTCAGTTTCTTCCTCTGTCAATTGGAGATAAAAATTGTTCTCCCTCATTGGATCACGTGAGGATCAGGTAAGTTTACCTGCAGCACTTAGACGCTGCCTGGCACATGGTGAAACACTGTGCAACGATTTGTCATTCCCATGCCCACCCACTGAGTCAGGCTTGGTGTTCGGGGCTGGTCGGGGCAGGGGAGGTCCAGAAAGGAGAAGGGCACAGCCCTTTCCCATGGGGCACCCATCGAGGGCACCTACATGTAAAGTCAGCATAATGTAAGGAAGAGCAAAACTGGTGTTTTATATATATACACACATGCAGGTGTACCTAGTGGGCTGGCGGCTTAGAGGAAGGAGCGATTCATTCTGTGAGATGGGGCTCGAGACTACTTCACAAGGGAAGTGGGCTTTGGAGAAAAAACAATTTCAGTAAAGGGAGGAGCAGGGGGTCGATACTCAGGCTGAAGTTGCAACCCAAGCAAAGGCACGAGGGGAGGGGGGCACTGGGCAGAGGAGAGCCCTGACCTGTGCCTGAGACCGCCGGGGATCTGGTTGCAGGGCACTTACGCCACCGTCTTCAAAGGGCGCAGCAAACTGACGGAGAACCTGGTGGCCCTGAAGGAGATCCGGCTGGAGCACGAGGAGGGGGCGCCCTGCACCGCCATCCGGGAAGGTACAGCCTCCTGGGGTCCTGCGCCCCTCCCAGGGGCTTCTGGGAACACCCTGCCCCCGGCACCGGGGAGGGCGGCTCACTGGCCTGAGTCCCCGTGGAAGGCTGGGAATGAGGGTCATCGATGGCGTGTGGACCCCTGGGGCAGATCCCAGGGAGTGTGAGGGACGCGGGCGGACCCTTCTCCCGCAGTGTCTCTGCTCAAGAACCTGAAGCATGCCAACATCGTGACGCTGCACGACCTCATCCACACGGAGCGCTCCCTCACCCTGGTGTTCGAGTACCTGGTGAGCTGGGCGGGGTTGGTGGCCTCCTGGGGAAGGTCCAGGCGTCTTCTTGAGTCAGGTTTTCAGATGCTCGGGGGCAGGGGGCGGGGAGCAGACAAGGCCCGAGGATTGGGGGCAGCTCAGAGCCAAGGGCCTGTCCCCAGCCCCCTCCCCATGGCCAGGGAGGGGCTTCCCCACCTCAGGCTGAGTATGACTTGTGGCCAGGGTTCAGGGCAGGGTGGGACTGAGCCAGCTCTGTGTTCCAGGACAGTGACCTGAAGCAGTACCTGGACCACTGCGGCAACCTCATGAGCATGCACAATGTCAAGGTGAGGGCCTGGGTAGCAGCGGCTCCCCCTGCCCCCCCCATCTTGCACCCAGTGACCTGAAGCCCAGCATGGGAACCCCCTCTCGCCAACCTGGCCCCAGCTGCTGTGGCTGCTTATACCGTCCAGGGTAGGAGGCAGGGAAGGGCATTGCCGTGCTGAGCGCCGTCCCACGCACACAGGTACAGGCACGGCCTCTGCCACTCTAGCTGTTGATGCCAACCTTCCCCGTCGCCGTCTCTGAGCATCAGTCCCCGGGTATCCAGTGGACCATGAGTCCCTGCCAGAATGCAGGGAGGCTGCCAGGGGAGCGCAGAGGGGTGAACGACGTCTCCCGGTGTTTATTAAAGCATCGAGCAGTGCACCCCCACTCAGGCAGCCTTCCTGACCGGCCAGGCCTCCCCCGCGGCGCCCCGGCTACAGAGCTCACCTGGCACCCTCGCCTCGGCAGGGGTTCCCTCACGTGGATCCTGCATGCAGCCTGCAGGATGGGCAGGAGAGCCAGGGGGCTTCTTCAGGGGCTTGTGCCCCGCCTGGGGTCTCCCAGATGTGACATGCTCCCACTTCTGGGGACTCACCTTTCTCCTCCCTCGACCCCCCAGATTTTCATGTTCCAGCTGCTTCGCGGCCTCGCCTACTGCCACCGCCGTAAGATCCTGCACCGGGACCTGAAACCCCAGAACCTGCTCATCAATGAGCGGGGCGAGCTGAAGCTGGCCGACTTTGGTGAGGGCTGGGCGCCCACCAGGGCTGGGGAGGGGGGCCTGACTCCTCTGGGGTGCACAGTCTCCCCGAGATGGTGGGGTTGGTCTCAGAGGCTGATCAGGCCACCCCCGTGGGCATGTCTGTTGTAGGACTGGCCCGGGCCAAGTCAGTGCCCACAAAGACCTACTCCAACGAGGTGGTGACCCTGTGGTACAGGCCCCCCGACGTGCTACTGGGCTCCACGGAGTACTCCACCCCCATCGACATGTGGTGAGCGAGCGCTGTAGGGGCCCGGGGAGGGGGCCTGTCTACACCTCCAGACGCCCTGTGGCCACCCCGTGGGCCTCTGGGAAGAACCTCCTCTCCCCCTTTGACTGAAAGCCACGTGGTGACCTGCTGAAATGGGCCTTAAAAAGTGAAGGCTGACCTGGACGGAGGTTTCCCCGGCCCTAAGCAAATCTCCAAGGCTGAGCTTCTCGAATGTTCCCTCGGGGGCATGTGGGGGGGTTTCCAGGTTTGGAAAGCATACGCTAAATTTATAGAAATTAACGTGCATTCAACTTGGTGTGGAATGAAAAATCAGCCCAATGTTAAGCTCACACACAGGTTTCTAAGGAAGAACCACTGAGCCCAGGGCCCCGAGGCTCTCTAGGAAAATGGATTCATACACAGTTCTCTTCTGGGGCGGGCAGGGGGGGTTCACAGAGGGAAAAGTCTGAGACAGCCCCGCTTAAGCTGTCACATGAGGGATGCCTGTGCAAACCCAATGCCTGAGAATGAAAGGGGAGAGGGCGAAGCTTCCCGGAGCCCAGGGCAGCTCCCTGTAGAGGCTGGGGGTGGCAGCTATGCCCTGTCCAGCCACCACTGCCCCCAGCCACCTCCCCCTGCCTCCGAGCCATCCCCCACCCCCCGCCCCCAGCCACCCATAGCAGGGCGTCATTCGTACCCTGGTGGTGCAGGCCCAGGAAGGGCCGGCACGAGGAGGCCCAGTCTGACGGCCCCTGCCCCTTGCTCCCTGCAGGGGTGTGGGCTGCATCCTGTACGAGATGGCCACAGGGAGGCCCCTCTTCCCAGGCTCCACGGTCAAGGAGGAGCTGCACCTCATCTTCCGCCTCCTCGGTCAGTCTCCGGCAGCTCCCCGCTTACACCACCAGGGGGCGCCAGAACTCTGTCCAGCCCAGGCTCCTAAAGGGGCAGGCGAAGCTGCTGCGGCCAGCCCTCAGTAGGCGGGGCCCGGTACCCTTTGCCAGTCTCTACTCCCCCCTCCCACATCGCCCTCCCCCCAAGACGGCCGGGGTCCTGACCCTCACCCATGCCCCTCCCATCCCCTCTCTCCCCAGGGACCCCTACAGAAGCCACGTGGCCAGGGGTGATGGCCATCTCGGAGTTCCGGGCCTACAACTTCCCCCGGTACCTCCCCCAGCCGCTCATCAGCCACGCCCCCAGGTAGCCCGGACTGCCCGCGCCTCCCGCTCCTGGCCCTGGCTGGGGAGAGGGGGGCCTGGGGGCACACCCACCTCCCCTCCCTGCCCACAAGGCCTCTCAGCTCCTCCCTCTTGCAGGTTGGATCCTGAGGGCATCAACCTCCTCACCAGCCTCCTCCTGGTGAGTGTCCCCCCCCAGCCCCCCCCAGGGGACTTGGGGAGGCAGCCAGCAGGAGCGGAAGCCCCCACATCCCTCCCTGGACCCGAAGCCCCAGCTTCTGTGGCTCTGGGGCTTCACACTGCTATGTCAGAGTCAGCTCATGCTGAACTCACGCCAGTTCAGACCCACTCACTACCTGTGGAGCTTTGGGCGAGTTCCCTGCCTTCCACTGCATCCATAATGCGTATTTTGTAAGGTGGTGAGGAGAAATCTCAGTTACGCAGTGCAGCGCCTGTCTTGAAGTGGGCACACAAAAAAGGGCGTTGTTACTAACGGATGCTGTGTATCGATGTTCTTGAAATTACATTATCCTCATGGCCACTTTCACATGTGCATGTCATTCCCGGGAGCAGGTCCTTCTTCTGAAGTCCCATTTCTGGTTCTCTCCTGAGACCTGGGAGCCGGGGCCCTGACCTGCCTGGGCCCTGACCTGCCTGGGCGTGGGTTGGAGGCGGAGGGCAGGAGGCTGACCGCGGAGGCTTCTCAGGCTAACTCGGGGCCCTCCCCTCCTGGCTGTCTGATGCGCGCCGAAGGCCGTCCCCTCCCCAGCCAAGGCCTGGTCTCTTTCAGTATGAATCCAGGAGCCGCGTGTCCGCAGAGGCAGCCCTGAGCCACCCCTACTTCCGGTCTCTGGGCGAGCACGTGCACCAGCTGGAAGACAGTGAGTGGGCCAGGGAGGCCGGGGAGGACAGGGTCAGTGGGAGGAGGCGGGCAGCAGAGCTGGAACCAAGAGGCCATGGGCCCTGGGTCCGGCTGAGCAGCCTACAGCTTCCCCATTTTGGGTTTGCATTTGTAAACAAGGGCACTGGGTACCGGATCTAAGAGGCCGGAAAGGCCCAGAAAGGGCCCCCAGGCCAGGCCTCGGTGACGCGCTCGCTCCCGGCTGGTGCGCTCAGTGGCGTGGGGGTGGCAGGCTCCCAGAGCAGGGCCGGCACCCAGCCTTCTCCCTGCCTCTCTCCTCTCCTCACCCCAGCTGCCTCCGTCTTCTCCCTGAAGGAGATCCAGCTCCATAAGGACCCGGGCTTCCGGGGCTCGGCCTTTCAGCAGCCAGGTAGGGGCCTGGCCCCCTCCCCACTTCTCCCGGGGCCTCGGGGGGCCTAGAGCCAAGGGGTCCCTGGAGATGGGCCCAGCAGCCCCCTCCTGGGTCTCCCCCACACTGGCCTCCCTCCAGGGGAGCCCATGAGGATAAGGGAGTGCTGGTCGCCCTGTCTCCTGCCAGGCTTCCTTCTCCCAGCGCCCTCCCCTCGCCCCCACTCCACACAAATCCTGGGTCTGACCAAGCTGCCGTAGCCTGGCAGAGGCGCCTGCTGCCCCGACGTGTTCTCTGCAGAGTCCAAGCCCTCTAAATAGCCTCCAGCGGGGGAGAGCTGTACTTTGTCTCTGGAAGAGTCGATTGCCTGTGGCAAGTGTTTCTTAATCCTTAAAAGACCCTTTGGAAGTAGGTGCTGTCACGTCCCCCATTTCCCAGCCAATGAAACTGAGGCTTGGGGACGTTCAGTCACAATGCCAGTTAGTAAGTTGCGGAGAAGAGATCTGAACCCAGGACCGATGGCTCCAGGGCTCGCTCTTGCTCAGGCTACTAGAGGAACCTGTTCTGAGGGGACAACTCAGCCTCCTCCTGGTGGTCCCACCTCTTGCCCCTCCTTTCTCCAGGCCGAGGGAAGGGCCGGCGGCAGAGCATCTTCTGAGCGGTAGCCCACCCACCAGGGCCGAGGCTGGGGGCTGAGAGGTCACGCCAAGCAAACTGCGGGCAGGACGGGCTGCGCCGCCCTGAGGACTGAGAAACGTCCAGAAGACAGCCGGGAGCCCCGCGGGCCGTGGCCCTTTCCTCTCCCTGCTTCCCACGTACCTCCCTGGTGGCCTTGGCCTGGACGTCACTGCCTCATCCCCTGGGGCTGCTTTCCAGGGGGGATCCCGGCTGTTCCCCACCCTGGGCGCCAGCACGGGACAGGAGAGGCCAGGGCAGGCTGAGTGCTCTGCCCTGAACGCAGGCACCCCCTCGAGGCTCTGCCTGCCTCCGTGGTTTGGCACAGCCCCCTTGCAGCTCCTCGGAGCCCACCCATCTTTCACCTTCCTGGCACATCCCCTGGGGTCCTGGCCTGCTGCTGCCAACACGTGTGCCAAAGCCCACCCTCGCCTATGGGGCTGGTGTCCCCGGAACCCAGAAGGAGTCTAGCCCAGCCCTTCTCACCATCGCCCGTCCTGTGCCCTTGGCCCTCTCCTCGCCCATGGTCCCCTGTGCCCTCAGGCTTAAGCAGGACGTGACAGGTGCCCTGCTCAGCCCAGAGGTGGCCTGGTACTGCCAGCTGCACCCCCGCCACCCTCTGCCAGCCCCCGCACTGTTTCCCCAGTCTGAAAGGAATTGCCTTAAAATGGCAGGTGGCAGGGTGCTTGCTGCCCTTGGAGCTCTGACCCCAGCCCCTCCCTGTCCAGCACTCCCCAAGAACGGCTCCCACTTATCACCCCCGAGCTCCGATAAGCTCTCCTGGGCCAGGGGCCTGGGGATGGCACCTAGATAGCCAGGGTCACCCTGACACCGGTGCCAGGCTGACCCTGGCTCCTTAGGGCTGGCCCAGCAGCCCCCTCCCCCCCGGCCCCTCCTTCCCAGGTGGGCCCTGACCTTGCTGCACCTGCTCCCAGCACAGCCTCCCGGGGCCCCCCTCCCCAGAGGAGCGCTCACGAGGCCTGCGTGTAAATGTCACTGTCTGCAGTGGAGGGAGGTGGGAAGGCTCAGATTCTGAAGGCCCAGCCCGGGGGCCCTCGAGAAGGCTTCCCCTCCCCGGCCCCTGCTCAGCTCACCTGGTCAAGGCCAGGGGCTCCTCAGCCCTGGGCAGAACCTTCGAGGGTAGAGGCCAAGGGGAGGCCGGGCCTGGCCAAGCCCCCTGCCAGCCTGAGACGCAGTCCTGGGGGCCTCAGAACTCCCCCCCACCCCCCTGCTTCTCCCCTGGAGGAAAGGCTCCCTCCACTCCCCCACTGTACTGTGAATGTCCTATGACGCGGCACAAAGACAGATAATATATTTAATTCATGTTGTACAGACAGGAACGAGCGTCTCATGCAGAAGAGCTGATCTTGACAGATTGATGCCAAAGACAGAGGCCCAAGGCCTTCCCTGGGCCTGCGGGGTGTGGCTGGGGCCGCGTCCTCACAGAGTGCCGAGAGGTGAACAGTGTGTATCGCCGAGCCCACCCTGGGCTGTGGGCGGGGCGCCCTGCACTGCCTCCCACCCCCCAATACATTCTGCACGCTGCTGAGTCCAGAGCCAGAAGTGAGCTCACCGAGGGGTGGGCGTGCAGGAGAAGCAGGCTCAGGGCGCTTCTGGCCTGGGTGCCGGTGGCTGCCTGAGCCGTGGGGCTGACCGGGAGAGCCAAGAGGGGGTCCTGGGCTGGGGTCTGGGCTTCTGCCTGCTGCTGCCGGCCCCTGCTCTGCCCCTACCCAAAGGGCTCCTGCCTTCCTGCGAGGGGGGGAGGGAGGTTGGATGGTCCAAAGGAGGGCTGGGGGGAAGGCCGAGGCCAGGGCAGCGGACCTGGGGTACAAACCTCCCTGTCGTCCTGGCCCCGCATCATTTCCTGCAATCCTTGACCCCCCTGCCCCTGCCCCAGCCCACCACCTCTTCCTGGCTTCTGCACACACCTGCCAGGGCTCCTGGCGTCCTGCTGTTTTTCAGTTGAGACCTCTACGAGAATGCCAGGCGAGGCTGTGTCTCCTGGGCCCTGGCTGTCGGGTGGTCTCATTTCTGGCCTAAGAGCGCCCTATGTTGCTGGCACACCCAAGGGTGTGGCTGTCCTCGGAGTTGGAAGCTAGTAAGAGGCCTGGCGATGCCTCCCAGGGCCAAGCAGGAAGCCAGGGTGGGCCAGGGCTTGATTCTCAGCCCACCACCCTCCTGCCAGACTAAACTCACCCCTTTTACCATATACCAAACTGTAGGCCCACGGCTCAGACCAGCAGTTAGTGCTTGGGGGAGGGGCGGGGCGGGGAACTGCACCGGCCAGCAGGGTGCTGTGGCAGCAAGGTCCTGTCAAGCTGAGTTCGGAAGGAGCCAGGACCTAACATGACATAAGCCCCCTCCAGTGTGCCGGACGCTGCTGGGAGCACTGTCTAATTTAACCCTCACTACTACCCCACTTCCACAGGCTTTGCAGATGAGGAAAATGAGGCTATCAGGGAGAGTGGCTTGCCTGGGTTCCCACAGGAAATTAGGATCCCAGGTCTGTCCACCGCCCGAGCCTTTGGTTTTTAGCAGCAAAGTGGACAGAGGGGAGGTGTAGACTGCGCAGGGCCCCAGGAGCCGGGGCAGCAGGCCGTGGGGAAGGGCCTCTGGGAGGACGCAGCTTCCCTGGATCGCCTTGGAGGCCACCGTCATTGCCCCCAGCTCCGCGGGGGTCCCGCCTCTTTTAGAGTCTCCCTGAGGGCCAGCAGCTCCTGCTGCTGCAACAGCTGCTCCTGCCGCGGAGACAGTGACCCGCTCAGCTTCCTGTCCGGTGAGGGGAGCGGCTCACACGAGGCCTTGTATGTAGTTGGTGCTCAAGGGCGTTCGAGGGGAAAAGGATCGCTCCAGAGAAGGCAGCTGGATTCGGGAGCAGAGAGGCCTGGGTGGCTCTGGCTGGGAGCTGCCCCCGGCTCCCCAGTGAGCAGAGCCAGCGAGCCCTCTGCTTGCTGGGCACCCCACAATCGTCTCCTTACGCCCCGCCAGCAGAGCCCCGTCCTGTCCTGCTGGAATCCCTGGACCAAAGCGCGCTCCCGCACGTCATCTCCCCTCTGGCCTCCCTTCTGCCCGCGGCGGGTCAGGAGCACCCGGGGCGCCGACTGGCCTTGCCCTCCGCTGCGTCCACTTTGCAGGGACATTTGTGTTTGCAGATAGAAGGCCCAGTTCGATGGCTGGGGGGGCCACCAGCTCCCACACACTGCCCCAGCCCCCATCAGCTCCCACCCTGGTGGCACCTGGGGCTGCCTCACCGCGCCCCCCCTCCCCACCCCGCCTGTGGGCTCCCGTCACCCCCGCCCCTGTCGTCTGTCATCTGGGTCCAGTGACCAGGGCAGCCGAGCCCTCCAGGCTGCCGCTCCCCTTCCCCCGCTTGCAGCCTGGGCCTGCCAGGTGCCAAGTGCAGGGCCCCGTCACCAGGCCTGCCCCTTCCTCCCTCCGTTAGGCAGCTCAGCAGCCCCCACCCATCTTCACCTCCATCTTCGCTTCCAATCCTGGAAGCACAGCACCCCGTGAACCCCTCGGTCTAGATTTAATTGGCGCCATGAACTGGTCACGGCCTCCCGGCCTGGTCCTGTGCTGGGCTCCTGGACGTGGAGATGCGTGACACGGCCCCTGCCTTCCAGGAGCCTGCAGGCCAAGGCAGCCGTTCTCAGCGAACACCGTGCACCTACTATGTGCGAGTGCCTTTGTAGGCACTGAGGCTTCAGCAGTGAATCGGGCAGACCTCGTGGAGCTCATATTCTAGGGGGAGAGAGAAACCTTAACCACAGAAACGCACCACTCCTCAGTGGGCTCCTAAGTGCAGTGAGCAAGACAAAGCAGAGTGAGGGGGTGGGATGGGGCTGACGTCACAGCGCGGCCCGGGCCTCTGACCAGGTCCAGTGGGAGCAGCGATGTGTCAGGGAGGGGGCCAGAAGGATGTGCAGGGACAGCCTTCTAGCAGAGGCCCTGAGGGGGCGGAACATGCTGGGAGGAGTCGGGGGGGGCGGAGATTCTGCATGTTGGCACCTGCTGGGGGATTTTGGCAGGTGCTGGCGCTGGGCACCAGCTCAGACGTAGTAAATCAGATTTTCTGGTGGTGGGTTCTGGCACTAGCAGTTTTTAAAATCCCCAGATGATCCTAATGTGCAGCCAGGGTTAAGAACCACTGAGGGGGCGCTTGGCGACCCTGGTAGAGGCTCTGGCTTTATTCTGAGATGGAAGCCACTGACCTCTGCTTTTTTTTTTTTTTTTAAGATTTATTTTATTTATTTCTCTCCCCCCCTTGTTTGCTCTCTGTGTCCACTTGCTGTGTGTTCTTCTATGTCCACTTGCACCCTCAGCAGCACCAGGAAACTGTCTCCTGTTGCATCATCTTGCTGTGTCAGCTCTCTGTGTGTGCAGCACCACTCCTGGGCGGGCTGTGCTTTTTTCATGCGGGGTGGCTCTCCTTGCACGTGGGGCACCCCCATGCGGGGACACACCTGCATGGCAGGGCACTCCTTGCACACGGCAGCTCTGCCCATGGGCCAGCTCACCACATGGGTCAGGAGGCCCTGGGAATCGAACCCTGGACCTTCCATATGTAGATGGATGCTCTATCAGTTGAGCCACATCCACTGCCCGTGGCCTCCATTTTGAAAAGCTCCTAGAGGCTAGCACAAGGCGTCAGCCCCGTGCAGAGGGTGCTATGCAGGGCAGGGGGGGAGCTCCCCCGCGGCCGCTGCGAGCAGACACAGCGGAAGGGGGAGGGCAGCGCCTGCCCTCGCGCCCTGCGCCGCCCTCCCTGCCTGTGGGACAGCTGGGTTGTCTTCCCGTTGTCCAAGTGAGGCAGCAGAAGCTCCGAGGTCAGGGGATTGCGGCGTTTGAACCCAGGTCTCCTGCACAGTGCTGCACTCTCCCTTACACCGTCCTGCCTCCCGGCGGGCACCGGAGGATTCCTGGGTGCTGAGAGTAACCCCCTCCACTCACCTGCAAGCAGGGCTGACAGCCTCGGGGAGGTTTCCCACGGCTGTCCTAAAGTAAAGGGGGATAAGTAAGGGGACCCTCCAGTGGGCACCAGAGGGCTGCAGAAAGCTGCCATCCACCTCCCCACCGAGGCTCCCTGCCATCACCCTAGCCCTCCTCTGGGCCTTCTGGACCTCCCCAAGATCTACCAGCTCAAGGGGCACGTTTGGGCACCGGGGGTCCTGGGGCCTGCTCGGCTGTGGCCAGCATTGCTCCCGACTGGCCTAAGCCCAGGCTTCCCAAGCCCAGCTCCAGGCAGCCGTGACCCGGCTCGCCCCAGATGGGATGGAGGGCAGCTCCGCGGGCTCGCCGATGCCACTGCTTCCGCCCTCGTCCTCCTTTCCTCCCGTCCCTCCCGCCTTCCACCTCGCTCTTGCCCTCCAGCCTCTCCCACCTCTTCCTCCATCCTCTCCCGCCCCCGGCTCTACCCGGTGGGTGGCCCTGAGGAACCGCAGGGAGAATGCCCTGGACCCGCCTCGGCCCTATGGAAGAAGATTTGCAGCCTCTCCTCATTCACCTCCCAGGCCTCAAATCCTCAGGAAGTCCCTCTGCAGAGCAGAGGCGCCCCCACCCATCTCCCTGTGATGTCGGGGTGCGGGGTTGCTGCGGCAGCGGCTGCGTGGAGCACAGGGGGAGCTCGGCCAGAGGCAGATAGGACCGCTCTGTGCTCCTGGACGCTGTCGCCCATACGGCGCCAAAGCGGGCTCCTCCCTCCCCGTGCACCTGTAAAGCCAGTTCCTCAGACACCCGGTTTCAAAGAGACAGAGCGTGTTATTGGCTGCGCAAGCACTGGAGCACCGTGGCCCAAGCTGCCTCCCTGCTCTGCGGAAATTCTCATATTTTATAACATCCGGATGCCAATGAATAATTGGGGTGGAGCTGGACACAGTTTCCTTCATTAATAAACACTAAGGGGCTGGACAGGACAGATGGCCGTGGGGCAGCAAACCAGGGGCAGGGGCAGGGATTTGGGATAGGGGTATACGGCACAAACGCCGGTTCCGAGGCCTTTCCTAGGGATATTAAACCAAGGAGGGTGGAGCGGTTACCATGCCAACAGAAAGTAAACACAAGGGAGAGGTTACCGAGAGTGACCGTAAACGGGTGGGACCACTCTCGCCGGCTTCATTCATTTCAGGTATTAACCTTTTGCTATTTTCTAACGTAAAGGCATCTACAGAACGATTTAATAATGCATGGCATGCCCCCTGCTTTCTAGGAGCTCGGTCTGGCCCTATTCATTGGTTCTCTCCATTTGCCAAACACACAGAAAGACGCATTTTTCAAAGAAGCCGAGAGAAATGCGGCAAAGAGGGTTCTGGGTTTGCAGACACCCTTTCCCTGCATGCCAGGATTCCTGGGGCCTCCTCCCAGCCGGGCCACTCGCTTGGAGGCCGGACGCCTCGGCCTGTCCGGGCCTCGGGCTGATTCTGGGGTGTGGGAACGGTCTACACAGGAGCTGAGGAGGGCGGGGCGGCCGTCTCCGGGAAGAGGGGTCGGGGCCAGAGGGGAGGGCCCAGTGCTACTTCCTGACTTTGGTGGCTACCTTGCGTGGTTATCCTCGGCCTCCCTGTGATTCTACATCTCCTGGCTGAGGGGACTGGCTGTCCTGCTTCCCAGGACAAGGGGATGGGGAAGGCTGGGATTAACAGGCAGTGGAGGCAGTGCAGCGCGGAGGTCCAGGGCAGGGCTCTGGCCTGACCCCGGCAGCGCCACGTCCGGATGTGTGACCTTAGCCAAGTCACAGGACATCTCACGGCCCCACTGGCCCCGCCTGTAAAAGGGGGTAATCGTAATATTTCTATCACAGAATGAGTGTGGGGATTAACTGAGTTAATACATGGAAAGCACCAGGGATTTACTAGGCACACAGAAAGCACTACCTTAGAGTGAGCTATCATAAAGCCATCTGTCCCCCAGAGCGCCACAGCCAGTGCCCACGCAGAGGCCAAAGTTTTCTCACTGGAAGGAGAGGGAAGGGCAGGCGTGAATCAACCCCTCTGACAGGGGAACCACCTGTTCTCACACGCTGCCCCCAGAGTCTGAGTGTGTGTTTTGTTCTTAGGAGGTACCTGGGAATGGGAAGCCAGCACTCAACCGCTTGAGCTACATCCACACCCCGAGTTTGAGTGTTTTTTTTTTTTAAAGATTTATTCGTTTATTTCTATCCCCCTCATTTTTGCAACTTGCCGTCTGTTTTCTGTGTCTACTTGCTGCACACTCTGTGCCTGCTGGTGTCTGCTTGTCTTCTCTTTATCCAGCACTGGGAACTGATCCTGGAATCTTCCGGAATGGTAAGAGGCGTGCTCTCTTGTGCCACCTCAGCTCCCTGGTCTGCTGCGTCTCTTATTGTCTCTCCTCTGTGTTTCTCTTTGTTGTGTCATCTTGCTGCAGCAGCACTCCTGCGTGGGCCAGCTCTCCACTCGAGCCAGCCTGGCTTCACCAAGCTGCCCCGGAAATCGAACTCTGGACCTCCCATGTGGTAGATGGGAGCCCGATCGCTTGTGCCACATCTGCTTCCCCAAGTTTGAGTGTTTTGATGTCCCTTATCCTAACAGCTATTGAGTGAGCACTTAATACATGTTAGGCCAAGTACTATGTACCTAACAAACATTAGCTAAACTTAAAAAAAAAAATTTTTTTTTGAATTTTAACATTTTATCAAAAATTTTCTTAACCCAAATCTCTCTGTGAAACACTAGAGATTTACAAACAAGCAAAGGGCTCTATCCTCAAGGATCTCACAGTCTGGTCCGGGAGAGATAAGCTGATTGCAGAAATAACAATAGGGGCTGCAAAGTGGATTCTGTTATCTGCAGTTCACAGATTCGCTAAGCATAATCCCAGGGGGTTAGGCAGCCTGCCCAGGAGGCACTCTTCCCCTCCCCTTTCTCAGCCCTTGAGCCTGCCTGTTTTGCAAGCCTCGTAAACCAAGCAGCACTTCCACCCTCTAGGGCTCTGTTTATAGTTATGAGCAAAAATACCAAGAATTAGTGTGAGAATGAAGTCTCTGATACAGTAGGAACCTGCTGGAACCTATCCTTCCCCAGTGTCTTCCCTTCCCTTCCAAGCAGCAGTGAGCGCTCCCAGGGTGCACTGCTGCTTCCAGCGCGGACCTCTGTGGGTGTGTGTCCATTTAAAGTCATACAATAAAGTCAGTCTCATTTTGAGGTGTTTCCAAAGTCTACTCTCAAAGCATGAGATTTGTTGCTCCCACCTCCACCCATCCCCAGGCTATTTTTTAAAATGTGCCTCCAGGAGAGGTTTCAGGACATCCCATTGGCTTTCCCACTTGCATCTCGAAGGAACTGTACCCATTTCTCAGCAAGGCATGTAAGTGCTTTTTACCCCAGCCCTCACCCTCCTCTCTCTCCATCCCTGCATTCAACCACCCATCCTACACCCTGTGCTCTTGTTACTAGATTAGGGACCCACCTTTCCCCAAAGGTCCCTCATCCCTCAAGCCTCTGCACCTTCCCTCTTCCTGGACCTCCCCCGCCACGTCTCTGCAGCACCGGCACTACTTACTGTGTGACCTTGGGCAAGTTCCTTCCCCTTGCTGGGGCTCAGTGCTCCTGTCCTAATAATGATGGTGAGTCCACATACCCTCAGCTCCAGAATTTTATATCAACCTGTCTGTTCCACTTTAGTGTTCTGTATGAGCCATTTCCCCCACTCCTTCTAAACATTCCTCAAACTCCCCTCCTCCAGGAAGCCTTCCTTGATCAACCACATGAACACATCACTCCCTTATATGCTCAGCTCCCTTGACACCAGTGCTGGTGCCAATTAGTTCATAGAGTCTTAGCTCCTCATGATCTCTATCACCTGAAAAACCATCCAAACAGACACAACCTAAGTAAAAACAGAGAGTTTATCACGGGAATGCGATTTCTAGACAGGTCCTCCAAACCACCTCCAGCTCCCCACTCCCACCAGCCAGGCCTACCCTAATCCCGACGGTCTGGAAACTCTGATTACCCCTCACCTGTACTCACTGATCGAGGGTTTCAATGCCTGTTAGGTCTCATCCTTTGGTTTTGGTTGCAAAGCCTCCGGGCTGTGTTTCTGATGCTTTACCTCGACCTCCCCAGGCCCTTCTCTCCCCATCCCCTCCGGGAACTTTGAGGGTCATGACTCCCGCTGGAGACCAAGAAATTCCTAGAGCTTTAGAATTGTTGAGCTGCTTTCAGGTACAGTAGCCCATTTCCTCACAGGATGGTTGTGGAAATTGAGGGCCTGATGGGTTGAACGCCCAGGACAGGGTTAGTTGGGTGGCACTGCAGGGCCTCCCACCAGGTAGGTCTACCTGTCTCAACACCTGTGCTCCAAAGGTCACTGACTCTTAGCGGCTTTGTTTGCCCAGCCAGGTTTTAATCCGTTCCAGAGTCAGGGTGGCGAGCTGTGGCCCTGGAGCCCACATGGGAGCCAGAATAAGCAGATTTGACTTCTAATCTGACTCACCCAGCTGGTTCAGGACGGAGCCAAGCAGGGGAAATTTGGTTGTGCTCCCACTCCCTCCCACCTTCCCCCACCCCCCACCCCACCCCCACTTCCACAGCTGCCTCTTTCCCCCCCCATCCTCTGTCCTCTGGCCCATATTCACGTCCCCCCTCCACCCAGCCTCTGGGAGCCCACGGGGTGAGGGTGGGGTGGGGATAGGGGTGGGAGTCCCAGGAGGATGGGAGCCTGTGGACCGGCGGGCAGGCAGGGATGTTTTTCCTACTTAGCATTGTTTTGCCCGTGCCCATTGTGTGGGCTGGGAGCTGGAAGTCACCCAGTCGCCTGGCAGGCTTTCAGCAAGCTGGAGGCCGTTTCCGGAGGGGACTGACCAGTTATGAATGGCTGAAGCTCTTCAGAAGCTTAGCAGTTTCTTTGGATCAGCCAGCCTGGAGGAGCAGAGAAGGAAGGACGCGGAGACTCTCCACTCCCTGCAAGCCAGCTGCGTGGCTAAAGGTCCCGGGGTCCTTGGCAGACCCACCGTCTGCCAAGTGGGCCTTTTGGACCGGGACTGCCACGCAGGGCGAGGGCTTGGGAACGTGAAGTGGAGAGGAAATGGGGAAGGGCGTGGATGGAGGACGTGGCCGGGGGATGCCAAGCCAAAATTGCGTTGTATTTTGTTTACAAGAACACCTCACTCCAACTTGGGGCGGCTTACACCTGAGGAGGTGAAAGGAAGTAGTCATTTTTTAAAACTTCACAGAGTTTACCCCAGAGGAAACGGAAAGTCAGAATTGTTTTGAAGCAGCTCAGTGTTTCCCACCTGGTGAGTAATGCTCTGCATTCATAACTCACAGTTCTCAGAGAAAGTCTATTTACACCGCTCTCTCTTTACCACTAGCCCGCGTGTGCCTTGAGAAGATGCACTGGTGACACGTGCATCGACCACATCATCTCATGGTCTGACTTAATCCTCACAGTAATTCCAGTAGGTAGATACATGTTCCATTTTTTTATGGATGAGGAAATTGGGTTCCCCAGAGGTTGAGAATTAGTTCCAGACTATACAGCTAATTCATGTCACAGCTGGGATTTGAACCCAAGCTTGTGAGGCTCTAAAATCAACACGCTACAGTAGAATTTCTCAAACATTCAGGTGCATAAGTCATCGGAGGCGCTGGCTGAGAATGCAGGTTTCTCAGCTGGTCCTGTCCCCCCGCCCCAATTCTAATTCGGTAAATCAGGGAAGGCGCAGGGATCTTCTTTTTCCCCACCTGACTGCTGATTGAGGCAGGGTTGGTGATGGATTGAGAAACACTGCCCGAGGGGCTCCATTGTGCGACTTTAGCCGGCAGAGTGGCAGCCAGGAGGTGGCCTCCTCTCCTCGCCCTACCTTGCTTCCAGGGTGAAACCCAGGAGAAGCAGCAGCCTGGAGACCGGGAAGACAAGAGACCCAGCTTCAGCCTAGAAAGGTCTCCCGTCACCCTTTATAATACCTTAAACCACAAGAGAAAAACCTGAGCAACCAAATAAGGAGCAAAAGGGTCACTCATTCGTTCATTCCTCAGATGCTTCTGAGTAAGGGCTCGGGACAGACCCTCTGAGAGCAGCGCGTATGGAGCAGGGCTTCTCAGAGCTGGTGACCCAAGAATATTCCCCTTCAGGGTTATCTCAGGAGAGAGGAGAGGAGGTTACTAAGAGTGCAGTGTCCTGGGCCCCGCCTCAGCCTCCACAGTCAGAATCGCTGGGTGCTGGACTGCAGGAATCTGCCTGTTAAGTGTCATCCCCAGGTAATCCTGAAGCAAATAAATGCTTGAGAACCAATGCCCTGAGGGCTCCCGGAAGGAAAAGAACTCCTGAGGTTTCAAATCCTAGCTAGCCAACTCACTAGCTGAGCAACCTTGGCCAGTTACCTCACCTGTCTGTGCCTCAGTTTCCCTAGGGGTAAAATAGAGATATAATAAACATATCTACTTCCTTTGCAGAGAGAAGGCACATAGTAAGTGTTCAGTTAAGTATTAGTCATTATTGCTTATACATAGAAGGGTTTTGAGCATGAGGGAGATGTTCAATAATCCCTCGACTTCAAAGGTGACTGCCCGGGCACGTCCAAGGGCTTGTGTCCACCAAGTCCAAGGTTAGCCCTGGCTGCCCTAATCTGGAGGACATCCTGAAAGCGCATTCAGAAGTCCAAGATTTCTGGCTTGCATTTATCCTCTTGGTAAATCTCCCTGGGTATAAGGATAAGGATGAGAGCAACAGCGGCCGGATTAGGGGAGAGTGTCTATTAGCATCTCTTTCACAGGACTTACGAGAACCATACAGGGACACGAGAGAATTATTATTATTGCTATTTGTTGTGGGAAACTGGTTTACCTGTTCCTTATTGTAAATGTTACACCTGTTCTATTGTAATGTTGCAGTTGTTAGATGTTGCAGTTGTTCCCTATTATAGATTGTACATATTATAGATGATGTAACAGTTCTAAGAGGAAACAGCTGCTTAGTAGTTTCCAATAAATACGAGGTGGAAACTAGGATCGAGGCTCTCAGTTCCAGAAGTTGTGAGTCCTCTGGTCCCATCTTTATCTCCTTTCTTGTGTCTTTCTCTCTGTCCCTTTATTTTGTAAAGTTCTGCCTTGTCTTCCCTTTGAGGCAACCTATCGCTGAGCTCATTGTAGCAATTATTTTTTTTTTAAGATTTATTTATTTATTTCTCTTCCCTCTCCCCCCCCCCACCCTGGTTGTCTGTTCTCTGTGTCTGTTTGCTGCGTCTTCTTCTTTGTCCGCTTCTGTTGTTGTCAGCAGCATGGGAATCTGTTTCTTTTTGTTGCATCATCTTGTTGTGTCAGCTCTCCGTGTGTGTGGTGCCATTCCTGGGCAGACTACACTTTCTTTCCCGTTGGGTGGCTCTCCTTACAGGGTGCACTCCTTGCACATGGGGCTCCCCTACGCGGGGACACACCTGTGTGGCAGGGCACTCCTTGAGCGCATCAGCACTGCACATGGGCCAGCTCCACACGGGTCAAGGAGGCCCGGGGTTTGAACCACGGACCTGCCATGTGGCAGACGGACACCTTAAACACTGGGCCAAGTCCACCGCCCCAGCAATTATTATTATTAGAGCAGTTTTAAGTTTACAGAAAAATCATGCAAAAAGTGCAAGTTCCTGTATACCCCCTCTCACACACAGTTTTCCAAATTAACATTTTATGTTAAAATGGTACTTTGTCCCAACAGTTGAAACATTACAATTTTACCACTAACTATAACCCATAGTTTACATTAGGCTTCACTTTCTGTGGCTTACATTTCTATATTTTGTTTCGTGTAGGGATGAAAGGAATTTGACGTCTGTTCCTCTCTTCCATTTCCTTTGGGTTCAGCTTCCATGTGAACTGGGACAGGACTTGGGTGAAGGAGAAGTGTGGGGCAGGTTTGTGGGTCCCTGCGTCTTTGCACCCTGAGAAGTGGTGCAGGGGCGGGCTCCTGCCCGGCTCAGTTCTCCAGCCCTTCTCAAATGGGACACCTAGGACGCCTTGGCCCACAGTGGTGGGAGTTCTGGCTGAGGATTGCTGCTACGTGGAGGGTCCCACTGAAAGGGGAGCAGAGGCCGCAGCCACGTCAGGCACGCCACCAGGATCACACCCCAGAGACTCTGACCAGCAGAAAGGAACATCCCAGGGCAGCGAGGACTGCGGCCAGCGGGAGCCCTCTTAGCACGTCCTCTCGCAGAAGGTGGAGGAAGCAAGGAGGGACCGGTGGCCGCCCTCCCCGTGGGAGCACTGCGGCACTTGCAGGTCCGATTGCACCTGGAAGCTGCGTGGCTCTTAAGGCAAGAGCCGCGCAGGGAGGAGTCCCGCCCTGAGGGACTCAGCCGTTACCTGGAGCACCCAGGAGGAAGCTGCCGAGTCTGTCTGGACGGGTGTGGCATCTGAGCCGGCCAGGGAAGGCTGGGTAGCGTTTCTGCGGGAGGACAGGGGAGCACAAGCAAGGCACCTGCTCAGGGACTGCAGGTCCTCAGGATGGAGTAGAGGAAGGGAGGGGAGGATGGGCTGTTCTCAATGCACCAGGGCCTCAAGAAGCTCTGCAAAGAAACCGAACGTCATCCTGCAGACAAGGGGAGAGCGGGGCTTAGATAATTTTTTACTAATTATTAGAAACAGTCTACATTCATCATAAAAAATTTTTGAGAGGAGAAAACAAAAAAGGATAAAGAATAAAATTAAAATGACTCATAGGTCAGTTATCTGGAAATAACCACTAAAAACATCATTTAATGTTTTCCCTTCAGATTCTATTATATAGAAACCTTTCTAAAATTTAGCATCTTATAGATACAGTATGTAATATATATTCCTGTTAATAGAGTAAAATGTATATTTCACAGTAAAAGATTACATTATATTAGAATATATTCTGTATTCAGAGTGTATATAGATTACCATAATTTAGTATATTTGTGGTTTTTTATAAAAAACTAAATTAACATATACAAAAGGCAGAGTTTTATTTTTGATTTAATTAGTTTTTAATAGACAACACATTCATGTGTTCCATAATTCAAAAGGTAAAAGAATGTATATAATGAAAATGTTCTTTACACCCCTGTCCATCAGCCATTTAATTCCCCTCCCTGTACCCAACTGATGCTGTGGTAACCCTCCAAATGTTTAATGCATAAACAAGAGGATACAGAAAAATATTTTGTCCCCTTTTTACGCAAATACTATCTTACTAACACTTATTTTGCTTCCTTCAGTTTTTACTTAATATATCTTAGATATTATTTCCTACTAATATAAAAGAGTTGTCTCATTATTTTGTTATAGTCACATAATAGTCCATTATACAGATGTACTATAATTTATTTAGCAAGTCTCTACTAATGGACATTTGGGTTGACTACTATATTTTGCTTTTATGAACTGTGCTGCAACAAATAACCTTATACCTATATCATTTTGCACACGTACAAGTCTGAATGCAGGGTAAATTCCTTGAAGTGCAATTGCTGGGTCAAATGGGGCAGATTTAGAATGTGGTGGATATGCCAAATAGCCTTCCATAGAGGTGATACCAGTTGCTTAATATCTCCCTCTTTTGATGCAAATGAGGGACACAATTGGGTCTGCATTAGAGCTCTGGAGGCTGGATCAAAGGAGAGTAGGCAGGGCCGCTTAGGGTACTGCACTTAGAGCAGGAGACACAGCTGGCCCTAATCTAAACTATGGGCCAGACCAAGGGACTAAGGCAGAGGGCTGGAGTATCAATTCAAGAAACACTCTGCGCTTAGAATTGACAGGACAGAGACCCTACTTGTGATTTGGATGTGAAGGCAAAAAGGTGTCTAACGAGGTGCCCTAATGGGCGGGGAAGACACGTCGGCAATGAGGAACAGGTGGAACAGAAGCAGCCAAACAGGGAAAGAAGGGACCCCTGCCTTTCCGGAACCTCCGTGATAGAAATATTTATGATGGTGATGAAATTCTTAATTTGTTTCACTCTTCTATTTCAAGAATGGATTTCATTCTGAAAAAGGTAAAGCAGATACATTAAGAGGGAATTGGGGAAACGGACTTGGCCCAGTGGTTAGGGCGTCCGTCTACCACATGGGAGGTCCGCGGTTCAAACCCCGGGCCTCCTTGACCCGTGTGGAGCTGGCCCATGCGCAGTGCTGATGCGCGCAAGGAGTGCCCTGCCACGCAGGAGTGTCCCCCGCGTAGGGGAGCCCCACGCGCAAGGAGTGCACCCATAAGGAGAGCCGCCCAGCGCGAAGGAGGGAGCAGCCTGCTGAGGAATGGCGCCGCCCACACTTCCCGTGCCGCTGACGACAACAGAAGCGGACAAAGAAACAAGACGCAGCAAAAAGACACAGAAAACAGACAACCGGGGGGGGGGGGGGGGGGGATTAAATAAATAAATAAATAAATAAATCTTTAAAAAAAAAAACAAACAAAAGAGGGAATTGAACAAGGTGCTAATAATAGGGGAGTTGGGGAAGCGGACTTGGCCCAGTGGTTAGGGCGTCCGTCTACCACATGGGAGGTCCACGGTTCAAACCCCGGGCCTCCTTGACCCGTGTGGAGCTGGCCATGCGCAGTGCTGATGCACACAAGGAGTGCCCTGCCACACAGGGGTGTCCCCCGTGTAGGGGAGCTCCACGTGCAAGGAGTGCGCCCCGTAAGGAGAGCCGCCCAGTGCGAAAGAAAGTGCAGCCTGCCCAGGAATGGCGCTGCACACACGGAGAGCTGACACAGCAAGATGAGGCAAGAAAAAGAAACACAGGGAAGCGGACCTGGCCCAGCGGTTAGGGCACCCGCCTACCACATGGGAGGTACGCGGTTCAAACCCTGGGCCTCCGTGACCCGTGTGGAGCTGGCCCATGTGTGCAAGAAGTGCCCTGCCACGCAGGGGTGTCCCCCCATAGGGGAGCCCGGTGTGCCCCATAAGGAAGCCGCTCAGTGTGAAAGAAAGTGCAGCCTGCCCAGGAGTGGCGCCGCACACATGGAGAGCTGACACAACAGGATGACGCAACAAAAAGAAACACAGATTCCTGGTGCCGCTGATAAGGATAGAAGCGGTCACAGAAGAACACACAGTGAATGGACACAGAGAGCAGACAACTGGGGGTGGGGGGAAGGGAGGGGAGAGGAAAAAAATAATAGGGGAGTTGCTGGGAACTCTGCATGATTTTTCTGTAAACCTACAACTTCTGAAGTAAAAAAGAGGGGCATTGAAGATATCCATTTAAAGATAGACTATTGACTACACATTTGCCGCTTCTCTTTTCAGACCCCACTAACATGATGAGAGCAAAGAAGGCAAGTATATTCCTCTAATGATAAGAACAGAGGGGAGACTAGCAGCAGATGAATATTTTCCACAAATAATTGGGAGGTGGGAAGCAGAGAGAGGCGTGGTCACTGATGGAGCAGGTGGGAGTGGCAGCTAGAGGACTGCAAGCCGGGTGTGTGTGTGTGTGTTTGTGAGTGTGTGTGCGTGCACTACCCCAGCAGAACTTCAGGGAGCTCAGCACTCCAAAAGGCCATGGGGTTGGAAAGGGGAGAAGGCAGGACACGCAGTCGTGGCTGAAAACAGTGATTGACATGTGCAACAGTCGATTCCCAAGTGACATTCAGGGCAACCAGGGGTCTGTCCTATTTTGTTATTTAGAGTCCTGCCTCGTCCCCCCTGCCCCCGTGGGCTGGCTTCCTGCCCAAATGAAATGGAACCCAATCTCCCAGCTTTCCAGCCCAGACTTACTCTGAAATATGAAAAAACAAAGATCACCACATGTTTGAGAAGAGCCCCTAGCATGAAAAAGAGGCAAAGAGAAATAAATGGTGGGAAAACTCCCATAAGGAAGAGCAATAACGGGTTGCATCCCTAGATGAGTGTGGAAGGCTCTGAAAATGAGTAATCAGGACATAAATGTGTACTATAGAAAATTAGAGAAAGGATTATGGAAGTAAAAGTGTCAAGAGACAGTGTTGGAAGGTAATAGAATTAAGTATTAGTCTAATATCTGACTAATAGTACATCCAGAAAGAGAACGAAAGGGAAGAAACCTAAAATAAAAAAATACCAAACAATCCCCCCAAACTAAAAGTCAGGTTTTTCAAAATCAAAGGGGACACCAAGAATCCAACACAATGAAGGAATAAAAGGGCCACATAAAGGCACATGGATGTGAAATTTTAGAAGAGCGATGATAAAGACAACCTCCTAAAAATTGCCCTAGAGCGTAAAAAAAGGGCTACTGATAAAGAGATAAGATCACACTGGCCTCAGGATTCTCAGTTGGCAAAGGTTAGACCAGTGCTTTCAATGATTTATGAAAAAAGCAATTTGTAACCAAGAATTCCATATCTATCAAAATTACCATTCGAGTGTGAAGACAGAGCAAAGACACTTTCAGACATAAGGGACTCAAAAAATCTACCCACCACACACTTCTTCTTGAGAAACTCCTTGAAGGTGTGGTGTAGCAAAAGAGAGCATAGGCATAAAGGAAAGAAGGAAAGACAGAGAAAGAGGAAAGAGAAAGAAAGGAAGCGAGGAAGGGAGGAGCCAAAAAGCAGTGGGACCAAGCCAGGGCATCCCTCAGTGAAAGGAAGGAGACCAGGCTGGCTGGCAGGAGCAGAAGAGCTACTAGAGCAGAAGGACAGAGGCCAGTGTGAGGGGTCTCGGGAAAGGGGACCCTTATAGAATACCCGATGTGCTGTGTGCTGGAAAGTTGGACACAAACTTGATATTGGCAAATCATAAAAAGAAGGAGAAGTGGGCAGTGGGGGGAGGGGGGGAGAGAAGGAGAAGAAATAAAAGGCAGAGGAGGAGAAGACAGTTCAACTCTGAAAACCAAAAAGAAATAGAAGAAAAGAAATGCAATAGTAAGGCCCTGTGTGATTGCAACGAACAATATTTACATGGTAACAAAATGTAAACATTTATAGGATTTCAGCTTTTAGAATCAAGAGATCTAACTGTGGCTAAGAAATTAGAATATAAATGTTATCAGCGAGCATTTAAAGTAAATGTGCAGATGACAGAAGTTCCTGAAGGAGAGCCAAAGGAACAGGATATCCTTATCCTAAAAATTAGTCAGTCAAAAAGCTATTATCAAGTGTGCTAAATGTATGCTATGGACCATGATTGGTGGTAATAGTATGATGATATTGTCTCATAATCTGTAACAAATGTTCCACCAGGGTGTGGAGTTGTATGGGAAATCTACACACGGTATGATTGTTTTGCAAGTTCACAACATCTGTAACACAAATATATTTTTTTAAAAAATAGTATGGGTTGGGGGGAAAATACACCAAATGTAAGATAAGGACGATAGTTGGTAGTAATATTTTGATGATGCTCTTGCATAGTTTGTAAGAAATGTTTCACACCAATGCAAAGAGTTGGTGGGGGGTGATGTATGAGACCCCAGTGTGATGTTATGTATGTTCATTTTGTAAGTTCACAATCTTTACTACACACTTATTGTTTATGCATGTTCATGTATGAAGGATATACTTCAACTTAAAAAACTATTACCAATAGCTGATGAAAGAAGGAATAAAGATTTAAATGTGTTATTTAAAGCAACAAAGATAATCACAAAGGAATTAAATAAAAATAGCCTTGTATGTTTAGTAGGGTGGGTGGGTTGTTTGGATGAAATCAATAGAGGATGTTTAAAATAGAGAAACCAAGAAACAACAGCATAAGCATATTACTTACAGATATGGAAATAACTCACAGAATAAAGAACTTTCAGAGTTGGAGGCAGTTGCTTCTGGGGAGCAGGATTGGGGGAGGAGAGATGAGGTAGGGGACTGTTAACCACAGTTGCTTCTGTTCTAGTTTATTTTTAACCAAGTGCATGAATTTCCTTAATAAAAGAAATTAAGTACATCATGAGATAGATGAGGAGGAGGATTAGTGCTTTGGTGGCTGTAGATGAGTTCTGGGGACAGATTCAGATGAAATAGATACAGGAGTCATGAAATATCTTGCAGGTAAGACTGAAAAACAACCCAGGTAAATAATGAGAGCACTGGAAATGAGGAAATGTTCTGATTTTCACAAAGAGATACAAGTTATTTTTGGAAACTATTGCCCAAAGTGCTCAATATAGAATCCTGGCACAATTCTAGCACAGATGGCTTGGAAGTACTTTGTGATTTATTTATTTATACTCTGCCTCATTGCAAAAAGAGGGATTTGCAGTGGATTACAGAGATACATACAAGATTTTTAAAAATTTAATGAGGAAAGGTCCTCAAAAAGTTAAAAATGCAATTAAAAATAGCAAATCTACTCCTAGCTATAGATCCAAGAGAAGTGAAACATACGTTCACACAAAAACTTGTGCATAAATATTCATAGCAGCATTATTTCACAATTGCCAAAAATTAGAAACAACCCAAATATCTATCAATTCATGAATGGAAAAGCAGAATGTGGCACATCCATACAGTGGAATATTATTTGGCCATAAAAAGGAATGAAGTTCTGATACATTCTACAGTGTGGATGAACCTTGAAAACATCATGGCATGTGAAAGAAAACAGACCAAAAGGTCACATATTGTATGCCCATTTATAGGAAATGTCCAGAATAGGCAAACCCATTAGGACAGAGAGTACGTAGACTAGCGTTTCCCAGGGACTGGAGGTAGGGAGGAGTGAGGAGCGACTGCCAATGTGTATGGGTTCTGGGGAGATGATGAAAATGTTTTGGAATTAGATAGTGATTGATGCATAACACAACCTTGTGACTATACTAAAAAATATTGAATGACATATTTTAAAAGGGTGAATTTTATGGCATGTGAATCATATGCCAATAAAATGAATTTTTATGAAAAAATGAGGAAAGGAGGGTCAAGGGAAAATGATGGAACATAAAGAGGAACCAAATCAGCTTGCAATGCACGTTCCATAAAATGTTGCTAAAGATGGACCATGACTTGGGCCATGAGCTTTCCAGCAGCTACTCTAAACTTGGAAAACAGTGTTAATTAAATGATTCTCAGCATCTGTAAGATAAACATGAACTAGTTGCTCAGGAGAATCACAGCTTTCCCTGGTGCCAATGCCCAACAGAAATCTCTTCTGTGAGCCTTCCTTAAAAGGGCCGATTGGCACCAGCAGCCCCATGGTAACTCCAGTAACAGGATTCACGTAGCTGTATCCCAGGGTCAGCCAGTCTAGGCATAAAGCCAAAGTATCATTCAATAAAGGCACTTTAGTGAGGGGCCTAAATGGTGCCGGGTATGCAAGCAGTTCTCGGGTGGTAAATGTGGATTCTCTGGGGTGGAGGTTTCCAGCCTTGGCAGCACATTAGAAAGCCCTGGGGAGATTTTGCGAACTACCAGTGCAGGACTCCATCACCACAGAGCCTGGCTTTTGAAAGTTTCCAGGTGATTCTAATATACTGCACAACCAAGTGTGAGAACTACTGATTAAATAGAGGAATTGTACATGCTTTACGAAATCCTCCTTGAGTATTATTTATTGCCTCAGTTTTCCATCAGTTGAAGGTTATATTAATTAAACATATATGTGTGCAGCTAATGTTTTCCTGAATGCCTGCCATGTGCCAGGCAGGTGCTGTACCATGCCCCTGGGACACAGAGATTAATGTGTGACTCAGTCTCTATCCGCAAAGAGCTGACAATCAGTTGGGGTTATGGGCAGTTTAGCAAGTGGATCACAAGGGCGGGTGGTGAGTGAAGAGATGGAAAGAACACAAAGCAGGCACCTGAGGCAGCCCTGGGCAGGTGGGGAGCTCCCAGCAGAAGGAATAACTAACCTGGGCTTGCAGGAAAGGTTAATTAGGCAAAGGAGAGGTGGGAGAAGTGGGGTGTGGTGTTCCATGTTTTTCTCAATGATTTGGATGACTGACAGTAACTGCCCCTTACAAAGGCGAGGTGCCATCCTTACACAGGAACAATCGGGGGTGGGGGAGCCCCCCCACTGGGTCCCTGACACAGGACACAAAGCACAGGGGCAGAGAAGAGGAATCCACACCAAAAATAAATGAGCCTCCTGTGTAGGGGAAGGCAACTAACAAGGATGAGCTGCCATGGAGTGGGTGTTCTACCAGGAGATTGTGTGTCCCCTCATTTAGTCCTATAACAACCGTGTGATAACTTGATGCTTCACAGGTGGAGAAAACTAGGCTTATGATGTCGCAGTGGCTGTCCTTGGTGGGTGTAGCCCAGTGGAAGGGCCAGAATCCAAGTCCAGGCCAGTCTGCCTCCCAGGGTCAGAGTCTTTCCATTATTCCATGGGTATCAAGTGCTGTATTTAAAATCTTAAAAATCAGCTGCACATACACCAGATGGGAAGACTTTGGGCTCAGTAATGATTCCCAAGGGGGAAAAGGCAAGTGGCTACAGGCTCATGTGGTTTTCAGGGCTGAATGTGGGAGGCAGATGGTGCCATGGGAAGGATCCAGATTTTGGTGTTAGGAGATTTGTGTTCAAAACTCAGCTTCCTCAGCTGTGGCTCAATCAGTTGGGTTCCCGTCTACCATACAGGAGGCCCTGAGTTCACGTCCAGGGGCCTCCTTGTGAAGGCAGGCTCGCCCACGTGCTGCGGAGTGCCACCGGCCAGTCTGCAGAAAGCCAACTCAACTCAATAAGGTGACGCAACAAAAAGGGAGACAAGTAAAAACACAGAAGAGTGCACAGCAAATGGACACAGAGAGCAGACAACAAGCAACCTGCAAGGGGGAGGGGGTGATAAAAAACAAACAGCAGCTCAGTTTCCCTACTCACTAGCTGTGTAACTGAGAAAGTTATTCTGCCTTTCTGAGCCTCAGTCCCCTTATCCATGAAATGGGGACATGGATGCCTACTGCATGGGATCATTGTGAAGTTAAGGAGAAAATAAATGCAAACAAGGAGCAGACATTTACAATATGTGTAGGGAAGAGGACTTGGCTCAATGGATAGAGCATCTGCCTACCAAATGGGAGGTCTGCAGTTCAAACCCAGGGCCTCCTTGACCCTTGTGGAGCTGGCCCATATGCAGTGCTGATGCGCACAAGGAGTGCCCTGCCATGCGGGGGTGTCCCCTGCATAGGGGAGCCCCATGCTTGAGGAGTGCGCCCCATTAGGAGAGCTGCCCCCCGTGAAAGTAAGTCCAGCCCACCCAGGAGTGGTGCCACACACATGGAGAGCTGACACTGCAAGATGACGCAACAAAAAGAAACACAGATTCCCGGTGCCGCTAACAAGAATAGAAGCAGACACAGAAGAACACACAGCAAATGGACAGAGAGCAGACAACTGGGAGGGTCGGGGGGAAGGGGAGAAGAATAAATAAAAAGAAATATTTAAAAAAAATACAATACGTGTAACTGACACAGGGCTCATATGCAGGATATATTAGGAACTCCTAAATAAATAAATTTTTGAAAGACGGACAACCCAGTTTTAAAAGCAGGCAGAAGACCTGAAGAGGCATTTCACAAAAGAGGATATGCAAATGGTAAGTAAGCAAATGATAAGATCCTGAATAGTATTAGTCATGAGGAAATGCAAATTAAAACCACAGAGATATTAACTTTTACCTCCCCAACAGAATGGTGAAAATTAACACAACTGACAAAGCCAAGAGTTGGCAAGGATCCGGGGCAGCCAGAACTGTTGTGGGAGTATGCACTGGTAAAACCACTTTGGAAAACTGTTTGGCAGCATGTACTAAAGCTAAATATACACTATCTTGTGACTTAAGGAGTCATTTCTGGGAGTATACACAATAGAAGTAAATGCTTATTTCTTGTTACCAAAAGACAAGTATGAGAATGTTTACAACAGCTAACTAAAAGCAACCTAAATGTCTACTAGTAGTCAAGGGGATAAACAAATTGTGGGGTATCCATGCAATGGAATACTACCTAGTAATGAAAAAGAATGACCTACTGCTACATCCACAACATGGCTCAATCTCACAGACCTAATGCTGAGTGAGTACACTGCTGCTTCTGGGGAAGGCGCTGAGAAGGTTCTGTATCTTGATCTGGGTGGTAGTTATGTGACTGTGTACACATGTAAAATTCCATCAGTCTATACATTTAAGACGTGCACACTTCAGTGTAAGTTTAACCTCAATAAAAAGTGTCTGTAAGTTACAGTATGTCATTTGCTCGGCACAGAGTGGGCACTGGATAAATAGCTGTCAAAGTTTCTAGAGCAGAGGCGACAACAAACCCTTCGGCCATGTGCTGCTCAGACCACCACCCTCCTCCCCCTGCCTTGCCTGGAAGCCGCCTTGTAAAAGGTCACTGACCATTGGGGGATGACATGGCAGGGAGAGAAGAAAAGGAAGGGTCTGGAATCCGTGGCAATGGAGGAATCGTGGAAGAAACTGGAGAGGATGATGTTGGGAACATTGAAATTTAGGGCAAGCATAAGTAGTCTTCCAACAGTGAAAGGCTCTTTGTAGAATGAAAATTAGACTTTTTCTTTGTGGCTCTAGGGCAGTGATTCTCCAACTTTAGATACCTCAGAACCTCCCGAGGCTCACCCCCAGGCAGCTTGGTTCAGCAGGTCTGGGATGGAGCGGGAGACGCTGACCTGCTGGTGCAGGGACCCAGCTGCAGAGTCCCCACTCGATTGTACAAAGCCAGGACCAATTTGAAGGGGGAGGTAGATTTTGGCTCCACGAAAGGGGAAAATTTGCTAATGGTTAGATTTAGAATTAGAATTGTCCAGCAATGGAATAAAATAACAATCTCAAGTGTGCAGCTAGTTGTGTTTCTGTCAATAATGAGAACTGACCGAGGACTTGGGGTGCGAGGTCCTCTGTTACAGGCTCTGTCTACATTTTCTCCCCACATGGTAAGTTTTACTCTCCTTATTTTAGAGAGGGCGAACCTGAAGCTCGGGTTCTCCTAAGTCAGCCCAGATCCCAGAGCCTCCGAGCCCGCTGCTCATGCGGAAGCTGAGCAGACCTGCAGGGATGCTGTATGTAAAAAGGATTCCATCTTTCTGAGTGGGAAGTTGCACCTAGATAATTTTGGAGAGTCCTTCAACTCTAGTCGGAATCAGCTTCAACTCTTACTTCTAAGCGCTCAGTAACGCATTGGGCACCAACCAAATGCCCTGTCTGTCCTGTTCTCTCGTGTGGCCACTGGTCTCACTCTAAGAAGCCTCTGAGCCGACACACTTAGTCATTTCCCTCCTATCCTCCTAGACACTGCAGGGAACACCCCTGTACTGACGTCCAGCCGGATATTTGGTCAAGGAGGCTCCATGTACACACACACACCTCTGCCGTGCTCATGATCATGTTTGTGTTCAGGCTGTCCGGGTGTAGCCCTTGGCACCAAGCTGACTGCCACCTGCCCCATGCCAGCCCCAGACAGATCCTGCCAATCCACTCCCATGCTCTGGCCAGCGGAGCGATGGAGTGGGGGCTGAGAAGACAAAATCCGAGGACAGGGGTTGGCTGCATGCCCCAGCACGGTCAGAAGAACTGCAGGATGTGCTTAATGACCTTGAACCGGAGACTTCACTCTACTGCTCCCGCCTGGCCTCCTGAGAGTCCAGGAAGCAGTGACCAGAGGACACTGAGGACCAAGGGCAGCCTGTGGTCACCTGGTCACCAGCAGGAAACCAGGCTCACCCCAGCGACCCCCTCTGGGCTGGCAATAATCATACCTTTTGTACATTTCTTTTATAGTGAATGTTTTCAATTCTAACAGAAATGGTAATAGAAATAAAATGTACACATGGGTTTATACACAGAGGAATTTGGGCAGCTATAAGGCATGTAGAAGGATAGTGCGAGGGTAGCTAGCTCTTACCTCACCCTGTATTGTATTATCTTGTTTACTCTCCTGTGTATTTCCAGGATGTAGATCACCTGTGGTCTAAGCTGTGCAGCTGATTTATTTCTTATCAGCTTCCAGGTGTAAGCCCAGGAATTCAGTGTAGTGCAAACAGCTCCCACCAAGGAGTCAAAAAATCTAGGCACTCAGTGATGAGCAAATCACAGGGCCCATGCTCTCGGGAAGAGAGGCAATAAAGATGGTGAGATAATTAGCAATGCGATAGGCTGGGAGCCCCAAGGAGGGAACCCATAACTCTTCCCAGCAAGTTCAGAGAAGGCTGCCCAGGGGAGGTGACCTCAGAGGCAAGGTAGAAATCACTCAGGATAGCACAGCAAATGAAGATCCTTTCTTCAACTCTATCCATCTGTCTTTCCTTATTTGGGGGTCTCACATTGCTTTCCAGAGCTTGTGAGGGACATGGATACTTCCCCTCCAATTTATAAGGAGTCTGAGCAGGTAAGGGACCATCCAAGGTTTTCTCTGTCTCTCAAATTTACAAATGACGACAGGGTACCCGGCCAGGAGTGGACACTCAAATGCACAGCCCAAAGGAAGGATAAAACAGCCCCTGCCCTTGGGGAAAGTGTTATAATTGGAAGATAAGACCTGTAACTGTAAAGCTAACCATAACTGTAAAAAGCATTGTGCAAATAATTCAGTTGTTCTTTATCCAGGTATTCTGTAGGACATGTGGGGGTGGGGCTGGGGAGAGGGCTAGAGATATTCGTACTAGAGTCCAGTTCTTAAGAATCATGGTCTCGGATATAAGGACAGTTAGTATACTTAGCAGGAATACTTTTGACTATGCTCCCTCAAAATCTGCTACAAATGTTTCACAACAATGCAATAGTGGTGGTGGGGAGTGTATGGGAGACCTGTATGGTGTTATGCATGTTTGTTTTGTAAGTTCACAACTTTTACTATACACTTATTGTTTATGTATGTGCATGTGTGAATGACATACTCCAACAAATTGTTTTTAAATGAAAAAAAAAAAAAAAAAGATCCTGGTTTCGTTGGCTGTGGGAGTGGGGGAGGTGGCAGGAGGAGGAAAGCAGTGGAGTTCATAACTGAAGGTTCCGGGAGGAGGCGGACACACAATGTGTTATGCTGGAAAACAGACACGATAGAGAGAGAAATGAAGAAAGACAGAATAAGCAAAACCTTTCCACATACTCATCCTTCCAGACCCAGCTCAGAAGTCACCTGGTCCTTGAAGACTTTCCAGGCGGAATTGGACACTCCCCCCTCCAGCCCTTAAAGCACCCCACACAGAATGTGCCTCCTTGTTGGACTTCCTTCCTGTTTGCCCAGCAGACATGTGACTGTCACCTTGTTAAAAAGTCCAGGGTGATAAGGGTCAAGGTGAAAGTTCCCTTTACCAAAGCTTCTCAGACTTAAAGGTACTCATCAACCACCTGGGGAGCTTATTAAAATGCAGATTCTGATTCTGTAGGTCTGGGGAAGGGATGGCAGGGCCCTGAGAGCCCAAGTTCTTAACAAGCTCCCCGGTGATGTGGCTACTGCCAGGCAGCGGATCACACTCGGAGCAGTAAGACCCTACAGTGTCCCCTCCACGCAGGGGTTCTAGTAGTGATGGGAAGCAGGGTACCACGACCACCTGCCACCACAGGGACAAGGGCTAAGGGGCCGAGAAGGTATGTGACAAGTTGGCAGGAGGCAGAGCAGGCGACTTCTCGTGCAGGTGCTGGCGCCACCACGCAGTGTTCTCCAGGATCCTCTCCCCTCCCCCCTGGACTGTGAACACCAAAGAGGGGAGCCCCAGGGTCCACAGGGGATGACACTTACTTATTCATCCGTGATAACAACAGGCCTGCACAGTGCTTGTGATTGTAATTAAGTCAAAAGCTATCCTGTGGGGGAAAAAAACACAAATCCTAACCACCACATTTGATTGCTCCCTCTCCCACTCTGACAGAATTCCCAACCCCCTGGAATTCTGTCATAATCTCCCCAGACCCCGCACCCCAGCTAAGTCGCCGCACTGGCTCAGCTCCCTCCCGCCGCAATGCCAGTGACCCTGGCAGAGTGAGGAGCCCCAGTGTCCAGAGTGTGAGAAGCATTTATACCTTGAGCTGGGGGTTGGTTACATAGGTGTAAGCATGTGTAAAAATTCACTGGGCTGAATACTTAAGACTTTTTGCATTTTATTTGAAGTTTTCAAATAAAAATAAAAAGCACACGAAAATATTATAAAGTGAGATTCTTGACTACCAATGCAACATTCAGTCCCTTACATGCGTATAAATAAAACCCAGGGCTGCAGGTGTGGTCTGAGCAGAGCAGGACTCCCAGGCTGCTGGCCAAGCACCGCCTCTGCCCCTCCCCACCCCCACCGCTTTTTCCAGCGGAAAAGCAGTTTTCCCTGGAACTCTTCTTCTTCTTTTTCCTAGAGGATTATTCAGAATCCCTCCCTGGACCCCTTCAGGTCATCATCCTGCCATCCCTGCAACACCCGCTCCCCTTCAGCTAGGATGAAGGAGAGCCATGGAGTCCTGGACAAAACAGTACATCCTCCTTCCCGCGCCTGCCCAGAGCGAAGTTTCTAGGGTTTTCCATGTAAATGGCAGTGTGCTTAACCTCTTCAGGGTTCTGATGACGGAAGACCACTGGCGAAGCCCCTAGGTTTAAGGGGTGAGGGCTCGGGTTTCCTCCACCGCTGAAGCTCAGAGCAGATGGTGTCTGGGGACCGACGACTTGCAGCTCTCCAGAGCCTGGGTCCCGCTCTCGCACCTCTCTGCGTCCATGTGGGGCATCTCGGGTCCTCTGTTTGCCCAGCTCTAAGATGGGCGCTCAGGGCGCTCTGACCCCAGGGCGCGGGATGAGGAGCCTCGTGAGAGGATGGCTGGATGGGAGGGGAGGTGGGTGGAGAGCCGCTCCCGGTTGGCCTCCCGCAGCCGGGGGAGGGCGAGCCCGTGGGTCGGGGAAGAAGGCGGATGCCCGCGCCGGGCGCTGCACGCGGACGGCGCGGGAGCAGCCGCGGGGCCCCCCGCGCTCCCGCCGCTCCCCGGGCCCGAGGGCGGGGCGCCTCGCGGGGTGGCCCCTCCCCGCCCCTCCCTCCCGGCCGCCGGCCTCCCCAGCCCCGCCGGCCCTCCCACGGGCGGCACGGCACTCGGGCGCCCGCGCTCGCCGGGAGCCTGCAGCCGCGAGCCCGGGAGCCGGGGCCATGGGCTGCGACGGCCGCGTGTCGGGGCTGTTCCGCAGCAACCTGCAGCCCACGCTCACCTACTGGAGCGTCTTCTTCAGCTTCGGCCTGTGCATCGCCTTCCTGGGGCCCACGCTGCTGGACCTGCGCTGCCAGACGCACAGCTCGCTGCCCCAGATCTCCTGGGTCTTCTTCTCGCAGCAGCTCTGCCTCCTGCTGGGCAGCGCCCTCGGGGGCGTCTTCAAGAGGACGTGAGTGCCGGGCCCGCGCGTCCCGGCGCCGCAGCCCCGCGCGTCCCCTCCCCCGCCGCCCCGGCCGCCCCCGGCCCCCGCCGCGCCTCCCGACCGCTGCGCCCACCCTCCCCTTCCCGCCGCCGCCGCTCTCTGCCGGGGCGGGGCGGGGGGCTGCCTGTCGCCCCTGCCTTCTGGCCCCGCGACCACCCCTTCTAGCGCTGCCAGCTGTGCCCCGCCTTAGCCCAAGGGCTGCCTCCCTCCCCCACCCCAGCTCTCCCCGGAAAACTCTCCCCTGAGACTGAAGGTGACTTCTGTATTCTTTATCCCCCTTCGCTCACCTCTGAGAGGGTGAAACTAGTTCTCACTGCCCTCCCCCCGCCCCTCACCCCCTGGGAAGAGCGGGTGATGGAGTTTGCGGAGGGGGGAGGGGCACCCTCTTCTCCAGCGCGTCTGTGGTTAGTCAGGAGCCGCGGCTGGCGCGCGGGTTTGGAAGTGAGGTGGAAGGAGCGTGGGAGTGGCCGCCCGGGGCCAGTGCTGGGTGCCAGAGCTGGCCTGCGGCTTGACAGGGTGCCCTGAGGACGGGCTCCACTAGATAATGGGTTCCAGAGAAGCTGGCACGGGCCGTCCCTTCCTCCAGGGGGCCATGGGGCCGGTGGACCCTGTGTGGCCCTGCGCCTGCCTTGGCCCCTGGAGGCAGCGCTGCTAGGTCCAGGTAGGGAGGTGCAGGGAGTCCCACCCATGGCTCAGTGAGGTGCCCTCCGTCCCAGGTGCCAGGACTCCCCGCCTACTCCTCTCTGCTGCTGCCCATCCCAGGCCTCTGCTCCAGGGTGGGCTCTGGGCTGTCTAGGGCTGCCCCTTTGGATACCATTCTAGAACCTCCTTCTCCTGGCTTAGAGATTTCCTGGGTTGGGTGGCCGGGAGCAAGCACACAGGCTTGGGACAAAACTGCAGTTGGGCTATCCCAGAGAAACCTCTGGAGGGGCTGTCGGGGGCCAAGGCCTCTGACCGTGTGGCTCACCTAGAGGTCTCCACGAGGGTGGGTTTCCAACCACCCGGCTTCCCGTGCTGATAAAGACGTGCCCGGGCGTCAGTGCAGATGGACCCACTCCAGGCCACCCAAACTTAAGAAACAGTATCGGTTAGGGTGTCATTATCCCCATATCCCCATTACCAAAATCCTCTTATTTTTTTAAGTAACAAGTATAGCAAGGTTTTCATGGGTTCCATACAGGATTGGATGTGTGAGGGATTAAAAAAAAATCTTAAGGAAAAGCTCAAGATTCATTCTGCTTGGAGGTTTTATTAGAAATGAAGACAACGTATCTCTAAATATCAGGATTGTGGTTGCTGTTGTTTTTCTAAAGTATTTTGACTTACAAAAGCTCCCTTACCTGGAACTTTTAGGAATATGTGGAGTGGAAGGAACTGGGAGGGAAATGAGGATCATTCTAAACCTCAGGCTGGTGTGTCCAATTTGGGTTACACACTCAAATGGGCCATCTCGTCCTTGCTTGCTCTATGTCTCCCTCAGGACTCCTTACTCAACAAGGGGCTCTAAACAAGAAATGCGAGGGCCCTGTGTCAGGAACTGGTTCACAGAAAAGAAAAGTAATGGTAACCAAAATAAGTAACTTTATTGAGCACTTACTCTGTGCCAGCCACTGCTCTCATTGCTCTCCACGTATCAGCTCACTCAATCTTCCCGACGCCCTGGGAAGTGGTGCTTTGTATCTCTATTTTATGCATAAGAAAACTGAGGGCAGGGAAGTTAGGAAACTTGCTCCAAGTCACACAGCTCTTAAGAGGCCTCCCTAGGACTCGAACCCAGGCATTTGTCTCTAGAACCAGATACTTTGGGAATGCCTCTTGTTTTTAGGTATAGTCAGCTCTGGCTATACAGATGAGGCACGGGCATGGGATGAACGGCCCAAGGAAACTGCGGGCCTCTGGGGCTTCCTGCTGGGATCTGAAGCGCCCTATGTCCTGACAGTGGTGCAGGTTTAAATTCTGAAATTCCTTCTCTCATCCCCAAGACAGAATGTTCATAAAGAACCCTTTCCTTCGGTTAAGAGCAAAGCGAACTTGCAGTGGAAATGGAGGGATCTTATGTAGACAGAGTCTGCCTCACCTAGCTAGCGCTGGGCAGCTCATCCCAGCCCCCCATCCCATCCCCTCCAAATAACCAAAACCTCCATCAGCCCTGAAACAGCCTCTGAAGCTGGGTTCCTTGGTGTCTCACCATACCTCAGTTAAAATGCTAATAGCCCTGCCAGTGATTTCAGTTTAAGTGATTATCAGCTAATGCCAGGCTGGTACTTGTGAGTGTGGGGCTGGTTGAACAAATCTGTGAGGGCCAGCTGTTGCAGCAGAGTGGGGGAGAGTGCAGAATGAGTCAGGGCTGTGCTTCTTTCTCTGGGGTTCCTGGCTGAATGGGGCTTCTGGGCACTTCCACAGGGACACATGCATTGGAGGGCCACACGTGGAGAAATTGTAGCAAGAGCCTCAGATGTTAGGGTGGGTGAAGGGCACCACCTGAGTGCTCAGCACAGGCCTCCTCTCTCTCTCTCTCTCTCTCTCTCTCTCTCTCTCTCTCTCTCTCTCTCTCTCTTTCTCTGTGCTGGAGAAAGTGGCCAACTTAAAGACCACAGGTAGACCCAGAGGGAAAGGGGTACATTAGAGTAAGAAGAATTTGGACTAGACTTTCCTTAGGAAAATCTTGCTTACCACAATCAGGAAACTCTCAAAGAAAAACAAAAAGTCACCTGGTTGGCAGGGCATATTGTCAGACAGGAAAGGGGAGGGGGGATTGAGAGAAAGGTGAGTTTTCTTTTCCTGGTGTCTTGGGGACCTGTTTAACCACCCTGGGCAGTTGGGAGACCCCTTTATCTCAGAGGCATCAGGGTAGGTGAGTGACTTTCAGAGCTTCCCAGCCTTCTCCCAGCCTTTTGACCTCTCCCCTGCACGCACCCTCTTAACTGAAGGCTGGCTGAGTCTTCCTCTCTTTGCCCCATTCACTATCTCCTTCTCTAGCTTTCGTTCTTTCATGCTTTCTTTTCAAATCAAATTCCTCCCAGCTTGCAAGGCCTGCCCCATCCAAGACCCAGATGCATTGAACCCAGTGTCCCACGTGTGGTTTCCCAGGCCACTATTGGCCCCAATACTTGCTGCCCAAGGTCCTTCTCAGCACGGCCCCCGTGGCCCCCTGTGGTACAAGGTACACAGCACACCATGCAGCACACATGACAGTTCCCTTCTTTGACCTGGGCTCTGGCTGGTCTCGCCATCCAGAACACCTCAGCCTCTCCCTCCAGCAGCTTGTGTACCCTTCAGTGTGTGGCAAACCTGTGCCAAAAGCCTACAGGGTGTCTGGCCCCAGCCATGATTCTTGCTTTTAAAACCTTTCTCAAAATGGATTTACAAACCAGAAATTCCACTCCTACGTAGATCCCCAAGAGAACTGAAAATGTATGTCCACACGTAAACCTGTACATGAGCATTCATACCAAGGAATCCCAAAACGTGGGAACAAGCCAAATGTCCACCAGCTGATGAATGGACAAACAAAACATGTACATCCATACCATGGAATATTATTCAGCCATAAAAAGGCATGAAGTATGACTCCTGCTATAATATGGATGACCCTTGAAAGCTAAGTGAAAGGAGCCGGTTACAAAAGGCCACATGTTCTATGATTCCACTCATATGGAATGTCCAGAATAGGCAAATCTATAGGTATAGAAAGTAGACCAGTCATTGTGAGGACTGGGGTGGCGTGGGGGTAGAGACAGGAAAGGGGGGTGACTGCTGATGCATAGGGGGTTTCTTTGGTGGTGGTGGTGAAAATGCTGTAAACTTAGACTGTAACGATTGTACAACTCTTTGAATAGACAAAGAAAACATTGAATTATATACTTTGGATAGGTGAGTTGTACAGAATGCAAATTAGATCTCAGTTTTTAAAAAAAATTTTTTTAAATCTCAAAACTCACCCCATCCATTGATTCACTCATTCACCAACTATCTCTTGAGCCAACCATCTTATATTTTAGGGCTGACTGTGGCACTGTCCTCGCTCTCTTGGCGCTTGCCTTGCGGGAGGACTGTTTTCAATAGTGAAATGAAGGAAGTACAGCTAGGTAAGGATGGGGAGTGGCAGAGTTGGAGGTAAAGGGGCCTACTTTCGCAGGCCCTTCTGAAGAGGTGACATCTGAGCTGGCCCTGAAAGAGGAGAGAGATCCAGGAATGCAAAGACGTGGGGGGTGAGCGTTCTAGGCAAGCTCACCTGGTACCCAAGGAGCATGCCCTGCCTGCCCAGCACCCCAGCAGGCCTGGAGGACATCATCGTGTGCAGGGTGCTGTCCTGCCTTAGCTGGGACCTCCTCAAGGACAGGCTTGTCCGCACCTCCCCCTGGAGCCCCCCAGGCTTAACACAGGGCCCGGAATGAGCTGGGGTGTGGGTGGGGTAGGGGCGAGAGGCGGCTGGGTTAGAAGGGGGCCTCCTGCCTCGGTCTAACCCACCCCTTCCCCAGCACCCTCACGGGAAGGGCGGTCACCAGCCTGCCACCTCCTCGCAGGGGCGCTGTGCCTCCCCATTGCTTCTCCCAGGCCGTCTCACTCCTGGGCTGACTTCTCAGGGGCTGCCTGAAACTCTGGGGATGGAGAGGGCCTGGGAATGCCTCTCCTTCTGCCCCTGTCCCCTGGTCCTTCACGCAAGTAGATGGTCCAGAGCAGTGGGGGGAAGAAGGGAAGGAAGTTGCCCTGAGCGGCTCTGCTGGGCAGGGGGGTCTCCTGAGGCAAAAAATGTGGGAGAATGTCAAGGCTGCACACCCCGGGTGCACCCAGCGGTGGAGGGGAGCCAGGCCTCAGCAGCCCCGTCCCTAGTGCGGGCTGGCATCTTACTGCCGGAGCCTTTCCCTGCTGGGGAGGAGAGCCTGGTGGGCAGGAGCAGGGCCCTAGGAGCAGGGCCAGGTCAAGGGGGCCATGAGCCCCCTCTGGGCAGGACAGGGCCCGGAGACAGAGGTACCACAGCCAGCGTGGCTGGGCAGACACCTCCAGGCACAGCCACAGCAAGGCTGGGGAGGACCCTGGAGAGAAGGTGGGTTTGGGGGCCCCCCCACTTGGCACCTTCTGGGTGGCGCTATTGATAAGTCACTTGGTCGCTGCACAGGTGCCCACATGGGAGGGTGTCCCAGGCTGTGCAGGCTGACACGCTGGGCCTCTCCAGGACTTTGGGGAGTGGGGCCCCTCCTCTAACTGCCCTGAATGAGCCTCTGCGCCCAGGACTGGGGGGAGGAAGGGCCGTGACCCTCCCGTGGCTCGTTCTCCGCAGGTCTTTGCCTGGACTGAGAGTCAAGAGATTGGACGCCGGCCCAGCTCTGCCCGGCTTCTTTCTCTGTCTGAGCCTCTTTCTCCTGACCTGTGAAAGGGGTTAGGACTCTCGGTCCTTGCCACCGCTCTGCTCTTTAGCTGGCAGGCGAGAAGGAACGAGGGGCCGTGGCGCCCCCCTCTAGCCGTTCCTGAACCAGACCCCCGGAATAATCCTAGAGAAGACAGGGGCAGGCACAGGAGCAGGGCCGGGCGGGGAGGGACCCAAGAGCTGCTGCGGGTCTCTGCCCCTTCCTGCTGGGTTCTCTGGCAGCGCTTTTCGGAGGAACCCGGGGTCAGCAGGGAGGGACTGAGCCTGGGGAGGGGGTTGCAGATGGCCGGGGAGACCCCAGTGAGCAAGCAGAGAAGCCAGTGAGTCCTCACACCCGTCCCTGCAGCAGCCTCAGGAGGTCTTCTTAGCACCCCCCCTTCTATTCGAGGAGGCTGAGGCCCAGGCGGGTAACGGGGAAGGGGCCTCCCCACCCCATTGGGAAGCCGCAGGGGGCGAGAGCCGGTCTCCCCATTACAAATCCCACTACGCCCACGCCGCCAGAGCTGTTTTGACATTATTATTCCATGATTTCCAATTACCCACATTCCTAGAGGGGCCTGTTGACCAAGCCACTTAAAGCAGGCAGGAAATGTAGTTCTGTTTGGCTCTGAGATGTATCTGGGACTTCTTTTCTCTTGGCAACAGTGTACCATTCTAAAGGAATGTGCTCAGGGCTCGCTGAAGCACTTGGGAGGGCAGGCAGTCTGCGACCCCAGAACGAGGGTTTCCTGTGGCACAGTGGTCCCCATTTACTGGGAACAGGTCTTCATCCCCCCAATACCCAAGAACCCCCGGGCCAACGTGGGCTCAGGCGACAAATCCAAAGTCAGCGCGGCAGGAGCTGCAGGGAGAGTTTCCTGGGCCTGGCTTCCCTCCAGCCCCTCTTCTGCGCTTTCTCTTTTCATCCCTCCTCTGTTTGTGGGAACAAAGAAGCCCCCTGGGGGATCTAGTGTCCTCAGACACGGCAAGGTGAGAGGGTACAGACGGGATGAGGGGAGGCCAGGCTGGGCAGCCCACTGTGGCCACCTGCCTCCCCCAGACCCTGCCCTTCTCCCACGTCTCTCTCTGTTCCACTCAGAGCCTTCTTGGCAGCAGGCCCTACTGATTCCATCTCTCTGACTCTGCCTGTCTCTCTCCCTCTCTCTGTCAGTCCCATCAGATAATTTAGAACAGTCCCTGCATCAGCCTCCCAGCCTCCTTTCTCCAGGCCCCCTGAGTGGGGCGATAAGACAAGCTCCCCCAAGCGCTGTTTCCATTTCACTAGCACTCTGCAGCAGCCTTGTGCCGAGCACCTCCTCGGGGCCCTGAAGGCTCCGACGCGAGCAGACTGCAGCCTGTGCCTTGGGAGGCTGGCAGCGGAGCCAGCAGCGGTAACGGGAAACATTTGGTGCTCCAGTAATACCAGTGAGGGACTGTTAGGGACACGTGTTCTAGAGAACATTGTTAATTCTTCAAGAGAGTATTTGTACTGTTCTCTGTTGCTTCCTAATCCTTCCATTTGAGGCTCTGCAGAATCTGGCCTCATGCTCCCTGCTGGCTGCCCCTCTCCAGGCTGGGTCTCTGGCTTAGCATCAACCTCTCTCTCTCTCTGTCTTTGATACACGCACACTGCTCCACTGCACACCATGGAAAAGCAGTATTGCATAGGAAATATAAACCTGGGTAGGAGTCCAGTTTCTGTCAGTTATTTTCTTAGCCTTCTTCAGCCTCGGTTTCCCTATGGGTTAAATGGGCATACTTGCAGAGCCCGCCTCCTGTGCACAGGTGTTCTGGAAACTGTAACCAAATGTTAGTTGTTACCCTCATTTTCTTTCCAACACCTCCGGACAGCTCCTTTTCATCTCAGTTTACCAATACCAGGTCCCGCTGCTTCAAGACATTGCTACGGGACTGATTGCTTCAGAACTTTAATCCACCTTTTTTCAGGGGAGTAATGGAAATGTGTTAATTCTTCAAGAGAGTATTTGCACTTGGGGGCCTCCGTGCTTTGCTGCAAAGTGGTGATGGGGGTAGAAATGCCATGCCCTGTGCACCGGGGCTAACGGGGACGTATCTGAGGGTGGAGAGGGGGGCCCTCTTGGTGTCCCTGAGGCCAGGCAGGAGGCTGCCTACTCTGAGGGTGGGAACCTTGTCCAGAGGAAGGGAAAGAGGAGGTGCTCTTATGACAGGTCTGTCGTTTATCAGTCCTCGGTGCGTGTCAGCCTCTGGGGACCGGGTGCCAAGGAGGAGGAAAATGAGACCCTGCTGGCAGGAGGCAGAGACACACGACACCAGCGAGGGCACAGGGCGTGGTGTGGCCTGGAGGAGGGAGGCTCTGAGGGTGGGTGCTGTCAGAGCAGGGCCCCAGGGCGCAGGCTGTCCCCACGACACCACCCTCCCTGGCTGTCCTCCCCACCGGCCTTGAAGGGAGCCCACCCCCGCCCCGCCCCCTTGAGTTCTGAGCTGGGAACCGGCAGGAGGCCTGATGGATAATCTCCCCATCAAATCAGCCTGGAACAGGAGAGAGAAAGTAACGAACTGCTGCTATCAGCAGAGCCGTTCTGATAAAGGGTTTAATCAAAGATGGGCCAAGATGAGACAGCTGAGCACCCAAGGCCCCGAGGACAGCCCACGGCCTGAGTGGTCGACTGAGCGCCTCCCCGTTTCCTCGATGTGCTGGGACCCCTGAGAGGTCTTCTCGCAGCCGGGTGGAGAGTGGCCAGGGGCTGTCCAGCTCGGCCTGGTCATGCAGAGCTCCTCCACGAGGCCCCCCTTCCAGGACCGCCTCGCTGTCCAGTCTCCCACCACCACCACCCCCGTAGCCTTTCTGACTGGTCTCAGCAGATACAAGCTGCTAATCCTGAGAGCCAGATGATTGGACAGAATGTCCCCAAAGGATCTTGACAGAGTCTTAGACACATTCATTCATTCCTCATTCATTCATTCACTCATGGGGAAACAGGCCTCCGCCTGCTTTCTCGGGGGCTCCTCTGCCTCCACCTGCTTTCTCGGGGGCTCCTCCGCCTCCGCCTGCCTCCTCGGGGGCTCCCCCGCCTCCTCTTCTAGCCTGTAGAGAAGGGGGAAGGTCGACAGGGTCACCCCGCTACACCCCGCAGTGGGGACGCCCACAGGGCCCCTTCTCCTCCTTCCCAGACACTTTCCAAGCACAGAGCCGGGACCTCCGCCCACGAGAGGGGTCACCAAATGACTCCAATGCCTCAGCCGCGGGCTGCGGTCAGGGGGCTCGGGCGTGCCTGCTGAAGGAGATGGGTGGTCTTACCGTTTCTGGGGGGAGAGGGCACACTGCAGCCCCGCTTTCCTCCCCAGGGCAGGAGGAAGTGCTCTGCTGAGGGTTTGGGGCTCAGGGTCCATGACGGAGCGCGCCTCCAGTTTCGTGCATGCAGTCTGTGTTCCCTCGATGCTCAGAGTGGCTTCCTCTCACGCCACCCCTGGGAGGGATCGGAGTTATTTTTGCATTTAATCTTTTAGACGTAAAACAATAGCAGTTACGCTTCGTTAGGTGCCCACTGCGTGGTGTACTATCTAGTGTCCCGAGGGCCCACAGCACCCTTGTGAGGGAGGCCCTGTCATCTCAGGGGACCGAGACAGGGATGCCCGCGACCCATCGCTGGTCACGACAGCTTCTTCCACATGTCCTGGCTTCCCTGAGGCCACCAGAGTAGAGAACTGGGAGGGGGTTCCTCAGCCCGAGGCCCGCGGGGTCCCCAGCCCACTGACTGCCTGTTCCCCGCTGCAGGCTGGCCCAGTCGTTATGGGCCCTCTTCACCTCCTCGCTGGCCATCTCGCTGGTGTTTGCCGTCATCCCCCTCTGCCACGACGTGAAGGTGCTGGCCTTGGTCATGGCGCTGGCAGGCCTGGCCATGGGCTGCATCGACACGGTGGCCAACAAGCAGCTGGTGAGGACCTACCAGAAGGACTCGGCCGTCTTCCTCCAGGTGAGCCCCACCTGCCGCGGTGGGCCTGGGTGGGGGGAGAGCACGGGGGAGCTCCCCTGGCCTTCCCCTTCTCTCCCAGCCCCTCCCCGCCTCTCTCTCTCCTTCACGCCCCTCCCCCTGACTCTCTCCTTCTTCTCTCCTTGTCCTCCCAGGCACCCAGGATTCTAGTCCAGTCTTTTCCTTTATTGCCCCCGATTCCCTTTGGGGTGTTAGCTGGTGGCTGCTCACACGGGGAATAGCTCCAGGCTGGGGTTTAGGGAAGAAGGAGAACGAAAGGGAGGGGATTGGCCACTGTCAACAAGACGGTGGTGGAGACAGGAGCTGCACTCCCTGGCAGTGAGGGGCAGGGGAGCCTCTCCTCATCGCTCCTGCTTCCCACTCCCCATTACCCCCCACGCTGGGCCTAGGCAGGGGCTCCCGGGGTGGACCCAAGGCCCAGGGGTGTCACACTGTGGGTGTCCCTGGAGGAGGCCAGGCCACAGCTTCCTTGGCCCCAAGGCTGCCCCGTACTCCCACCCACACCACCCCTCCTTCCGCAGGCGCTCCATTTCTTTGTGGGCTTCGGAGCTCTCCTGAGCCCCCTGATCGCTGACCCCTTCCTCTCTGAGGGTGACTGCTTTCCCGCCAACGGCACGGCCAACGCCACCTCCAGAAGCCACCTGTTCCACACCTCCAGGGTCCTGGGCCCGCACCACCCAGAGGCCCTGCCTCGGTTCAACCAGTCGTCCCCCTCGCTGCGCCCACAGCATGGGACAGCGACTCGCGTGTCCTACGCCTTTTGGATCATGGGCCTGATCAACGTGAGTGTCCCTGCGGCAGGGCTGGGTGGGGAGTCCGTGGACATCCACTCGCACGCCGGCCCTAAGGCAGATTCTTCTGATTCGGTGACATGTGCTGGGGCTGGAGCTGAGCTGAGCTGTCGTGAAGACAGGAGCATGGGGGATCGGCCCCAGGGTTCATCTGAACACAAAGAGGGTCCAAGGAGATCATCTCCAAGGTCCTTTAGGTGTGACATTCCGCGATCATAATTCTCAAGTGAGAGCACAGCGGCGAGCAGGCTTAGCACAGAGAGAATCAGGGTCAACTCCCACGGCATCGGAGGCTCCTGGGAAGCAGCCCTCTTCCGCCCAGGCCCAAGGAAGGCCACCCTGGAGAGGGCACCGCAGAGATGCCAGTTCTACTCGGTGTCCGCCCCTGCGCCTGCCGCGTGGGTGGCCTCTGGGGCGCTCTGCCTGCCAAGGCAGCCCGTGGTGTGTGCAGAGCGGAGGGGAGACTACTCGTGCTGAGACTGGACCCCCAGGTCCCCGTGGCAGCCCTGTCTCCGCTCATCTCCCCCTGCCCGGGCAGCACCGACTCTGGAGTCTGCTGGACACCACCTCTGGTGCTCTGCCACCAAAAACGGCTCCCTCCATATAAGCCAGTCGGGGCTGGAGGAAGAGGAGCCCTCACACCCTGGCCCCAGCAGGCTTGAGGGGGGGCATTGGGAACCCCGGGAGCAGCCTGGCCTCGTGGTGAGGCCCCGGCACAGAGCCGAGGTGGGGAGTGTCACAGGTGGCCTTGGCCCAGCTCTGGGGTGGAGGCACAGCGTCGCTCGGCTGCTGACTTAAAGCCTCGCTTTGAACCAGGCAGACACGTCACCCCTCCAGGGGCCAGCGGACTCAGGCCCTGGAACAGCCCCCTGGCTGCTGGGCCTTAGCGTGAGGCCTGCAGGTGGCACCGGAAGGAGCCTTTTGAGACCGCCGGGTGTCAGGGCCCCGACTGGGGCAGAAGCCCCATCTCCAGAACTCCAGGGGCAGGCCGACCCCGCGCCCCCTTCACGGACACCATCCGTTTTCCCTTTCTCCCCCTTTCGTAGCTCTCCATTCCCTGTACCAGAATCTTTACCAGGGGCTTCTCAGAAACATGGCCCCCTCCCCCCATGCTTTCCTTTTTCTGCCCATGCCCGTCCATTGTTTTGGAAACAATGCAGCTTTGAGCCTGTGCCTTGCAAGGGGAGACCTGCGAGGGGAAAGAGAAGTACCAACACAAGGTCAAGGCTGGGACGCTAGGACCAGGAAGCCGCAGGGTCCAGCCTGAGGTCCGTTCTCTCTTGCCCCACGAGGTACAGATTGGAGGGACTTTTGTTTGCTGCAGAATATCCAGACTTTCCCCGTTGGTCTGTATCTGTAAATAAACAGGCCGGCGCAGAAGAGAAGAGGGTTGTGCCTGCTTGTGGGTGCACACACGCACGTGCAGACACACGCCCACCTGGCATTCGCTGACTGACGTGGGAGCTTGCCTTCCCTGAATGGGGCTTTTATCATAAAGGTCCCGTGGGTTCCCGTCCGCAATGCCAGCCCGTCCTCTGTGAAGTCCTCGCCACTCACCTCCGGGGAGGGCCCCACCTGAGGGCTGCCGCCTCCTTTACAGCTGCTTCCCCTTGGCCTTTCCCCAGGCATTCTGCCGCTTTAGACCTCTGTGTGCAGGCTTCCTGTTTCCCCCATCAGACTGGAGGCAGGGCTGTGTCTACCCCATCAGACCCGAGATTCCCTGAGGGCTGATTTGTGGCTTTAAGGCTGCCTGGGGACTCCGTCTGCCTGAGTTATTTTTGTGTGGAGAGAGGCTCCCCAGTTGCCGTTCTCCCCCTTTGGGTGTCTTGGCAGAATGCCATGGGGGCGGCCACCTGGGTCCAGGTGAGGGCCGGGGCTCCCCCCGAGCAGCACCAGACCGGGGGCCACCTGTCAGCTCCATCGTCACCCCTCCCCAGCCGGCCCGGTGGGAGCCCCTTAGCTGGCGGCTTTCACCAGCCTCTGGGAAACTTCCTCGGCTCCCCGGCCTTCCTCTTTCCTAAGCAAAAGGAACCGGGATGAAGTTGCAGCAGGAAGGGCAAAGGTTAGACATGATCAAGAGCTTCCCGGCAGCAAGGAGGATTCGAAACAGGCGGGGGCACTTGAGGGAGTTGCTCGAGGCTTCTCCAGGCAACCTCAGCAGCAGGAGGCATTTTCTCGTTGCTCTGGGGAGTTCAGGTCCTCCCCCAGTGGCCTGATGTAAATAGCAGTGAACGTAACGTTGGGCTTGTGTGTGGTGCTCCTGAGAAGTTCCTGGCTGCGTTTGCCGGTTTAGACTCCACGCCGTGAGGGCAGCTCTGTACCCTCCTAGGCGTCTCCTCACGCAGACCACCCCTGAGCAGGAGACAGCCCTGGACAGAGAAGCCAGATGCCCGGGTTCCGGTCCCGCTGTGTCCTGAGTCAGCTGTGTCACCCAAGCACGTATCTTCTCTGGGCTGATAATTTACCTCTCAGGCATCTTCCAATTCCAGCAGGTTAGGACTAAGTGACAACGTCTTTGGGTCTCAGTTGCCCCATCTGGAAAATGGTGATAATAATTCCCACCTAGCACATTTTAGAGCGTTGTGAGGAACGAAGGCAAAACTGCTTGGTGAAGCATCACGGGATCCACCAGCGTCAAGTAGTGCCAGGGGCATGCGCCCCGCTGTTCGGGACAAGGGTGTTAGAAACAGGTTTACCGTGGCACCGCTCCTGTGGCCAGCAGGAGCCTGATGTCAGTCCAGTTGCATGTGACGAGTCCCTCTCTTCTTCGGGGAATGGGCATGGCTCCGCTGGGCAGCAGTTACCCTAAGCCTGGCTGCAGTAGCTGGAGATGGGTCCTAGGCAGGCCCCCTTGGGAAAGGGCTGTCGGCGCCCAGAGCTGCACAGGTGCATAGGGGCACCCCTGCCACGTGGAGGTGTGTAAGCACTGGGCCAGGGGTGGGGAGGGGAGGGGCCTCATGGGGGCTGGGCTCTCCTGACCCTCTTGCCCACCCGCCCGCCCTGGCCCCCAGCTTCCAGTGCCCGTGGCTGTGCTGCTGCTGCTGTCCAAGGAGCGGCTCCTCACCTGCTGCTCCCAGAGGAGCCCCCTGCTCCTGTCTGCAGATGAGCTGGCCCTGGAGACGCAGCCTCCCGAGAAGGAAGATGCCGCCTCGATGCCCCCAAAGCTTCAGCCAAAGCCAGGTGGGGATTCTAATGAACTGGCATGGTCACAACCCCATATCGAAGCTTCCCTGCCACCCCTCTCCCCCAGAGACCTGGATCACAGGTGATAATGGCTGGAAAAGTCCCTCACTTTGGGATGGTCTTGTGAACCAAGCAACTGGAGCAACTTGGCCAAAAGAATGAGGAAGCAAGACTCCTGGCTCCAACCTCCAAAATGCCCAAGCCCGTCTGTGTGAACGTGGGCAAGTTGCTTAACCTCTCTGAGCCTTGGTTCTACCAGGACTGCGAGGTGAACAGGGACTGACCATCCCTGGGGCTGTTCCTAACAAGTGGCCGGAAGCTGGAGAAGGTGGTCCCGCATCTTGGCAGGGCTCTTCTGACTGCCAGACGCTTGCCCCGGTCCATGCTGCGGGGGGGAGCAGAAGCTGAGACTCAGCCCTGCTCTTCCCGTGTCTTCTCCAGGGCACGAGGACCTGTTCAGCTGCTGCCAAAGGAAGAACTTCAAAGGAGTCCCTTATTCCTTCTTTGCCATCCACATCACGGCTGCCCTGGTCCTGTTCATGACGGATGGAATGACGGTGAGACTCCCTCAGATAGTGCTCCTTATCGGGGGGCCCCGCTCCCCTAACTCCCTAACTCTTGCCAACTCTGGTGATGGCAAGAGAAAGAGAGGAGCATCAAGGTTCCCTCCAGACTGAAATACAGTTGATCCAAAAATCTAAACTAAATGAAAGTCCTAGGGGAGAGTGTCACAGTTCCTCCAGCTCCTGTCCCTGCCAGTTGTTTTTATTTTTGTTTATTTTTGTTAACTCGGGCGATGGGCCCATGTTACCGAGTGCAGTCTAGCCACATTTTTTAACAGGCACTTTGCTTCCTGGAATACATTACGAGCCTGGGTTCCTCCGGCCAAGGTCGTAAACAAGCTGTGGGCAGGCCTGGGGCCCAGCTCTTCATTCCACTGGTGACCTCTGTTATACCCTGCAGTACCTTTTTTCAGAACTCTCCTAGGATTAGATTAGGAGGGTTTTGAATGGCTGACTGATTAACTGATTGCCATACTGAGAAACTTAGATAACCCAGTGGAAAGTTCTCTGGCAGTAGACTTCCACCTCTCAGCACGACCTTGGACAAGTCACTTCCCCTCTGCTCTCTCATCTGTAAAATGAGATGCTTGTGCAAGGGCAGTGGGTTTCACACCTTTTTATTTTTTTTTAAAAGCTGTGGCACCCTAAAAATCTGCAGAACCCTCGTAAATAAGACATGCAGCGGAACTGTGCTCTGGTTGGCAGTGGGGGGCAGCACCTGACTGCCCAGGCCCCTCAGGGGCTCCCTCTGGAGATCCAGAGACCCCTTCCTGGAACCTCTAGGCCTCCACAGGTGCAGTTTGTAATCTGGCACCCCCGGGTTCTGTTCCCAGCTCGGGCCTGCACGTGCTGCTTGGCCCGGGACCCAAGCCCACCCTTGGCTGAGCCTCTGGGAGCAGGAGCCACCTCCACCAGGTCCCCCCCACACGTGCCGGGCTTCTCCGGGGAGGTTTCCGCCGGCTGGGCCGCAGGTGTGCTCAGCGGGGCCTGGTCTTCCACAGGGCGCGTATTCCGCCTTCGTGTACAGCTACGCGGTAGCGAAACCCCTGTCTGTGGGACACAAGGTGGCCGGTTACCTGCCCAGCCTCTTCTGGGGCTTCATCACCCTGGGCCGGCTCTTCTCCATTCCCATCTCCTCCAGAGTGAAGCCAGCTACCATGGTTTTCATCAACATGGTAAGTGGTCTCCTGTCTCCGCCCAGAGCCCCCCAGCACCGCCCCAGGCTGTTTGCTCAGGCCTGGACTCCCGCAGCAGGGCCCGAGTGTACACCGGGGAGAGGGAAAGAGATGCTGGTGAAGAAGGCATGAACATCTAGGAGGCGGATCCTACCTGGGTGACCTTGGGGAAGCCCCTTCTCTTCGGGCCTCTAATTGCGTACCCATCAGAGGAAGGGGCTGCAGGCGCGGATCCAGCTGAGGGTCTGCCGGGAGTAGGAGGGACGCGGCGCTGGCCCTGGTCCTCCTGGTTCCCATGGGGAGCCCTCTGGGCCGCAGGAAGGGGTGGGATTCGCTGGACTGCTGGTTCACTGTGTCCAGCCTGGGGCCTGGGGAGCTGCATTCTGAAGCTCTCCCAGGCGTTCTTAAGTAGCCAGGCCGGCATTTAGGAACCGTTGCCTGAGGCGATAGGTCGGCCGGAGCCGTGGGTTAAGAGTCTTGTCTCGATGTGCGTCCACCCTCCCAGCCCTGAGAAAGGGGTCCAGATACAGACCTGCCTTGGTTTGCCAGAGCAGCTATCACAAACACCACAAACTCGTTTTGGCTTAAAAACAGGAATTTGTTGGCTCACGGTTTGGAGGCAGGAAGAAGTCCGAAATCACGATTGCAGCAAGGCTTGTTTCTCAGCCTCCTGTCACATGGCAATGTCCTCAACTTTGTCTGCTCTTACTGTTTGCTGACCGGCTTCTCCCTGTGGCCTTCTCCAACTTCTGGCTTCTGGTTTCTTCTCTTCAAAAGTCTTCTAGTAGCATGGATTAAGACCCACCCTCCTTCAGTGGGGCCACACCTTGACTAAAAATAGCATCTTCAAGAGGTTCTATTCACAATGGTAAACACCCACAGGAATATGGATTACGAATATGAACATGTCTACACTGAGGTACATAACTCAATCCACCACAAGACCCCTGGAGGTCATCAGCTCCTCCAGCCTCCCACTAGGGCTTGAACTGCCTCTATAGCATCCCTTCCATGGGGTCCAGTCTCTGCTTAAACATCTCTAGTGACAGGAACTCTTCACCTTTCCAAGTAGCCCAATCCACTCTAAGAAGTAACTCCCTTGGGTTGAGTTTCTAGCGGAGAGAGGGTTGGGAAAGGTGGGGCTACAGAGCCCAAGGATGAAGAGCCCCAATAAAGGCCCTTGGGTTTGGTCTTGTGCTGGTTGATGACCTTCAAGAAATTTCAGTTCCCCTCAGGTGGGAGGGAGGAGTTGGTCGAAGCCAAACTCAAGGGGAGAGGAGACAGGGAGCCATGAGCAGGGATTTCTCTTTGCAGATATTTCTCAGGTGAGGGGAGTTTTGTTTTACAGGAGTCAGGGTGGCATGAGCCTGTTTACCAACAGAGGAGAAAAGGAAGAAGCCAGAAGAGGCGGAGCCTGGAAATGCCAGTGTCAGAGTAACGGAGTGAGGCCGGCTCTGTTAGAGGGGAAGTGAAGAGCAGGGAGCAGAGCGTGCCAAGCCCCATAAAGAGGAAGGACCCCATCCGTGAGGCTGAGGTGAAGTGATCCAGGGAAGGAGAAAGAGCCCGAAGGGCCACGAGGTGAGAAGAGTGCGGGTCTGGCGCTGACCGCAGCAGCCGTGGCCCCCCCTCAGGAGGGCAGGAGACCAGTAACTGAGAGAGAGAAGAGTTGGGATAGGAATCTGGGTTTGAGAGAATAAAGAAAATCTGAAGCATCTATGTATGTCCTGGCATAAAAACTCACCTGAAGTGCTTGTTTTTAAAAAGGAAAATCAGATTCCTGGACCCAACTCAGACAGTGAATTACAATGTCCAGGGGAGGGAACTAGGGGTCCTTTTTTTTCCCTTAACTTTTTATCACAGAAATCAATAAAGAGTACAAAATGTCCCATTTAAACTACAGTTGTACAGTTCAGTAGTATTAATTATGTTCACAATAGTATGTTTCCATCACTGATATCCATTACCCCTGTTTTTTCATCACTTCAAACAGAAACCATTAAGCTACAACTCCCTCTTTCCACCTGCCCCTGGTAATCTATAAACTACCTTCTGTCTATTAATGTGGTTCTTCTAGGTATTTCATATAAGTGAAACCATATAAGATTTGACTTTCTGTGCCTGGCTTATTTTCCTCAGCATGATGTCTTCAGGTTCAACCATGTTGCAGCAGCACCAGAATTTCATTCCTTTTTCCAGCTGAAGAATATTCTATTATATGGCTATACTACATTTTGTTTAGCCATTCATCCATTAATGGACACTTGGATGGCTTCCTCCTTGTGGCTATCGTGAATAGTAATACTGTAAACACTGGTATAGGGATACCTGTTTGAGCACAATCCATATAGTTCACAAACACCCTAGGGGATTCATATCATCAAACAAGTTTGTAACACTGTCCTAGTGCAAGTGATTCCCACATATATTAGACTCACTGTTGGTGCTCTTAATTTTTTTTTTAGGAGGTACTAGGGATTGAACCCGGGACGCTAGTCACTGAGCTACACTCGCTCCCCTGTTGGTGCTTTTAGAAAATATAGATTCCTGGGCCCCTGCCCCAGAGATTCTGGCTCAGGAGGTATGGAGAGGAGCCTGGGCATTTGAATTGTTTTGCAAGCATTTCAGCGGTCTTGGGTGTACAACCTGTTTGGGATCTATAGTTGAGCAGCCCTGAGCAAGCCTCCCTGATGCTGCAGCTGGCAAAGCAACGGCCCCATTCGCACTGTAACCACTTCCAAGCAGCCCTCTGTTTTCATTGAACAGGCACCCCTTTCTCAACATTCTCCTGGGTTTTACCAACCACTTACTGACTTCATGAGGACACAGGGTGCCAATTTCTATAAGACATGGTGCTTACGGTCTACTAGAGGAGAGAAGATGGGTGCTCAGATCTCTTTAATACAAGGCAGAATATCCAAAGTATTAGAAGAGTGAAACTTACCAAGTGTGGGAGGCCCCAAAAGGGAGTAGAATTATTTCCATTTCCATCTTGGTCAATCTTGGTAGGCATCATGGAGGAAGAGGAAAAGTTGAAGAGTCTGAAGGTGGAGAGAAATTTCTAGTAGGTAAAGATGGCTGAGAGATGGGAACAAGGAGGTGCAGTTGGGGAAGAGTCCTGGCAACGGGAGCACAAGAGCAAACGTAGAGAGGCCAGCCTCGTCAAAGAAAACACGGAGCCAATCGGCTTGGCGTATGCCTTGAACGCCAAAGTTTGGACTTTAATCAGCCAGCAGTTAGGAGCAGGCCTGCCCCTAACATTGTAAGGCCTGGAATGAGACTACAAAATGGAGGCACACATACCATATGTGTAAATATTTTAAATGTACAAATCAAAGTAACTTTTAAATAAAATGCCTTTTATCTTCCTGCCTTGACAAATATACCTTCATAACGACCTGGAAAGCCAGGTTAGAGTTTAAAATTCTCAATCCTTGGTTCTGTCTGGAATATGGCAGATGCAGTGAGCCCCTGTCCTCGACCTGCCCCCCTGCTCTTTCCACCCAGCCGTGGCCCATACCACAGGAGCCCGGGGCACACGTGTGGACACCTCGGCCTGCGGGCCAGATAGCCAGCCTCAGGCCATCTCCCAGGCCTCAGCGTGCACACACCAGTGATGTGGTCGGCCCTCAGGATGCCAACTCAGAGCCAGCAGAGCAGGAATTCTGGCATTCCAGAGCCCTGGTGCATGGTGCAGGAGGCGACAGAGTCCCGGGGATTCCTTACCGAATGTGGAGGGGCACAGAGCGAGGCCTGCTAAAGCTCGGGCCCAGGACAGGAGCCTCCCTTCCCAGGTCTGAGGGCATGAGAAGATTGCTCATTGAAGCAGTGGTGAAGGATGCCCAGCAGGAGAGAGGACCGTCAGGCGGCCTAGGAAATTAATCAGGCAGTGCCAGACAGGTTGATCAGAGAGGAGGAGGAAGTGGAAGGCCAAGCTTCTGGTTAGGTGAGAGGTAAACGTCAAGGAGGTGGAGGGAGGGGTGAAAGGTGAGAAGGCTGTGGTCCAGGGAGGCTATTGGAAGAGGTGGTTCCAAGTATCTTGCCAAGAACCATGTAGAAATGCCAACTCTCTTCTTTTAGCTTTGGTGACAGATGACTGCATATGCTCACGGTAGCGGGGGAGAGCGGCACAGGGAGGGATGTGCCCCTGGGACATTGTGACTGTAAAGTGGGTGACATGATGGCGAAAGAGCGCGCCAGTCAGGGTTCTTGACTGTCAGCAACAGAGGTGGAATTCAGCTAACTTAGTCAGAAAATAATTATTAGAAGGCAGTTGTGTAGTCCGTAGACTTGGTAGGAAGGCTGAAGTAGCAGACTCGGAAAACAGCCAGCAGTCAAAGGAAGTGGCAACACTGCCAAGGCTATGCCTAAGAAATGATGTGATAGGAAGGGCTCGGTTGCCCCTTGGCCCCTGGCCTGACGCCTCTGAGCTCTCAGCACCACTGCTGTGAACAATCCCTCCGTTGTGCCGTTGTTTCATTCCCTCTAGAGCCAAAGTCCCAGGCAGGTGCGTCCAATTGGTTTAGCTGAGGCCACACGGCCATAGCTTAAATGCACTTGCCGTGGGTGGGAAGAGTTGTTTGCGGCTTGGGCCTCCTCCTCCAAGACGTCCAGGCATGAGCGGTCCCTTAAAAGTAGAAAGTGTGTCTTTAAGAAAGGTAGTTGCTTCCAGTAGAGAGTTAGTTGGTAGATGAATGTCTGCTCCAGGATTATAGAACAATTCTCAGCAACCATCCACAGTGCACTCCCCGAAAAACGATGGCAGGAAATGGGGCCAAAGGAATAACCATGGAAGTTGGGTTCTAAAGACATTGGGACAAGCAGAAAAGTGTTCCTGAAGTTGATGAATGGTGGCTGTGACAACCCAGAGCAGGTGGGAGTACCTGGGTTAGAATTTCAGTGAAGAAATGATAGAGAGTAATGGTGGAGGAGGCAACACTGGAGAGCAAGCCGTGGGTCCCGGGGGTCAGGGGAGAGCCTTCCTCAGGAGGGCGGCGAGGAGAGGGACGCCACCAGGAGGGGCAGCGGGAGGTGGTGCAGGAAGCCAGGATGGGAAAGACGGGGCAGAGAAATGTGCCTGGGACAGGGCCACGGCTGAAGGGGCTGAGCTGGGCAGGGCAGAGGGCACGTGTGCCCTGGCACAGAGCCAGAGAAAGGTGAGTCGGTGGGTAGGCGGGGAAGAGGCTGAGACAGACGGCGTCACCTGGCTGGGGCAGGGGGCTCACTGAGCGGGAAGAGAGCTGGTTGGTAGAGCTCATAATCTGCCACGGGCATTCTCAGTCTTCTGTCACCAAGGCTAAAATAAGAGAGTTAGGGGTTTTTAAACTTCACCAAATCTGCATGTTCTCGCTGGGTGACTGTCTTCGAGGCTTGCCTGGACATGTGTGTGGTCTCTAAATGGAGGAGAGGAGCAGGGGTGGCGTCTGCAGAGTGCTGGTGTGGCCCCAGGCTCGGGACGCCGCTCACAGGCAGAGACTGAGGCTCAGGGCCCGCCGTGCCCGCGAAGAGCAGAGGGCTGAGAGCATTTAGAGGGCACCGCTAGTGCAGGGACCCTGGGTGGGAGCGGGCTGGGCTGGAGCGTGGGGGGCAGGCTCAGGGGCGGGGGAAGCACAGAGAGGTGCTGAGGCTGGGCAGCAGATGCAGCCTGGGTGCTGTAGGGCTTCATGAAAAGCCAGGTTTGGAGTTTACTCTAAGCGGATCGGAAGCCCCCAGAAGGTGTTAAGCAGGGACAGGACATGATCTGCTCTGCATTTTAAAAGCTCTCTCTAGTTACTAGCTGGAAGAATGGATTGTAGAAGGTCAAGAGTAAGAGCAGGGAGACCAATGAATGGCTACTATTGCAATTCAGGCATGAGGTGGTGGTAGCTTGGATGAGGGTGGTCAGGATGGATTTAGAGAGAAATACAAAGACTCTAATAGGGTTTTCTTTTCTTATTTTGTGGTACTTTTGTTACAATTGATGAGACTATTATACTATTAACTGTAGTCCATAGTTTACATTAGGGTTCACTGTTTGTGCTAGGCAGTTCTATGGTTTTTTCATATTTTTTTTTCTTGTAACATATATATAACCTAAAATTTACCATCTTAACCACTTCTTTTTTTTTCAATTTATTTGATTTATTTATTTCTCTCCCTTTCCCCACCCCTCCCCTGTTGTCTGCTTTCTGTGTCCATTCGCTGTCTGTTCTTCTGTGTCTGCTTGCATTCTCGGAGGCAGCAGGAATTTGTGTCTCTTTTTGTGTTGCATCATCTTGCTGCATCAGCTCTCTGTGTGTACAGCACAATTCCTGGGCAGTCTGCTTTTTTGTGCGGGATGGCTGTCCTTGCAGGGTACACTCCTTGTGCATGTGGCTCCCCTATGCAGGGGACACCCTTGTGTGGCACGGCACTCCTTGTACACGGCAGCACTCGGCGTAGGCCAGCTTACTGCATGGGCCCGGAGGCCCTGGGTGCAAACCCTGGATCTCCTGTATGGTAGGTGGACGCTCGATCAGTTGAGCCACATCCGCTTCCCTATTTTAGCCACTTTCAAATATACAATTCACTGGTATTCTATCTACAGTGTTGTGCTACTATCATCACTACCTCCTTTATCACTACCATCTGTTTTCCTTCACCACAGAAACTCTGCAACAATTAAGCATTAACTCCCCATTCCCCATCTGTATTAGTCAGCCAACAGGGTGCTGATGCAAAATACCAGAAATTGCTTGGTTTTTATAAAGGGTATTTATTTGGGGTAGGAGCTTACAGATACCAGCCCATAAAGCATAAGTTACTTCCCTCACCAAAGTCTGTTGCCATGTGTTGGAGCAAGATGGCTGCCCACGTCTGCAAGGGTTCAGGCTTCCTGGGTTCCTCTGGACTCAGCTTCTGTTCTCTCCACAAGGGCAGTTGTAGACTATGAGGCTCTCTAGGCTTTGCCTCTCTCCACAAGGTCGACAGTAGACTATCAGGCAAACGGCTCTGTTTCTCTCCCTGGTTGGTTTTTATAAAAGGAGCTCCAGCTTCAGCATCAAACTCCAACATCAAAACTCCAACATCAGAAACCCTCAACTCTGTTCTTCGCCATGCCTTTTATCTGTGAGTCCCCACCCACCAAGGGGTGGGGCCTCAACACCCTAATCATAAGTCAATCATGCCCAGGTACAGATCAGATTACAAGCATGTTTTCTGCCATCTCAATTTTTTATCTGTAAGGTGGAGAGAGGTGAGCATTGAATCAGCTCTGATCTCTTGCACACCTTCTAGCACTATAATCTTATATTTTCTATAAACAGATGTGCTCACTCAGGAAATGTTTGCCTTAAAGCTGTGTGCATCTAAAGAAGATCCTCATCTCCTGAAGCAGTCAGGAAAGCTCACACCTCAGTACTAGGATTAATTCTTCTCTAAAGGTTCACATATTCCAGAGCCCCTTTGTTTATGTTACTGCACCACCACCCTTTAGTGAAGCTTTTGTAACTATTCCCATTTTGCAAATAAGAAAACTAAGGATCAGAAAGCTCAACTACTTTGAGGCCCCACATCTGGTAGAAAGCAGAGCTGGGATTTACACCTGGGGGCCTTCTGACTCCAAATCTTGTGCTCCTTGGGGTTTCTTCCCAGGAGAGCTTTGCATGGAAAGTATTCAATATTGAGATAAAAAATAAAATAAAAAATAAACAATTTCAAAGAACTTAGAAATAGGGTTATTTTAACAAAAACATGCCCTGTGACAGAGACCCTTACTGAATTAGAAAGATCACTAATCTCTTTAGCCATCACATAGCTCCTAACCTTAGATTAGAATCTGCCCGTGAGAATCTGAGACAAATCTGGGAGGAAGCCAAGCTGCTTGCCACAGCCACTGACCCCTCTCCCTGTGAGGTGTGTTTGGATTGCCAGAAGGTAAGGACACTGCAGCCATCACCCTCCTTTCCTGCTACCCAGCACTTGCTCTCTGGGAACTCTTGGCCCTGGTGAACTAAGCGCTTTTAGGGAAAGAGAAGTAGCTCTGTCACAGAGAAGTAGAGGACTCTCATAAGAGCCTGGCCAGCAGAGCAGGGAGAGCCGATGTCTGGATGGAATTACCCGTGCTTACAGACAGAACTTGGGGACAGGCAGTCCCAAGGCTTAGTTCGTGTATATGATAGGTCATCTGGGAAGCAGATGTGGCTCAACAGATAGAGCGTCCGCCTACCATATAGGAGGTCCAAGGGTTCAACACCCAGGGCCTCCTGGCTTGTGTGGTGAGCTGGCCCATGCGCAGTGCTTCTGTGTACAAGGAGTGCTGTACCACGCAGGAATGTCCCTGTGTAAGGAGTGGCCCCTGTGTAAGGGTGCCCCTGCGCAAGAGTGGCTCCTGCTGAAGGAGAGCCACCCCGTGCGACACCACAGCCCTCCCAGGAGTGGCGCTGCACACACGGAGAGCTGACTCAGCAAGATGACACAACAACAACAACAGAAAGAGACACAGATTCCTGGTGCCGCTGACAAGAACACAAGCGGACACAGAACACACAGCAAATGGACACAGAGAGCAGACAACCGTGGGGGTGGGGGATAAATAAATAAATCTTAAAAAAAAAAAAGATAGGTCATCTGCGCAGAGTCTAGGTGGGGCTCGCCTCCCTGTGCTGCCTAATGGTCTCAGGGCTCCTCCCATAGATGCCGGGATAGGAAAGTTGCAGTTCCCAAATGTACCACAAGGTGGCGCATTGGCGCTGCAGCCCTGCTGGGACCAGAGAGGAAGCTTCCCAAGCCTGCAGGCTTTTTCAGTCTCCTGCTCTTTCCTTTTCCTTAATGCATTCCCGACTTTTCCCAATTTCTAATCACCTCCATCTCTGCTGTGACAGGTTGGTGTGGTGATGACATTCCTGGTGCTTCTCATTTTCGCCTACAACATGGTCTTCCTGTTTGTGGGGACCGCGAGCCTGGGGCTGTTCCTCAGTAGCACCTTCCCCAGCATGCTAGCGTACACCGAGGACATCCTCCAGTACAAAGGTGAGTGAGTGTCCAGGCACTAAGAGCAAGGAGCATTCCGCTTTGGCTCGGTGCCACTTCCTGCCCCAAGCCCCGCCTTTCTGTGATTTCTAGGTCAGCGCCACCTTCCAGTTAAGAAATCAATACCCCAGCTTCTCAGACAAAGGAGGGCTCCCTCCTGACTTTGGTGGGAACAGGTTCACAAACAGAGCCACGTGGCTCTCTTCATTCAAAATTATACCTGTGTCCATGTGATTTCAGGCCACAGAGAAGCAGTAAGATTTTCCTTTCCATTTTTTCCCCCCAGAATAATGTCTACTGGTCTATAGCTGACACTTTGTGCAACATGCATTCCAAGTTCAAAAGAAAGGCCAAGGAAAAGTTACGGCATAGGAAAGGGGCTTTAGGATTCAGTTATCAGTAAGCGTACTTCCTGGCTTTGTTTTTATGGACGTTTGAATCGTAGAGGCTTAGGACTGACTCCGCACCCCGTGTGGGGTTGTGACACAGCTCCCTTGGTGTGAGAAACCTCTCATTCTCTCGACTAATCTCTCGCTCCTCCCCTAGCCTTCCAAGGGCAGATGGCAGAGATCTTTTTTGAAAAATAAGTTAATTAAAATTAATTATGTGTTGAGCATCGAATGTTATCCTTAGAAGTAAACAGAGACGCCCTAAAGTGTTGGGCAAGCAGCAGGAAGATGAGCAATTTCTTCAGAGAAGTGGGGGAAACTGATGTGTAAGGGAGGGTTGGGGCAATCAGAGCTACACCCAACTCTCAGTTATCCACAGTAATGGGAGATAAGGATAGCTTGGCTCTTTGAAATCCAAGGATAAACCCCAAATAATTTTGGCACACGTGGTGGATTGAATTGTGCACCCCAGTTTGGACACATTCTTGGTCTTGGTTTGCATGCCGGTGGGTGTGGACCATTGTAAATAAGATCTCTTCACTGAAGGTGTGGCCCTGCTGAATCAGGTTGAGCTTTAATCGAGGTCACTGGTATCTTTTATAAGCACAGTGAAAGTCAGGTGGAGAGAGAAGCCATGGTTAGGAGCCAGAAACTGGAAGTCAACGGAACCTAAAAGAGAAAGGAGAAGACACTGCCAAGTGCATTGTCTTGTGATGGAAAAGCCATGAAACAAGGATCTCTGGAAGCCAACCCCAGAAAGCACAGTCTTCTGGGAAAAGCATGATCTTATTGACACCTCAATTTTGGACTTCTCCTGGCTTCAAAACTATAGCAAATAAATTCCCATTGTTTCACTAACCCATTGTATGGTATTTGTTTTAGCAGCAAGGAAACTAAAATAGATTTTGGCACCAGAAAGTGGGCTGCTGCTATTACAAAGATCTAAAAATGTGGAAACAACTTTGGAATTGGATAATGGGTAGAGGCTGGAAGAATTGTGAGGTGCTTGATAGAAAAAGCCTATTTTTGAGAGACTATTGGTGGAAATATGGATGTTAAAGGTACTTCTCATGAGGCCTCAGACGGAAATGCATGTGTTTTTAGAAATCGGAAGAAAGGTGATCCTTGTTCTAAGTAGCAGTGAACTTGGCAAAACTGTGTTCTGATGCTCAAATGAAAATAGAACTTGAAAGCGATGAACTTGGATATTTAGCTGAGGAACTTTCCAAGCTAAGAGCAGAAGGTCCAGCCTGGCGTTTCCCTGCAGCTTATAGTACAATCCAAGAGGAAAGGGATAAGCTGAGAACCAAGTTCTTAAGCACAAAGAAATCAAAAATTGATGGTTTGGAACATTCAGAACCTATCCAGATAGTATGGTCTAAACTAGGGCCAGAAGTCTCTCTCAGGGACCGCCTTAAGCTTTTGGGAAGTGGGCCCCGCGAGGACAGGGCTCCGTGCAGGGCTTTAAGTGAACAACCCTTTGCTACAGAAGTCATGGCTGAACATAGATCCAATCAGCCATTTCAGTGGAAGTGAGGATTGCAAATGCAGTTATTCAGAGAGGATTTGTGGAAAGTTCTATTATCTAATGGTTAAGACCCATTGGAACTGTAGGCAAAGCTGATAAGGTTTTTGCAAACTTTGTATGAGCAGAACCACTGCCAGCATGGACTGAAAGGGACAGAGAAGGGACAAATTGAAGGAAGAAAGACCTCAAGGGAAGACCCCTGAAAGCAAAGATCTGGACCAGGAAGATCCTCTTGGGCCAAGAGAGCAAGCCCACCTACATGTGTGGAAAGGATGGGTCTGCCCCGGCACTTGGAAGGGGTGAGCCTTGCACCCCATTGTTTCGGGAGAGCACCACCACCCAAATGCACAGAGATGGTGGAGTCTGTGTCTGGCATTCATTGGGAGCCTGGTTGTCCTCGCAATGCTCAGTGAGGGTAGGACCTGTGCCCCAGCATTCACAGAGGGGCTGGCCACCATTTTGATACTTGGAGAACATGGGGTCTTCACCCCAGTGTTTGGGGAAAGCATGGCCATTGGGCAAACTCTTGGAAGGGGTGGAGTTGCAGGTCCGCCAGGCTCAGAGGACAACACATGAATCCGTGGGTGATTCTCAGACCTTGTAATCTAATGGGAGTTAGACCCAGTAGGTTTCGGAATTCTTTGGGATGTTTGACTCCTGTTTTCCTTCCAGTTTCTTCCTTCTGGAATGGGAATGTCCTACCATTGTATACTGGAAGCCGACAACTTGTTTTCTGGGTATCATAGGTCCACAGATAAGGGGTATTTTGCCCTAGGATGGACCACACCCATAATCAATTTTGGTGAGACTTGGTACTTAGCATGGTTGTTGAAACGACTTAAGGTTTGGGGGGGTGTTGCAATGGAATGAAAGTACTCTGTGTATGGGAAGAACATGTCTTCTTGGGGTCCAGAAGGCAGATTGTGGTGGATTGAACTGTGTACCCAGTTTGGGAATGTTCTTTGTGTTGATCTGTATTTTGGTAGATGTGAACCCTCTGAAAATAAGATCACTTAAAAATATTACTTCAGGAAACGGACTTGGCCCAGTGGTTAGGGCGTCCGTCTACCACATGGGAGGTCCGAGGTTCAAACCCCGGGCCTCCTTGACCCGTGTGGAGCTGGCCATGCGCAGCCCTGATGCGCGCAAGGAGTGCCGTGCCACGCAGGGGTGTCCCCACATAGGGGAACCCCATGCACAAGGAGTGCGCCCCGTAAGGAGAGCCGCCCAGCGCGAAAGAAAGTGCAGCCTGCCTAAGAATGGCACCACCCACACGGAGAGCTGACACAACAAGGTGACGCAACAAAAAAGAGACACAGATTCCCATGCCACTGACAACAACAGAAGTGGACAAAGAAGAAAACGCAGCAAACAGACACAGAGAACAGACAACCGGGGCGGGGGGGTGGGGATAAATAAATAAATAAATCTTTAAAAAAATATATTACTTTAGGGAGAGGATGTTGCTCAAGCAGTTGAGCATCTGCCTCTCACATGGGAGGTCCCAGGTTCGGTTCCCAGTGCTGCCTGAAAAAAAAAAACAAACAAAAAAACCAACTGAGGGAAGCTGATGTGCCTCAGTGCTTGAGCGCCAGTTCCCCCGCGCACACACACACACCTCCTGGGTTCAATTCTTGGCCCCCGGTACCTCAAAAAAGTAAAAATAAAATATTAGTTCAATTAAGGTGCGGCCCAACTGCATCAGGTTGGGCTTTAATCAGATCACTGGAATCCTTCATAGGCAGAGTGAAAGTCAGAGGGAGGGAAAAGCCCCGGGAGCAGCCAGAAGCTGGAGGCCTGTGGAGTCTGGAAGGGAAAGAAGACGCTGCCACGTGCATTGCTATGTGACAGAAAGCCAAGGACCAAGAACCTCTCACAGGGAAACGGACTTTGGCCCAGTGGTTAGGGCGTCCGTCTACCATATGGGAGGTCCGCGGTTCAAGCCCCGGGCCTCCTTGACCCGTGTGGAGCTGGCCATGCGCAGTGCTGATGCGCGCAAGGAGTGCCCTGCCACGCAGGGGTGTCCCCCGCGTAGGGGAGCCCCACGCGCAAGGAGTGCGCCCCGTGAGGAGAGCCGCCCAGCGTGAAAAGAAAGAGCAGCCTGCCCAGGAATGGCGCCGCCCACACTTCCCGTGCCGCTGACGACAACAGAAGCGGACAAAGAAACAAGACGCAGCAAATACACACAGAAAACAGACAACCAGGGGAGGGGGGGGAATTAAATAAATAAATAAATCTTTTAAAAAAAAAAAAAAAAAAGAACCTCTCACAGCCAACCCCAGAATGCCACAGTGTTCTGGAAGAAAGCATTGCCTCGTTGAAGCCTCAATTTTGGACTTCTCCTAGTCTCAAAACTGCGAGCCAATAAATTCCCATTGTGTAATCTAACCCATTGTACGGTATTTGCTTTAGCAGCTAGGAAACTAAAATAGCACATAACATCCTTATTGGTCATTAAGAATCAAAAATGTTCAACAATAAACATGCAATTTTTTGTTTTGTTTCAAAGTGGAATTTTTTTTTTTAATTATAAAAGAACTGCTCAGGGAAGCGGCTGTGGCTCCCGCGCTTGGGCTTCCGTCTACCATGTGGGAGGCCCCAGGTTCGATTTCTGGGCTTCCTGGTGAAGGCAAGCTGGCCTGCGCCACAGAGGGCTGGTGCAGCAAGATGACACAACAAAGGGAGATGCAAGGACAGGCAGTGAGAGACACAGCAGACCAGGGAGCTGAGGTGGCTCAAGCAATTGAGTGCCTCTCTCCCACACCGGAGGTCCCAGGATCAGTTCCCGGTGCCTCAAGAGAGAAAAGATGAGAAGAAGAAAAAAAAGAAAAACAAGCAGACACAGAAGAACGCACAGCAAATGGACACACAGCGCAGACAGCGAGCACAAATGGCAAAGGTGGGTGGGAATCAGTAAATAAAATAAATCTTTAAAAAGCAAACAAATGAACAACAAAAAAAGTGCTCACTACAAAACCCTCAAAATAACAGAAGCACACAAAGCAATGAGGAAAGCAACTGGCAATAATTCCATTAGCAGTTTGTTTCCTCCCAGCTGCCTTTTGGGCATATAAATACACATATATGTTTAAATCCAAATGAGAGCATACTATACATTGTTTAACATTTGTAGAAATTGTTGAAGGAGAACAATTTGTGGGAGAGAGTGAATCAAAGGATCAAATCTATTTTAATTTCTTTGACTTTCAGCTCCTCTAAGTGGGGGTACCCATGATCTGAGAAATACCCCTAAATCAGTAAATGGCCTGATATAAATTTGATTGAATTATGACTCTGAAGAAATCCTGGCCTTGATGAAAAAATGAGGGAAGAAGATGCCTCATTCAGTCACTCATCATCCATCCACCTGACCAGTCATTCACCCGTCTTTCTGCTCTAAGGACACAGCTGGGTCCTGCAGGACAAGCCCAAGAGAACAAAGTCTCGCCCCTCAGCTTGTCCTAGGTATAGAGCAGATGCAGCTGTTAAGTCGCAATGCAAGGCCTTTCACCCAGCATGGAGTCCTCCCTTGCCATCATCCTCTCTAAACCTCGAGGGGGTAAACCGGGAAGTACATGAAGTGTTGGCTTAGGAAGTATATCCCATGGATTTTCGAGGGCTCAACAACTGTTAAGAGTTTAATAATGAAAATAATAATATTAATGTTCTATTGATTCTACCTGTAAATTATCACTCACACCTGTCCTCTGTTCATTTCTCACTGTCCCTGCCTGAGTTCAGGCCTTTACCATTTATTTACCTGCTTGGAATATTTTAGTAACATCTTGGCTTGTCTCCCTACCTTCGGTATTGCCTCCATCTAATCCAGTGGTTCTCGTCCCTGGCTGAACATTAAAATCACCCGGCACACTTAACAAAACCTGACACCTGCGCCGCATCTCCAGAAAGTCTGGTTTAATCGTTCTGGAGCCGCTGGGTGACTCGAAGTTGCCAGCGGTGAGGACCAGTTACTAAGCCATCCCCCACGTGCTACAGAGGGACCCTTTTCAAACACAGAATGGATGACCAGCTTCCTGCCTTCCCACCTCCCCTCCTTGCTCTCGCCTGCTCTTTCCCCATTTCTCCTCACGGCCTGTGTTCTGCCATGTTGAATTACCTGCTATTCCCTGTTGGCACAAAACTGTTCTGAACCTCCATTCTTTGGCACATGTTAAACCCTCTGCCCGAACACCCCTCTGCTTGACCCCACACCTTCATCTGCCTGTTCATCCTTCCAGACCCAACTCAATTTCTCCCCTTCCACCCCTCCAGGAAGCCTGAGTCCCACGGGACAGGTGATGCCCCTCGCTTTTGCCCCATTGCACATAGCACCTGCCTCTCCTCTTCTCCCCTCCTGAAGACGTTGTGCCTACGTTATCTGCCTCCTCTCCCAGACAACACACTCCCTGTGGCGAGCAAGGGAGAAGGGAAAGGGCATGGACTTGAGTCATCAGCAGACCCGTGTAAATTCTACCTCCTACCGACTGGCTTTATGACCTTGTACAATTTTCTTCCCCTCTCTGAACCTCATTTGTGTCATCTGTAAAACGGGTGTGCAAATACCTACTTTTTAGGATTGTTTTTGCACATTAATGTGAAGCTCTTGACTTAGCAGCGTGCGTGGCTCACGGGCCTTCAACATATGTTAACCCTTTGTTATTCATCCTAGTAGTCCCAGTATTTAGCACAGTACCTGATGGGCACAGAAGGCCCTCGACATTTTCTGAATGGTGGAGTAGAACAGACAGTGAGTGCTCCTGGAATTTAGAGAAGGGTGGAAGCAGTGTGGAACCTAGAGAGGGCTTCTTGGAGGAGATGGGAGTAAGCTGACCCAGACTTTGGAAAGGCCGAGGAAAAGGAAAGGCATTCCAGGGTGGGGCAGGGTGGGGTGAGATCAGGCCAGGCAGTGAAGAGCAGGAGAGCAAAGGGACAGAGACAAACACAACTGAGGCTAAAAGAGCTAGAAGGAATTGAAGCCGGATATGATGGCCATTGTTTTATTACAACAAACACTAAGTATCTACTATGTGTTGGCCATTGTGCTAGTAGCAAGCACAGGGATGCACCGGTCAACAAAAATTCCAGGCGACAGCGCGCCTGGGTTGTCCTGCGGATCTGTCTCTTGCTTCAACAGTGTTTGAACCCAACAGACCCGGGGACTCTTCCCCACACCCTCGGCTTCGACCACCTTGCGACTGCTTCTCCAGTTGCAACCTCTGGGACCAACTTCTCGGCCATCCCCCGCTGCCGGGACCAGCTAACACCGCTTTTTTGTGGTTAGCTCCTCATTGTTGACCAACCATGAACTCCCAGATCCGTCAGAATTATTCTGCCGACGTGGAGGCCTCTGTGAACCGCCTGGTCAACCTGCAGCTGCAGGCCTCCTACACCTACCTCTCTCTGGGCTACTATTTCGACCGCGACGATGTGGCCCTGAAGGGCGTGGACCACTTCTTCCGCGAGTTGGCGAAGGAGAAGCGGGAGGGCGCCGAGCATCTCTTGAAGATGCAAAACCAGCGCGGCGGTCGCGCCCTCTTCCAGGACGTCCAGAAGCCTTCCAAAGATGAGTGGGGCAATACCTTGAATGCCATGGAAGCTGCCCTTGTCCTGGAGAAGTCCCTGAACCAGGCCCTTTTGGATCTGCATGCCCTGGGATCTGCCAACACAGACCCCCATCTGTGTGACTTCCTGGAGACCCATTTCCTAGATGAGGAGGTGAAACTGATCAAAAAGATAGGCGACCACCCGCAGGCTTGCTGGCCCGCAGGCTGGGCTGGGCGAGTATCTCTTTGAAAGGCTCACCCTCAAGCACGACTAGGAGCCTCCGGAACCCTGAGGCCGTGGGGGAGGGCTCTATTCCCCCAGCATCCAGGCTTCTGCCTGAGCCCCTCCAGCCAGGAGGCATCTTTCTAACTGCCATCTTGTAGCCCTCTAACAAGCCCTGAACCAAGTGTAAACAATAAAGCTTTTTGCAGCAAAAAACAAACAAACAAACAAAAAAAAAAAACCCAGGCACAGGCCTGTTCTCGTGGACTTACAGCCTAGTGGGAAAGGCCTGGCAGCCAAGCAGACAGTGGGGTGAGAGCAGGGTGCAGGGCTGTGGGAGCACAGAGGGAGAGCAACGAGTCCAGGTTTGGGGGCCAGGGAAGGAGTTTACTGAAGGAAATCTAAACTAGGACCTAAAAGACCTGCAGGATTTTGCCAGACAAAGAGCAGGAGGAGGAACATTCTGGAGGGAGTGAAGGCTTGTGCTGGTGCCTAGAGGTGAGAGTGAGTGTGTAGGGTCAGGAAACCCAAGGTAGTTTATCCTGGCTGGAGGGGAGATGGTGAACAGCTGGTGTGAGAGATGAGCCTGAGCTATCCGTGGAGACAGATACAGAGGGCCCCAAACCACATGAAAGTGTTTGGACTTGACCCTGAGGGTTTAAACCGAGAACTGGCACTGTGTGCCAGCACAGGGCTAAGCACTTTCCCGTGTTCTATCAGAATTATCCACACAGCAAGCCTGAGAAAGAGGTGCTGTGATGCGCATTGCACAGAGAAGGAAACCAAGGCCTAGGGAAGTTTGAGAACCTGCCTAAGGTCGCTGGGCTAGTAAGTGACAGAGCTGGCACAGGAGCCCAAGCCTGATTTGGAAGCTTGGGCTCTGAAGGCCTGCGCCTTGTTGCCAGACGCCCAGAGGCATGTGGCTAGGAAGTGCAATGCTGGGGCAGCTAGGACATTGCTCTGCGTAGAGCAGAGGGCTGGCCTGCGAGTATCAGGAAACCTTTCTGTAAAGGTAGGTAGCAATGGACTGGGAAGGGCCCTACATAACTTGGAACTTACCCTGAAAAGAGCTGTGAGCAAGTGGAAGTTTCAGAAGCAGGGAGAAACCAATCGACAATAAAACCTAAACACTCTCAAAGCCAAGGTAAGGTCTAAAGTCCCAGAAACTTTAGGAATCTAAAGTGGTCCTCTTAGGCAGTCATGCCATTTTCCAGAGGTTGCCAGAAATGATGATGACAGCTGCCTTCTGTCTCCTTAACTTGCTTTTCCCAAACTAAATCCTTCTCTCCTTCAGGCTGCGCCACCACGGTGCTGGTGACTGGGGCAGGAATTGGCGAGATGACGCTCCAGATGTTGGTTGGCTCGGTACGTGGGGTGAAGCAGTTGGGGGAGCACTCCTCAGCACGGGGCAGGAGCTGCCAGCCAGGCACCTTCTGAACCCAAGCTGTCCCTTCTCTGCATCTCCCCCAGAGCAGGCAGGGCCCGCGATGCCTGTGTGACCTGTTTCCGTTTCAGAGCCAGCCTTGAAAGCTGAGCTTCCAAATGTGGGATCTGGAGTGTGAAGGGATGTGTGGGGAAGTCCAAAGCAAACACGAGCCGTGTCCGGGAGTGGGGCCAGAGGGGGCCCCGTGGGAATGGAGTTTAGTTCTCAGAGCCTGAGATGGGTTGGAGCTGCGCTCAGGGTTCTTTTTCCATCCCTTCTCAAAATACCACTCCTGACCCCACATCTCCCAGCCTTTGGACGCTGCAACATGCCCAGCTTTTTTGCCCAACTCTTGCCCTGATCGAGAGCCAACTCTCCCCAATTTTGTTCAAACCTATCCATGTTTTATTTACCTATCAGAGGGGGAAATACTAACATCTACTTCTTACTGAATACTATAATATAAATATTATTTTCCCCTCTGTGCAACAGATGATAACAAAACGTAGATAGATTAAGCAACTTGCCCTCACTCAATCACACTGCTAAGAACCAACAGAGGTAAAGCTCAAACCTAGGACTTTCAGTCTCCAAAAACCCATAACCATTACTCAGTTCTTTCCTCTTCTTTTACCTCTGGGTGGGTAGAAAAGTTATAACTTACGATATCCTCTGCACTGAAATGATGTGGCTGCTGGGATTTGCAGCAAAATAGTCTAGTGCAAGGAGAAAGTGAAGGCGTACAGAAGAAATTGTTGCTAATTGTTAAATTTGGGGATGTGTCCAGAGGAGTTCCATATATATAGGAGTTATATATATATATATATAAATCTTCTGTAAAGTTCTGGTTAATCCTTGTGGGTACAGAAACACCTAGTATGATTGGAGCTTCAATGAAGGATTTCAGAAGGTTCTAGAGCACAGAGCTGAAAAGAACTGCATGGGGTTACCAGGCCCAATCCCTGCCTTAGAATGGCTTGCTGCTTCCTCCATAAAACATAACCTGGAAACAAGGCCAAGACTTACCTCCTACCCATATTTTTATGTACTTGTGGATGGGCCTCAACTTGACTGAAAAATCTGCCAAGGGCCTGAGAAGGCTGCTTCTTCCCATACGTCTTCCACAGAAGATGTTTTGTTTTTTAAATTTTTTTCCTAGAGAACTTGTGGGTTTATAGAACAATCATGCATAAAATACCACCCTATTACTAACACCTTGCATTGGTGTGGTACATTTGTTACCATCGATGGAAGCATATTTTTATCATTGTACTTATAACTATAGCCGTGGTTTAACTTAGGATTCGCTATCTGTGTTGTACGCATAAGGTTTTAACGGCCTGTTTCTCTGTGTTTTCCCCTCTGGCAGATATTCCAGGCTCAGGGCAGCTATAGTTTCCTGGTCTGTGGCGTGATCTTTGGTTGCTTGGCTTTTACCTTCTATATCTTGCTCCTGTTTTTCCACAGGATGCACCCTGGACAATCATCAGGTAAGGAAAGAATTCGTTTCTACACAAGAGTCGGAAAACAAGGAGGGGGAGGATGGGGGAAATGCTATGGATCTTAGCACGCCATGAATGGTGCACTGTTCCAAGTAAAATGCAAGGAAATGTTTATTTTTCTACAGCTTCCTTTTCCCCTCTCCCTGCTTTGTCTGCACTGGGCTCTTTGGGCAGGCCGGAGCGGGATAGGCTGACTCACGGTTCTCCATTACGAGGGGGCCGTGGACTGCGAGCCTGGCTTCCGGCATCCCACCATGCCATGGCACCGGGCTTTTCAGGCACCGAAAGGCAAAGCCGCCTCCTTGACTGGAACTCTGCCCAACGACTCGTTGGCCTTTTCTTTGCAGTTCAGGGTTTTGACTTAGCCCAAACCTCTTTTTCAAAAAGAAGTTCTTCAGGTCAAGTGGCAAAGAAAAGCTCCTTTAGGGCAGAGATACTTCCCAAGAATAGTCTCTCTCTTGGGGACCAAGAGGCAGGGGGAGCCCCAAAGCTATTTTCATGATCCTGAGCCCTCGCTTGCCCTTCCGCCCAGAGCTTTCAAAGTGCCAGTGACTGCCTTGGCTGTGAGCATGGCCCATTCTTAGAAGAAGGTTGTCACATCACAGTGTTTGTAATTAGCAGCGCTAATATATGGGTATGATAGTGGTTAAAAGGGAAAGTCTAAGGTCGTGCATATCACGAGAAGGAAAGCTAAAAAGTGAAACTTGAGACTACAGTATAGCAAACCTTCTTGTGAAAAATGAGTAGGTTAATAGTGCATATATCAGGATGTTTTTCCTGAAACAGAGCAAATGTACATTAATGTTACAAGATGTTAATATCAGGGTGATATTTGGGCAAAAATACAACCAAAGCAAACTACGGACAGCAGTGTATAGTAGTATATTAATAACCTTCCATCAGTGGCTAAAAAAAAAAAGGAACAAGGACGATGAACAGACACATTAAGTGCAAAGCATCGAGGGGGTGGGGAAAAATAAATAAATAAAATAAATCTTTTTTAAAAAAGTAAGTATGCTAAATGAAAGAAACTAGACAAAAAGTATTATATTTTGTTTGACTCCATCTATACAAAATGTAAATACAAATAAATTATAGAGACAGAAAAAGATAATCAGTTATGCAGGAGAAGGATGAACGATTGAGAGGTGACCTACTAAGTGGTAGGGTTTTTTTTTTCTTGTTTGTTTTCTTTTTTTGTGGAATAATAAAAATTCTCTAACATTGATTGAAATAATGAAAGCACAACTATGATTATACCAAATGCCATTGATTCTACACTTTAGATGAACTGTATGGTTTATGAATACACTTCAGTAAAATTGATTTTTTTAAAAGCTACTAAAACAAAGTAAGAAAAAAAAATAGAGTTCAGAAACGAATCTGCACGAATGGTGATCCTGAAGGGCTGGAAGAGAAAGCTAGGTCTTTCAAGAAAAGGCACTGGGGCTATGAGATATGCACATAGAAGAAGAAATGAATCTTGAGCCCTATCTGATACTACAGGTAGGAAATATTTTGTGCTTCAATGGAAAACTATGCATTATCCATAGCACACTCTCTGAGTTATCTGATTTTGATTCCAAGACAACTCTTTACGACGCTGTAATTTGTAGGTCTCTTATGGCAGTGCAAAATTCATGAAAGTAAATTCTGCCTGGTAAGGAACAACCCTCCCCCTAACACACATGGAAAAACCAGTTTTGCCCCTTCATTTGCACATTCCTTTCAGTATTCTTGACCTACAACTGTGTCTGTCCTTCGGATTCTCCTTTGAATTGGTTGTAACACTTTTACCAGCTTCCTCGTTAAGGAGTTAAATAAAATCTTTAACATGTGTTCATTTTTTTTTTTTTCTAAAAAAATAAAGGTGCTCAGACAGCTCTTGTTCTCCCCATAAAAAGCAAAAAGACTGAAAGCAACCACTGCAGGCATTCCACCATCCTGTCTCTCAGTGGGTGGACATTCACACCCTCTAAACACTCAGTTTAAAGTTCCAGAAGAACAACAGGGCCTGAAAAAAGCGCTCTCTGTAGCCTGAGATGGCGGGTACCCTATTGTTGTCTAGGCCGGCACTCAGCACGGGGCCCTTGTTTAAGACATACGTGCAATATATGTTTGCTGAATATAAAATATGTAACACTTAATGAGTTCCTTACTCACAGGAGACAAAAATAAATACATATTCCCCAAGCCCTAGACACTGGTCTCAACAAACTGCCTCCATCAACATTTTGCCAGAACTAGCAGATCTGACTTTTCACTTTACTCTCTAAAGAGCCACAGAAGAGCAGAGAAACAAAAAGGCTAGGTGAGCTCTTGGAATGAAAAATGGCCACAACTCATCAGATATGCTGAAACATGCTACCTGTTGTTTTTTCTTTTGTAGTTCCTACCCAAGACAAACCAGTTGGGATGGAAAATTCTGAGTGCTACCAGAGGTAGAAGTGGGTAAAGGAGACAAGTGAAGATTCCCAGCCTCTTGGACACCAACACACTGTTGAAGAAAGTTGGGGGTGGAGGTGGAGGCAGTATCTCAGATGACTTTGTTCAAATCCTCTCCACTAATACTTGATCAGGTAGAAGAAATTAAACTGAGTCCTGGGACCTAGGTCCTCCCCAAGAAATCATTAGAAGTTTACCTGGCTATTCCAGTTACTTTCCCCTTCCCTAGTTCAGACTTTTGATAAGAGCTGCCCAGGATAGCAGCTGGAAAGGAAGAAGACAGCCACACACTTCACTCCTTTTGCCAGCTCCCTCATGGACCGTACCCTAGAATGAGGTCATTCTTAATTTAAGTTAGAAAAAATGGGTTGAAATTGTAAAGATCGGTGATCATTGCTCTATGTAGATATATTTTAAATGAATCAAAACTGCCCCCAATTTATTCTGTCATGCTCAAAGGATTTATATGCTTTTTTCCCTATTAATAATCCAAAGCCCCCAGAATTCCTGATGCTGGTGTCAGTAGTTCTTCTATATTCTAAAACTTCAAAAGAAAAAGTTGAATCCTGTTATCTGTGGGTCACTAATCCAGTGGTATGCCGTAGTTAAACCAGCTTATAAAAGCTGATTTAAAATTTTCATTTTTGAGAACTGGCTGTTAAACACAGCCATTATTAAAAATTATATAAACTTATATTAAATTAGACTTTAAACAGAGGTAACATACTCAAAATTTACCACTTCCTAATTATTATTATTGATGCTCGAGGTTATTTACATCTCTTATATACATATGATGGAAATGATATATAATGCTATGCTACTCTGTATCTCTTCCCAACCCTGCTTTCATTAATACCATGTTGGTAACTTGAAATCAGTCATGGTGGGAATATTTGCACCACAGAAATTGGTAAAAGCTATGATTCAAGCCCCCCTCCCCCCGAAAGCCAGTTGTTAAATATTTTCCAACATGCTACTACTAATAATTGATGCTACTTGGCCTGGGAAGATGAGTTGGATGTTCTATTTTTTTTTTTTAATTGAGGTTCACTAGCTTACAAAAGGTGTAGAAACGGCATTAAGAATTTCCAAAAATATCTCATTTAAATTTTACATCTTTTAGAGAGAGATAAAAAACCAGGCCACGATCTTTTTTTCCCCACTTTTAACAAAATGCTGGACCTACTGAACAATTCAAGCTGTGCAGTATACTGAAAGCAGTGCCCGTCAAGGAGTTACAGCTCCTGCCTATAACAAATCCTGTAGTAATGACGGAATGCAAACACATCAGCTTAGAAAGGAATAAAAGTACTGAGATCTCTGTGTAATGAAATGGCTAAAGTACAGTGATGGTTTGCTTGTATATTGATTTTCCTTTACTTTCTCTATGTGTATACAAATGTATATGCATAAATATAAAAATTAAATGGTCTCAGTAACCTGTCCCCAGTACTGTGATATATATGTCTGATTCAAAAAAGGGTTTTCCTGGATCTATAGGCATCATAAAGTTAGCCAGCTCCATCCATCAGCAATATGGTATAGTGATGAAAATCTGGCTGTAGAGAGAGACCTGGTTCAAGCACTGCCTTCACCTTTTCCAGCTGTGTGGCCCTGCGCAGATGACTGAGGCTCTTCCAACCTCACTTTTTTAATCTGTAAAGTGTCATTTATAAAAGTACCTTCCCTACCTCAAAGGAATTCTGAAAGGACTAAGTGAGAGAATTTGTGTAAAGTACCTACTAACTGCCTGACATAGAAACTGTTTAATAAATGTTAGCAATTTTTATTTTTAAAACTTCGTCAAAAGTATACGTATGGTACATATTTATTGTAAGTCAACCAGATCCAACTTCTCTTAAAGCTGGTAGCCCGGGGATACAGTTTTAATTTTGACTGTAAATACTTAAAAAAAAAAAAATAATATGCCTATGTAAGAAGTATTAGGTGCCCACCAAACTTACTTGTACAATCTAACCGTAGTGATGACCTTGACTAAAAGAAAACAGCTGTATTCTTCTTGGGGTTTTTCAAGAAAACATCCTTCTCATACATAGTTAAGAGAGGAATTAATGGCTGTATCTAAATTGATTGTGATTAACTGGGGAATATAGAAAATAAATCCAAGAGTACCTTTCCTAAAATAAAATATTTTAAATGTAATAAGTGTGTTATCTATTATGAAGAGCAATTAATCTTCTTACAATCTCAGAAACAATCTAATGTTATCCCAAGATAGATCTCTCTCATACTATAGGTTCACATGGCTGATATTTTTGGAAGAAAGAAACCAAAACTCTCATGGACAGATGGACTGGGACCCACTCTTCCCCCATACTTAATCAGAATTAAGAGGAAAGGCAGTTGGGTTCTTACACCACACTTCAAAATCATGTACACAGCAACAAGTAGGGCTTTTTTCCTGATCTCTTCTTTTTAGAATTTCCACATTCCAAAGTGCTGTGGATCACCATTCTCAGATTTCCCTCTGCTTCCTGGACGCAGGAATCTTACCCATCAGCATACCAGATTCACTAAAGGAAGACGTAATGACAGAGAAAATTCTTTTACAGAGAATTATTTTATTGCTTCAAAAAAGATTTTTAAAATTCCTCCTCCCTTCAAGGCACTGATCTAGGTGCAGGGATACAGCAGTGAATAAGACAGAAGTCCCTGCCCTCACAAAGATTACACTATATTTAGGGACACAGACATAAACAGATAATCAAATGTAAACATGCCCACAGGTGAGCACTAATTGAGGGCCATAAAGAAAAAGAAAGTAGGGAAGGGAGATGGGGATAGCATACGTCAAGAGATGCTGTGGGAGGCCTTTTTGAGGCACCATTTGGCAGAATATGCGGGAGCAAGCCATCCAAGTATCTGGAAAAGATATCAGGTAGGGGGCACAATTGCAAGGATTCAGACTAGAATATGCCTGGAAGTATCTGAGGAACAGCAAGCAGCCCAAGTGTGCCTTAAGTGTAGGGAGGAAGGGGAAGAAACAGACTGGAGTGGTAGGCTAGGTGCCAGAGCATAAGCCATGGCAGGGAGTTGGGTTTTCTTCTTTCTTGGGTAATGTGAGATTAATTGGGAGAGTTGTGAGTGGGCAAATGACAGGATCTTATTTACATATTTAAAAGTATCACTCTGGTTGTGTGGAGAAGAGATGAAGTCAAGAATTGAGGAGCCAAGTGGATTTGGCTCAACTGATAAGAGTGTCCGCCTACCACATGGGAGGTCCAGGGTTCAAACCCAAGGCCTCCTGACCCATGTGGTGAGCTGGCCCATGCGCAGTGCTGATGTGCGCAAGGAGTGCTGTGCCACACGGGTGTCCCCCGCCTAGGGGAGACCCACGTGCAAAGAGTGCACCCCATATGGAGAGCTGCCCCATCCAAAAAAAGCAGAGCCTGCCCAGGAGTGGCGCTGCGCACAGAGAACTGATGCAGCAAGATGAAGCAACAAAAAGAAACACAGATTCCAGGTGCCACTGACAAGAATGCAAGTGGACACAGAAGAATACACAGCGAATGGACACAGAGCAGACAACTGGGGAGTGGGGGGAGAAGGGGAGAGAAATTTTTAAAAAATTGAGATGAGTTAGGGTACAACTGCAATACACAGTGTAAGAGATGTCTTGACAGTGATGGTGGCAGTGGAAGTGTTAGCAGTGATTAGATTATAGCTGTGCCTTGAAGGTCATGCCAACAAATATGCTGATAGATTTGGTGTGGGGTGTGAAAGATAGGAATCAAGGATGAATCCCAGGTATTTAACCTGATTAACTGGGTATATCATGAGGCCATTTAATATTGGAAGATCCCGGTGGGTCAGGCATGGGGGTGGGGGTGGAGTGCAAGAGTTCTGTTTTAGAATGTTCATTTTAAGATGCTACCTTGGGGGAAGTGGACATGGCTCAATTGATAAGAGCATCCAACTACCACAAGGAGGGTCCCGAGTTTGATCTCCAGGGCCTCCTGACCGGTGTGGTAAGCTGGACCATGTGTAGTGCTGCTGCACGCAAGGAGTGCCCTGCCGTGCAAGGGAGCCCCCATGTAGAGGTGCCCCTTGCACAAGGAGTGTACCCTGCAAGGAGTGCTGCCCCACATGAAAAAAGCACAGCCCGCCCAGGAGTGGTGCTGCACACACAGCTGACGCTGCAAGATGATGCAACAAAAAAACAGTTTCCCAATTCCGCAGGATAACACAGAGAATGGACAGAGAGAACAGACAACGGGGGGGGGAGGGGTGAATCTTAAAAAAAAAATGCTATCTTGTATATCAAAGAAGGCTGATATGTAAGTCTAAACTTAAAAGAGAGATCAAGGCTGAATATATAAACTCTGTGGTCACACACATATACAGTGTTTAAAGCCATAGGGCAGGAGACCACCTAGGGACTGAAACTACATCACATCACAGAGATCAGAAAATTGAGCACTGAGATTCCTCACCAGCTACAGGGTTTGGAAAAAGAATAGGATCCTACCAGGAAAATGAGAAAAGAAAGTTGGATGAAATTCAGGAGCGGATGTAGTCTCCTGGAAGGCATTAGATGAATGTTTAGAGGAGGAGGAAGTAATTGGTGCTGTCAAGAGGTCCAATAAGAAGCCTGGCATCAACCAGTGGATTTGGCAACATGGAAGGTGATCTGGATGGAGACAGGTTTCCATTAATTATGATGTATTTGAAAACATGGGAATCGTAAAATCGATTCTGATGCTCCAGCAACTTCCTTGCACCTGACTTACGGTTACAGGTTATCATTCTTGATTCATTTTTCAATATTATCCACGGTCCTCTTATTTCAGTCACACCAAATGAAGTCACCTTTGTGGACTCCCTCCAGTTACAGGGTGTATTCCAATTAGTGCAGTGCTTTGTAGTGACAATGAATGTAAAATCTTATAATTGTTAATAATCACTGCCTATTTGATAATGCCAAGTCCTGGAAAATTATCCAATGTTAGAGCATTCATTTAACTTTTAATTTTAGTTTGCCATCAGATGCATGCGTCTTTTACTATAAAACACAGAAAGTGCTTGCAGAATAGGCAAACTGCCACTCAAAAGGGAAGTGTCAACAGTCAAAAAAGTAGAAAATATTGGATTAGACAGGTTTTTTTTACTGAAGGCCTTCTTCAAGCTTTTAATACTCTATACATTTTGAATCTCCAAGAGGTGGAGATCCCATTTCCCAAACTTATCTGACCTTTTAAGATGAATGTTCCAGGAAATACACGTTGGGAACCATGGCTCAGGAAAATCCCACAGTCCGGCAGGACTTACCACCCGTGTTCAATACTGTTTACTGACTCCCTTCTAAGTGGTATATCACCAGTGTTGGTGACTTGTACCCCCCAGACCAACCTCTTGTTATTTTCACCTAAAGCTATGAAACAGACGTCTCTGATGTTTTTGCTACCTGTTCATCCCACTTTCCCCTAAATATATTCTATCAACCCAGTTCTGTTAATGCCTAATTTCATTTGCAAAGTGAACTGAAAGCCTCCAGTTTCTTACCTAAAAAATTACATGAACCATGCTTAGAGTAGAAATAAAAGCTGCTCCTTATAAGGCCTGGAATAAAAGAATTAAATAAAAAATATGCCTTTTAAAATGTAAAATAAAATTTAAAATTAGAGTAAAATGAGATTTCACATGGTGAATAATTTTCCTAGCCAGTCTATTCTCTTAACTTCTTTTTTTTTTCTTTTTTTTTTTTAGGAGTTATCAAGATTGAACCCAGGACCTTGTACATGGAAAGTAGACACTCAACCACTTGAGCTACATCTGCTCCCTCTAAATTCTTTTCTATACCAACATCATTTTACAGTCCTTCCTCTTCACCACCTATCCCAAACCAGACTTTAAATATTTTCATGTAGATACAGATCAAACAGCTGAAGGCCAAGTTTAAGGGTAACCATCAGGAAAACTGAACCCACATTTCCTTATCCACATTCAAAATGGATAAAAATCCAGGGAAACAGATGTGACTCAAGTGATTGGGCTCCCGTTTACCATAGGGGAGGTCCTGGGTTCGATTCCCAGGGCCTCCTGGTGAAGGCAAGCCAGCCTGAGTGGAGAGCTGGCCCACATGGCAAGCTGGCCCAAGCAGAGAGCTGGCGCGCAAGATGGTAACAAAAAGAGACACAGAGGCAAGACAATAAGAGACGCAGCAGACCAGGGTGCTAAGATGGCGCAAGAGATTGAGCACCTCTCTCCCACTCTGGAAGGTCCCAGGATCAGTTCCCAGTGCCATCTAAAGAGAAGATAAGCAGACACAGAACATACAGCAAATGGACACAGCAGACAAGGGGGAAAAAAAGAGAGAGAGAGAGACTGTCTCCATGGATGTGTGCAAGAGATGGGAAATGAATGATCAACTCAGAAAATAATTTTGTTAAAAATATTTATTTAAAAAAATACAATTGTCCATATCTAGTTGCACATATATCTATTAACATATCGCATAATTTTAGACTTTAGTAAATTTGCTACCATGCTTTCTTAAAGCCAGCTTGCATTATACAAAGCAAATTCCTCTGTCAGTTCTTACATAGAAAGTTTTTTGAAATGTATCATCTTTCTAAAAAGATGCATATCACCTTTCTAGAATTTAACAAAATTTTTGCATAAAACTTGAAGCGGTAGAAAAAACAATCACCTGATTGGTTATTCAGAGCAACCCCTTACTAGGTTTGGAGATGCGCTGAGTATCAACTTTACTTTTTTTCTTCTGAAAGCAGCATATTGTAAAGCCCTCAAAGTGCAAGCACAACCCTTTCCTCATCTACCTAAATTCTGTATAAAGTTTCTTTGCAATAGACAAATAGGAGAATTCAAGACTCTAGCCATATAATCATCCTAATCAACTTTAAAACAACATCCCTTTGTTTCCAAACAAGTCAGTCAGAACTACTTAGATAAAAGATGTGGAAGTTTCTCTTCAATTGTATCCACAACTAAAGTGAATTTTAATAAATGTGAGCAGTTACCATTCAATTGCTTTTTTAGGGGAAAAATGGTGATTTTAATACTTTGAAGATCTCTCTAATTTAAATTACACTGAAATGAATTAAGACAAGTTATTAATAGCACATTAACAGTTATTCATTCCTTTGGGTAGGTGTGCACTTGCATTATATATTAAGTATTCTATCTATACGAAAGTGGTAGATACTGGTTATTATGATACAGATTTCAATAAAATAAACAAGGGGGGAAATAATGAATTAACTGTCTTCATAGTTAAGTTGATGTGTTAGAGTAAAGCATCCTGACAAGTTATTACCACATATTCCAAACTAAGACATACACATAAAATAATACCTTTCTTATACATTAATGCTGATTGGGGATACACTGTATAGAAATATGGCCAACATATGCTTTTCTTCACCGACTGGATGAAAGAAAATCAAGAATTTATTAAAGAATATCATTTGGTTTTTAAGTAATGCTCATACTAAATAGTCTACAATACCAATACCACTGTGATTAAACCACGTGGCTAATGGGATTTCAAATAATCTAACCTACAGTTATTTCCCATTAATCATATTCACTCCTAATTGTCTCTTTCTGGGAGGCGATCCAGGATGGCTCATAGGAAATAATCAGTTTGGTCTTCAAAATGCAACAATATATACAGTTCTGTTTGTTTAGCCAACTTGATTATTTGGCGTATAAAGGGCACAGTACTAAAACCTAATTTTAGTCAAAAAATTCTATTTGCCTCAAACCAAATGCTAACCAGTAGCAAAATGACTGAGTTTCATATTTAATCTTCCCTACCCACAAAGATAAATGAAACTGCTAGAAGGCAAAAGTGAAAAGACATATCTGATTGTTATTAGCAAAAGATCGATGGCCAAACTGAATAATTTGTAATCAAGAATTACCTGCATTCATTTCTATCTTTATATACATGCATATTAGCTAATTCCACTCATACTGGACAGAGAAGCTCATAAAGTATACTACTATATCACACAAGCAATGATTGTCATGTACATATAAAGGCCATTGGTAATACTGCCACAATAAACAAAAAATAGAAAATGTCTTAAAAGGGACTGTGCTCCCTACACAGAACAGACAATAAGCATCAATGATTAAACAAACTTAAAATAAACTTAAAAGTTGAGTTGCAAATCATTAAAAATCTTTATAAATTTCTACAAAGCACAATATTAAAAGCTCTTATTTTAATACATCCTAGCTAAAAAAGAGCATACCTTACAGAGCCTAGAAGAATGGCTCATTAGGTAACTCCTTTATTCCTTCTCCAAACAGTCTTAAGTTTCAGAAAAAATAAATGAGAAGTCTTACTTCCCTGACCCTCAAGATCCTTACGTTGAAATTAGACAAACTAATCATGAAGTGCTTCCAGTTATTCAAAACAAAACAAACAAAGCAGTGCTAATAATGGTGTCCAAAAAAGTACCAAGTGATTTGACACCAGTGTATGGCATTCCCACCCCTGAACTCCAGGCATACTTGATTGATTCCATCGGCCAGAACTCTGGCCCAGCCACAGGGTACCCACAGTCCAGAAGATCCCAGGCCTGTTCCAAAGCATGGCTCATAACCCTTAGAAGGGGCAAGAACCAGACTGGGCCCATATGAGATGGGAAACAAGGCAGAGTTAAGAACATTAGGCCCAAGATTCTTTGAGGTTTTTCCTAATGCCTCTTATGTACAGTTTAAAAGAATAAATTGGGCCATAAAGCCAGAATTCTTCTGCTATTCTATTGATCTATAGTCAAATTTCTGTATTTTAGAAATACTGCTTCTAGTATAAACCTCCTGAGGGACATATAATCCAAAATAATAAGGATTTATGCAAAAGCAAAAGTAAATTTAGAATTTTTAAGAAAGGACATCCCTTTATCTGCTCAATAATACGTAAAGAAAAGAGAATAGTTTAAGATGACTACTTTAGAGTATGTCACATGTAGCACTGTATTTCTAAAATGTTGGCAAGCAATTAGTCTTTAAGATCTACGATTTTAGGTATTAAAAAAATTGAATGTGCATTGATCTTTAAAAAGTGGCAACTGCAAAGTGCAGCAATTTCTTTTTCTTTTAGTATAAAACAGCCTAGGAGCCATCCTAGTTTAGAGAATGAGTAATAGAAGTTCTCTCTGAAAGATACACACACACACCCCACATTTACATTTATACTCAGCCAATACATTAATGTATACACACAAACATATACATACTTGGCCCATAGTAAAATTTAAACCTCTTAAAATTTCCTGATATATATTATTCTCAAAAAATTATACTCCAAGTCACTTAGTAAATATGCGTGATTACACTTTAGGAGGAGACTTACTATGTTTCATTGTATCTCTCATGTATTTTTTTGGTAAAGGTTTTATTCAAAACGATGTTAATACCAGCTTGAATTTCCCAGCTTCTGTAGAGAGCTTAAAGCCAACATTTCCCCTCTCAGATAAGCTACTCTGGATTTCCACCTTTCATAATGGTTAAGTGTGAAATTGCTATTTTCTAGCAGACTGTCAATCCATCACAATTTTTTTTCAGGAAAGTAGCTTGGAGAAACTGGCAGTCTCAAATGGAACATTTATTCTACATCAAAAACTCACCTTTCAGATTTGCTCAGTTTACAGGTCAAAACATGACTTTTATACTAACAGGTTCCACCAAGTACAAGAAAAGAAATCAAACCACCTCTTTTCTTGCTTCATACACAACCACCCACAAGAACTCTAGATTTTAAGATTATAACTTCAACTTCAGTAAGCAGAGTTCTGATGACTTAAGAGGAATAAAAGGGGACCTTGTTTCAGGCAATGACAGCAGCATTAAAAACAATACCAGAGCACTTACTTGTTGGCCCCAAACCAAGCAGATAATTAACAAAACACTTTTTATACTACCCATTCTCTAGTCAGAGTACTTGCTGAAAGACGATTATGGTTGACCTCCACTTTACTTACACTACTATGGATTGAACAATTACCTTCTTCAATCCCATCTTAGAAATAACATATTCTGTCCTACCCTCAGATTGCAGACTACATCATGGGTAGTCTTTTCACTTTCCAGTTGGTTTGGTAATTACTCTAGAGCTCCAGGTTTCTGCACAAAGAGATCTGAATTCTTTTCCACACTTCTTTACACACATAAGAATGGCACTGCAGCACGATTTTAAATTTCTAGCATGGTATAAGTAAAATATACATAGTTAATGAAGTGATAAATAGAAAAGACCCATCAAGATAAGTATTTCTTCAGATGCTAAAATGTCATACACACACATGCACACTCCTTACAAATGCAGCAAACAAATTATATTTTAACATAAAACTTGCAATAATTCTGAATTGTTGCTAAAAATTATAAACAGACTAATAAAATAAAAATATAGAGTTACGTTTAATAAGAAGAGGAAAGAAACAACAGTCTGTCAAAAATAATATGCATGAAGTTCTGGGAAACATTTGGTAATGGGTTATTTGGCAGTTTGTGAAAAAGAACTAATGTGAAATTGATGACAAGTTCTCCTGAAAAATTCCAAATCTCTTCTAGAGATTTTACATGAAAATAAAATAAAACATGTAACTCCATATAGCATAACAAAAGCATATACATTCTTTCCAAGATTCAACTGAGAAGCAATAACATGAGCCAGCATCTCTAAAGCAGAGTGTTTACAAGAAGACAAGCTGAAGAAACTGGCAGGAAGAAAATATTAGACCTTCTACTCAATATTTACTTTTTATGCCATCCTTAAATTTCTATTTTGTATATGTTTTATAATATACATATTAAATCAGTACAGTGCTAGATATAATTTAATATATGTATGTATATATTTTTAATAAGGAATTTATGTTCAGGAACTTTTTACTGATCCAGATGTGTGTTCAAAAGGTTTGGCGAGTTTTTCTGAAATACCAATGAGTGCCTCTAAATATGCTTAAATTCACTAGAAACATACAAAGCTATTTTTTAGAACTTTGGAATCACAATACAAATTTTGAGATCAGGGTGAAACAATACTGTTAGACCAGACACCATACAATGCCCAGCGTGAATGGAACTGAAGGGATACTTCATCAATAGCCTCAAGTTCCAATTCCAGAGTTCCAAGCTCTTGTTTATCTTTCCTTCCATGCCTAATTGACTAATAATATAGAGAACTAGAAACTGTGCCAGGTAAAGTGATTCAATAGTCAGTGCTGCCTTTTTTTTTTAATCTCTAAAATAGTAGTATATACATCCTTCAAGAATGTTTCCAGTTAAAAAAAAAAATCCAGTATCCTTTTAAAGGCTCATGGGTCTATTTTCTCCATCAAAACTTGAGAAAAAATTTTTTTAATGTATTAAAAATTCAAAATATAGAAAAAAAAAATTGAACCTATATTTTCACTCTAGAAAGTTTTAAGGTTTACCTTTTGAGGGCCGCTGGATTCTTCAATTGTGTACTAGAGAAAAAAAAAATCAATGGAAGTGTCCACCCTTGAACACACAAAATATGTCATGAGGAATATAACACTACAAAAGCACTGAGTAACTTAAAAAAGATTCTCAAGTCAGACATGTGATTTTGATTTTGTATTTTTAAAAATCAGCATATAAACAAGAAAAGTTTAGAAATCACATGAAAACCCATTCTAGATTGGAATAAATGCAGTGGTTTGCTGGCACTGGCTCTGAGCCAATTGTGTACATCTGTTCTCAATACCCAAGTGGTACTTCGAAATCAGTCACAGTAGGAGTAATTTACACCACAGAAATTGGCAAACACTACAATTCAGGGCTTCTTTCCCCCAAAGAGCCTAGTTGTTAAAGATTTTCCAGCATACCACTGAATGAATAGGGACAAGAGCAGAAGAAAAGCTAAGATAATCATATACAGTAGATGCTCCAAAATCCCGTTCAACCTGCTCCCCTTCTTTAACTGAGGCTGTTGCCCCATAGCATTCGTGCTAGCAAAGTGGCTAGTGACAGGTACCAACTACAGTTACCAAAATTAAGTCTGCAGTGAGTACTAACCTTAAATGGTGTATCACCTTTTGATGCTAAGAAGAACTCTGTAGATGTTCAAAAGATTTTCCAGGAAGGAGGTAGTCTAAAAATAGAACGGTCTGCCTCATACTTTCGAGCTAAGGTTGTAAACTTTCATTTAAAAAAAGGAAAAAAAAAAAAAATATATATATATATATATATATAAAACACACACAGAAGTTCCCCATTATTTGCTGATCTCAGAGAGAAGGCCGATCATCATCAATCTCTTAAGGCCTCATAGCTCTCAGAGGCTTCAGGACAGGTTTATAGAAAGAAGACTCACTAAAACTAGGACGATGCACTTTGGCTGAGTTTCAATGGTGCCCTTAGTTCCCAGGCACCGCTGTGCTAAGACAGTATATTATCAAAGATATTATCTCTAAAAACAAACCAATGGCTTTTTTCCTTTAAGTCAGAAAAGATATAACAACTTTTGTACTTTCAAATTTTAAAATTTCTAGTTAACTCAAGCCATCAATATTTACTTATCATTTAATGTACAAAATATTTATTAAAACTATTTCAAAGTGCTACTGAGAGGTCTAATTTCGAACAAGCAAACTAGGTAATTCAATATGAGGACAAAGTCCAATATGTCTGTTTTCCATCACTATTGAACACTACCGTTCAACACTACTATTGCACATCTAGAAACAGAACTTTCAGCTGCTAACCAGAAATCAATCAGTAACAAGTCTCCAATACTATATATATAAAAGGCAGCTCCCTGAATATTTTCCCCTCACTACTACAGAACTAGCATAGATGTTTTATACAAGAGCTTCTCTATATACTGTAAATTAAAAAATTTAAATTGAGAATTATGCATCTGGAAGATGCTGATTTGTCCTACTGCCATTCTGAGCCCTCAAGTCCCTACTCCCTGATTCCATTTAGTTCATGTGACTCAATTATAACAAACGATTTCTAGGGTTAAAAGAACAGTGTGATGGGCAGGGTGGTGGTGGCAGGGGTGGCACATAATTTCATCTGGGACCTTAAAGCCAAATACATCTACACAAGGTTCCAATGTGATGATGATGATTTCAATTCAGTCTGAGGGATGAACCAATCTGTCTGCACCTTGCCTTGATTATCATATGGTAATATCCTATAAATGTGGTAATTTAGAAATGAAAACCTGTATTTTTCACTACTAATATAGACAATCCAATCCATATGTATGAGCATTCCCAAATGAACTCTGCTCCTCCCTAATTAAAAAAATAAAAATAAAAAGGAAAGAAATAAGCACATCTTTACCTCACTACTGGTTAGAAGACTATATACTTTGCATTTCACCCTCCTAATCACATCTTGAAAACTATCACCACCTCTAACAACCTTAAATTTAAAAGGCAAGAAGACAAATATACATTAGAAAATGAGATAAAATAAACAAAAAAAAGTAAAGAGTCCTTTGAGTGTCTTCTAAGTGGGAAAAAGCCCCTTGTACTGTTTCAGGTTATTCAGTTGAATTCTTTACTCAAAAGTGCCATAACTTTTCAAAAAACTTGGGTTCAATCTTAAAAGTCACCACTTACCATGCTGTAGTCTATGGGTGTAAAATTATCCCCGAGAACAGACATTTCTATGCTAGCTGTGGGGGATGATATTCTTACTAGATGTTCCAAACACCATCTTAAACCCCTGGTTTAAAAATCTTCCTATGCTGAAACAGACTGACTTCATGCTCTCTTGACGGTTCAGACAAGATCACACATATGGCGAAGAGACCAACCCTGAATAAATGTAAACAAGATGCCTCTTTGTGGAGTTGCTTACATAGGTAACAGTTCACAACTAAATGTAGTCTCCCCAAAATATACTGCTCCCATCTTACTCTATCTGAATAGGAATGATTCTTTTTCCTCCACGGCTTATGAACAGCTTTCAGTGGTTCAACAGAGCACACTTAGTCCTAAAGATGGCCAATATCACTTGACCAATGTTTCTTTAAATAATAAACTCAGCATAAATTTTTTTCCTTCCCAAAAGGTCACAATAGAAAGGAATAAAAGGAATAACTTTGTTCTTAATTGCTCTTGCAAAGTATAAAGACTAAATCCCACCAAAAATTTCTTTAAAACAAAGCTCAAAATATGGAAGGAAGGAAGGGGGCAGGGGAGGAGGCAGGGAGGGAAGTGGAGTTTAGACTCCAATTAAGGCATTTTTATACACAGTCCAACTTGAGTCCTATTTAAAGGGCATCCTATTCAATGGAGAAGAATGGCAAAAAACAAAAAAATCACAATAGTCTATTATCAGCTTTGTGGAATTATCAATTGCTCACTTCAAATGTAACCATGTTGAATGTCTGTTTCTCTGTTCCATGGTTCTTGCATTCCACAAGGGCAGAGGTTATGTTTTCTGTAGGTCTGGGGAAAACGGGCCTGGGGTGGAAGGTCCATCCAGGCTAGACAGAGTGAATGGCCCATGACTGTTCAGTACAGAAGGAAACTGAGAAAGAAAATAAAGCACATTAACATCTTATTACTCAACCCCAACTTTTACTTTCTGTCCCTACTATATTCCCTGGGGTAGAACACAACAGGCTTCTGCAGTGGCTCACACAACCTGTTCCTTTCAAAAGTAATTGTTTATCATGGTGGAATATAGTGCCCTAACAAAAACTTCGAAGAAAAAAATTGTTTGTCCTACATGGTAAATAACAACACTCTCCAACCTATCTGATGGAGTGAAAAAAGAATAAATCTATACCTTCCCTCATTTCTTAGGTACACAGATTTACTTCCCACCTCATTCCCAAAAAAGTTTTAGACAGTTCAGCAAATGACAATATGCATTATAGAGTATAATTCAATTATAGAGCAAATCATGGTCTCTCAAAAAATGGGTCCAGAAAAGTTCCAAAAGAAATGCCCATCTGTTAACTCTCTCCTGGTACAGAAAGTTACAGAGTACTCATCCTAGAAAAGGTTTCCTCATCATGTGTTTTGAAATCAATTCCATGGGGAGATTCCAGGCTAAACCTATGTGAGCACTATGACTCTGCTTAAGGACTCAGATCACACAACTCAATTATCTGTGAGTGGGAGGTAAAGAAACACACAAAAAAAGGAAATGTGGAAAATTCTCAGTTCTCTTTGTATTCAATAATTTAGGACTTTTTGCAAACATTTTTCCTTTACATTTCTAAAGAACAATGAAAAATTAAATTATGAAATGCAAGGATAATCACCCCTGAATAAATCACTCAACCACAAAAAAGTCTACAAGTTATAAAGTGTACATATTTTCAGCAAAATAATGGTTAAAAACTTTAAGACCTTTCCTAATTTCTTGATAAAAAGCTAACATTCATTTCTAAAAATACGTATTTAAAATGTTGATATCAATTCTGAGAAGGAAGTGCGAGTATTTGATATGCTATTATAAAAACTTTTCTGTATTTTTTTAAATCCTCAACTAAAAGGGGAAACCTTTGTGCTGAAAGATTGCCCCAAAATATAAATATATATCTTTTATAATGTTTTCTAAAAATGGAGGATTTCTAGTATTTTAAATGACAGAAAAACTGATTGGTTTAATATTTACTACGGTATTAAAAAATTCTTGGTCTAACTCAAATATAATCTTACACAATGAAGACACTTTCCTGCAAATACTTATCTGAGCTGTTTTGCTCGCTATGGCATTAACAGAGAAATTCAAAAATAAAAATACTTATTAAATATAGGTTTTTGGTGATTCAACTGAACAGTGGGACATGCCTTTTGCCTATTTCTTCATTTAACATGCTCTGATTAGAAGAGACAGACTTTTATGCAATTTACCTGGAAAAGTGTGTTAGCACCTTGCAATCTGGCTGGACTTAGGGGAGCAACAGGGCTGAGAGTACTCCAAAAGTGGATGCTGGAGAGCAAGGGGCTAGGAGTCAGTAAGATGGGTGTCTATAATAAACAAAACAAAAATACTCATCAAATGACTTACCAGGATTATGTTCTCTCCCTACACTAGCACATCAATAGCCCTGAACCCAAAAAACATCCTATTCTCCACCCCAAATATCTCCAAGTCTGAAAATGTATCATCAGGAAAAACTCAAATTATTTTTACAACCTAAGAAAGAGAAAAGTCAAAATGGTTATTCTTTAACCCAGCTTTTATAGGGTGCTTCCCAAATAAGAGAACCCACTTGAATTCAGGCGGAGGCCTACTGGGTTACTGGGTCAAAAATATTTCTTCCATAATAATAAAGGTCTGGGAGTAATCTATTAAAATGTTAGATGAGCAAGTTAATAAATACCTAATGTAACCATAAAAACTTGTTACTCAACATCACACCAGTCATTTTTCTTAAGGTTCTCAGGACCTAATGCTTTCTAGCCTGAGATTATCACTATTTTTTTAATAAGATATCATGCAGTTTTATAAGCCCCAAACAAGGGAATATTTATTTTCTTTAGGAGGAAGTAAAAAAAGCCAAAATATTTGCTTAGAACAATAAATTTTTTAACGAAATACTATAAACCTTTTATTTTGGCAGTATTTTTTGTGGATTTTTTTTTTTTTTTTAGGTACTGGGGTTGGGGATTGAACCCAGGACCTTGTATGCTGGAAGCAGGCACTCAACAACTGAGCCACATTGGCTCCCCCGAGTTAGTTCTTTTTTTTCTGTTTCATTTGTTTGCTTGTAGTTTGTTTTTGTTTTTTTAGGAGACACCAGGGTCCAGATCCAGGACCTCTCATGTGGGAAGTAGGCACTCAACCACTTGAGCCACATCCACTCCCAATTCTGGCAGTTTTAACTGAGGTAAGGAATTAGGTTACTTTTTAAGACAAGTCTTGGTAGGAGAATGAGAATATGAGGGTATAAATTTGTTTCCAAAGGTGATTAAATGCAAACAATAGTGGCACTAAAAAGAAAGAGCTACCTGTGAAAAAAGTGCTGGTGTAAGAGAAGCTGTTGGGAGAGATGGGCTTAATATACCCAGAGGACTTGGATCACTGCCTGTGATCACAAGGGTAGGTGCCAGTTCTAACCCTTTTGGTTTCTTGGATCTTGACGAATTATTTGTTTTGTCCTTTTCTGGCAAAACTGAGTCCTGGTCTTTAGGCTCCAGCGACATGTTCTCAGGAAGTTCCATAGACTGAGAAGTCACTGAATCAATGTCTGTGTCAATGTCTGGGTTAGAACTGAGTGGCGGTGAAGGTGTTCCAGGAGGTTCCTGCAAAGAAGGGGACAGGGATGGAAGAGGTGTGGTGGTAAAGGTGGTAGATACGTTGGAAGCAGAGGTCCGGGCTTCCAGGGAAGGCAGTTTCGGAGAAACCAAAGTCCCCAATGCTTGGATAGTTTCTTCTGAAGATGGAGAAATACTTGAGCCAGTTGAAATAGTTGTGGTAACATGTTCAAGTGGTGGCTTTTTGGAAGGTGTTGTTACAAATTTGATAACAGATGGCGTTGCCTCCTGAGGAGATTTTTTCTCTGCCAATTTCTCAGCTGGATTCTCAATCTTTATAGATTTGAAAAGCTTCATATTGGAGGAGTTCAAAGAGTTCAGAGTAAATGAAGAATATAAGCCAGAGTGTATGTAATCATTGCGGCTTGAGGTCTTGGCACCAGGCTGAGATGGTTTCTCTTTCCCTCCAGTCTCCACATCTTTAGAGCTGCTGCTGACTTCACTGAAGCTTAAAGTTTCATAATCTCCCTCAATCCTGCCCACTGTCATTGGATCCATGTTCAAAATCTCTGGGTATGAGACAAACTTGTACACAAACTTCTGACCATTCACCTTTTTGATGATATTCTGTTGGTAATTAAAATAAGCATTCTTAAAGCTTCAAAATAATCCAAATGTATCTTATCTAGTCATACCAAGCACAGTCCCTACCATTACTGGGCATAAATTAAGGCAAGCACATTTAAATTTAACTAAATTAATATGTTATATAAAAGCTGAAAGATTTTAATTGTTTAACACTCTTAACCAAATATTTGAATAAAATCAGAAATCACTGAAGTGCAATCTCAAATCATTCCAAAGGTACAAGCCACATTTTCTAAGTAAGCAAAAAGGAATTTAGGATATTACTTCTGCTAAGGGCCCAATTCATTCAGAAATTCATTCAGATCTCAGCTTCTCATTCTAATTCTTTTTTTTTTAAGCCATGGATTTTGCCTCTGTGCCCAAGAATATTTTCAAAATTACTAGAAATTAAACAAAAAACAATTTCAACTAAGAAATCAACTCTAAGTATTAGCAACTATTCTTTTAAGTATTGATTTGTGTTCCAAAGGTTAAACTAAAAACAAAAATTAAGAAAACCTACAAGCACAAGTATTTATATGACAATTTTAAAGTGAACTATGACATATACTTGAATTAGTATTTATCCTCAATAATCTCAAATTTAAAAAATCTTATTCTAACACTGTACTCACTTTTTCTTTTAAAGAAACTGAAAGAAAATGTGTGTAATGTGAATAAGAGTTTGTAGAAGTACATCTGGAACATTAAACCTTTCATCCAAATTCCAAACTGCCAAAACTTTAAAATAAACTGCATGTAAATAAACTAGCACATTATTACCTATAACCTCAAGGGAAGAGAAGGAACAATTCTTGTTTTGAGATTTTCTATCTAGTTTCAAGATCAGGATGTGTATTACCTTCACATAATAGTATCTAAGGGCTCGGCTGAGTTTGTCATAATTCATGTTAGGCTTGTTCTTGCGAATCCCCCAGAGACGAGCTACTTCTTCTGCTTGTAAAAGCTTGAATTCTCCATCATTAGAGGTCCAGCAGATCATGTGCTTGTTCTGAGGCTCCTGTAGGAGCTGAAGGAGGAACTGCCACAGGGTGATAGCACTGTCCATAGCAGTGAGCTGAAAAGATGAATAGATAAGTTATATAGTAAGATTAACAGCTAACACTTACATAACACTACAGGGCAGGCACTGTTTTAAGTGCTCTCAATGTATTATTTCATTTCATCTCCCCAACAATCCTGTAAGATAGATACTACTGCATACCTCTTATACATATGTTCTTCTTTTATAAAGTGTTAAGAATATGGTGATACAAGGAAAAATTACAATAACTATAAAGTATGGATGATAGTTAACAGTAACAGTGTAATATTTCTGCAACAATGGCAAAGAAGATATTATATCAGTTCTTTTTTGTTTGGTTGGTTTTGGCTTTTCTCTTTTTCTTTTTTATGTATCAATTCTAAGAGACAAGAATAAGGAGGTATAAGATGGTATGGGATTCCATTATGGAATAATGGAAATGTTCTAAAATTGACTGAGGTAATGATAGTACAACTCTGTGATGAAAATAAGAGCCACTGAGTGTACACTTTGAATGGACTGTACAAAGTTTGGTACTGTGTAACACAGGGAATCCAGTGGTAGAAGATGGACTGTGGTTAACAGAACAAAGATGAGAACATTCTCTCACGAACTATAACAAATATACAATACTAATTCAGGGTGTTAATAACTGGGTGGGCTGGGGGTAAACACACCAAATGTAAGATATGGGCTATAGTTAGTAATATTTTGATGATGCCTGCTATAGTTTATAACAAATGTTTCACAATGATGCAAGGTGGTAGTGGGGTGATGTACGGGAGTCCTGTATGATACATGCATGTTTGTTTTGTAAGTTCACAAATTTTACTATACATTTATTGTTTAGGTATGTGGACGTATGAATGATAGACTACTATAAAATTGTATTAAAAAATAATAAAAACAGATTCATAAAAAGGTTAAATAACTTGTCTAGGATGGCAAAAGTAAATAAATGATGGAACTGAGGTTTGAACCTGCCAGTATGGATCCAGAGTCCAAACTCTTAAAACTGCTATGCCCTGCTGCTTAAGAAAAGTCCTTCTTCTTATACAGTGAACAACTTTCAGGGAAGATAAAGTTGATACCATAAATTATAGGAACAGACCAGTATTGCCTATCACTGGAGTATCACTGTTACTATATTTCACCTCACATTATCATATTCTCAGAGACCACCATTATTTCAGCATCTATCTAAAAAAAAAGTTTGCTTATTTGCCAGGGTGTGTATGTGTGTGTATATGTGTGCATGTGTCTCAGAGGGGCCCAGGGGCTGAGGTATAGTGAATAATCAATCTATTTTTGCTTCACTGGAATTTCCTCTTCAAATAGTTTCCATTATGGCAAATGTAATTTATATGTATACTGGCAGCACTGAGAATCCAGCAAAATGTTCCTTGATTTAATTGACAAGTTCTGTCACCATTCTGTCCACAGGGATTCTATCCAAATGGATCCTTTTATTTGATTAGTGACCTCTGATTATTAAGACATGAATTGAAGAAAAAGCCTTCAAGTTCTAGGATCTCCCTGCCTAGGCCAGGGTTTCTCAACTTCTGCAATATTAATATTTTGGGTCAGACAATTCTTCATTATGGGGGCTGTCCTGTATATTGTTCATTAAGTAGCACTCCTGGCCTCTACCCACTAGACGCCAGTAGCACCTCCAGCCCAGCTGTGACAACCAAAAAGGTCTACACACACTGACAAAAGCCCTTCTCCATGGGGGGGCGGGAGGAGGCAAAATCACTCTAGTTGAGAACTATTGGTTTAGACAGCAGACCACCAAAAAAAAAACTCTCCTAAAGTTATTCTTCTTGTAAAAATTCCCAACACCTTGACTATTTAGGAAGAATTCTTTAGGGCAGAAACTCAGGCAAAATCTGTTCAAATTCTTCCCAAGAAGCCTATAACTTGAACACCTTTATAAAACAAAACAAAATGTTCCTTTCTTTACCTAGCAATGAAATCTCAATGAATCAAAATATGGCTTGAAAACAAATCAATTCCACTTAAACCTAACACTACAAAAACAGATGAATTAAATTACACCAAAATTTCAAACATTTATGCAGCAAATGACATTCATCAAATGAAAAGACAATCCCCAGAATGGGAGAAAATATTTTCAAATCATGTATCTTATAAGGACTTACTGCCAGAATATATTAAGCACTCTTACAACTCAGTTACAAAAACAAAACTGAATAATTCAATGGAAAAAAAGGGGGCAAAGGATTTACACAGACATTTCTTCAAAGAAGATATACAAATGGGCAATAACACATGAAAAGATGCTCAAGTCATATAATGAAAATGCAAATCGAAACCACACAAGGAAAAAAAAAACACACAAGAGAGAAGCAGATGTGGCTCAAGCAGTTGGGCACCCGCCTACCACATGCAAGCTCCTGGGTTTGGTTCCCAATACCTCTTGGGAAGGGCAACCAGGACAGTGAGCTGGTACAGCAAGATGATTCAACAAGATGATGCAACAAGACATGAGAGACAGAACAAGATGATACAACGGGGAGTTGCAACAAGAAACAACAGGTAGGGAACAGATGTGGCTCAGGCAACTGTGTGCCTCCCTCCCACACGGGAGGCCCTGGGTTTGGTTTCTGATGCCTCCTAAAAAGACAACGAGCAGGGAAGCAGATGTGGCTCAACTGAGAGTGTCCGCCTACCACATAGGAGGCCCAGGGTTCATATTCAGGGCCTCCTGACTTGGGTGGTGAGCTGGCCCACACACAGTGGCACACAAGGAATGCTGTGCCACGCAGGGGTGTCCCCTGCGTAGGGTAGTCCCACGCACAAGGAGCGTGCCCTGCAAGGAGAGCCGTCCCGCGCGAAAAAAAGCGCAGCCTGCCCAGGAGTGGCACTGTACACACGGAGAGCTGATGCAGCAAAAAGACACAGCAAAAAGAGACACAGATTCCTGGTGCCACTGACAAGAATGTGAGCGGACACAGAAGAACACACAATGAATGGACACAGAGCAGACAACAGTGGGGGTGGGGAAGGGAAGAAAAATAAAAATTAAATCTTCACACACACAAAAAAGACAAGCAGACACAGACAGCACACAACAGACAGACAGCTGACGGTAGGCACAAACAATGGGGGGTGTTAAAAAATGAATAAATAAAATAAATCTAAAAAAAAGAAACCACACAAGATACCACTTAATACCCACTACCACTAGGATGGTTATAATCAACAAGAGAAACAATACCAACTGCTGACGACAATGTGGGGAACCTTGCTGAAGGGAATGTAAAATGGTGCAGCTGTTTTGGAAAACAGTTTGGCAGTTCCTCAGAATGCTTAACGTGGAGTTATCACATGACCCAGCAACTCCACTCTTTGGATATATTCCCCAGAGAATAGAAAAAACATTTCCACATGAAAACTTGAGCATGGATCTTCATAGCATATTATTCATAATACTGAAAAGGAGAACCAACCCAAATAGCCATGAGCTTGCTGGATGGATAGCAAACTATGGTACTTATCTACGGTGCAATATTATTTACTTATAAAAAGGAATCAAGTACTGATACATGCTAAATAGATAAACCTCAAAAGCATCATGCTAAGTGAAAGAATCTAGACACAAAATATCACAGATTGTCTGATTCCATTTAAGTGAAATGCCCAGTACAGGACATAAAGACAATGAAAATAGAGTACTGGCTACCTAGGGCTGAAGGTGAGGCGGGAAGAGGAATGGGATAATGGGTACAGGGTTTTTGTGTTGGGATTTAAAAATGTTCTACACTTAGACTGTGGTGATGGTTGCACAACTCTGAATATACTAAAAACCAATGAACTGTACGCTTTAAATAGGTGAATTTAATGTATGTGATTATATCGTAAAGATTTTTTTTAAAAAACCCAAAAACCTAACACTACAAACATGCCAAGGATTAGGCTGAGAAGTATAATTCTAACAGCATACAACTCAGAGAGGACAGGATCCTTAAAAGCAAACACATCTGCTTCCAAAAAGGGCAGCGATAAGGAAGTGGAGGGGAAATTATCTGGGTTCCTGTAACTTTTCTTCAACATTTAAAATGTCCAAAAATCCTCACATTATCACTGTGAAGTTGGCTGTATAGACCATTGTCCAAAAATAAAGATGGGAAAATACTAAAGAATAGAAAGTTAAGAGATGCATTTTATAGACACAGAGTAAAAAAAATGCTGAAGCCATGAACCCAAGTTTCTTTAATCAGTCATGTACTCTATGCAACCTTCCCCCTAGATGGATAAAAGCACTCACACAATGCAGAGGGGGTATAGCTCAGTGGCTGAGTGCGTGCTTCACAAGAAAGAGGTCCAGGATTCACTCCCCAGGACCTCCTAAAAAAATACTCTCACATGACCAGTTGCCTGCAAAGTATTACATATTAGATACTAAGTGATAATAATTTACAAATATAAGCACTACCTTAATGCTTTATAGGTAATGATGCCCACCAGAAATCATAGCTTCCCACAGCCTTACTTAAACTGGGTTTAAAGTTATATTATAATCCATAAATTATTGGAGGCCCGGAGGTTATTCTCTGCCCTTTTGCTTAGTCTATCAGATAGGCCTTTCTTTTGGTATCTGTTCTTGACAAGTTACATTTTTACCATAGTTTCCCATTTATACAAATATTTGCTAGCATAAACCTGTTAAAAACCACTCCCTAATAAATATCAGCTTAACCAGAGAATTCAATTGCCACTTTTTCAAACATCACCCTCATAATAAGAATGCCTATAGGGTAAGGGCGTGACTATATGTGTGACAGAAAGGTGAGGGGTGGAGAGAGAGGCAGCGAACTGCAATCTCTATAGTGCTACAAATCTGGTGTGTAGAATTCCACTTGTTTTGAAGTCTTATAAGTTTATAATGGCTAAAAACTATACATGCAAAAAGACAGAAATAACACATTAACAGTCTCCACAACGAGCAGAGAGGATATTCCTAAAAATTTGAGTATTCCTGAAGTGGTACAGGTTTAACTTCCACTTTCCCACTTGGTTATTGTGGAGTAGCATGTTGAGTCAAATGCTGATGAGCAGTTGGATACTTCCAGGCAGAACTTACAAGTATGAAAAACCTATCAGTATGAAAAATGCTTATAGTTCTTTAGCACACCGCAGTTTGTCAGAGGTAGATTGTCATCGACAGTGAAAGAAAATTGGCACTGCTTTTTTTGGACTTAAGAATTTCCTTTTGAGAAATATTAACAAATAGATAAAAGTGGGTATCTTCAATGGGTACTTTAAAACAATGTTTTATTCATCAATCTTGATACCAGGTTATTATTTGATTGAAAAGTTGGTGAACTTTTTGGTATGTAATTCAGTAGAACCTCTTCATTTTAGTTCCTACAAGTGTGGTATAAAGTACGAATTTCAATGATTTCCTCAGTCATAAAAGAGAACTAAAGGGATAATTTTCTAAGAGGCTTTTATCAAACACTACAGAGATGAAGTTTAAAAATAGAAATACTTTTACTCTAGCTAGCTATCAGTCGAAACGCGGAAAGATGTGGGAAGGGAAATACTTCCTTCTCTGTCTCACAAAAATTCCACGTATCTGCAAACACAATTTTGAGTTTATTAGAAGTATAAATTAAGATAAAATTTAATTTTTGCAGGGTTAAATGCTGAAAACATGGTGAGTCTAACCTTAACACTTGAAAGACAGTAGTAGATTAATCCCTATGCTAAGGTGAAAGTAGAAGCATGATAAAATAACTTACTAAGGAAAGAAGTCTCTTATTAAATGAACCTTTTCCATCCTAAACATGTTTATAATACACATAGTCCAGTTGCTGTGGTGACCCAAAACCCAACTATTTTTCAGAAACAGTAACTAAGACCCAAAATAATAATAAACAAGCCTCCAAGCTCTTCAGTATGTGGCTTAAATAAAAATTATGAAATGTATCAAGTATTGAATTAAAATAATTATCACTGTCAAAAAGTAACCAGGGGCATCTAACTGTAGAGAATCTTATAAAAGACTATTAAAAAGTTACACTGTTAGATTACAATAAAACTTGGCATTTCCCTAAGAATATAAATACAATCAAAGAGAGTGTGTGTGTGGGGGGGTGTGAATCAGAATACATTTAAGGAAAATAGCATTGACAGCTCTAAATACTGAAGCACCAAGCTTCCACACAGCATGAGTACAGTGGAGAGAGGACGGGGAGGATCTGATTCAATAACGAACAGGTAAATGAGTGTACCATTTTGATGAAGAGTAATTTAAAACACGCACACATAAATCCTACAATTTTTATTTACATGCCCTATACTTCAAATAGTAAAAGCTTGGTAAAAAGCCAACTGTGTTATCTTTTGACTAATTCGGTCAACAATACCGCTCATTTCCTGCCAATGTTCTCTAAGATTCCGCCCCCAAAAGATGTTTCCAATTGATCTTCCTAGGAATGAAGACGCTGCGAGCCTCGCTGCAGCTGTACATTAAGCGGAAAGAAAGGGGGGGTGGGGGTGGGGAGGGGGTTTACTGGGGAATAGAAGAAAAAGAAATGAAACTTGACACCGGATGAATAGCAACTTGCGGAGAGGAAGAAACACGGGTGACCGTGTGCCCCCGAGGAGATCAAAGTCCGGAGAAAGAGCTGCAACCTCCCCGAGCTTTGTAAGCATCGAATTACTGTACTTTCATTTTCCAACTTCCTGCCACTACTTACAGTCAGAATTGCTCCCCTTCCTCCCCACGCATGCAAAAAAAAGAAAAAAAGAAAGAACACTGACATCTTTTGTCTACGAGACCTCACGGGACCAAATAAGGGACAGTGAGAGCGGAGCGAGGTGCCGCCGCGGCCACCTGCGCGGCGGACTGGGGCCGAGTCGCCCGGGCGGGCCGGGGGCGGGTCCCGAAGGGAGCGCGTTCCCGCAGCCCCCGCCCGCCGCGCTCGCCCCCAGCGGCGGCGCGCTCACTTCCTGTTGTGCCGCGAGCCCCTCGGCCCCCGCCCCCGCCCCCGGCCAAAGGGAGCTGCGGCCGAGAGACCCCCACGGGGCTCGCGGCGCAACGAAACCGAAGGGACACGCGGGGCTGGCCGCTCACCGAGCCGCGGCGCTCCCTCTCGGTGTCTGCCTCGAACACGTTGCTCCTTTCCGCCAGCCGCCCCCTCACTCGGAGGACTCGGGGACGGCGCGGCAGCCGCTGCGAGCCCCGCGGGGGAGCAGATGAAGGCGGCGGCGCCTGAGCCGAGCCCGCCGGGTGCCCGCAGCCGGCTGCATCTCCCGCCGCCGCAGCAGTTGCCGCGGTCCTCGCGCCCCGCCCTCTCGCCCCCGCACGCGGCGGTGGCGGCGGGGCGGCGGCGCGGGTCGTCGGGCCGCTAGCCGTCGGGCGCGCGCTCGGGGCGTTCCTCGCCGAGGCCGAGCCTGCTTCCCTCCGCTGCCGCCGCTACTCTCAAACCCCCCCTGTAGGTCCCTCCCAGACACCGTAGCCGTCGCGCGTCACTTCCGGGGGCGGGAGGAAAGACGCCGTGAGCCAGAGAGGTCTCTCGGGTCCCGGCCTCTGCAAACCGCGGTTTTGGGGGAGCTTAGGGCTTCTAGCGTGGGTGCTGTGAGGGCGCCCATTGGAGTTCCCCATTTGTCTCTTTTCGCCGGACTTGGTCCTGTGACTTCCATTTCCCAGAGGCACCCGACGGGAAGCCTCAGGACCAAAGCTGCCACCTGTGTGAGGACCTCGTACTCCCCGGGATCTTTTCGGTCCTGAGGCCCTCGGCTCTCCTCTGCCCGAGGCGGCCCTCGTCGAGCAGCCTTCCAAGGGGACCGCTTCTGTTTCTGATAAGTGTGAAGGCGTCTCCTTGTATGGCGCGGGTCCTGCCTTCTCCCTTGCTGAGTGGACGGAGAAGTTGGTGCCGCCACAGCTTTCTGATCGAAGTGCCATTTCCCAGCGCACCACAGACAAGCGAAAAATGTTAAATTAACACTGTGGCTCTCTAACCTGGGGATTGACAAATGGAAACACTTGTCTTGGGACAAGTCCTCTCTGGCTTGCGAGTCAGAAACCTGGAGTCCAGTCGTCGCTCTCTTCCTCATTCGGCGACCTTAAGTGAATTTCTTAACCTCTCTAAGGTACTGTTTCGTTTTCAATAAAATAGAGAACCCAATCTCTTGTAAAGATTAAAGGAGGTAAGGCGCATAAACCACCTAACACAGTTTCTACTCCGTAGGTTCTTATTAAGCATAATAAGAACTTGGTATAAGAGGTTACTTGCACAATTAAGGAGCAAAATGGATTTAGAGTCATTAATAAGATGTGACCACTAAACAAAAACTCCAAGAAAGAGGATGCCTAGCCTATTTAACACAAAATCAAAGACGGGCTAGTATCAAGTATTCCATTTACTAGCCATTTACTAGCTATGTGACCTACAGTGAATTGCTTAGTTCCTTCGTGTAAAATGTAGATGATAATGTGGAACGTTAACGAGAAGACTTAAGTAAGACAAAGCACATCATGTGCTTGTGCAGTACGTGGCACATAGACACCCAGTAAATGGATGTGTCATTTATTTTTGCCTTTCCCCTACCCCCACAATTGAATTCAAGGGGAAACTAGTTGAAATCACTGAGCAAAGTGTGAGTCTAACATCCCTTTGTAGATTCTTAGAAGAGAATTATCACTTCAGTTGATTTCCAATCTCCACCAAATACAGAGAACAATTGTAGTACAGAGATACAGCTATTCCTGTAAAAGCAAATCTACCAAAAGGTGTTAGCTTTCAAAAATAATTTTATCAAAGGGTGTAAACACTTTCATTAAGAAATATGTGTTTAAAAGGGAATATATAACTGCAAAGCACTAGCAACCTTGGTTTCTTTGCAATAACTTTCGTTTTAGAAACTAAGGGGCTAAGTGAGAATTATTAAGGTAGGCTGTTTAAGATTCACCCATTGGAAACATTTGTTTATAGGAAGGTTTAATTTTATAACTTCATACCAGGAACACTTAAGGATTGTGGAGGTTTTCTACAGATTACCCTGCTCTACCTGAACTAACAGTAAACTCTGATTCAGCCTTAGGGTCAGTAGTTGTGTCATATCCCGTTTAGGCTGGGTTTACAGTGTTGGCAGTTGCAACGTACTTTTGGAAAATAGCCTCCTCCGAGAGTTCTTAAATTAGTCAAAGCAAGTCTGCTTTCAAATTGTGAAACATGGTGCTCGTTGACAGCGTAGAAACTAGAAAAGTGAGTTTCACATTAGTGATCTGGAGGGGGGGGAGTTCATTAATGTGCCTGGTTTTCCCACTCAGGATTCTATAAATACAGAATCTCTCTCCAGGGTTCCTCACACAACAGATGGTTCTGTTTTTGCGAACTCCGTGGTGGTTATGTTGGTCAACTAAAATGGCGGTGCTTTTTCATTATCTTTTTGGTCATTTTCCAACCAGGTAGATCGACTCCCAGTCTTAGCAACTCAAGGGCAACCCAAATAAAATTTGCAGATTTTATTTAAATGGTTAAATAAATGATCTTTGTATCCTGTAAAAATAAAAATATATTTTTAAAAAAATAATAAATAAATACATGTTTCCTGCCTGACTTGCCTCAGATTGTTTCTTATCCACTATAGTTATCCCAGCAATACACCCTATTTTCATTTAGTTACATTTCCCATGCCATTCACACTTAGTCTTCACCATTTCTTCTCAAGACAACTGCCCCTTCCATCTCTTCCATTTCACTGCCTCACCATTATCCCCACTTGCATCCCTTTTTCCTAAAGAAGTATTTCATGGACTACTACTGAGCAAGAATAGAATCATCGATCAGACTGCCTGTGACATCCTCAGGCAATGCTTGATATACATGAAATAAAAAATAGATATCCTTTAAGTCAGAAAGTGCCAACAACCCCAATGGAAATGGATGTAAAAGAAGTTGCCACATGACTAAAATGAAAGAATAACAACCAGGTAGTTCTGGATTCTAGCCTTTGGAACTCCCTAAACTCAAAGCTTGATCCTCCTGAGAAAATCCCTATGACTTATCCTTTCTGGGCTTTGCTTACAACATCTTTAAAAAATAAGAGATTTTATCTTCCTTTTCTTATCAATGATGGATAAAATTAAATTTTAAAAGTTGATCAAACTGTGCTTTGAGCTCTTATTAAATGATCCTATAGTTACTGCATTTGTGCAGATTGAAATCTTAGAGTATATGTCATTTTTGAAAACATTAATTTTAAAATGCTAGCTAGGGGAAGTGGATGTGGCTCAAGTGACTGGGCTCCTGTCTACCCTATAGGAGGTCCAGGATTCAATTCCCAGGGGCCTCCTGGTGAAGGAAAGCTGGCCCAAGTGGAGAGCTGGCCTGTGTGGAGTGGTGGCCCGTGCAGCGTGCAACAAAAAGAGACACAGGGGAGATACAATAAGAGACGCAGCAGACCAGGAAGCTGAGGTGGTGTGAGAGATTGAGTACCTCACTGCTGTTCTGGAAGGTCTCAGTATTGGTTCCTGGTGCTGCCTAAAGAGAAGACAAGCAGACACAGAACACACAGTGAATGGCCACAGAAAGCAGACAGCGTGAGGCATACGGATACTATTGGGTTGGGCTTTGTGGGCTTCAGGGGCCCTAGGTTGGGAGGATGGGTTAGATGGTCCAAGGAATTGGGGGGAGGGATAGGTGGGAGCAAGTGAACACGGGAGATTGTTGGGTATGTGGTTGAAACTATAATGTTGAGAAAACTCTTTAGAAAATAAGGGTTACTGGTTTAAGGTGTTTGACAGGAATCTGACACAGGGTGCAACTGGGGCAGGCTTCTGTGGAGTGTGTGAGTGTTCATCATGTCATAGTGTGTTATATCAGTGGGTGGAAACCCATACAATGAGCAGGCAGGTGTTAATGCCCCCATTCTGGGGAGGCCTGATGTTCTCAGAGGGGAGGGTGTCTTTTGAGAGCATGGGTGGCTCCCAATGGGGGAGGACAGACTAGTGTGTCAAGCCCTCAGCATTGTTGCAAGTATCTATGAATCTTGTCTTTATTTACTTTTTTAAAGATTTATTTGTCGTTTATTTCTCTCCCATTCCCTGCGCCCCACCCCCCAATTGTCTGCTCTCTGTGTCCATTCACTGTGTTCTTTTGTGACCACTTCTATCCTTATCAGTGGCACCGAGAATCTGTGTCTCTTTTTGTTGCATCATCTTGTTGTGTCAGCTCTCAGTGTGTGTGGTGCCATTCTTGGGCAGGCTGCACTTTCCTTCGCACTGGGCAGCTCTCCTTACAGGGTGCACTCCTTGCCCATGGGGCTCCCCTACGCGGGGGACACCCCTGCATGGCATGGCACTCCTTGCGCACATCAGCACTGCGCATGGGCCAGCTCATCACATGCATCCAGAGACCCTGGGTTTGAACCTTGGACCTCCCGTGTGGTAGGTGAATGCCCTATCTGTTGAGCTAAATCCTCTTCCCTGAATCTTGTCTTTAAAGCAGTGAAACTTGGTTGTCAATGTGGGCTCTGAGGGAGAGAGAGGAACAGAATAGTTCGAAGAGGGAGTAACTGGGGCCAAAGGACGTGTTCTACATGATCCTGCAGGTCATGTTAAATATCACCAAAAATTTATAAAGGTGTATAGTCTAAAATGTAAACCATAATGTAACCAAAAATTTATAGAAGTGTACAATCTAAAATGTAAACTATAATGGAACCATGGTTAGTAGCTATGTTTCAATATCTGTACATCAGTTGTAGCATGTAACATCCACGTATAAAAAGATCATTGCTGGGGAAGGGGGAAAAGGGTTTGATGTTGGGTGTATGGGAGTTCTCTATATTCTACATGTGACTTTACTGTGACCTAAAACTTTTTTGAAGACTTAAAAAAAAAAAGGTTGTAGACACTGAGGAAGAAATGGAAGAGATTGCCTTGCCACTGTACATACAGGGCAACACCTATTACAATGATGAAAGGCAAAATGTCAAAAAAAAAAATTTATAATTTTTTTCATTTTTTAATACCCCAATTTATTTTTTACTTTATTTTAGTTTTTCTAAATTATTATATATTCTATTTCTAATCTTTAAACCTATCATTACTATTTCATTTTCCTATTAATTGAATTTGGCAATATGTTAGACTTCATTTTTGAAGAAGTTTTGAATCACAGAAGGGTTCAATTATAGCAGGGGAGGAGCACTGATGTGGGGTGTCATTTGGGGGATGCATGGGTGGGAGGAAGTTCTTCAGGGCATGCATATAGGGTATATAGATATGTTCAGATGTTCATTGGGTATTGACATAGAGGGTAGAGTATCATATGACAACTGAGGGAGTGCTGAGTTCCCATTCTGGGAAACTCTGTCTCCCCAGTGGAGCAGCAAAAATCCCCCAAGTACAGGGGCAAAGACCAGAGAAGAACGATGGTCCAATGATGGGCCCATCATACTGATGACTATGCTTATGAGCCTGTGTGCTTGAAATTTCTTCTAGGCCTAGAGCTGCAGAGTGCCTAAGAGTTACCTCCTGAGAACCTCCATGTTGCTCAAAATTGGCCACTCTCTAAGCCAAACTCAGCATGTAAATGCATTACCTTCCCCCCAGTGTGGGACATGACTCCCTGGGATGAGCCTCCTGGGTGCCAAGGGATTACTGCTGAGTACCAGGTGGTGATGCAACTAGAAAAAGACTTGAATAAAAGGGGGAAATGGTAAAGACAAATTAGTTTATATGGCTAAGAGACTTCAAAATGAGTCGGGAGGTCATCAGAGGGGTTGCACTTATGCACATCTCAGCAGGATCTCAGAGACAGCCAAAGTAGATACAACCCAGATAGTAGTGCTCCTAAGTGCTACGGAGACACCCAGGTCCTATGGTCATGACAGATGGCTCTGGAGTTCAGTGCCTTGCCAGTGGGCCCTACTTTGGAATTTGTGCTCCTGAGTGTGATGGAGTTGGGCTCAGATGTGACTTCTCTATGCACTTAACTTGTGGTTGGTGCTGGGGTTGGTGTATGCTCAGGAGACTTGCATCTCTGGACTGTCTATGTGCCAGCTGGGCCCTGAGCCTCAGTAGAGTTGTAACACCTACTCTCCAGTTCATTGGACTTACACAGGTCAGCTAAAAGGGAGATGAGGATGGTCAACCACCACACCAGGGAACCAGGAGAGTCTATACCTGCAAGCAGGAGAATTCCATCCATTAACCATGTGGGATCTAAGCCCCCTCTCGATTTAGAGGTGGAGTGGACATCACCATCCCAGGGTCCTCATGATGGAGGAATAAAATATGGATTAGAGTGGATTTACTGGTATTCTACTATAGAATTATTGTGACTCTAGCAATGGAAGCAATTATACCATTGATGTGGAGACAGTGGCTGCGGGACTTGCTGAAGGCAGGGAGAGGGGGAAAAGAGGTGTGATATTGGGGCATTTTGGGGACTTGGCATTGTACTGAATGATAGGACAGATGCAGAACATTTTATATCCTACCATAACTCACTAAGTGGACTGGGTGAGAGTGTAAACTACAACATAAACTATACTCCATGCTGTGTAGCAATGCTCCAAAATGTACTCATCAAATGCAATTAATGTACCACACTAATGAAAGAAGTTGATGAGGGAAGAGTTGGGGGTATGGGGAGAGTGGTATATGGGAACCTCTTATATTTTTTATTGTAACATTTTGTGTGATTTATGTATCTCTAAAAAAGATAAGGAAGTGGATTTGCCTCAACTGATAGAGCATTCACCCACCATATGGAAGGTCCAGGGTTCAAACCCAGGGCCTCCTGGCCCATGTGGTGAGCTGGCCCATGTGCAGTGCTAATGTGCACAAGGAGTGCTGTGCCACACAGGGCTGGCCCCCGTGTAGGGGAGCCCCCGTGTAGGAGTGTACCCCCACAAGGAGAGCCCCCCCTCATGAGAAAAGCACAGCCTGCCCAGGAGTGGTGCCACACACATGGAGAGCTGACACAGCAAGATGATGCAATAAAAAGAGACAGATTCCTGGTGCTGCTGACAAGAATGCAAGCAGATGCCGAAGAACACACAGCGAATGGACACAGCAGACAGTGGGGGGTGGGGGGGGAGAAGGGGAGAGAAATAAAAAAATAAATAAGTCTTTTTTAAAAAGATTTTTAAAAAGCAGCAAGAACAAAACAACAAGGGGTTGGGGAGAAATAAATAAATCTTTAAAAAAATGCTGGCTAGCTATACATTGAATCTGATAGCATTTACAAACATTTGCACTATTGATCAAGGCCCTAAAATTTACCAAATACAGCCAGTGAAATGATTGTTAGAAATATCTTTATGCTGAGATTATAATTCTGGACAATAATTTCATCCCTAATAATACCGTAAATGGCTATTCAAGATCCAGAGAAAAATTCATGAAAGGGTGGTCTCTAGACTATAAGGTAAAGTCGTGGCAACATCTTTTAAACCTAGCTGTAATCTTCACACAACACATTGCTTTCCAAGAGATGATGTCACAAGACATGAGTTTTTGAAGTTACGTGCCTGGGGCATAGCATCTGTCTAATATATTTGATGATCCAAAAAACACACTTCAGAAATAACTTCACATAATTTTCATCTTTAGTCTCTACACCCAGTCTATTTCTTTCCTCTTCTACTAGTATTTTTAATCTAAAATAATTTTATTTGATAATTTTACATATGCTGGGTTTATAAAAATTAACACGGTATGTTTTAGAGAAAGAGGCGCCTTCTCTAGATCAGAGGGAATTGGTCACTTAATTACTAATGGACCTTTGGAAAGATGCTCCTTAATTAAAAAAAGTTCATAAAATCTATGTCTTGTGTAACTTCTTAAGATTCTGGACGGTGTCACCAATTCTTATGAGGTACACATTGCTCTGAATTTTAAGCCAGAAGTGGTGTTTTTTTTTTCCCCCTTCATATAATTTATGATAGCTGGCTAGAAAATTTTCTGTCTTCAGTTAAAATTAATTCAGGAATCAGGGAAGTGGATGTGACTCAAGCAGTTGGTCACCCACCTACCACATGGAAGGTCCCGAGTTCGGTTTCCAGTGCCTCCTAAAGAAGACAAGCAAGACAGTGACAGGATGATGCAGCGAACTGACACAACAAGATGGCACAGCAAGATGACTCAAAGAGGAGACAGAATGAGAGACAAACAAGCAGGGAGCAGTGTGGCTCAAGTGATTGGGCGCCTCCCTGCCACATAGAGGTCCCAAAATGAGCAGACACAGAGAGTACACAACAAAGAGACACAGCACACAGCGAGTGCAAACAATGGGGAGCAGAGGAGAAATAAATTTTTAAAAAATCTTTAAAAAAAATTAAGTTCAGGAATCTCTAACATATGATACTGGGCTGGTTACCATAGAAGAAATTCAGAGACTGTTCTTTTTCTTTCTAGGAATTTTCAGTCTTGGGCTAATGACACTGACCTTCAGAGAACATCATCACCATCCAACACTTACAGAGTTTTTAGAGTTCTTTCAAAAGACCTTTTTTTTGTCCTATTGAATAATACTTCAGTTATGGATCCAGAGATGACATGGGAGGCAAAATCAGGCTGCTGAATGGATAAATACAGCTCTAAACAGGGTTTAGTGTTATGGCGAGGAAGGGAATGGAAGATTGGGAGTAGGTAAAGTACCACCTACCACACATTAAAAAACATTTCCTGGAAGAGGTAGTGTTTGAAAGACTTGGGGCTAAGTCAAGAAATGTCACCATTTTTCTTCCTTATTTTATATATCCAGTGGCAAAACACTTAGTTTTTGCTGTGCTAGAGGACTTAGCTTGTGAGTTGTACACTCACCTCAGAAATGTGACACAGCTTCCCTCCTTTAGACTCAAAGGCAAGAAATGTTGACTTCTGCCTAGGCTCTTCCTGGAAAGGGGGAAAGTTGTCTGGGTCTCTGGAACTTTGTTCCTCCCTTTCTCCCAGCTCCTCCCTGCTTCCTAGAAGATGCAGCGGTGATGTATATATAACTGATCAAATATGACTAGGAATCAGATTCCAACAGGAGATGCCTAAAGCAGAGGAAGTGGCAAGGTTCTCCCCATAATGGAAGAGAATCCAAAGACAAGGTTTCATGGAACAAAGAGTCCTGGTTAGAATTTTTTGGAATTTTACCCTTACCCACTATGTGTATAGTTTCTCATTTTCTCTTTGTAACTTCTCTCTGTGTGTCTCTCTGTCTCTCTGTCTCTGTCTCTCTCTGTCTCTCTCTCTCTCTGTCTCTCTCTCTCTTTCTCTCTCTCTCTCTCCGCCTCCCTTCTCTCTCCCCCTCTTTTTCCCTCTCCAAGCCCTCTTTCTTGGTCTCTCAGCCTTGTTTTTCTTCCAATGCCTACTTTTTCCTCTCCCATTTCCCCTTTTATGCTCTACACTATGTGTTCTTAACCAGGGGTCCAATTTCAGGGGGGTCTGTGAGCTTAAATTGGAAAAAATCAACTTATTTTTATTTTCTCTGACCTCTAACTGAAATACAGCATTTCCTTCACTTATGAATGTATGCAATAAATAAATTACAGTAGTATTCATTTCACCTGATTGGCAAAGGGGTCTGCGGAACAAAAAAAGGTTAAGAACCCCTGCTCTGTGCCTTGTCCCTGCCACTGGTCCCTGTGAGCACTTATTAGCTATAATAGTGGTCCTTGGGCCTGAGAATATTTCAAATTTAAAAAATATTGTTTATGCATTGAGCACTGTGCTAGATAGTTTAGGAGATATTAAGATTAATAGGACCTGTCCCTTCTCTTTAGAAGTTTTTACTAGCCAAAGGGGTAAAGACGATTACCCCTTTGGAAGGGGTGTTAAGGGTAAAAATTAAGCGCTGGGAATAGGGTTAGGAGGATCAGGAGGATCTCCCCATTCTTGCCAGAGGCACAACTGGGCATTCCAGGGTGTCTGGGATTTAAAGAAGGTTGGGGTGGGGATGTGTAGGGAGAACATTCTGCTTGGAAGGACTTCTTCCATACTCCCCCTACCCACCCACCTGCCTAACTCTTCAGGTCTCAGCTTACATGTCACATACTTCAGGAAGATCCTCCAGCCCCCCAGACTGGGTTGGGTGCCCTCCAGGGAGCTCCCATCCTATCCAGTGCTAACGTTTCTTGCAGCTCTCACCACACAGACTTAAAATTTCTTTTTTGCCTCTTCAGTCCTTTGTACTGAGTCCTTGAGAGGAGAGAGCCTAAGTCTTGTTTACCATTGCAATCCCAGAACTCAGTGCATTCTCTGCCTTAGTAGCTGCTGAATAAATGCTTCATGAACGAATAGATAATATAAGCTAAAGGAACAGCATAGCAAAACTCAGTGGCATAAAACTACCTGACGTGGAGAAGTGTATTATGATTAAAGCGTGAGCCCATTTCCTTCCATCTCTCCATGGCCTGGCTCCATTCATTATGGCCTTTTTCAAATCTTTAGTCACTCACCTCCCTATTCTTGTGCTGGTAAACATGCTCAAATCTCACCATCCTAAGAAAATTCCCGTCAACTCTCAGTCTATCTTTTCCTCTATTGCCTTCTGCTCAGTCTCAAATTCCTAAAATAATGGTTTGTCACTCTTCATCTACTGAATCTATTGTCTCCACCATTGACTCTTCCCTAGTAAAGGCTACAGCCATCCTAATTACCAAGTCCAGCATCCCTGTTTTAGGTGTTATCCCATCTGCCAACTCCTACTCATCCTTAAGACCAACTTAGACATCACCTCCTTAGGTAAACCTCCTTTGGCGTCTAAAGCAGGCTTAGGTTCCCCTTCCTGGCACTGGTACTCTGCTAGCCTTCCCCATCCTGAAACACTCTCCTCTTGGTTTCCGTGATTCTCCTTCTAACTCTGTTCAGTTTGCCAGTTCAGTGATGGCTCCTGTCCTTGCCTTAGGTCTTTGCCCCTCAACACACTCCCCAGGAGGGACCTCATTTTCCCCAAGACTTTATTTACCTTCCAAATGCTAAAACCTCTAACCTTTATCTTTGACCATGACCTCTTCCCTGAGCTCTGGATCCATTTTTCAGATCCACTGCAGGATTTCTTACCTGGATGTCCCCAAGTCACCTCCATCTCAAAATATACAACTCGAACCCATTGCTTGTACCTCCTGTACCTGACCTGGTCCTCCTTCCCAATTTCAGTTGAAAGCATTACCCAGATACCTTAGTCATCCCTGACAACCTCTTCTTCCCCTCCACAGGTGATTGTCACCATAGCCTGTGCATCTACCTCCTCATGCTCCTCCACAAGGCTCTCACTATCTCTTGCTAGGACGACTGAAGTAACTTTTCTCCCAGAATGCACACATGCCAATCCATCCTCCACATTACCACACATTTGATTATGTCACTCATCTGTTTAAAAGTATCCAACAATTGATTACTCTGCTGCTTCCAGGATAAAGTCCAAACTCCAGTTTGACAGACCTGTAAAGGCCCCTATCACCACCCAATGGCCCCTATTTTGACTAGTGACCCTTTACAGTCTAACTCTTTTTCAGCCTCATATCCAGCCTTAAAGCTGTGCTCTAATCCCTGAAACCCCTTCATGAAGTTCCAGGGCTCCAGCCTTTTGTTTATATAGCTCCTTGGAACGTCCGCTCCAGCCCATGGAATTCCTGAAAGCAAATTTTGTGTCAGTCATCTTTGTACATCCAGTATTTACTAGCCTAGGAACGAGCACATAACAGGGACTTAGTAAATGCTGAATGAATAATCTCTCTGAAGAACCCGCAGTTCTTCAGAGAGAACAGCCCAGCTTGCAAATGTTATCCTTTGCTCTCCCTGGCCACTGCCCACTCCATCCAAATGATTAATAAATGTGATTGTTCCTGCCAGTCTTTATTCATTTTGTATATATTTCCTGAGTTCCTGTGCTTAGAGAGAAGGATACAAGAAACTTCCAACCAGGTATAATAGACAGACACTGAGATATAACACTGAGATAACTGCTATGATAGCTGTCCTGTCACACATCCTTCCTGTAGAGAAATTAACAAAAGAAGCCAAATTATGACCATCAGGCTGATTGGTGACATGACACCTCTGCAGTGTTAATTGGTTGGATGAGTCAAATGTTCCATGATAACTCCAAACAGAAAGGATCTCTGAAAGCTGATAGGTGAAGGTAGAAAAACAACTAGTCGAGACAGCCAGTAGCTGAGATTCCTCCTTAATACAGCCAAGGGGGAGGAGAAAAGGCCTTAAAAAGAGCTCACCTGTGGCATGGCCCACACCCCTGTCTTGGGTATGCACTATCTCTTTTCTTGTTTCTTAATAAACTCTTTTTTTTAAAATTTTATTTATTTATTCTTTCCCCCCACCCCCCTGCTGTCTGTTCTCTGTGTCCATTAGCTGTATGTTCTTCTGTGTCCCCTTGCATTCTTGTCAGGAGGCGCTAGGAAACTGTCTCTTTTTTTTGCATTAGCTTTCCATATGTGCGGCACCACTCCTGAGCAGGCTGCTCTTTTTTCACGTGGGGCGGCTTTCCTTGCAGGGCATACTCCTTGCGTGTGAGGCACCCCTATGTGGGGGGCACCTGTGTGGCACGGCACTCCTTTGTGTGCAGCAGCTCTGTGCGTGGGCCAGCTCACCATACGGGCCAGGAGGCCTTGGGTTTGAACCCTGGACCTCCTATATGATAGGCAGATGCTCTATCATTTGAGCCACATCCACTTTCCTCTTAATAAATTCTTTACACCCTTGCATAAAATGACATAAACTAAAATATAATATAATATAATATAATATAATATAATATAATATAACACAACACAACACAACACAACACAACACAACACAACACAATATAATGGCTGAAATTTCACTTCAGAACCCCACCATGCTGGCGGTAATAAACTTCCCTGCTTAGAAACGGACTTTGGCCCAGTGGTTAGGGCGTCCGTCTACCACATGGGAGGTCCGCGGTTCAAACCCCGGGTCTCCTTGACCCGTGTGGAGCTGGCCCATGCGCAGTGCTGATGCGCGCAAGGAGTGCCCTGCCACGCAGGGGTGTCCCCCGCGTAGGGGAGCCCCACGTGCAAGGAGTGCACCCTGTAAGGAGAGCTGCCCAGCGTGAAAGAAAGTGCAGCCTGCCCAGGAATGGCGCCGCCCACACTTCCCGTGCCGCTAACAACAGAAGCGGACAAAGAAACAAGACGCAGCAAATAGACACAGAGAACAGGCAACTGGCGGGGGAGGGGGGGAATTAAAGAAATAAATAAATCTTAAAAAAAAAAACTTCCCTGCTTAAAAAAAATATATATATATATATATAAAATAAAAATAAAATAAAATATAAAAGATACTTCAAGTTTACTGAGAACTATGTGCCAGATACAAAGCTAGATTTGGGGCAACACAACAATGAGTAAGATGCAGCTTTTCCTCTGGAAGAGCTTAATGCAGGGTTCTTAACCAGGGATCCATGGATCCCCAAGGGGTTCGTGGGAAGATTTCAGGGGGCCGTGAGCTTGAAATGAAAGTTTAAAAAAACATGATTCTTGTGGGGATGTGTTGGTGCGGGTGTGATATATTTATTAAATAATACACAGTAGCGTGGGGACTTAAAAGGGGCCTGTGGTTTCCACCTGACTGGCAAAGGGGTCCATAGAACAAAAAGTTAAGAACCCCTGGCTTATTGTGAAGACAATGACAAATTCCTGCTCTGGCGCCAAAGCTCAGTTTAGCTTCACTTCTCCTGGAAGCCCTCTCTGGCCCCACCCATGATTCCATGGCAGAGTAGGCCAGGCCCCTCTCTGCACTCCCCTGGCCCTGTGTGCTCCCCATCTCAGCACTGTCACATGTTCTGTCATTGCTCCTGTGCATCTTTGAACCCCTCACTGGTCAGGGACCTCTAGCGAGAGTTACAGTCTGCATCTGCATTTTCACCCCATAACCCTGGCACAGGCCTGGCACATGGTGGTTTCTTAAGTGTTTGTGGAAAGAATCAGTAGATGAATAAATAAAATAAACTTATGCCCAATGTAAATTAGTACCGTTATAGCTACATGCAGTGGAAAAACTGAGGAGGGAATGATTAACTTGGAGGAGTCTGAGAAGGGATGTTGAAACTAAGGGTTGCAGAATAAGCAGTTTCAGTAGACAGAGTAGAGGCAGAAGAGCTTTCCATGAAGAGAGTACAGCAGGTGCAAAGGCACTGAGGCTCAGAAGCAAAACTTGGTTAAAAAGCAGGAAGAAGTTAATCGTGGCTGAAGCAGGGTTTGAGGGGCTGAGGGGTTGGGGGCAGGGAGTGGCAGGCAAAGGGGACAAAGAGGTAGACAGAGCCACACTGAAGGAGCTGGCATGCAGTGTGCAGAAGTGTGACCTCTTAAGAGGTCCCTGCCCTGGCCTGAGAGTGGTGCAATCAGCTCAGTCCTTTGAGAAGACGACTCAGACTGTAGTACAGGACCAGACCCAGTAGGGAAAGGGAGATGCACGAAGTTAATGCAGTAGTACAGGAGAGAGGTGGTAAGACCCTGAATCATGATGGTGCACTGAGATGGCCATGAGACAATCAATGTGAGAGTTTCAGGATGCAGGATCAATACGACTTGGTTTTCTTTGTGACTAATATGTGAAGACTGAGAAAATGTACGTACAATCGATTGAAGATCTTATATATTTCCAAAGTGCTCATTAAGTCTAAATACTCTGAACTTGGGAAGCGGACTTGGCCCAACAGATAGGGCGTCCGTCTACTACATGGGAGGTCCGCGGTTCAAACCCCAGGCCTCCTTGACCTGTGTGGAGCTGGCCCATGTGCAGAGCTGATGCGCGCAAGGAGTGCCGTGCCACGCAGGGGTGTTCCCCATGTAGGGGAGCCCCACGCGCAAGGAGTGTACCCCATAAGGAGAGTCACCCAGCACAAAAGAAAGTGCAGCCTGCCCAAGAATGGTGCCACACACACGGAGAACTGACACAACAAGATGATGCAACAAAAAAAGAAAAACAGATTTCTGGTGCCGCTGATAAGGATAAAAGCAGTGTTCACACAGCGAATGGACGCAGAGAGCAGACAACTGGAGGGAGGGGGGAAGGGAAGAGAAATAAATAAAAAATTAATCTTAAAAAAAAAAACTATAAAAAAAATAAATACTCTGAATTTGTATCATAGAAGTAAACCATCTTTGTACCTACTTTTAAAACATCCTCCTAATAGTGGTTTCTTCCCCCACTTTGTACTCCTATGTACTTTTGGCACTTGTCAAACTGCCTTGTACCATTAAAAATAACTTTTCATTCAAACATGCTTTATTTTCCCAGATAATCTGGGAACTCGCAGAGAGCAAAGGCTGTGTTGCATATATCTTCATCTCCCCTGCAGTGGTTACGTGTGCCCTAGAGCTTTTTACCTACCAGGTATTCAATAAACAGTAATGGTTGATTAATTGATTGGTTGGCGCATATCAGAAGGTGATAAGAGGGATCAAAAGTCCTCTGCTTTAAAAAAAAAAAAACCTTTCAAATTTTGGAATAATATTCAATTTACAGAAAAGCTGTGATGATAATGCAGATACTTCCTGTGTACCCCTCACCTCCAATTTTTAAAGTTGGTGATTGTAAGACAAAACTAGCCCTGAACCAGGAGTGAAGCCACTTCACTGTGCCCTTGGGGAGGGGCATCATCTGATGGCAGGCCTCAGTTTGTTACTGGGGGGAAGGTTAACAGTGCCTCCCTCGCCCACAGGATCCACAGGTCACTATAATAGACTCACTGAGAAGAGGCCATAGAATCACTGAGAAGAGGCCAGCCTTCGAGGAGCCCTCAGGGCCTGTGACTGCTGACCTCGCTGCTTGCTCACTGGCTGACCAATGCCTTGCCCTCCCTGGAGCCCATTTCCTCTCCAGAATCTAAGTCCCTAAGTCGGCAGGGGACTGGTCACCAGCCTGCCCCTGGCAGCCCCATCTAAGCTGCAAGTGGTTGTGTCTTTAATTTCCGTAGCCACAGAGCCTAGCATAGGGCCCAGCATATAAGAAGGTGGTCATGTATGATTTGATGAAAAGGAAGGAAGGCAAGAGCATTCACTGGGAACTCTAAAGTGCTAAACAAGTTATGGGGGGAGGGAAGCGGATGTGGCTCAAGCAATTGGGCTCCTTTCTACCATATAGGAGGTCCCAGGTTCGATACCCAGGGCCTCCTGGTGAAGGCAAGCTGGCCTGTATGGCAAGCTGGCCCACACGGAGTGCTGCCTTGCACAGGAGTGCTACCCTGTACAGCAGTGCTGGCCCACACGGAGAGCTGGCGTAGCGAGATGATGCAACAAAAAGAGACACAGAGGAGAGATAATAAGAGACGCTGCAGACCAGGGGGCTGAATGGTGCAAGAGAATGATCACCTCTGGAAGGTCCCAAGATTGGTTCCTGGAGCTGCTTAATGAAAATACAAGCCAGCACAGAAGAACACACAGCGAATAGACATAGAGAGCAGACAATGGGGGGGAGGGGGAGAAATAAATAAATAAATCGTAAAAAAAAAAAGTTATGGGGGAAGGTTCAGAATCTTGGAGTAATAGAATTCTAGAGTTGTAGCCATAGAGATGATCTACCAACCTCCTCATTGTACATACAGTAGGAGGATGCAGACTGGCCAAAGGTTAAATGCTATTAAGAGGCATTCTGGTAAGGCTTTAATCTGGAGTACTGGGGAACTTTATAAGCTTATTGAAGTTCAGATGTAAAGAGAGGAAGCCACAGGGAGAAACTGGAAGTCAACGGAACCAGAAGAAAAAGGAGAAGATACCTCCAGGTGCCTTGCCATGTGACAAAAAAGCCAAGGAACCCCAAGGATCTCTGGCACCCAGCCCCAAAACACCACAGTCTTTGGGGAGAATGCCTCACCTTGCTGACCCCTCAGTTTTGGACTTCTCTTAGTCTCAAAACCATGGGCTAATAAATTCCCATTGTTTAAGCCAGGTTTTAGTAGCTGGGAAACTAAGACAGTCTCAAGGTGACAAAACTGATAGACTGCTGTAATCAAATCCAACCCAGGAAACCGAGGGCTTTCCCCACAGCAGCACAAGAAGTAACCTGAAAGCCAAGCTATCCTGCTCCAAAGTCTCTCTGTTCCTACCTCCCAAGCCCTTGACCCCTTCTTTCCCTGCTCCCCCATCTCACTGTAACGGGATCTACAGGGAGGAGCACCCCAAGCTGAAAGGAGGACCCGTGAATGTAGAAAGGATGGGGTACTTCCTACCTAACCACATCCCAGTACTTTCTCCCAGCTCCTGGGCTCAAACCAGGACACAGAGCTTCCTCTCCACTCTGAGAGATGGACAGGACCCAGCATGATGGGGGCAGAGAGGGCTGTGTGATAGGCTGACCTCTCTGCCCCTCTCCACCATGCACACAAAAAATCATACTTTTCCCTCCTCTAAACCCTATTTGGGGATGTGGATGTGGCTCAACAGATAGAGTATCCGCCTACCATATAGGAAGTCCAGGGTTCAATACCCAGGACCTCCTGGCATGTGTGGTGAGCTGGCCCATGCGCAGTGCTGCCGCACGCAAGGAGTGCTGTGCCACGCAGGAGTGTCCCCGGCGAAGGGGAGCCCCACATGCAAGGAGTGTGCCCTGCAAGGAGAGCCACCCTGTGTGAAAAAAAAAAGCGCAGCCTGCCCAGGGGTGGCACCACACACACACGGAGAGCTGATGCAGCAAGATGATGCAATAAAAAAGAGATGCAGTTTCCCAGTGCCACCTGATAATACAAGCAGACACAGAAGAACACACAGCAAATGGACACAGAGAGCAGACAAAAGGGGGGAAAGGGAGAGAAATAAATAAAATAAATCTTTTAAATAAATAAATAATAAACCCTATTTGTACCTGTGATTCATGTTCTGCATTTTCCAATTATATCATGCCTGATATAGTCACATATATTTGATCCATGCATGCTTTTCCTTTCCACCCAAATTAAATGGTCCTTAAGGACAAGGGCTAGATTGTACTTGTCTGTGACCCCACATGGAGAGCACTCAGTAAACCTTAGTTTTAATGTCTTCCAGGCTACTTGCCATTTCCTACATCCTTTCCAGACTCCCCAGTCTTCCTACTCCTCCTCTCCCCTCCCTTCTGTGTTTCTTAACAAGTTGGTGTTTCTGTGAGGATTGTGGCTTAAAACCCGAGAATGACCAACACAAGGCTCCAAGTGCCTGTGAGTGGGTTTAGTAGTCCCAAATATTTAAAACTTGTGCTAGAAAGCCCTTCTGAGCCTTGATCTTCCTGTCTCAAAGGAGTCTCCTTTCCTGGACCCTGTTGAATCTCAGGCCTGAAAAAGTTTGCCCAAGACGGGAGGAAGGCTACAGTTCTGAAGGAGAAAGAATGAACAGGCCTGGAAGATTAGGTTCTATGTTGTAGTAGCACAGACCAGCTCAACACACACACACTCACACAACACACCTGCCAGAGCTAAAAGCCTCTGGGTCAGCCCTTTAGCTCTGATTCAATGGAGAATAAGATACATGATGTAAATAAAAACTCTATGGTCCTGAAATTTTACTGGAAATACCAATATAAACTCACAATGCATTTACATTTTTAAAAAAAACAACCCTAGCTTTGTCCACCAGAAAGGCGTAAAATCAATGACCACCCAGTAACAACTATCACCCCAATGCCCGTATTATGGTCTCTAAATACCATTTCCTACAAAAAGGAACCAGAGACCCTTAGAGGAAATAGCTATTCTCAGGTCAGTGGCAAGAAATAGACAAAATTAGCCAGGTCATCCTGTCATGCCAGAAAACAAAGAAGTTTTTTCAAAGTCCATCTAGGATTGTATCAAAATGACTCAGAAAACAACTTGAAGAGGCTCCCACTGGCCAAAGATGGGTGCATTTTGAACATGAATAAGAAAACTGCAATGGATTGAAACACATCAAATATGTTTAAACTCATGAATACCTAATGATACTAAGAAAAAACTTCTCTGTCATTGTTAGAGAATGCTAGAGAATTAATGTGTTATTTTGAAAGCAGGGAAAATACAAGGAAGGAATTATGCATTTGTCCTGTCTTTCCTTTACTACTATCTCAGTACAGTTTCTATTTCCAGAAGTATTCCAGCTAATAAATTAAGAAATAAAACTAGATTTTCATATTATAATCACCATGAAATAATGGATCTAAGAAAATAAATGACTACTAGCATCAAAAAAGAAAGACATCCAGACAATACAGGCCCCTGATATGGAAGTACACAGATCTATTAAGTATTCTTGCAAAACAAATAAACCAAATCTGATCTTGTCTCTGACTTTAATACCAATTTACAAAAAATACAGGAGCAATAAAAACATGTAAAATGTCATCTTGGGGATGCAATAAGCAAAATCCAGAAAATGAAACTATCTACAGGACAAGCAACCAGTTTCTTTAACAAATAAATTGCAAAGAAAAAAAAATGTTTGAGGAGATGACTATGGATTGCAAGAAATTTAGGAGACATATCAACTGAATGCAATGAATGGAACTTATTTAGGTGCCTATTTAAACAAAAACTGTACCAAAAATTTATGAGATGGGAAATGTGAACATTGACTGGATATTTGATTATATTAAGAAGTTAGTAATTTTAGGCACGATAATGATAATGTGGTTATATCTTTTATTAAAACTCTTTATCTTTTAGAGCAGGGGTTCTTAACAACGGATCCATGAACTTGACTTGAAATTCAAAAAAAATATTATTCTTGTGGGGATGTGTTGGTGTGGGTGTGATGTATTTATTAAATAATATACAGTATAGTGTGGACTTAGTCAGGGGTCCGTGGTTTTCACCGACTGGCAAAGGGGTCCATGGAACCAAAAAGGTTAAGAACCTCTGTTTTAAAGATACGTTCTGAAATGTTTACCAATAAAATATGATGTCTGAGATTTGCTTCAAAAATCCTATAGGTGGGGAGCAGATACAGCTCAAGCTGTCGAGTGCCTGGGTTCCATGTTTGAAGTCCCAAGTTCAATCCCTGGTACCTCATAAAAACGAACAAACAGGGAAAAAAAAACAACTCTCATTGGGGAGCAGATGTAGCTCAGTGGTTGAGTGCCTGCTTCCCATGTACAAAGTCTTGGGTTCAATCCCTGTATCGGGGAGGATGGGAATTTTGGTGTTGCCTCTTGCCTCACTGTCCCCTAGGCACTGCCTAGACATTGGGCACCATGAAGAGACGGGCCTCAGAGCACAACTTTGACTTACTGGTGCAGCAAGAACCAAAACATATGTGCAGGAACTTTGAGCAGTTGATCGTGAAGAGAGAACAATGGAACTTATATCTGCTAGTATTTCCTTTACAAACATGGTTTCAGGAAATGAGAGACAAAGCACATTCTCAAGACCCAGAATAAACAGTTTTAACTCAAGAAGCCATAATCAGTGTGAAAGGAGTCAGCCTCAGTAGTTACGTGGAAGAACTGATGGTAAATACGATTTCTTCAAATGCCAATAAAGGCCAACAAGCAATGGAATGAGTCATACATAAATTAAATGCTAACGTTGAAGAACTGACGGTTTCGGCAAGAGAAAGCATAAGGATATGGATGGCGTCTGCAGCATTTGTAGAGAAACGGTCATGGAAATTGCTGTACAGCATCAGACCCCCAGGTCTTCCCAAGCTGACAATATATTTACTTGCTTTTTTTTTTTAAAAAGATTTATTTATTTTATTTATTTCTCTCCCCTTCCCCCCCACCCCAGTTGTCTGTTCTGTGTGTCTATTTGCTGCAACTTCTTCTTTGTCCACTTCTGTTGTTGTCAGCAGCAGGGGAATTTGTGTTTCTTTTTATTGCGTCATCTTGCTGCATCAGCTCTCCGTGTGTGCGGCACCATTCCTGGGCAGGCTGCACTTTCTTTCTCGCTAGGTGGCTCTCCTTACGAGGCACACTCCCTGTGCATGGGGCTCCTCTACCCAGGGACACCCCTGCGTGGCAGGGCACTCCTTGTGCGCATCAGGGCACTCCCTGTGCGCCCTAACCACTGGGCCAAGTCTGCTTCCCTACTTGCTTTTTTGTTTTGTCTTGTTGTTTTATCCCCTGCCCCCTTGTGAATTTTTGCTTGCTGTCTGCTCTCTGTGTCCACTTGCTGTGTGTTCACCTGTGTCTGTATTTTTTTTTATTTCCCCTCCCCCCTTGTTGCTTGCTTGCTGTCTGCTCTCTGTGTCCGTTCGCTGTGAGCTCTTCTGTCTTTTTGCTTGTCTCCCTTTTTTGTTGTATCACCTTGCTGATTTGGCTGTCTCCCTTTTTTGTTGCGTCACCTTGCTGATTCTGCTTTCCGCAGCGCCTGTGGGCCGGGCAGTGCTCTGCAGCGTGCTGGCGAGCCTGCCTTCCCAAGGAGGCCCCGGGTCTTGAACCCAGGGCCTCCCATATGGTAGACGGGAGCCCAACTGATTGAGCCACAGCCACTTCCCCTGACCATCTACTTTTTTTTTTTTAAGATTTATTTTTATTTATTTCTCTCCCCTTCCCCTCCACCCCAGTTGTCTGTCCTCTGTGTCCATTCGCTGTGTGTTCTTCTGTGTCTGCTTCTATCCTGATCAGCGGCACTGGGAATCTGTGTCTCTTTTTGTTTCGTCATCTTGCTGAGTCAGCTCTCCGTGTGTGCGGTGCCACTCCTGGGCAGGCTGCACTTTCTTTCACGCTGGGCAGCTCTCCTTATGGGGCACACTCCTTGCGCGTGGGCTCCCCTACACGGGGGACACCCCTGCATGACATGACACTGCTTGGCGCATCAGCACTGTGCATGGGCCAGTTCCACCAGGTCAAGGAGGCCTGGGTTTAAATCGTGGACCTACCATGTGGTAGGTAGACGTTCTAACCGTTGAGCCAAGTCTGTTTCCTCCGACCATCTACTTTTAAGGGTTCCAGTGTTTATGTTAAATTTTTACAATTTTTGAAAAAGTACTTTGAAATTGGTACTGGCATATTGAATCTCCTTCAGGTAGAATTTTAAAGCTTTTCATGCATTGGAATTCCATGTGGCTTTGAAACAACCCCAGAACAAAACAGAGCCCCATTTTACTGCATTAAACTTCAATATTTTACATGTAGGAACTCACTTTAAAAGGAGAATTGTAACTTTAAAAGCATGTTAATTTTTTTTTTAATTTGCTGTGCTCTAAACCCCCATTAAAAAATCACAGTTTTTTAAAAAAATTTATTTTGTTTATTTCTCCTTACTCCCTTGTTGTTTACTTGCTGTGTCTGTCTTCCTTGTTTCTTTTTTTAAAAGATTTATTTATTTATTTCTCTCCCCTTCTCCCCACCGCCCCCAGCCCCAGTTGTCTGCTCTCTGTGTCCATTTGCTGCGTGTTCTGTGTCCGCTTCTGTTGTTGTCAGTGGCATGGGAATCTGTTTCTTCTTGTTGCGTCATCTTGGTGTGTCAGCTCTCCGTGTGTGCGGCACCATTCCTGGGCAGGCTGAACTTTCTTTTGTGCTGGGTGGCTCTCCTTACAGGGCACACTCCTTGTGTGTGGGGCTCCCCTACACGGGGGACACCCGAGCATGGCATGGCACTCCTTGCGCGCATCAGCACTGCACACGGGCCAGCTCCACATGGGTCAAGGAGGCCCGGGGTTTGAACCGCGGACATCCCATGTGGTAGATGGACGCCCTCACCACTGGGCCAAGTCTGCTTCCCTTCCTTGTTTCTTTAGCAGGCACCAGGAGCCGAACCCAGGACCTCTGATGCGGGAGGGAGGTGCCTACTAGCTTGAGCTACCTCCACTCCCTGCTTTGTTGTGTCTCTCATTACGTTTTTTCTTCTTATGTCTCTCATTGAGTCAGCTCACCATGCTTCAGCTCACTGTTTTCTTTAGGAGGCACCTGGATCCAAACCGGTGACCACCCTTGTGGCAGGTGGTAGCCCAGTCACCTGAGCCACATCTGCTTCCCAAAATCACATTGTTTAGATTTGGTACTTGACTGTTATTTTTGGAGTAAAAATTATCACTCTAAGGTAACATATGACTCAACAAAAATATAATTTTATTGTATTAAAATAGTGCTGGGGAGTGGAAGTGGCTCAAGCCATTGGGTGCCTCCCTCTCACATGGGAGGTCCCAGGTTCGATTCCCAGTGCCTCCTAAAAAGAAGATGAACACACCACCAACAGAACAGAGAGCAGACAGTGAGTGCAAAACAACTGGGGGTGGTGGTGGTGGTAGGATAAATAAATAAAACAAATTTTTTTTTTTAAAGAGTACTATAGGGTGTAGCTGTGGCTCAAGCAGTTAAGCACCAGCTTCCCACATGGGAGGTCCTGGTTTTGGACCCCAGTGCCTCCCAAAAACTAAAAACAAACAAAAAAGAGTACTGTATTGATTTGCCAAAGTTTTGTAACTTAGTAAAAGTATTACCTTCCTTGGATTTGTCCTTCTAAAAGTCTTTATGATTTAGTATGCCGTACCATGGTTTCTGTGTTGAGGTTAACTGAAAAAACAAGTTCATTATCTGAGTTTTGCAGCACTCTGAACTTAACAGAACAGCATTCACATCTTTTAGCATTTCACATTTGACTAACTTATAAATTGCCATATGTCAAAATCATGCTTCTGCAATTGCTAAAGTATGTGTCAGTTTATTTGAATATAATTATTTTTTCCATTTAAAATTTTATTGAAGTATATCATTCATATGTGAACATACATAAACAATAGGTGTATAGTAAAAAATCGTGAACTTACAAAAGAAACATGCATGACATCATACAGGGCTCCCATACATCACCCCACCACCAAAACCTTGCATTGCTGTGAAACACTTGTAACGAATTATGAAAGAGCATCATCAAAGTATTACACTAACTATAGTCCATATCTTACATTTGCTGTAAACTATGCAATTTATCTAAAATGTACAATCAGGGAAACGGACTTTGGCCCAGTGGTTAGGGCGTCCGTCTACCATATGGGAGGTCGGCGGTTCAAACCCCGGCCTCCTTGACCCGTGTGGAGCTGGCCATGCGCAGTGCTGATGCGCGCAAGAAGTGCCTTGCCACGCAAGGGTGTCCCCCGCGTGGGGGAGCCCCACGCGCAAGGAGTGCACCCGTGAGGAGAGCCGCCCAGCATGAAAAGAAAGAGCAGCCTGCCCAGGAATGGCGCTGCCCACACTTCCCGTGCCGCTGACGACAACAGAAGCGGACAAAGAAACAAGACGCAGCAAACAGACACCAAGAACAGACAAACGGGGGGGGGGGGGGGAGGGGGAAGGAATTAAATAAATAAATAAATCTTTAAAAAAAAATAAAATAAAATAAAATGTACAATCAATGGTATTTGGTATAATCACAGGGTTGTGCATATGTCACTTTAATCAATATTTGAGTATTTTCATTACTCTAAAAAAGAAAAAAAAAACACCACCAAAAATAAAAAATAAAAACCACTACCATATCTATATGCTAACTTTACTAATTATAAATCCTGTGATGTGCTTTCACCATTTCTTTTCATTTCCAAATATTCACAAACAACTTTTTACCAATTCTGCACAGATTAAACCACAGCCACAGCTTTCCATTCTCTAACCACATTGTATTCTCTGGTGACTTATATTCTAGCTGTTAACTCCATGAGTTTGTTCATTATATTTAGTTCATAATAGTGAAATCATACAATTATTGTCCTTTTCTGTCTGGTTTGCTTCACTCCACCTAATGTCCTCTGAGTTCATTCATGCTGGCATATGCTTCATGACTTCATTTCTTCTGACAGCTGAATAATATTCCATCGTGTGTATACACCACAATTTGTTTATCCATTCTTCGGCTGATGGACACGTGGATTGCTTCCATCTTTTGGAAATCAAGAATAACACCGCTACGAACATCGGTGTGCAGATGTCTGTTTGCGTCCCTGCTCTGTTCTTCTGGGCATATACCTAGTAGCATTATGCTGGGTCACGTGGTGCATCTATACCTAACTTCCTTAGGAACCACCAAACAGTCCTCCACAGTGGCTGTACCATGCCACGTTTCCACCAGCAGCAAATAAGCATTCCTATCTCTCCACATCCTCTCCAACACTTGCAATTTTCTGGGGTTTTTTAAACAAATCAATTTTATTGATACATATTAATGAAGCATAAATCCATCCAAAGAGTACAATCTATGGTATTCAATGTGACCACATATTTGTGCATTCATCACCCCAATCACTCCCAGAGCACTGTCTTTATTCCAATAATAATAATAAACAAAAAACAAACGAATAAACTAAACTCATCACTTCTCAATCACCCTATCCTCTCCTGCCATACATACATAGCTGCTATTCTTTTTTTCCTCTCTAGTATGTTTGTATTTATATTTTGTAGAAACAGTCTTAGATATGCAATATCACCCATATTCGTGTTTTGCTTGAGGTTTTATTATCTTACACACTCCCACGTTACAGTTGTTTTTTTTTTTAAAGATTTATTTATTTATTTAACCCCTCACCCCCACCCGGGTTGTCTGTTCTCTGTGTCTATTTACTGCGTCTTGTTTCTTTGTCCGCTTCTGTTGTCATCAGCGGCACAGGAAGTGTGGGCGGCGCCATTCCTGGGCAGGCTGCTCTCTCTTTCGCGCTGGGCGGCTCTACGGGTGCACTCCTTGCGCGTGGGGCTCCCCTACGCAGGGGGCAACCCTTGCGTGGCACGGCACTCCTTGCACGCATCAGCACTGCACATGGGCCAGCTCCACACGGGACAAGGAGGCCCGGAGTTTGAACCGCGGACCTCCCATGTGGTAGACAGACGCCCTAACCACTGGGCCAAGTCGGTTTTCCTCCCATGTTACAGTTTTTAGGTTTCCTTCTAGCAGTATACGTGACCTTAAACTTTCCCTTTCAACCACTGATATATCCCTATAATAGCTCTGCTAGTTACAAACAGCATGATATGTTTCAACCATGTTTTTTTTTCCTTTCAGCCTACAGCACTCCCTTTAGTATCTCCTGTAATTCTGGTCTTTTGGTAGCATATTCTATCAGCTTTCGTTTTCTGCAAAGACTTTGAATTCACCCTCATTTTTGAAGGACAGTTTTGCCAGATACAGGACTTTTGCTGGCAGTTTTTCTCTTTCAGTACCTTAAATACATTCATGCCACTTTCTTCTCCCCTCCATGGTTTCTGATGAAATGGTGAGCTTCCCTTGTATGTTATGCTTTGCTTTTCTCTTGCTGCTTTCAGAATCCTCTCTTTATCTCTGATATTTGTCATTCTGAATAGTAGGTGTCTGCAGATAGGTCTATTTGGACTTACTCTGTTTGGGGTATGTTGTCCTTCTGGGATATTGATATTTATGTCCTTCATAAGGATAGGGAAGTTTTCAGTCATTATTTCCTCAAATATTCTTTCTGCCCCTTTTCTATTCTCTTCTCCTTCTGGGACACCAATAATGCAAATGTTTGTACATTTTGCATTATCATTCAATTCCCTGAGGCTCTGCACCATTTTTTTCCAATCTCTTCTCTTTCTGTTCTCCTGTCTTTGCCAGTTTGGATGTTCTGTCTTCAAATTCACCAATTCTGTCTTCAAGCAATTAAAATCTGCTCTTATGTGCCTCTAATGATTTTTTTAAAGATTTATTTTATTTATTTCTCCCCACCCCCTCATTGTTCACGTTTGCTGTGTCTGTTTGTTCTGTGTTGATCTTCTTTTTAGGAGGCACTGGGAACCAAACCTGGGACCTCCAATGAGGGAGGGAGTTGCCTAATCACTTGAGCCACCTCCGCTCCTTGCTTTATTGTGTCTCTCATTATGTTTTCCTCACGTCTCTTGTTACATCATCTTGTTGCATCAGCTCACCGCACCTGCCCACCACATCAGCTTGATGTCTTGCTCGTCTTCTTTAGGAGGCACCAGGAACTGAACCTGGAACCTCTCATGTGGTAGGTGGGAGCTCAATCTCTTGAGCCACACCTGCTTCCCTCTAATGTATTTTTTAATTGCTGGCTTTGATTTATTAATATTTTCCCTATTATCATTATTATGTTTATATCATTTATATATGACCATACATAAAAAATAAGTGTATAGTAAAAGTTGTGAACAAAGCAAACATGCATAATATCCTACAAGAGTCCCATATATCAACCCTCCACCAACACCTTGCATTGTCGTGAGATGTTTGTTACAAATTATGAAAGAATATTGTCAAAATTTTAATACTAATTATAGTCCTTAGCTTACATTTGGTGTTTTTCCCCCAACCCACCCTATTATTATTTTTTATGTATTTTTTTTTAAAGATTTATTTTTATTTATTTAATTCCCCTCCCCCCCCCGGTTGTCTGTTTTCTGTGTCTATTTGCTGCGTCTTGTTTCTTTGTCCACTTCTGTTGTCATCAGCGGCACGGGAAGTGTGGGCAGCGCCATTCCTCGGCAGGCTGCTCCCTCCTTCGCGCTGGGCGGCTCTCCTTATGGGTGCACTCCTTGCGCGTGGGGCTCCCCTACGCGGGGGACACCCCTGTGTGGCACGGCACTCCTTGCGCGCATCAGCACTGCGCATGGGCCAGCTCCACACGGGTCAAGGAGGCCCGGGGCTTGAACCGCGGGCCTCCCATGTGGTAGACGGACGCCCTAACCACTGGGCCAAAGTCCGTTTCTCTTAATGTATTTTTTAAATCCCCCCCTCCCTTGCAGCTTGCTTGTTGTCTGCTCTGTGCCCGTCCACTGCGCGCTTTTCTGTGTTTCTACTTGTCTCCCTTTTTTTGTTGCGTCACCTTGCTGAGTCGGCTCTCCGCAGGGCTTGCGGGCTGGCAGCTCTCTGCGGCATGGGGGCCAGCCTGCCTTCACAAGGAGGCCCCTGGACATGAACCCAGGACCTCCCATATGGTAGACAGGAGCCCAACTGATTGAGCCACAGCCACTTCCCTTTAAATGTATTTTTTATGACATAAATTATAAACTTAAAAAACAATCATGTGCAGAATTCCCAAACAACACCCCTCTATCAAGACACCATACTATGGGGGAACATTTGTTACAGATAAGATAATATCATCTGATTGTTACCATGTCCATAATGTACATTTGGTACACATTTTCCATACTGCCCCATTATCAACACAGTACATCTTTGGCATAGATGCAAGAATATTACATTATTATTGCTAACCACAGTCCATAGGTCACTCCAGCTGTATTTTTCCCATGCTTCACATTCCCACTACCCTGCAATAATGATGTACATTTGCTCTAGCTAACAAAGGACACTCTTGCATCTGTACCATCAACCACAATTCTCATCCATCTCTTGGTTTACTGTGCTATTCAGTTCCTAGATTATTCTCTAGCATTCTGTCAATTGGCGTTTACATACCTAGACTACCATTTTCAGCCACATCCCCATTTATAAACTAGCTGCCACTCACTATGTGTTACCATCCATTCTATACATTTCCACACTTTTACAGTAAAGCTAATTAAAACTTCTACATATTTAAACATCAGTAGTCCATCTCAGTCCTCCTCTTATCTCCTTTAAGAATCCACCACCTACCACTAGGTCTTGAAGATATTTTCCCACAATTTCTTCTAGGAGCTTTATGGTTCTTGCTTTTATTTTTATGTTTTTGATCCATTTCAGTTAATTTTTGGATAAGGTGTGCATTAGGGGTCCTCTTTCCTTCTTTTGATTATGGATATCCAGTACTTCCAGCACCATTTGTTGAATGAACTGTTCTGCCTGAGCTGTGTGGATTTGACAGGCTAGTCAAAAATCACTTGACCCTACATGTGAGGGTCTGTTTCTGAACCATCAATTTGGTTCCATTGGTCTATGTGTCTTTATACAAGTACCATGCTGTTTTTAACACTACAGCTATGTAATATGATATAAAGTCTGGAAATGAGAGTTTGCTTTTCCTTTTTAAGATGTTTCTGGCTATTCAGGACCTCTTACCCTTCCCAATAAATTGATAATCGTGTTTTCAATTTTTAAAAAATGCTGGTGGACTTTTTATCAGGATTGCATTGAATCTATATCAATGTGAGTAAATTGATATCTTAATGCTATTTAGTCTTCCAATTTGTGAGCATGGAATGTTCTCCCAGTTATTTAGGCCTTTTAAAATTTCTTTTAAAATTGAGTTGCAGTTTTTGGAATACAAGTGCTTTATATCGCTTGTTAAGTTTATTCCTGCTTATTTGAGTTTTACCTGTCATATTTTATTTTCACCACTTTTTGAAACTTTCAGTTATTTTTATTGATATAATCTTCATTTCTAGACTCTCTTCCAGGCCTCTCTCTCTCCTGTCTTTTCTTTTCAGGCTCTAGCACACCCTTTAGAATTTCCTGAAAATCTGGCCTCTTGCTTAGAAATTCTCTCAGTTTCTGTTTATCTGTGAATATTCTAAATTCATCCTCATTTTTGAAAGACAAACTTGCTGGATATAAGATTCTTGGCTGGAAGTTTTTCTCCAATAGTATCTTAAATATATCGCACCACTGTCTTCTTGCCTCCATTGTTTCTGATGAGAAATCAGCACTTAATCTTATTGGGTATCCCTTATATGTTATGCATTGCTTTTCTCTTGCTGCTTTCAGAATTCTCCTGTCTTTGGCATTTGACATTCTGACTAGTATGTGTTTTGGAGTTGGTCTATTTGGATTTTTTCAGGTGAGAATACATTGGACATGGATATCTATGCCCTTCAATAGGGTTGGGAAATTTTCTACCATTATTTCTTCACATATTCCTTCTGCCCCTTTTCCCTTCTCTTCTCCTTCTGGGACACCCATGACACATGTGTTTGCACATCTTTTGCTGTCATTTAGTTTCTGAGAACTTGTTTAATTTTTTCCATTCTTTTCTTCATCTGTTCTTTTGTATGTTCACTTTCAGAGGCCATTTCTTCAAACTCCCCAATCCCTTCTTCTGCCTCCTCAAATCCGCTGTTATATGATACCAATTTTTTAAAATTTCAGTTATTGCACCTTTCATTCCCATAAGACCTGCTGTTTTTCTATGTATGCTTTCAAATTCTTTGTGCTCATCCAATGTCTTAATATCCTTAATCTCTTTAGTCATCTCATTGAGTTTATTAAGATTTGTTTGAACACCTATGATTAGTTGTCTCAAATTCCTTTATGTCATCTGGGGCTTATCTTATTCTATCTTCCTGTTTCTTGGTATGGATTGTAATTTTTTGTTGATGTCTTGGTATCTGGCTTACTAGAGTGTTTATTCTGGGTACAGTTTTTCTCTTTAGTTTAGGGCTTCCTGCCCTTTCTCCCTTGCTGGTTGTGCAATAGGAGCCAAGGATGTAGTTGGTGCTGTAAGCTGTGGAGGCTCCAGCTGCCCTCATTGCCCCAATAACCGATGAAGCTTCTCCCAACTTTCTCCTTTGCCAGGGATAGGGACAGCTTCATAGCTGTGGGAATAACCCAAGTCATGCAGGCCTAGGCTGTCGTTGCCCAGAGAGACTGATGAAGCTTCCTGCCCCTTTCTCCCCTGCTTGGGGCAGGGATGGAGCTGCAGGTGTGGGCAGCAATCTATGCAGTGTGGGTACAAGATGACTGCTGTTTCCCCAGTAGACTTTCGATTATTCAGTCTGTGCCAGCCAAATGTACCTGCGATTACCTGGATAGGCTGGTGCAGGGACCATCAGCCTCCTCCCTGCCAGAGGTGAAGCCTAGCCTAGGGCTGCAGGCCGATCTGGGTGAAAGAAAGCGGTCCCTACCATTCCTGTGGTTTTTGGTGAACCTGGCTTCCCCTCATGCTGGGGGAGGAGTAAAAATGGTGGCCACCAGCCTTTTTCTGACTTGGACAGGTTCAAACTTTAGCTGCTCTCAGGATTATACTTTAGCCTGCCGAATTTACTCATCAGTAGCCGAAGTTGGTGCCCAACCGTCTCTTCCTCCCCCATTTTTGGGAAGTGGAGCTTTCAATTTCAGCCGCAGAGCAGCTCCCGAGGCAGCTTGAGCCTCCAGTGGAGGATGGGCACTGGCCTCCATGGCGTGGAGCCTCTACTTAAAAGTTTTATCTGCAGATGGGCACTCTCCTTCTCCAAGGATGTTGCAGGATGCTTTTCTGGTCTCTTGGAGTCCCCAAATGGGTGCTTCAGCTAGCTCAGATAGCTCTGGGTTTTTACTAACTGCCCTGTAGCAGGAGCTGACTCTAGGAGCTCCTTACTCTGCCGTCATCTTGCTGGTGGTCCCTCTAATGTATTTTTAATGTCATCCATCATATCTTTCATTCCCATAAGGTCTGTTACTTTTCTTTGCAGGTTTTCAAATTGTTCTTTATGCTTTCCCAGTGTCTTCTTAATATTCTTTATTTCTTCAGTCATATTTCTTTTTCAATTATTTGCAGTGATTTAGGAGAATTGTGTGATTATCACTGAGTAATGGCATTAAATTCTGTATGTTTTCAGGATATTCGATTTGTTCTTTTGACTGGGCCATCTCCTCCTGTTTCCTAGTATGGCATGTAATTTTTGCTAATGTATAGGCATCTGAATATGTTGGTGAATTTACTCTTCTGGCCAATTTCTCTCTCTCTTGCCTATCTTTTTTTTTTCACAGCTCTTCTTTAATATTTGGTTCAACTTACTCTACATCTTTAAAATTGTCTGTCTTAAGTTATCAAAATTGTGCCAGGAACTCACTAGTGGGGTGCAGATTTTCTCCAGGGGTAGGATACAAAGAGAACCCAGTTTTTGTCCAGTCAATTTCCAGACCGGCCAGCAGATGGCACTTGTCAGTGCATCTTTCCATGGAGGTGTTTCACTCTTGGTTTTCCTATGTACCTGTGTTTTTGGGTTTGTTCTCCCAGAGATTTATTTTTTATTTATTTCTCTGCCCCCCCCCAGTTGTCTGCTCCCTGTGTCCATTTGCTGTGTGTTCCTCTGTGACCACTTCCATCCTTATCAGCAGCATCGGGAATCTGTGTTTCTTTTTGTTGCATCATCTTGTTGTGTCAGCTCTCCGTGTGTGCAGTACCATTCTTGGGCAGGCTGCACTTTCTTTAGCACTGGGTGGCTCTTGCAGGGCGCACTCCTTGCACATGGGGCTCCCTGGTGGGGGCACCCCTGCATGGCACAGCACTCCTTGCGTAAATCAGCGCTGCACATGGGCCAGCTCCACACAGGTCAAGGAGGCCCAGGGTTTGAATCCATTGGGCCAAGTCCACTTCCCTGTGTACCTGTGTTGAACCTCCAGATCCGAGATTCAGAGTGGGCTCTGCTAGCCCAATTCACTAAAGAAAAGCACCCCAACTCTCCCTCCCTTTTCCTTTGAAACAGCTGACAGGGAGGACGATCTGTTCCCTTCTCAGTTGGCTGCAGCAAGCCAGGGTTTTACCCCCGCTTAATAACTTGGGAGTGGGGGAGGGGAGCCCTTCCTGGCTGCAACGGGGGCTTGGTAACTCAGGTTTGTTGTTTTGGCTTCTTCCTCTCTCTGTCCCTCCCCCTCCTGGGAGTTGTGTAGCACTGTCCTGGTCTGCTGACCCCCAGAGCAGGTCCTTCAGACGCTTTTGGCTCTTTCTCCATTGTTTTCATGAGAGCATTGAGCTCTGCCTGTTAGTGCTACCTACACCATTGTCCCACAATTTCCATAATTACTTTTTGAAGTAATTGTGACTAAAAAACATCTTTTGTACATGAAGAGCTGTATATCATTTGAAGTTACCCAAATAATGTCTTGATCTGAAGCATAAACCACAGCTACTTAATGGTTTTAATAATATGGTCCTAATGCAGGGAGTGGGGTGGGGAAGAAAAAAAATTAATTGACCTAAACTAATCACCAGGTGAATTTCACTGCAGCTTTTGTTTATAGGAAATCCTTATTTGGGATACCATTGGACAGCTGCAATCTGAAAAACAATCCAGTAAATGTATTTTGTTTTATGTTTTGTAGAAGATAATTATCAACCACTAAATATCTTTAATACTTATTTCTTGCATACAGAGTATTTTTATTAAAAGGCAATTAGCTGGGGAGTAGACATAGTTCAAGTGGTTGAGTGCCTGCTTCCAATATACAAGGTCCTGGGTCCATTCCCTGGAACCTCCTAAAAAAAAAAGGCAATTAGCTCTTGCCTTTTACAATGCTTTTACAATGCTTCTGTGCAAGTAATAAATATTCAGTTAGTTTTCCTAAAAAAGAGACTAATGTATGTACATAACTGCACATACATTATACAATTTTACAATGCTTTTGTACAAGTGATAAACAGTTTTCCTATAAAGAGACCAGTTAATGTATGCACATAAACCTTAGAAATAGTGCATCAAACTATTTAAATATTTGTGTTTTTGTCTATTTAAAATACTTAGCTTAAGACTCCTTAACAAAGATATTTGTAAAAGCATATTAAATACAGTAAGGTTCCAGATTATATTTGTAACCAGAGATGGTTTCTGCATTTGAAATAATATTTCTGCTCAACAACTGCTAAATTTTGATATTTGGTTAAAAAAAGTTGCCTTGTATAATTCCTGTAAATTATATTTGTTCTGAGAAAAGCGTATTACCCTAATGATGAAAGATTTCTAAGCAAACTCTTTATCCTTTGATTTTTTCTGTCTGACATAATGATAACATTGTGTAAATTTTTATTTTTTAATGCAGTTGCCTCTTTTAAATAGCTAGTAATTTTTGCTTTTACCTGTTAAAATATAAATGCATAGCAAGGAAATACACTTCACAGGACTAAACTGGAATAAAGTGTCCATTAAATTCTTGGGAGGGGATTAAAAAAACAGTGCCAACCATGAACCAAGAACTGTTGAAGTAGAGAAACGTGCTTTATTTCGCTTTTCTTTTGGATAATTTTGAAAATATTTCATGATAAAAAGCTTAAAACAGCATTTTGGTTGTATGTCCCTTATTGGAGCTATCCTAAGGACAAAAACAACCACAAAGATATCTTAAGTTGCATTCAGTGGCCTTATTGTTAGCAATAATGTTGGCATTGTCACTTTGGAAACCATCATGTAGATTGAAAGATAAAGCAAATAAATAATTACATTAATATGGTTAGGAACCAAGAATGTCAGCATGAGTAATAACAAATATAAAATGAAATACAGAAAAAGCCCGCGATCTTTCATTTGACTTGAAAATACTAGCATGAACTTAGTGTTTCTAAAATCTTTCTTAAAAATATGCATTTCCTAGCTATGCCCACTGAAAAGAGCTAGAAACGACAACCAACCCATCACAATTAGCACGGTTGCACTAAGTACACGGTCACTGACACCCAGCAGGAATCTTTGGAGAAAAGGCGAAGTCTAAGTCTGCAGCAGGAAATGCTGGAGAGGACCTCAAGCCATCTTCTCATGCCTAAAAGCAAAGAAATGTCAAAGGCTACTGGAGCCATGTCAAAGAAGACAGGAGAGGCCGTGAAGGGGCCCCACTGACCAAAGATGCACTAATTTGAGCTTCAAAAAGCATTTTCCCCCTTCATTCTCTTCATTCACAAGGAGACCTTAGTCGTGTCATTTAACTAATCTGCGCTCATTTATATATCTTTCTGAGCACTGGAGAAAGAACGGTTTAGGACTCAGAGGTTCTTAACCAGGGGGCCTTTAGCGTGAACTGAAATTCAAAAAAACATTATTCTAGAGGGGACGTGTTGGCGCAGGTGTGATGTATTTATTAAGTAATACACAGTAGAGTGTGGACTTAGTAAGGGGTCTGTGGTTTTCACCTGACTGGCAGGTGTCCATGGAACAAAAATGTTAAGAACCCCTGGCTTAGGTGAATTGGGGAGAAACTTTATGATGGATGCATCAGGCTGCCACCAACTGAACCCAGTGATCAACATTAACGTCCCCAGATGTGGGACAAGACAGTACGTGCCTCATGAAAAGATTCAGTGGGAAGGACATAGCTCTATGTAGGAAATGTTTTTGCAAAAAAACAAACAAACTGTGAAATCTAATCAAGCCTCTAGATCTTATCACTAGGGGGAAAAAAAGGCGGGGGGACCCATGGGGGAACATCTTAACAAATGCAAGCCATTTTGTAGGAAAAATGACATTTTCCTCATAAATAAATAGCATTTAAATAGGAGATAGAACTGTTAGAGATAAAAAATATAAGCAACATAGCAAGTAAATACAATTTGTTTATCTCAGTTGGATCCCCGATTTGAACAAACCAACTGCAAAAAGATATTTTTGAGGCAATTGGGGAAAATTGCTCATGGACCGGGAATAGATAAGGAATTATTTTTTTGGAAATGTGTGGCCAAGTTTTTAAAAATCCTATTTCTTAGAGACATACTAAAGTATTTGAGCAAAATGTTGTATCTGATCTTTTTTTTTTAAGATTTCTTTTTTCTCCCCCCCCTGAGATGGCTCCCTTGTCTGTCTGCTCATCTTCTTTAGGAGGCACCAGGGACCGAACCCAGGGCCTCCCATGTGGGAGCCAGACACCCAACTGCTTAAGCCACATCCACTCCCCTGGTATTTTTTTTTTTTTTAATAAAGATTATTTCCCCCACGCAAACCCCCCCGCCTGTGTCTGCTCTCTGTGTCCATTCACTGTGTGTTCTTCTGAGTCTACTTGTTTTCTCTTTAGTCAGCACCAGGAACCGATCCTGGGACCTTCTGGAGTGGGAGAGAGGTGCTCAATCTCTTGTGCCACCTCAGCTCCCTGGTCTGCTGCAGCTCGTCTCTCCTCTGTCTCTTTTTGTTGTGTCATCTTGCTCCAGCTCTCCACTCAGACCAGCTTGCCTTCACCAGGAGGCCCCAGGAACCAAACCGTGGACCTCCCATATGGTAGACGGGAGCCCAATCCCTTGAGCCACAACCGCTTCCCTGGCATTTTAAAAAACATTTCTCCCCACCCCCTCATTGTTTGCATTTGCATTGTCTGTTCATCTTCCGTTTCTTTAGGAGGCACTGGAAACCGAACCTGGGACCTCCAATGTAGGAGGGAGGTACCTAATCACTCGAGCCACAGCCACTTCCCTGGTATTTGTGTTAAAGATTGTTTAAGACTATTTTTCTTTGAAGCTGATCAAATGTATGTTAGTATTACAAGATGTTAATATCAGGCAAAAAAAACAAACATTATACTAAATGAAAGAAACCAAACACCAAGTACTACATATGATATGATTCCATTTACATAAAATGTAAATATAAATCAATTTATAAGGATGGAATTAGATTAGTGGCTCTGTAGGACTGAGAAAGAATAGAGGAATTGCGATGACTGCTAAGGGGTATCGAGTTTTTCTTTTTTGGAGTAATGAACTTGTTTTTAAAGTTTTTTTTGTGGTGAATACCCAATATTGATTATACTAAAATCCACTGATTGTATAGTATGTGAATATATCTCAGTAAAACTTTACAAGGTGTAAAAAAAAAAAAAAGCCAGAAAAAAATTCCCCAGAAAAAACAAGGAGGAGAGGGGGAGGAGGACTGATGAAACAAAAATGGCAGGATGTCAACAATTATTGAAGCTGTGTTCATTATACCAGGCTTGCTACTTATGCAGGTTTAAATTTCTATAATACAGAAGATTAAAATATAATAAATTAATATAATTTATTAAAATATAATAAAGCCACAGAAATTTAAGAAACAGGAAGGCCACACAGGCTGGAGGGGGCAGTGAAGACTCTGAACTTGACCTGACCCTGGCAGGAAGGGTGAAGGAGATAGGAAAGGGTGTGTGTTGCAGGAAGGATAGCTGAGCCAAGGCACACAGTGGGGCCAACCCCCACCATGCAAACAGGTGTTCTTCCTGTTCTTTCGGTTGATAATACGTGCTTGCTCCTTGGCCCCACTGTGCGTTATTTGAGAAGGAAAATGCCCACCCTCTTCCACATCCCAGACTTTTCCAGACTTCCCTGGCTCCCTCCCATTCTCCCCCCACCCCTACCCCATATTCCCAAAGAACCCCTCAAATCCAGGATACTGCACAACCCTGCCAAAACACTGACGGACGGCACAATGCTGGTCTACGGCTCCACCTGCTGGCCGATGCTGGGAACTGACGCCACCGAAGGCTAAGGATCAACCTGGGCAAGGATTTGAGAATCATTTTTAAAGAGATCTGGTCCTCCCCATTCAGGGGAAGAAAAAAAAAAAAGCACACACCAATTAAACATATAAGAAGCCTTTAATTTCATCACCATAAACATTATACTCTGATTGCTCACATACAGTAAAAAATATTTACTCGGCTAAATAAATAAGACATAACATTATTGCAAAGGGCACTTAAGCCCCGGAGAGAAGACCTCCTTAGCTCCTGAGTTTCTGTGGGGGTGTCCCCGAGCACAGACATGCCCTGGGGGCTTGGACAAAGGCTGGAGGAGGAATGCTCTGTGCTTCTGGTCCCACAGTAGCGCCAAGGAGAGGCCCATGAAACCAGTGGGGAAAGGCAGGCGCGCAGCTCCTTCACCAGGAGCCTGGAGGCGGGCGGGCCGGGGGAGCGGGCTGGGGGAGCCGCTCGCAGCGAGCGCCCACCCTCCACCAGCCCACCTCCCCCTGCCTTCAGTAACAGCATTTGGGTATCCGTTGGAGCGAGTGGGACTCCCACACTCGTGCGTCAGGCTGCGTTGGGGACCGGGGCAGTCACAGGTGAAGCGGATCCTGGCAATGCTCAGACCAACAAACTACCTCAGAGAACCCGGTTTCTGGGGAATTGATTCCCTTCCACTTTGTTAAATAAATAAGTTAACTATTTAAAGGCCTGTCCCTGTGATAGGGACACAGGGACCAAAGGGCCATATCCTGATCAAATGTGGGGCAGGGGAGGGACAGGAGCAGAAAGGCAGTGCTGGTGGGGAAGGAGGCAATCCACCCTCCCCTGTCACACCTCGAAGTCCTGCAGGAGAGTTTCAGACTAGCAATCCCTATGCAAGAGCAACACTGGGGGAACCCACAGGCTAAGGGGGCCTGGAGGCGGGAGAACAGGGGGCTGAGCTGACTCAGCTCCCAAGTCCCCTCTCCACGCCTGACGTGACCGGGTCACCCGAGCCTGGGCAGTGCCCGCAGCCCTTCTGGCCTCCCTGGAGAAGCCCAGACCGAGGCCTACTTAGGAAGCGGCCAGCCCCAAAGAACGGGGAGAAGGGAGAGAGAGGCCCCAGCTCCCTCCTGCAGCTATGCACCGCTGGGCCACTGGGCGGCTGCAGAGAGCCACACGGCTTTGGCAGCGACAGAAACTGGAAGGCCCGCCCAGCAGCCCTAGGGGGCCACCTTGAGACTGCACCGGGATTTGGGACCCAGAGGGGCAAGCCCCCCCGCTCCGTGGGTCAGAAGCGCCTCACACCGAGTATCTGGCCAAGTCGCTCTTGTCAAACACTACCTGCGTGGCGAAGTAAATGGCGACCAGACCCAGGCCCGCGGCGGACACCATGTAGGCAGTGACCGACTGGCTGAGCTGCACGATGGAGCCCATGAGCAGGGACGGGGCCACCTGGGACAGCAGGAAGGCGCCGTCGAGGATGGCGAGGTCCAGGCAGATGCCCCGGCCCGGGCCGGCCCTGGCCTCGGTCGGCTCACCCACCATCACGCGCATGGACACGTCACAGGCAGAGGCCCCACAGAGGGCGGGGGCAGGCGGGAGCAGGCCGCCACCTCCGGCACCCATGTGTCCGTTGGAGAAGGGAGTTCCCGACTTGGGGCCGGACAGGAAGCTGGTTGTCAAGCTGTCCTCGCTGCCACCACCTCCAGCGTCCCCTCGGTACTTGGGCAGGAACACCTGGGAGGAGGGGTGAGAAGAGGGGACAAGGGCAGGTGTGTGCCCAGGCACTGGGGTTCCCCAGCTGTGGGAACAGACCCCAGCCTTCCTCCTAGGGGCCGGAAGAAGCCAGGCAACGGGCATTAATGAAAATGAGGCGGCAGGTCAAAAACACTGAGCAGGGCCTGCTTCATCTGAGACTAGTCAGGACCCCCCCTCAGAAAGGGGAGGAGGGCAGGGGGTGGGCAAATCTGAAGCCAAAAGTCTAGGTCTCCTCTAGCCTCTCCTGGAAAAGGCAGGAGGCAGACAAACTCAGTGTGCAGGCGAGACAGAGAATAGGCGCCCAGGAAGGAAAAATCAAAAGAATGAAGAGGGGTTAAGAACAGGGAAGCGGACGTGGCTCAACGGGTAGAGCGTCCGCCTACCACATGGAGGGTCCAGGGTTTGATCCCCAGGGCCTCCTGACCCGTGTGGTGAGCTGGCCCACGCACAGTGCTGATGCACCACGCAAGGGTGTCCCCCGCGGAGGGGAGCCCCATGCGCAAGGAGTGCGCCCCGCAAGGAGAGCTGCCCCACGTGAAAAAAAAAAGCGCAGCCTGCCCAGGAGTGGCGCCGCACACACACAGAGCTGATGCAGCAAGATGACGCAACAAAAAGAGACACAGATTCCTGGTGCCGTCGGATAATGCAAGCAGACGCAGAAGAACACACAGCGGATGGACACAGAGCACACAACAGGGGAGGAAGGGGAGAGAAATAAATAAATCTTAAAAAAAAAAAAAAGGTGTGCAAGAATAGAGAAATAAAATCCAAAGCGGCCCAAACTGCCCACCCCCAGCAGGCTTTCCTAACGCTTCCTTCCTGCCCCTCCATCCTGTGCGCTTCGGAAGGAAGCGCTCTGCTCTGCTCCCACCAGGGTCCCAAGCCCTAGCTGGAGTTGCTGCCCGTGGATCTGAAAGCTCAGCCTCTGGGAGAAGAAAGGCTCTGGGCTCCCTGCCCTCTGGAGGGGGCTTGCCCTCCTCCAGCTCCCACAGTCCCCTCTGCACAAGGCTGAAGCCCTTCAAGCTTCCTTCTTGCTGCAGGCCTCACACCGGCCCGGGCCCTCCCTGCCCCTGAAGTCTATTTAAGGACAAGGCCAGGTCTGACCTGACACAGCATTCGAGTTGGCCGAGAAATGGGAGTCACGGCAGAGCTCAAACGTGACGCCAGGAAGCCCACAGCTCATTGTGTGGTTTGACAAGTGGCAAAGGAGTGGGCAGATGGCGTGAGGGCCCCTGCCGTCGCCCGGTGCCTGGAGGGCGCTCCGCGGCCTCGCCTCCATGCCGCGCTCTGAAAGACGAGCGAGGCTGGAGGCTGCAGAGGCCCCTGGGGCCAGACATGCTCCCCAGGACAGGGGTGAGGCCCAGCCCCACGTGTGCCTGACGCAACGGCGCATGCCCAGGCCTGGCCACGTGCCCTCGTCCCCAAGCGGGGCCAGGGCAGAGGCCCACGAAGGGACGGCTCCCCCGACAAAAGGCCAGCCCCTGCCGCCACGGCCACCGGCCCGCAGCCACCTCCTCTGTGGACAGCCCCAGCTCCGCCTCGCTGACCTGTTTATCTCCCACAGGGGCAGGGGCAGCTCTGCTTGCAGTCTGGGAGCTGCAGAAGGCCTCACCTCCTTCTCCCGCAGATACCCCAGCGACGCCCCTCAGGGCACAGGTGTACACCCAGGGAGGTAGCTCAGAGAGGCCACGGGAGGGGACGGAGGGGACCCCACCGCCTGGGTCAGGAGGCCTCCCACGGACGGGGCCCCTGCAGGCAGGCGCTGGTTAGGGGGGGCCAAGCAGGAAGGAGGGCCCCAGCTTCACAACGCCCCAGGAGCGGAGTCAGGCAGGGGGTCGCCAGGGGTGCTCAGGGATTCGCTGTGGGGGTGGGAAAAAGGGCCGGGGGCAGAGGGGTGAGGCAGGAAAAGAAAAGAGAAGTAGACGGCAAAGGAAGATAACCCGGGGGGGGGGGGCAGGAAGGGGCCTGGCGGGCCACGCAGCCTCCCTGCTCTTCTGATGAGGGAGGCAGAGGCATCACCAACGCCAGCCCACTTGCCCTTGGCTGAAGCTAGGGGTCCCCAGGCCATCTGCCCCAGCCCCTGCCTGCACCCAGCCCAGACTGAGGGTTGTCAGCGTAGGCTGTGTATTTCCTGCCCTCATCCCCTCAAGCGCTCGATGGTCCTGACATCAGAAGTCATTGCCAGAGGCTACTCTCAATCCTTTTTCCACGGCCCAAGTGTCTGGCTCTAGGATGGGCTTCCCGTCCCTGACTGCCTTCACCAGGGTCCCTCGGCAGACATGGGGTCCCCCCCGAACGCCCGCCGGCCCGCCCGCCCGGGTACCTGCTTCTCGCGGTGGTAGAGGGAGGCCAGCGTGTAGGGCAGGATCTGCAGGGCCGAGAAGGTGAAGCCGGTGAGGGCGGCCGAGGCCGTCACCACGGCCACGCTGCGGGACAAGCACGTGGCACCGGCAGCCACAGGAAAAGCCACCACGCTGGCCAGGTACACCGCGCGGGTCCCGAATCGCTGCACCAGCCGGTCCATGACCAGAGAGAAGAGCAGGGAGACGGCGCACTGCAGGAAGAGCCCCAGGCTGCCCATGCGGACCCCTGCAGGGGGCGGCCAGACAGGGGGGCGGGCAGGGGCCCGCAGAGAGGGGGCTTAGAAAGGGGCGCAGACCCCCGCGTGCAGGACCTGCCGTGGCCCGGACCTGCTCCCAGCGCCCTCCCCGCTCAGCCCGCAGCACGGGGAGGCTGGATTCCTCCACGGACCAGCAGAGCACGTGGCCAAGAAGTGGGTGATGTTCTCGGGTTTTTAATGGGAGCCTCAGCTTTGGGGACAGGTTGAGAGGGAAACACAAAGAGTTTGGCCAGAACTTCTCAGCTGGACAGTCCTGGAGAGGTCATTTAGAAAGTCAGCAGGGGAGCAGGGGGCACGCTGAGGTTGGAGCTGGGCGGACCCGAGGTCCAGTCTTGACTCCTCCATGCCCTTTAGGGCTGGAATAAGCTAGGCCTTTGCTCCTGTCATGTTGGGGCAAACTCAAATGTGGAATCTAAGCCCCCTCTTGATATAGATGTGGAGTGGACACAACCATCCAAGGTCCACAGGATGGAGGAATAGAGTATGGATTAGAGTGGACTTACTGATATTCTATTCATGAACTATTGTGATTAGAAATCGAAGAAAATGTGGCATTGGTGTGGAGAAAGTGGCCATGGTAGCTGCTGGGTGCGGGGAATGGGAGGAAGAGATGAGATGTGGAGCTGTCCTGGGTGGTGCTGCAGGGACAGTTACCGGACATTGTATGTCCTCCCATGGCCCACTGGGTGGACTGTGGGAGAGTATGGGCTATGATGTGGACCACTGACCATGAGGTGCAGCGGTGCTCAGAGATGTATTCACCAAACGCAATGAATGTCGCATGATGATGGAGGAGGTTGTTGCTATGGGGGGAGGAGTGGGGTGAGGGGGGTGGGGGGTAAATGGGGACCTCATATTTTTTGAATGTAATATTAAAAAAAATAAAGAAAAAAAAAACTAAAAAAAAAAAATAGCTGGAGGGGAGTGGATGCAGGTCAAGAGGCTGAGCACCTGCTTCCCACATACAAGGTCCTGGGTTTGATCCCTGGTACCTCCTAAAAAAAAAAAACCAGCCCTCATTGGGGGGCGATGTAGCCCAGGGGCTGAGCACATGCTTCCCTGGTAGGAGGTCCTCCTTCAATTCCCAGTACCTCAAAAAACAAACAAAAACGCACTGGAGCCTTGGAGACTCCACTGAGACTGCAGGCCCAGCTGCCCCGCACCCAGGAGGAGCTGCGCCCTCACACCAAACCCCCTTCACTGACGAGGAAATCGGGTCTCCCGGGGCAACGCCCGCAACAGCCCCGAGCCGAGCGCCTACCTTCGTCGTAGCGTCTCCGGGCCTCGGTGCCCGGCTCGGCCCTGGGCACGCCCTGGTACAGGCCCTCGCCCACAAAGTCCGTGTAAAACAGCGTGAAGGTCATCACGGCCGTCCAGCTGCACAGCTCGGCCACAAAGAGCCGGCGCAGGGTGCGGGGCACGCGGCAGCAGAGCCGGTGCAGCCGGGGAAACAGGGCGCCCAGGTTCCGCAAGGCCAGGCGGGCACGGCAGGGGCAGCAGCGGGCCGGCGTGGCGGGGGCCGGCAGCCCTTCGGCTGGCTTGGGGGCGCCCAGAGCCGCCTCCTCGGCCACCAACAGCGTGGCCGCCGCGCAGGCGAGGAAGATGAGGGCGAGCAGGCCGAAGAGGCACTCCTCCTGGGTGCCCAGGTAGGGCGCCAGCGCGCTCGCGTCCCAGTCGACGGCGGGCAGGAGGTAGCCCAGGCAGCCGCCGAGGCTGATCATGAAGGCGTAGACGGAGAAGGCCTGGCGACAGTGGTCCGGGTCCCGGAAGAGGTCCGAGAGCAGGGCCTCCAGCGGCGTGAAGCACACCTGGCCGCAGAAGTCCAGCAGCCCCACGCCCAGGATGAGCAGGGCCAGCTCCAGGGGCCTGGGCTCCCGGCACAGCAGCCGCGCCAGCCGGCCCGCCCTCGGGATGAGGACGAGGCTCAGCAGCACGCCCACGGACAGCGCCCAGATGAAGGGCCGCCGGCGGCCGTAGCGCCCGCGCCACTGGTCACTGGCTGAGCCGAGGAGGGGGACCGAGACCAGGCCCAGCACCGGACCGATGCCTGCAGGGAGGGCAAGCGGAGACAGTCAGCGGCCGGGACCTGCGGGGACCGGGCAAGGGGGACGCGACCTCCTCGAGGATGGACACGATGAGGGTCATATACACGGAGGCCACTGCGCCAGCTACTGTGCTAAGGACTTCACAGGGCCTCCAGTTTACCCCTCACAGCATGGGTGGGACCAGCCTCCCCCCACCCCATTTTCAGAAACTGAGGCACGGAGCCACTAGTAAGTGATCCTGGCACAAAGGCAGAAAAGAGGGCTAGAGGCGGGGTTTGAACAGGCAGCCTGGCTCTAGAGCCTGCTCTCCTCTTCCTCTCATGGTTCTGCAGAAACTCATCTGTGGGGTAAGATGGAACCCTGGCTGGGAGACCCCAAGTTCCAGCTCTACTAATCAGCCCTGGGTAAGTCACCTAACTTCTCCCCACCCTGGACCCCTCCTCCGACGGCGCCCTCATCTCTTTGCTCTTTGTTTGTGCTCGTTGATTGCTCACTTGGTAACTGTTTTTTCTTTAGGAGGCACAGGGAACCTCTCCTATGGGAGGCGGGTGCTCAACGGCTGGAGCCATATCTGCTCCCTCACCCAACCTCTTATAAGCCTTCCTTTTCCTGGCTGTGAAGCGGATAACCTCAAAGGTTGTTGTAAGGATTCAGGGAGATAACAAGTAAAAATGATAAGGGACTATACGAAGGTTGGGAGTAATCTCTCCAGCATCTTCTCTGAGCCAGGCATGGTATAGGTGCCAAGGAAATAGAGGGGACCAGGGGATATCCTTTTCTTGGGGACCCTCCGGTTGAAAGTCATCCCTCTCTCCAGCAATGCCCACCCGCCACGCTCAGGGACGCAGGGCACTCCCCGCCAAGCAGCTCTTTGGGTGACTCCTGGGTGGCTCGTACCTGCAGCAGGAGGGAAGGAGGATGCAGTGACTCACCCAGCACCATGGTCATGAACTTCTCCTCCACCCCCACCTCCAGCAGCAGGGGAGGCACGTAGGTGATGCCCGCAGCCAGGCACACCTCCAGGCCGAAGGTCAGCAGGTTGACCAGCAGGAGCTGGGCTTTCCGGTGCCGCAGCAGGCGGCTCGCCCACAGCCTCTGGATCATGGCGCGCCAGGCGGGCGGCTCGGGGGGCCGTTCAGGCACTCGGCTCCTGCTTCGGTTCCATCCTGCTGCAGGCGTGGAGGGCTCTCCTCCTCATGCCACCAGCTGCTGAGGCCTCCGCCGGGAGCCCATGTCCACCGGCCCCCTGGTCCAGCCGCTCAGCCGGTGCCCAACGCCTGCTGCCTGGGGGCACCTCGGTGGGGACACATCCCAGCGCTCGATCCTGAAAGGGAGGGACAAGCACGGGCACACGCGGCGTCAACCCCTGCCAACCAGGCCTTCAGGACTTGCTCCGTGAGTTCTTGGAAACCTGCTCCCTCCCAGGCCAGCCGTGTGACCGTCATCCAGGTGTCACCCCCTGCTGCCCAGTCAGGAAATGCATGTTAATATTAGCCTAAGGCTGACATAACTAATAAGGTAAATACAATGTTTAAACCTCAGCACACTCCAAAGCCAAATAGACGTGGGTTATTCTCTGCTTTGCAATATCTGCAGTTGCCCTTGGCTGCTAATATGGGAGAAGGGGGGGGGATCAAAGCAACTGAATTCCGGGCTCCCCAGCCCTGCTATCAGGTGCCCCCGGAAGCCCGCTGCCAGGCCTGCTTGCTTGCCTTTCTCCCTCCGCTTACCGATTCCCCTTTGGTGAGAGGAGCACTTCCTATTCCACACTGCCTGGCAAGGGGCCGCTTGCACCCTCACCCCCACCCCAGCGTGAAACTGGCCAAGGGAGGAGAGGCTGTGGTCTGTCGGGTTGGGTCTTTAACCCAACACCCAAACCATCTAAAGAGCGCTCCCTGCAGGGTCCTAGACCTGAAAACCTCTCCCCCCAGTGTCTCCCCAAGATCCATGTTCATGGGAAGAAACGCCCACGAACGGCTACCCGACTTGTCACGGGACAGGAGGGCCGTTCCCAGGTCCCCTTCTCGCAGGGCATGAGGCCACAGCACCTGGCATGAGGCCGCCGGTGACCACCTGAGCCGGCCGGGCCCTGGGCGGCCCTCCTCTGCCCCGCCACGGCCCTGCTGTCACCAGAGAGGTCCCCACCCCTTCTCCTGCCAGCCGGGCCTCCTACGCTCAGGGAAGCATCACTGCTGAGATCCCACTGGGTGAGCTCCCACCCTGCCCCCTGCCCCGACAGGTGGCCTCTGGGTCCTGCTTCCCGACAGTGGCACCCACAGCCACCTGCTCTGCCACCAAGGGGAGGTACAGCCAGTGGGCCCTGCTGAGAAAAGGCGAGGGGCCGCTACCCTGTCACCCCTCCCAAAATAGGGGCAGAGGCAGGGCCTCACACCACGCATACCAGCTGGAGAGCCTGCCCTTCTCCACCAATTCCATCCCACAAATGCCGCTGAAGAGGCGCTACCCCTGCGCCAGATCCACAGGGGCCAAGGCCATCCTCCTGGGCCCAGTGTCCCCTGGAGCAGCCCCAGCCCTCACTCATTCCTTCTTCCAATCTTAGCATCCCATAAGCTGGCACTTCAGCGTCTTTTATAATGTCCCCAAGTCCCATAGGCGGTGCATGCTGTGCCAGAGAAACCGGATCTGGGTGAGCTCTGCCCACCCCATAACCGCCTTCTGGGGCTTTGCAGCTGGTAGACCGACAAGGAAGGGACTGGACAAGCAGCGGCCTCCTTCCCAGAGTCCCAGAGTCCCATGCACTTTGGGAAGGGACACGAGACTCTTAAGGGGAGCACAAGAGGGAATAAAAAATACCAATCCACACCATCCCCAAAGGGAGGTGGGGGACTTAGCTGGGCTGTTGCAGGTTCAGCTTGACCCCTTCCCAGCTGCTGCATTTCTACCACACCCCCCAGAAGGAAGCTGCAGAGAGCGCCCCAGGGGTGGTGCTATCCACTTGGGAGAAGTGGTTCTGGGTCAAAAGGCTTCCAAACCATTCTACTCCCCACCCAGGGGAGGGCCCTGGACACTTACCTGCTCGGGGTTTCCAAGGGACCAGGTCCTCCCTGAGCAAACAGAGACTTTGTCAGACCCTGCCTCACCCAAAACTCCCAAGCAGTGGTTACTCCCTGCTACTTAAAATAAGATTGCAGCTCTCCAGCAACCATTAATCACCCTCCTGCCTCCCTGCCTTCATCCAGTTCCCCAGCCCTCCCTGGGGAACGAGCAGGACTCTGCTTCGCCCACATGGGAGGAAGAGGGGTGGAGAGAGGAGCTGCCCCTCCATCCTCTTCCAGCTGGGCCATCGGCTGCCTCTCCCACCCTGAAATGCCTCTCTCAGTCCCCCGAGGTTCTTTACCTGGTTACCAGGGGCCAGTCCAGGTGAAGAATTCATTGAAAGGAGTTGGGTAGGAAGTGGGCAGGCTCCAGCCTTGCTCAGCACCCCTCTGTTCTTAGGTTGCTGAGCCCGTCCTCCCTCTTTTAGTTTCTATTCTGCCCTGGGACCCAGGACACTTCTGCCATCCCCAGACTTTACTCTTTCCAGCTCCAGAATGGCCTGAGAAATCCAAAATCCCTAAGAACGCTCCTCCTCCAAAGCCCCCTTTTCTTCTTGCACCTTCCCTAGGCGCCACGGCTTTGCCCCACTCCAGGGTCCTCGGGGTGGAGGAAACACAGGACGCCCAGGACGCTAACTCATGGCCCGGCCACCCCCTCCAGGGTCTTCTTTCCTGGGCGCGGAGATGCCCAGGCCCTGCCTGGTTCCCAGCCTCAGCTCAGAACAGGATGTGGCTCGGCGCCACCTGCCCGGCTATCACTCTCGGCCACAGTCCCAGGGCACACAGCACGACGCCCGACAGTGAGAGGTCACTGTTGGGCCCCTCTATTTGGGATAGAGGAGGGGCACAGCCTCTTGTTCTCCTTTATACCCTCTAGTCTCTGCGCTCCTTTTGCTTCAAGTACACCTGCCTCCCTGCTCCCGGAACACGCTGCCTGTCTGGCAAACAGAAGATCAACCAGAAGAGCCAGCAGCCTGCTCACCTGGTGAGGGGGTGGGAAGAGGAGAGACAGACAGGGGAAGTCTGGGCTGACCTGGGGAAAGGAATGAGCAGATTTCTAGGAAGCAAGTCCCTCTCAAGTTCCAAACATCTCCCCTCTTCTCCCCCCTACGCTCCCCGCCCCCCCATGATGCTGATGGGACAGCAAGAAAGCTGCGGGAAATTCAAGACCTCTGGGCACCTGCCTGTCGCTCGCCCCAGGCCACCTGCCCTGGGGACGGGGCTGCAGAACCACAGCCCAAGGAGGCCAAGGGTCCCGGCAAGTTTAGCGGACCTGGATCCTTTCAGTCCAGCTCCAGGTACTGGAGACCTCCGCACCCATCTGCCCCCACACCTGGGACCCCCGGGGCAGGCAGGGGCCCTCTGGTACACACCCCCCCCCCCCCAAGCACAAGCAGCAGCCCAGGAAATGTCTGAAAGCTGGAGGGCGATGCTGGGGGGCGGGAATCAGACATGGGAAAGTCTTAAGTCCCCCATCTTACTCTCCCCAAAGGAAATTCCACCCTCGAAGGCCAGAGTCCACAATCTGAAGGGTTCAAAGGGTGAACGGATCACACAGAGGCCCCGCGTCGGCCTGAGATTCCCGATTACTGCCCCCTTGTCCCCACGTGAGGTTGACCCCGGGCAGGGAGGATGAGGAAACGAAACCCAACAGCAGGAACGAACTTGGCCTGAACTTTCTCCAAATTTCAAAAGAGGGTAGACGAGACAGGAGGGAAGGCGCCCAGAGCCCACGCCCTGGTGGCTCCCTGAGGGAAGGAAGGGTCAGGCGGCCTTAGAAAGAAGCCTTTGAGGACTTTGAAAGGGGCTCCCGCCAGCCCGCAAGGCTGAGGTGGAGTGGGGGGTGCAGCTTCCTGCCGACAGAGGCCAGTGAGAGCCCCGCCCCACAGGAGGCTGCACGTCCACCCTGCACCACCCCGCTCATCAAAAGGCTGCAGCCCCCACCCTGACCCCACCCCGCCGCCTCCACTGGCTTGTTATCTAGGGCAAGGAATTAAAAAATTACGATTTAAATCATTATATAGATGCCATTATAAAATAGCCAAAGGTTAGTATCTTGAGGTCACTGAAAGCGGCTAGACTAAACCTAGACCTGCTAGTGACGGTCACTGTCACAGGCTGCACCCGTCTCAGGTTGCTCCACACTGACCCTCGCCCTGGGTTGTGCTTACTGTTGTGATGGTAATTCTGCACTGACCTTACCCTAGTTTAGGGTTAGCCCTAAACTCGGCTCACTCCTGCCTACGCTTACTATTGTGTTGGTAGCCACTCCACCCTCCTATTAGTATCCATATGAAAACCCTTGTAACTGACCGCGTGCCCCTACCCCCAGATGCCCTGATCTCTGACAATAACTGTAACTTTGTGACTCGCTCTGGTTTGGTGCCCACCTACCATCCTGTTCAGCTCCTCTAATGTTTATTAATGAAGGAACCTGTGCCCAGCTCCACCCTCAATGCTTCATTAGCACCCCAATATCATAAAATATCAGAATTTCTGCAGACCCCGGAGGCAATTTGGGGGCGGCTCAAGGCCACTGATCTTGCACAAACAAACCCTTTCTCTCCGAAACCCCAGTGTCTCAGGAATCGGTCTTTAGAGCGTGTTGCTCCAGAAGAAAGAACCTGCATTTGCTCGGTATCAGGCTCAGCGACCCTGCTGTCCCGGCTCTGGGCGCTCACAAAGGAGCGGCATTCTCCCCTGCTCCTCCTCCTCCTGACACCCGTGCCTCTAGCCTGCACAGCCCCCAGGCAGGCCTGCCCCACAGAAACGCGAGCTGGGGTGGAGGGGGAATAAGGAGAAAGGGGGTGGGGTCGCCCCAGCCAGTCTCCCTAACACCCACCAGAGGCTGGGCCAGGCCAGGGACGGCAGGTGGGGAGCAAGTCACAGGTCAGGCCGCAGAAGGGGGACCTCTGGTCCTCTAAACCATTCTGGACCCCAGTGGTCTGGTTCCAAGTTGAACCCTCCTGGTCCCTCCAGGTTGGGGACAGGGAAGATAACCTCTCAGGGCTCTCTTCACAGAGCTCACCTTGAAGTTGGTGGAACTCATCCAAGTTTCCTCACCTGTCAGATGGGCATACTAATCGTACTCACCTCATCAAGTGGCTGGAGGATTAAAGCACTTGGAAGAGTGCCTGGAATGGAGTAAACCTCAATGTCAGCTGCCATCATTAATTGCAGATGAGAACATCAAGGGTCAGGGAGGTTCACCAGCCCAGCATCCTTATTCTCAGTCCCAGGGAGCCAATGCCCTCAGCCTTACTTGGCAAAACCTGGCACATTCCACTCCCAAAATGAGCTCTACCCACAGGGCAGCTCAACAACAAACTCTGGGATTGCCCAGAAGGTGCCATCCGTTGGGAAAGAACTGCACTGGCCAGTCAGGAGACCTAAACAGGAATGCCCTAGTGAGGCTGTGAGCTCACCATCACCCAGATCCCTTGGTGGGGATGCTAGGGTTGGGGAGGGCAGGATTAGACCGCACATGGCTTTGGTGTCCTCCAACCCACACATTCCCTGCGTCTGGGCACTCAGACTTCCAAAGCTTCCAAAGCTTCGAGGCTCTGCCTTCCCCAGCCCCACCCTAGGAAAAGGCAGCTCTCTACCAGCAAGCCGCAGGAAGAGCCCGGGCTCCCAGATACCCAAGAACAACAACTCAGAACGCAACCTCTCCACTCCAGGAGAATCATAAAAAAGAATAAGGGGCTGGCAGCGTGGAGGGGGGCCCCGCCCCCGCCCCAGACGTGCTCCCCAGCTCCTGCTTCCCCCAGGGCCCAGAGGCCAGGGATTTAGAGTTCGCCCCGCTGAGCTGCCTTTTCTTCCCTGGGACTGGAAGCCTTCTGCTTAGCAGCTTGTCAGAGAGAGTGAGGGGGCTGCAGGCGGGGACACAAAGGGGGATTAGGGAGAAACCTCTCGGCCTGCAGAGTAATCCATCAAACTCGCTCCCGGCTGCCAGCACTGGCCCCTTCCCACTCAATTCCCCTTCCAGCTGCTGCTGGCCCCCCACCCCCTCCAGCTCCTGAGCCCTGTCACATCGGGCAGCAAAGAGAATCCCAGGCCTGGGGGGGGGGGCAGAGGGGGCACCCCACAGACACTGGGAAAAGGGCAACGGCTCCCTCCCCCAACTCACCCCCAATGTGTGAAAACCCAACAGGTGGCAGTGGCTTGGAGGAAAGTTGCTTTTGTTGCCCTGAGAGTCCCAGCCCAGCTTCTGAAAGGAAACAAATGCCCAAGATGGGGGGAAGGGGGGGGGAAGAGGACAGGGAGGCAGTCCCTGGAGCTGACACTGAGCTCCCCTCCCCTCTCCAACCCAGTGACAGGGATTCTGGGGCCGGGCTGACCCTCACCTTGGCCAGACTCAATCCCAGCCGCCCCAAGCAGAGGCTGAAGCCGTCTTCCAGGGGTCACCTGGAAATCCCACCGCCATGCTCCACACGGACACACAACCTAGCTCCAGGCCCCTGGACCTCCCAAGCAGACTTCACATCTGAGAACAGCTGCTCTGCAAGGAACGTTCTCCTTCCCAGTGCTCTCCACCCAGGGGCGCCCTCGCACCCCTGCAGCTCCAAGCATGCTTGAGATAAGAAGGGCAGCGTGGGCCTGACAGCGAACACTGGTGAGGGCCACAGGTTTCTGAGCTCCCTGCAGGGTTCTGCCGGGAAACCTAGGCTCAGGAACCTGCCTAACCTGGGTTTGCGCCAGCTCCACCACGTATAGCTGGGTGACCTTGTTAGCTGACCTCCCGGAGCCTCAGTTTCCTCATCTGCAATTAACGATGGCAGCTGGCACTGAGGTTTACTCCATGCCACTTGATGGACAATTAGTATACCCATCTGCAGTACAGTTAGTATACCCATCTGCAGGCAAGGAAACTCAGATGAATTTCACCAACTTCATAAACGTGCAGTGTGCTTGAGACAAAGCACGTGAAAGCCTTGATGGACGGCTACTTCTCCCTTGCCTGGGCAGGCTCTGAAAGAAGGAAACCCAGGAAAAGGGCTTCTTGCTCCCAGACAAGCTGCAGAGGTCCAGGGAGACCAGCCAGGCCTTTCTTTGGCTCTTCCATTCCTCCACCCCTCATCCACACGCCTCCCCACCCAGCGCCAGGGCCTCTTCCAGCCCCCAGTGGCAGCGGGAATGCCAGGAATGTGGACGTCTCCCCAGGCGCTGGCCACAGCAGGTAGGAGAGGTCACTGCAGCAGACCTGCCAGGTGAGGCCTGAGAGGGGCGAGGCCAGAAAAACTTCCCACAGCTAAGAGGCAGGGTGGCGTCCCTCCATGGGAAATGCAAGCACGGTGATTATGACCTTACTAACTGCCCCGGGGTCCTGCCCACCTCGTAACACAGGCAGCCTTCCTACCAACAGGCCTTAAATATTCCCATTTCACGAAGATGAAAACGGGGTTGCCAAGAAATTAACATGCCCAAGGCTGCAGGGATTAACAAGTGGCTGAACAGAAAACTTAAAACCATTCAAAAATTCTGGGAAGTGCTCCGAAATGGGAGCTGGGAGCGTGTAGTCCTGTTTCAGCAACTTTTACAGCCGCGTGGCCTGGACAAGCCATTTCACCACTCTGGGATGCAGCTTTGGCACCTGTGGAACAAGAGCTCAAGTAGATCCTATCTAAGGTTCTTTGCAACTCTACCGCCCTCACACCAGCCCCCCTCCCCTGCACCAGGCAAGCAACCACTGACAGTGTCAGTGCCACTGCAGGGGCATGCGGAGGGGTCACAGCCTCTCACCAACAAGTCGGGGGAACTAGGTGAAGGGCTCCCAGGTGCACTTGGCCCATCCTTGACCTGCCTACACTCTGCTCAAGTACCAGCACGGTGCCTAGGGTCAGCGGGCACCCGGCACTGCGCCGAGGAACCAGGGTACCTGGGGGCAGCGCTGTCTTCCCCACTTCCTCCCAGAGTTGGACTCTGTTCCTGGCAAAAATTAGTAACTAAATTCTTTCTCGATTTGGGTCACAATAAATGCTTCCCTACAAAGTGGGGTAGCAATACCAAGAAATCCGCCAGTTCACCTTGGGGGAAGAGGAACATGGGAGGGGATCAGGGGAGCTTGGCCCCCTCCTCCCACCTCTTCCTACAGCCCCTACTAAGTGAAACCTGACCAGCCTCAGCCCCAGTGAACTTGAACCTTGCCAGCCAGCGAGGCCCGCAGCACCCCATCCCCAGCCAATCCCGCTCACCTCCCTGCAGCCCAGCCCCCCCCGGGGAGGTGAGGCACAAATGCAGGTCAGCGGACTGAAGATCTGGGCAAACCTGCAGGCCGGCAGAGCCCCGGGCTGCGAGTCCAAGCACCCAGCTCTGCCTTGTCCTGCCCCTACCAAAGATCTCAAATTCGAGACCCTTTCAGCCCTGACGTTCTAGGGTCTGTGACCCTAGAGCTTGGTGTTTCCTAATCAGAGGGCCCTGGATCACAGCTTAGTGCTCATGGAAGCACATTCCCTAAACAGTCACTCCGTAGTAAACAAGGTGAGAGGGGGGCTCAAAGAGGCTTCTGTTTTGTTTTTGGCCCATAAGCCCTGCTTTGTTCCCCCCAAAATGTCAAAAAGTGCTGAAACGTACCTTTGCACGGTTAACTACCCATCCAGCCATCCACCCACCCATCAAACACACTTATTGAGCCCCAACTACGTGCAAGTTCACTGTGAAGATGCTCGGAGTACAGCAAAACTTGACTACAGTTCCTTTTAGCAGAAAAGAAAATGCAATAAAATGCAATCAGAGCACGAGGTGGTGCAGGTGCTAAGACAGAAGTTCATAGAGAGGGGCCGAAGGTGTGGGACAGGCGTAGTTCTCCCAGGGCTTCTGGAAGGAGGTGGCCACGTCGCTGAGCCCTGGAAGATGTGCAGAGAATTACTACGTAGAAAAGGACAGAGTCCTGGGATTTCCAGGGACCCCCACCTCTCCCTTGGGCCCTCCCTAGTGAGGTGTGGTGGAAAGAATTCCAGACCCCCTGTCATGGAACCAGCTTTTGATCTGACCGGAGATCTGTGTGTCTTTAGATGCATCACACCTTCCTGGGCGCGGAAGGAGGGCATTCAGCAGCACTGGGCTCGTGTTTGCTTCTGAAGTGGCCACCAGTCACTCCCTCTTTCCTGGACCCTGACAGCTCAAACCCCACACCTCCTCCAGGGCTCCCTGGACCCCAGGTTGTCAAGGACCCCGGCCCTCTCCCAAACCCCAGCAGTGTTTACCAGGCACCCCCAGGGATGGCTATTGTACCTGGACCTGGTTGGCAGTCCTACTTCACCACGGTCTAGCCTGTTGGCTCCCTGAAAGCAGAGACCACAGCCTCGCCAGGGCCTGGAGAAGGGTGGGGGCCCTACAGGTGGCCTGCTAGAGGAGGCTGAATTCCTGACAGATGCGAATCAACCAGAGTCCCGGGGAATCAAGCAGGGCCACACTCAAGGTATGTGAGTGGCAAAGTGGATGTGGCTCAAGCAGTTGGGCACCCGCCTACTACATGGAAGTCTGGGTTCGGTTTCCAGTGCCTCCAAAAGAAGACAAGACAGCAAGCTAACACAATGGGCTGGTGCAGCAAGCTCACTTGAGATGACACAACAAAGAGACACAATGAGAGGCACAACAAGCAGGGAGTGAAGGGTGGCTTAAGCCATTGGGTACCTCTCTCTCACATGGGAGGTCTCAGGTTCAGTTCCTGGTGCCTCCTAAAAATAATAATAATAAATAAAAAAAGACAAGCACACAACAGACAGACACAAAGAGCAGACGTTAACAGCGAGCACAAACAATGGGGGGGGTGCTAAAGAATAAAAATAAATCTTAAAAAAAAAAAAGATATGTGGGTGCTCACAGGAGTGGGAATCTAAATTGCCCCATCCTCTGGGACCGAGCAGATGCTCCTAGCAGCCCAAACTATGCCTGAGATAAGAAGGGCAGGGAGGTCTGACAGCAAGGACAGGAAAGAGGCTGCAGTGACGGCTGGCTGCTTTCAAAGGCAGCCTGTCTTGCTGAGTTTGGTGTCTGGCCTGAATTTGGTGACCGAGGGACTATGGGACCAGGGGCTGGTCCCCACCTCCCTTCCTCCTGGCTCACCCCTGTTCCCCAGAGAGAGACTTGCATACTTTAAAAAGAAGAGGAAAAGAACAAACAGGCATTGAGCAGCTGACCTGTGCAGGCATTCTGCTAACTACATCATCACAGTTAAATGTGTGAACAGTTGAATATTACCCCCGCCACTTTACAGACCAAAAAACCAAGGCCAACAGGTAAGGCAGACCCATCTCCAGCACTGGAGTAAGAAGCCACCACAAATCATTCAGGGGGGGTGGCCGAACAGCGGACTTCTTCCCAAGGAGGGGTAAATGCAGACCATGTAGAAAAAGGGATTGAGTAGCAAGTTGTGGCCAGGGATCAGGACCACCCTGTGATGGCTCTGACACCAGTTCCATCCCCCAATCAGGGGCATTTAATATACTGGACAAAGCTCAACACTCCAGCTCCACTGCCGGGAATCAAGTGGCATCAGCGTTTGAGACACTGAGGCTGGTACCAACTGGTCCAGCCTCTACCCTCACATCCAGCAAACAGGGCCAGTGACTGTTCAGAGAAAGTCAGGCTGGCTTTTTCTTCTGGACACCAGAAAGCAGTGAAACATCTCAAGGGCTGGGGAGGGAGGGGCAACAGAGCAGAAGCCCATTTCAGATTAATAAATAACAACCTTTCTGCACAGACGGCCCTTAACACTCACAGGACATGTATTTGCCTCCAACCCTCAAAGCAGCCTCTTCTAACTTAGGAGGTAGGCAGGGCAGGGACTTCTGGACTAATTAAAACTACAGTCACACGGGTTATTGACAGTGGAGAGACCAGCAAAGTCCAGTCCTGGTGTATTCTTTGCACTGGGCCACAAGTTCAACTGAGAATGTGTCATTTGTAGATTAAAGTAGTTATATATGGTTTAATTCCCTTGCTAAGAAACACTGGTGTCCAAGGGTAAACCACAATGATTGCCTCCAATGTCACAAAATAGCAGCAGCTGACATTTATAAAGCTCTTTTTACATGCAGCTGCTGTGCTTAGGGCTCTACCTACATCAGCTCATTTAATCCTCACAATACTATGAAGTAGGTATGACTGTCCTCGTTCTTATACAGAGGAGGAAGCTTCAGCACAGAGAGGTTAAGTAACTTGTACCAGGAAGAACTGATTCCAGAGTCTGGTCTCATATCCAAGAATACTGACTCCCCCAAGTCCAGGAGTCCTTGCTCCCAGAGAAACAAGATCTACCAGGTCTACAGCAGGGATGGTTGGTTGGTTTTGTTTGTTTAGAGCCGGGCCCAAGAAAAGAGCCCCAGGCTGGGCTCTGCCGTCCACTTAGCCACAGATGACAAAACTTAGTCAATAACAGCTAATATTCATTGAGTATGTATCAGACACACAGCTAGGTGCTCTCTATGTATTATTTAGTCCTAAAAAAAGAAAAAGCGATAAGGTAGGTATCATCATTCCCATTTTGTAGCCAGAGAGAATAAGGTTTAGGGAGGTCATGTAGCTTGCCCAATGTTCCACGGCCGGAGCAGGGGCAAGATTTAAGTTGGGTTTTGATCCATATATTGCGTTACCAGATTCTAAGGGTCCAGGTGATCACAGCTAATTTCACTTCCACAGTCCTCAGACCATCCCTGCCTTTATCCCTCTTCTCCCCAGAGCCCTGGCCAGGAGAGGGGAGAGCCTGAGGAGGCTCCACACCATCCCCCACCACCCAGGTGTCTGAAAGGGGCTCAGTGTCTCCACCAAGGTTGTCCACGGCCGCCGCCTCCAAGGCACTGCTGGAAGAACCTAGAGCAGAGGGACCTCCCCACACACACTCCAGGAAGGTACAGGAAATCTCTCACCCCCTCCCCCGCTAACTTGGGGCCTGTGGTCCACAGCTGTATAGTCACCCACAGCTGTATTTTTACATTCAGGCTCATCCTGCTGACTCAAGCTCCATTTTCTTAGCACCCTCTCTTTTAGGAAAACACAGCCCTGGCTCCAGGACAGGCCTGGGGGGAGGAGATAAGAGAGGAATGAGCGATTGGCCAGAACCAACAGAAAGGGCTGCGACCTCAAATTACAGCCCACTCACTCTCTGGGCCAACTTGCTCGATGGGTTTCCTTCGGCGTCTTGGAACATGCAGCCTGCACCCCTGGGGTCCTGTCCCCTAACACTCCTCTCCCCCCATATGCCAGACTGTTTCCTAGAAACCAAAATGGGGACAGGTGAGTCCACACCTGGGCTGTCCCCATCCTAAAAGGAGATCTGTTCACAGCATCAGAAAACCCTACCCCTGAGCAAAGCTTTCCAAGCGCTCAGCAAAGGTCACTCCCGACGCCCCTCCAGGGGCAGGGCCCAGCTGCAGATTCCAGGGCAGCAAAACAGGACTGAGATAGTCTTACTCCCCGCTGCACTGGGAATCCGGTCTATGTAACAGCCGAAGGGCAAATCCCCACAGGTACCCACCAGGCCAAACCCCTCCCCACCCCCAACGCTGGCCCCTTGGGAAAAGAGGAAGCACAGGACAGTGGGCCCAGGGGAGAGGAAAAAGCTCAGCAAGTCCAGAGTGACTGTCAGGCAGATGGAGGCTGATTCAGAGGTCAAGGGCAGGAGCTGCAGGCCCCAGTCCTGAGGGGAACAGGCGACTTGGGGAAGGGCGGCCCCTCCCGCAGAAGAAACCCGGCAGGTGTCTGGGAGCTCCTCTCCAGGCCCTGCTGCCTAAGCTCTCAGCCCTGAGAAACTGGATGTGCAGGTACCGACACATCACACCTGTTTGCTGATCATCAGGTGATTACCGGACGCTGATCACAGTCCGCAAATGAGCTCTGGAAGGTAAGGAGAAAACTGAGGGGCTCTCCCCGCCCACCCTTCCTAGAAGGATAACCGAAAGGGAACAGCGGACGGGGACACACACCGAGACATACACATACCCTCTGGCCTCAACTCTCTGCCCAGATCTTGGTGCCAGGCCCGCTGTCCGAAACTCGGTCACCTGTCCCTCCCTTAACAACCCTCTTCTCTTCCCCAGGTAAGCTGGTCCGAGCCCGAGGACCACACAGGGTCCCCGCCGTCGGCCCCTTTCCCGACTCCCCCAAGTCCCTGACGGTGCGCGCCACGGCGACTCATCCTGCCCCTTTCCGGTGAAGCCGAGACAAGGGAAGAAAATAAATGCAACTTTCCTAAGAAAACTCTGACGCGGGAGGCTGCAAGACAAGCGAACGGCCGGTCCGCCAGCCGCGTGCCGGGCGCGGAGCTCCGGGGAGTGGCCGCTCCCCGCCCACCCCGCCGGCCGGCCGGGGACCCGGGACAGGCGGGGGACCGCGGCGCCGCCGGCCCAGCCCGCCCTCCGCGGAAGAAAGCGAAGCTCTGCGAGGACCCGAGCGGGCGCCCGGCGCTGTCCGGCCCGCCGCGGAGCTGCAGGAGAGTCCGGGGACAGCCGCAGCCCCGTGACCGCTGCTCGGATTCGCGCGGGGCTCGGCGCGCGGCGCCCCGGACCATCACCGCGCGGGCCCCTCCCACGGGGCGCAAAAGGCGCCCCACGCCGGGAGCGCGGCGGCGCCCCTCCCCTTCCCGCGCCGGGCCCCTCTTCCCCGGGACAGGAGCGGGCACACGCCTACCTGGCCGAGGCGCGCCAGCTCGCTCTCCTCCCTCCCTCCTGCTCCCGCTCCCGCGCCCCACGCGCGCCTGCCGGCCGCTTTTAAATCTCCAGGTTACTCCGCGGGGGGAGAGAGCATGCGCGCAGGGGCTGCCTGCGGGGGGCGGGGCAAGGCGAGGCGGGACGGAGGTGGGGGTGCTGCGAGGGCAGGGAGGGGTGGGGCTGGTACCCGGGGGGGAAACGCCGGAGGTCTCGGCGCCGTGTCCGCAGCCGCCGCCGCGACTGGCAGCCCCCGCGTGGCTCGCCGCCTGCCCTGTCATTACCTAGGATGGGGCACCGCCCCCTCTGCCGCGCGCCGCCGGAACATTTAGGTAAAAGCTGCTCTGCTCCGCGGGCACCTCCCCTCACTGGGGGACCATTACCCCACCCGGGCTGTTCTCCCATCGCCGTCTCCAGGCAGGGCTGCTCCCCACCCAGCCAGGACCACCCCTAGGTGAGGAGATGTCACCTTCTCCCCGAGTTCCTCTTCCTACTGCTTGTTATTTTCCGAGGCAGAAAGAGCTTTTTTATAGCTAACCCAATCCCCTCTTCCTGCAGCTAAAAGCCGAGTTCCAGTTTTGTTCTCCTAAAAGGTGTGTTTGAGGAAAAGGGGATAATACATTTGCCAGTAAAATTCCCCCTCGTGTCAGCTGTTGAGCAAAGTCCCAACAGATACCTGTTTCCAGGGTGCCTTTGACAGGAGTCCTAGGCTGGCGTCGGAGAAGGGGGGAGCCCCAGTTGTCTTTTTTTTTTTTTTTTTCCTAGAGTTTTATTAGGGTGGGTGGAGACAATTCAGTGTATGCAGATTGTTGACTTGAACACTGCAAAGCCCCAGGAAGATATCTTTCAAGGGAAGGAACTGGGCGGCCACAGCCCTGGACTGGGCTTTGGGGCACTGGATTCCAGTGCTGTGTGATGTGGGAGCAGTGGTTTCTGCATCCTGGGCCTCTGGAGGAAGAAGGATCTCTGAGGGTCCCTCCAGCTGGGAGACAAAGGGAGGCAGAGAAGAAGGGGAAATAGAGAAGGAGGAGAGAAAAATGGAGCCTGGCTGCCTGGGAAGGGGGAGAGGGTGCATGCAGGGGACAGGAGAGAAGAGAAAAACTGAGAATCAACCTCTGAGTTACTAAACAACTTTAAAACTGGCTCAGCATTGCCCCTGGGAGCACACACACCTCCAGCAGGTGACCCACCAGAACCCAGGTGCCCTTCTGAAGTCTTTGACCTGCCCATTTGTGGCCAGCAGAGAGATTAGGGAGGAGCTCTGGATCCCCGAGCCCCCCTGTCCCAGGAAAGGGCAGAAGCCAGGGGGAATTCCAGGTCAGCTGGAAAATTACAGAGGCAGAAGAGGGTGGACAGTGGTATTTTCCAGGCTTGGGGAAAGAACACTGGGAGCAGGAGAATTGTCCCACCTCAGAGGAGTAGGGAGTCCCCGACTTCTTGCCAGGGACCTGCATGCCTTATGCCCAGTGACCTGGGAAAGGGGAGGGGAGGGATCAGGAGAGTGAGCAGACAGGCAAGGCGTGCTGTGAGGTCCTGAATTCCATCCGGTGGGTTGGCCACCTGAGTAAATGCCCAGTGCCCCCACCCCCAGTGCAGGTGACACATCCTTACCAAGCCAGGCAGATGCACTCCAGGTCCTACCCAGAACAGGCTACTGCTGTAGGGCCTCGGCTCTGAGACATCCCCTCCACTTTTTCTGGAGATGGAGCATTGTGCAATGAGTTAACCATTACTGGTTGTGCCAGGCACTGTTCTAAACACTTTTCAGGTATTGACTCATTCAGTCCTTAGGACAACCCAAGAGTGGAGACCATTTTCAGATTTTAAAAAAATAAAAAGAAACTGAGTCAATCCCTTAATGCATTTCCTGGCTTGCACCCACCCCCCACTATCTCTGGACTCCAGAAACAAGGCAGAGGAAGCAATCCTTCATCTAGTCTGACCAGTGACTTCACAGCCTTAGAGAAAGTCATTAGACTTTGGCTTAATACCCATGTCACTCCCCAAGATGCTGTGCCATTCTGGGCAAACAACTACTTCTCTGAGCCTCAGTTCTCTACTGTCAGCTGTAAGAAAACCATGTCCCTTCCCATTCCTCTCCCCTCCTGCCCCCACAATATATATACTCACAAACCCTACTCCCCAGCCATTTCCCCTTTATAGGAAATGGGGGATGACGTGAGGAGCAAGGCTCTCCCTGAGGAACTGCTAATAGTCTGGCTGGATATTGGAGAAACCAAAGATGCTGGCAAGATGCATTAGCAGCTTCTGCCCCACCCCCCACCCACAGCCCCTTCTCATTATCCTCCAGCGCAGGTCAGGCATCCTCCTCATTCTCTAGAGACGAGATATCCAGCTGGGGCTGCCTGGCCTCTAAGAAGGCTGAGAAGCTGTGAAGGACCTGGTGTTCCCTTGATGTTTCCAGCTCCTCCTGACATCTCCATCTTCCAAGGGCCGTGGGGCTCTTTGAGGTCTCTACTTTGGCCCTACATGCCTCATGATGAGGGGTGAGGAGTCTCTTTTAAGCCAAAGGCCATCAGCAGGGCTAAATCCTGGCTGTGAACTTGGAAGGGGTGGGGGTGGGAAAAGGGGATGGGTCTCCTGGACACAGCAATTCCATTTCTGGGATTTCTCTGGTGGAAATAGTCAGAGCTATGCGTATGAGAAGTATGTATGAAATGTCCAAACTTACCAGGTGCAATGGATGTGTCATGATGATGGGAGAGAGTGTTGCTGTGGGGGGAGTGGGGGGCGGGGGCGGTGGGGTTGAATGGGACCTCATATTTTTCATAATGTAATTTAAAAAAATAATAATAATAATTTAAAAAAAAATAAAATAAAAGGAAGTGCATACAAGTAAAAAAAAAAAAGAAATGTCCATTTTGTCATTCTTTATAATGGTGAAACACTAGCAATTATCTAAATGATCTAAATAAGGCGTTTCCTAAGTAAATTATGGCAAATCCTTATAATGGAATACTCCATGGCCCTTAAAAATGATGATAATGCATAAGAATTTTAATTGACTGGATTAATATTAACAAGCGATATTACTTGGTAATTAATATTACCAAGCGAAAAAAGCCAGCAACAGAATAGTATGCACAGTGGGCTATACTTATTTTTTTTTTTTTAGTTAAGTATACAATAATGCAACATGATATTTTGGATTGGATCTTGGAACAGAAAAAAGGACATTGGTAGAAAAACTGGGGAAACCTGAATAAAGCCTGTCGTTTATTGCAGATGTTTTGCAGCAATATTAATTTCTTATTTTTGATAATTCTACTATGGTTATATAAGGCATTAGGGAAAGCCGGGTAAAGGGAATATGGGTATTTTGTTTTATAATCTTTCTGTAAAGCTAAAATTATTCCAAAATAAAAAGTTTTGAAAATTACGTATATGTCTGTAGAAAAAAAAAGATAAAAAAGGCATAACCAAAATGTCAATACAAGGGAGCAGGTGTAGCTCAGTGGTTGAGTGTCTACTTCCCATATACAAGGTCCTGGGTTAAATTCCCTTACCTCCTTTTTAAAAAAAGTCTGTACTAGTTTTCCCAAAGTGGGAAGGATAATACTGAATTCTTTTTTTTTTTGAGGGGGAGAAATGGAGGCTTTTTTTGTTTCTCCAGATTTTTTATATGGATCATAAATTGTTTTTGTAAAGAGAAAGAAAAGAATCAATATTAGGTGTTTTTTTTGGGGGGGGGTTGTATTTAGACTTGCTTTATTGAGTCATACAATGTCCATTAAAACCTGCTTCATTTTTAATAAGAAAAATATAAGGCAGAAAAAATTATAAATTATCTTCAGAATTCAGTGTACTCTGAATAGTGATCAGGTTTTTTTTTCTTCTTCTTCCTCCATTTCGAAATATTAGTTTCCTTTTTTTTTAAGATTTTTTTTTTAAAGATTTATTTATTTATTTAATTTCCCCCCCTCCCCTGGTTGTCTGTTCTTGGTGTCTATTTGCTGCGTCTTGTTTCTTTGTCCGCTTCTGTTGTCGTCAGCGGCACGGGAAGTGTGGGCGGCGCCATTCCTGGGCAGGCTGCACTTTCTTTTCACGCTGGGCGGCTCTCCTCACGGGCGCACTCCTTGCGTGTGGGGCTCCCCCATGCGGGGGACACCCTTGCGTAGCACGGCACTCCTTGCGCGCATCAGCGCTGCGCATGGCCAGCTCCACACGGGTCAAGGAGGCCCAGGGTTTGAACCGCGGACCTCCCATGTGGTAGAAGGACGCCCTAACCACTGGGCCAAAGTCCGTTTCCCTAAGATTTTTTATTTATGTCTTCCCTCATCCCCTCGTTGTTCGCGCTCGCTGTCCTCTCTGTGTGTCTGTTCATTGTGCGCTATCTGTGTCTGCTCATCTTTTTAGGAGGCACCAGGAACCAAACCCGGGACCTCCCATGTGGGAGGTGGGTGCCCGACTGCTTGAGCCACATCTGCTCCCCAATATTAGTTTTTAAAGGGAAATTGTTTTGATAAATGAAGGAAAAAGAACCCAGGAAGAGAAATCACCACTGTGGCTGCCCACTAGTGAGAACTCCCAGACGCCACCACTGTTCAGAGAGGCTGGACGGGGCTGTGGGGACTGGAGATCAGGGACCCCAGCAGGAGAACCACCCCTGAAGGTCTCCTTAGCTGGAAGGTTTAGAACAGTTTGGGTGAAGAAGTAAGAGTTTGAAAGGGGTGAAAAAGGTCCCGCCCCAACCTTGACCATGTTCCCACTATCACCAAACATTCTCAGCTTTAGATGAGTTGTGGGGATAGAAGAGGAGGAAATTAAAACCACTGAGAGAACTGGCTATTCCCCTCAGACCTAGAGCTTCGGCACATAATGTGGCTGCTAGACCTTGAGGTCACTTTGAGTGCCATGGAAGGACGGTAGAGCCTAGAGCTGTGGTTCAACACAGCCCCTCCCCACACCGGGGACCCCAGGCACAAAGGCAGATGGGAGCCCCATTCCAATTTGAGGGGCACCCCATGCAGGGAAGATTTTAGAACAACAACAAACAAGCTCTTGAAGGCACTTCTTTCAGGAGCCTTCCCTCTGACAGTGAAAAGCAGACATTCTTCTAAAAAGAGAGCTTTCCTTAAAACTTTTTCTGAGTCCACCAACCAAAACTGCCTCTGAAGCAGAAGGATCCAGCTGAGCAGAGAAGAGGGCTGGAAAATGTTGAACCCATTTCTGCCGTGGAAAAGTGCAAAAAGGAGATGACTTCAGAGAACAAACCTGGACCAGAGCAGTCACAGGAGCCAGGCCATAGTTCAAGTCAAAGAATGGGCAAATGGATTTGGCTCAACTGATAGAGCATCCGCCTACTACATGGGAGGTCCAGGGTTCAAACCCAAGGCCTCCTGACCCTTGTGGTGAGCTGACCCATGCGCAGTGCTGATGCGCACAAGGAGTATCGTGCCACACAGGGGTGTCCCCCACATAGGGGAGCCCCACGCGCAAGGAGTACGACCCACAAGGAGAGGAGAACTGCCCTACGTGAAAAATGTGCAGCCTGTCCACGAGTGGCGCTGCACACACGGAGAGCTGACACAGCAAGATGATGCAACAACAAAAAAAAGAGACACATATTCCCAGTGCCACTGACAAGAATACAAGTGGGGGAAGAGGACTTGGCCCAATGGATAGGGCGTCTGCCTACCACATGGGAGGTCTGCGGTTCAAACTCCGGGCCTCCTTGACCAGTGCAGAGCTGGCCCATGCACAGTGCTGATGCATACAAGGAGTGTCCTGCCACGCAGGGGTGTCCCCCGCATAGAGGAGCCCCACGCCACGCGTAGGGAGTGCGCCCTGTAAGGAGAGCCGCCCAGCACGAAAGAAAGTGCAGCCTGCCCAGGAATGGTGCCGCACACACGGAGAGCAGCCACAGCAAGATGATGCAACAAAAAGAAACACAGATTCCCGGTGGCACTGATAAGGATAGAAGCGGTCACAGAAGAATGCACAGCGAATGGACACGGAGAGCAGACAACTGGGGGCAAAGGGGAGAGAAATGAATAAAAAATAAATCTTTAAAAAGAAAAAGCAGACATAGAAGAACACACAGCAAATGATACAGAGCAGACAACAGGGCGGGGAGGGGCGGGGGGAGGGCGGGGAGAGAAATAAAAAAATAAAATCTAAAAAGAAAAAGACAAAGAATGGAGCTGAGTTCACCCAAGAGAAAATTCCAAGCAGTTTGAAGCAAAGGGACGTTGAGTTGGGGACGTTGTAGGGCATTTAGTCATCAGGTACGGGGTGAGAGGAGATGAACACGAGAGACCCTTCGAGTTCTGGGATCCAATCCCCTCTGAAAAGCCAGACCTGGGCCCTTTGGCCTCCCTTGTTTTAGGGGCAGTAGCGAAATGCTTGGAGAGTCAAGGCACTGAAGCCACAAAGGCTCATTTTTTAGAAAATGAAGCAACAGGGCAGATTGGGAGCAGGTGTTAGACACTTGATGAAACTCGTTCAGGGCGGTGAGGCAGCGGTGTAGAAGGTAATGCTATCTTTTCTCCCCTCCGGGCTTCAAGGGTGAGCGAGACCAGGGTGCTGGCAGTCTCTCAAATGGGAAAGATACTTAGTTACAGGGCTGGGTGCTGAAATGCCTGGGGCAAGGAGGTGATTGTGTGGCTGTGAATGCCAGGGATTCTACTCTGGGGCTCAGACCCCCTGAGGGGCTGCTGCCAGTGTGGGGTTGGAGAAAGGGGAGGGACAGCCAGAGGCGACAGAGCTCCTCCAGTTCCACACCCCCACAGAGCCCTTTCCCCAGCTAGTCGCCAGGTGGTTATGCTGTAGTGGAAAAAGTGTGGGCTCTGGAATCAGACAGTCCCCGTTCCTCTTGTTACGCACCCAGTCATTCATTTGCTCATTCAACAAACACTTATTAAGTAGCAATTAAGTATCAGGCATGGTGCTAGAATCTAGTAGCTTTATGCCTGCAAGCAAGTCATTTAACCTCAGAGCCTCGATTTTTATGCAAAAAGCTTCTTGGGAAGAATGCAAGCTCTCGCATAAATAATGTGCTTAGGGGAGGATCTCAGTGCATGTTCATTCATTCTGTCTTTTCTGTACAAAACACAAGACCAAGATGGCGGGGGCGGGGGCGGGGGAGCAGATGGAAAAGAACGTACAAGATCATACAAGATCATCTCTGCTCTTGAGGATCACAGTCTCCTTTTATGTATTACAGAAATTAAAAATGGTACAAAAATATGATCCAGCAACATGTCAGCCGGTGCAAAAATCTCAAGGCTACAAACCAACCTCAGAGGTCAAAAATGATCAGAGTTCAGTAGGATACATCTGGGGAAGCTGGGGAGGGCACAGAAGTTCTGAGCTGGGTTTCGAGGTCGGGCTGTGGGCGGTGAATGATAATTCCTTGCTTTGGGGCTGTACTCACTGATTACAAAGCACTTTTGCAGACACCATCTGGTTTGAGTCTCACAACTACCTTTAAGGTGTGCAGTGCCACCTCCTTTTACAGATGGGGAAACTGAGGGCAGGTAGCTTGCCCAAGGTGGCAGAGCGGAAGCAAGGGAGAGCCTGAGGCCCACTGCCCGAGTGTGCTGAGGCCTGCCCTCCTTCCTGGGCGGCAGAGAGAACCTGGCTCTAGAAAGCTCAGTTCCGGACCCCAGCAGAGCGTTGCGTCGTGCTGCTGCAGCAGCGGCAGCAGGCCCAGGCAGAGCCCAGATCAGGAGGCCGAGCCGCTCAAAGGGGATTTGGTTGCTGGGCTGGGCCTCCGCACTGTCTTCAGAGTTGGGGAAAATAGAGGGGTCATGTGAGGGGCAGGAGGGCGCCAGGGCAGAGGCCCCCGAGGTCTTGCTCCCATTCTCCCCTGCAGCAAGGCCAAGATAAAAGGAGGAGGAGTCTGCGACTCCCACCATGAAGTGCTCTCCCAGTGTTTACTCAGTCAGCGACCTGAGAGAGGCAAGCCAGGGAAAAGCACTAGAACTGCTGCCGCAGGAGTGATGGCAGTCACAGGAGGGACTTTCCTGGGCACCAGACAAGGCGTAAAACCTCCACATCCCTCCCCAATGTCCCCCACTCGACCTGAGCGCAGAGGAGGGATGGGTGAGATGGCGTTGGGCAGGTCCTGTCCCAAGGGCCCCGTGGTGGGATCCTGATGACTGGGCAGCTTTTCCCATTCTGCAAGCGGTGGCCTGGATGTGCCAGGAGTTGTAGGGATAGGCTGGGTTGGGGTGACTTTGGGCAAGATTTACTACGGGATCTGGACCTGTGTGTGTGTCAGGGAGGGGAATGCTGATGCTAATTTAAGTGGCTACAAAGCCATTCTCACAGTCTTGATGCAAATGCTCAAGGTAATAACCAAGTGAGTAATTAATAAGTAGATGGTGAGCTCCAGAGGAGCAGAAGGAATAGGTGGGAGGGGCCCCGCCTCTGGACTGTAGGGCAGGAAAAGGGATGGGGACAGCCACAAGTAGGAGCGGAGCACCATCCAGCCTAAAGGTGCCTCCTTTGTTTAGTGAGGCATGAAGAGAGAGTTGCTGGAACACCCAATCCCCCGCCTGTCCAGAGATATGGTCCAGCAGGTGAAAGCGCGAATGAGCAAGCCACTGCATCAAGGTGTGCTTAACAGGTACACCGGGAGGGAGGTAACGAGACCAGAGGGCAGGCACAGGGAAGGGTACCTGGTCTGGGTTTGAAGAGTCAGGCCGAGTTCTCTTAGCATGCACCCCCCTTTGACACTCCTCCCATTAGAGATTGTTCCCCTGTACTTTTTCTTCTTCTTCCCCAATCCAGTTACTCTTTATTAACTCTGTCTTTTTCATTTGTTTGCTTGTTTGTTTTTAAGAGGCACCGGAGACCAAACCCAGGACCTCCCACGTGGGAAGCAGGTGCTCAACTGCTTGAGCCACATCCTGTCCCTTAACTCTCCTTTCCTAAACGTTTTGTTTGTTTTTCTTTTCTTCCTTAATTAACTAGTTAAATAAGTCAGGAAGTAATTTCAGAGGGCCTCCCAGAGCTGCCATGTACAGCTGTGTATGTTCACTTCCCAAGGGCAAATAGGCAAGGCTCGAGTGCTTCCACCTTCTTCTAGTTTGCACAAAAGCATGGTATGGGCCAGCACTAGCCCTGGCACCTGCTGTGGGCCAGGCGCTTGCAGATGCTTTCTGTCTCCCACGTCCTCCACTCTAGTTGCCTTTTTTTTTCTGCTACCCCTATTTTAATCTTATGCCTGTATTCAGAAGAGGTTCTCTAGGGACTTGATGGGGTGCAAAGATCGTGGACTCTAGGGTCAGACAGACTTGGGTTTCCTGGCCCTCGGCTCTTTCCAGCTACAACCCCGGTCAACTTTCTTTGATGAGCCTCGGTTGCTTCCTCTGTAAAATGGGGAGTACAGTACCCAGTCCCCCAGGTGTGAGGAATAGGGAGTGATTAGCTGGGTGCTTGCCACAGAGCACTGTGTGACTGCTTCCCTGAACCCCTTCCCCTGCCTTCCTCCCACCCCTGGTCCAGAGCCATGGCCTGGTGTTGCTCCCATCATCCTCCAATCTGTACCTGCTTCCCCTTTCCCCAGTCCATAAAAACAGCGATTCTTTGCAGGCAAATGGCACTGTTTAAGATTTATTTTAGCCCCCGGATGCCGGCCCTGGCAGGCCGAGGGAGAGGACCCAGCCATGGTAGCTGCAGCTCTGAGGCTGCGAGGAGGAGGAGTTTGGGGGCTGCCCCTCGCCCTCTCCTCCTCGGTGGCATTAGACGGAGTGCCACAGCGATGGTCACGAGAAGAGGCAAGGCGAGTGATAAGCCAGACGGGGCCGACGTGGAGGAGTTTGACAGATCAAAACTGAAGAACACAAACACTGAAGAAAAAATACTCTCCCATCAAAGGGAGAAAGAATGTGTCCAAACATCGCAAAATGGGGATCTCCCTGCAAGAGCAAATTTCACCATTGTCTGTGTGTCTTTGTTATAGGATTGATTTTTGTCAACGAACGTGTTTGTAGAGAATTTAGGCATCTTCTTCTATCTTCTCATCCACACTCACTAGTCAGGGGGTCCCGAGTAGTCAACGCTCTATTGCCCTCATTTTAAACTCCCACTGGTGCATGAATTCCAGGTGGCTGATGCTATCAGTCATCTCACCATTGATGAGCTTGGTGTACGTCGTCCTTGTGCTCCCTACAAGTTAGGTCATTTTTAACTTCCTCCAATGGGTGCTTCCATTGTTCCATAATCTTCAGGAAGTTCCATGCTCTATTTTATCGCTACATTTTCATTTCATAGGTAGCAATAAAATAATATTTTAAAAAGATTTTATGTTATTTATTTCTCCTCCCATCACTAGTTTGTGCTTGCTGTCGGCTCTCTTGTCTGCTCATTTTCTTTTTAGGAAGCACTGGGAACTGAACCTGGGACCTCTGATGTGGGAGGGAGATGCCCAGTCGCTTCAGCCACATCTGCTCCCTGCTTGTTGTGTCTTTCGTTGTGTCTCCTCATTGTGCTCCTTTCTTGCGCCATCTTGTCGCATCAGCTTACTGTGCCAGCCTGTTGTGTCAGCTCACTGTCTTGCTCATCTTCTTTAGGAGGCACCAGGAACCAAACCTGGGACCTCCCATGTGGTAGGTAGGTGCCCAGCTGCTGGAGCCACAACTGCTTCCCTGGCACTGTTTTTAAAGCGCTTTTATGATCGCCCCCCCCCCCATTTGCTCCTCACCACTCTGAGAGGTGGAGGGGAAAGGCATCAGTTCTGCATTTTACAGCATTGGGGAGCAGACGATCTGCCAAGAGGGACCTGGCCACGGAATGGCAGCACTGGACTAGAACTTGGGGCCTGCTCCCCTTAGCACTGCACTTCCCCAGGGGTCACACGGGGATTTCTCAACTTTTTCCAAGGATTAAAGGTGGGAGAGGCAGGTGCTCCCTGGAGGCCACTCCTTTAAAAGCTCTCCTCCACCCTCCCTGCGGGTGAGCAGCACAGCGGACCAAGAACCAGGAGCTGCTGTAGGACTCGAGGTGGCAGGGGAACAGGCCAGCATCTCAGCCTAACTGCGGGTCCGATGCAGGAAGGCTGGGCCCCTATCAGAGAGATGCTGCCATCAGACCACACACACGGGCTGACAGGGGTGGGCACAGATGCGGAGAGCCTGCCAAAGCATCGCCAACTCGGAGAGAAGCCTTCTCCCCCCCTCCCGTCTGACGGACCAGGGTGACAGGAGGCCCATAACCCTGCTGACTGCTTAGGGCAGGCTGAGCCTAGGTTTTTGGAAGTCACTTTGGGCCTGTTTCACCTTTGGGATAATGAGTAGGCTCGCTTTTCCCACCAAGATCATGAGGGCAGCAAGATTATAGCTTGTTCTCATAAATATTCCTTATGGGCTTTATGGTTTTCAGAGTGATTCCATGTGCAGCTTGTCATCAGGTTCTCAAAATGCCTTGGGAGGCAGGAGTTATTCTAGGAGGAAATTTAACTTTAGAGAAGTAGTGGCTGCTTGCCCACACAGCTACGACGTGTGGAGCCTGTCCTGGCCGTGTCCACTTCTAAGGAAGGTGACCCAAGCAGGAGAGGCTGCAGGGTGGCCAGGGCAATGTTCTATCCCTGCTCCCCGAGGGCCTTATGGGAAAACAGGCCTTCTCACCCTTAAAGGGAGCCGGGCAGTGGAGGTCTTGGCCCCAGCCCGCGGGACTTCTCAGAAAAGGTGGAGGAAGGAAGGTGGTATTCAAAGGGCACAGCTGGCCGCCCAGCCACACTCCTGCCCTGTGCCCTCTGCCTGCGGCACTGAGGACCGCCGCTGGCCCCAGCTGCTCTGGCTTCCTGTTCATCCTTACCTCCCTGGCTTTTGCAAGGACAGAGCCTTTGTATTTGCATTTTGATTCCTGTCACACACACACACACACACACACACACCAAGGCCACACAGCAGCCTCTTGCGATCTCGTGGGTTCCATCAGCCCGGCGTCTCTGCCACACGAAGGATGAGCCTTCCAAAAGTGATTGTATAAGCTCCCCAGAGAGAGCCCTGTCATCAGGAGCAGGCTCTCCACCTCCCCAAGCAGCCAGCTCTCCTGCTTCTCCTGAGAATCCGCTGGAGCAGCTCCCAGGCTGCCCTCCACACCGATGGGAAGAGCCTGTGGGGAGGGAGGGTGCTGAGGGCTCCTTGGCCCTTGAGAGCCGAGGTTAAGCCCCTTTACCACCGCCACCCCCGCTTTCCAGAAAGAAAACTAAGCCCAGGGAAAAGGGAGGTCGGGGGGCTGCGACAGGGCGAGGGGCTCCGGTGGGACCTCCCGATGGGACTTCTGCCCAAAAGCCTTTGGAGGTGCCCCCCATCCTGGCTCCCCCTGGGCTCCAGGCCATTGGCACTGCCTCTGCGGCCAGGGCTGAGCTGGGATCTTCCAAGCAAGCAACAGAAGCCCCTGAAAGAGGAGCAGTCTCCAGGGTCATCTCGTCTACCTCCTTCCCGCCGCGCAGCCCCTGTCCTGGCTTAGACAGGCCCTTTTACTTTTTAGAATAAGCCAGGGGTCCACATACTTTGTCTATGAAGGGCCAGACAGTAAATACTTTAGGGGCTACACCACGGTATCTGTCACAACTACTTAACGCTTCCCTTGTAGCCCAAAAGCAGCCATAGACGATACAGAAATAAATGGGTGTGGCTGTGTTCCAATAATTATTTATGGACACTGAAATTCAAAGGTCATAAAATTTTCTTGTGTCACGAAATAGTCTTCTTCGTTTGATTTTTCTCAATCACTCAAAAATGTAAAAAACTATTCTTCGTTCATGGACTACCTAAAAACAAGCAGTGGCCGGGATTTGGCCTGCGGGCCACAGTTTGATGACCCACGCAATAGCAGCAGTGCTGGGGTGGGGTGGGGTGGGATAAAGAAGGGGTGTTTCCGTTTATCCCTTCTTCAGAGTTTGCTTGTGTTTTAGTCTCTTTGAAAAAAAATAGGATTACAAAGTTGATTAAAGTCCAGGAGATTAGTGTGAAACTGCACCTAGTTTCTTTTTGAATATCTTTGGGTAGCCATGTGGATTTACTTTAATAGACAATTTTTCAAAACAGTTTTCTAATTACAGAAAAAATGAGCAGCTAGCACAGAGAATTCCCCTGTGTCTCCCTCCCCCCCACCCACCCCCACACACAGATTCCCCTATTATTAGCATCTTGCATTAGTGCTTTACCTTTGTTGTAATTGATTAACCAATATTGATACATTATTATTAACTGAAATCCACAGTTTACATTAAGGTTCACTCGGTGTCGACAGTTCTCTGGGTTTTGACAAATGCGTATTATCTTGAGTTTGCCAGTATATTATCTTGTGGAATGATTTCACCCTAAAAATCCCCCTTGTTCCATCTCTTCATCACCCACTCTTTCCAGCCCCCACCAGCCACTGCTCTAAAGGTGATTAAAGGATTGCAGCAGAAAAAATTGTATAGTGGAACCCAGGCTCTTTCTTCTGTCTTTGGATAACCATGTGGATTTATTTTTAAACCAACACTTACTCCATATCTAATTTGTGCTTTCACATAGTTTTCTTATCCCCACCACAATCTTTTGAAGTCAAGTGGTAGCACTTCCCTTTTATAGATGAGGAAAATTGAATTCAAGGAGGTAAAGCAACTTGGCTGTGGGTGCACAGCTAATACATGGCAAAGCTGGGAGTCACACCTTTACTGGGTTTTCTAGTCTGCAAGGCCAGTGTTCTGCCTGCAGTATAGCCTTTTCCCAGCCCCTCTTCATCCTCATGCAGATTCGTCTATTCACCAACGAAATATTTGTTAAGCGCCTTCTAGACGCTGGGGATACACAGGTAAACAGGACGGCCAAGCTCCCTACTGCTGGGGAACATACAGCCCAGTAGGGAAACCACACAGCCTCATGACTAAATAATCTCAGATGGGTATAAGGGAAGTAAAACAGGATACTGAGTTAGAAGGCCCTTGGAGGGTTTGGGGAGAGAGGTCAAGGAAGGAAGAGTCCTCTGAAGAGGTGACTTATGTGCTGGATACTGAAAACTAAGGAGGAACCTGCCCATCTAGATCTGGGAGGAAAGCGCTAGGAAGATGGAACAGCAAATGCAAAGGCCCAGAGGCAGGACCTGCCTGTAGGGGGATGAGAGCCAGCACTAGGAAGAAGGCCAGAGCATGAGAGAGGGGAAGATGGGGTTGGATGAGAGGGCAGAAGCCAGATGAAGATTCCATTCTAGTGCAATGGGAAGACATTAGAAGGAGTCAAGCTGAAGTACGACATGATCTAATTCACATTTTTAAAAGATCGCTGTATCTAGTGAAAAAAGTAATGATGGGTGCAGATGAAGTAGTTTGGAACAGAACAGGAGATTTGCTTGGACCACTAGAGTGGCTTTTTTTTTTTTACCTGAAAGAACTTATTTCTTGGCAAAGGAAGGAACTGTGGCTCCAGCTACGCAGAGCTTGGCGGGAAGGCTGCTCCGGCAGGTGTGAGGATAGGAAGAGGGCAATGGAGAGGCCAGGCGGGCAGCCAGGAGGGAGGGCTGAGAGCATTCCCAGAGCTGGCCGGGCCCAGTGCCCCCCGTGAGGTCCACCACCACTGGAGAACAATCCTCAGGCTCCTCAGCCAAGTTCCACAGAGCTTCTCCGAATTTTTCAGCTTTCTGCCTCGGGGTGGCATCCGAACTAATGCTGCAGGCAGAGGAAAGGAAGCCCTGTAAGGCTAGTGAGGAAGTTGTTCTGGGAGACAATGTCCACTAAGAAGAGGGCAGGGATCTCCTTGAGCCGGTGATGGCGATGAGGTTGGTGGAGAGGGAGCAGGGCTTCACTGTGGCTTCTTCTGACGGGCACAGGACGCTCGGGAGCGGCTTCCAGTGCTCGAATGCCTCGTGCACATTCCCCAGCAGGAAGCACGCAAGAGCCAGCTGGAGTTCACCGAGCACATCCAGCATTTGCCTGGCTGCATCCAAGGGGAAATCTGCCTCCATCCTCACGTCCTCATTCTTTCATCACCCCACCCCCCACATGTTAGGAAGCAGGACCACTGAGGCCCAAAGGGCTAAGGGAGAGAGAACAGGCAGAGCGAGAAGACCATGGCACTTGGTGGGGGGGCAACAGCTTGTTGCTCCTCTACTTCAAAGACCAGGGGCTCTCGCCAGCCTGAACATGAAGGAAGTCGGGAGCTGGGTGCTGTTGGAGGCAGGATGAGTAGATGAGAGCCGGGAACAGGCTGTCTAGAGCCGGTGATCCCCCTTCTTTTCCAGAGGAGAGACCCTAAAAGGGAGGTAATCCTGTTCCAGAGGAAATGAGAGTGCGATCAAGCAAAAGAGTGTTCTATTTGGCCCTTTCCAGGGGCTGTGGGGCAGTCCTGTGATCGGCTCAAAATGTTAACATCTTCATCAGATCAAAGGCTGAGCTGGGAGGGGGGCTGGGCAGGGCCCAGCAGTTTCTGGAAGGCGTTGGAGGCACCAAGGACTTGGCTGCTTGGGGCTTGGAATTTGAAGGGAGGGGTGGGTGGGTGGGAGGCTTGCATGTGCCTGGGGGTGCCTGGACACCTTCCCAGCATGTCCCAGCAGCAGTTCTGAAGGGGAATGCCCACTGTCCACACTGGGACTTAAATAAAACAAGGGAAGGAAAAGAAAACCCAGAGTATGCAGCCACATGGCAGCCGAGCTGATGACTCCTTGGGGCTGAACCTCAGTCGCGAGCTCCTGCTCTGCTTTGGGGCCCGGCTGACCGAGAGGCCACCTACATCTAATCCAGCCCACTGCAGAGTCCAGTCTCCCTCCACTTGCACAAGTCTTCCCTTATGCCCTCCATGGACTTCCTCTAACCAAACGCCTCTTCAGAGTCTTTCCTGATTAGTCCTGCCCCATATCTGTTACTCCTTTACTTCCCCTTAGAGAGGGAGAGAGGAAGGAAACTGACGTTTGCTCAGGTACTATCGTGTGTCAAGAATTTTATACATACTATTTACTTCTTATGACTCTCATGAGAAAGATATTATCTTCATTTCACAGATCAGAAAATAAGAGTCTCAAAGAAATTAAGTACCTTGCCCAGAACACATAGCTAAAAAGTGGAGGCGGCAGCATTTGAACCTGGCGTGATTCCAAAGCCCACTTTCCCGTCACTGTCTGAGCTGCATCCTCAGCACTGCGCACTTGGTTTCACCTGCTGTCGGGTGCTACCTGCCGTTGTCCTCATGCCCTCTCACCTGTGTGTGGAACCCTGCCTTGGTTGCCCATATATTTCCCTGCTCTCCTGTAGTCTCAACTGTTTTATAGAAATGACCTGTGTGTCTTTTGATTAATTCTTTCGATGCTTTCTTCAGACTGTATCTTGATTTAAGGGTTCTTTTTTTTTTTTAAAGGTTTATTTATTTTTAAAATTTATTTCTCTCCCCTTCGCTGCAACCCTCCCCCCCAGTTGTCTGCTCTCTGTGTCCATTCGCTGTGCATTCTTCTGTGTCTGCTTGTATTCTTGTCAGTGGAACTAGGAATCTGTGTCTCTTTTTGTTGTGTCATCTTGATGTGTCAGCTCTCCGTGTGTGCGACGCCACCCCTGGACAGGCTCGCTTTTTTCATGCGGGGTGGCTCTCCTTACGGGACACACTCCTTGCGCGAGGGGCTCCCCTACATGGGGGACACCCCTGCGTGGCACGGCACTCCCTGCGCACATCAGTGCTGCACGTGGCCAGCTCATCACAGGGGTCAGGAGGCCCTGGGTTTGAACCCTGGACCTCCCATGTGGTTGGCAGATGCTCTATCCATTGAGCCAAATCCATTTCCCCGATTTGGGGGCTCTTTGTTCATGGTAGTTACAGTCCTCCGCCGTAATTCTCGATGTCCCCCTCATCCCCACCAGGACTGACCAGAGCAGGTTGTCCCCAGCCATGGGGGGCGGGCACCTGAGGACTCACCACGTGCCCAGCCAGCCTGGTGGACGCACACAGACGTGAGAGCAAGTGGACTCCCGGGCATTCATCCCAGAGAAACGGAAACCCACTGTTTACAGAGAAACCTGTACACGAATGTTCACAGCAGCTTTATTTGTAATTGCCCCAAACTGGAATCAGCCCAAATGTCCTCCAATGTGGAATGGTTAAACAAACCAGGGTACACCCATGCCATGACGGCTACTCAGCAGTAAAAAGAAAGGGGCCATTGACACACGCAACAACTGGATGCCTCTTCAGAGATTTATGCTGAGAGCCAAAAGCCAGTCCCTAGCAGTTACGTACTATTAATATGTGATTCCATTCCATTTATATTTGTAACATTTTAAAAATAAGTGTTGAAACAAGGGGTTAGATGGGGAGTGGATGTAGCTCAGTGGTTGAACACCTGCTTCCCATGTACAAGGCCCCAGGTTCAATCCCCGTGTACCTCCAAAAAAGAAAAAAAAAGGAGAAAGGAAGAAAGGAAAAAAAGAAACTAGGGGTTAGGGCGTAAAGAGGGGCAGAAGGGAGGTGGATGTAGTTATGAAAGGACAACTCGAGGGAATTTACGGGGGTGTAACAGTTCCGGATCTTGACTGTGGTGGGACATACACATGTGATAAAGCTGTAAAGAATGAAACACACATGAGCACAAGTGAAATGGGAGATCTGAATAAGATGGCTGGATTGTATCAGTGTCAATATCTTGGTTGTGATAATGTTTGGCAAAATGTTACTATTGGAGGAAAATGGACACAGTGTATAAGGGCTCTATCTCTATTGTTCCTTCTTTTTTAAAAGTGGTGCTGTGGTAAATATATGCAGTATAACATTTCCCATCTTAACCACTTTCAAATGCACGATTCAGTGGTGTTCATTACATTCACAATCTGCATTATGTCCTATAACTACCTGTGAATCTACAATGATCTCAATACAAAATTCAATATTAAAGAAAAGGCTTGAAGATCTCTTGCCCTCAGAGGGCTTACGATCCCTACTACATCTGGTAAGGGACTGACTATAGCTACCATGTAATAGAGCACTGCATTTTCCTCAGACAACCAATTGCCAAGTGGTGAGTGAAGGACCATAAACTGAGATTAATTTTCACTTCTTTTCCTGATCTTCCCAATCCCAGTCTCCTCAATTTTTTTTTTTTTTTAAGGAGAATCCATGGGGGGTAGAGGGAAGTATGAACCTTCTGGAGAGCCCTGAAATCAGGGGTCAGAGAAAGGTGAAAGGGAAGAAGCTGGGGAGACGCCTCCCTGCGTGCGTGGGTCCACACCGCCCCGGCTCCGCCGCCCGCGGCGCCACCTGCCCAGCGGCCATCGCGCTGGAAGTGCTGAAGGGGCTGCGGAACCATGTGGGACTCATTCTCTCTCTCTCTGGGCAGCCAGAGAGGAAAGGTGCCGTGGTCCTCACGTCCTGGAATCTGCTTCATGAGTAACCTCTCCAGGGAAGCAGCAGCCCAGCTGCTTCCGTCCCCGTCACTGCCCCCTGGCTCCGACGTCCCCCTCACCTACATGGGACATTTTCTAAAACCACCTCCCAGGGACTGCAGTGACTGCGGGAGGCCCGGGGGTGTGTGGGGGAGCAAATCGCGAATCCCTGTGCTGGGACCGCAGCCAGTCTCCCTCGCCTCCACACTGGGCCGCCCCCCCTCTCCACCCCAGCCAGGCTTGGAGCAGCCGGCTCTGTCCCCAGCAGCTGTACACAGCAGGCGTGGGGACAGCCACCCTCCTCGCTGCCAGGGCAGCAGCTGAGGGGCTGTGAATTTACAACGTGTCTTCCTCAGGGGCCTTTCCAACAGGTAGCCCGTCCCCACCACCCTAATCCCTTCCTTTGCTCGGGTTTTTCTCCAAGCATCCTAGTCGCAGTCCCACGCAGGGGCAGGTTCAGCGTCCCTCCAGAGGCTTCTGCGGGAAGAAGGAAGCGTCCCCGTCTCCGGACTCTCCTGGAGAGGGCAGGGAAGGCAAGGAGGACGAGCAGCTGCTTCCGTTCTTGTTCTTCCCGTGATACCCACAACGAGGGGGCACCAGGGACTTGGGTTTCCCAGCTCAGCTGAGAAACTATTTCCTCTCGTTAAAGAGGCATGTAATTAGCCTGGGGAAACGGGAGGACCCGGGGAGTGAGCATGTCCTTGGGCTACATTGATGAGAGGGGCTCCAGGGAGATGAGAAGCCCCCCTGCCGGCCTCCCACGCCCCCCAAACACACTAAGACTTCATGCTCTACTCTTTCTCCCTTACACACGCACACTCGCACACCACCCTCAAAAAAGAAGTCCTAGGCGCCCAAGAATTTAGGGAATACCCTTCCAATGCTGAGGAATTAGGACCAGCAGGGGTGGGAGGCAGGCAGATCCAGAAGTGCCCCAGGCGGAGCTCCTCAGTTGCCACTTGCCCCTGCTCGCTTCCCCCTGCTTCCGGGCCTGCTGGGCATTGCCAATGGGCTGCTGGGGTGCAGGTGAAAAGGCAGGCGGCTCGCCCGCCCTGGGCTCCTAGCTGGACGGGCAGGTAGGGCAGGGACTGGGCTGCCTCCGATGAAGTCGCTGTACTCCTGGGCTGTTAGATAGGACCCACAGACCGAAAGCTGAAAACCAGATCAGTAAGGGAACAAAGTTTAGTAGGAAACATTTAGATCAGGGGCTCTCAAATTAGGACAATTTTGCCTTCCAGGGGGTGTTGTGGCAATGTCTGGGGACATATTTGATTGTCACGACTTGGGGTGGTGGCACTGGCTTCTGGTGGTGGCGGCCGGGGATGCTGGTAACCAGCCTACAGTGCGCAGGACAACAGCTCCGCCAGGGAGAATCCTGCGTCCAGAACGTCAATTGGTGCAGAGGTGCAGGAACCCTGATTTAGGCAAGCCAAATGTTTCTGACTCTTTCAGGCCAACTTTTCTCTCTCCTTGGCCATCCCAAAGAAAAAGTCACACATATACACACGCAAAACAAAACAAAAACCCAGATCCCCACCGAATAAGATATCGGTTGCTTGAAGTTGATTTTTCTTCACATGCCTGGAGCAGATGAATCGGGGCCCACACCAGGATGGGCAGGAGAGGAAGCAGGTCTACTAACAGCAGCGGAAGGACAGGAAGGCAGGGGCGCCTCAAGTGTGCCTTCCCTGAGCCAGGAGAGCAGGGGTTTTATGGATTCAAACAGGGAAGGTAGAGCAGTTACCATCACGGTGGCAGGTGAAGACAAGGGTAAAGTGAGTTTTTTGATGGGTTATTTTTAGGTACCAGGACTGGGGATTGAGCCGGGACCTTGTATTTGGGAAGCTGGCACTCAACCACTGAGCCACTCGGCAACCCTGAGTTGGGTTTTTATCTCTCTATTTTTTTAAAAATGTTACATTAAAAAATGTAAGAGGTCCCCATATACCCCCCAACCCCCTCACCCCACTCCTCCCACATCAACAAGCTCTTTCGTCAATGTGGGACACTCATTGCATGTGGTGAATACACTTTGGAGCACTGCTGCACCACGTGGATAGTGGTTTACATTGTAGTTGACATTCTCCCCCAGTCCACCCAGTGGGCCATGGCAGGACCTACAATGTCCAGCAACTGACCCTGCGGTATCGCCCAGGACAACTCCAAGTCCTGAAAATGCCCCCACATCATATCTCTTCTTCCCTCTCCCTACTATTTTCATTTGTTTGCTTTTATGTTTGTTTTCAGAAGGCACTAGAACCAGCAGGAGCTCAACCTCGTGAGCCATATCCGCTTTCTGAGGCTAGTTTAGAAGTAGCTATAAACAAGGGTAAGTTCAGTCTAAAATTACCCTCACAACAGTAAGCATACACGGGGGTGAGACTAAGTCTGCAGGGACCATAAACAGGGGTGTGGCCTGTTTAGAGCGACCATCCCAATAGCAGGTCTAGGCTAAATCCAGACAGTGCCAGAGATTTCAGATTCTAACCTTTTGTCATTTATAACATAAAGGCATCTCTATAATGATTTTGTAATCATAATTATTTATTAATTCTTAGCCCTCGGTTTCACTTCCATAGTAACACATTGAAAAAGGAAGGGAAAAATATATAGCCAAATTATAAAATGATCCTTTCCTGGAAGTAGAGAAAAACTTCCAGGAAATTTACCTGTTCTCTACAAGAGTCCCTCACTGTATACCCTGGAAGTCTGCCCTCGGCACGCAGCAAGCAGCGTGCTGGAGCCACTGGGCGGGAGGGGAAGAGACCTGGGCCCTGCCTGCCAGCAGGACACGGAGCTTCTTCAGTCCCGAGCGCTGGAGTTGGCCGGCCCCCCCGGAATGGCACGTGCGATCACCTGCCCCCGCCAGGCACTTGCGTTCCAGAGGAGGGGACACCACCTGTGGTCCTTCTGTCCTGTCGCTGGCTTCGTGTTCACTTTGCGCTCATCGTCAGCTCTTCCCCTGGTCAAGATCAAGGCCCTGAAGCTCCGCCTTAGGCCGGCAACTGCGGTCCATGCACCTGAGCGTGGAGTCCAGTCCAGGCCTCCTGCCCACACTCTGCGAAGCCTCTGCAGGGGGGAGGCCCCCTAAACGCTGGGTTGATGGCGGGCACCCTGGCTGTGGCCCTCTAGGGCTTCCTCGCTCCAGGGCTCAGACAGCCCGAGTCCTCTGCAGCTAGGTAGGGAGGGGGGAGCACCAGAGCGTGTGGGGGGCCGTTCTCCATCACCCTCTCTTCTTTACAGGCACCCACTGCGCCTTGGAGAGGGAGGGCGAGTGCACGCTCACACCCTTCTCGAACCTCCTCCCCCAGGGCGCAGGCCCGCATTGCTATCACCCTTTCTCCCAAGCAGAGCTCCCCTAGGAAATATTTCCTGAAGGCTACTGGTTACCTATCTTTTCTCTCCGGCGCTGCTGCCACCGCCTACCCAGGCAGCTCTGACCAGCCTAGAAAACGTTAGCCTGAGGCAGTCCCCTCGCTTCCCTGCCCCGGCGCTAGGGAATCCCCCCAGAGAAACCTGTCTGGTTCCATCCACCAGTATCAAAATGTACACAAGAACAACTAAAAACAAACAGGGGTGAAAACATAAATGAAAAAGAAAAAAACAACTTTTAAAAAATGAAAAAAAAAGTACGTAAGAGGCACATTGTTTGCCTGATATTTCCCGGGGTAGGTATAAACCGGTGGTGCTTGAACAAGGCAGGCACACAGGGAGCAGCCAGGGGCGCTGGGACTCGTGGACTGGAAGAATCTGACTCCCACCCTCCCTGCTCCTTGTTTACCTGGGTTGTGCAATCAGCCCACCTTCTAGAGGAAACCTGCTGGAGAAAGGGAACCGCCCTGGCGACAAGAATAAAGGGAACTGCGGCTCAGCCGCCACCCCTTCTCCTTGCTCCTGCACTTGATGCATTATTGGCTTCTGTAATAGTTTGTTACCGTTTATGAATTCCAAAAATAGATATTGGATTATGTTTGTGGACTGGTCTTTTCCTCTGGGCATATTAGATTATATCAAATTCAGATGTTTCACTTTTACTGATTAAATAATGATTGGGGCTTTGATCGGGCCAGTAGGATGCTGAGTCTGCACTCTGTTGGTGAAAGGGGACGCACAGGGAAACCAACATGGCGGAGGAGAAAGTTAGAGCTTTTGATCCTGGAGCCTGTGAAGTAAGCACATAGAGAAGCAGATACATGAGGAAAGCGAGATGTTTCCATTAGACTCAACTGAGGCCCCAGGAAGAAAAGCCATTCGCCGGATAATTTATAGCTGGCCTTTTGGAAAGATCAGAGCAGCTGCGCCTGGAGAGAAACAAGCCCCGGGAGAAAGACGAGACTTATCCCAGCTGATACTGGAAGAAGCTGGGACCATGGAGCCTTAAGGAGAAGAGGAAGGCTGGACCCTCTCAGAGACTGGCAGCCATCTTGCTCCAACATGTGGCAACAGACTTTGGTGAGGGAAGTAACTCATGCTTTATGGCCTGGTAACTGTAAGTTTCTTCCCTGAATAAATACCCTTTATAAAAGCCAACAGATTTCTGGTATTTTGCATCAGCACTCCTTTTGCTGACTAATACAGCTTCTCATCCCTCCAGGGGAAAAATTACTGTGGGGTCTTTTGCTGTGAGTCCCACAACAGCCTTGGGAAATAGATGTCCCTGGCATTGTTAACAGTGTGAGAAACTGAGACTCGGGGAGGTCATGTGTCTTTTTTTTTTTTTTTTTTAATAGAATTGCACATTATCTAGTCTTTTTTTAAATTTTTTAAAATTTATTTTATTTTATTTATTTCTCTCCCCTTCCAGCTGTCTGTTCTCTGTGTTTATTTGCTGCATCTTCTTCTTTGACCGCTTCTGTTGTCAGCGGCATGGGAATCTGTGTTTCTTTTTGTTGCGTCATCTTGGCGTCAGCTCTCTGTGTGTGCGGCACCATTCCTGGGCAGGCTGCACTTTCTTTCGCGCTGGGCGGCTCTCCTTATGGGGCGCACTCCTTGTGCGTGGGGCTCCCCTACTCAGGGGACACCCCTGCGTGGCGCGGAACTCTTTGTACGCATCAGCACTGTGCGTGGGCCAGCTCCACACGGGTCAAGGAGGCCCGGGGTTTGAACCGCGGACCTCCCATGTGGTAGGCAGACGCCCTATCCATTGGGCCAAGTCCGCTGCCGTGCCTTGTGTATCTTATCCCTGATGGAGCAAGTGTTCTGGCTCTACAAGAATACTGTGAAAACTAAGCCCAGGAGATTTCCTCAGAAAGTTAAGTGTAGAATTACCATATGACCCATAATCCCACTACTAGGTCTATACCCAAAAGATTTGAAAGCAGGGACTGGAACAGATATTTGCACACCGATGTTCATGGCAGCATTATTCACAAATGCCAGAAGATGGAAGCAGCTCAAGTTTCCATCAACTGATGAACAGATAAAGTGTGTAATATACATACAATGGAATTTAATTCAGTCATAAAAAGGAATGAAGTTCTGATACATGCTACAACACAGATGCATTTTGAAGACATGACATCAAGTGAAATAAGGCAGACACAAAAGG